>NC_134643.1:24009114-25340781 GCF_030463565.1 Pelecanus crispus
GGCACCCTTCTAGACAGGCAACGCAGCCATGCTTTTTTGGGTGATCATATTACCGAGTGAAAATAGACATTTAAGTTGATTGGAGAACAAGACTGCTTTGTATAATGCACAAGAGTGGTGTTTGGATCTAATATTCTTTGTATGTTAGGCAAATAAGAGGTTTGTGTTTTCCTTGAAATAATTGTTCAGAATCTTGGAAAAAAACAAATTTTTGATGTCATCTTTTCCCATAAGTGGAGGCTAGTAGGTACTGTACAGGCAGACTGGGTTTCTGTAGTGTGCAAAAGTTGCTTATAAATGCTAGATCCTTATTTTGTCATTTAATTTACATAACCACCATATGGCAACAGTCCATCTACCACATACTGGCTGTAACTAATTTTAACATTATTATTCATCTTTCTTCCAGTAACAGAAGGAAAGAACTTCTGCTGTTTGAAATTGTATACATTACCCAATGTGTAGTAAAACGGTGTGTTGTCCCTTAGATATAATGCAGCATCATCATTGCAGAGCTGAAACCTGGAAAACAGAATACATAGAACTGAAAAACTGGACTAATTCCTGAATTATTTCTGTGTCTTTAGTGACATTTTTTTTTGATCAAGGTTTAAGGTTTCTCTGCTTATCCACTGGGAATGCGCTAGTGGTGGTCTGTTGAGCGAAGTGATGCAACTTGGGAATAGTCATCTGAATAGGTGGTTAATAATGGAGAAGAATGATTGAAAGCATAAGAGATGTTGAGCTGAATATTCACTCTGTTGGAAAGAGCAGAAGAGAAGCTGGCCAAGATCTAGATTAGCTGACTGATCTATAAGATGTAGTTTCTAAGCCAAATCATTAAGCCTTGAAAGCTAGCTATTAATCATCCATAAAGGCTTTTGTATCCTCCGTAGAGCATTGCTTAGAGAAAGCAGAAATAGCCCTGGTGTATGCGCAGGAAATCAGAGAGTAAAGGCAGCCACTCCAGACCAAGTAAAGCCTATGTGCTAATCTGAGGAGGGTTGAGAAACAAAACACAGCAAGGCACTGTTACCTAATCGGTGAAAGAGACTGGCTAGTCATGATGAAGAGATTGCTTTTAAAGGATACAGGTTGTTAACTTTTTTTTTTTTTTTTTTTTTTTGGTAATATATAGGCAAGCTGAGAATGATAGGGCTCCAAGGCAGGGTTGGTTGTCTTTCTTGAGGAAGGTTTGTCTGACCTCTTCAGGCAATCCATTCTCATGTTTCATTGCTCTTGCCAACAGAGAAAATTCCCTTGTCTTGAAGTGGAAACCTTGTTAAAATTTAAGCCTGTTAGTTTTTCCCCTCTCCTGGATGGACATGGAGAACTAACTTCAATCCCTCCCTGCAGCAGTGTTTTGTGTGCTTGAGGCTGTTAGTATGTTGTGTCTTAGTCTTATGTTCTTTGGATTCAGAAACTCCCTGCTCTATCTTTCCTCCAGGGTCATGTTTCCTAGGACTGTTCTTGCAGCTCTCCCCTGCATTGCTTCCAGTTGGCCCACGTGACTTTTTACTCATTTACTTATTTATTTTTGCATTGTGAGAACAAGGCAGTATCACAGCCGTGCCTTGTAGTGCAGAGCAGAAGTGGTTTTTCACAGGTTTTTCATACTATATTCCAGCTCTTGGGTGTGTGCAGAATCTTGTTGGTACCTAAAGGAGCCTGCTGTAGCTTGATGTTGACTTATGTTCGGCTCCTGTTTGATATTGGTAAAGGTCCTTTTCTACAGAACTGATTTCTAATCAGCTAGTTCCTGTTCTGTATTTGTGTGGTTCATTTGCTTTTATAATATCTTCAATTTGTCCCTGTTGTGGTGTATTCTGTTTTTTTTCCCTGGACCTTATTTCCATTTTTGTCAAGATTATTTTGTCCTTTGCAATACTTTCATTTCCTTCTAGGTCCTTGCCATCTGTAAATTTAATATGCATTCTCTGAATCATGGAGTAAATACTGAAATGTATTGCAGCCAGGACAGACCCCTGGAGAACCCCATGTGACACATCCTTCTGTTCTGATGCTTACTCATATATGGCAATGCTCTGGGATAGACACAAACCTAAATTCTGAATTTGAGAATTTTATGGCCACAGGATTGCCATTTTTACTTTCTCCTGGTTTTATGTATCTACATTAATTAATTCTGTCTACTTAATTTTGGGAAATATATATATATAATCATGACATCTAGAAGGATGCAGAAGTTGAAAAAGTATTAGTCACAGATAGAGTCACTACTTTCAAACATAGATCTCAGCCTTTAGTACTCCCCTCTGAGGAAAGGAAAACTTGCTATTGCATATTGTTCAGGTCTGTTTGCAAAGGACAAATTGGCTGATACACTGGAAGAAAAGGAAAGAAAGACTGTGGTGTCGCACTCCCCCCACCCCCGCCACAACTATAATGTCTCTCGAGACCCAGTTTATCTCAGTTGGCAGCAGGTCCTGCAAATTTAAATGAAGACAATCTTTGTGGTTAAAGAAAAGGGCATTTGTGAGGGTTTTTGTTTTGTTTTGTTTATACTATCCATTTTTTTTTTTAAAGTTAAAAATTGGGGCTGTACCAATAAAATCTATGTTTACCTTATAGCATTGCCCCATTCCAACTTTGTTTTTCATGGGGAGATCAAGGGCATTAGAAACTACTTTCTAAAAAGCACATCTCATTTCCAGGTGCTGGGGGTTAAGGAGGAGCTGAGCATTTATGCCATCTTCCTTTTTTTTGAAAATACAACTTTGCAAGGAAGACTACTTCTTTTGGTGCATGATGTGTATTTTATACCACTTCCAATAGTTCTGGAACATTTGTCTTCAACCTTTGTCACCTGTCTAAGGTGATCTCACATCTCATCCGAGCAATAGCTGCCTCCTCACTCTTGAACCCACTTAGTATCACAAGAAGTCAATTGACTCAGTTTAGGATAACTGAGTTATCTGGATGATGGAAAGGAAAGACCTTCTTGTGTAGTTCTGCTGCTCTGCTTTTCTGCTTTCGCTGCCAACAACCTCATGATTCCCAGCTTTCCTTTATCCTTCATTTCACTTTTCACTGTTCTCCTTGGATACTTTCCTTTGCTTTCCTTCTTCATTCTCTTTTGTTTGTTCTCTTTTGCACCTGTCCTCCCTGCAGGAGGACATTTGGTGTGTGGGGAGGTGAGGAGGCCTGTTATCATTCAAAATATCTCCTATTTTTCCACTCCTTTACTTTCACACTTACTGCTCCACTTCTGACAGCAGTGAAGCCTCCTAGTGTGAAAGACTTATCCTTGCTCCCATGGTGGGGAAAGCACTGAGGGCAGTCCTCTTTCTGTCCCTCTAGTGTGTGATGGGACCCTGCATCAGCCAAAGTTTTTTATATTATATTCTTATATTAAATATTATTTTTATATTATATTCTTTTATTAAGTGCTCTCAAAAGACTAAAAGTGGTTTGTTGGGTTTTTTTAAACTCAAGGCAAGCTTTATTGAATAAAAACTAGAAAATTACATTCTCAAATCAAGAGAACTTAAAACTCTTAAGACAAAAAGGAAATAAACCAAAAAAAATTTCAATAACTGTTTTTTTCAGGTGGGTCCTTGCTCTACACAACTCAGTGACCTGCAGAGTTGTAGCAAACTCTGTCCAGCCTCCTCTTCCCTGGGGTGTTCTTGTTGTTCTCCCTCAGGGCTGGCTGGCTCCTTGGTGCTCCTTGGCATCTTCTCTTTCCATGTGATGACTCCGTTGCCTCATCTGTTGACTTAAGCGTCCCTTAAGCACAATAAATAACCCTCAAAGAAGGCTTGGGTTTCTTTCCTCTTAGGTTCTGGCTGACACTGTATTTTCAAAAGAAAATGACAGTAACCTAGAAGCAACAAACAGAACAGAATCTGTCTCTCAGCATTTGAGAAAGAGGGATTGTCTTGAGCATTGTTGGGTGCATGGGGAAAGAGTATATGAACAGGACATGTAAGGTTACAGTAGTATTTTGCTGGAAGGAAATTCCTAATGAAACAAGATAAATGAAAACCAGGATTCTGAATATCATTACTCATCTGGGATTTTGGAAGAGGAGCTTAATTTTTTAAGCAGAGCGTAATTTTACTTAAATGTCCCCAGTGACTATGGTATTATTATTTATGTATGCCAGTACCCACAATTTGCTGAACACTTTCCAAACATTCAGGAAAACACAGTCTCTGGTCTGAGAACTTGCAGTCTAAGGATAGAGAGAGGTGAGTAGATGCAGATTAGCTGTATTTATTGAATTTCTAATAGATTGGGAAGACGATTACTTATTTGATACTAATACAAACATCTGCTTATGATTGATCTATTGTGTAAGAAGGTTTTTTGCTTAAATTAAGAAAGGTGTCTTATACCCTAATACAGCTTCACAATTTCATCTGTATTTATAATATTTTCTATATTAATAGGTCTGTTTTCCTGAAGCAAGAATTATACAAAGATTAGCAATGTGTGAAAATGTGTATCTTAGTCTGAAGCCGTAAGTCCAAAGCATTATTGCTATAGATTTAAGAGGAATACTTTATCTAGTATATGAGATGTTTTAAAAAAGCTAAGGTTGCAGTTACACTTACAGAAGGACTGACTGGCGGGGAAGAAGCTGAGTCAGAGTAAGGTGCTGCTGATCTGCTTGGGAAGGGGTCTTTCTCACGACGTCTAATGTTCAGTGTGTTGTAGGACAGTGTGTGTTGTTTGTCTTTTCCCTTTAGTTCTCTGTACTTCAGTTTCTAGCTCTTTTCCTGCTCCCGCAGAGACACTGCTGGGTTGTTGACTGGAACAATTTTGCCCATTGGGTCCAGTTCAGACAACTCCCCCTATAATTTGATTTATTACCATTAAAAGAAGTCTGTTCATCTTTTTTTTTTCTTTTTAGCTTTTGCATAGAAAGGTTGGGGAGATAAAAAGTGCTTTGCCCATAGCGCTGCACCTGTGGATGAATGGCTGCACTTGTTTCAGGGTATCTCCTACTGTGCAGCTTATCTCTTGACTTCAGCAAGTGCTTCACACTGCAGACCCTGGCTCCCTTCCGCCCTGTTGCACCCTTTGGCAGGTAACTCTGTTTCTTGCAAATGTGTATTGGAAGGCAGCTGCCTGACCTGTGCAGTGCCTGATAGCTGCTTTCTTTCTTTCCCGACAGTCATAGGCGTAAACTCAGGTGCTGTGATGACCTCCTGCACTGTACAAGCTGCAGGACCTCCCCGTAGAAATTCAGCATTGAGTACTGACGTTGTAACTGAGCTACAAGCATGCCTTTTAGGAAAGTATGTCATCTTAAAGGCTCCAAATAATGAATGATTTATGGTAATCACAATTTAGTTGTTCTAATGGGTAATAAATGTTCACTTAATTTTAATGGCAATTCGTTTGGCTTGTGGTTCTCATGTTAGCTCTTGTTATACTTCTGTTGGCCTGGTAAACTAAGGAAACACCTAAACCCCTGTTTTCAAACAGTGTTTTGAAGAAGTGCAACTTCACATCCTTCTTGCAGCTTGTTTATAGCATTTCTTGGCTTCCTATATTCTTAAAATATTGACATTGGGCTCAGGTTCCAATATTTGAATTATAATCTCAGCTGACAGAAAATGTGGGGATTTCAGAGATTCCCTCTCCTAAATCAGAACAAAAAGAGAAGATCTTAACAATTCCTACAACGGTAGGGTCAAAAGTATTCTTACAGAAAACATGAAATATTTTGTTACCGTTTGACTTTTAATATTTTTAATTTTTATTTTTTAATATGATAAGATGTTACCTAAGATATTACATTTAAAATCAAAACAAGTATATTTAAAAATGCAAGAGAAATGTAATGAAAATCAAAACCTTTCCCCACTTTTTTTCTGAAGAGTTTTATTTAAATTCCACCTCCCTGTGAGCATGTTGAATTTTCTGATGAAAAATGTCAGTGAAAAAAAAAAAAGTCCCAATTAGCTCTTTTCAGCTGGGCAGTATACAATCGTCCAAAGTCCAGCAGATTCATTCTTATTTACACATCTGAAGATATACTAGCCCTCGTAATCACAGAGTCATGTTATGAGCTTACTTTTAGTTTGCTATTTCCCTTAAACTAGAGTTCTTCTCCAAGTCATCGAATTACAGGATACTGCTTTCTGTACCTGGATGTTTGACCTATATTCTTTCTTTGAATGAAACTAGCACTTCCAGCACCACAGTCTCTGTGTTGAGCTGACCCATTCTTTTCATTTAGCGTGCTGCCAGAGTTGGTACTTTAGCTGCAGCGATTCTTTTGTATTCAGTTCAATAATAAAGGTATTTTATAGTGTTGAGCCAAGAATAGAAACTCTGTGCAATACCATTTAAAATACTTCTGTTTAGAAATGTATAAATCCGATTTCCATTTGAAATCCATTTTATATTCAAGCATCTGCAAATGGGTGATGAACCAGATGATCTTATGAAGTTTTTTCATCTTATTTTTCTAGTAAGTCTACACTCCTTTTGTACAAAACTTGTTTTTAAACAGAAAGTCCTGCAGCATGATATAAAATACCTTGTCAAAACCTGTTGTGTCAGTATAATTAACTTTATCACCTAAACTTCTAATCTCCTCCAGTAATGGTATTTGTGTGACAAAATCTGTTCTCCATAATTCTTACTGAATGGCATTAATTATGCTACCATACTCTTACTCATGGCAAATGGCATCCCTATCAGCCTTCCATCATTTTGTGTGCAATCAATACCAGTCTATCCCTCGAGGTCATCCTTTTTGACCTTCTTAATATCTAATTAGCTTTTTGCCATTCTTTCTTCTTTCTGCATTATACCAATATTTCTTAAAAGTCAATGTCAATCTTCTCCCAAACTTTCTTGTTTTTTGAAGAAGCCCGAGGCCAAAGCTATTCTAGTTCCTAGGGAATGCTGAGGCTTTACGAACTATTCACACAGGTCCCACTGCCAGGTGCTGAGAAGCCATCTGAGAAGCAGTTGTGTTACACCCAGTCATACACAGTGAGAAAAGGTGTTTCAGGTGAAACTTTCCCAGGGAAATGAAAATTTATACTTGATTGACTGTGATTTGGAGAAATGGATTAGGCTGTAACCTCTGTAACTTCTTAAAGTGATCTTGGCGAGACCTTATACAGTTGCCTCTCACATCGATGTCGGCACACGATCGGCCACATGGAAGGGTAAAGCAACATGAGAAAGGCAGCGTGTTGTAGGTCCCTGAGCCTGGCCCCCAGCTGCGAGACAGGGACCATCCTGTGTCCCAACCCACTCCTCCCACGGTCTTTCCATGGGACTTTGTGTACCTTTCTTTCAGGTAGAAAACTTTCCATTTCTGAAAAACAAAGGATAGCATCTATGCTTGTCTGGTCAATGTCAAACACCTCAAGTGAAAACTTTATTTACAAATTGTGCATTTGCCACTTCAGTCTGGTCAGGCATGTGAGTCACAGCCTGGGACTCCCCCATCCGCTCTGGTAGGAAAAGGAGGAAAACCTGCAGTCACAAAATGTGTGTGCGTGCTTGGAGAACCTGACTGAGGATTGTCCTTCATGATAAAGGCACGCGGGCAGTAGGGGAGAGGAATTTGCTTTACTTTGAATTGTAATGATTTTTTTGATGCTTTGCAGCCCTGCATGTCATTGTTTGGTTTGCCCCACTGTAGCAAGGACCTTTGCAGTGGTACGCTAAGGTATTGTCACTGTTACGTGCAATTTGAGATTGGTAAGAAGTTGATACTAAAAAGATATCAGCTAGCTGATGGCCATCTTGGACTCAGCAGGGTAGTATCATAATGGACAGGTTAATATGAAAAAGCCAAACATCTACAGCACCAGGTCAGCACGTAGCAGAAATGTGCAATGATTTTCAAATTTTCTTACTGTTTTTGTGAACCATACATATACTGGCTTCTTAATCTCCTCTGGCCTGAGGCGCTGGAACTTATGACTTGTTAATACTCCAAACGAGAAAGTTTGTTAAGTAAAACAAATCCATTTTCAGGCGTAAATATCTGAATTGGATCATAGTGCCATTTGTTGCACATGATAAAAAGTATGACTGACCAGATAAAGGTTGAATGCTATGCTATGAACTTCTGAATGTGCACGAAGTGTTAGCTTTACAATACGCAAGATTTAAATGTTCAGATCTTCAAATATCCAGTATTCCTGAAGCACACGGGATTAAATGATTATTTTAGTAAACCAATCCCCTTGAAGACAGCAGAAAAAAGCCTTGGGCTGGTTGGCCAAGTTCTGCTGATTTCAAACTGGCATGTTGATATTGCTTCCTTCCTCCTGCTCACTTAACACAGCTGCTAAAAAATAATGTCTTGCTTTCTGTTTTGTAGCTGAGTTTGACTTCTCTGTAAGTCTTGTCTAGCAAATGTGTCCAAGATCAACCTTTGTGTCTGAAGAAAAAAAAAAAAATCAATTTTTCTGTATATATAATCATATATGATTTAATCTTTGACTTCACTACCACTGCTATTTATCTGTGAAAGAAATGTGAGATCCTTATGATGCTGTTTTTGGCTGGATACATTGAAGGCAATAGTATACAAAGCTATCGCTGTCACACAATATTTAAACTGGTTGTGTTATACTCTAGCCCTCATCTGCCCATTTTTTGTATCAGCTCTGGAACCATGTGTATTATTTGGTTTGGGAGTATGTTCACTGTGACTACACTTGTCACAGGGTTTGCCAAGCTAAACAGAAATTGGCAAAAGCCTTCTCCATCATGTGTCTGTCCTGGTTTTGGCTGGGATAGAGTTCATTTTCTTCCTAGTAGCTGGTGTAATGCTGTGTTTTGGATTTAGCATGAGAACAATGTTGATAACACACTGATGTTTTAGTTGTTGCTAAGCAGTGCTTACACTAGTCAAGGACTTTTCAGCTTCCCATACCCTGTCAGCGAGAGCCTGGGAGGGAGCACAGCCAGGACAGCTGACCCAAACTGACCGAAGGGCTATTCCATACCATATGACGTCATGCTCAGTATAGAAACTGGGGGAGTTGGCTGGGGAGCGGTGATCACTGCTCGGGGACTGGCTGGGCATCAGTTGGCGGGTGGTGAGCATTTGCATAGTACGTCACTTGCTTTGTATATTATTATTATTATTACTACTACTATTTTACTTTATTTCAATTATTAAACTGTTCTTATTTCAACCCATGAGTTTTCTCACTTTTACTCTTCCAGTTCTCTCCCCCATCCCGCTGGGGCAGAGGGAGTGGGCAAGCAGCTGCATGGTGCTTAGTGTCTGGCTGGGGTTAAACCACGACAGTGCCCGAAGCAAGCAGCCTGCTGGGGTAAGCACTCAGTCCTGATGTTGTGGAGATGCTTTTTTTGCTTACAAACCTCATCAGATGGGTTTTCATTCTAGAAGTAGTTATTTTTCTCTGATAGATTTCTCTGTCTCCTATAGCTGTAAACTATTGTATGGTCTGAGTGACCTCAAAAAGAGAGTGGGAGTTGCAGGCAGCCGCATCTCACATTCTTGTATTCTCACTTCCCCCAGACTTCACAAAGTGCAGCTGCAGAACCAGGTCTGTGCTTTGGCACAGACTGTTTTCCATAACATTTTATTAGCATAATAAAATTTATAGGAGGAGTCATGTTTTGAACTGGTTTTCACCTCTAACTAATTGGTTAGTATTTACTGCTACTGGCATTATCTTCTCCGTGTACCAAAGGCCAGAAGCAAGGTACAAGATTTCCATTCCTAATGTGCAATTTGGTCATTATGTAGGCTTATTTCAGTGCTAAAAGTTAGACATCTAGTTCCATTTATGGAGCTACAGGGTATCTGCTGGCCTCCTGCTGCCACTCCAGAAAAGTGGAGGTCTCCCATGTGGCCTGCGCCGTATCTCCCAGCTGCACCTCCCTAGGAGTGACAAACATTACTAGATACCTTTTATGGTTAGACAACTGGACTGAGCTCTCGGTGCCTTTTACCCAAACATCCCTGCCCAGTGGCTGCTTAACCCTGAAGGTTTCTAAATGCCTTTGGAGCTCTTCTTCAACTCAGCCTGCGATGCTGCCTGCCTGCCCAAGCCTCAGTGGATGCCAAAACTAGGCAGAGAAGTATGCAAAATCATTTGAAGTGAGCGTGCCTTGCACACTGCCAAAACTGTGACCCTCCCAAGTGGTAAGATGTTTCTAATGAACCTGTGCTGGTTTTTGCTGGGGTAGAGTTAATTTTCTTCATAGCAGCTAGCATGGGGCTATGTTGTGGATTTGTGCTGAAAACAGTGTTGACAACACAGGGATGTTTTTGTTATTGCTGAGCAGTGCTTACACAGAGTCGAGGCCTTTTCTGCTTCTCACCCCACCCCACCAGCGAGCAGGCTGGGGGTGCACAAGAAGTTGGGAGGGGACGCAGCCAGGACAGCTGACCCCAACTGACCAAAGGGATGTTCCATACCATATGACGTCATGCTCAGCATATAAAGTTGGGCGAAGAAGAAGGAAGTGGGGGACATTTGGAGTGATGGTGTTTGTTTTCCCAAGTAACCGTTACGCGTGATGGAGCCCTGCTTTCCTGCAGATGGCTGAACACCTGCCTGCTGATGGGAAGTAGTGAATGAATTCCTTGTTTTGCTTTGCTTGCATGCCTGGCTTTTGCTTTACCTATTAAACTGTCTTTATCTCAACCCACGAGTTTTGTCACTTTTACTCTTCCGATTCTCTCTCCCATTCCACTGTGAGAGGAGTGAGTGAGCAGCTGTGTGGTGCTTAGTTGCCGGCTGGGGTTAAACCACCACAGAACCTCTCATACCTGATATCGTGGCTGTAGGGCTCACCCAGGAGGCAGAGACATGGGTGGGATGCCCTCCTCAACCTGAGGGACTTGCAGGCTCACGCTCCCTCTCTTGTAGCAAAGCACTGTAGCCATGGAGCAGTGTGAGGCCTCCTGGTGAAACACGGGAGGGAGTAAAGCTCAGCAGCCTCATGAGGATTTAGTTGTGGAGAGGCAGGACGCAGTGGAAAGGGGGGGACCATGGTTCTCACCACTATTCAGGAGTCTTAGTCCTTCCCTCTGAGTGGCCTCTCTCAAGTTTTGGAAGGAGCTCTGGATTTCATTCTGGAAGTCAGCCTAAAAGTTAGGTGTCGCTGCCTTTAAATCCTTTACTGGACCTAACCCAAAAGGAGTAAAGAAAAATATCTGAACCATTCTTCTGTACTTCTAATGATCTCACATGTATCTTTGCAATTGTTCACCTTGTAATGTTGATGGGTAAATGTCAGTGCTGACAGCTCTTGTGATTTTGGCCATAAATCTTGTGAAATATGTAACCATTTGTAAAGACCTGGAAGGTGGATAAATACCAGGATGCACTAAGTTTCCATAAAAAATAATAAAAATAATTTTTTTCTTTAGTTGTTATAATAACCTCAAGAATTTGTCTTCAGTGGAAAGCTAAGATCCAAAGGACAAATATCACTCAAAGTGTAACAAATGACCAACATTCCTAATTTCAGCTAATATAACTCTGAGCCCTGACATGATTTTGTGATTGAATTGTAGCTGCAGAACTGAACCTGGCTGAGTTATAGAAAAGTCTACTGAACACTGGAAGTGGTAAATGGATGGTGTGGGTATCAGACAGATCAGGCTGGAAAACAAGAAATCTCCCAGGTCATTCCAGAATGGATCAATCGATCATTCACCTGACATTGCAGATCACTTAATCCTAGATAAATCAATGTCCAGAAAACTTCTAAATGAGGCTTTATTGCAAGCTTAACAGGAGCGTTAACTCTTTCTACTCTGAGGGAATGTTCCAGGGTGATTTTGCAAGCTGTCAGAGTCCATAGACAAGCTTTTTCTCTTTTCTGCACACTCTTTTACATCATTTTGATTTCATGCTTCTTTCTGCTGAAGAAGAATTGTGTTATATGGAGCATATACAGGCACTGTGATATGGAATACAATGCATCAGGTTGTAGTGGTTGGTGGTGTCAGTGCCAAGGATGTCATCCATAGGTGTTGAGGACTGCACAATTTTTAAATTAAAAAAAAATTGGTAAAACCCTTTAGTCTTTATGCAAGGAAGTAGTACCAGCAGATTAAAACATGCTCTTTTAGCAAAGTCATTTCTCAAATCAAAAAGTGTGTTAATGGATGCAAATGTAATAACCTAGGGCTTATTTTAAGTTTTTAATAAGTCACATGTTCTTTAAATACTCATTGAAGGCAATGCTATTTTGAAGGGGTGGTTGTCAAGAAAAAAATCCTTAAGCAAACACCAAATGTATGAAGGGGGAAAAAAAAATCTGAATGTCTCTATTAGCTATTCATTTAATCCCAAAATTAAAATTGACTCCACTGAGGAAAAGCTTTAAAAATTGTCCAAATTAACCTAATTAGCTTCTCTAGAGATCTTAAATTTAATTGTAGGTGTATTTTTAACTGGAAAATACCAGATTAAATTACTTTTTATTTTAGCACACGTGTATATGTTTTAATCTTAACTTCCTTTCATTCAATTAAACTCTTTTCACAGTTGAAGTGACAACTTTAAATATTGCAGCTCAGATGCAGAAGCATTTCAGAATCCTGACGAGGCGTGCTCGAGTCAAACATTCCTCTGCAAGACTGCAGTTATGAGTGTTAAGCATTAAAATCCTGTTTATACAATAGCTATTTCATAGGATGTATCTGTATGGCACTGAGAAACCTGGACCCAAATGGATCCCCTTCTGGAAATCTGCACCTGCAGACAAAAAGCAGAAGATTTCTAGAAAATGTGGATGTCTTGAACACTAGTACCAGCTTGCTTCAATTTCAGGTTCCTCTCTGGAAGGTGTGTACAAAGAGAGAGATTTTCATGGTCCCCCTGGGACTGCAGGAAGAAAAACTCCTGTGCTGATTTAGGGTAAAACCTTGTTCCCAATTAAGTTGTGTGCTTGTATTTCCATCCCCCAGGGTACGTGAGGCTGCAGAGCTCCTCTCTTTCAGCTGTGTGAGTACCAACACATCTGTGCTGACATTTGTCTAGATTAGGCTGAGAGGCTGGATTTAGGTGGAAATGGTCAGGTAAGGCGCTTGTGCTGACGCAGGCACTTCTAGCTGTGCAATCAGAGGAGAAACACAGCCCACCCACGCAGAGGCAGCCCCGATGCCTGCTGTGACCTTCTTGCGCGACTGTGCTCCCTGCACCAGGAGGAAGTCTCTGCCCCATGAGTGGGCCTGGGTGGTGGTGGAAAGCTGTGAGGCTGTCCTCCCCTGTCCCTTCCCAAAATCCCTGGGAGAGAGGCGAGCCCTTTCATGAGAAGTGGTGGAGGAACCATGGCTCAGGGGAGGAACATCTGGGCTGTCTGCACAGAGGCTGTAGAGGGGGACATTGAGGGCAGATGGGAAACGGAAAACTCCTCCAGACCCTCCCACCAGGAAATCTGTGTCTGAAACAGGAGCAAAGACCTTTGATTTAGTTGTCTTTTTTTTGTCAGCAATGACTTGGGTTCTTATGTCTAGATAGTTGTAGCTGTTGTAATGGTTTAACCCCAGCTGGCAACTAAGCACCATACAGCTGCTCGCTCACTCCCCTCACAGTGGAATGGGGCAGAGGATCAGAAAAGCAAAAGTGAGAAAACTCATGCATTGAGATAAAGACAGTTTAATAGGTAAAGCAAAAGCCAGGCATGCAAGCAAAGCAAAACAAGGAATTCATTCACTACTTCCCATCAGCAGGCAGGTGTTCAGCCATCTGCAGGAAAGCAGGGCTCCATCACGCGTAACGGTTACTTGGGAAGACAAACACCATCACTCCAAATGTCCCCCACTTCCTTCTTCTTTGCTCAGCTTTATATGCTGAGCATGATATGGTATGGAACATCCCTTTGGTCAGTTGGGGTCAGCTGTCCTGGCTGCGTCCCCTCCCAACTTCTTGTGCACCCCCAGCCTGCTCGCTGGTGGGGTGGGGTGAGAAGCAGACAAGGCCTCGACTCTGTGTAAGCACTGCTCAGCAATAACAAAAACATCCCTGTGTTATCAACACTGTTTTCAGCACAAATCCACAACATAGCCCCATGCTAGCTGCTATGAAGAAAATTAACTCTACCCCAGCAAAAACCAGCAAAGCTGTAGATGTCTAAAGCTAGTGCCCCCCTTGTTAGTCTCCTGAGACTCCCTCTGTGGTCAATGAAGAGAGACTACCACATCTAGGAGTCAATTTACCAAACCTTTTAAAACACGCTGAGGATGAAGTGAGTGCCCTGGAGAAAACTATTTCTCCTCCTGGTCTATAAAAAAAGTTTAAGGTTACTATCATATACCTACGTGAACTGTTATATGCCTAAACCGATGGGGCATGTGAGTTTTGGTCCCCAAACTTCCTGCACCACTGTCAGTCCTCAAAATTTGTCACAGATCATGATGAACTATGCAGCCTTTAGCTTAGTGGTAAATACGTTTAGCATGCTCCTCACCTGTGACCTGCAAACCCCAACCTGAAAACCACAGGTTTGACTAACACATACTAGCTAGACCTTGTAAACCCAGTATTATTCCATAATATGGACAAGCTCATTCTGTGTGTGCTAAAGCTACTGGATGCTGTTTTCGCTCATTGCTTTATGTGTTTGAAGTTTAAAACAGGAGTCTGTGTTAATGTTTAAAAACTGATAAGTAATCATGATACTTTACCATACTTTTTAATCCAGTCTTTTCACATTTTAAAATGAATATGCAGCACAGCCTTGTTTTAGTAATGTTAATTTTTGTAGAAATGTAGCTTCCAGACCTTAGTGAGGACAGTTTCCACTTATATTAGCATACAGTGCAACTGCAAGAAGGAAAGGCAATTTTAAAGTCTTTGACTTGTATGATATGTCATTGAAATAATATGATTAATAATGTTTGTTTCTGATGATCAACAAACTATTGTTTTTAGAAATCATTATTTGGTGTTTATATGATTCCCCCCACCCCCGTTATTGGGAAACAGAAGTGGCAGAAGCGAATGTGACTTTTGACTTGCAGCCATTGCTTCCATGGGCTCTCATCCAGCAGTTAGCAATAGTGCTTATGTGGATCTATCTACACAAAACCGGTTCCTGACAGAACTGGCAGAAACTTGTTTCCTATGAAAATTGCTGATATTTTAAAACATCCCTTTTTACTGTTTGAGAATGATTACAAGCTTTTAAATTTCTCTGTGAAGCAAAAATAATGAGAAGAGATATTTGGGACACCTCAACACATAGTCATTTCCGGATAAAATATATATTCTGGCCTGAAACTGGGAATCTTCATTATTTTCTCAATGTTTCTGCAACTAGCCTACTGGAGGGATAATATCCCAAGCCACAGGGAATTGGGGCAATTTTACTACAGCCCCCTGAACTGCTTGAGTAAAGGGCTTAATATCCCTCCTGTCAGCACATCTGCCTGGGCTCATTCTTGAACACGTTCTCTGGCCCAATGGATATTTTTTGACCTGAAGCAGAAAATACTGCACAAGAGAGATGGAGAGAAGATGTGTAGAGCAAGTCATTTAGCACAATAGGAGCAAATCCATAGGGTGGCACTAAGGACCCCATGTTCATGCTGTCCCTGGTCCAGGGGTGTCACCTGGGTCTAGGGACAGGCTGGTTCTGAGGTCTGGGTGCCTGTTGCAGCTGGAGTGCAAGCTTGCATTTTGGCTTTATCTGAGAGGGTGATCCTGTTGGTTTGGTCCAAGACAGCTCTGTGGATCTAAGCGCTGTAAATGGGGGTGAAAAAGAGGTTTGCCTCAAAAATAGCACTCCTAATCCAAGCTAAAATGCAAATACAGACATGCACAATGAAAGCCATCCCGGAATATGCTTGAAATTAGGGCCATTTCTTGGCAGCAGGGTGTGCTGGTTTCAATTGTTGGTTGCAATGAATCAGAAAGAGGATGTCTGCATGTGTTTCTGTCATGGCACATGAATAACATAGCTACGAGACTGGAAGAAGGGGTCTGCTCCCACCAGTTTCTCCTCTTGCATATCCCCAGCCCTTCATTTCCAAATTTCCTTTGATTTTTTGAAGTGTTGAATAAAAATAAATAAAAAACCCTGGAACAACAAAACCAACAAAACCCCAACATAATAGCATTCAGGGAGCAGTACAAATTTTAAAAAATGAAGGACAAATATTTTTGTCTGGTGCTAAATTATTTATTTTATTTTGATTTCATTCAGATAAACTGTTTATTTCATCACCCTATCTCTGTTCATGTGTTTGTCAGTTAGCCTGCCAAATAAGTTTTAGCCTATGGACTTTTCAACTAAACTGTCTCCAGTGATGGGAATATAAAGATACTATGTTCGCAAAGCAATATTTTATTTCTTGAAAGCTCTTGGCTGGTTACTGGAATTAATTATTCTACTGAGGGAAAGGGCTTCAGTTCAAGTTCAAAAGCTTTTTGCTCCATTTTACCTGTTTGGCCAGGCAGTGGGCCTATCCCACCTATGAGTGTCTTAGTCTCCTTGCTGAATGCAAGTTGAAGAGTGAAAAAGTACCGATGAATATTTTAGCATCTAACATAGTGCTACAGTAGTTGTATTTCACATCGAAACACCTCTATGCCTATTGCCAGTCCCAAAGTTGCCCAATAAGACTGATGAGGTGGCATTTAAGAGCTGGAAATGTTTCTGCCGCAAAAGCACCCTTACTCAGTAAGTGTCTGGTACAACACTCACTCAATTACACCATTAGTGATTACCAGTCTGCGGGTCAGAGTTAAGCATTGAAGCACAAGAAAACAAGGATCATTAACCTTAATACCGATGACATGACAATGTGCCTTTTAGTTTTTTTTTTTGTTTGTTTGTTTGTTTTTTTTTTTTTTTTAGGACAAGAAAATGCCACTATCATAAGAGTACATTGCAATTTGTCTTTCTTGATTAAAATGATGTCATTGATTGTTTTGTACTCTTAGCAGAGTTTAAATAATGAAGGGATTTATTAAGATCACCTTATCCTTGATAAGTGAAGGTAATTCCCGAGCTGCAGATGCAGAGCAGAACACTGGATGAATGTTGCATCATTGTACACTTAATCTTCCTCCCAAAAACACTGATGGGGTTTTCTGTTGTTTCAGTAGCACAGAACTTACAACAAATATGGTTGCACATATGTTTTCTGATCCTCCACTGTATTAAAAAAGCTCAGTCTTCACTTTACATGTGTAAGATAGTATCATGTACATCACTTACAGTTGTGACCACCGAATAAAGTGTGAAACCTCCTTGTGAAATATGCCATGCATCATGCTAGCCTTTAGTTAGTTACTAGATCTAGCTATCTTAGAACTTCAGTTCCGTCCTTCAGCTCTGGCCCTCAATGGAATACTGGGACAGTTTTCAAGACTGTGACCTCAGTCTGACATGGGCTATGTTTATCTTAACAAGTCACGTGGGACAGCACAGGTCTACAGAGCAAAATATTTGGTGCTGATGAGTTGATGTCCATACCACATGAGGACATGTGGATCACCTCAGACTAGCTCTGGTTTGGTCTGCTAGTGGTTTTAACACTTTAGGCACACTCCTGGAGTGCGACTTCAACTTCTAGTTTCTCCTGAGAGGAATCCAGTCCATGAGGCCCAAGACTACTCTGTTATGTTAACCAAAGCCCATAGTAAGTGGGGACAACTAGGAGGTTTACTTCAAAAGGGTGCTCATGATCCAAGCTGAAATGTTAATACGAACTCCCCCACAAAGTGCCATATGGATGTAAAAAGTCATCATATGCGAATCTTGAGCAGCAGCTCAATTACATCTTGTTCATGTAAAAGTCAAGCAGGAAAAAAACCCAACCATGACCATTCCTTTTCTCACAGGCAGTTAATTAAAATGATTGCTTAATTCTGTACCAATTAAATTAATTTTTAGGAAACAGTTGCAGAATTATTTCCTTCTAAATATATATCTTCTTAATAAATACAAAATATGTATTTTTTTTCTAAGGCTTTTTCACTTTTAAATACTTGGCACACAGCTGATCTACTTTTTAAGACCATTTTGAATATTTGTCAGCAACTTACTGTGAGGAGAGAAAGGGAGGGAGGAAGGAATCATTAGTGCTGGAGTATTACCTACCATCAGAACAGACATAACAAGCAGTAAAGCTAGTCACAAACTGGTGGTGTGTGCTCTCGGAACCTGGGCCTGACCTGTTGTCTTTACTGTCTGCATCTTCCTGTGCTCCAGTGGTGGATATACCTCACCTCACTTTGATCATCCAATGCAGACATTTACATCTGAGCCAGTTGTCTAGACTCTTTTTATAGTCCATGGAGAGAAAAAGACACTTCTCAGGCATGATTTACATGTTCTATTTAGGCATCTACGGTAATATCAGATGACTCACTGCCTGGAAAGTAGCTATTTCTTTCCATTTCTGTATTTTGCATTTACACAGGGAGCCTAGAGGAATATTTTAAATACAGGAGTTTATGTTTTAGATGTTTGAGAATCTATCCTGAAGACCTGTGCACCAGAAAATTCACCTCCATTTTTAGTGTCTTCTGACTAAGAATCCAACAATATATTTACATCATTCTTAAAGAACAGTTTCAGAAGCAACAGCTAATAGGGCCTGTTCGCCTGCTTACCCTGAGGTTATGGGTCTGGGCACATGAGGTGACACCATAGCACCATAATCTACTTAACATCATTCTTGCGAGTTTACATATCCACTCAGAGAATAACCTCAGGCCAAACATGGGGCTGGAAATACATCTGCTGCCTGTATGGACACTGTACGGATGCCATGGTTTTAGGGGAATTCTCAGAGCCTTTTCAAAATGCTCTCCCTGCTCAATGCTGCTTGAGGGTGGGTCTTGCAACATTTAAACTTACAATCATATTTAAGCAAAACATTTCATTACTTCAAGTGAGTCCTCATTCATGATTTTGATGATTCCTAGAGCCGCAATTTTCTTGCTTCTGCAACAAGCCATGAAAAGAAATGTTTGGTTTTGCGGTGCAATGCCTTGAACTCTAGACGATGGATTAATGGTTTGTTTTCTGGCTGTCTAATAGGCAGTACTAAAAGTAGAATCGAGTTTACCTTATATCAAGCCTTGACTACGTTTTTTATCTAGGGAGTATGCAGGTCATTTTGCGCACTTAGTTTAGAAAACAGTCTTCTGACGGATTCTGCTGTCCACAAAAATGATGGAAACACCAGACTTGAATATTAGCTATTTCCACGCACTGCTAGCCTCAGAGGATTTTGCCAACAGCCTACAAAGTGGCTGGAACAAGGCAGAGCATGATCATCTCCACTTGTCGTTTGGCAAATGACATTGTATGCAAATAACTTATTTAGAAGGGTAAATAAGTGCAAAGATTTTTTTTTCATGTAAAATAGCTGTGTCCATCTGCTGTTGTTTAAGAGGAAAGGTTATGGCTCACATGTTGAAAAGGTAATGTGGTTTTACTTTCTGATTTATAAACCTTTTTTGTACCTCACCTCAAAGATGTCAGCATTTCAAAGGCTGGTGAAGTAATCACTATATATAGCTTTTTACCAGTTTTTGTAAAGTGGCCTAGAATGAAAGGCACTCTTAAATATGGTTTCGTTTTTCCTTTAGTGAAGGACAAAATGAAAGACTAAAGTTTTAGAAGCTGCAGAACTTAGTACCTATATAGATACTTCATTAAATATAGATATAAAATCACACAGTCATTATACTAGAGGACATGCTAGTGGAGACTGTCCCCATTATAAAGGTATAACAATGCATAACTCCCTTTGTTGGCATTGTAATTTTTAGTTAATTAGGACTGAGTCTCTCTTCTCCTTAGCAAATATTATGTTGCTTCACAAGTGTCTCTGCTGACTTCAATGTTCTGACTTGTGTGGGAGAGGATTTTGCAGGCTCATCATCCACTTGTATTTTGGAAACACTGTGTTTGATTCATAAATATACTATATCCTTCACTTAAATTTAGTATGAGTCCACCACCTCTAACTTCCAGATGGGTCTCCTTCAGGTTTCAATCACATTGAGAGGCATATTCTTACACTGTGCGTTAAGGAAATTTATCAAGTTTTATGACAGTGTTCAGGACAGATGTGTCACTGCCATCCTCCAGCTCTGTGCAGAAAAAGGAGAATATGACACAGACTTTGACCAATATATATGCCAGGGCCAAGAGCCCTGCTCTGCTCTTGTGGGTTTGGCAGCCTGTGCTCGAGGCCACTCTGACACAGTGCAGTGGTGTGACACCTTGGGTCAGGCTCCTGAGGAGACAGCTTTGTGAGAAAGCTGTAAGGAATCTCAGCTGGGGTCCCCAGCATCACTCAGGAGCTTTTTTAAGCTCTGACACTCCTTCTTTGCCCTTTCCTGAGCTGTTGCAGCCACGCCTGTGCCTCACCATGTACCCCTCTGATGAAGGTCCTGATCCTCCAGCTTGACTTCCCGGCTTGACCTCAGACTTGCCTCGCCACTGCGACTTGTCTAGCACTCACCGGGACGTGCTGACCCCCCTTGCTGCCACTAGACCTGCTCCGCTCTATTGTTTGGCTGCTGTGGGACTTGGTCTCTTGTGGAGGACGCTGCTCCTGCCTGCTGTGCCGCCTGCCTCGGCTCCCGGCTTGCCCTCCCCTGCAGCGCAGCCAGCTCCTGCTGCTCCCTGAAAGTAGAGATTCAAAATCCATTTACAGAACAGTGTTCTTGTGCTGCTCCTTCCGGCAGAGGGATGGTTTCCAACTGCTAAGATCTTCTAACATATTGGAGTTTGTTAGACACATTTGGAAATTAGATACTAAAAATATTCTGATTCTGAAAATATCTTCCCTGGAGACTGTGCTACCTTTCCTACATGATGGCTATCTTCCTTTTTATAGTTTAAGCCTTGACATCTCCTGTTCACTGCTGAAAAGTTTATTTGAAATAAGTCACAGTCAGGGCCTTCCAACGGTAATTTCTATTTTACAGATGGTTGCACACTTTCTTTGGCCTCCAGATAACGCTTTTTTGTTATAGTTACTACTGTGAAATGCCTTTTCTCCCCTTTATTTTTTCCACCATGCAATAAATTTTCTAAAGACATATTAGTCTTAGAGAAGTGCACACCAGACACAAAAAGTGTCGATTTCTTTTTTTAGTGATTATGTTTTCTTGAAAAATTTCAACACCCATATTCCAAAATATCTTATAACTCAGAACCCAATTATCCACTATCACTTTGATGGGAATCACTGACTTCATGGGTCTGTATTCCTTGATGGCTATTAATAGGCAGACATTCACCTAAAAGTGGTTATTCAAGTGGTTTTATTGCCCCAGTAGGTTTAATTCTTGTGTTAGAATAACTCCAAAAGTTGCATTTCTATTACTTAGATGGCAATGAAAAAACCCCACCCAGAACTCAGAATGTCTTACTTCGCACAATTTCAAAGTTACAAAAGTTACAAAAAATCAACCCCATTTGAATGTCATTAAAAACTGTACCGGTGAGTGCAGTTATGGAATAATGCCACTGGGACATGAACTGTTCTGCCAAAATCACTGCTTGGATACACAGAAGTTCAATGTCTTCTGGGTAGGGGCAATAGAGGCACAGAGATGGACTGATGCATTTGGTTTTGCTTGGCTTTAAAGAGATGTTTAGAGCAAGCATTTATTCTAGGCAACAATTAAAACTGAGGCCTCTCAGGCCATTTCCCTATGGTCCTGACATTTTAGTATGGCCTTTATGACCAGTCTCCTAATATGTAAGATGCTTCCGGTGAGAATCAGATCTTTTCACTCGAAGAGTCACTTAAGAGCTCCTTTATGACAGCTTGGTCTCAAGAGCTGGATTTCTTCCCTCCTGAGTTAGTTGTGCAGGTAGCAGTTGTCACAAGTCCTGACATTAGTTTTCCGTACAAACTGACATTAACTGCTGTTGGGCTTGAATCAGAATGAATCCTGCTCAGAGAATGATGGATGTATTTTGCCTCTCTTTTGTGTCATCTATCCTCACCAAATGGCCGTTTTCATGTAAAGTTTCTCATTCTTTCTTTTTCTCTGTCGTCCTCCTCCCTCCCTCCCCCCCTCCCCCCCAGTTCATTTTCTCTGCTTGCATTTAGTCAAAACACAGCACACGTCTCTTTGGTTATGCATTTATTTATCATAAACCCACCTAAAAGTCATTGTGCTGCTCACTGTAAACACATGTAATAAGATACAGTCCCAATGCCCCCCAAAGTCTGCTCTAGAAAAGATGTGGCTGGGAGAGATAGGGAGAGGCAACAGATTGCATTCAGGTTGGTGGCCAAGCTGGAAACACATTGGAGGTTTCTTTACCCTAATCTTTTGACCTCAGCCTGCATCTCCCGCTGCAAGATTTACACAAAAATTCAAGTATCATCTGTGCCCTCAGAACATCACCGGGTTTTGCTTTGCTGAACTTTCTGTTAAGCTGCTGGAGCTGCAGAGTGTAAATGAAGTTGGAAATTGGTCTATCCAACACGACCGATAACTCATGCACAGCTTATTTTCCTGATGGGCGTTAAGGAGGATGTCCACATTAAAATGGAATTTTTCTGATGGTTGAACATCAGGATGTACCCTATGTGACTATATTCCAGATTTCTATGATAAGATCATTAAAATCACAGCTCCTCAGCCTTCTTTCATGGAAGGTTTTGAGAAAAAAAAACAAATGCAAAGATGAGTTAATATATTCTGTCTAAGACCTGGCTGATTTCCCAGTGCCATTTTCCACTAGTAAAAGATCATCTCCGTAAGAGAAGTTACAGGCTGGAAAGACTCATCAGATATCGTCAGAGTCCTGTGGCTGGCCTGGAGCGGACTTTTAATACGTAAATCCAAGCAGTACCGTATAACAAAGATGATCATGGAAGAACTGGTTGGGTGTGTTAGAGCACGCCTGGAATTCTTCCTCCTTGTAGCAACGATGTTCGTAGTAAGCAAGGCAGCTCTGGGCAAATCAAAGAAAAATATCATTTGTTATTAAGGAAAGCAGTTCCGAGTAATCTGAAAGGGGAAGATGGAAAGGATCTGGTCCGTGCCAGGAGCCTGACAACCGGCCGCCCTGCTCAGACGGCGGGGTTCGGGGCGCTCCCCTCCCGCCGGGCCCGGGGGCTGAGCCCAGCGGGGGCCCGGCTCGGCGGGTGCAGTTGCGGGCAGCGCCCTCGAGGTGGAACCTTCTCACCGAGGCTGCGGCGGCCGCTGCGGGCGGGCGGTGCGGCCCCGCCGGCGCTGCGCTCCCGGAGCTGTGCGGGGCCGGCCCCGCCGCTCCCGCCCGCAGCGCCCCGCAGCACCCCTGTGCAAGCGGGGGGTGGCCCCGGGGTGGGGACGGACTTGGAGGAGGGGAGCAAACTTCCAGACTGTTCCGGCAAAGCACTCCCGGCCGTGCGCCTCACCCTCCGGGACGGCCCCGGCCCCGCGCTGCGAGACCTCCCCGGTGCCTGGGGGAAAACGAGAACTCCTCCGCCCGGTATCCGAGCTGGGAGCGAAGCCGGGGATAGGGCGAGAAGCGTCGGGAAACCTCCCCTGTGTCCCCGATGCGATGAGGGAGGACACGGCCCCGCCGCCCGCGGGAGGCGGGACGGGGAGGAAGGTCCCGCGCCCCGGGGGAGGCTGCATTAAACAGCCCCGGTGCCCCCTCCTTGCCCCGCTCCTTGCTCCGGCTCCCCCACCGCGGCCGCCTCAGCGCCCATCGCCGTCCTCTGCTCAGAAACCCCGCGGCAGCCATTTGCCCGGCCCCGCGCCCCGGGCGGGGCGGGGGTGGCGGGGCGGGCGGTGCCGGCCGCGGGCTGCCCCACCGGCGGAGCCGGCGCCCCGGCCAGGCCAGGCGGGAGGGCCCGCAGCCGCAGCCCGCGGCCGGCTGGGGATTAGCGCGGAGCCGGGCCGGGCCGGGCCGTGCCGCGCCGGGGAGCACCGCGCCGGGCCGTGTAGGGGAGCACCGCGCCGTACCGTGCCGTGCCGGGGAGCACCGCGGGGTACCGGGCCGTGCTGGGGAGCACCGCGCCGTGCCGTACGGGGAGCACCGCGCCGTGCCGCGCCGTGCCGCGCCGTACCGTGCCGTGCCGGGGAGCACCGCGGGGTACCGGGCCGTGCTGGGGAGCACCGGGCCGTGCTGGGGAGCACCGCGCCGTGCCGCGCCGTGCCGCGCCGTACCGGGCCGTGCCGGGGAGCACCGTGCCGTGCCGTGCCGTGTCGGGGAGCACCGCGCCGTGCTGTGCCGTGCCGTGCCGTGCCGTGCCGGGGAGAGCCGCGCCGTGCCAGGGAGCACCGTGCCGCGCCGTGCCGGGGAGCACCGTGCCGTGCCGTGCCGTGCCGTGCCGTGCCGTGCCGGGGAGCGCCGCCGCCTTCAGCACCAAGAACAGCTACAAGTGCGGCGCCGCGCCCGCCCCGCCGGAGCCGCGGTGAGCGCGGGCAGCGCCGTGCCGGCCCCCGGCGCCCGGGGACACCGAGCCGCGGGGCTCCTGGCGGGGA
The DNA here is from genome assembly GCF_030463565.1 of Pelecanus crispus. NCBI lineage: Eukaryota > Metazoa > Chordata > Aves > Pelecaniformes > Pelecanidae > Pelecanus > Pelecanus crispus. Next base: position 24,033,525 of record NC_134643.1, read on the forward strand.
CGGCTCCGCCGGGGAGGGGGCCGGGCCGGGGGGCGGGGGCTGGGGGGCGGTTTTTTACTTGGCTGTGAACGGCACGGCCGGGCCGGTGCGCGGGTCCGCCGCTGCAATTGAGCGGCGGGGCGGCAGAGGGTGGGTGTCGTCACGGGGGCCGAGCCACCGGTCCCCAAAAGTTGTTTTATTTTCTTTTTTTTTTTTTAGGCGAGGGGAGGAGGAATAAGAAAGGAGAGAGCGGAGCAGGTTCGGCTTGGCTAATCGCGAGTGTTATGCAGCGCTGCTGAAATCGCTCTCCTGGATACCTGTCCCAGGCTGAGCTCCTGCATCTTAAGCCGACGCTACCGGGGGAAGCTATTTGAGACGAGGGTTGTACAGAAATTACCTCATGCTATTCCCGATCGGCGCCGAGTATTAATTCCAGTGACCTCTACAGTAATATGGATATGCAACTCTTCGATCAAGGTATTTGTGCGTGTGTGTTTCTCCTTTAGCTCTTATTTCAAGGGGAGAGGAGTCCACAGATAATGCAAGTTTTGCCTCAGTTACCGTTTTTAGGCTGGGCAATCCTCCTCACCTGCTTCGCGCCGCCGGGGGCTTTTGGGTTTTTTTGCTTTAATTATTTATCATTTTTATTGTCGGTATCCTCCCCCAATCAGCTCTAACGAAAGAGATCCCAGGCACCATGCCGTCACAGCAGCGAGCAAAAAGGGAGAATATCGGCGCTCCCGACCGGGGAGATCTCCCCCTCGCCTCCTTGACCGGGTCCTCTCCCACCCCCCAGAGGAGGGGGGGCACGGGGGTTCCCCCGCCATCCCCGCCGTCCTGCTCACGTTTCGCTGGCCGGGAGGGAAGAGGGGGCTCCCGCCGCTCTGGGGGGACGGGGCCAGCCCTCCCCGCCGCCCTCAACTTCTCGCTCGGCTCCGGGGCCGGGCGAGCTGCCCGTGCCGCACCGCTTGCTGGGTGGGCTCCGTTCCTTCGGCTCCGCGGGGGAACCCCCGTGTCCCTGGGGTGGGAAGGGGAAAGGGGATCCCCGCCGGGCTCCGGGGGCTTCCTCCCCCGAGGAAGAGGGCGAGATGCCTTGCCGGCCTGCGGCGAGGGGTTAGCTGTCCCCGGCGCGGAGCAGCATCCCGCAGCGCTGGCATGTGTTTGTTGCGGGAATCCGAAGTGTTGGCAGGAGGATGTGTAACACGGCTAAAAAAAAAAAAAAAAAAAAAAATCCAAACCCAGAAAACCAAAACCCAACACAGCTCAAGTAATAAAAATCGATCAGTGACCCGCAGTGCATGCAAATCCACCGTTGGCATTTTGGAGTTTGCAAGCTTCTGACCTCTGGGACGGGAGATTCATTAAAAGCGACTTAGGTTTTGGTGGAGGGGGAGAGCAGAAGCGCATTAAAGCTGACCAGTTGATGCAAGGAGAGGAAGGAATCACCGGTGGCGGTAAATAAAAGGCGACGCTTGGCTTTGCACCGCCGCTGGCGGAGGTGCCGTGCGGGCCGGGGCTCAGGGCTCGGGGGGGACCGCCGGAGCCTCGGCTCCTGCCGAGAGAGCCGCCTGTGCCCGCCTCGGCTGCGAGGCCGCGGGGCGAGGCGCTTAAACCCGTCCCAGGGCCGCGGGCTGCGAGGAGCGAGGCCCCGGGGAGAGCCGCGCCGAGGCTGTGCCGGAATCCCCCAGCAAGAGACGCCAGCTGGGGTAGGGATGAGCCTGGGCAGAGAAAAAAGGAAAAAGGAAAAAAAAGAAAAGGAAAAAAAAAAAAGCTCGGCTAAGTGAAGTGGAGAACAATAGGGGGCTCCCTTCAAGGGAGAAAGGCCGCGGTGATGGGCGATGGTCGCGGAGTTGCGCGGGGAGAGGCGGCTCGCCCAGCCCCGGGGCGCTCCCGGGCCCCTCCGCCGGGCGGGGCCGGCCGGGCCAGGCGGGCTGCGCTGGCCCTTCCCCGGGCCGGGAAAGGTGCCGGGTGCGTTAGGAGCCGCAGGGCAGCCGGGAAAGCACGGAGGAGCCGCACGGAAAGCCGGTGCGTGGCCGGGTGTTTGCTCCCGGTGGTGCGGGCCGGAGCCGGGCGGGGGGGGGGGGGGGGCGCAGAGCGCGGTGCGGAGCGCTGGGTGGGGTGCGCGGGGTGCTGGGTGGGATGTGGAGTGCTGGGTGGGATGCGCAGGGTGCTGTGCGGAGTGCTGGGCAGGGTGCGCGGGGTGCTGGGTGGGATGTGGAGTGCTGGGTGGGATGCGCAGGGTGCTGTGCGGAGTGCTGGGCAGGGTGCGCGGGGTGCTGGGTGGGATGCGGAGTGCTGGGTGGGATGCGCAGGGTGCTGTGCGGAGTGCTGGGCAGGGTGCGCGGGGTGCTGGGTGGGATGCGGAGTGCTGGGTGGGATGTGCAGGGTGCTGTGCGGAGTGCTGGGCAGGGTGCGCGGGGTGCTGGGTGGGATGCGGAGTGCTGGGTGGGATGCGCAGGGTGCTGTGCGGAGTGCTGGGCAGGGTGCGCGGGGTGCTGAGTGGGATGCGGAGCGCTGGGTGGGATGCGCAGGGTGCTGTGCGGAGTGCTGGGCAGGGTGCGCGGGGTGCTGGGTGGGATGCGGAGTGCTGGGTGGGATGCGCAGGGTGCTGTGCGGAGTGCTGGGCAGGGTGCGCGGAAAGCCGGTGCGGAGCGCTGGGCGCGGTGCGCGGGTGCCCGTGCGCGGAGCGAGATGCGCGGGTGCGGTGCGCGGTGCGCGGAGTGCCGTGCGGGATGCACCGGCGTGCGATGCGCGGGGTGCGGTGCGGGGCTCGCCGCGACCTGGGCGCCCGGGGGACGCGGCCGCTCGCCGGGGCCGCCGGTGGGGTCGGGCGCGGACACGGGGGGGCTTCCCTGCAGGATGCCCCGGGACGATTTCGGCGGGCGGCTGCGTTTCTCGGGGCAGAGCCCCTCTCGCAGAGCGCTGGGCTGGGCTACCAGCGCCTGCTCTGAACCCAGCTGTGCCGGCTGGGGAGGGGGAGTCTGGTGGGAAGAGGGTAAAATGAAAACAAAAACAACAGAGAAAGCTCTCCTAGGCTGCCTGGGAAAATCTCCTTGATCATCACTTGCCAGACCAGAGGTGAAACCAACTCTAAAGGTGTTAATATTGATGGGGTTTATTCAGCTGTGAGACCAGGCAAGGGCAGAGGAAAATATTTGCTGCTGTTTCCTTTTTAAAAACTGTAAGCTCCTATTAGTCTCACCCTGGCAGAAGGACCTGTGCTGGCTTTTAGCAGGGCAGCTTGTTTGGAAAATGGATATTTGCAGGGTAGAAAGTGAAGGCAGGTGCTCTGGGGTGTTTGAAAAGAGGCTGATCAGACTGAGTGGAGACATTTCTCTCATGGTGCACTAGGAAGAAATAGTTCCTGTAAACGAGATGCTGAGGGTGACTCGCCTTGAAGTCCTGATTATTGTGTAAAGGTTACCTCTGTGGCAGGGGCACAGCAAATCATTACAGAAGAGCTGAGGTAGATAAGACTACTTACATCAGTGAAGAATTCTCCTGCAAGTTAGGAGTTGCGATGTCAAGGCCTAAGGTTTTCCAAATTCCCTTCTGTTGTCAGCAAAACCCATTAATCTTCTACATGTGTCAGGTTACTGTATGCAGGTGGCAACTCTTTACCTGCTCTGTGTGGAAATTCAGCTATTTGTTCATCGCTGAACGCTGTGCAGGAGAAAGAGGCAACTTTTGTGAACACTAAAATGCATGTTAGCAAGATTATTATTATTTGATAGCTCAGAAGTAACATATCAGAAGTAAAAAGTCAAAATAATCACATTTTTGCAATTTTTTTTTTCCCTCCTCAGAACTTCATAATGGAAGATGCCTGTTATTTTGTTTTCATTCAGTAAAACCAGATCAGTTTTTCATTGACTGGACAATCTGACATTTTGTGAAAGTAGAAATGCGTTCTCACCCTAAAACTCCTTTTCTAGTTCACAGAACATTGGTTTCATTTTATTTTAGTACAGTTCCTACTGTGTTTCAAATGCAATGACAAATCAATTTTTTGGCCTCAAACAAAATTTTAAATACTTTTTCTTAGATGTTCCCTCCCCCTCCCCCCCACTAAATAGCTTTTTTTTTTGTCCCTCTGTAAAGGGTTCATGTGTGTCCAGCTGGCAATGTCAATTGAAAAATGTTCCATGAAGTTCAATGAACATGTTTTCCTGCTTATGCTGCAGAGAGTACTCCTTGCTCCTGCGGCTGTCTGTGAGATTTTTGTAAACAATATTTCCAGGTGAACGTATTGAATCTTTCTATACGATCCCAGCCACAACTTCACAGACAGCTGAAGATGGCTCTTTCAGGAACCTTATAACCAAAATAGAGACACTGCCTACGTTTGTTTAAGCATTTATCTGTCACTCTCAGCTCATTATCTAGACCTTTTCATTAACATAAAGAACTCCTGTAATGAGCCCATCTCTTAGTGCAATGAGTCTGTGGTCAGAATAGTGACCGGTCCAGGCACGTGCTGATGCACTGACTCTGGCAACATGGTACCAAAGTACCCATCCTTGAGTACCACTTATCTCATAAAGATGAATGATTTTATGAAGGAAGTGAATTCAGAACCAGACACTCCATGCAGAAGTTTCCATGTCCCCTGTCTTGCAGTACCCCGCCTCCTTAGGTTTAAAAATAAGTATATACTCTAGCAGAACAAGTGGAGGTTTGTGCTGAAATACTGACTTTAAACATAGCAATATGTTCTGATAACGCCAGATATATTTAATGAATTAAACCCAAGAGAAGCATGTATTCCAAGGTGACTAGAAGAGAGGCTTTGCGGTGCACTTACTCTTGGACTGTGCTGGGGAAATGTGTGAATTTCTTCTCTGAAGTCATGTTTCTAGTGAACACCAACTACTACAGTGGGGAATCTGGCAAATCGAGAATATATTTGCATTAATTCAAACTTTTATGGTCAATTGGAAAAGGACAGCATTTTACTTCGAATTAAATCTCTGCGCATGAGAAAAGTCTATTCAGGCTTTATAGCCCAGAGGCCCATGCTTTTTCACTAAAATTCATTGATAAAAATGGAATTCATTTAGATCAGATGCTTTCTGCTTAGCTACACAGGCTTATGACATTCTGTAGAAGTTAATATTAATCAATATATGAAAAGCAGCGTGGCATGAATAAATTAGGCAGTGTAATAGAAGCTTTTATTTCTTAGGTAACATAAAAAAAGACTAAAAGGTCTTAAATTTTTAAAAAGAACATTTTAAAATTTTATTTCTGTTTTATAGACAAGCTGTGGACACTTGCAGCAAGGCAGCATATTTTTTCAGGAAAACATGCAAGCTGAGGCAGAGCAATTAATGCTTACCTAGGCTATAATGTTGAAAAATGCTTATTATCAATTAATTTGACTTTCAGGCAGTTCCAGGTAAGGTATTGGACTAAGGATGTTGGGCTCACTGTAGCTTCTCCACTGTTGTTGGAATATGGGTTGCAGTAGCTGAATTCATCACTATTTGTTTGTACAAAGACTGACAGTTGCTTTAATTTCTGGGCATTCTTTGGCTGTAAGGAATTACCTGAGTCTGAGCAAGAGAAAAAGCAGCATTTTTTTCTCTCACGAACATTTTCACTTTTTCAGTGGTGCTTTCTTGTTCTCTGTACAGTGTTGAATAAGAGCAATCTTTCATTGCCTCAGAGAGTTGCTCCCTGTGTGGGTTGTACATACATGCACAGGCTAATGAGTTGGTTGTTCACTGTGGAACTAGAAAGGAAATTGCCTGTGTGTCTATTTTAGGTGTAGCTACAACATTTACTCTACTATTTTGAACCCTTAACTGTGTTTTCCTACGAAGGCAATCAAGACAGCAGAAAGTTGTGGTTAGTTAACAGTGAATACAATCTTTTCTTTATAGCATGGGACATAGAAGGAACATCCCATGGGGCTGGATCAGCTCACACAGTGATGTTGGTCAAGTTCCTCCATTTGTGACTGAGTCTGAGTTTGGCTCATGGGGCTGAAGCCTGGTCAGATTTGGAAACTGTGCTGAAAAGGAGCCAAAGGAGAACGGTGGGATTATCACATAAACTAGCACAGAATTTATTTCATTTAGATTTGACCCTGAGCCAAATTCAAGCAAAACTAAATGTTAAGAGGCACTGAAAGTCTTGTGTGCTGCTGTTCTCAATTGCAGTAGTTTTATTCACACCCATTAAACAAGTTTCATTTTCAAGTTGTTACTCTGTTTCCAGATCATGGTGAGATACCTTCACATTCGATAGAAGACTTTCCATTGTGAATCTTTTTCTCAGGTCTTCAAATAGCTGCTATTTAAAAACTCTTCTTCAGCTTTTGTGAGCTTAGTATTATCATTTGGGGAAAAACATGTAACAAAATAAATGTAAGAAGAGGGTCAATTTGAAGCATTATCAAAGCACATTTTGAGTTTTAATACATAAAAAACTTGTGGGAAATGATTCAAAATGTCTTTGAAAAAACAGTAGAGCTGTCTATAACTGTCTTCTAATTTTGTCTATAATTGTCTTCTAATTTGATCATATTTTTGGTAGGAACCAGTCAGATCACTAGGGACAAAGTACATATCTACAGATGAGCCTGTTGCATGAATTTTCTGTATAGGCAGTGAGGTATGCACTTGTTCAATGTGATCAATTTCATAATAAATAAAACTTTTTTAAAGAAAAGGATCAGGTGAATTATACCCTAGGATGTCCACCACCCTCCATAGCCTGTAACAGATGCCTTGAGAGAAATTGGCTTAGATGCAGTTGCCCACAGTGTGCCTATCTAGTATTAGGTAAAATTAATCCTCTCTCTCTTCTCCTCAGAGGTCTAAACATTTAGTCAGGCATGTGTAATTTTGTTAAATATTGAAATAAATAAATGCCACTCACTTGAGAATTAAAGTGGGGGCAATTTGGAGACATTTATAAGAATCAGTCAGGTGTTTAGATATGTAGGCTGAAATCACGATCTATTAAAATCAGTGGGACTTCTGCAGATGTCAGTGGGGATGCAACATTGTTCCTATTTAATGTGGTCCAAATGGAAGCAGAGAATAGAGACCTTGTTAATGCTGGACCTCAGCTCAAGTAAAATGTTGGAAAGGGAATATTGGATGTTCAGCTGGTTTCCTAACAGAATATGTTGTGCTCTTTCTGCTTAAGAAATCAGCTACCTTTTCATAAATGTAATTTAGTGTTGGAAATTATCTGGAAGGCATTTTAGACATATAGTAAGCCCAGAAAAAAAGTGAATTCCACTGGAGAAATAATCAGTTTAATATCCAAATGAATTGAATGTTCTTGTACTGCAGCGGCTGAAGAGCATACTTAAATTCAGGAGCCCTGATTACTCCATTGTCATAAATGGAACCTCTCCACGAGTGAGAGTGTAAGTAGTTATTGCACTTCTGTAGGCTGGAACAGAATGATACAGCAAAACAGAAAATACAATGTATTACGGATCAAATCTGTTTCTGGAGTCATGCAATGCGAAGGTAAATACAAATTACTGGTCAGAATCTGAACACCAAGCTAAGTTTAGTTCCCCTGATTTGGCTTTTGCTCTGCTGGTATCATCAGTTTCCTGGCTTGTACTACAGTGCAGCCAGGTGTTGAAATTCACAGAAGGTCAAGAATTACTCCCTTACAGAATACTGAAAGTAAAACCTAGGTGATGTAACTCATATTCAAAAGTAAATACAGTGTGTGACAGGTATAAAACTGCTGAACTAAATGGTATTTTTCATTGGTTTTGTTTTTTTTTTTTTTTTTTTTCCAGAAGTACCTCAGCTGCAGGGCAAAATACAAGGACATAAGCTACTGACCTCTTCTTAGCATCAGGACCAGAGATACTACCCTACAGTTCACCATCGATTAAGAGCAATTGAAAACCACCTCAGAAAAGCTGAGCAACACATGACATCAGCGAACACCTTTTGTAAAACACGTTTTATGTACTTCTGCTGAGATCCTTTTTCTACCTACCGCATGGTTCTATATTACTTACTGGGCACTGATGGTAGCCTCCAGAAAGTGCAGCTTCAAATGGTCAACCTCATCCTTTAGCAAGAAGAAAAGCTGGATACTGGATAGCAACAAAGTCTTCAGAGAAAATGGTATACGAAGGAAAACGACTAATTTCCTGCCATTGTTTCTTCCTGTTAACAGCCAAATTCTACTGGATACTCACCCTGATGCAAAGAACGCATGGCCAGGAATATGCCCACTCCATCCGACTGGACGGGGACATCATCTTGGGAGGACTGTTCCCCGTCCATGCAAAAGGGGATAGAGGGGTGCCTTGTGGGGAACTCAAGAAGGAGAAAGGGATCCACAGACTAGAGGCAATGCTGTATGCAATTGATCAGATTAATAAAGACCCTGATCTTCTTGCCAATATCACCTTAGGTGTCCGGATCCTCGATACGTGTTCCAGGGACACTTATGCATTGGAGCAATCCTTAACATTTGTGCAAGCGTTGATAGAAAAAGATGGTTCAGATGTGAAATGTGCTAATGGTGACCCACCTATTTTCACTAAGCCAGACAAGATATCAGGTGTGATAGGTGCTGCAGCAAGTTCTGTGTCCATTATGGTCGCAAATATTTTAAGACTTTTTAAGGTAAGGAACATTTTCTATCTTCCTTTTAAATTTCAAGCACAATGAAATAAGTGAGGTGATTATGTTGTGTTACCTTCAAAAAAGAAAGGACTTTTTTAGATTCAGAAATCTGAATGACTGGTTTGCCCTTTCAAAGCAAAGGAAAAAAAAAAAGAGCAGTGATTGCAGACCCTAATTTAAGGTGCCAAATGCCTCTTTTGAATTTCTGAGCAACCAGAGCACATTTTAATTCTTTAGGAGCTTGTATCCTTATTTTTTTACTACTCACATTTGCTCCATATTGAGCATTTATGCTCATCAAGACTAGGTTGGGACTGATTTCCCAAATTTCCAGGAGAATTAAATATAAGGTTTAAACACAAATCAGTTTGTAGGAGGACCAGATAATTTCCCTAAATAGGAAGATATACCAGCAATAATCTAGTGCTACTGATGTGCATGTCTAGTCAAATGCAGTGTACTGAAATATCTTTGATTTCCTTGAAATCTTAACCTCCTCCATATTTTTTTCAAGGTGATATTTTTTTCCACACTTTGTTATCACTTTGTGAGAGATTACTTTTGGACAACAGTTATACTGACATTTCCTTCCATGTACTTTATTAAGCTCTGGCGTTATAAATAATGGAAAAGTAAACCTGCCACTTTCAAACTTGCTAAGTTAGATGGGAAGATGAACACATTCTAATCAATCAACTTAGCTGGAACAGATCAGGCAGCAGACATTTAATTTTTAATCCTGTGCAATGGCAAACAGATAATGGTAAGTTGAGCACTTTTTTCTACACACAGAATGACTGTAGCTTTTGTCTGAATCTATTACTGTCCTACCACCCACTGTTATTCAGACTCATTCCTTCCATTCAGAAATCTTGCCTTATGTCCTACAAAGTTACAACCACCAAAGACCGCTTAAAGACCATTTCTTTGACTTTGGTGGAGAAGATTCTGGTAATGTTAAATATTGCTGTTACGTATTTTGAAAAGTGTTGCACTTGTTTTCTACTTTTTGTAACAAAGAGATTGAGTAGAAGTAAGGAAAGATTGGCTTGCTTTTTTTTTTTTTAAGGTTTCTCAAATTGGCAAAGAGTGTTTCAGTTATTTAAAGGGAGATTTTTGTCCTTCCCTCTGGTTCTCCCATGAAGGGCATAATGATGGATTTACAGTTCAGTGGAGGAGCAAAGTGTCTGCTGGGTTGTGGTCAGGTGTTCGTTACAATCTCAAAACTTATCTCAAGCTGCACTTACTGCACAGGTTTGAGAGTAGTGGACTTGTTCCAGCCATATGTTTTGCTTGTGAAAATCAAGTGCACAAAACTGAGCTGACACTTCAAAATGTTCTGTATGGAGAGCATCTCTGGAGCTGTGCCTGGTGGGAGAGGCCTGTCTTTCCTGGGAACAATCATACATGTTGTGGGAGGTGTCTATTTTTAATTTCACATCCTTTTTTGAAGTTGTGTCAGCCTATTAAATAATGCATAGTTCTGAAGTAATGATAGATGGAACAGTCACTTTAATACCCATCATAATGCAGGGCCACGTAGACTACGACTTACATCCAGTTTTGAGTTGAATACAGTGCTGTAGACTGATTTAAGAAACTAAGCCCTGTAAGACATGCATTAACTGTGAATTAAGAGCAGCAAGAAGGAGAGAGGCCTATGAATTGTCTAAGATAGTGGCAATTTGTCTTCTAAAACCACGACAGCTACCTCCTGATTTCCATTATGCAATAAGATTGCAAATAACGTTCTACTGCAGTCTTAATCAATAGAGGGTCATGTGATATCCCCTCTGGGGAAAGATCTTATTTACCCATTTAATTGATGTAACACAGCTGCTGGCAAAAGGAGGAGACATCTCTTTTAGTTTTAATTATAGATCCTGCACAAATATACTTAATAATGTAAAAAATGACAAATTACACCCTTTAATGTCTGATGTTTGACTTGCATCTGAAGTCTTTTTACACCTTCCTCTCAGAAGTAGATGTTATCTCTGCATGCGTAAAGGCTTCTGGATAAGGCCCTCAGTTAGCTGCACTGTAGAAACCATTCACAATGGTTATAGTCAAGCGGATCAGGAAATTAAGGGTCATTTGCCAGAAATATAGACATATAATCCAGTTTGGGTTGTACTCAGACCAAAGACATGGGCTGAGATTCTCAGCTGATGCATACCCACAGCTCTGCAGCTGAGGACCAGGACCTTGGTCCATGCTCACAAAGGCTCTAGGTATGAAATTTTGTCTACTGTATCTTGGTATGTGTCAAGGCTGGGCACTCAGCTGGTGCAAATGCCTGTACTTTCATTGAAGTCAGTGATCACCATCATGCAAATGCCTGTTTCCATGATATCCGGGATTAGAGTGATTCATCTATATTTCTGTCTAGCAGTTTTGTTCAGCAAGTTGAACCTGTAATTTGAAGTTCAGTATTGGTTTAATATGTACTCTGAAGTTCCTAAATGTCAGACTACATATTTTTGGAGAACATTGTTATCCAGTGAAATTTTAATCTGTGATGAAATTGTGAGAAGTATATTGTATCACTCAATGTGAATATACAAACAAAGATGTGTATTCACTCAATGTGAATATATGAACAAAGGTAGCCTGAGAAATAGTATGCTCAGCAGCTTGGATTTTCATGCTGCTATTTTTCTTTTTCTTGCAATTTTTTTTCTTTCTTTTATTGATTTTACAACATAAAACATACAGGTCAATAGTCCTATCTGATGATCTGGTGGATAGCATAAACTGATTGATAGTCATGGTATCCTTTTATCTAAGTGTTTTCATGAGGAGAGGGGAAGGAGGGCACCACAGAAAATGACCTTGATCTATAGCCTTTCTTCTGGTCAAATGGCTCACCTATATTCTTCTCTGTCCTTTCCCCTTTTGTGAATTTCCAGGTGCATCACTGCTTAGCAGGTGATTTTCTGCCCTTAGAAGGTCCAAAACATTAAGGTCCAAATTTGGACAGCCTAAATTTCACCTGTTGATGGTTTAGACCTTTCAGAGGCACTTTACAAACAGGAAACACTTGTTGAAGGAAATAACTGTTTAGAACTGGACCTGTTATTCCTTGATTATCATAAGGAAGCTGCTTTTTGCCTTATGTTACTCTAGTCCTTGATGCAAAAAAGATTGTGTGAAACTGTTGCTTATTAAACTTTCAGAAGTTGGAAGTGATCTTGCTGCAAATACAGTGGAAGAAGGAGAGGACCTTCAGAGGCGAGCACAGAAGAACTGTGCTAGGTAGTAACACAGTAGCTACCCACTTAAATAGTTCTTTTTGGATCTCAGGACAGATTTTCCCCACTGTTGCTGGCCCATCATTTTAAGTTGTTTTTGTCAGAGAATGTCAGGAGTGGGCTGCTTTACAAGGGAAATTGAGACAGAAGCCAAGGGTACAGCAAGGCAAAAAGGGCAGTCGTCTCACGGCCTCATCTGAATGAGAAGAAAAAAACAGGTCCGTCAATGTAACCAGGTTCAGCCAACAGTCCAGCGATTGCCAGACAAGTCCATAGTAGTGAGGCAGGTCCAAGGTCAGCCAGGAAGTCAGGTCAGCAGGGCAAGGTCATGGTCAGCAAGGGAAGGTCATGGTCAGCAAGGGAAGGTCACGGTCAGCAAGGTACAAGGCCAGCAGCATATCTCAAGCAGGAGCCAAAGGCAGGGGTCAGAGCTGAAATGCACCTGCTGAGCAAAGAAGGTAGACAAAGGTTCTGATGAGGCTTCTCACTGCTCTTCCTCACAACTTAGCTGTTTTCCTGGGCTGATCCAGAGTCAGGTATCTGTGCCATATTGGAAATGACCTTGAACACATGGAACCAAATCCAGGGCTGGGGAAGGGAGGGTGCTGCAGAGCCTGTTGGTGCATTCAGGGCCTTGACAGGTTTTTAGCATTTCCCATGGCAGTGACTGTAGAAATAGGACAGAGAGGCATGGGACAGCCTCTTTCCTTTCTTCTGGTGCACCAGGAGCTGCTCTTTCCTCTCCTCTGGGTGATAGAAAGTGACACTGTTTGGTGTTTGTTTTTTTTCAGTCTGGAAATCCTGCTGCCAAGCTGTTTTTTGTTTGGCTGGTAGGATCCAGTGAGGGCCTGGCTGTCTCAGTTGGACAGCTCTCACTAGCACAAAGGCAAGCTATCTATTGACTTGATCAGTCAAAGTCTTACTTGTACACCCTTCCTTGGCTTTGTCTCACTGAAATTTTGGCGTCCTGTAGGGTGCTCAGGCATGGTCAGGTGGTATCCTTTAGCTGCTTTTTGTGATGTTCATAAGCATCTGGGCTGTTCCCGGTCCCTCAAAACTTGGTCTGGAGGAACCAAGAGACTGTAACTTACTCACTTCGTGTACTGTGTTCCCTGTATTCAAAGCTTCTACTTGTTCAATGTCTGAATAACTTATGTCAATGGTTAAAATCTGCTGGAAAAAGGGACACATTTGTTTAGGTTAGTGTCCTCCCAAAAAACCTCACACTATTTTTGAACTCCTTGGTACACTCCATCTGTCACCTTCACACATCTTCTAGCCAATGTCACACTAGGAGCAGCCTAGGGATGATGGTTTGCATGTGAATTGAGATGGGTGGACAGTATGCTTGGTGAATTGTGATCTTAAGCTTTTATGTATATATTTATGTACATGCATATAAAGCCAAAATGTTAATCAACACTTTTATTCCTTTTCTTGCCTTGCTTTGCCCTTTTCCTTGCTTTGCCTTCTGTTTTCTCCTCTTTTCCCAAGACTAAATTTCTTATTTCCTCTTTTTGGTCAAATTCCCTTCTTACTGCACCATTGTAATCCACTTTAATAGCTTCTGTCTGGAGGGACTAATATTCACTTCATGCATATTTGCCTTATACATTTCATAAATATTTACCTCTTCAGAAGTACAAGTACAAATGACATCATGAAGTTACTCTTTCAACTTTATGTGCAACCATACAAAATGCAAGGGATAGTTTCTTTCACTAAATCTAGAAGTGAATATAGAGTAGAACAGAACAGAATTCAATCATTAAGTTTGGAAAAGACCTCTAAGATCGAGTCCAACCATCAGCCCAACACCACCATGCCCACTAAACCATGTCCCAAAGTGCCACATCTACCCATTTTTTGAACACTTCCAGGGATGGTGACTCCACCACCTCTCTGGGCAGCCTGTTCCAATGTTTGACTACTCTTTTCAGGAAGAAATTTCTCCTAATATCCAATCTAAACCTTCCCTGACAGAACTTGAGGCCATTTCCTCTCATCCTATCACTAGTTACTTGGGAGAAGAGACCAACACCCACCTCACTTACAACCTCCTTTCAGGTAGTTGTAAAGAGCGATAAGGTCTCCCCTCAGCCTCCTCTTCTCTAGGCTAAACAATCCCAGTTTCCTCAGCCATTCCTCATAAGACTTGTTCTCCAGACCCTTCACCAGCTTTGTTGCCCGTCTCTGGACACACTCCAGCACCTCAATGTCCTTGCAGTGAGGGGCCCAAAACTGGACACAGTATTCCAGGTGCGGCCTCACCAGTGCCGAGTACAGGGGGATGATCACTTCCCTGCTCCTGCTGGCCACACCATTCCTGATACAAGCCAGGATGCTGTTGGCCTTCTTGGCCACCTGGGCACACTGCTGGCTCATGTTCAGCCAGCTGTCAACCAACACCTCCAGGTCCTTTTCCGCCAGACAGCTTCCCAGCCACTCTTCCCCAAGCCTGTAGCGTTGCATAGGGTTGTTGTGACCAAAGTGCAGGACCTGGCACTTGGCCTTGTTGAAACTCATACAATTGACCTCGGCCCATTGATCCAGCCTGTCCAGGTCCCACTGCAGGACCATCCTACCCTAGAGCAGATCGATACTGCCATCCAGTTTGGTGTCATCTGCAAACTTACTGAGGGCACACTCAGTCCCCTCATCCAGATCATTGATAAAGATATTAAACAAGACTGGCCCCAAAACAGAGCCCTGGGGAACACTGCTTGTGACTGGTTGCCAACTGGATTTAACTCTGTTCACCACAGCTCTCTGGGCTCAACCATCTAGCCATTTTTTTACCCAGCAAAGAGTACACCTGCCTAGGCCTTGAGCTGCCAGCTTCTCTAGGAGAATGCTGTGGGAGGCAGTGTCAAAGGCTTTGCTAAAGTCTGGGTAAATGATATCCACAGCCTTTCCCTCATCCACTAGGTGGGTTACCAGGTCATAAAAGGAGATCAGGTTGGTCAAGCAGGACCTGCCTTTCATGAATCCATGCTGGCTGGGCCTGATCCCATGGCTGACCTGCACATGCCTGTTGAGCGTACTCAAGATGAAGCATGCTGTAATCTTCCCCAGTACCAAGGTCAGGCTGAGAGGCCTGTAGTTCCCCGGATCCTCCTTCCAGCCCTTTTTGTAGATGGGCGTCACGTTGGCAAGCCTCCAGTCATCAGGGACCTCCCCTGTTAACCAGGACTACTGATAAATCATAGAATCATAGAATCATAGAATCATAGAATCATCTAGGTTGGAAAAGACCTTTACGATCATCCAGTCCAACCATTAACCTACACTACCAAGCCCACTCTAGACTAATCAAGGGTAGACCAGACTAAACCATATCCCGAAGTGCCACATCTACCCGTTTTTTAAATGCCTCCAGGGATGGTGACTCCACCACCTCTCTGGGCAGCCTGTTCCAATGTTTGACTACTCTTTTCAGGAAGAAATTTCTCCTAATATCCAATCTAAACCTTCCCTGACAGAACTTGAGGCCATTTCCTCTCATCCTATCACTAGTTACTTGGGAGAAGAGACCAACACCCACCTCACTTACAACCTCCTTTCAGGTAGTTGTAAAGAGCGATAAGGTCTCCCCTCAGCCTCCTCTTCTCTAGGCTAAACAATCCCAGTTTCCTCAGCCATTCCTCATAAGACTTGTTCTCCAGACCCTTCACCAGCTTTGTTGCCCGTCTCTGGACACACTCCAGCACCTCAATGTCCTTGCAGTGAGGGGCCCAAAACTGGACACAGTATTCCAGGTGCGGCCTCACCAGTGCCGAGTACAGGGGGATGATCACTTCCCTGCTCCTGCTGGCCACACCATTCCTGATACAAGCCAGGATGCTGTTGGCCTTCTTGGCCACCTGGGCACACTGCTGGCTCATGTTCAGCCAGCTGTCAACCAACACCTCCAGGTCCTTTTCCGCCAGACAGCTTCCCAGCCACTCTTCCCCAAGCCTGTAGCGTTGCATAGGGTTGTTGTGACCAAAGTGCAGGACCTGGCACTTGGCCTTGTTGAAACTCATACAATTGACCTCGGCCCATTGATCCAGCCTGTCCAGGTCCCACTGCAGGACCATCCTACCCTAGAGCAGATCGATACTGCCATCCAGTTTGGTGTCATCTGCAAACTTACTGAGGGCACACTCAGTCCCCTCATCCAGATCATTGATAAAGATATTAAACAAGACTGGCCCCAAAACAGAGCCCTGGGGAACACTGCTTGTGACTGGTTGCCAACTGGATTTAACTCTGTTCACCACAGCTCTCTGGGCTCAACCATCTAGCCATTTTTTTACCCAGCAAAGAGTACACCTGCCTAGGCCTTGAGCTGCCAGCTTCTCTAGGAGAATGCTGTGGGAGGCAGTGTCAAAGGCTTTGCTAAAGTCTGGGTAAATGATATCCACAGCCTTTCCCTCATCCACTAGGTGGGTTACCAGGTCATAAAAGGAGATCAGGTTGGTCAAGCAGGACCTGCCTTTCATGAATCCATGCTGGCTGGGCCTGATCCCATGGCTGACCTGCACATGCCTGTTGAGCGTACTCAAGATGAAGCATGCTGTAATCTTCCCCAGTACCAAGGTCAGGCTGAGAGGCCTGTAGTTCCCCGGATCCTCCTTCCAGCCCTTTTTGTAGATGGGCGTCACGTTGGCAAGCCTCCAGTCATCAGGGACCTCCCCTGTTAACCAGGACTACTGATAAATCATAGAATCATAGAATCATAGAATCATAGAATCATCTAGGTTGGAAAAGACCTTTACGATCATCCAGTCCAACCATTAACCTACACTACCAAGCCCACTCTAGACTAATCAAGGGTAGACCAGACTAAACCATATCCCGAAGTGCCACATCTACCCGTTTTTTAAATGCCTCCAGGGATGGTGACTCCACCACCTCTCTGGGCAGCCTGTTCCAATGCCTGACCACCCTTTCCGTAAAGAAATTTTTCCTAATTTCCAGTCTAAACCTCCCCTGGCGCAGCTTAAGCCCATTTCCTCTTGTCCTATCACTAGCTACTTGGGAGAAGAGACCAACACCCACCTCACTACAACCTCCTTTCAGGTAGTTGTAGAGAGCGATAAGGTCTCCCCTCAGCCTCCTCTTTTCCAGGCTAAACAACCCCAGTTCCCTCAGCCGCTCCTCATAAGACTTGTTCTCCAGACCCTTCACCAGCTTCGTTGCCCGCCTCTGAACACGCTCCAGCACCTCAATGTCTTTCTTGTAGTGAGGGGCCCAAAACTGGACACAGTATTCGAGGTGCAGCCTCACCAGCGCCGAGTACAGGGGGACAATCACCTCCCTGCTCCTGCTGGCCACACCATTCCTGATACAAGCCAGGATGCTGTTGGCCTTCTTGGCCACCTGGGCACACTGCTGGCTCATGTTCAGCCGGCTATCTACTAACACCCCCATGATGGAGAGTGTCTTGGCAAGCTCCTCCGCCAGCTCCCTCAGTACTCTCGGGTGGATCCCGTCCGGCTCCATAGACTTGTGAGCATCCAGGTGGCATAGCAGGTCGTTAACTGCTTCCTCCTGGATTATGGGGGCTTCATTCTCCTCTCCATCCCTGTCTTCCAGCTCAGGGGGCTGAATACCCTGGGGATAACTGGTCTGACTATTAAAGACAGAGGCAAAGAAGGCATTAAGTACCTCAGCCTTTTCCTCATCCTTGGTGGCAATGTTCCCCCCTGCATCCAATAAAGGATGGAGACCTAGATTAGTTTCCTCAGCATTTTGTTTATTTGATTTGGCTGTTTCCTTGCCTCATTTTGGGTTTTAGCGTATATCTTTGGCTGGTAGCCTCCCGCAGCTACCAGGGCTGTACCTGGATGATGTTTTTTTTAGGCTTCGTTGCAGGTCGTTTTACATTTGGCTGCCATTCTGTGCTCTTGCTGCCTTATGTTCCAGACCTGCACAAAACAGCAGACAGGTCTCCCAGAAATGAGGGAATTACCATTCTACAGAGGTTAACTTCACTGAACTTCGTAAATACAGGGCTGTGTATTTAATTGTGGCAATAGAGTGCATCTCATGATTGAAGGGAATATGATGTAAATAAAACGTAACAACATTTTACCACATAATTTCAGAGAGCACATGCATACTTTTGTGACGTAACCTGAACCATGTACAGATCCTGGTCCTGACTCTATATCTATGGAAATTTTTGCACCTTATGAACATTACTGACTTCAGAAGCTCTAGGGGGATGCAGGAATCAGTCTGTTCCACGTCTGACTGCAGGGCCTTTCTGTAATGGAGAGCTTTACCGTATACCGAAGTGAAGAACAGGCTCAAGAATTTTACTCAACATATTGGCATTCATTAATAAAAAATGTGCTGCACTGATTAAAATATATCAATTTTCTGTTCACTGTGTCATGCTACATTTGTCAATAACATTTTCCGCTGCATAGCATTAGAAATTTGAAATAGGATGATTTTTTTTTAGTGGTTAAAACATATGTGGAAAATCTTGTGTGAAGCATGAAGAAAAATTGTTGTTAGTAAGGAGAAGACGACTGAAACATTTTGAAATCAGCTTTTAAAATGAACAGATTTGTTTTACTTTTGTTCTAGATAATATTTTCACTTTCTGAATCATTTTTAATTATAAAAGGAACCTATTGCCAACACATCCCATTTAATTTTGCAGTGGTTTTTTTTGTAGCTTATTACAAGCACATATCTGTTTAGTGCCTGAGCATCTTGTCTTGTTATTGGCTGGAAAACACCATTATAATAGTTACATTTTTTCTTTTTTTTCCCCCCTAATTCAGCTTCTTTTACATAGAAACAACATTCGTATCTCTTTATGTTTCTGTGGTAGTAGATACTTGATTACGCAAAAAACCTTTTTAATTCAACCATGATTCTTCTGTCAGTACCAGGTTAAATGTGTTATGGTCAAGAGAGGCAAACACCAGCTCAACACCAAGACAAAATTATAGGTACAACAGATACTTTGCAAGTATCAGTAATGAAACAGCTGGGAAATTTTTTAGTTGCAGCCAGAGGAAATAATAGGTTTTCAGATGCTGTGAAAACTGCTAGGACTGATTAGCATCAAATTTTATTTGTGCTAAGCCGCTTGAGGCAAGGGAGTGCAAAAGCAACTTGAGGCATTCATTCACCATTTTACAGTATATTAGTTCCTTAAATATTCCTCTAAAGATTTAGTGTTTTTAGTCTTCTCCCATTGCTGGATGGAGCTATAACCAGTGTTTAGAGCAAAGGGGCCATCTGGTTTTCTGTATTATTTTCCATGTTTGTCATCGGTTTGCTACAAGGCTTGAGAACCATCTCTTGACCTTTTTGTGCTTCTCTTTTGTCATTTTGATTTGCTTGTATTTAACCATTTCACAGGAACAATCAGAAGCTTGATTAATGTTTATTAAATGGTTTGAGATGTCTCCCCTGTTTTTGTAGGCAAGTTGAAGCTGTCTAAAATGTTGAGTTTTTTATGTCATTCCATAACCACAGTATGTAAGCACCTTACAAAGAGAGTGTAGCTATTAAAGACGAACAGTCTGATTTTCTTTCTACTTCCCCAAGAGCAGTTGGGAGTATATGTGTATATATACACACACACACACACACACACACATATCTTTCCCTCACATGAAGGAAACTGCATATGTGGAGAGAATTATTTCACCCTTTCATGGCTGAAGTTTTGTTGAGTTCCTACCACTGTGTTATGGTTGCTTGTATGTGACAGAGGCCACTGAGTTATTTGTTACATAGTACGTATATTAACATAGATATCAGTCATAATTTCAGAAATGAGAAGACCAAAAAGCTGAGGGGAGTCTAGCAGTTCAACAAGAGCTCACTTATGCACAGAAACACAAACTCTGCAGTGGGTTTTTTTAAAGACCTTGTGTTAATAGGAGGCACTTTTTACATCTCTGCTAGTAAACAAAATGTACGTGACATAGTTCTCTGGCACCGAGGCCAGCTGACACAGACAGTCTACATCCATATCATAAACTCCTTTATTCCCCCAAATCATGGGGCTGCAAATTACTGGGGAAGAATGATTCTTGACCCATGCTAACTTCTGAAACCTGTCTGGGAATTGGGAGACTTGGCTGGCACATGTCGTGGCTGAGCTATGGACCGTCCTGACAGTCTAGTGGTGGAGGCAGCTGAGCTGATGCTGAGGGATGTGCTCTGAAATTATGTGATTTAGCAGTGTAGACATCACTGCTGATTTCTCAGGACAGAGCTCCTCTGCTCCTACATCACACTGAAGGGAAGCCAAGACACTTCAAGGATCATTGATGGCGTGTCGGTGTCTTAGTACAGAAATGTTAGTTTTATTAGCCACGATGAGAACTAAATTAAGACTTTTTTTTTTTCCCCTGGTGGATGATTGTTTCAGTACAGTGACAGCTGTGCAATATGAATAGTCCCGCGTTCTGTCATCAGAAACCAGGCACTATTTTGTGTTACAGCCAAATGGTAGATTTTGTGGGTTTGTGTATTTCCATCCTCATTATTTTCCCTAAAGCACATTGTGCTTTTAGGATTAAACTGGTTTACAGTGCTTGAATGTATATCCTTGTGTCTGCTAACATTTATCAGAGAAAAATAGTCATCCAAACAAAAGTCTTATTGAAGGGCACTAATTCCACATGAATTAATTAAATAGCCAAGAGCAAAATGCTCCTCTGGGCTGGGATCTACTTATGCTCCCAGATCAGAAAAGCAAGATATTATGTCCCCTGTCCTTCTGACAGGACAATTAAGCATTTAAGTGAGGTCTTAAATTAGGAGGCTGTTTGCCCTTGTTTGCCTGTGTCCTCAATAGAGAGAGTAAAATGCTTTCAGAGGGGGACTAGATCAGATCTGAGTGTGGATGCATCTTTCACGTTTCCAGAAAGAAGATGGGTTGATCCATGCTTGCACTTTCACCAGAGAGAACCTCTTCTCACAGGATGTCTTTGGAAGCCTTGCATGGAAGTGATAGGTGGCTCTGTACACATTTATGAGAAGATTTTAAACACCTGCAAGGGTGGTGCCAGTTTCTTAATCCCTTCCTCACTGTCCTGCGGAAGGTATCTTATTCATCTACTTTTCTCTTCCACTTCTCTCCCCCGCCTCTATTTCTCTCTCTTTTTGTCTTAAGAAAAGCTATTTTTTGACCACTGTCCCCATTATTTTTCGAACACTGTGCCCATTATTTTTCAAGTAAGTATTTCATTCCATAGGCTTCAAACAAAATTTTTTTCAGACATGAGCAAGACTCTGACTGGGGCTCAGTTTCTGTGGGTCATGAGGATGAATGAGTCAGCAGGAGGAAGAGCTGGAGTTTGGGAAACTTATGAGTGGGACCTGCCTATGGGGATAACAGAAAATAAGGGAAATGCTTGTGGAGACATTGAACCTTAAAGGGACAAGAGTCTCTCCTTTTTACCTCATGGTAGGATTTCTTGTCTGGCACTTCAGGCTCTAACTCTCCTCTGAAATAAATTATTTCTGATAGCAATGCTGAGATCTGCCGTGGTATTGTGAGAGCTCTCTTCCTATTGCATTTCTTTTATAGCTTGGGACTGTGGAACAGGAGCAAAAGTGATTTCTCTGAGCTGGAATAATTCATATTTTGAGTTTTGACTTATGTTCTTTCATAGGAGGTGCCTGCAGCATTTAGTTGTGTAGCAGCAGTATTTGTAGAGGCAGAATCAGGGTCTTTATTCCTTCTTCTCTGATACATTTATGCACATGGCTCTTCTATAAACTTAAAAGTAGCAAAAGGATGTTAGCCCATTTTGGGTATCATTCTACAAAAAGCTCCTAATAACTTCCATTAGCTTTTTACTCTGATAGTGGCTCCGTCACATTTATAATGCCATTACAATCCTCTTCCAGGCTGGGTAAAATTTTGTCAAGCAACTCCATTGCATTATGGTAGTACTGATCCCCCACAGTGAGTGGTACTCATATTCAGATAAATTTTCTTTGGTTTTTGTTTGTAAAGTCCTTTGAAATGTTAAGGTCTTAGTGAGAAGTTATCACCACCGTTATATTTAGGCTATTCTTTAGAGAAGCCTTTCAAAGAGGCTGTGGATCCTGCAATAGTTCTCCTGGCCTGACACTTCCAAAACAAAGCCCAAGAAAAGAGCTGAAGAAAGGGCTGGCTTTCTTACCATTCTTATTTCTTCTTTTGGTGCCATGAGTATGCTTTGGTTTTATCAATAGTGCTGAAACACAGAAAGTCCCCTTCCAGAACAGCTGACTTCCTTGAGGCCTGTCACCTAGGCAAGGACACATCAATCTAGAAGGTTTGTCATATGAACGCAGATGAAGTCACAGGAGGTCTCAAGACTTGCCTATTTGGATGATAGGTTAAAGGATTATTAAGCAAAGTGGAGCATGGGCTAAAATGTTGAGAAGCACTGCTATAGAAGTCAATACATACTGGCTAATAATAGAAAGGAGGGCGTATGTGTGCTTTTGCACAGGTGTACTTGCTATGTTATTATATTACCATAAATTCATTGGCTGTTGACTACATAGTCCGAACAACATTTCATGAGAGTGTTGTGGGAGAAGAGAACATATCTTGGTAATCGGAGACAAGGAACTCATTTATTGTTAGGAGCAGCATAAAAAGTCCTGGGGATTGAGACTATGCTCATCTCTATGGTGTCTGGGACCAAAGAAAACATGTCCTGCAGAAAGAGACAAACAGGCTGGTATCATATACTGAATGGAAAATGCAAACGCCTGGGAATCCCAAGACTGTAGAAGGGTTGTTGCAGGGGCATGACTTGTTTTATAATTCAGATATCTGGCTTCTGCCAAGTTCAGGAGCAGCAGACAAATAGCATAAGTGACTACATTCTTCTGTAGCCAGCTGGATAGAACCTGCTTGTTGAATCCTGTTTACTCACAAGGGAAACAGAATTTGATTTTTGCATCACTTAGTCTCATTTAAATGAGAAAAAATCCCTGGGAAAGCAATGAATTCCAGGCAAGCTAGTGAATTATACCACTGTAAAACTGGATTTATCCAGAGGGAAATAATGTCCTGTGTCCATGCAAAATTGCATCCCTTTGATATTACTGTCAGTAGGCTTTCTATTCCAGCACAGGAATTCAACAGGTGTGTAGCAAAAGTGGATGTGGGTCCTCAGTTATTGCTTCATGGTGTTTTCATATATGATCGTGCTCTTTTGGTCTCAGTTTGCAAAGAGATATGGATATGTTTGGTTGGAAGAGAGACGGCTTGTTTCTGTGGGACAGCACTGATCTTGGGGGAGCTGGCAATCCGATTGCCACAGATATGCCTCTGCAGAGTGGCTTTTATACTATGGACTAACTACAAAAATAACACTCCAGATTCTACTGATGAAGAGGAGTTAGTAGAGCACAGACATGTATAGCTAGGGTATTGTTTCAGGAGGGAAAATGCAGGTTGAGTTTTAGACAAAAATATTGCCAAGAAGTAGCCCTATTGTACATTGTCTAAAGGTTAATCCATTTGTTCAGGATAGGAGAAATGCCAAATTTCCTACTTCCTATCTTTCTGAAAATTCAGTTGGATAGAATAAAAAATACACATTTTTGTATCAGTGGGAAAATGATCTAGATAAAGTAGCCAGTGTTTTCCACTCCTAACTTTGATGGTTCTGTTTGCAATCCCTTGCATAACAAAGCACAGGATTTAAAAATTACCAGCTGCTACATTTACTTTCCAAAGTGTGAAGAAAATATGTATTGTCCTGAAGATTAAAGGGCTGATTCTCTTTGTGCTCAGTTCAGGACTGAAGTGTTTGTAATGAAAGTAAAAGCTATTAGAAAGCATGAAACGAGAGGAAAAGAAAGTGTTTATGTCTTCTTTGTTGGACAGGATTTGACGATGCCCTTTGAAAGTTTAAGTGTAAACATTTATCTTATTAACCAGCATATCTTTTCTTGTGCGTGTTACAAACAATTCCACTTGCAAAACCTAAATGCAGCCAGAGCTGTTGTTTCAGCCCACTGGGAACTGCTTTGCCAGATATCTTCTGAACAGCAAAAACTCATGATCTGTGAGCTAGGTCACATCTCCGGTACCAACTGAATAGTATTTTGGAAACTGGATACATAAGGTATTTGAGACAAGATATACTGCAGAGAAAGAATAATAGCTGTAGGGCTGGTATCAGGGACTGGAATATGAAGGGAGGGTAGCTGTGCTGTATATAGGAGTGTGAAAAGCTTGCCGTTGGAACAGATGCTGAGAGTGCCCTGTGACTCAAGGTACGATTTCCTGCCAAGTTTCAAAGCTTGTGTTTTTCTTTTTTTCTCTCCTTATTTCTATTTTTAGGCTGAATAACAAAGGACTTGTGCTTCAGGAATGAAGATTCACCGTTCAAGTTATACTTATTTTATTGCCTTTTTGCATAAATAATATTTGACTTTGGTGTGCAGGAGAGAATGAGAGTAAAGATGTAAAAAGCTGATGAAAACGCAGGGTATTTTTGGGATGGGTCACGTAATCACTCGGCTCAATGGCAAGCTGCAAAGCTTTGTCTGAGTGTGACAGACTGCCCTCGCTGTGTGGTAGTGCCCATTGAAGCCTTACATCCTTTGTCTTGCTTCACCACAGATTTTCTCTGTGACCTTGGGCAAGTCACGTAGAACCGAATCCTCAGCCTGATGGCCGATGCCCGTGGAGCTTGGCACCCAGGTGGCTCTGGAGGACTGAAGTCCAGGGTCCTCTGCCCCTGCTTCCCTGGTGTAGACTGTGGGTTATAGCACTTTTGTGCCTGAAGGGATTTGTGAATATAAAGGCTCCTCAATAATCAGATATGAGAGTGAGGGGTGGGGGCATATAAGTACCTCAGATGGCTAGTTCTTAACGAGGGATTCGTTGTATCCTCTTACATAGTTCCCTCCCCTGGGTTTTGCTATGAAAGGGGATTATCCAACTCACTCTATGATTTAAATATGCAAGTCATCAGTCTCTGGAGCAAGTGGTGGAACCTGCCTGACCTGCAATCAGGGGCTGTGCATCCTCCTTAGGAAACCATGACAGTCAAAGAGAGCCCCAGAGTAAGGAAAAAATATTTGGATTATTGCCCAGTAAAATTAAAATTGTTAAAACTCATCTCTGCAATCTATATTAGAGTGACTGGGAAAAATGAATGTCTGCCATCATTACGACAAAGCATGAAATTAAGTAGTGTAGGATAAAAGAAAATTAAGACAGGTGTGTGCAAATGTATGTTCTGTTTAGCTGAGTGGATTTTTTTTTGTTCTTAAATGCTTGAGAAGAGTGACAGTCAAATCAGTTTTGTAAAAGACTTGCCAATAGACAATTATTCCAATTTATTTCTTGGTGTCTCAGGAACCATTTTTTTTGTTTCATTTTTCATGCTGATTTCATTAAAAGTTTGTTTGTTTATCTATAGCTTGAGTAAAAATCCCTATGAATAGTGCAACTTCTGGCAGCTGTGTGGCAATAACTACCTCATCTATTTACCAGGAGTGGATCAGCAACTAAGAAGGCCTTCCTCACCTTTTAGAAAAGGAGATTCCTAATTTTAAATTTTCTCCTTTTCAGTTGTTTTTAATACACCCAAAGCATGAATGCAATATTTTGAGCAAGGCTGTGCAAATAATTAGTCACTTTGTCAGCTGAACTAAAAATAAACATTAATTTTAATCTGAACCAGAATGATCACATTGAATTGGGATTTGGGGTCTTCTTTATTTGGTTGGGCTTTTTGTTTTATTTTGTTGAGGAAAGCTCTCCAAAATGTTTTGCTTCATGTTAAATGCTATCTTATATTCCATGTGAAACAAAATATTTTATTTCTATTTAGGAAATTTTATAGGTTTTAAAAAGAGTGATGGATTTGAAATGCCAGTCTTGGGTACCATTCATTAAGTGGTGGTGCCCCTCTTCTTATCACAGTGTATTTACTCATGACTTGCACAAGGCTCTTGGGCAAAGTCTTCTTTTTAGATTCAGAGCAGGGAATTAAATGTAGTTTAGGAGACAGGACAGCTTAACTCGAGTCTCCACAACAACAGACAAAACTGCTTTATAGTAAAATTAAGAGTTTTGGTCACAGAAGGTGAGAGCCCCACAGAAGCAGGGATGCCAGGGCACTCTATAATTTAGCTTCCCTGAACTTCCACCCTGTGACTTTTCTTTCTGAACAGGTCTTATCCCACCAGTCTCCTGTGTGCAGGACTTTCCCTGGAGAGCTCTGATCTCAGAACTCTTTTCAAAACAGCCCTGTAATTGTGCATCTGCTTCTTTGAAAACTCCTTCCCGCTCTTCTTGCTCTGAACAGCTGTATGCAAGTTAACGCTGCTGTTGCCAGATGCTGTCTATTCACTGCTGATAAGCTTTCACAATGGGAACATTTTATTTCATCTATGCTAAAATTCATTAAATATTCATTAGAGCTATGATTTGAACATACCTATCCCTGTTCCTTGCTGAATACTGGACTATACAGTGAATTACTCTCAGGCGGGTCCAATGGAAGCTTAATTGTTTATAAAAACATGAACAGCTTCAGCAGGAGAGACTTTCATGTCCCAAAACCCTATAACTCAATGGTTAGTTGTTCCCAGCTGAGTGCTCTAACCACCAGGCTATTAAGTATAATACAGGCAGCTACTACAGCCTCATTTTTCCTTTTGGAACACACTTGTGCATTGAGAGGATAAATTACCAAAAAAATGACAGTTACATGGTGACAGAGACCAGAACCAATGGAAAACCTTTAAAGAAGTCCTGCTGAATGCCATGGGGAGACCTAACAGTAAAGCACATTTGAATACTGAAACTTTCATTTAGATGCTTTAGCCATAGATTTCCAAGCTTTTATCTTTAAGATGAAGTTTGAAAGTCTTGGCCAGAATGGCAATGCAAGATTTGTCTTGCCCCCATCTTCAGCTGCCTAGTTTAACATAGACCTCAAGGACAGACCCTTGTATTCATATGAATGGCTGAGTCATCCCCCATGAGTTTAAAGTGCAAGTGGACTTGTGCAAGCGCCTATGTAAGTCCATCAATCGTAGATGAAGACCTAGTGACTTCCAAAGACTAGGCATTTGTAACCATCTACTGCTATACAGTACTGACCATCTCATTTCTGAACGGCCTAAATGCCAAGCAGGTCCTTCAGTGTCTAGGGCTAATAAGTCTACAGTGCCAAACCCTTGCCATGAAATGTCTTATTTACATACTGTCGAAAAACACAGATGTTTTCTGTCCTTGACATACAGGCTTGTAATTACTTTTGATTTGTTTTACACATAGGGCTTTATAGAAGGACTGTAGAGATTTCTGGTTTTTATGTAGAAAATTGGAGGACACTCCCACAGCAGCTATTGGCACTGATATTTGTCATTCTTTCTTTCTTCAGGCTATTGTGAATATTGTGGATACTTTAGTTATTTAGGCAGACTGATATCATAATAATAAATAAAGTTGTATTTTACTTTACATCTCCTATTTGCAGCAGTGCTCCAGGCACCTCCCTATAATACACCAAAGACCATTAAAATATTAAAACACACAGAAAATGAACCATAAAAATAATGTCAAATGGACAAATAAAATAAAATAATTGGACTATGACAGAAGCTTTTTTCTCAAATCTAACATACAAGTCTCTCTAAATAGTTGAGTCTGGCATTTCTTAACTGAAGGCTCAGGATGTGGGGAGGGCTGAAGGAGGCAAGGGCAGCATACAACAACATTTTCTGCAAGTCATAATGAAAGAATACAGTAGTTGTGACTTTAATTGGGATACTTTTCAGATCCAGTGACTGAAAAAAATTGAGTTATGGAGTTAGATGTCAATATATATGAATCTCACTGATTTTACTAAAAGCTTCTGTTGAAAAGATTAAGGGGAAAAAAGAAGAAACATCATACACATATTTATTCCGAATTTGTAAGACCTGAATTCTGCACTCCCTTGCACCGTACCATGTGCCAAGGAGAACAGAAAATGATGGCAGAAGCTTGAGACCTGTATGCAGGCAATGCTCCGCACCCCCAGCTGCCACCCCTGGGCAGTGCACCAGGGTGCCTGAGGACACGAGAAATGCAATACCACTAGATCAAAGTGGCTATACTTTTGGAGAAGTAGAGTTGTCCTGCGCCTCAAACCAGCTTGTGCATATGCACAATTAACATCAAATTTTATCTGGCAATGTATCAAAGAGGGACTTTGCTTTGGTTTACAAAAACCAGCCATGTGTGTCCTTTGATATGCTGGAGCAGCCTACCCTAAGCCAACAAGTTAAAAACCACCCGCCCTGCCTACAGTGGCAGGTTGTCCTTTGCATCAGGAAAGCCTGCTGCAGCTGAACATTGGCTTTGCAGGAGGGAGATCTCAGTATCGTGGGCCAAGTGTTCTCTCGTGGGCATAGGTTCAACTTCCATTAGTAGCAATGAGAATGTCAGAAGCTGGTTTAAGGGCATTAAGTGACTCATGGAAACTTAGTGCAAAACAGTACGTGAAAGTTTCCTCTTCCGTTGGTTACTGCGGGAAAGCATTACAGCATGGTGTAAATCAAGAAACATTTATTGCTACCTTAGAAAAAAGTGAAAGAAATACTTTGGTCTTTTCATCACGCAGGCCAGTGTAGCACTTTGCTACGGCTGATGATCATACAAGTGACTTGAAAATTCTCTCCAACAAGCAAGTAAACAAACCTTGACAGTAATACTGCAGATTGCAAAATGCAGCTACAGACTTGTCCTAGAAAAGCTTAACAGCATTTAATATATTTTTAAGCAAAGGATTGTCAAGTAGGCACCAGTAGAAAGGCAAAGTTAGTAAAATTCTGCTGCCGGTAAGAACTTGTAAAACCAAAAGTAACATTACTTCCATATATCTTTGATCATTTTACAGTGCTACATGTGTTTTTTGGAAAATGATTTAACTTGCCATAAATGATGTCTGAACTGGCCATCTATCACTGCACAGTTTGTCTGCAGTACTTACAAATCTAACACCCAGAATGACAACTGTAATTACATGCTTCTGAAACATATGCCATAATTTATGGATATTAAGCAAGTATAAACAAGAGATCAAATCCTAGTGTAAGCAGTCATCCAAGAAATCGTCTTGACATTTATTTCATTAAAATCTTTCTTTCAGTAAGACAGACAGAACATACCTGAGTAGCACTATCAGCACATCTGCAGATACCTGCCAATTATTGCATGTTTGCAAAGCAAAGAATCGGGTACATGCACACAATTAATACTTCATTTTCAGTTACATTTTGCACATGTAGCTATGTAGGTCTTTATCATGCTCCCTTGTTATTATCATTAATCTCCCACAAGAGATTAATATATAGGACTTAAATAGCAATAGACCTTTTCACCTATTTATACTGTGTGTTAACGTTCAATGTAATTTGAATTAGAAAACAGTAAAAAGGCTCAAGCCCTAGAGAGCTGGAGGTTTATTGGCTTGAGATCCTGCTAGGAAGAGAAGCAGAAAAAGAGGAGTGAGGCTGGGTGTGCTGGCTGAGGTATCGCCAACACAGACTAGCAGATTGGTGCTGTACTTGCTAGGCAAAGCTGCAGATGTGAGCACGGGAGCAGGCTGGGCACTCAGACTCCACGCTGGGATCTTCCATACTCTGTGTCTTACCGCAGCACCTAGAAGGCAATGGGGTTGCTAATATTGTGTAGATTGTAAAATTGATTTTTATTTCCTGTTGTCAGCATTACCCCTGAGACTTTGTGTCTGCCTTATCCCTCCTGCTAAGCAGTGCTTTACTCCATGAACACTGCCAGGGAAATCTGAGAACTAGAATAAGACAATGTTTCGAAAAGTGGGAAAAAAAAGGCAATTCTGGCAACCAGCCCCTGCCAGGGGCAAAATAATGCAACAGCTGATATAAAATGGTATTAATGTAGAATGGAAGCATCAGGAATGCCAGCCCATGTGGAGGGATGGAAAATAGGTCTTGGCAAATAAACCTGATTATATTTTAAGCAAGATTTTGAGTTGTAAAGCTAACGGCATTGACTTTTGTAAACCTCAGTGCCGCAAGTCATTCTGTGAGGTACTGAGTTAACTTTCACCTTACCTTACTTAATAAGACTATCATAAATATATATATTTGTTAATTCAGTTCTTTACATTAAAACCAGTGGGGTTTACCTGGAGAAGCTTTTGCTCAGGAATGGGAAGGAAGGTTCCTAGGGAAAAGTCCTGTGCTGAACTACTGCTGATATTGCTCTTATGCCAATGCCTGATTCAGTGAAGGAAATGTTTCCTCCCCCCATTGACAGAGCTCCTCTACAGCCCCTCTGGACACTCCTTTCCTGATTATGAGCCAGAACCTAGGGGACTGTTGCAGCCAGTTTTCCTGTAACATTTTAAACTATCCAGCTTGTTTCTAAGGTTTTCTTGGAATATCTGTGAGGCATAAACAGAGCACACTGGTGGGAGCTGAAATCTCTGTATTTGCCAGGAGCTCTCTGATGGCCTCTGAGAGAGGCGAGCACCATGGAGGGCGGGTGAGAGAACTGCCTCTGAAAGGTGAGGAAATAAGACTGTGTCAGGGGAGGAAATCTACTGACAAATTACAGCAAGTTTGCATGGTCTCTTTAGCGGAGTAACTGGGAGAATGAGGTTGGTGAGTTCAACAAAGTGCTTCACTTCTGTTCAGGAGTGCAGCGAACAGCCAGGCTCTGAAAATCATTAGAAGCCGTCGGTAACTTTGCAGTTCTCTCACAGGGAAGGGAAGATATGTTTCTTGTGCCTTTTTTTCCTTTTCTTGGATATTTCTGGTCGTATAATCTGCCAATTGTATTGTTAATCTACAGAAGCTTCAAGATCAAACATTTCTTTTCAGGATGATAATAACCTTTGAAAGTGCTAGCTGTTATCTCTTATCATCTGTGTAACTTACTCTTCCCCATGCACAGTAGTTTGCAGCCTCATTTATCAATGTCTCTCTCTTCTCAAGTCTTAAGAAATGAGGTACCAAAAGTTCATTTTTAAAAAAAATTATACTGTCGTTATTTAAAAAAAAATAACTTTAAACCCTGTATTTTATAACAGGCTGACTAACAGTTTTTCTTCATCCTCTAACAGCAGGATAATGAAATTGGGGTGTTTTTTCATATAATGCATTGCATTTCTCATTTTACTTCTTTCCTTTGTTTGGTCATAAGCCCCAGAAACAACACACTCCTGCATCAGGCGCATGTGCCTCATTGGCAGGCTCCTCAGGCCCTTGTGCTGGCATTTTGCAGTTGCCTTAGGGGACGGCCTTGTGGTTATGCTACAGACACACTGTCTGAGCTGCCTTGTCCTCTGTTCAACACACTGTTCATGCAAAGGTGCTCTTTACTTTGTACTATGCATTTGGTTGTGCTATCTTACATTCTTGCTATCGGCTTAGCAAGCAACCAGTTCTATCATTTAAATTTATTGTTTTCCTCTTAGCTCAGTCACCCAAGCCATTTCGAGATATACACACGGAGCCAAAAGAAATGGGATTCGTGGGTCAAGAACATTCATGTTCTGTACGGTGCAATATACAATCCTGGCTCTATAACTAGAACCAAACAAACAAAAAATTGAGCAAATACTTACTTTATCCACAATTTGTTGCTAAAATTGTCCTGTAGGGAGCCTGATCAAAAACTTGATAGTTTATCATGAGATTAGGAGAATAGCTACTGCTTAGTTTGTGCTTTGACCCTAATGATCGGTAGCAAATACAAGGTGGGGAAAGAATAGTCAGGAAGAATATTGGAAAATCAGTCTTTGGGCATAGAATATATTCTTGCAAGATCAGTGGATAGAAAGCAAAATTGACAGGACATGGTAATGTTGGTACCACTGCTATTTCAGCAGGAAGCTGAGGACAGAAGAAACATCTCTTTCAGCCTGGAACCACCATGCGAGCAATGCTGACTTACGACTGCAATATTGTGGCCTGCAGGGTCCTGAGCCAGAGGACTGTTTAAAAGATTAATTGGCTGGAAAGCATTCGTTACCTGAAATCTATCTCTGCTGCTTGACTTTCAGATAGATAAAGTCTCTGCTTCTTTGCACTTGAAATGTCTTTTCAGGCTGGAAACCCTCCATTTCCACAAATACATAGAAAGTGCACTTCTTTATAACCAAACATAATATTATAAATGATGGCATGGAATAATGAGATACAAACTCCCATACTTAATGTTTTCTTCACCACATTTTCTCCACTGTCTTGAGCAGACACACTAGTTTTCAGAAAGTTAGTCACCCTGAAATTTTCTGCATTTATTGTATATATTCAAGCATAGCATAGGTCTTATTCTTGAAAAATCTATCAACACCTTCTCTGATTATTATTCATTTCACCTGGAAGGTTTCTGGTGTGTGCAGGGCCATGGGAAGATAGGATTGTTTGCAAAAATCATGGTCCCTCTGCAACTTTCTTTTACAAGGGAAGGAGCATTATTAATGTTGCTGTCTTAGTCCATTCCCTGTAAAACAATAATATCAGACCTTTTCTAGTACCATGAACTTTATTGGAACAAACAAAATTTGCTTTGGGAATCCCTAGCTTTAACAGAGCCTATTCATTATTCTTTAGTTATTCTCCTAAAATCTGTTGGGTTTTAAAGTACTTTGCACCACTCCAGAATTGGCTGCAGAGCGATCAAGCACACTGCAATTTGCCATCATACTCATTACTTTTTCAGCTCTTTGAGATCTTTCTCAGCTGTACCTGCAGTATGCCTCAATATTATGGCTTTTAAAAAGTACGTGAGACAAGTCCTGGGTTCATCTGTACGTGCTAACATACAGGCCGCACCACAGATGACAGCATGACAGTGATCCTGTTCAGAACATCAACCTGTATTTCAGAAAACTCAGTGGCACTGGTATGATAGGCTTTTAAATCCCTTTTGTTCAGTTACAACAATGTTTACACTTTATGTTGGGATTTGATGGACTCATAAAGACCTCGGATAAACAGTGAGCCTGGTGGGTAAAGAGGAGATTGGTCACAGATGAGCATTCCTCAGTGCTGGGGGACCTGCTTTTGCTCTTGTGAAAGTGTTGGCAGTCAAAAATCTCCAGACCACTGTCTCAGACATGCAGTTCATTTTTTTTTATTGAAAAATTAAAAAAAAAAAAAGAGGTTAGGAATTAAATTTGAATAAAAATTCAAATATATACTGTAGCAGCCATTCAAATCAACTGTTGCATTGTTTACTAAGAAAACAAAAAAAAAAAGCCCCTCTACTTCATCCTTCTTGGTATTTCTGTCTAACTTTTTTTTGTAGGCATAAAACAAGAAAACACATGAGTCTCTTTTCCTGCATACCAACATTTCCTACCTCAGATCTTCTGTATGACTTGTAACTTTTGCTTGCTTTGTAGGCCCCATTTCAATAACATGAGTAGCAGAACTTCACATGTGATTTATTTTTCCAAGCTTTAAAAACAAACCAAACAAAATACTATCTGCTCAGTTTGCTTATGGAAATTTATACATGAATGGAAAAAGGAGAAATTTCAATATATGTGACTAATAAATTAGCAGCCTGTGCACCAGAGAGAAATGGAAAATTGCAGCTTTAAATCAATTTTATGTGGTAACATACCAAAACAGCAGATTGTTTGGGGTACTCGAGGTAACCACCTTTCCCTGATAATATATGATTGTCAGTAACACTTAGCAACACATTCTTCATCAAGTTTATAGTGAAAATTTCTGACAGTGGCAGGTGAGGAATTAGTTTTAAGGATGATGTCCTTCTGGTGGCTCATGCTGAGAATGATATTATTTATATTAACTGGCAAAATAGCCTGGCAGCACACAGGCAATTACCTCAATTTTATGTTTAGTGCTCTTCTCATAAATCTATGTAATGATGGCATCTCTGTTATGAGCTTACATTAACTTACTGGTTACAGTAATTGTATTGAAACAAGTAAATGTCCACTCTGTGATGAAGGTAGTACAGTTACGGTATTCCAAATAAATAATTGCTTGAGATATATATAAGAAGAACAGATCAGGGCTTTATGAAAGGAAACTTTAATTGCACAATTAGGTAAAGCATTGGTAGTGATCTTTCCTACATGTGTGTGAACTTGTTCTCCATAAGGATTTGGTCTCAAGAAGGCAAAATGGGCATTTCTAATTTTTTTTTTCTGCTAGAATCTGTCCTCAAACCTGGTGTTTAAAGTCATTAATGAAGGTGAAGCAAAATGCAGTTATATGTCCCCTTGGTCTTACTAAAAAAACCTTTATACCCCATAATAGCTTAGTCTGAGACCATCTCTTAAGATGGAAAGGGAGAAGATCTATTGTTTATCATGCTCTTTCCCGAGGCATTTATTACTGACCACTGCCAAAGATAGACCATTGGTTTGACCCAATACAGTTTCTTTCTCATGTGCTACTGTAAGAGGAACTGCAGACATTTCTGTGGGCGATTTATGTTTGGTATGAAGCTGGCATTTACAAAAGTGTATATCCAAAGTGTCAGGCCAATTAATCACTGGAATCAATCAGCTAAATACATGTGTTGTTTTCTTACGATGTATGAAATCTTTCTTTGGGCATCCTGGTCAGATGGGAAACAGGTATCCTTGTATCCTTTCAAATATTCCTGCATTAGTTAATAAAGAGGAACTATAGCTTCTGTTGTCTTAGGGGAAAAGTGAAGTTCCAAAAACATTTTCTCCTTCCATGAACATTAGAAATTCATCTTAATGTGCTGACCTTGGCTGTACATGTTTAAAACAGTTGCATTAAGGTAAAAATAGCTTTTGAATTACCCAATTTGATAGACTACCTGACCTGCTAAGAACCTGCAAAAAATTCATTCAGGTATTCTCTGTACAAAGTGCTTTATTATGTGATGGCAACTGCTTGGGCTGAGCTGTCAATAGGCTTTAGCAGAAAACATTAGAAAAATTCAGAAAACATCAGTTTTAGGGCATTTGACCTACAATTCATGTACATGAAAATCACTGCAGAATCAAGCAATGAAATCAGATTTGCCACAGGCAGGGAATGAGAAAGACCACTTGAAGACCCGCTGTATTGACTTAAAAATAATGGTGCTCGTTTACTTTTGAGTAATTCTGAATACATAGTTTCTGTGCTCTTGAGACAAATTTGTAAGCATGGCATTTGAGGAATACTGCAGTTCATGCGCACTAGTTCATGGAGACTGGCAAAGGTTTGGAGTCCCACACCTTTAATAAGCAAATACATTAGTAACCAGAACATAGCTACTCCTCACTGGTATCCTCAGGTACTTCTAACGCCCCTTTTGATCTCACTGCTCTGTAACGTCCTTAGAAAGTTGCCCTTATGGGTTGATTCAGTGAGGCCATTTGGCGTGGCTGGGGATGCTCAATCATTGCCAAGGGTTATGCTATAAGGGGCTGGAAATTGTGTGGGAGCCTCAGGTATTCAGAACATGTGAAAGGAGTTGTTTTCATCTCCTTTCAGCCTTACTGTTCGTATGATGGCTTAGGAAAGGCACAAGGCAAAGATGCTGCTTCTCTTTTGGAGGAATGGGAATTCATAGGGATTTTGACTATCAGAAGAGTCCAGCACTGAAATTCTAGCTGTTACCACTCGCTTGCTGAGTGGCAGCTGGCAGGAAAGGGTGAATGTCACGGGATCATGCTGAAGTATTTGGTCTGTATTTTCTGGGCAAGGTAGATTCACATAAGCAGATGAGAGAGAAGATGGAAATGGTGTCATAGCTATAACAGTAAAGAGAGAGGGAGTGAATTAAAATCCACACATCTTAGAAACCAGAAGATTATTTTTGGTTTACTTCTGTCTGATAGTAATAATAAAAATGATAATATTATGGTCCCAACATCAATGAGAGGAATGCCACTGTGATCATTCAGCTAGTCAAACAGCGTAACTTAGAAATTAAAGTTACTGACTGCTTTGACATGAGTAAATTTTTTTCCTTAAAGAGTACCTTTCTGAAAATAGATTTATCTCTGCTAAGCAGAAAAGCAGATTCAATATCCCACAGCATTCAGAGATACTGTGAGGTTATTACTGTAACATGTTTATCATTTCATCAAGAAATGTTATTCACTGAACTGTCTGGGCCTCTTCTTGTCAAAAGAATTTGTCTCTGAACTAGCAGCATGACAGGACTCCACAAGATCTACTTTATGCAATGACTGGTCCTTTCCCTGCTTTGTCTCTCTCTCAGATAAACCAGTTATGCTTCTCTCCCTAATCAAATGAAAAGGACTTCCTCCCCTAGGGGATCCTTTCCCATTAAAGACCACTTGGTTGCCTTAAACCTTGCACATTACTCAAATGGGTGGTTTACATCTGTATTACTGGATATGATTTGAAAAGTTACTGCATTTTCCACTGTTGATGTGCCTTGAGTCTGACAATCTCACAAATGAAGTTGTTCTTAAAGCTTTCTTTTTTTTTTTTTTTTTTTAACAGTCATACATTTACTCTCAGACACCAACCCAAAGACAAAGTCAATGGGAAGGTACGCTGAAGGCAAGTGTTCTTTGGCTTGCGTCAAGATATTGTACAAATAGGATAGAGAATAATAGTATGTGGTACTTAAATTCCTGTAAATCCCTCACATCCATTTTGGAGCTACATTAAATTGCAATAGGATCGTTATTACCTTTACCCTTGCTAACATGTCTGTGATGGCAGTAACCCAAAAGCCCACACTGGAGGCAGAGAGTACTGGGAAACAGTAAGTAAAAGGTGAAATAAAAAGAGAGTATTGGGTGGAGCAGTGGTTGCCAAGGTGGTGAAGGGAAAGCCTTTGAGCTGGAGATGGCATTGAAAGATAAGCAGGTGGACCTTCACATATGAAAAGTAGAGCAAGGAGTGTATTCCTTCCAAACAGCATCATTGCTTTCAGTTTTCAAATTGGTGAGATCCTCAAAAAAAATTTCAAGAGAAAAAAGTACAGAATTGGAGGGGGTAGCTATGCAGTTTGACTCTCAGAAATGACTCAAAGTCATACAAGGATTTCCAGAAGAAAGTAAGGTAACTTGAAAACTAGATGAGAGAGAAAGGGAGCTAAAAAATAAATAAGAGGTAGATAAAATTAAATGTGACTTAAAAATAGCCAGGGGATTGAAGTCCTTTTTTAATATTGCCTTTAACAAGAAATGGAAAGAAAGGGAAGGCTAGGCAATTAGAAGACAATTGAGACTGTGTAACAAAAGCTATTGATGAAGTAGAGATTCGGGAATACTTGGAAAATGTAAACAGAGGCAAATCAATTATTTCAGATGATTCTTAATCACTGAAACTCTCTCAACATCTGACCATTTACAAAGACCACTAGCAACTGGAATGGCACCAGAGACTCAAGAAAAGAAAAGACATTACCCAGCTCCAGGACAGAAAAAAAGGGAAGAGTAATAACAGCAATTACTAGCCAGTAAGGACAGCAAATTAGGTATAAGCGTGCTATGTGATAAAGCTATAGAAAAAGACAGAGTGATTTCAGTATGCTTTCATGAAAAGATCACAACAGAGAGGAAAGAGACAGCAGTTTATGTCAAATTTCTGCATAATTTTTCACCCATATTTTTTCTTACTATATTGACAAATTAGAGCAACATTTCAAAGGTGAACAACAGAAATTACCATGGTCTGGAGAAATCACTGTCAGGAAAGATTTAAAGAGCTAAATATGTACAGAAGTTAAACACTGATTTAGAGAGCAAAATACAACAAGAAATGACTGCTTCGAAGGTTTGAATGCTGAGGTGAAAGACCAGAGATATGTCTCCTTATAGGAGGACCTTATTAGGTCACAGTAGATACATGCACATTACTATGAGTCTTTTCCCTGGCAGAGCAACAGGTAAGGAAATTCCATAAATCTTGTCTATCCCTGCCTTCAGTAGGTCAGATCAGTAAACTTTTTGTTCAGTTTAACCAGCAAATAATGCCATAGACCTCTGGAGATCAGGTATTAAGCAGAAATCCTGATGGTGAATGAGACTGAATGATCTTGTTCCTTGTAAAATATGGACAAAATTGGTTTGGACTATTTTGTCTTTGGTTTTCAGCCTTCAAATTTTTATTTTTCCCCTCTGTGCCAGGAGCTTACACCTGTATAGCAAAGTTATACTCCTGCCCAGGGTGGCCACTACCTGGCTCAGGTTATTCCCTAAGTTATGTCTGGACATATTCTGGGATGGTAGCTATTGATTGAAGCCAAAACTGTGCCATGGGACTTGCTGACATTTCTACCATACAGATTATTGTATGCCAGGATGAGTCTGTCCCTAGCCTTGTTATGTTTATTCCAAAAGCTGCAAAAGTACTTCTAGGTAAGATGAAACAGCATAATATCAGTCCAGGCTTTGTACTGTGTTTGAGCACCCCTTGTGCAGCTCTTGGGAATTGAGGGAAGGACACTGTGTGTGTCTCTCAATGAAAGAAATTATAGGTACAGCTAGGCCAGACAGATCCACATATAGATACAGTGTTCATGTTCCCAGCCTTCAGGAAGCTGCTGGGAAATCCATATGCACTCCCGAATGGGAGAATCTTTCCATCTCATCCCTGCTGAGTCTCCCAGTGAAGACCATTGTATTCCAACTGTGCAGCGGATCTGAAGTTTTCACCTTTAATGCCTAGGAGAGTATTTAATGGCCTGTAAAGTTTACGAAGTCTTGTAATGACAGCTTCAAAAAGGCAATTGTTGATCTTGGCACAACTACAGCCTGAGACAATGAAGCTAGGTATTAACGAGGCTTTTTTACAATGTATCATGAAATCCTAATATTTATGCTAATTCAAATAGCCTTTTGACATGAAAATTTAGTAACTGGACCACAAGTGAAAGGTAATAATAAATGTCTAGGTTATAAATTAGGAGGAGTTGTCTAGCAGGATGCCAGAGAGAATATTATTCAACCCTTTCTTATACAAAATGATCTGGGAGAGGGGATTGACACCAAACTGATGACATTAACAGATGATAGTAAGGAAGAGAAGAAGAGGAAATAGAAGACATATCTAAAGGCTAAGTAAGAATAAAAGAAAATGAAAAGGTAGAAGGAGATTCCAAGGATGGAATTAGAAACTCAAAATTAAGAGAGAACAAAGGAACAAGAAAGAGAAGCAAAATACTTGCCCAACTCTTCTCAAAAAATGAGGAAAATTAGGCTTTTCACCCTATTTTTAAAAATGTCATTTATCATATTTCAGGGAAATGTACTGGTGCTTTTTGTGATGCAAAAAACCTGATGAGATTTAATATCTTGGAAGACACAAGGATGGAACAGAAAGCAAACGTGATGAGTGGCTGCAGTGTAGGAAAAGAGCAAAAGCAGTCTGTACAACATGGGACTCAACAGCATCAAATAACCCCATGGAGTATAAAGGTTCCTTTTCTGGTCCTGTTTCAACAGTAAGGCTCCCTGCCCTTCCAGGCACATTGTCCTCACAAAAGACTCACACATAAGGAAGCTCCAGTTAGGAAGCAGGAGGAATCATAGAAAAAGAAGACTGATAAAGTGAAATTTCATAAGAGCTAATAGGCCTGAATCCTGGGTTTCATGAAAGTCAGTCTTTTCAGGCTACGTTTAACTTGGTTGGATGCAGCAATAATTCTAAGAATGACTGTTACAGAATCCATGAGGTGGGGTGAGATTTTGGCCCCCTTGATTTATCAGCAGGGAAGACAACATTTTGTGCACTCTGTATATGCAGATAAATAATTCTGAATGATTTAGGGTCGTCTTAGAGTTTATAACAAGTAATTAAATGAGATGAAGTAAATAATCATTGACCTTGACTATCTTTTTTTATGGCTGCAATATTTTCAGAGACAAACTGGCTTCCCATGGAAGGAATATGTCATATCTCATGTGACATCTAAACCTGGACTGAGCAAAGTGCCAGAAAATGCCCTTTTAAAAGATGATCCTGTCCTGACAGATGGATGGAGTGGAAAGTAGTAATAATAATAATACTTTTTATTGATATATGATCTGCTTATAACAGTTAATAGCTCTTTTTATTTTTAATTTACCCGAGTCCTACAGTTCAATATAACACATCTGTTGAAGTCATGGGGGATTGCACGGGCAATCCTGAGGACAGAATTAGGCCCCATTATTCTGTCCTCCTTCTCTTGTTCAGTTTGGGCACCCCTCTCAGTGTTTGGAGTGCTTGAATTCAGTCATACTCAGGCATGTCCTTCTCATCTTGGAAATAAGGATTTCAAGTCTGAAAGCATTAGATCCGAAAGCAAAAGTTTTATGAATCTGTTTTCAGTAATGATAATGCATTCAAAAGGATATGAGAATGAGCTAAAATATCAGCATTTCAATGAAAACAAAAGTTCTTTTAAAATGTTTCAGTGCATCTGAAAACGGCATGACATGGGCTAATCTATTTGTCATTTGAAAGCCTTTAAATCTGCACTGGGCTTTTGCTCATTGTCAGTCTCCCAGAAGAGTCAGATCCATTTCTTACAGAAGGTATATACATGTCAGCAGTAGATCAGAGAAAACAGTTGTGAGTCATGATAGGGAAAGGGACTGTTGACTCTGCACTCCTGTTGGTTTAATGATCCAGAGAACAGAGTTGTCGATGAAACATGAAGTCTGGAAGACTCTTACAGTTGATCAGCTTTGCTCTGTGGTTGTTCACCTTGCTAGTAAAGCTTTTAGTGGAAATAAACGAGTGTTCTATACTTAAGATTAAAGAAAGAGACTGGAAGGTACAGTTCTGAGTATTTGGCAGATGCATAATTACCTTATGAATTGTATTAATTTCCTCTTTTTTTTTTTTTTTTAAATCAGAGCATGAATTTACTTGAATTGTTGGGCTAATGTCACAGCAGAGAGGATCTAAATTTATATGGTCGTAAGAAGTTAAATCTTAAGAAGTTAAGTCTTAAGAAGTTAATTCTTAAGCAGCTAATGTCTAAGCTTTTTAAGTTTCCTAATCACAGTGGCTATAGACTCTGCATATAATGAAAAAAAGCTAAAGAAAAAAGAGGGATGTGAATAGCAACCTTTCTATTGATCACAAGAATTCCAGGAAGGGAAGGAAAAAGTCCTAACTCTCAATTGTTCAATGAATCGTACCCAGCAATTTACATAACTTTTGGCTCATAAGCAGGAGTACTTTTTCAGAGAATTACTGAGATGACATTCAAGCCTTGGATTCTAAAATCTCACTATACCATCACCTCAAAGTGCACTCTTTTAAACTTTTTCAAATCAAATACTGTCTTTCATTTTTGTGTGGTGTTGGCATCATAGGCAAACCATGCACAAGCAGCTGGGTTGTCTTCATCTGTGGCACCATAGGTCCAGTTATAAGGTGGCTTGTTTTGAGGTGTCTGTAAGTGAACTTGGAAATTTAGAGAGAAGAGCTGCCATCCACAAGTAGATAACCTAAATCAGGAACCTCAGCTAACCTATTCTATGCTAAACAACGTAACAGCTACGTGTGAGAGTACACAGTGGCACGTGATGCAACCAGGGTATCTACACACACCGTTGTGAAATGGACTCAGGGCTGCTGTTAGAGGAGTATTTGCAGTTACAAGGTACCAGACTGCTCTGAGAATTGGCTCAGTTCAAAAACAATCTTATGGGAACTCTTTAGCAGTCCTCATGAGTTATACTTAAAACAACAAAAAAAAAATCTTTGGGTGTAACAGCATCTGTTTGTGATGTATTTAAGAAAATCCATTTAAACCGAGGGGTAAACTGTCTGGCCTTATGAACCTGCTAAACCCTGCCTTTGTTGTAATATGTTCAGAACGAGAGTGTTACATCAGGTAAACTCAGCCAGACGGTACTGATGCAGCTGCAAGGGCTTCAGCTGTGCCACCCCCAGACCCTCCAGCCGTGGCCTGTCTCAGCCAAGCCAGCGCATGTCCCCTTATTAAAGCCCCATCTTGCCGTTGCTGTTCCAGATGAAATTCTCATTTCCCTGGGAGATTTTCCTGATGAAATGCTCAGGGTCCTGCTGATGTGTGCAGTTCTGTTCTGCTGAATCTTCCCTAGCACAAGTACCTCACACAGTTTTAAAGAAGAACGCACTACTTTTTACCATAAGGTAAAGATTTAATGCTAGTTTCCAAAGAAATTCCCAGAGCAAAACTTCCATGAGACAGATAGGATTGCAGTCATAATTTCATGTGTATTTTAAACCCTGGTAATATGACTATAAAAAGCATGCCCATGCAGGATCAGATCACAAAAGAAAGATCTTTACAAATACTTATAAGCATACAGAAAATATTTAAAAATTAACTGTATTTGGGCAAAAAGATAAAAGATGGAGTTTCCAAAAAATGATCTCTGCATATATCTGCTGTGGGTAATATTTAATAGAGAGGCACTGGTCCCATTTTTGGAAGACAAACATAAGCATGGCTCCCTTAAATTTGGAATAATTGTTCATTCATTTCTGAATTTTGTGACAATTAGGGGAAATAATAACAGTTTTAAAATCTGCATCGATTTTGGTAAAAACACCGGTGATTTCATAACCAGTCTGTAACATCTACTCCAATGTCGATATTCCAGAAACCCCAGATACTGGATCAGATCCTGAAGTCCTTGATTACTATTTTTATGCACTGTAATCAATAGGAATGTTGCTTGCACTCAGTACTTTGTTGGCATAGCTAGAATAAAGCATATTCATTTGCTGAGAAAGACAGAAGAAAACAATCCAAGTTGTGCAGCTGTAAGATTAAAAACTGCTTTTCAAAGGGAAATAAGCTTATCCTTCTCTAATGAAATGAATAGCACTATGAGATGACAACTGTCATATTTCAGCCAATACTCAGAATAAAAGATTATTCATTTGTTACAGGCAACATAACATTCATAAAATTTATCCGATTTTGTCATTCTGTTTTTATTGTTAGCCTTTGTCATTGTTCTTTAAAAAGGTAATTACATTCAGAGAAATGAAGATCCAATCAAACCATTTCACATTTTAAAAAAACTTGTACAAAACTGAACCAGAGGCCAATCCTTCACAACTTTAATTGGTGCAGTATATGGAGATTAATACTAGGCTTAGGTAAAATGACCAGGTTTTGGTACAAGAATATTTTACTTAAAAAAGCAGCCATATTTAAACAGGTAGTAAAAACAGTTTAAGCTTATAGCTGGTGCGAACACAGAAGTCCGCTGTGCAACACAAAAAGTGTGCTCTGACATAAATCAGTAACTGCTTATGTGATAAAGATCTTACCCTTCCTTTCAGGAAGGAGTTCTCCATCCTGTTTCTATTTTCCTTAAGAACTCAATAAAGCCACCTGATAGACTGGAAAAACCATAACAACTCTGTCTTGCTTAATTTGACTCCTTTCTAACATAGGCAGCTTCCTAGATGGCCCATTTTCTGGGTTTGCTCTATCTTGGCTTGGATTCTTTTTTCTTTTCTTTTTTCCCCCTTCTTTACTTGCAAAGAGTTTTTGCTCAGCTGTCATTTCTATTCTTTGCTTAAAATAGTGACAAGAATCTGTAATTACAATGATGGAATAAAGTTAAAAGAAAAAGTAATGAAATGACAGTATTAATTCCCAGGGAAATTACTGGGCTAAATCAGCCTCTAAGCAGGAGTCCTTTAAATTCCCCATGGATAAAATGAATGTAGGTTTATGTCAATAAACTAACTCTTGGATACAGATTCCCTGGGAGTTTTCTGGGTCCAGGAGTGTTGGCTCAAAGCCTGGAGCAGTTAGGGACGTAAAAAGTGTGGTACAGGCTTGCACTTTCTGCACTGACCTCCAGAGGTGTACTTAGCTGCAGTGGGACCTGTTCAGATGGGCTCTGAGAAAAGAAGCGTGAGAGGTTCCGATCATTCCTGCTCCTGCACTGTATTTTCAGCACAATCTACAGAGCAGCTGTGACTTTTAAGCAAGGAGACGACCTAAAGAGTCTGTCCTGCTAAAGCATCTGTAAAATAATGAGTGACCAGGATGTCGACAGATGCTTGGTGAAGATCATGGAGCTCTTATTAGTGGTTGTTTAAGCCTTCTGGTATATAAGACAGTGGTCAGCAGTGAGCTATGGTATACTGTTTGCATCGCTCTTTGCTAACGCAAAGGCAGAGCATGCATGTTGGCACAGGCTGCGTGTCAGAAGGCGGTGTCCCTTCTGAATCCCCTCATATGATACATAAGCAGTGTGTGCATATGTCCTTGGCTGAGTGCAGTGGCTATATTTGCCTCTCTTCCCCAAGCACAACAAACTCCTTTTCTCACCGTGGCATCCCAGGCACCAGTAGTGCGATTGGCCCTTGCCTGTGGATGGACTGGGGGAAAACTCTGCCTGGCTATTCCCCATACAAGAACCATTGCTAGACTGGCTGCCTTGCTTGAGTTCGTACTTCACATCCATCCGCAGGTGGCTGTCTAGAAAAAAAACAGCATTCGCAGAGGCAAATATAATTA
The DNA here is from genome assembly GCF_030463565.1 of Pelecanus crispus. Taxonomy (NCBI): domain Eukaryota; kingdom Metazoa; phylum Chordata; class Aves; order Pelecaniformes; family Pelecanidae; genus Pelecanus; species Pelecanus crispus. The sequence goes on from NC_134643.1 coordinate 24,077,804, forward strand.
TGCCTTACTATGTTTAAATGCAAACTGTTGTTGATAGAGGTGGTTAGGTGCTGAAAACATGCTTTGCTCCAGACATTGAATAAAGGTAGGTAGTACATGCCTATATTTCATGGAGGCATGTTCACACAAATCAAACTGAATTTGAACTGGAGAAAACTCTTGTAGGGGGAGAAAACTGCATCTAGATTAAGGATTTAATTAGAGCCTCTATCCTTAAACTGGGAAAGACAGGACTGTATTTTTCTCCCATTTATATCAAGATGATCAAAAAGCAGTCGTCTTTAAGATTTTTCATTCTATGTATGTGATAGTGGATTATTGTCCCTATATACCTTGCTTAAAATTCGAGTCCATAACGCTTTAAAAAAGCCATTTTGGCCACCAGAGGGCAATGATTTCTTCTGTTCCTCAAACCCAGAAGTAAGCTATTTTGAGTGAGAATCAGATGTTAATCAGATACTTTCACCTCTAAGTTCAAAACCGGCTGCTGTTTGTAGTGACTCAAAATTCTTCACTTGTGATAGTTAATTGGTGTATGTGAAGCAATTTTGGTCTTTTCAGTTCATTTTTTAAGGTGTGGATGTCCACAGCACAGAATTGATAGTTGGCCCCTGTTCTGGCAGGTCAATTAAGATCAAATGAAAATGTTTATAGGAAAAGTAAGCAAAATGTAACATGAAAAAATAGCCTCTCAACACTCAAGGATTAAAAACGTCTGTTTCTTGGGTTTCCTTTACCACTAACATTTATATTTATCTATCTGTCTATCAATCTACACACAAACATCTAAGCCCTCTACATTTAGACTGAATAGATTTCATTGTTAGAGCACATTAAAATTATTTTCATATGTGATATCTGAATGTGAATTAATTTCAGTAAGATTTATCCCTATTATATGCAGCCCATTGAGTTATTTTTTCTAACTGGATTTTGAGTCATTATCATAGCTTTCAATTAAAATTTCAGTAGACAGAGTTAGGAGCTATTCAGGGAAAAACTATCGAAGGATGTTATCTCTGTCTTGTAAACAAATTTCATGCCAAAACGAAGATTTAGCTGACAAGCTGCCAGAAGGCTGCTGGCTTTCTTGCCACAAAGCTCCTAGAGATATCACTGAATAACTGTGGTCAGCAGATCTGCAACCTTTTCAGATTTTTAAAGCATTTTGGGTGAAGGCACTCTTAAAGCATGCATGACTAATGGATTCATCCTGAACAATGTTTATTCATCTTGGCCTATTTTGCAGAGTTTCTGAGTGGTGAGCTGTCCTGTTGTGGTGACCAGGCTCCCAAAAATCAGGCCACTTGTCTGAAGTGGACCACACATATAGAAGCCTTTTGAGAGAGATTCTTAATATTTTGGTGGAATTACGAACTTGAGTTATGTGGAACATGTAAATAGGACCATCAAGGTTTCCCCAGTATGCCCCTACTGTTTCTATTTGTACCATCTACTAGAACCTCTACAGACAGAAGGAAGGAGTGTGTCTGCAAGAGAAAGAAGGTTTAGCATCTGCTTCGGAGCAGATGCTCAGCATCATGTGCTACCCAAATTAGCTGGCCATCAGCCTCAACCTTGCTGGAGTCAGCTCCTGTCCTAACATTTGAAAGAACAATCCTTTGCAGTAGGAACTCTTGCTGAGTGACCTGTGGATTTATTAATTACAAATCAAGCTGAGCTGTCACATGAGCCTTCTGTTCCCTTGTTCAAAGCCATAAAAGTTTTCACTTAGGAAGTGCTGTACTTTGTGAGATCCTTCATAGATAGTATTCCTAAAACACATCAGTGATAGTGAAATTTGGAAAAGTATTTGTTGTAGAGAAGCTTAGCAGATTGCTAGAAAAAAAGAAGAGAGTAAGCATTTAGACTATTAGTGATTTTCAGACTTACCAAACAGTGTAGTTTGTAGTTGACATGGCAGGTTTGAAATCATTAGCCTTTGTTACCTGAGACTCAAGTCTGTATAAGACTGATTGGGTCATCCGCAGCCAGGCCATGTGCGCAGCCTCAGTAAGCATAGATTTAGTTCTATGTAATGTGATTCATAAGTTTTCCACACTAGGACCAGCTCTGCTCCTGCAGCAGAAAGCTAATGAAGGAGTAATGAACATTGTTTGCAAGTATTCTGAAGGGGAATCCCTAAATGCTGGGAAATCTCTTCCAGGAATGTAGCTGTTTTTCTGCTTTCATGTTCATCACATAATGCAGCAAGCCAGGAAAGACAGGAAAACTAAATACCAGTGTCCTGGCAAGAGCCTGCTGCAAAGGAGGCAGGCAGAGAACAGAGACGACTAAGTGTCTGCTTGATTGAATTCTCCATGTATCCTGCAGAGGTTACAACAAATCAATTTGTGAAATATCCCAGTTTGTTTCACTCCACTGAAAAGCTAGGTGAATGCAGAGGAATCGGCTTAGTTGTTTTTAAATTATGAGTATTTGACAATGTAGAATGAGAAGACTGGAAAGGTCACTTGATCTATCACTGAATCAGTATTGATTCTTGTTCCCTCCACCATAAAGAGCCAGGTAACAGATACTTAGTTTAAGTGGGTCCACAAAATGCCCTCACAGACTAAGGCCATTGCAACACTCCAAGTTACAACCTTCATTAAGTCACCCAAATCTACAGAAAATTACAGTGAGTGAGTAGGAAATCTCAGACACTGAGATCATCACAAATTAGGAGACAGCTTAAAAGTGGGATCCTCTGAAAGTTTTCCTTAATTTGTGAAGCATTTGCCTTCAAACAAAAATACTGACTCAAGTGCTTTAAAATCTGGCTTGGTTTGCAGTCTGCGTGACAACTTAAAGATCAACATTTTATTTAAGAAATAAAACTAAACCAGGATTTGTAGGCAGTGGAATAACATTTTCTGAAATTCTAGTCACTGAGACTGTTGGAGGGGTTAGGATTATTTTATTCACAGTAGCTTTAGGTACAGTGTATTTGTGATAATCAGGCTGTTGTTAGTTGCTGAAAAGAATATATTTGATACACCTGATTTTCTGCATGTAAGTTTGAAAATGTTGATACAGGCTGATAGCCTGGAATATCTGGTCACATCACAGTTCAGACTGTAGGCTGGATCCTGTTCTCCTAAGTCTTGTCTGAGACAGAATGCAAGCATATGAATTCCCCATATACCTCCAACAGCAATTCAGCCCTCCAACCTGCCTGCATAACCCTTTAAATACATCCCTGCTTGTCTAAAAGTTCCTATGGCATCTGAAGTATGTCATAGAACCATAGAATCATTTAGGTTGGAAAAGACCCTTCAGATCATCAAGTCCAGCCGTTAACCTAACACTACCAAGTCCACCATTAAAACATGTCCCTAAGCACCATGTCTACATGTGCTTCTGAGTGCTTATGTTGCCCATAAGCACCCAGAAACATTATTTTCTAGAAAGATAGGTTTCTCAGCTTCATGACTGTTTAGGTTTAGGCTGCTTTCTGATCCAGAAAAGCTGTCAAAATCAGTAATGGGTGAAACACAACTAACTTTGTGGTGGCACCCTCTAAATAATAGCAAAAAGAAAAAAAGACTCTTTCCTGGGAATGGGACCTGGTGGGATTGCAAGAAAGAGAAAAGGGACTCTGCAACTCTTCCTTAGCCTGGCCAGGACCTGCCCACACATTTCCTCCATCTTCGGGAATGGCCAAAGCCCTGGCATGGGGCAAAGCTGTTACAACGCATCAGGCTGTGGTCCTTTGCCTGTGTGATGAGGAGTGCCAGTTTCACAGGGCAAAAGAAGCCATGGCAAAGGCAATCTGATTGTAATTAAGATGAGTTAGATGACAATTGCCCTCGTTTTTATGTCGTTTTTCCCCAATGGTAATGTCATGCAAAATGAATATAGGTTTCCAGGGGCAAGAGCTACCTTCCTGGGTTGCACTCTACTAGAAAGGCAGGGAATCTGACACTAGCTCTCCTCTCTGCCAGGGCCCTGCTGCTGGATGGCGAGGGCACTTGCCTTAATGTACAAAGTGTGTTTAAACCTAATCACACTGATTACACTAAAGTTCAGCAGGCACCAGAAATATATATACACAAGTGCCTAAATTAGTCATTCTTGGGGTGGGCTTACATTCTGTAACAAAAAAAGAGCAGATTAAAATAAATCAGTGCAAAGAAGTAGATTCAGAATATTAACTATGCATTAACATTCTGGATACTTAATTTAAAAAGCTTAAAGCTTTTCTCTAAAAAGTAAAACAACACAGAAACCTTCAGGCATTCCTGACACTTTTTAATAATAGGAAAAATGAATTTTTCCTATCAGTATCTGGTTTGCAGTACCTGGTAATGTCAAGCAATGAATGCATACTGATGCTACCCCCACTATTTTGGTATATAGGCATGCTGATTGCGACCTTTTCAGTCCTGTCTTGTAAGAAAGACCTTTGCTGTGTCTGCAAGTAAGCCTTTGTCACGGCTACGACCGCAGTTTTTGTTTCTTTTACATGTAATAAATGAATGAAAGGGCCATTCTGGAAGTGATTTTTGGAATGTTTTTCCAGTATTAGGTAAGAATACATGATTTCCTAATAGGACATTATGCAGCAAGTTTATACAATACATATGCAATACACCCTTTTAATGAATTGCTTTTGATCTCGTGATTACTATGGTCTAATGTTCAAAGTGGGAAAACGGTTTCTCAAGTGAGTTAATCCCTATTCCATTTTGAAAGAATCAAAAGGGGAGATCTCATTAGTTTATGAGTCATAACGTTGACTATGTCTAATTAGATAGCTGGTTTGAGTGAGCACCATAGACTGAAATTGACTGTAATTTTATTTTGATTGACAAATGATTCACTTGCAACAGAATAATAATAAAAAAAACACATAAAAATAAAATGAGTACTATATCAACATTTGGATACTAGCAACTACCGCTTGTCTGGAATTTTGTGATGAATATTGGGGTTTTTTTGTTTGAAAATGATGACTTATTGAAACAAATTTTTTAATGGCAACACATAGTTTTACTGAAACTCTGATCATGGAAAATTTTCCAGATCTATTAAGGAGTTTCTGGGCTCATAAACACATATAGCTTTCTGATAGCCCCCAATCCCAACTGAAATATTCGTGTCTCACTTTTTGGTTCCTAGTTAGACATTTAAACTTTGGTTTTCCATGTCTTAGGAACACCTCATATGATAAATCCTTGAGTCACTTCTTTTTTGATGGAAAAATTGGGCAGGTCTTGTTTCCATCCTCATGCAGGACAGAAAATATTTTGAAATCTTGAAATTATTTTTGGGGTAGAGAAATCTTTTCTCACCCTGCTCCGACAGCACCTAGTTGTAAACTATTTGAATAAACATGTGTCTGAAAATGTTGTATTCATTGTCTTTAGTATTGTAAAGAGCTTTCCTTAGGGTTTTTGTAATTGTCTTCAAGCATCATCAACGATATTTCTATTTGCAAAGATTTCTATGCATATAATTTCTTCCTTGCATTCATGCATTGACAACAGAAAAGAACAGCACAATATATACAGAAAAGCAAATAAGAAATGGGAATTGGCTCTTTCATCTAAATGGCCCATGTAAGAACAACATACTTTGTAGCTGTACTAGGAAATACAACTGTTCTAACATCTGATTATACAAACAGAAGTTCATTCCATTATGAGAATAAATGCAGTTTTCCCAAAGTCATTAGAAATACTAACAATGTATTTCATCATAGTTGTCTTCTTATAGGACACATACTTTAGACACCAAAGGAACTTTTAGGCCAAGAAGAAATGCATTTAAAGGATTATGCACATGGGTGGAGAGCTGGATTGTTGTTGAAGGTGTAAGGGGAATTTGTACACTCGCATTCTGGCTCAGATAGGATTTAGGAGAACAGGATCCAGCCTACAGTCTGAACTGTGATGTGACCAGATATTCCAGGCTATCAGCCTGTATCAACATTTTCAAACTTACATGCAGAAAATTAGGTGTATCGAATATATTCAGATTGAGCAGTAAAATGAAATAGAATCTCTTCAGGTAGAAAAGTCTTGAAAATGCTTAATCTTTTGTAAATTTATACTCCTCATCCAATCTTCCCCGCCCTTTTCTGCAGTGCCCAAAATCAAGTGTTAATGTTGTTGTAATGCTTTTTGTGCCATAGTGACCTGAAGAGGTAAGCAACCCAAAATAGTGGAAATTGATACTATAGCTTGAAGATTGCTATTTGTTTTCTGGCCCTGAAGGGTTTTATGCAAAAAGCATGGCTACCTGTTTTTTAGCTATAGCAGCATTCATGAAACATGATTGATCTACTTAAACCATGATGTTTTCTGAATATCTGTACAGCACGTTTATCTCTGTGCTCTGATCTCCTTATTCTATGTTATAGTAAATATGGTGACTTCCTACTTTTTGCTTTTTCATTCTTACATAGTGTCCATAGGGACTGAAAAAAAATTTCCCTCAAGCGATGTAGTTGCAGGAAGAGGACAGTGAGAAAATAAATAGATTAGTGAGGCAGAGGGAAACGACAGTAATTCTGTTTGTTGTGAGTATATGATTTAAGATTTCTTTGGCACGAGAATATCTTAACAGATATACTTGTACCAGATAATGAAAGGAATGTGAAAAACAACACAAAATTTCAGTACCAGTGTAACTTCAGGATTTTTCAGATAACTAAGTAGTCCACAGGAGAAGCAGCCGCTCAGGCAGGCAGAGCCCAAAGTGATATATGTATTCCTGCACATTTGTAATCACATATGTAAATCCTTGCAGTCAGATTGGTTGATGAGAACTGACTTGCATAACTACAGTATGATTATTTCTTAGTAACTCTATCACACATAAATCCCTTACTTCTGACAGTTATTTGTCACTATTACCTAATCAAAGCACAAACATTTGTAATAACTGTGATTATGGAAATCTCTGGCTTTATAATCATTGGGGATACAGACAGCAATTGGTTCCAGTTTTTATTTTTATTGGTTAGACACAGTGAGGAGCAGGGCTCATACCACTATGGGCTGTTCCTCACAGCGATGAAAGCCTGGCTTTGGGCACTCTCAGAGAGAGAGAGAGAGCACAGGTTTTGTCAAGAGAGTCATCATCTTTCAGAAGCATTTTACCAAAAGCATTTTGCCAGAGGCATTCTGCTTAGCAGGAGATTTGTCTAGGGAGGCATTCCCTGGAAGCATTTTCCTTGCAGGCGCTTGTCTGTAGAACTGTTCCCCCGAGGCTTTTCCCCAAACACAAATACTTATTTATGTCATAATGCTAATGTTTTAAAAAACTTATTCATTTGTTTTGCATGATTTTTTGGATATATATCTATTTTTATATATGTATATATATAAACCAGACTACCTATAGTCTTAAACTGACTGATGTAACCTATGTCACAAATAGGTTTCTCCAACTACCTCTCCAATTTAAGATCTCTAGTGATGTGTTACCTACAAAAATGGCCACTTCAGCTTCCCACTTCTTTCATTTAGAGCAAATCTGCCGCTACCTTCTCACACTCCAGATTGCATATACAGACCCAGAATTGTTCTACCCTCAATGCACATACAAAGCACTCATTTCTGCTGATGGGCATCACACATACAGTCCAAGCAGGAAGATACCATTCTACATTTAGTTCTCTCAGGCAGCAGAACAAAAATTAAATTCATGTTCTCATTTTGGGCTTCCTATTTTTCTTGAAAATGTTCTTCTCGGTGAAATGTTCTATTGTATTTGCAGTCTCTAAAAACTCATCTGTCACCTTTCAGTGAATATGAAATGTCTTTGTTTTGTTTTTAGCATTTGATGCTTTGCAGAATATGTGCATGCATGTGATGACAATTACTAAGTAAAGCTTGGAAGTGAAATGTGCACCTGCTAGATTTCCTTTCTGGCTTGGTTTACAGTGCCTTACTCCACTGATTTCAACAGACTCACTCTTTGCTTACACCATTACAAATGAAGAATTAAGGAAAAGCTTTCAGAGTAGGAAATAGAACATCTCCTTTGTGGCTTCTGGATTGCCTGAACTATCTCACAGGGGCGAATCTTTGAGGTATTTAAATATATGAAGTCAGGGAGACAACCTGTGTGCTCAGAATTGGGTACCTCCTAAAGGTACCTACTGGACTGGACTCCGAAGAGTTTTTACTCCACTCCTTGAAGCAGCTATCTGTAGATAATGCTTTCATTTGGGAGACAAAGTGCAATGAAAGTAAGGTAATTCTCTTTTCAGTGTGCTGCACGGGAGTTATGTTTTAGGCAGCTGCATCTTTTCATTGCTGTGCAGTATTTACCATCATCTTTCCCAAGATGCTCTTGCCCTATTTTCAGAAGTTTGCCTTGAAGTACTACTGATTTTCTTTGGCCTTGAATATTATGCATTATAAATATGATTTGCTTAGAAGTTTGTAATGCCTTTTTATCAGTGGTTGGTATGACTGTGCAGCTGTTCAGCAATTACATACTATGGAGCTGAGCAGAAACTTTAAGACATGAAGCATTTCTAGGGAAGTTTGGTAATTGAAAAAAACCTGGCTTAAAAGTGAAACCTCAAATACTGAAAAATGGAAATAGACTTGTCTCTGAAAATGTTATGATAGTTTTGAATGTCACTGCATTTGAAGGAATATCCACAAGGAGAGTGCTGGGCTCAGCACCGATTTAAATCATGTTCCTTCCAGTAGAGAAAATTAATTTTAAATGTCATCTGTTTAATTGTTTGTTATGCCTAATTAAAAATGGTAATTTATTTGATTTATTTGTAGCATACTTTCTATGTTGCTTTATTAAAGAAATTACAGAAATTTGATTTCTAATTACAAAGACTGAGGATTTCTTAAAGTATTTCTTTCAAAATGTTTTTCCCTTGGACAAAATTAAGGCCATTTTGGTAATGTGGAGTTCTATCATTCTTGAAAGATGGGTAATGGGCAAAGGGAGCGTTATATTTTAATGACAAATTATTCTTGCTTTATAGATGGTAAGCATGATAACGAGTACATGTTCTTTTTTACCTTCAGAAAGATTTAGCAACCAGTCCCCTTATTTATTTTCACAATGGCTTAGCCACAGAGCTTTTATTGTGGTCTGGGACACACAGCACAAGCAAAGGTTCATTGTTTTGCAGAGGCTAGAAATGAAGTGGCACTTGTGCTGGAACTGGAGCTGTAAAGGCTGAGGTTGGAAAACAAAATAAATCTGAAACTTTGTATTCTGGAGGAAGACGTAAATACTCATAAAAAAATAATAAAATTTTCCAAGAGCTTTTTAATGTAGCGGTATTTAAGACAAAGAAATTGATTAGATGAGATGGACATTTTTCACAAAGAACATCTTCAAAATGATGTGGAAAGGGCAGAAATACAGATAAGGTTTTTCATCTCTGCTGATGTGAAATTGACCTTTTTGGCTGGTTGGTGGAACTGTTGTGTGCTTCAAAATTTTTTTAATTTTTTTTTTTTTACAAATACATAAACAACATGTTGCTAAAATATCTTGAGTTTTCTAGATGGTGAAGACTGTCATTTACAGTAAGATACTGCTTCTGTCTAAGAAAAAGAGAAGGAAGACTTGGGAGACATCTTTCACTTTCCTAGTGGTCTTTAGGGCTAGTTGTGCTTCTCATGCGACAACAACACATAACTCTGGAAACTCGACCTTAGCAGAGAAAGGTGTATGCATGCCTTACCTTATTTACTGCCCATATTATGGGATCAAAATCAGGATGCATAAGGAGCCAAGAAATTCCTTGGCATTTTGCTAGTGAGGGGCACCACTGGGGCTGCTGCAGAGTGGAGTAGATTCCCTTATCGACAGGAACTGGACCTCAGTTTTTGCTGAGGTCTATTCCTACACTCTGTGCATATGCCTATATGCATATTTTAAGAAATTGTGGGAGTTTATTTCTTGGTTCAATGCAAATTCCCCTTTTTGTGCTGTCACAGCATACTATTCTTGCCCATACTGTTGGAAGTCTCTTTATTTACTATGAAACCTTTCATGTCTGTTTGCTTTTTAAGGTTCAGCAGTATTTTGTAAATCTCCTTTATAATTTTCATGATTTACTAAATGAAATTGTATATACCTTCTTTTCCCCATGGGAAGTCTTTGAGAAAGTAACCCCAACACCTGACTGTGCAGCTGCAATTCCTAAGGTAGCAGCAAAATCTGTACAGGTTTAGGATCTTGCATGTTTGCAATGACTATGTTATATTTACTGTCCTCTGTCAGGGCACAGAGAAGAACTAAAATTAGGTCAGATAATTCCTACTTCCATTTAAATTCTAAATTTAAGCAAGAATTGAGACAAATATTTGCTGGTTCTTTGGTACACAGAAAGATATCTGAATATTATTGAGGCTGTGACTTTAATCTAAGCTCTCTCTGCAGTCAATGGAGACAAACAGGTCTCCAGCAGAGGTTTATCAGTCCATTTAGATGTGAATTATCCAGTGTAGGTTCCTGTCTCTCTTCATGAACTAGAGAGCACTGAGGACAACTTAACTCAAGCCCAGTCCTGTCACTGGTAAGGTAGGATGGACCTGCCTCCTGCTCAAAACAAGGTGAGTTATGAGATCAGACCAGTTGCTCAGGTCTTTATCCAGTTGGGTCTTGAAAACCCCCAAGGATGGAGGGAGACTCTCTGGGCAGCCTGTTGCACTGCCTGACTGTTCTTATGGTGAAAAAGTTTCTCCTCATATTAGTCTGAACATTTCTTGTTTTCAACTTTTGCCTGTTGTCTTTCTCCCTGCCAGCATGCATGGCTGTGGAGTCTGGCTGCATCTTCTTATGCTGGAAGGCTGTTGCTCAGTTTCCCTCAAGCCAACTGTGCCTCAAGCTGAACAATCCCAGCTCCCTCAGCCTCTCCTCACAGGGCAAGAGCTTTGGCTCCCAGCCATCATGGTGGCCCTTGGCTGAACTTGGTTTGTTCATATCTGTCTTGTACTGGGGGACCCAAAATTTTGCACAGTATTCCAAATGTGGTCTAAGAAGTGACAAGTGGAGGGTGACAATCCCTTCCCTTGATGTACTGCTCCCGTTACTACAGCCCAAGATGCTGCTGGTCCTCTTTGCCACCAGGGTACTGCTGGCTCATGCTGCTGTCTTCCAGAGCCTCAGGGCCTTTTCTGCAGGGCTGCTCCCCATTCATCAGTTCCCAGCCTGTATTGTTGCAAGGCGCTCTTCCTTCCCAGGAGCTGGGATTTGCATCTGTCCTTGTTGAATTTCATGAGGATCCTGTTGGCCTGTTACTCAAGCCTGTCTAGGTCCCTTTATATGACAGCCTTGCCCTGCAGCATATCCACTGTTTCCCCCAGTTTCGTGCAATCTGTAAACTTGATGAGAGTGCACTCTATCATCTCAATGACCTGCAGGTTACTGGTAAAAATGTTAAAAGGGATGGGTCCCAGGATAGAGCCCTGTGGTAGTCAACTTCTTACTAGTGTCCAGATGGGTTATAACCCCTTAATCATGAGCTTCTCCTGATTATCCAGCTGGATTTTTACCTGTCCAGTTGTTCACCACCAGATTGTAAAGTTGCAGCTTGGACACAAGAATAGTGTGGGAGATAGTGTCAAAAGCTAAAGTCAAGGTAAATGGCATCCCCTCTCTCGTTGACCACAGACCCAGTCACTATACTGTAGAAAGCAATCAGGGTGGTCAGGCGTGATTTGCCCTTGGTAAATCCATGCTGACTGCTTCCAGTCATCTTCTTCAGATGTCCAGAAATGTACTCCAAGAAAACTCGCTCCATGATTTTTCCAGGGACTGAGGTGAGGACGATCTAGATCTAGCTCTTCCTTTCACCTTTTTTGAAGCTGGGGTGCAACATTTGCTTTCTTCCTGTCATGGGGCATCTCTCCCAGTCTCCATGACCTTTCAAAGCTGATAGAGAGTGATCTTGCAATGATATTGGCCAGTTCTCTCAGAACCTTTGGCTGCAGCCCAGCAGGGTCCATGGGTGTGCACAGGATGATTTATCTCCAGTAATCCCTGACTTGATTCTCATCCACTGCAAGTTGTTTTCATCTGTGAACCCTGTCAATAAGCAGAGAGGCCTGAGAAACCTTGTTGGTGGAGACTGGAGAAAAAAAGGCACTGAGTATCTCTGCCTTATCTGTGTCTGCTGTATACTAAATCACTCACCCCATTTAGCAATGAGCCCACATTATCCTTGTTCAGCATTTTGCTATAAATGTATTGGTAGAAGCTCCTTTTGCTGCTTTGGATGTCACTTCTGCTCTGACCTTTCGCTTTTCTGACGCTGTCCCTGCCTGCCCAAGCAATGTTTTTAAATTCCTGTAACTGGTCCCTGCATCCTCCTCCTGTATATTGCCTTTAGTGTGGCCAGCAGGAGCAGGGAGGTGATTGTCCCCCTGTACTCAGCACTGGTGAGGCCGCACCTCGAATACTGTGCCCAGTTTTGGGCCCCTCACTACAAGAAGGATATTGAGGTGCTGGAGCGTATTCAGAGAAGGGCAACAAAGCTGGTGAAGGGTCTGGAGAACAAGTCTTATGAGGAATGGCTGAGGGAACTGGGATTGTTTAGCCTAGAGAAGAGGAGGCTGAGAGGAGACCTTATTGCTCTCTACCACTACCTGAAGGGAGGTTGTAGGTGAGGTGGGTGTTGGTCTCTTCTCCCATGTAGTTAGTGATAGGATAAGAGGAAATGGGCTCAAGCTGCACCAGGGGAGATTTAGATTGGATATTAGGAAAAATTTCTTCACAGAAAGGGTGGTCAAGAATTGGAACAGGCTGCCCAGAGAGGTGGTGGAGTCACCATCCCTGGAAGTGTTCAAAAAATGTGTAGACGTGGCACTTTGGGACATGGTTTAGTAGGCATGGTGGTGTTGGGTTGGTGGTTGGACTGATGATCTTAGGGATCCTTTCCAGCCTTAATGATTCCTAGTTTTTGCTTTCATTAAAAAATAATCCAGCCACCAAACCAGGAAACACGAAATTGTTACTCTACCCTTAATTAGTTTAGTGGTGGACTTGGTAATGTTAGGTTAATGGTTGGACTGGATGATCTTAACAGTCTTTTCCAACCTGAACAATTCTATGATTCTATTTTAATATCTCTACACCATAAATTTCCTGCTCAGTCATGCAGGTTTTCTGGTAACTTTGCTGGTCTTCCTGAATATTGGGAAGGACTGCTCCTGAACTTGTAAGATGCTGTCTGAAAGACCTGTCAACTTCCCTGATCTCCTTTACTTTTCAGAGCTGCCTTAGGATCACACCCAGCAATTTCCTGAATAAGTTGAAGTCTGCTGATCTGAAGTCCAGGCTCTGTACTCTGCTATCTTACACTAGATATCAAGAAGTAGAGTCTAGCACAGTTTTCCAGTTATTTGTAACTTTCAGCATTAAATATCTTTATCTTACTTCTAGTCCTAATTTTTTACTTTCCTCATTTTAACTACTGGATCATGTCATGATTTTATTTATATAAGGAAATAAATTTTCTGTCAGTGGAAGAAAATAATGTATTAGACTATCAAATCACCTCTTGATCTTTAGTTGTTGAATTCACTCTTATCTCAGCTGCAAGGCACTACCATTAAGAAGCAGCTGTACTAACAGGTGACTCATACAAGCAGGTGGAAATTATCCGAGATATAGAAAACTTTCCCTGAAGCAGATATAATCAAGTATTAGAGCAGAGAGAGTTTTTAGAGAGCTGCTGCTGCTGTAGTCAGTTGGGGGAAAAACGCTTAGGTTTCTATTTTGTTATTGTTTGAGTTAACAATAAAAGTCAAAACTCAGGGAGTAAGTAAGTTTTGACTCTGTAGAGCATCTGTTGACTAATCAAAGCAGGTATTCCAGACTCTACCTTCCAACTGTTCTTTAGATTGAATGTTTACAGTCAATAAAAAGGATAATATATTTTTCACATTCTGAGAGAGAGTTTAGTATTTAACTTGCTGCTTTTTGCACTCTAAACAGACAAAACAAATTAACCCATTCTGGCTATACACCAGGAATTTATTATTAACCGGTAGGTTTGAGCATGTTAAATTTTTTTTCTTAGATTTCATTTCTGCAGCAGGTATGAGCTGAAGTGAGATAAGATGTGGAAATTGTTGCAGTGCGAGAAGAATCTCAAGTGTTTCTTATTTCTTGAGAATATGTAGGCGTGTATATAGAAGCTTTAAAAAAGATGTGTGTGAGAAGATCACATTTCTGATCATCTGTTTGATTCTGATTCTTCAACTGCTGCTTTCAGGTCAAATTCCATGCCCATGAAAATCTTCCTTGACCTTAATAAGTATTTGGATAGTGAACTTGCAGAGTCTGGGACCTGAGCTTCCTATTTTCTGAGTAGTCAATTTAGGGAACAAAGGAAATGTGCATTAGTTTTGTTTTACAGCTTCAAGAATTATGGTAAGGAGAGGCTGATCGTTAATTATCTTTCTGGATGTTTCTTCTGTAGGCCTGAGATTTCCAAAGTCTATGGTGAAATGGTAGCATGGAGAGAACCCAGTAATTTCCATGCAGAATGGCTTCTTAGTAGTGTTTTCTGTATTGTGTGACATGTAGGCATCCAAACTGTGAAACAGAGGTCTGCAGAGGGTTTTTCTGGTTTAGGAAAAGTTGAGAAAATACCACTAATAATATCAGTAATTTGTGGTTTGAAGTGAGCAGTCTTAGTGTGGGAGGGGGAAAATAAAAATCGCCATGTGGAAAAAGTGATGGTATAATGAGGCTGGCCTAGCTCTTGTGCAAAGATTTAAACGATCTCCTGTCTAGCCAGCTACCAGTATTTGCTGAGTGTTTTTGTGCCCCTGTAACTTAATCTATAGGCCTTAAAGCAATGGTACTACCTGTGCACTTAGTGTCTCTTTCTCACTGACGTATCCCTGACTAGAAGGAAAGTAAGCGAAGTGTCCCAGAAATGCTGGCGTCTTTCTGTTGATGCAGTCATGACATGGTCCATGTGTTCTGGCACAGCGTAGTACGGTACTGTGGTTTGCCCTCTCTGGGTGCAGCCCCTGGCTGTGATTCCACAGGGCTGAACAGAGGGGCAGCAGTGCTAACACCCCACATGAGTTGCAGAAGCTCAGAGGGTGGTTTCATTCTCAGGGTACTAAGAAAAATGGAAAGCCTTTGCCTCCGCTATAGTGGGGAGAACCCTTCTGCTCTTGCTCACCATGGCACTACAGCCATGTGAGCTCCTGTGAGGCTGCACTGGGGTGAAGAACCACGCTCTGTTCTCATCTATGGTTCCCTGTTTGTTGGCTAGCGAGGCAAAGCACCAGATGTGAGGACCTGGGTTTTTGCAGCCAACTGCACATCTGAAAATCAGGTTTTGCTCCACAGTCGGCTGCAAGAGAGAGCGGGCTCTGGAGATTCCAGCGCTGAGGCTTGTGTGCATCAGGCAGTGCCAAGAGTGAGCTGGCCTCTGAAGGTGCCCTTTGCTTTGACGCCCTAGGTGGTAGAGGGACTCTGGGGCTATTGGACACCAGCAAAAGCACTGATGGTATCTCTGTTTTTATTCTTATGTGTTCTGTACAAAACTCTCTTCTGTACATGGAGAAGTATATTTGAAACCATTCACTCCTTTTGTTAGGGTCTGACTGTTGTGACACCTGTGCATATAAAGCCAAAATTTTTCTCTCTGTGGAGTAACATATTGTTAATTGCTGGCTTAGACAAATTAAGTCAGTGAAAAGGATATATATTAAAAAGTGTTCAGGGAAAAATGCTCAGAAATAATAGATAAGACTGATGTACAAAGGTATAGAAAATAACTTCATTAAATTGTATGGGGAATTCTGTAAGGCAGAAATTTCTCTTATCCTAATAGGGAGTGAAATTGCAATTCTTTAGAAATCTGACACAGAAGACTTGCAGATATGTTTGGAAACTGCGTAATTCAACTGGACCTCTTAACTCTTCAGATTTATGAAAACAATTATATTTGGAATACCTAGCCCAGATAAAACAAGTAAGACCTCACACAACCCTCTTATGTGCCTAAAGTGGCATGCAGACATCTCAGTCTGTGATCTGTAAAGATGTTCTTGGATCTGTGAAACTTCTAGTGTCTAATTTGGGCCAGTAAAGTTCTCAGCATTTACTGTTCTGTGACTGCATTTCCCCACAAGGGCTGCCACCTTGGCAGTTAGCTTATTGCCTGCTTGTTTGGCAAGTAATATTTTATTCAGTGTCAAAGGTACCTCAAGAAGTGAAGACCAGATCCTGGGCACCTGCCCCAGCTCAGATATATCGCAGAGCTGTGCAATTATGTCTGCTGCACTTGTTTGTTCTCCAGCTTTATGCAACTTACCCACACAGGGTCCTGCTGCCACAGAAGGGTGAGAGGGTCCTCCCCATCTCAGTCTGGCCAGTGTTAGAACAATCCCTTCAGAGATCTGGTTCAGGCTCTAGGCATGCTGAAGGTGATGTAAGAGCCATGTTTCAAGCTTTCCTTCTGCTATAACCCTTTCTATATTGGTTCCTAACCTAGAGGAAAGGGACTTGACGGAGGTTGTCAGTCCTACACAAAAGAAGGGCTGCCAACTAAAGGTGAAGATGCAAGTGGATAAACATGGGCTCGGTGGCCACTAGCTTTTATTTAAAAAATAGAGATGACAACACTGTCCTCTTCTCCAGACATGTTTTTAGAACCGGTGTGAACCAGACTTATATGTAGAAGATGGCTTTGGGCTATTAACTGCAGTCTTGGTTCCACCTACACCAAAGAAATGTGATCTTGGACACATTTCTTGTTTGGTATTTCCTACTGGCTAGCTCAGGAAGTATCATGTGAATCCCATTCCAAGGTGCTTAACTTCACCATATGTTACATAGGCAGCCCACGTGCCAGACAGAGACTGCAAATTCCATTCCAATAAAGCTGGGTGCTTTGTTGCCTTTATGATTAAAAAGTAAGATCTACAAACTGTGAAACAGAAGACAGATTAAAGGCATCAAAACCAAATGCTTCAAAGTTGTGTGGGTTGGTTTTTGGTGTTTTTTTTTTTTTTTTTTTTTTTGAAAGAGATGTAAATGACATTGATATTCCATGGAAAAATATGTTGATTTCTTTCAGCTGGCAATTTTAAACCAACTCTTCCAGTGCCTGGAAGTGGATAGGTGACACTGATATGCAGAAATATATTTGTGAAGCAGTTTCAATAAGGAGATAGAAATGGAATTGTATCAGGCTCAGCACAGGCTGGCATTCCCACACCACTTGTCAACAGGAGCATCCACTCAGGCTTTTGATGTCTCCAATGTTTATTCAATGCACTTGACACTTTTAAATCTAGTTTAGTGTAATTTTGCTTTTGATGGGGTCTTTTAACATATGCAGCAACAGACTGAGGGAGGACAATTTCAAAATAAAAGATGTTCACTCATCAAAACTGCCGTAGTATTTAGAAGTGGTACAGTGGTACTCTAGGTCCTAATACAAATCATTTGTGCACAGTATACAAAAGGAGATTTCCAAAGACTACTGATCAATACAGCAATGCACTGCATACAGTAGCTGCACATTGCAACACTGGTAAACGTGGGGTTCTCTTAAAGACCTGTATTCAAGCTGAAAAAGAGGTGTTTTGTATGAGTCAAAGAAAATATTTTCAGCAGTCTAAGCATATAAATGTTCCCAATATTTGCTCAGAACGAGACCGATTGGTTTCTTGTTCTATGCAAAGACACTGAATTCTGTGAAATATGTCGTGGGCTGACATGAGCATTTTCACCCCCTTTAGGTGAAAGTAAAGGTTTTCATGGAGTCCCTGGGGCCAAGGTTCCCTTGGCTCCCTGCTGAAGCGTTGACTGGCTGTGCTCTGCATGGTGAAGGTGCGCTGAGAACTGTAGGTGTGAAGGCAGGCAGGGGAGCTGCTTCACAGGGCAGCGTAAAGTGGTTGTCAGCAAGCTCTGCCTCTGACTACTGACATCCTGTCAGAAATATGGGGTGTTGCTGGGATTGCTGAAATGGGGAAAAAAATAAGTGGTGGACCCTTTTTGAGCTTACTGAAAGCTCCTCACTCCCTCTTCTTTCAGCATCCTGCTGAGCTGCTGAAGTAGGATGTTCATGGTGGGGCCAGACTTACAGGATCAAGCTAACTGAGGAGGACTTTTAAGAACCTTCAAAAGGACTTATATATCATCTGTATGTGGACTTAGAGGTATTGGACAGTCACAGCTAGGGAGGAAATCTCCACCGCACTAGCCAGGAAGGCTAAGGCTAGCACTCAAACAAGGCTGTATGGCAGTGATAACAGCAAACTGATTTATACTTAAATTGCAATGAATAAAAATAGGGAAAAGAAGAATTTGCAGAAATGATATGAAATGCTCATCCAATATAAGCTTTTTTCCTACATCAAATATTGCTTTTGCTGACTTTGTGGATGTGTTCACAAGGGAGTCAGAGAGCAAAAATGCCTATTATGGGGAAGGAAGCCTTACTCAGTAGACGAGAGTGAGGAGTGACCCTGTCCAGGTTTGTTTCACAGGAGTTCCTCTTTGCCCTTTCTGCTGTGCCAAGTGGAAACACTGAGTATCTCTGAACTGTAGGCTGCTGAAGGGGAGAAGCAGAGCTGGAACTGAGAAGTCTAAATCAGCTCTTTAGAAACTAATCACTGTCCACTCTTCCTTCGCACTTCAGTCAAGCTTTTAATGAGAAGGGAGGAGGGAGTGAGAAGAGGTAGGGAAACCAGGTGTGAAGGAAAAAGGATATCTGGGAAGAAGAAGATGCTCCCATAGAGGAAAGAGAGAAAACCTCAAGAAAACAGCAGGAGGGGCCTATAAGTTGTTGAAATGTCTGAAGAAGAAAAAGTAAGTATGAGTTATAGAAACAAAGGGGAAAAATGTCAGGGAAAATGTACCTATCTCTATATATAGGGAATAGGGAACAGTTCAATAAGAAATAACACTGAACTATTTTATAAAGCTTTCCCCAATATTGTAATTCTTTCCATTAAATGGAGAAGCTAAGAATATACTGCCATACAGGTAGAAAACCTCTGCAAGATCTCTCTGTTTCTTCATGTGATCTTACTCCCTTCAAGCTATGTTTTTCTTAACGTTTGTCATCTTGTTTAATTTGAGTCAGTAACAATATCAGCTTAGGAAGAAAATTTGGGTAGCTTCCCCAGTGGGGAAGTATAAACCACAAACCACTCTGTCAGAAAGGAAAGAGAAAGGGCCCAACACATGGAATACATCTGTCGTGTACATATTTTATACATACATACATAAAAATATTTTTCATAGAATCATAGAATCGTTTAGGTTGGAAAAGACCTTTAAGATCATCCAGTCCAACCATTAACCTACACTACCAAGTCCACTCTAAACCAATCAAGGGTAGACTAGACTAAACCATGTCCCAAAGTGCCACGTCTACCCGTTTTTTGAACACTTCCAGGGATGGGGACTCCACCACCTCTCTGGGCAGCCCGTTCCAATTCTTGACCACCCTTTCCGTAAATAAATTTTTCCTAATTTCCAACCTAAACCTCCCCTGGCGCAGCTTGAGCCCATTTCCTCTCGTCCTATCGCTAACTACATGGGAGAAGAGACCAACACCCACCTCACTACAACCTCCTTCCAGGTAGTGGTAGAGAGTGATAAGGTCTCCCCTCAGCCTCCTCTTCTCCAGGCTGAACAACCCCAGTTCCCTCAGCCGCTCCTCATAAGGCCTTTGCTCCAGAATTTTTTATGTATATTTTATATATATATAAAAAAATATATTTTTTATTTTTTATATAGAAATCAAATAATTTATTTTGTAATTCCTGACTTTCAGGGCAATCTTATTCCTTTTTGGAAACTTTACTCCTGACTGCTGGCAGGGTCAAAACAAGTGATGGATGAGTTTACTCTTCAAGGGTGTCTCTGATATGCCTGACCATGGGCACAACCTCCTTGTGTTGTGGTTTGTTTGTGTGTGTTGAGTATGATTTGTAATTCTGAACTTATCCTATCTGAATGACAAAATTTATGAAACACAGCTATTTGTGAAAGCTGATTATTTTCCTTTCTGTTTGGTACCATGTATTATTATGGCTATTTTATGGAGTCTGTTTAAAGTGCTAAATTTTTTACCCTTAAGCTCTAATTTTCAGTGTTCTTTGGTCTTACTATCCAGTTAGAAAGGCTCTGAGCACTGTTTTTGCTGTTCTGACTTTTTGGCTGTGGAGCAGTCTCCAAAGCACCATGTACTTCTTGAAGGCCCCAAAGACTGTCTGCAAAATGCCTTGGTGGACATGGTGGGTACTAAGTTGCTGCATGTACTTGCACGTGCAGGTTTCAGTATAGGGTTTTTTGGTGGAGGGAGGGGACAAAGTGTACTTTTGTACTTTGTACAATGTACTTTTGAACCCGTATTACAAGATTTCTTTTTTTCTAGGCTGAGATTCTGATGATTATTCTTGTGAACAATCCTCAAATGGTAGATAATGCAATTACATCCACTTTTTTATGTCACAAAGCTGGGATTTTCAAAAGGGCCAAGTAAGATTAGCCCATTGGTAGCCAGGTTGTACTCTTGACAATTCCAGACTCTGATGCTGTTAGACACAAGGAAAAAAACCACTAGGTTATTCCTCCTATTTGAAATCACTTTGATCACATAATTAATTTATATACTCAGTATTTTTGTTTTGTTTTGTTTTGTTCTTCCACTTGTGTCATCCATCCGCCTGCCCCTGCCCCCTTCCCCGCCCGCGCCACCCCCCCCCCCCCCCCCCCCCAGCTGAATTCTTCATTTCCAATGCACCTGTCCAGTTCATGGATTTTAAATGTTTAGGTTTTCACAAATTTCAAGAATTCTGTAGGAGCTGTTGCAGAGAGTCTTCAGACCAGTGGCAGCGTAGTCCTACTTTGTATATACACCATCTTGCTCTCACTTGGGTTGCCTGGAATTTGGTCTCTCCGCTTGCCATGATGCTTTTTATAAAATAACCCATGGATTGATGTAGTGATAATCCACAGTGTTTAAGTCAGAAATCAGAGTGGAAATCTGGTAATTATGGAAGAGGCATTGCCATATGGTGTTCAGGAACCATGTGGAGGAGGATGACTTTTTTCCACAGCCACCCTACTATTTTGAAAATAAAGTACATTTTGAATAGAAAGGAAGGCTTGGATATCACTCCCATGGGCCTCAGAGCTTAATTCACAGATAACTTCCAATCTTTTGATTTGAAATGTTTTGCTTTTTTCTTCAACTTTTCTACCAGTAGTACTGGACTTAGCATCTCACTGTGGTAATACAGGAAACATTCAACTTTTTGAATATGGCTTGTCACCGGCTAATGTTTTCTTCTTGTAACTTCTAAGGTTAAAAACTCAAGGATTTGTTTGACTGCCAAGTCTGATTGTTTTAAGCTTAGTTAGCAATAGGACGAGAGGAAATGGGCTCAAGCTGCGCCAGGGGAGGTTTAGGTTGGAAATTAGGAAAAATTTATTTACGGAAAGGGTGGTCAAGAATTGGAACAGGCTGCCCAGAGAGGTGGTGGAGTCCCCATCCCTGGAGGTGTTCAAAAAACGGGTAGACGTGGCACTTTGGGACATGGTTTAGTCTAGTCTACCCTTGATTGGTTTAGAGTGGACTTGGTAGTGTAGGTTAATGGTTGGACTGGATGATCTTAAAGGTCTTTTCCAACCTAAATGATTCTATGATTCTATGATATGAAGAAAAACCATCTGAACACACAAAAAAAGGGACACCTTTCATTTCTCTTCTTCCAAGATTGTAATATATGGATTTAAAATGATGCTTTTAATCCCATACGAACTGCCTAAGCCACAGAAGGAATCTCTAGCCATGGTGAATCATAGGGATTCCCTTAATGCACTCTGATATGAGGTATCCAAGTCATTAGCGTGGGGCAGACAGATTACAGGAAAGCTGATCTTTCTGGGGTCATAGCTGAAGCGTAGGCAGCATACCTACGGGAACGCACCCGCTAAAGCACTGGGCATATGTGTCTGGCCAGCTGAGCCCCGTTTACATATCTTTGTGTTGTCCACAGCTGTGGAGAGAGCTGTGAAAAATACAAAATTTGCTTTCCTTCCTCATGATATTCAGTTACTTCTATCTCATGATGTTAAACTGGCAGCATGGGTAACAAAAGGATAGTACTACTGCTCAGCCAGTGGTGTAAACTGAAGTGGCCTTGCAGCATTAAAAAGTGAATGCAAAAACCAGAATTGTCCATTAAGCAAAGCACCCATCTTGCATCCTGCTAAAAGCACCCTCTTCTTCTGTAGTGATGGTCTCTGTAATCAGAAAAATTCCTTTGGACCACTGTGTGTCCCCATGGGTGAGTCTCTGAAGTTGCCTGTTGTGCTCTCTATGGTATTAATTAGTAAATGAATGTAAAGGAAACCCGATTTGGAGTTAGGAATACTTTATGAGCTACTAGGTAAATTTATTACTACTGAATAATAGTAAAAAGTTGGCTTTGTTAGTTCAGACCAAAAGTAACGCACATCTTTGTATATTTTTCTGAAACTCATCAAAAGAGATTACAGTTCCAGGCACTGACATGACAAGCTCTAATGAGGAAAGTGGGGCTAAGAAAGCTTTGAAATATCAGAGTTCACACTGTGCTCAGCAGAGACTGACATAAGTCTAATATGCTGATACACATAACTAAGTGTGGGTTTCCCCAACAAGTCGAAAAGGAATTTTTATAGTTTAAGAAGTCCCTAAAGCTATCTGACCAACCTTGGCTTCCCATTTGATCTGATGATTGGAGTACATAAGAAACTGTGAAGGAACAGCTAACAGCCATTCCCAAGCTCAAGGTCCCCCCCTCCCCCATTCGTTGTGATTTGATCTCAGTATGAATATTACTCATTTGATCTGCTGCTTCTGCAGTTTATCATTCAGTGCCTGGACCTCAGCTGGGTTTAAAATATTTAGAAAGAGGCTGCTTACAGATGGTAGATAATTTAATCTGCAACTGCTTAACGTAGTTGGTTTTCAGAGAAGCAAACCCCAGGATTTAAAATGATGTGGAAATACCAGAATAGAGCTCCCTTACTGAGAAAATGCCATTGTTAAACATTTATCAATAGACTCTCTTGCACAGAACATTGATGACAGTTCAAGCTGTCCTTAGATGGATTCTTATCCTCCTGGAGTTACACAGCAACGCACAGTGTGACAAGATGTGCTTCAGCTGTAAAAATGTTTGTAATGCATAAATATCCTTTTAATGTTTTTGCCCTAAAGTGCATCACACAACACAGAGACCTGTACTTTCTGGAGTGGTGACTTTGTTTTGTAGATGCTGCATCTACTATGGGATTTGAGATTGTGATATCACATTATTATTATTGTTTTTTTTTTTCTTCTATAGTATCCCTTGTGTGTAATTAACTGTAATGACTTCTAATGAGTCCCTGACCTACTTCAACCCACTGGAAGGAAACTAATCCTCAAATTCAAACACTTTATATTATAGACATCCCTCCTTTTGTTGCATCCTGTTCTATCAGGGCAGCACAGCAGGTGACAAACTGAAATACGCTTGCTGTAGCATGTCTGGTTAGACTTTATGAAAGATATTTTCTGGCTGGTGGAGATAGAATGCAATGCAATGGAGCTTTAATATTTTTTCATCCCATAATCTGATACTGTACAATTAACTATAAGAAATTACTTTCTCTAGGTGCTTTCTCTGGGGTAATTCAGTTTATTCAGAATACTGTAGTTGCTAGTCCATTTGACCACCAGAGACAAGCTCAGAAATAGGTGTGATAGATAATTACTGTGTTTGTAGTTGAAGAAAAAAAGAGAAAATCAGTAATGAAAGATTGTATGTTGATTTTATCCCCATATTTCCACTGGGCTAGCGATTGCATCTGCCTCTGTAATTTTTCACATATCAGAGCAACCTATGATGGTTGCAGAAATAATTTGGTTGGCAACAAACCCTGCTGCATTGATTCTCAACTATGTCCTTTTCTCAAGAAAAGATCAGTGCAGCTCATTGAAGATATATTCTGTTCAGGAATACGTCTTCAGAAGGTAACTGATGGCAACAGATGTAAAGTAAAGCCAGTGAAAAAGTAATAGGAAGTGAAAAGAAAGAGTAAAATAATTTACCCATCCCAGCTTAGAAACATTTAGGTGTGATGGATCACTTCTGTCCCTGTGTTTGGGGGAAAAAATAGCAATAGCTATGTTGCATTTTATCACAAAGACCATATCTTTGCACAAAACCTTTACAAACATATAGAGAACTTTCAAAAGATTTGAAACTACCTTATCATTAGCTCCTCATCATTAGGTGTATGAATTGCAAGCACCCTTGACAGAAACTGCTACGATATTTACTGCAAATAGAATGACTTGGAATAATTCAAATGGATTTAAAAAAATTCCTGCCTTCCAAGTGAAATCAGCTAATAGCAGCTTTCAGATTATACTTTTATTCTTTCCCTTTCCAAAGCTTTTAAATTCTACTAAATTTTTTTGAATTAAATACATTTCAAATTGCTTTCATCTAGATGAAAAGCATACCTGTTTTCTCTTGCTTTTGCTCTAGCTGATATGAACATATTTTTTTGTGGGGAGTGGAAATCTGTGGTAATTCCTGAGCAAGACAAGTTGCCGGACACGTGATAAATGCTGTAGTTGAGTGTGCTTAACATACAGAGAGAACTTTAAGTGTTTATGTCTAAATAAACATAGTTTAGAATTACACGTGTTTATAAATATAAGTGAATACATATATACATCTACTAGGAAAACGCACTGTCACAGATCACTCCTCCTCATGGCAAAATCCATGGAAAGAGGCTGAATCAGAAAACTCCATATGCTGAGACTTCTCCACAACATCACCTCTAGCAGAGGTGGTTTTTAGCTCATGGAGTTGGTAAGGTGTCACCCTGCTCAGCTGCTCTGAGCATTGAACAGGGCACCTCATCTCCAAAGGCATTACTGAGTCTTAATATGTTGTATCTTCCCAGGATGATTGAATGTTGGTTTATTCTGAAAATGAATGAAACAAGGTCCCTAACGATGGCATGGGTGACCTATTCAGTTTTTGTCATAGATGGAAAGATGACATTGCAGAAGGAAATTGATTGTTAGCTGTGCACAGATGTCTTAATAATCATGTGTAGCCAAGATGAGTGGGATTGTGAGATTCAGCAGAAGATGTGTAGTTGTTTACAGTATTGTTCTACATAGTGTGTATAAAAGTTGAATTAATCTCCCAGGCTCCCTTTATAGTCAGTGGAAAGAAATGGGCAGTTTCAGGGTGCATTTCATCTCCTCCTACAGTTAGTAACAAAAAAGATTTTTAATCTTTTTTGGTATAGTGTAAGATGTTATTAAGCCTCATCAAACTCTCTTGAATCTTGAACGTCTACCCTGAATGACTTTAGCATTACTGTACTGCAGGCTGACACGTTTTTCAGAAGTGAAAGCAGGCTAAGATGATGCTCTGGCTGATGGCAATTTACAAATGTGACTAATAGCTAAAATATAGTGACCTCAGCTCCCACCCAGCAACTGTTCAATATCTAGGCCCTGAGGATTCATTTCACTGCTGTGAGTTTTTTATACTCACAAAGTACTCCTTCTTGCTGTACAGAAGAGGGAATAAAAATCTTGAAAAGACAGGGCCATTAATGATTAATGATAGACATTTAACATTAAAAAAAAAAAATCACCAAGTTGAAAGCGTGTTTCCACATTCCAATTTTATTTCAAGCACTTTTACTCCTTTGCAGGTTTTATTAGTTGGTGGTAAAATGCCAGTTGATATTGAGAGATCACTAACCTAAAGTTTATTGACTTCAATTTGTTAGCTACAATTATTACTATTTTTAATGTGCTATTGCTAATATTCCTCAAAAAAATGACTGCTCAGTGATGAGAGAATGGAAAAGGGAAATAAAATGCTAGTTGACGTGTTAAAGTTTGTAGTGATAAGACTGAGTGGGTAGTGAAACTGAAGATGCAAGTGATTTAAGCCCATTATGCTGGGTGACTGTATAGCATAGTTACTGCTGTAACTCATAATCAGTAATGTTCAAAATTACTGGTGATTCCCTTCTCAGGTCTTTTTTCTTATAAGGTTAGCTCATTTCACTGTCTGCTACTCTGCTCCCAAATCATGCTTTCAGCTGAAAGGCTATATAAAGGAAGATGGCATTTGAAATGGCCAGCTGATACTTTACATTGACAAATGCAGCATGCAAATGGATTTGAAAGCTCAATAAAAAAGGTTCCAGTGAACTTCTGTCCAAAACTTGGACAGCATGTCATTGAAGAGAAGGCATACCAAGAGCTGCCTGCTGTGGCCAAGACACTTTACTGGAAGGGCAAATCTAGGTCACGTAATTTCCTCTACCGTCCTCAGTACACCACCTCTATGTTTTTGGGTTTGGATCCCTGCACTGGACCCACCAAACAAGTCCAGGGTAATGCTTCCCTATGAATAGTCCTGGATTCAGGAGTGGTGGGTGGCTTTTATTTTCAGTGTATGGGGGACTGACAGTGGTTTACCACTTGGCTGAAATAAATGAAAAGTTACGTTAGCTGCCTTTGGCAGTTGTGAAGTTGTCCACACCTTCTCCATCAGTGAGCAGAAGTCTGTTTTGTAGTAATGCTTGGTGGATATCTCATACAGATGTTGTTCCCTCTTTGAAGTGCTGGCACAGTCACACTTTGTGGACAGTTAGTTCTGAAAGTAACTGCTCCATCTTCTGTAGCCCTCTGGGAAGGGGAGATCTTTAGAGACAGATTTTAAATCAGCTTGGAGATGTATACAAAAAGATCCAGAAAAAACAGAGACTATTCTTGACTGCTGATTTTGGCTTGAATGTACCTTGAACGCTTAGCCTGTCTACTTATTTCTCGGCAATTGTTTGCTTCCCCCCCCCAGTTATTTGTTTTTTTAAGCATGCAGAATCATTTTGCAATGCCAGTGACTGGACAGTAGAATGAGAAGAAGCCACCACTGACTTAGATTAAAGGACTGAAGGATTGCTGGTAGTGTCAGCAGTAGTTCAGTATGCACCAGGATTAAGACCAATACGTAACTAAAACCGTATATTGTTTCAAAACACCACACTATAAATGTTTGTTTTCAAACTTTTACTAGATACCTCAAGCTTAAATAAACGATTAAAATAAGGCTTCTATGAATTCCTCTGTATAATAATTTCAAAGCGTTCAAGTCTGTCACCAGCTAGAAGTCGAGTTTATCAGCAGATTATACATTAATGGGAGGCAGTGACCAAACCATAGGGTAGGAAAGAATAGAAAAAAAAAAAAATATCAATGAACATTCAAACTTGAATGCTTGTAGCCATTGTCAGTGAATGTGACAGCTGTTGCGTGACAACCAATTCAAATGTAGTTATATAATCCATCGGTTTTTTTTCCTTTTTTCCCCCCAAAAGAAAAGGAAGTATGCTATTAACAGTGCTATATAACACAATGTAAATGTTACACATATTGTATTTAATTTTGAAAATTTAGATTAAGAAATCTAGAATGAGAAACATAAAATCCCTTTACAGGTCTCTTTTTCAAAATGCAAATTTATGTCTCAAGGGGCCAGTGGAACTTGTAGTATAAATACAGTCTGTATTTAGGGAGTTTTAAAAACACATATTACAGAATTGATAGAGCATAACAGTTCCCTTGCTTAGGCAGCATTATGCTCTGTCTTGTAAAATGTACTTGGGGACATGTAAAATGGTTTATTAAACCTACAGTCCATAACTAGAATTGTTACATTTTAATGTATATATTTTTCATTCATGGATTATTGAACCACTAAATCCTAAAAAATTTGTCCTCATGCCAAACAATTTCTTTGAGTCTTTTCAGTAACTGTGGAACTGTTGGAACATACCTCAAATCCTCAAATTTTAAAGCTATTTTTCAGTGCCCCCTGTATACAAATGTACATTTAAAAGCAGGCAAGGAAGGAAGTTTCTCTTTACTTTCGTATAACATGCTTTCACAGAAATAAATCCATGAGGTATTTCTGGGTGCGAGATCTGCAGTTTTGGGGAGAAAATTCTTGAATACAAAGTGTTGTCTATAACCATGAGGGTTGTATACAAAAAGAAATAAGCAAAATAACTACATATTTTGTTGCACGAACCATTTATCTCAAAACTTAGGGATGGCTTGCTATTTAGAAAGTGTCTTTCTCCCTACTTCTACATGGCATATTGTTCTTTCATGCTAGTGAAAAGTTGGCAGAAGCTATAAAACAGTGGTGATTTAAGCCTGTTAGGTATGCCAAATGATTTCAGGGTATCGGGTTTGGACTGTATTTACCTTCCATTATCTTCCACTGTTATTAGTAATAACTCTAGGGAAGAAGCTGAACTACGAAGAGCTGAAAAGTAGGAAAGTAACATCTCTTCTCTGCCTTTTCCAAGGCCCCAGATAAGTGATATTCATAGTACATAAAATATCTTATTGATCTAAAATATCTCATTGCTGTGTTGTACCAACAGCTGTCCTACAAACACACGTCTAAGATTTGTTACTCATCTCATGCCTGAAGAGAAACAGCAACTGAGAAAGTTAATGGATATAACTCTGTGGTCTAGACTTCAAGATTTTCAATGACAAAGTATCTGTCTAAAAGATCTCTTACCGGTGTTGATTTTATAAACATTATTGATGAAATAACTTTCAGCAAAGCAACAACGCCATAGTATTTGTGAAATGGCACACCGAGGAGCAAAATGAGTAAAATCACAGAAGTTGTCTTTATTTTTTTTCCGTCTGGAAAAAGATGACTGGTTTAGAGAGTAATAGAGCAAATTTAGAAAGGGAATGATATGTGCTCTAAATGCGCATAATTGTGTTATTACAGGCCAAAATCTCTTGTCTGTAAAGAGATAAAGAAGTTTCAAACATTTTCTGAAAGAAAGGGAATTTATACAAAGCAAGTTTTGTAAGGACAATTTATCCTTTATTTTTACATGGTGGATCTTTGCTGTGTTAGGAATACTGATTTCCATGAGATATAACTTTTAGCTTACTTTTTCTGTGATCTTCCCTTTCCTTTTTTCCTGTTCTCTCTGGTTGTTATTACTACAACATTTCAGATTATTTATTCTGAGGTGTTTCCATGAGTAGAAAATTTTTTGAAGAAGGTTATGGCCAAGATACATAAGAGTTTATTTTGTTTGCTTCTGACTGAGAAATGATTTTGCGATCCCTTAGACTATAAGCTGTTTTTCCAGTCTGTAAGAGTCTACGCTGTCTTTGCAGGTATGGTTAATGACCAGACTCCTTGGATCCCTTATATTTGCCTCAGATTCCTTTTTTAGTTTGTGCTGATGAGGAAGCACTGTACAGGACCTAAGGGTTGCACTGAATCCTTTTACTACAGTATCTAATAAGACAGTGAGCATTTACTGGATCACCTATTCTCTGGGACTGCTAAATTCAGTTCTCAAGAGTGTCAATTTAAGAACACTGTTCAGATTGCTTTCTTGAAAACTATTTTATGTTTTGGAAGATGTGAATTACGCACCTGATATTAATATAGATTATAAATGCAATGCAATATTTGGAGTATCTTTCATGTCAAGGTAGTGTCTCTCTCACCACTGTTGCCATTTTAAATAAGAAAATCATTCCCCTTTTAAGTTATCATAAATGTTAATTAAACTTCCTCGCACCAAAATACTCTTCAGAATACTCTTCAGAATACTCTCCTGCTTACAGAAAGCTGCTTCTGGGCATTGCCAAACCATTTATTTAAGATAACAGTTAATAGAAAATCACCTTAGATTTTTTTTTTTTCCTATGAAAATAGTAATTTATTTAAGAAATATATTTCACTTCAGTGGTTTTTTTTGTTGTTGTTTTTTGTTTCTACAAAGCATATTGTGGTGGTTTCTACAATGATTACCATCCTTGTAACCTTTCTCCTCTATCTGTATATTGTATACAGATAAATTTTTTGTGTGTGTGTTTTTTCGTCAGATGGCTTTTTGGATACATAGTCTCCATATTCTTAAATCATGCACAATGCCATATTAAAACTGGAAAATGAAAAAATCTATGACAGAGAAAGTTAGAAACATACGAATAAAATGGGAAAGCACACTTGCATGTACATAAATAAACAAAACAATGAAATGGAAAAAATCTACATTTTACTCATCAGATTTAAGAGTAGCATTTTTAGGAATCACAGTCATCAAAACTGACCTTTTCATCTTCTGTAGTAATAGTAAGAATTCCTCCTTTTTTTTTTTTTTTTTTTTTCTTCACCTCTTCCTATCGGAGCCAGGATCAAAAAAGAAGTTGTTACACTTACATGTCAAGAATCATGACATCTGGAGAAAAGCAGAATGCATTATTTCTCGGTGAGAGTGTTATATAATGACTTGACTGACATTTTACGAAATCTGAGGTGCTTTCTGATCAGCTGATTTAATTAAAACAAGATATTGAGTTCTGTGCAATGCTTGTGCATAATCTATTTTAAGCGTCTCGAACATGCAAGTATATAGTGTAAAATGGTATTAGACTGGCTTGAATAACTTGTCATTCTATTTGCAGATACCTCAAATCAGCTATGCATCTACAGCTCCAGAACTGAGCGACAACACCAGGTATGACTTCTTCTCTCGAGTGGTCCCACCGGACTCCTACCAAGCACAGGCCATGGTTGACATCGTGACGGCCCTTGGGTGGAACTACGTGTCGACGCTGGCTTCTGAGGGCAACTATGGAGAGAGTGGCGTGGAGGCGTTCACCCAGATCTCCAGAGAAATTGGTGAGTGTTTGTTTATCAGGTTTTGTATTTATAGCTGCCGGGTTACAGAGCATCACTGAGCTCTGCCTAGGTCTATGCAGTGTGATCAGAACACCTGCAGGCAAGCTACCTGGACTCAAGTGGAGGGGTTTATGGATTATTTTGCTGCTTGTGCATCTGCCAAGGTGACAGTTCTGGCAGTAATTTAAGAATTGCTCCCGAAGAGGCAAAAAATGTATGTCTCTTGCCCCTTTTGGAAAGGGGAGCTCATTGATAAGTGAGGGGCAAAAAGCAACTGCCAGCTGAATTACTGCCAGATTTGAGGAGATGCGATTGATTTAACTTAGGAAAATCATAATCCAATGAGACCTCATTTTGCATATTCCAGCACCAGTAAATCTAGTGTTTTTAATTCTGATGAATTTGAAAAACAACAAACAATTTGTGAAGTACAAAGACATACTCTTGTTGCTTTTTCTTTCAGGATGAAATGTGCTATATAAATTCAGGCATTATTATGGGAAGTATATTCAAGTCCCTTTGATTTTTTTTTTTCCCTTCACACTTCCATAGTTATTTCTGGCCTGAAAAAATGGCTATTTCTCAGAGGCAGTAGGTTGTGGATGTCAAGGAGTAAGATGAGGAGTAGCAGGTGGCCTGAAAGAGGGCGGAATTGGTCTTTCACTAAGTACAGTGTTAAAAGACACAAAATAATATCCTTTCAAAAAAAAATTTAAAAAATTGCAAAACAGTCTTCCTGTCTTTCCTCAGAAAGCCTGGAATAATCTACTGGATTTGACTTGGAGGGCATGTACGTATGAACTCTGGTTCTTTCAAGTCAGCTTGTGTGAGAAAATATGATAATATCTTCCATTTTCAATAACTGCATGTAAATATAGAGACCATCTCAATAGGAAGGTGCATGTGTCTCAGGTACTTATGCTTGAACCATAAAGCTTACTGATTACTCACGGCAATTTGACAGTAAGACAAAAATGCAACGATTCATGCCATTAGGGAACTGGTGTGTATAATATCCTCGACCGGTTAACTAATAAATATTCTGTTTCTAGCTACTAATCAATGCTGTCAGGTCCTAGATGTCTTTATGGGATTGCCAAGGTTGACTACAATTCAATGGTTTAATCTGGAGTTAGCAAAGGCATGGATAATTCTTCCACAGTTCATATCTAAAAGAGAAAGTTTATCTACTGTGTCAAATACAACAGTGAATAGACTGGCTGCCCCAGACATTCATATGAGTAGTTCATTGGCTGAAAATCACTTCTTCTTGAAACCATCTGCAGCGCAGCTAGTTCTGCTGAGTCCTGAAAGTACAAATAAAGTGCTCAGGACTTTTTTTACTGTTTCCCATTTCCAGAAATATGAGAGTTCTTCAGATGGGTGCAAGAACAAGAACTGTGATTTCGTTATAATCACAATGACGTGAGTTTGTGTCTGTTGGATCTTGATGGATCCTAGAATAAAAAAAGACCATTGTCATTTGATAAAAAAATAATATTAATAGGATTAATTAAATAAATATTATTAATTGGATTGTGAATACAAAGCAATTAAAATAATGAATGGGTGTCCTAAACATTACAAGATCTGTGTAATACTAGGAAGCATAAAAAGTGGTGATTTGTGGTTTGTTTATTTGGGTTTTTTTTTTTTCCCCTTATGACTTATGTTCTCTACTACAGCACTTGATTTTGATAACCTCTGTGCTCATAACAATGTGCCAACTATTATGGGTACCAGGGTCTTGAATGGTTCTGAAGAAGGAAAGCAGAGGAGAGGCAGGACAGACAAGTAATTTTTAATTCCTAGAAAAACATTGAAATAAATAAATAACCACAGGGACATGATCAATACCCACTGCAGAATTGTCAGGAACACATAGTATCAAAGCCATCTAATAATTTTCTGATAACACGATAACAGCTTTATAGCTGTAGAAGCAGCACTTGATATCATGTCTCTTGAATTTAGTTGTGTTAACTCAACTGTCGCATACAGTATTCTCTTGAGCAAATTTGGAAATTGTGATCTAGGCAAAATGTAGAGGCTGGATGCAGACCTATTTAGAAAACTTTGCTCAGAGTGTAGTTAGCAAAGGTTTCTGTTTAAAAAGAAGAATGTGCTGTGGGGTATTTGGCAGGTGTTTATGCTGGATCAGATACTAGCCAATATTTTCATGTTTAGTCCAGATGGACTTGGAATGAAGGATGTGCTTGTAAAATCTGGAGGTGACTTCAAGCTGGGAAGGACTAGGAGTGTATTGGAAGAGATTCTTAGGGTCCAAAACTGAAGATATGGTCTGAAAAAATAGTAGGCAATTTAAGAGACAAATGCAAGGCATTGTGCTTCAGCAAGAAGGATCCATACAATGAGGAACACAGAAAGACTGGTCAGAAAATACTATCTCAAAAATGATCTGAGCATGCTAGTAAATTATAACCTGCCTATATTCCTCATGTTTTAGTGGAACATGTAGACGGGCATACCATATGTAAAATAATTTGAGTAATCCTCCAATTTGCCTGGCAGTTGTGAAACCTCATTTTGACTCAGTTTAGGTTTTTACTCTCACTTCACAAAAGGTGAGAGACTCTGCAAGTGAAAACAATCACAAATGTTGAAAAGGTGGTCTATGAGGAGTGACTGAGCAAGGTATTTTGTTAGCCTGAAGAACAGTTGACTAAGAAGGGAAGGTGATGGAAAATAATGTTTTCAAATAGGCAAATGTCTTTTACAGAAAGGTAGAGGACCACTTGTTCATCCAAATACAGTGCATGTGAACAGGAGTAGTGGAATTAATCTCTAACATGATTCCGTTTAGGTTTGGAGAAAGCCTCTTTTAATGGTTAAGACATTAAAGCATTAGACCAGCTTGCTTGGGGACATTTTGGAGCCTCGAGTGCTGAGGATCTGGGAGAATGCATTAGACAAACACCTGCCCAGGGATTATATAAGTGTACTTAGTTCTTCCTTGGGGCTGGGAGGTGGATTGGATGATTTCTTAATGTCACTTCCAGCCTGATTCTATTATCCGCTGTCCTCAGACTTTTCACCTGAACCATAGGGCTGGAAACGCTTTTAAAGTGGAAAGTTCAAATAGCATCTAATTATGAGGTCTGAGACTATACAGTCTAGGTAGGTTTATAAAAATCATCACATAGTATGAGACTGCACACAAAACAGCAAAACTTACCAGCTCTATGTTAATAAACTGTGTGGTATGAGAACCTAATCAGGACATTGCTCCCTCTGTGCTGCTGCCATACAAATGCATAGGACAGCTCAACTCCTTCCTGAGTACTTTACATCCTGTTTAAGATAAGTAACCAACAACTGGAAGCAAAATGAATGTGAAGATAAGCATAATGGAAAGCAATACACCTGAGGAAAGGATGCAAAAGAAATTGATATATTCGTTTCTGAAAAAAATTCAGTGAGAAAAATCCCTGAGAGGACATGCGAGATAGCAGTTTTGAAAATATAAATAGGAAAACTTTTTTGTTTGTTTGTTTGTGTTTTTTTTAAAGTTTTCTAGAGCCAGTCAAGAATTTAGAAGGGGTAGGGTTTTAAATATTTTAAAAATAGAGACTATTTTCAGGTACTATATAATATCAGGTACTTATTTGTCATGAGCTTGACTCTTTGCCTCTAATTTCCAGTTTGATTGTCTCTCTGTTAATCTTCTATTTCTTGATCAGTAACAGAAGCAGAAAGGAAGGAACAGGCTCCCAAATGAAATGTGGAATACTGAAAAGGTCAAAGTGGTGCCACCCTGGCATGTCACAGAATATCCTACATATCAGAATCTGCTCTCATTTTAATGACAAAGATCCTGTCTGGGACAAAGCATAGCTGGAAATTA
Source organism: Pelecanus crispus (assembly GCF_030463565.1). Lineage (NCBI taxonomy): Eukaryota > Metazoa > Chordata > Aves > Pelecaniformes > Pelecanidae > Pelecanus > Pelecanus crispus. The sequence goes on from NC_134643.1 coordinate 24,112,415, forward strand.
AATATTTTACATGATAATGATTGTAAAAGGGAATAGAGAATGGTACTTATTCCAACGCATTCTTCCATGCATTATTGTTTGAAGACAATGATTAAATTTATAGAATGTTCTACTCCCATTACAAAGTTAATCAATGATATCACTATAATCATTTTGGCATCGTGATCAAATCGTTTTGGTACATTGGCCAAATGAATGAATTCATACAAAATGAAAATGCTTAAGAGTTTAAGCATTAAACTGAAACTTGACTCACCGAGGGAAATTGAAAAGCAGAAAAGAAGGAAGCACATTTTACCAAGTCCTCATTAAACGGTCATGCTGAATATTGCTCTCCTATTTACTTTGCTGTTAATGATGTTTGACAAAATAAATGTTGGAAAGTCTCTAATCAGACTTCTTTTAATTGTTCATTCCACCTGCTGTTAGATACCAGATGAAGTTACCATCAGAGAGAAAATCATGGGATTCTTTTAATTTTTTTACAAAATACAAAAACATTTGGTTCAGAAAAATCTCTTTGAGGTTAGAATACTTGCTCACTTTAGTGCAATGCTTTTACTGGAAAAAGTGACAAATCCACAAATAGTGTATTGAATGCTACGTGGCAGATTTCATCCCCACTAGTGGTCAATGAATAATTGACACAAGCACTGATGGGTACTGGCAGTGAAACACTTATGAAACTATCAGAAGAGGAGGTAAATATGATAAAGGCAGGGAACTGTAGCTGATCATTAAGATCAGGTGAGGAACTTCAGCACTGCTTGCCCCTTCTTTCCTTGTAAGTCGGTTTTGTGTGTCTTGCCAGAAGTGTAAAGAAGGCAGCAGAGAGGATTTAGGACCAGATCCTTGACTGAGCCAAAATGACATAACTTCATAGCAATTTTACCCCAGAAGGTGTACTTAATATTGGCATGTACCCTTGAATGCCTGTTTTTAGGAACAGGGTTTTATAGTTTTACCTATTCCCTTTATCCTGGTATATTGCACTTAACAGCATTTTTCCGAGAGGAGACCACAGTTACTTTATGATCCTTCATAATATTTTACCATTACAGTCACATTGATAACTATATACCTAATTGTAATGAATACATATACTGAATGAATGCTACAGTATCTTTATTTAAATTGTTTCAGATTTCAACGCAGCTAACTATATTTTGTTTACATAGAGAATGGTCTGTGACGTTTCTTTGACATAGTTCTTACGTCATTTTTTCTCTTGTCAGGTTTTTTGTGTGTCTACTATTGTGCATTGTATTTCTGCTTTTATCCAAATTATTGGATTACTTCTTACCTTTAATATTTTTTGGACGTCTAAAGCTTTCAATAGATAAAGTGAAAGTTTAGTGGGAAGTGGGGAGGGAGGGTTGAGCAGAAAAATAAAATTTAAGAGTGCGTAACCTTTCCTCTCCATTTAGATTATTCATTGCTAATTTAGAAATAAATAAGATGGATTGCTGTTAAGATTAACTCACATTTCCTGCAGTAATCTTTGTATACCTTTGATACAAAGCCAAAGCTTTATATCTCATTAAGTAAGCTGATTAGCCCCCCCCGATGTTATTTAGTAGAAGAATAAAAAATCTTGCAACATGAAAACTGAAGAAATACAATACATGAAGTGTAACCTTTTTCCCAGGGATATTTCTGCTTTGAAGACTGGTTGCAAGCTTCACAAATTAATTTTCACAACTAATAACATTCTAACATACCCTCACAAAGGGGAAACAGTTTAATTCAATTTTAAGTTTTACTTTACATTTATGCAGCTGAACTCTATTGATAACACTGTATTTCAAGCTGCAAGCTGTAATTAATAATAACACTATATATTGGCTACAGGATTTCAAAGTAATGTTTGAAAAATTACAAAATCAGATGGCAGGTTTATTAATATTGCAAAAGCTTGAAAATTATTCCTGTAGTTTTTAATATTTGTACCAATTAGTGCCTGATAAAGAACAGTGCAATTTTTAGGGATTTGTAATGAAGGACCATTTTAATTTCTCTCAGTGGTGCTAATCAATATGCTATTCTTCAGCTTTAATTATATGTCTTTTTTCTCTGTAGTTTTAGGAAGGTATCTCAGAGCAGTAAGCATACAGTGGTACCTTCCTGGTATGGTCTCTGACCCTCCAGTGATTGTTGGAAGAGGGACTTTATCTCTAATAGCTCTTGAGGGGTTTCTTCTTCAGTCAATTAGTTGAGGCACTTTTATACCTCCTGTAGGAAGCTCACTAGCTGCAGGGCGGGGGAGGCAGAAAGCTTCTGTAGAGCTGGCTTTTATACCTGCCCCAAAGAGTATGTACTGTACAGTGGACTGTAGTGACAAAAGTTACATAGCCAACCTTGCTTCCTTAACCAGCAAAGCGCAGACTCACTGATAAGCTTGAAAGAATTGTATTCTGTTCAGACTTCTTATTCTTGTGGCTAATTCAAGCAATAATATATCTCATAGGGGTGCTTTTAAGGTGTTATGACAAAAAATGCCAGAAACAGTTACAAAGAAACCTAAGTAATTTATGGGCAATATAGTTTTTTCATGGATTGTCTAAGCAATGTTGTCACATATTTGAAGCCACCATTATACTTTAATACTTCTGGAGTGAACTAAGAAGTTATGAGATTTGGCAAAGGGGGTCCCAAGGAAGCTTTTGTCTGGAGCTAGGGATAGATACCATCCCTATGCTACAAGGGATATGCTTGTACGCTAAACACTTCCTCTTGTTCCCCTACTTGTGCAAATTATTTTTATTCCACAGGAGACAGTTTGCAATTTGATTCTAGAAAGAAGTCCTGGGCAAGAAATAGGGACCTCTGTGTGTGCTTGAAACTGAAACAAATCAGTGAATACTTCCCTGAATCTTATAGGGTTTAGCAAAAGATTAAATGCACAGGGAGGTTGTCTCTGAGGCTGCCAACAAGGCTTGGAGTGGGGTGAGAACTGTGGTCAAGGATGAGTTCATTAGCTGTTGAGCTAATGAGTTCATTAACTATATGGTACAGTTACCAAATAGCTGTGATATTGAATCTCTTCTGAGTCTGAAGCTGATTTCATTTTGCTTATAGCAGTCAGATCTTGGAGAGCTGACACAAATAAGCTCCTCAGAGCAAGGACCAGTATGTTTCCACAGTGATGACTACTGTGGTGAATTTAGAACATCTAGAAAACTCTGAAAAATAAATGTTAAAAGCTTATTATAATGTGGAGGACCTCTGCACCTTTATGTGTGTACTCACATATTTAACTTACTCCTATAAGTACTATAGAAGTCATTGGACTATATGACTTTTTTTTTCTTTCTACTTCACATGAACACCAGATATTTGTGTTGGTTGTGAGCACAAATTCAAAGAATATTAAACATGTCCAGGAAAGAAAGTTTTATTTCAGCAGTTTTTTTAGTGCAATGGCTTGTTACTAGGACTTTTTACCTTAGTCATGATATCTAGTTCAAGGTTTTTAAATGTAAAAATGCAAACACAATTATAAATGTGTTGATGTTAATTTTAAGAAAGCAATCTTATTACATTAAAAGCATACTTTTGTTGAAATATAATGTGGTGTTCATAATGAATATGCATTTTCATGAAGTGGTTTTTCAAATACAGAGCTCTTTGCAGTAATGGTTGGGGATTGCAAGTTTCAGTGTCTATAAACTGGAGTCAGTAGTTTAAGGGAAACAATTTCAAATAAGATGTAAGGTGTACTTTTTAATATCAGATGTGACTAAGCATTTAAAAAAATACGAAGGGATACCAGTATATTTATTCGGGGTTTATATCAATAAGAGAAATCTTTCTAAAAGGAAGTTCTCTACAAAATATTAGGCCCAGTTTAGAAATTACTGCTTAAACTATAGTCTATACTGTGCTTGAGACCTCTATGATTATAAGGGTGCTTTCTGGACATAAAAACTGTTATTAATGTTTCTGAAATAAAAGGTAAGATAAATATATAGGTATTAATATACTGTCAGATCACGGCAATGACAGAAATGAAATTTCTCAAATGCTGCTGTACTGTGTATTAGTATGTATTACTGTAGAGCCTGTAGCTTCTCTTAAATTCTGTGACTCACTTTTGTTAGGAAGGAGTCCCAGAGAAAATAATTCACACATAATGAAAAAACTCCTGTGAAAGCAAAGTTAGGAAATGTCTGAATCAAAATGTAGCCATTCTAGTTGTTTATGACCAAATTTCACACAATCCCTTTAACAGGAGGTGGCTTTTAACAGAGTTAATCCCAGTGGAAATTCTTCTTGTAAGTGAAAGTATTTGTAAAGGGGAAACTAGAAGGGAAAGCATCAAGGACATGCAATGTGATTTGCAGTCTGAATAAAGCTGCCCATTTTTGGGTTTTGCATTATGATTTTACTGTGGTGCAAGACAGAGAACTATTGCAAATACTTTGACAGCTCATTTTTCCATGGTAGTTGTGCTTAACTTGTTTAAAAAAAAAAAAGAATCTGTCAATAATAAGTCCCAGAAGCTTCACAGATTCTGTAATGAGTGAGATTTTTTTTTCTTTATCAAGAACTGACTAAGAGCTCTTTTGTCGTTTATTCTTTTTATAAACTTCTGTTATTGTCACTTCTGCAGAAAGCTTGTTTTCACGCAAGATTCAGCATGGCACCTTTTGTATTGCAGTGGTGTGAATGATTGTTGCGAGTCCAACTTGAATCACGGATTGCATATGCAGACCATAGCATATGCTTCGATCAGAGTCTGTGTGAGTGAACTTCGCCAACATAACGTTTAATGGTTTTGTTTTCCCAGCATGCACAGATTTTTGCAAGGAAAGCCTGTACTTAAGGGCACCATCCGAGAGGTGACAGGAAAGAGTGTGGTGGTGTGGGCTTGGGCTGTATTTACAGGTTCTTTTTTATTAACATGTCAAAGGGTTTACAGTATTTGAATTGTATTCTTGGTTGTGCTTCACTGGTCTAGAGTCAGTAGTCTCATTCATGTTAAGAAATTACACCTGGTAAAGAGAAGTTCCTGGCTCTTGAGTTTGCTGAGAAAATTGCATTTTTGTGTGTATGTCTTTCTGTCTTAAGTTTCTAGTAGTTTTAGATGTTTAGCATTTTTTGCAGCTTTGCTTTCTACCTGGAGAACTGTATGTCTTAGAAATCGTGTGTGAGAAATGTCTCATGATTGAATATTAGGAATATACTCTCAGTATCAGCTCTTTCATGATCTGTGGCTGCAGTTTAAACAATGAAGCACTGGAACTATCAGACTGAGTCAGACACTGCTGGTCAATATCTTGTCTCCAGTGGTGGCCCCAATTACATGGAAGAGAAAGATACCAAAATCTTACTTAACAGTCACTGATAGAATTAAATAACCAAGGAGTGTTCTGTAACCCCAGGTATTTAGTGGTTGATGCTTAGGTTTACTGAAGCATGAAAATTTATATCCATTATAATTTCTTCTTGTTATCATTTTAACCTCACTCATTGAATGTCCTCTTGTTTTGAAACTATGAATGGTATGCAGGAGAATCCAGTTAACCTCCTTCATAGCATGCCTTCTTACTTATCGTAACTCTGGGTTAGAAGATATGAAGTAATTGCAGTTTAATAGTTTTTGTTGTCAGTTTCTGGATCCCTTATTTCATTTATAACTCTGTTAAGCTGTGTAGCCATGACTGAACACTCCAAGTAAAGCCTTACTATTGATTTATGCAGTGTCATTGTAATCTCATTTTTATTCTCAGTCCCATTCTTTATACATCCTGACAAATTGTAAGCTTTTTCTGTTGGCTGCTGGGTATCAAGCAAATTATTTCCAAAAGCTATCTCTTCTGACACTCAAGGTTTATTAACAAACGGCTGCAGCTGATTTAGAACTCAATGATGTGTGTGAACAATTCCAGGTATTCCTGCCAGTGTGCCCTCCCTTGCATTTGTCAATAGTCAGTATTTTTCTAAGATATACTTGTTTATCTAGCTTTGTGAATACTCTATTGCCTCTCTCTGCTCTGGTGTATTTCAAATAATTTCATAGCATCTTCAAATTTTCCAATCTTTCTGCTCAATACTCTCCCGCCCCCTCTTTTGAAGAGCATTGTTTTATACAAAACAAGCCCCAGTAGGCAGTTCTAGAGCACACATTTGTTAGCCTTTTCCAGTGTTGAATTTTGACTGTTTCTTTCTATTAATTGTTTTTGATCCTTAGGGGTCCCTTCCCTCTCCCCACCCCCCCAATTTCTGCCTATTGGTCCCAAGTTCCTAAAGTCTTTCTTCTAAAAACTCTATCAAGAACTTTAATATTCTATATGCAAGGCTGATAAATCTGTTTTGGTAGTAACTACTGTTACTTTCTATATAAGTACTAATAAAAACAGAATGCAGAGAGATTTGAACTTACATCATAAAAGTAACTTGTATATCTATATGGCCCTCCTGAATGAATTTATTCCTCAAGGTGGTTTAAACTCATAGATTTCCCTATTATGAAGGATCATGCTATCTGTTACTGAGCTAACAATGCTGGTAGTTTGAGGGTGAAGGTTAGTAACTTCCAACACTTGCTAAGTTCAGTTCTTGTTATCATCCAACTGTATGTGAAGCCACTGACTCAGTCACACAGAAAGCCCATGTAACAGGGAACTAAAGTTTTTCAAGTATTAGATTGGCCCTAAATGAAACTTCAATTTTCTCTGTCTTTAGAACTTTTGACAGCTGATAATTTCATTACGAATTGAGAAAGGGGAAATTGCATTACATTTTTTGTATAAACTTCTTCTGCATTACAGTTCTGCTGAAGCATGTTTTGTTCAGATTTCAGTATAATTTTCTTTTTAAAAAGCTGTAAAAGGAAACAGAAAATGAGTGTTTCATGTGATGTCTTTGCAATTATGTCTTCTGATATTAAAAAGAAAAAATGAAAGAATACATTGAAACTTTTTTTTTCAAGACTTTAATCAGTTTTAGCTAAATGGTAATATCTATCAGAAAAAAAAAACATAAAGCTTAATGCTACCCAAGAGTCAGCTTTCCTTCCTTCCTTCCTTAGGCCAAATTCTGTTTTCAGAATAATTAATAAATAGTGTATGTACATGATATATGGTCTACTTTCCTGGGCAGTTGTACTGAGATCTAGGAAGCTGTTAAAGCAGACAGCGTTTCGTTTTGTTTTTGTTTTATTATTTTTCCTCTGATGAGAGAGCAAAGCAAGAAAATAACAGTTTGTCATTCTGATATTTACATAACATGTGACTTTATGCACATTATGTTATGTACTGTGTTGTGACATATATGACTATATCCTCAATAGAAGGATGTATACATAGCCAAGTCTCCTCTGTCTGCTACAGCTTCATGACAGATGTTTTAAGACTGAAAAAACTTATTAGGACTTACCAAACTTAGCATTACGATTGGCTTTCTGGGATTTTTTGGAGGGAGGGTCTAAGAGATAAAAAAGGATAAGGCAAATAAAAACCAAACCAAACCTTGGCCTGCTAAAGAGGTGCCCACTATCATTCTTCCTTTACATTATGATAAATGCCAATATATTCTGGGCCTTATCAGTAGGATCTTCCCTTCTCATTTTACTTCTTTATGACTTTACTTGTTCTAGTCTTTTCTGCTCTTGCCCCCCCAATACAGAAGTATCCAGGGTCTTTATGAGAAACAACAGTTTGCAGTTGTCACTGACTGCTATTTTTAATATGCTATGCCAATACAAGACACTTGAGCTGCGCTCATCTGCATGATGTAAAAGAGTTGAATGAGTAGAATGTTACAATGCTGACAATATTCTTGCAAGATTACAAGCTAAGAATGTCTGACTGGAAATGTCAAAGTGAGATTCTTGTCTTCATTTTATTTATTTTCTCTCGTGTTGAAGGGCAGGGGGCCATATTGTGCACTGAGTCACAGTAAGCACACATTTGCAGTGGGGTAGCTTAGCAGTAACAGCTCTCTCTTGGATGCTTGCACGAGTCTGCATACGTTCAGACTGGGGTAACCCTTTTACTCAGCTACAAGTCATTCCTTCAGTTCTGTTACCTAATGAACTGCCCACAGAGCTCCAAAGAATTATGTTCAAAGAAAAGGATATTTCAAAGATTTACTATTACTCATTCCAGAAAAAAACAGGCATAAGTGTATGCTTCACTAATAGTTGGAAAGACTCCTACATTGAATTTTTTTCTGTTAGAAATGCATGACTTTTATGCAAATTACAAGCTGTGATACCACAACTATAAATTGGGATGGCAGAAATATGCATATTGTGAAACCTTAGAGATTACAAAAAAGATAATTGTTTTCCTCTTACTAGAAAACAAACCATTTCTTAGGTCAAAACTCTGTCCTCTCAAGGACTTTCTATGATGGAAATAGTGTTTCTTGTTCCTCTACTTTTTAGCATTTCTTCAATATAGAATGATTAGTGGCTTTTCATCACTTTTTAGAAGAAACTGAAATAAAACTAATTGTTTTAAATGCTGAAATTCTAACAAAAATGCCAGTCTCTAACATTTTAATTAAAGCAGGATGTTTTGACTACACAACTAATCAAGAGAATGAGTTGCAAAATAATACCCTTGAGTAGCAGAGGTGTCATTCAGATAAATCCCTATGTACTGCTGTGGCTGTACGCGTCCAGGAAACTTTCTGCCATGTACATACTGAGCACACTATATAGAAATGCAGAATACCCTTCACATGCCTTCATAAGTCAGCTTCTCCTTGGGTTGCTTGCTGAAATGCTGTGATTGCTCATGGAAGGAGGAACAAAATTTTGAAATCCTTCTAAACAAAAGAACAAGGCAGTAATAGATTTCCCAATTGAGAACTGAGTCCATTGAAGTGCATGCACCTATGGCATTTGTAAATGTGGTGGGAGATAAGAAAAACAAAACTATCCCACTACCTCAATGATTCCTGCAAACATTTATGCTGGTAATGTTTAATTGCCATTAAATGATCAATGACGTTTGCAGGATGTCATTAATCCCAGGGATGTAAATGCTCTCTAAATTAAGAACAATGACACCTGTTTTCAGGAGTATCAGGGCAAGATCTACTTTCTTTCAAAAATGGGAACAAAAGTCTGAACTAAATTTATGGTGAAGTTGTTTATTTTTGTAGGAATCCCTATTTTCCTCTGTACTTCTTTTTCCTTTATTTTGAGGGTGGAGAGGTGTCTTTGTATTTCTCTTCTGCACAGCCTACTCCCTTTAAGACAACATGCATATCCCAGAACATCTAAGTAAGTCTATAACCTTTGAGAGAATAACATCTTATTGAACTTCACCAGTTACCTGGGATGCAGAGAAACCCATAGTGGCAGCTTTCCTAGAAAGGCCCTGGAAGGATGAGACAGAATGGTATCGTGCAGTCCCAGCAAATAAACAACCTCCATTTTATTAAAGTTTAGGCTGAAGCTTGGCGTGAGTATCATGAAAGCCTGCTGTCCTGGTAGGATGAGCAGCTGTATAACTGAACAGAGCCTGCCCAGATCTTCATTGCTGTCCCTGTTTTATATAATAACTTTTTAGAATTTCCCGTGGATGACAGGAAAAAAGTACAAATCAGTAAGCCAGAGACCCTATTCAGTACTATGATCAGATACCAGCCAGAAGAGGGCAGTACTTTTATATACGCTCTAGCGGGTGCGTTGTAACTTATTTTGCTAGCATATTGGATTTGCTGTGAGATGCATTACAACATTTGCTAAGGCCAGTAAATTGACTGATACGATTATAAGTATTTTACCCAACATGTTAATGCACTTAATGAAGTGCAGATAATCGCACTGCTCAATTTATAAGAATTGTCAAACCTCATAATTACTTCCATTATATTGTAGTATTTTATGGATTAAATACTTTCAGAGCTTATTCAGGAGGTAGAAATATTATTTAAGTTAAATTATTTTAATTGGTTAATTTAAAATTTTTTTCCAGAATAATTTGCTTTGCAAAGTATAATGTCCCTTTCACAGAATTGAGATGTTGAAGACAACCTGAAGATATTCTTTCTGTTGCTAAAACATATGCAAAATATGTGACTTTTTTTTCTTTTTCCTCCAGTTAAGTGCAAAGAATTTGGTTTAAAAATAAAAAAGTAACCTACACAATGGTATTGGTGGCACAAGTTTTTACAGGCTTAGTTATGGACCTCTTATTGAAGTTAATGGACATTTCATTACTAATTCCCTTCATTGTTTTGATATTTTAGTTAATCAGATGTACATGAGTTAACAGTGATGTCTGTACATAGGCTGTTAAAAGTCATGGGACTCTGAAAATTATTTTCTTCCCATGTGGACCTTGGTAGAGTCTGAGCACAGTGGGGGGTAGAGACAGTGTTTCAGGCGATGGTGAGTGTTCAGTTCAGATGTAGAATGACTTCCCAATTAGAGAGTAATGGTAATGGCCAGTTTTCCACAGTAATGTCCATGAAATTATAAGGTTCATTACCTAAGGTCAGTTTAACTGGAGTTGTCTTAGCTTTCTTTGTCTTTCTGTGATAAACAATTACAAAGGAGACAGCTTTCTGAAAGAAGGACATTTGGATGTGTTCAGGAAATGTGGTAGCGATGGAAGAGCATCAGTTCCCATATGTGCACTTGCCACAGGCATCACAAGCTTATGACTAGTCCCTCTGGGCTACCTGCACCTCAGGTGTCTCTCAGGAGGAGTGGTGAAAGGCATTCAAGGACTTCTGTGCTGGGTAGAGAGCTGCCTTCTGTTTCCTTCTAAATAACTCTTTTTGCTCATTTGTTATTTCAGTTGTTATACAGGCATAGAAAAACTTGTGCAAGAGAGAGATTATGTACAGGCTTAAAAGGTAAAATACATCATGTCCAAATACTTTTTTTTCCTAGTCCAATTACAGAGAGTCTACACAGAAGAAAACAGGGAAAATGAGAACTGAAAGAAGGGGAAGAAAGAACATAAACAAAGAGAAAAAAAGCTAAGTGGATTTCTTCTGTTATCTATTATCAGCCTTTAGTTTACATTATGTTCAGCTTAAAGTACTTAACAAAATGTAGTTATGTTTTCTTAGGGAGTGGTACTCTAGGCAGTCTAATGTTTTGTTGAACAGGGAAGTAAGCCCCTGAATTCCGCCCAACTTGATTTAATTTATTCATGGGAAGGAATACAAAACAAGTTTCAAGAATGAACCTTGATCACTTTATAAAAGGGACTGTTCAATGCATTTGCTTAAGACAGTGTGGGATTTGACTCAGAAACCCAGATGATCCCTTTGTATGCTGTGGTGGTGTTAGGTATTGCTCAGGTTCTGGGGACAGAATGGTTGTGCAGGCTACAAGCTTGAGAGTTGAGCTTGGCTTCCATATGGCCCATCAAATCACCTTTTTTTGCACAAGCCATGAATTTCCCACTTCTTTCAGATGGTATTCTGACTGATGACTCTATAATTTTATTCCATCTTAAATGGATTTATTCAAATGAAATTGCAAGTCTTTAGTAAATGTTCCTTTTGGTGATACACAAAATCCGTATGCTTTAGCTCACTCTGTCTTAACTAACAGAAATGAAATACATCTACAAATATTGTTTTTTCACTCCATTTATGAGATATAATTTTCAAATACAGCTAGGAATGCAGACCTAGCTTGGAGAGTGTATTCTATACTAAGTCACTTCAACTAGAAAAGTTTCCTAATGAAACAGTTGTAGTTTTGTGGACTATAGGGCAGATCAGATTTCTTCTTAGTGACTGCTTTTGTGGACTTTTGGTTAATTAAGTAAAAAAACAGAACATAGACAATAAATAGGTTTATATAATACCAAACACTCACCTCTGCAAGTGAGCTCAAGTCTTAGTTATTGGTGCAAAAGAGCCTTTGTTGTCTCCAAACTTCCTATCAGGAGGTATTCCAATATTATGAGATCTTCACAATTCACCGTTTTAGCAATTTATGCCATGTGCAGTTGAGAGTGCGGTGACAGTTTACACAGATCTGTTGCTTTTGCTTACCCAATATTATTAATTCTCCACTTCTACAAGCACTGAATTTCCCACTGTTCTAATTCATTCCTTTCCATGCATGTGAATAAATAGAGTTTAGACAGTGAAGGAATACAAATAACACCAATGCCACTAACAGCCAGCATGATGAGATACCAAGATGAGCCTCAGCCTTTCCCTGATTAATTTGCTTGATCAACTTTTTATTCTTACTGAAATTATTGTTCACTGCTCACCAAATGGAAAAGAAAGCAATCATTCCATTGCAGAGGCAGTGTGAGGGGATGGAAGGCAAGAACCTGTGATCTGTGTATTAACGAAATCCTAATACCACTGGATCTTTCTCTGAACTCCTGTAGGACTAAGATAATGGACACAACACAAATGATAAAATGGCATATATTCAGCTGTATTTTGCATTTAATGTAAGTTCATTATAAAAATGAATATCAGGTTTAACTACTTGATTTTTGGTTGCTGGCATCTAACAAGGGGAACACTTTTATCAAAGTAAAAGAACTTTTGGAAAGCAGAAACAAAGCTGGTATTCACCCATCCATGGCAGACTTATGAAAAGAAAGCAAGTAAACGTATCTTGTGGACTTGCACCATTTTCATAGCTTAAGCTAGTTGCCAGAAGTTTTTGCTCCAGTGTTAGTTACTTTTTATTTAGTTTTAGATGCAACATCCTGTGCTACATTCTCCAAGAACTGAGTCATTCCTGCTTCTATAGGGTTTTTGGTTCATTGTGTTGAGTTGCTGAACTTAAGATGTGTACGCATACATATTTGTGGTGGCAGTGGGGAGTGGAATGGTGCTTGTATGAAAGTAGAGACAGAGATCATAGTCCCAAAGCTCATGGCAAAGTACTAGGTGAAATTAAAGTATTACAGATGCTATATGCTACCACAAGATCTTTGTGGTGGAAAGAAAAGCTTTAATTTCTCGTAAACTTGCTCATGACAGTCTTTCAGAGCAAAAAAGGGGAAAAAAAGGAAAACAAGATGCAGTTTGTTGATGATAAAGAGGAATTAAGGATGAAGAATAGAGAATGAATTCTGTAATATAAGATGCCTTGAGTTGTATCCTATCCATCCTGTTGGAGCCCCAGATGGCCTTCCAGCTGTCGTCTTTTCCCAGATGACTTAACTCTTAGACACCTAAATTCATTCCTTTGAAAGCTCCCGCTGGAGGCTTCTGGCTATAAGCAGGCTGTGTCCTCAACTCTACTGAAGTCCTCAGACAATCCTGAAACACTTTCTGTGATCAGGAGCCTGATTTACTTCATCTGATGCCATGGCCATATCATTGCTGCACTAGAGTATGAGGTCACTCTAGCACCAGTGGATGGTGATTTTTGGAGATATGTGAAGGCCCTCTCCAGGCTAGCTGCAGCCAGAGCCCACCTGGCTGGGAGGGTGCTGTTACCTGTAAGGCTTTTTCAAGTTGTTATAAGCCACATGCACACTTAGAAAAAGTGCAAAAATAAAAATGATTTGAGGAAATGAGTTCAGGTGGTGCCTACACATCTGGGATCTCTAAGGTTGAGGGTATCAGATGTGCAGGCTAAGATCCGCATTCTCAGAAACACACAGAGAAAAACAGTATTCATAAATTCAGAGTCTTATTTGGCAGAAAATAAAATAGAAGAACACAAATGTACAAACTTACGTATTTTCTTATAGCATTCCTAGTTACTGTTAAAACAGGATTTATACTATGAACAAAGAATCATATCTGTAATTTAGCAGCTCTTAGTTTCATCACATAGAGGGTTATATTCACAGGAATTCCTGTGACAGAGTCGTCCCCCAGAATCTGGAAGATCATCCGATTACAATTTAAAGAAACTTATGGCATAGGCAACTAACTAAAGATAGAAGTCTCTGAGAGCATCAGGAAAAGAGAAGGAAACAATGTGAGAGGGTGTGTGAGAGAGCAAGTGCTTTGCTTTTTTGTATGAGTAAAGGGGAATTACACCTGTCCTTAATTTTTGCAGTGAATGGAATCAAGGTTCCTGGTGTCGGGTTTGGACAAGCTTGCTTTCCTTCCTTTCTTCTTTTCCCCTTTTCTTCCATTTCTCTCTCTTTTGCTATGATCAGACCCCATATTTATATGAAAAACTGACATTGTTTCTAATAGAGTGTTTTTAGATTTACATATGTTAACAAAAAGGGGCACAGTGCTCTGCTGCAGAAGGAGGGAGGTGTACTAGGACGACAAGATCTTCCTCTACATTTTTATGTTGACTGCCTAAACTCTCTAGAGAGTCAATTTAAGTGGACTGGGCCCAGAAATTTAAAATTTCAATCACACTGTACCTAACTTAATCATCTCATTAGCAGGATTGTATTTCATCCCATGTGTATTCTGTGCCAATAAAACAACTCTTGTAGGAAAGAAATCAAGGAGTTTTGATCAATCCATTATTTAATATTGTGAAATGCAGACACCATTTCATTTAAGGGAAGGGATAGCAAATGTCTGAGTTTTTCTTGGAAGAGGGGTCAGTGAAATTTAATTATGATTAAAGTAATTATCCAGAATTTGCAAAACATAAGAGCCTTAATGCAGCTGAATGGGATATAATCAAAGGTCCAGATAGCTCAGGTCTCTGTCTCTAGCAAAGACATTTTGCAGAAAAAAAACCTTAGGAACAGGGTGTTTGTGCAAAGTGATTCACCAGGATTTCCTAGACCATGAAGTGTAGCCGGACCATTTTATTTAATAGCCATTTGATCAATCTGTGCTCCCTGAATTTATTCAATTTTCATAGGAGCCTGAGAGCAGATAAAAGGCTTTGGGATTTTCTAAACTGCAGATATCTCTGGTTCTAAACATTAAAGAAACAAGAACTTCTGTGAGCAGGGGCATAATGTAGTCATGTTAACTATGGCTTGGTATTTCATGGTTGAATTGGTTGAGAACTCTGATTAAAGTTTTATCTGTTGGGGCATTTGAAATGACTCTATCCTGTGTGGATGCTATGGTGTCTAGCAAAAGCTGAGATTAGTCTTTCCCTCAGTGAGACCACTAACTGGATCTCTCGTCTCTAATCAGCCTTGTGCTTTCACAAAAGATGAATGTACTTAATAAGCTTTTGGACCTCTATCTCTCTGTCAAATTTGGCAAAACTGCAAAAGGCTGATAGACCTCATGCAATATGCCTGAAAAGGCTACATGCTTCCACACAGAATATGATAGTATGATTGCATAAGCTTACTTTCTTTAAGAAACAAAAAAATAATAATCTCTGGAATGTGTAAAGCATGCCAATAATGTGGACAAAACTTGATTTGGAGTGTTAAATGAATGGCCTCTTATTTACCTCCTGAAATTAAAGCTGTTGTAGTAAATACTGGGGTTGTTTTTTTCCCTCTTAGAAAGTAATTATTGGAGATAAAAAGGGGGGAAAAAAAACCTCTTTCCAAAATTATCTCCCCCCAAAAGAGGAAAATAAAGGAATCAAATGAAGGATTTTATTTATTGATATTTTATACATTGTTTATAAGACACTGAAAACTATCAGTGCCTACACTTTCATGCACAGCAATATTTACATTCCCTATAGTATTTGTGGCATTCAGAACTCAGTGTAGCATACTGTAAATATCACGGTAACTGCAAGTACTCTGTGTGGTAAATGTCAAGATTTTAATTGCACCTACTAAGCCATAGGCTTCTTATTGCTGGTTGGGAAGAAGCATGTAATGCACATCTCCCCAGGAAGTTACATGATGAAGGAATTCATCAACATAGTTTACCTGATGCTGCTCTATGGGTGAAATTGTTAGTATGTAGCTTTAGGACGTAAAAACAGGACCTGAGAAAAGGAAAAAGAAGAGGAGAAATGTGTTTCTGTGACAGTGTCTCTCCCACATACACAGCAATTTAATATCACCACAGTTAAATAAATTGTCAGTGCCATAATGTGCTTTTTGCCTGGGTGCTGCCTAACCTTTGCAGGATATAAATAAAGAGGCCTTTGTCAAAGACTGCAGCTGGAAACAAATAAAGAAATTTAACTCTCTGCACTATTCTCAGCCAGTTTAAGAGTGTTTTCTTCAATTGCGAACAGAATTTAGTTCTTATTATGCAGGTCGGACTTGGTCCCTCACAGTTTTGACTTTTGTGGGCATTTTTCACAAAGATTCAGATAGCCCAAGGTCTGCCTGAGGAACAGGCCAGTCTGTACTAGGACAGGTAAAAGGTCTCAGTGATGTGCTAAGCACAAACTTCCACTTCGATTCCACCACTGTTGTTATTAATGACCAAGACGCATCCATTGTGGAGGTGTGCTTGAGGTGAAGTTGCAGCACGTTCAATGTTATCTCCTTCCTCTGGCACCACAGATTAAAAGAGAAAATACTCTTTCACCTGAGTCCTTTCTACAGCACTCCTTTCTGATATTTGCTTAATTCTCCAGGACCAGGGAGCATAATGGTTTTCCTCTGGACTGATCTTGTCTTATGCGAAGATTTGCCAAGGGGCTGAAGAGGGTTTAACCCTCTTCTCCCTCACATTAGCCAGAGATGTGCTGTTCTGTGTTCCTGCATTAGCAGTTTGTATGTGTGTGTCCTTCGCCTCAGCTGCTTCAAAGCAACATAGAAACTGAAGTATTGAGCTGGGGCTCACGAGTGGTTTTATGCTGTGTTTGTTCCTTGCTGTGACACAACACAGGGAGAAAGAGCTGGGTCTTCTCCCTCAAGGGTGTTTCTCTCCCTGCTTATACCTTCCAATTTTGTGACTAGGGAGCTGCAGGATAGCTCTGGATGTAAAAAAAACAGGCCCGAAACTTAGCACAGAGATGCCTTAGAAAGCAAATTTGCAACTCAGCTGCTGAAAAAATTTCACTGTAAGCTCTCAACCCCTGTCAGTGGCTTTTATGTGTTCATCCCAGGGGCAAGATTGCGCTGCAGGCATTTTATGTTCTTCTGTTGCATTATGTGAATTGCAGTAATGCTTTGCTGTTATTTCTTCAGCTTGCTGGTTTTTGGAAAGTGTTTGGAGATAGGCCTTAAACTTTTGGTTGTTATTGAATGGGGGCCTAAAGTGATTTTCAGTGGATCTATTGCCAGACTGTTTGCTGTCACTAGGAATGGACTTGAGGACCAATCCAGTTCCATCTAATCCCATGTTCCTATGCACCCAAGCGTAGTGTCCTCTGAATGACAGAAAGATATAGCAAAGCTGTTCTTTTCTAGGCAAGCAGAGATTTTCCAGCTTTGTTAGGATTTCTCAGGAGAATTAAATCTGTTACAGGTGACTAGAGAAATATTGATTGTGTTGGTCATATTCTCAAGTTAGCATTTTAACAGATTTTTCATAACATTTAAATGATAATATTACTCCTTTTCCAGAGCACCTAATTGCACTATACATCATCTGGCTGTATGGAAAAAATATGCTGAAATCTGGAAATGGATGAAAATAAATGCTTGGGTTAGTCCCACAGCATAATATTTGTTCTAGAAAGAAAAGAAGATCTTTAATTCTTTACACCATAGGAGAAGGGGAAAAGCTGGATTCTATTTATATCCATTACAATTCTGCCCCAGTGACTTTCAGCACATTGCTTTGTTGTGTTAGGTGCTCATGTTCAATTATGGAAATGATGTTTTAGGAAGTAGCTCTTTTTAATAAAATGCATAGAAGTTATGAAGAAAACAGGCTGATGATCACTGTAAGGTGACAGATGGAGGCAGAATAATCAATTCAGAAGTCATGTTAAGGTATTCTGCGGGTTACAATTGGATTCTGGGTCATAGACAGACTGTCTGCTATACATATTTGAATAGGCATTACAAGTACTTGTTGTTGACTGCATTAGGATCCCAGGGCCTGACAGCACTGAACAAATTAGCCAGATAGCTTGGATATGTCTGTCTCTACTCTGTTCGCAGACCACCGAGTATATCCCACTTTTCAGAAGCTAGTAGAAACCAGAGCTGCAGTACAAATGCAGGTACTGTGCTTTGTAGTTTAATTAAGAAGAATTTTTGATGCTCAGCTGCAGCTGGGTGATTTCTTTAGCCTGATTATTTTGGTGGTATAAAGAACAAGACACACGATGTACACTTGTGATGCTCCAAACCAGATACAAGCACCTCTGTTACTCTGGAGAAAAGCAATGTGTGTGAGGAAAAGGGCCTTCTGAGCCTTATTGAAATGAAAGAAGGAAACAGGTATTTAAAAGGCTTTCTCAGCTTGTCATGATGGGTTCCAAGCATGGCACTGAGGTAAAAGGCACATCCTGTAACTGCCTCCTAGAGGCAATGTGGAAAAATGTTAATAATGACATCCCCTAACTTGGTAACTGCAGAAGAGCAGGCATATGACATTCATTTTCCTTCCTGCTGAGGCACATGCTATAATGTGCAGAATCCCCTATTGCTTTCTTGGGGAATGTGACCTCTTGATGACAGCAAGAATGACCTGACTCCACATGAGATTTTAGGATATGTGACATAATGAAATGGGCCATAATGGACACATTTTGCCTCAAAGCTTGTTGAATATAATCTGTTCCATCTGCCTGTTGAAACCCTGATGCTCTGATATTTTCAGTAAGAACAGCTCGTGTGCAAGCTGCCTATCAAGAAAGATTCATGGAAAATAATTGGATACACCAGTTTTGAAACATCCGTCTAAGAACTGTAGACTAATTGTGTCAGTATTCAAGCATAAGAAGAGACAAAATTCAATGAATAAATGATTCATCATTAATTACTGCCGTTTCACGGGCACTCAGAGTATGATAGGCACGTGCAAACCTTGCCCAAAGATCATCTAATAAAAAAGAATGTGTTCCTGATGACTGCATGAATATTAGGTGCAGTCATCATCAGCAACATAATAGAAAAATCTTTTTTTGTGAGAAGTTTATTAGACTGTTTTTTCAAGCTAAATCACTCAGTAACTCTCCGAAGTCAACCATCTCTTTTTGCCTCACCCAACCTAACTTGGTTTCTTCTAATATACCCACCTGTTCTTCCAACCTCCATCTTGAGACATTTCTGCAATTCTATGAGGAGTTCATGCCTTCAGAAGCAATGCAATGTAGCTAAATACATGTGCTAATTTTTTGTGGATGTGGCAGAAGAAATGGATTTTGCAGAATTATGGGATAGTAGGGTTATGCATCCAACATTATAAAACATTCATATAGTTATTTTTTGAATAAAATTATCAGAACATTATTTGTAGCTTTGTAGAGATTAATTTATTTACAATTTTGTGATTGACTGAAAGAAATATTCATGCCATTAATAAAGCTGCTGCTCTTGAGGTGTCTGCATTCATGTAAAGTGTGTTCAAGGCCCTTCCATGACAGGGGGTGCAAGGTTAAAGAACTAAAACATGGCAAATTCCAATATTTCAATGGTTTTAATGATACTGTCATTTGAACAAAATGAAAAACTACATACACTACAGCTTTGTACTACTCTGTAACATTTAATTTTGTTGGTGGTGATTACAACAGTCAGTGTATGCACTGATGCCATATTTAGCAGCTGTCACACAATATCATTGGGAACAAATTTTCCTTTGACTGTAGAACATGAACTGCAACTAAAGAAAATAATGGAGCTGAGATTCTGGGAAAATACAAACTGTGATGAATTTGTACCCTATTTGGCAGCCAAAGGATTGGTGCACCTGTTGGTATCTGGTGATAGAAATGCACAAATTTTAATTCAAACTGAAATTGCTTCCTGGATGTACTATATACAGGTGATTTAGGGCGTTATAATCTATTGTGGCAGTCCCTAGAAAATTTCTGTAAAGAAGTAGAACTGGTTGTGTTATGGACTGTGGTGAAAATAGTTGGTTTTTCTACATTTCAAATCCTAATCTTTGAGTTCAATTATACAATTTAGATATAAAGAACAAATGGAGGCACTGTATAAAATCTTTGTTGGGACAGCTAAACTGAACTGTAAAGAACACTATGGGAGAAAATGGCATGTTTAAAGAAATACAGGTCTTCATGGGAGTGAATTTTAAGAAGTATGAAAGAGTGTCGGACTGTATAAAACTGAGGTCATATCTGCCACTGCAGAAATCGGCCAAGGTGCCCATCTGTATGGACCTCTGGGATCATCATACAGCACAGTAATAGCCCAAAGGCTTATCTGAGCCTCAGTAAAGTCACAAATGTTTTGATCTTATATGTGGAGGGAAACCTTACTCTGGAATCTGAACACATTAAAATTTGAAATAGTTAACGTTAAGATACTGGTTTTTAAACACTGACAATATTTAAACCATCACAGTTGCCTCTAAATGTATCTAAAATTCTGAAGTGCTTGTAACCGATGTGTTTAGGTAATGTCATGTCATAACAGTAAGTCCTATAGAGAGTGATCTTTATGTTCCCCCTTCTTAGCTTGTTGGTCACTGAGCCAAACTGTCCATCTACTAAATTTGAAGAATGCCTTTTAACAAAGAGGAATCAGTATGTAGAGCATATTCTTGTCTTCTACTCTCTTGAATGACTGGGGGATTCCATTGATCTATTACTTGCACAAATCAGAAGAGCTGGAAGAGTAATAATATGTAACTTTGTACCTTCTTTCTGAATTCAGAAAATCTTCTTGTGATGATTACTGGTCTGTATCTGGGTATTAAATGGACATCCCCCACATCCCCCTTTTTTTTGTTTTAATTCCTTCTGGATTACTGTGCACCTGGTTGGTCTGATAGTATTAACGCTACGGAGGCAATCAGTCTGGAACCTTCTGAGTAGGACTGGGAGAAGACACTTCACCATCTTCACTTTGCATCTCTACCTCTTTTCTTGGCTCATAACACAGTGAAGCTGCCAGTCCTTGAGTCTGCTGAGAATATTTATATTCTCACTGGTTACACTGGAGAATAGCAAGGGAAAAAGATGCAAACCCTCTGTGTGCAGGAAATAGTGGTCTTTCTGATATTTGTGTTGTATGAGGCTTTTAGAAACTGTAACTAATCATAGCTAAATTGTCTCTGTTGTAGTTGCTTGATGTTCTCCCGGGATATGAAGCAAAAGCAAGGGTTTCAGCCTGTGCTTTAAATACTGTAAAGTTTTGAGAATACTGAACAGATGCTCTTTCTTTGAGGTATCAAAAAAGACTATAAATTGAAACAAAGCAACCTTACAGTTATTGAAAATGGGAACTTCTAAGTGGTAAAATTTAAATACTGGTGAAAGCCCTCACATTTGCAAGAAAATACCTCAAATTCTCTGAAGAATGGACCATATGTGTGTTCTTACACTGTATCACCTGTTGGTAGGGTAACTGTTATATTGAAGATAACCTTTCCAAAAAAAAATTGCTTAAAGATGCAGACTGGAATGTCCTGAGAACTGCAGAGGTCAAGTATGTACTGAAGACTTTGCTAAATACAGTATCTTCATGCAGTGGCCTTTGTGAAAGCCTAAAATAACTTTTGTCATTTGTTAGATTCAGTAGTCTTTTTTTATTTGCTTGCTTTCTTAAAATATATTTGAGAACACAAACCCCACAATTCCCATGATATATTTTCATGATATATTTTTATTTCTTTTTATTATCGCCAAGACTATTTTAAACAAGACAGCTATTAAGGCAGACAGCTGAACAATGAATAAAGTCTACAAAGATTGTGTCTGACAGAAAAAATATAGCCCTAAACATAAGGGTTTTGTTATTTCAGTTTTTAATATTTATTGTAGTTTGTTACAAGAAGCTACAAAGATATGGATTACTGAAGAACATGAAAAGTTAATTATAAATGGTTTCAACAAGTGACAAATTTGAGGCTCTCTAGGCATAAGGTTACCTGTCTGGTTCAAGTGAATGCTTTATTATTCGGGGTGCCTTTGGTTACATCTGGCTGTATAACCTGAAAGGGTTAATTGACAAAAGAATATTTAACACAGACAGTGCTTTTAAATTCCCTGAAACAAGAACAACTGATAATCTATTTTAAGATTATCCTCTCTTCAAAAAGGGACCTTTAAATATTTTTCTGAATTATTGCAATTTATTATCTGTTTCGTCAACATATGTAGGGCTTCCTCCCTTCTAGAAAGTTTTAAAACTCTTTTAAAGTAGTAGAAATTTACCTGTGAAAGAACTAATTTTGATGTTGCTAGTATGCAAACACTTCAGGAGTGGAACCTGCCACCTTTTTATAATTCTCAACACCTAAAGCAAGGACTTAGGAGGAAAAGATAACACATTCTCTTGAGATGGAAAATTTCTGAAGCAATGGGAGAGGAGCTGTAGCAAAAAATTGGCCAAATCACTTGCTAAATAGAGCACCTAATAGCGTAACTTTATATCATATATGAAAAGTGATGTATAAGTAAGAGCTACCTGTTGAAAGAGGATATACAGTGATATTTCTGAGGTTTAGAGAGATTTTTAATAAAAAAAAAACAGCACAAGAGGAAACTTTGGTTGTTAAAGGCCTAAGATAACTGAGCATCCTGACCTTTTAGGTACATGACGACTGCAATTAATACAACTTTCATGTCAATGAACTGGCAGCAGAGTTACAGATCTATCAAAAGATGAGAAAGGAAAGAAGGACAAAATGTTTTTGTGTTTAATATTTTCGTGTTTTGTTCATGGCACAGATTTTATTTTGGTTTCACTGTGTTAATAGTACTATAAAGCTTTTTTGTTGCCAAAAAAAAGAAACTGCCGCAGTGAAATGAGATATGTCCTGCTGTGGGTACTGGGAATGTCTGTGTCAGTCTAAGGCATTTTTTCCATCGCAGTAACAGGAAAACACGCCTTAGATAAAATGCATAGTCAACAGGTCTGTTTCCCAAGGGGCATATTTTGTCACTAGATACCTGTTTTCTTACAGTGATGTATGCTATGCCCATGGTCATCCTGATGTTTCAACAGTACTTGGGAGTAGCAGAGACAGTAGACCAAGACCTGGTTGTGTTCATATGCCTTATCTGTACCCTCACAACTGGGGGGTATTAAAGGACCCGTCTTCCTGAAGCAGGGCTGATACCTGAAAGAGCCAGAACTTTTCTTGCCCATGGCTAAAAATCCTTGTTGTGTGGTCGAGAGAAATCCACTGTCTCGACCCACTGAGTGCTCGGTTCACTGCTGGTAACAGGCTGCTCCAGATGCACTGAATAGTGAAAAACACTGTTTTCATTTTGCGGTCTGTGTATTTATTCCCATGGGCCATCTTGTCCTGTTATTCTCACTGCCTGTCCCTTCCTTCCTCCTGCTCTTTCCCTTCCCTCATTGTCCTCCTTTCCCACTCTTCAATTTTCTCCTCCTAACTTTTCTTTTTCCTCCTTACTGGCATACCAAAGGCTGTTGTCATGCCAGTAGCTCTCTTGTATGCCGTATATATTCTCTGCGGTTTTTGTTTTAATCTTTCTTTGAATCAAGGGTCGACAGGGCAAATAGTGTGTCCAAAGTATATGGTAAAATGGTACGGCCCTGTAGATGTTACCAAAATGCAAATGATCACATGGATAATTATTCCTCTACTTCTTGTCTAAAGGTCAGAAAGCTGTGATTCATTGTGAATACACAAGACATCTTTCTAGATACTGATATTGTTGGTGTACAAGATATTCTAAATGCCACAGCCACAGATTAAATAAGAGCTATAATAAGAAACCATATGAAAACAAGGTGACAGTAACACAGTTATTGCAGTAGTATTTGTTGTCTCATTGGTGTAGATGTAGGGTAAGAAACGAAGCTGGTTATATATAGTGAGGGAAACTTTCTCTCAAGCATTTCCAAGCATAAGTCTGTGACTGTGGCACGTGTGGTGGAACAGGTAGGCGTACAGGGTGGTATTCACCTGCCCTACTTTAAGGGTTCAAACACTATATATTTGTGATGGCGTTAGTTATCATAAGCTGCCTCATAGACAACATGGAAAGATGGAGGCAACTTCAGAAGCCAATTTATTTGACTTAAATATTTGCAATGGGATGAAATGATCAGCACTCTGGTAGGGCTGGTTTCTCCCCCGTGATGATAAGCACAGCCTGGATGGCTACCTTCTATTCTATTATCTAACTTTTAGACACTGAAATTTAGGTGATACTGCTGTCATTTGTGATTACCTGATTTATACGCACTTTTTGGAGAACAGACAAAATATTCAGGCCTAGGGCTAGCGGAACATTTTGACGGTTTGTTTTTTCTCCCTATATGGTCTCGCTCCACACAAAATGCTTCACAGCACATTGAAAATAAGGGCAATGAGGTCTACATGGAACAATCAACTGAGTGCCTTTCGGCGCTAACAGATGTTCAGTAGCGGCTCTGATTTTGATTTGCTTAGGATGCACTCCCCTGCTTTCTACAGCTGTCTGCCCAACCCCACTGCTATGTAATAATATATATAATCTACTTATAAATAAGGGTAGCAGAAAGGACTGTGTTTCTGGGTCTCAGTCACCTCTAGGGCACAACCATGCCATACCAATAAAGTTCTGATAAATATGCATTGTACTTATATTTTATCTCTGTATTGGTGTAACCATAGCACAAACACATGTTATCTGGCAGAGAAGCATGGTGGTCTAGTGCAGTGGTCTTCAAAGCAAGGTTTGCACGCCCCAGTGAGTGTGCAAGACAATCCATTGGGGTGCAGGAAGACATTTTTTTTGGTAGTATTAATAAAATAAAAAAGCAAATTTATCAGCAGTGTTTATTTCATCTTTAACTTATCCTTTTAAAATTTTTGTTTCTGGGTATGTTTATGATAATATTGTTATTGTTATGGTATTATAAATAATAATAGCAACAGTATATTATTTTTAATAATACAATAGTACATGTATATAGTTTATAAATAAATATATATTGGTGTGTGTGCTTGAAAATTTTTTATTGATGGGGTGCACGATCAAAAAAGCTTGGAGAGAACTAGTCTAGTGGATATGACAATATTTAAACTTTGACAGTAAGATTTGCTAGAGGACATCTTTCAGAGCCCCTCATTGTGTTTTTGATGGTTACATGAAACTAAAGGCTTCTGCTCTGCTGATCTCCTCTGATGCAGAAATTGGCTCTTGTTTATTTGAAGTAAAGGCTATTTTGTGCAATGTATTCTCAAAGTGATAGACCTGTCACTATTTAGCAGAAAACACAATATGGCCTCTAATGGAGTCTAGAGAGAGCAAAAGGTAGGCATGTTAAAGTAGAAGTTTTAAAATATATTTAGAAAGCATGAATCCTGAAGAAACAGATCTTGCTAAGGAGCCCCTGTTATGAAGTTTTAAAAGTAACAACATAGTCATCTTATTGGCAGGGTTGCCTGTGAGACAGACAAAATTGATTGGGAGGCTACCTATGCCTCTATCATTTCAGAGAGGCAGTTGGGCTTGGATCCAAATGTGTGTTTTGCCAATGGATTTTATCCTCTTCTTAACAAAGCAAAATCACATACCTATAATACTTTATGGATTGCAGCTGTATAAAACCTGGTATTTCATATTTTTTTTTACCTGTTTTTGAGCTGTCATATATTACTTATCTTTAGTTTCAAGTTTGAGACTAGATCTAGTCATGCTGGAATCAAATAATCTAGGAAAAGCCCATAGGAAGTGTTGTGTGTAGTTCTGATCAAGTTTCAGAAGATGTCAAGGCAGATCAATGAAGCATCTTGGAGAAAGAATAGGAACAGCACAGTGGTGGTGTAAAGTGTGGTAAGCTGACTGCTTAGCCAGCACCAGAGCCCATCAGTCCCAATTTCCTACTGAAATAACTGTCAAGACCATGTTACATCAATTTCTTCTCTTCTAGTGTAGCAAGAGGCTGCACTTTCAGCAACAAGGGAGATTGTACCTTCATACCATTTTTCCAGTCTAATTATAAAATTTTTAGAGCAGTTTGGGATCTTTGAATGTGGTTTGCAGGACTGATTTTCAGTTCTTCTGAGCACCTAAATTTTCAAATTAAGTCTATGGGAGTGGTAGGATTAAGCATGTCCAAAAATCTGTTCCCAGAGGTCCTTTAAGTGCCAGTCATTACTTTTTTTTTTTTTTTCCCCCTTTGGAGTTTGTTTTTTTTGAAGACTAGCTATAACAGGACTGCTTTTCTGATGAGCAGTAATTCTGTTTCATCAATAATCAACTGTTTAAAGCTGCAAGACATTGATGCGACCCAGTAGCCATTTTCACAGAATGATGGACATTATTCTTGGGTTGTACCTGGAAACTGAGAACATCTGGTTTCTTTCCTAAGGTTACTGCTGAAAATCTCCCAGCTTTGCCTGCAGATCTGTCCAAGTTTCTTAATTGTGCTTTTCAAGATCTGAATGATGACATTCCTCTAGGAGAATTGCAAGCTCTCCAGCAAGTATCTCAGTTTTCATAATTTCGTCATTTAGAAGATGTCACTTTAGGTAAAGAAATATGAACAAATTATGAGGGGAAATAAATTTAGCACATCATTTATAATACTACAGTAACAGCCTGGACACATGCTGCTGCCTTAAATGTGAGGTAACTTGTCTCTGGAGCATGTATGTGAGTACCTGTTAAAGAGCAGTGGCAAATATTCTTTACATTAATGTACCAGCATATCTGATAGTAATTTATTTGTGTCCTAATTCCTTAGATAACCAAATGACGTGTACAGTCCAAGCCTGAACTTTTCCTGTGAGACTGTTTTTTCACACTGCTCTAACTCCTTTGGTTTTAGTGTCGTGATGGCTTGGTTTGCATTCTAATGTTTGCCTGGTGCAGTTGTCATCTTGAAGTGAGAAACAGTCATGTTCCTTCTGCTTCTGTACCAGAGAGCACTGATGGCATAGGTGTGAGAACCTGTAGCACAGAAAACATCAAAAAATGAGGAACACAGACTGTGAGGTAGAAAGAATCTCAAAAATGCATAAAATACCCATTAAAACAAGGAGTAGCAAAAGCTATTGCTGCTTTTCTGAGTTCTGTTGGAGGGTATTTAGGAAGCACACTTGGTTGAAGTGTTTATGGCTTTGGTTTGCAAGTGTGCTCAGGGGTCTCACATTTCACGTTAACAATATTAATCTGGGTACAAAGTGTACTGCTTATAGAGAAGAGAGAGAAGATAGGGTTAATGTCATCTGGGAAGGGAAGTGCATAATAAATTTCCAGTTTCGTTCTCCCAGTGTGTTCTAAGCCACTTCAGAATCATCCAAAACCAAGAAAGATCTTCATGCTTATGTTCTTAAAACCTTCAAGAGTCAATCATACTGTTTATTTTCTTGGGTTGCTTCATAAGACTGCAACCGCCTTTTGTATCTTAATTCCATGAGAAAGTTTTAGTTCTCTTTCACTCTTAATAATGCCCAAAGGTTTCAATCAAATTTGGGATCCTCACATATTACTCACAGTATTGATAAACAGAGATTGTCTCTGCCCCAAGACTTCATAGTATATGGAAACAGTATGTGAATTATTATAAATGATGGCTGGGCTGGAGGAAAGTAAATGATGATAATGAATGTAGAGGAATATAAATCACTCTCTGTGCATTTCAGTGGTTTCATTTTAGTTAATATATAGCTAGATAATCCTTTCTACTGAGCAGATTGACATTAATAATCAACAGATTATTTCACAGGGGTTGTAAAAAAGTGTGTATTGAGAAGGGCCTCCAAAGGGAAGAGGGACAAAGTCTGATGAATTTTTCAGTGATACTATCTTGCCTTGTGGAGAAAGAAAAATTATAATAAAAAGTTGACTGAAACATTTCTTTGTAGAGGGGGCTTTTCAAAATGAACAGCAGAGTTTAAATGTCTTGCTGGAGTTGAGACACCATTAGTAAAAAATATTCAATGCCCTTTTTTCAGAAGTTACAGGCTTTCACTGTCTTATTTTGACTAGAAGCTGACTGGTGAAAATGGTGGCATATTCTGCACTCATTATTGAAGCTTCAGGATGACCTGAATCACCACATGGGCTTTGCAGTGGAAATCTGTAGAGAAACTCTAGTTCAGATAGGTTTTGTGCTGCATTATAAGACAAAATTTGACATATGATACATGGTTTTCTATAGAAAATTTTAAAACTTTATTACTAAAAAATAATTTCTTGTCACCAAGCTCAGTAAGGAAATCACAAGTAAATAAAGGATAATTATCCTGCTTGTTCAAGTTGCATTAATAGAGAAGTTACAAAAGTAAGATGTGAGATAAAACAAAATTCTTGTGCCATAGAGCTTTGTCAAGGTATTACATTGGTTAATACTATTACCACATCAAGAAATGGCTCTAAAAATAAATCACTGGAAAATCTGTTTCTTTGACTATATTGATTGTGGAGCTTTTTTCTTATTTTATAATAATATGTGCCTCCAAAATGTGAGGTTTTCATAGCCCAAAAATAAACGAATGCTCAAAACCTCTTTTGCAACAGTAAAAAGGTGACTCTGATTATACATTGCAATTACATTTGGTCTTCATGGAAATGTGTATGCAAAGGCTAAAGTGTTCTGTATTTACTGATGTTAAATAGGATTCTGTATAACTTCTGAATTTCTAAGCAGGAGGGTGCTAGAGATGAAGGGACTGTTAGTCCTCAGCAGTTGGTCCCCTAATTCCCTGCAGTTACTTCAGAAATCTGTGGGTCTCTGGTGTGACTTGCTTAACTTCTTGCTAACTTAGTGCTGTGCCTGACATGACCTGGTGAGAAGGACAATGTCATATTGCCTGCTCAGTGTGGGCTGAACTCCTCCATTCACACTGAGCCTGAACTCGTCTTGGTGAGTAAATTACTGGAGCAATCCCACTGTTTTTGTTGAAATTCAGAAAGGTTTCATTGGCTGCAAGTGGCTTTGTAATCTTGCTCTATCCCTTTGAATAATGATCTTCTGTTCCTTACTAGAGCAAGTCATCTTTATTTTTCCAGGAAAGAATGAAGAAAACCATAATTATGTATTTATAACGTGGGCTTTTTCATGCAAAACCACTGAGACAGTGTTTCACAGAACTGTACTGGCAGGTTCCTAGAGAAGATTTAAAGAATGGGCTGGGAGGAAGATTGATTATATCTGGGGAAACATAATCCCAAACACCTTCAACAGGAAGAAGATTGATGGAAATCAATAATGTTGAAAAACAGACCTATGGGCAATAATAGGCAATTAGATATAAGTTTGTTGTGAAATATGGCAGCAAAAAGTCAAAGCAGTTTAGAACTGCAGCATGTTTAGAGGCATCACAGCTAGAACAGAAGGTGATAATGCCCCTTTTTGAGAGCTGCTAACGTTACAACTAGAAAAAATGGTACAGTGCTGGGCACTTCAGTACTAGATAGGTGCTAAAAAAATCAGGAAAGGGCCATGGATAGCAAGTAACTATTACCTTGGGAAGGAATAGTAAAGACTGAAAATTATTTTTGATTAACGCAACTTGAAAAATGGGAATGTGTTTTATTTGTGATGGTGGTGGTTGTTGTTCTGCCTCCCCGCCATCCCCCCACCCACCAATATAGCTTTATAGATACTGAAAACATTGTTGATATAACAAAATATTTATTTTGATAATTGGATGCATATAGTATTATTACCTTAACAGAAATTACATTGATACATGGTATTTTTATTTGTTACATTACCACTTTATATTTTGTGCAATGATTTTATATTATCAGGAAAAGGGCAGAATTCAGTGGCTGAAGGAAAGGCACTTAGTGATGTGTAGGTGCTTTTCGGGAGGTCATTTTGCCTCCAGCTACAGCTGCCAAAAGGCATGGGATCTCCTGTTGCTCCTGTGCCATACCTGCCAGGACAGAGTTAGTACCTCATGTACTGCTGGGCCCACAGGAGACTAGGCACTTCCAGCACCTAAAGCAGCTCTGGATGTCCATGGTTGGGGGACTGAATTCTACATAAAGCATTTAAATAAAATAATTTCAATTTCTTCATATTGTTTTCTGTCGGAATTTCTGTTCTTAAAGAAGACAGCAACCCCCCCCCCCCCCCTCTAAAGAGCAGAAATAGTCTGTTTTCTGATAGAAATCCAGCAAAATCATGTAAAGATACAAAAAGTAAGAAAGGTAAAGAATGAAATATAGAATCAAAGCAGACTAGCTAGGATGCCTGAGAATCACAGAGGATCTCGATGACTGCTAGTTCAGCTTTTGAGACCGCCTACCTTCTTTGAGTATCAAGCTGTATGTTAGCTGCTTCAGCCATCACATGGAAGAAATACTGGAATTAAATGACTCTTATGTTTCACTTGATACTGTTATGATCAGCTCAGAGCATGCCAGCCAAAGCAGACTTCAACAGTGATCTTACTGCTGCTTTAAGGTGACCAGGGGATCCTTAAGTTGACCTGAGGCACGGATCTCCCACTGCTGAGCATGCACAGACATATAATTGTAAATAAGGAAGGAGTTTTCAGCTCTTTAGAGTGTGTCTATGCACTTACAGGACTAGGTGTATAAGTTCGGGAGAACTGTTTTTCTTGGTTGTTCTTGAGACTATTAAGTGCCTAAAATCTCTATACTTCAAACTAAAATGATGTAAGATAGCCTGGATCCTGCTCTAAGTGACAGAAAAAATGGGGTAGCCACCTCCTCTGCAGTTGCTTTTGCCTTTTCACCTGTGATAAATCTGGAATATTGTTCACTGATGCTTCAACAAGCATATCTGGATGACTGGAAGTGGCCACCCCCAGTGGTATTAGTAAACCTATCATAGCCTAACTTCTTGGAGGTGACGAGATTGTGACAGTGTTATCAGGACCTTAGTGATAAAGACAGGAATCAAGAAAATGGTGTGCGCAGAGACCAGATGACATACTTAGAAACATAGAATCATAGAATCGTTTAGGTTGGAAAAGACCTTTAAGATCATCCAGTCCAACCATTAACCTACACTACCAAGTCCACGCTAAACCAGTCAAGGGTAGACTAGACTAAACCATGTCCCGAAGTGCCACATCTACCCGTTTATTTGTTTAAGACCCAACCATACAGAGTTACTGTTATACAGTATACCTGTCATATTTAGATACTTCTTTCCTCTCCCTCTTTCCCCCCACCCCACATGCTACGTAAGACTGTCAATTTAAGAATGTCAGTTTTATGGAAAAGCCCTCCAAAAAAGCTGGATAGTGTCAATGAGGAAAAAGGTGTTCTGAGAAAGGAATGAATCACTGAGAAACAAATTGTTCTCTCTCTCTTTCTCTCTGTGTATGCATCTTATGTACACTTAAATTCTCTATGTGAGTGTACCCTTGAATGTTTGGTCCTCTTTTCTTTAGAGCGAATTAATGTTGATATTGATTTTTTTTTTAAGTGCCTAAAGAAAAGATAGTAAATGAACATTAGCAGCATATAAACTTGTTTTCTTTAAAGTCTTGAGGCAAAATGGTTATAATAGAAATTATTTGGACCAAATAGCAATCTGAACTGTGCACTTCAGACCCAAGGAGTGATATCTGTTAAGTATCTTTAACAGAACAATATTCCTCTAGCCCAACAAATCTTTCCATGGATAAGGGCTGGGGAAGATGGATAAAAGGTGATGAAAATTGGAATATCTTTACAGATTTTGCTACATGAAATGCTATTAATGCAAGGAAGAAATATTTAAATTGATTTAACAACAACAAAAGCATCAAGATGTATGATAAATTGTGACAAGGTGCACAACTGCAATGTAAAAATGCAACGGGTATTGTACCAAAATGCATTGTTACTTCTTTAAAAAAAGTTTCAATGTACATGACAAGTGGAAAAGCACTTGTTTTGTTATGTTTTGTAATGTGCAACATGAGCTTTTTGTATAATCAGTATGTATCTGTCTGTACAATACCAAAAGGTGAATATTATTTGGGGTGATTTTTCTTTACTTTCATTCACAATCTTTTCATATTACTTTATGTAACTACACCAGACTTTAGAGATCTGCACTGCAGCATACAATTATTTAAGGTGCTGGTAGATCACTCAGCCTCATCAACTCCCATTGATATCTTCTCAGCTTCAAGAAGCTTCTCAGCTTCAAGAACAACTGTAAAATGCTATATGTCCCCAGTCGGAATCACTGCAATGAGCAACGTTAGGCAGCTGTTAAGCAGGTATTTTTGGAAGTTTCAACCTCTCTTTCAGTCCTTTTCCAGACAAGCAAGCAAAAGTGTATTTGTTTAATAACTTCTCAATTTCTATGTCTTTCATACTTTTTGTGGTTGAAAAATACCCTTGTATGGCAGGCATGTTTGTAAGACCTATACAAATACAATCGTCTCCTGTGTGTGAACACTTGTGGCTCTTGAACAGCACTTAAGCAACACTTGTGGTTCTGCAGAATGACTAGAACAGTATTAACAAGTTAAAACAGGAATCTGGAGTGGGGTGAACTTGTCAGGCAACCTGATTATTTGATCTGTCTTCCTAAATCTAATTTACAGTTTTCACTTGATGAAATGATCAAAGCTGTTTTTTGCAGTGCTGACATTATTTTGATCAGGTTAATAATCTGGGATATAAAAGATTCATAGTACATGACCTCAGACACCCAAATGTGATTGCTTAAGTGTAATTGTCAAATTCCACAGAAATTTTACCTTTCTCTGTGTGCGTTTGTCCATACAAGCACAAACACATGGTACAGGCATTTGCAGATATTGTGAGTGTGTGGATATCGCAAGACCACTCTTAAGAAATACTAACCAGGACTTGAACTTGGACTTTTCATTCCAATATGATGAATTTAAAGAGTTTTTCAAGTCAGACAAAGTACTGAGAAAATCTGTCTGGTTTATAAATTGTGCAAAAATGGGTAATGGTCTGGTGAGACATTAAGTTGTGAGCCAATTTAGGGTTCTAGTTGTTTATATGCTTGCTGTTGTCTTTCGCATCTCAATATGAGTGTCTTGCAGATGAATCCTAAATGCTTTCTCAGCTAATTCTGCAGAAACAAGAGTGAAGACTATGCCACAGAACTGTGATATTAATCTACAGATGTTTTGTCATGTGAAAAAGATTCCACACGGAGGTAGGATGAGGAAAAGAGAACCCTGCAGTCTAGCCTTCAGCACCTTACTTAGCCAAGGTGAAAGGCTAATCTCTTCAGGTGGCCTGTGAAGTCTGGGAAACATTTGGTGTCTTCTGGAAAGTCATTCAGTATGGAGAGTCTAGCCTCCTTGATATAAGCCTTACACTGGTATGCAAACTCAGACATTATGGAAGATCTACAGTGTATAACTGCAAGGACTATAACTTGCTTAACTCATTCAGTGAATAAGCTGGTGAAAATTTCTTAAAATGGCCACATGCATCATTTGGCCAGAAACAGAGAAGTGATATATCTCCCACGTACAGAAGTAAAAAATTGAGACGGGGAGGGGGGCGGGAGGGATTTTTGGATGGGCAGCTGTTCAGGCTTATAGATAATACAAAAGATAATGAAGTGGTAAAATAAAATAAATGCTAGAATGTCCAGGACAAGTCATACCTATAAACAGTATTGGTCACACAGAAAAGATGGATGCACTCAAGCCACATGATTTTGAAGACATTTAAATGCAGGGAAATACATGAAGAAAAGAGTGTCCAATAAGGTGCTTTGGCTAGCTGGGCTAAAGACATCATTAAGTATATAAATGAAATATTAATTAGAACAGTAAAGAGGTATTAGAACAGAAGAATAGAGTATTTCAGTTGGAAGGGACCTACAACAATCATCTAGTCCAACTGCCTGACCAGTTCAGGGCTGACTAAAAGTTAAAGTATGTTAAGGGCATTGTCCAAATGTCTCTTAAACCTGTCAGGCATGGGGCATCGACCACCTCTCCAGGAAGCCTGTTCTAGTGTTTGACCACCATCTCGGTAAAGAAATGAACCATTCTCTTGTGTCCTATCACTGGATACCGCGGAGAAGAGCTCAGCACCTCCTGCTCCAATTCCTCTCCTCAGGAAGCTGTAGAGAGCAATGAGGTTGCCCCTTAACGTGCTTTTCTCCAAACTAGACAAGCCCCAAGTCCTTAGCTGCTCCCTATAGGGCACACCTTCCAGCCCTTTCACAAGCTTTGTTGCGCTCCTCTGGACACATTCAAGGACCTTCACATCCTTCTTAAATTCTGGGGCCCAGAACCGCACATAGTACTCAAGGTGAGGCTGCACCAACACTGAGTACAGCGGGATAATTACCTCTTTTGACCGGCTGGTTATGCTGTGTTTGATGCACCCCAGGTTGCAGTTTGCCCTCTTGGCTGCCAGCGCACACTGCTGACTCATACTGAGCCTGCTGTCACCCAGCACCCCCAGGTCCCTTTCTTCAGGGCTGCTTTCCAACCACTCCTCTCCCAATTTATACTTGTGCCCGGTGTTACTCCATCCTAGGTGCAGAATCCGGCATTTTGACTTCTTAAATTTCATCCCATTAATCATAGCCCAATGTTCCAAACTATCTAGATCCCTCTGCAAGGCATCTTGAACCTCAAGAGAGCCTATTGTTGCCTATTTTATAGAAAAGGTGGTAGGCTATTCACTGAACTTTGAAAGTGACAGCTGTAACTGTATTTTGTAGAAAGCCCTGTTCTGTTAGACTGGAAATGCTCTTATGGTTTGAACCCCTTGAGAGACCTTAATGGGAACTCAGGTTTGATTTTAATAGAGCTTTTGTTTGACATAGATGCTGAGCTGTTTAAGCCTGTCGAGGATGAGACAGTCCTAAGCATAAGCAGAAGTGGGGCTCTAGGCAGCAGGGAACTGTAACACCACTAACAATGGCATCTATAGTGTTGAAGTGCCTGCAGAGGTAAGGAGGAAGTAAATGTTTTCTCCATGCTTCCTGGTTTAGTTTTAGAAATAAATCGCACTTGAGACACCAAAATGCCGATTAGATCCTGCTGTTATGGTTAAAGTAGGTAAAACACTAGGAGATACGTCATAAGGAGAACACAGTGGGAATAAGATGCATCAGATGATCAAATAGATGTTTTTTCTTTTCTCTCTGAATGTATAAAATTTAATAGGAATTAGGAAATCCATGGAAGGATCTACAAGAATTCCTGGGAAGAGGCATATGTTAACTGATAGGACACACAGCTAAGAATAAGGAGGGTATATTTGGCTTTTTCAATGTGATAGAATTACGTATGTCCAGTTATTCACAAAATCAGTGCCTTACTCATGTGGAAAACATCACAGAGGTGAAAATACTATGATTTTAAGACTCCACTGCTTCTCTTGTAGTTTCACCCAGCTAGACACTGAGCATCACCAAAAGCATTCAATCTTATTCATTCATGTGTGGCCTTTATTGATCAAATGTCTATGAAAGTAAACACAGTCAGTTAGGGAGGACAACGAATTAGTTACCTGATGTCCCAAGATGCTGATTTCTTCCTGGAATATGCTGATTAACTGCAACCCACTCCCTAGTTACCAGCAAGAGCTCAGAATGCTGTTTCCATTCAGAACATCCTCAGTACCCTGCCGGATAGGACGACAGCACAGGGAACCTCTGCACAAAATATCAATGTGACTTGACAAGAAATTCGTAATATAATTGCTTTTTAGCCATTTAATTTATATTCAGGAAAACTGGAACCATGTAGTGCTGCTTTAATATGCTGCCAGGTATTAACTGTCTAGGCATGAAAGTATAGCACTTGGCCACATATTAAGTCATCAGAATCCATACTGGTGATACTAAAATGCAAGGAAAAAAACCCCAGAAGCTGGAAAAGGAAACTATTGAACACTAGAACTGTGGACGCAATGAATATACTTTGAAGATGCTGCTAAACCAGGTTCTCATTGCACTTAACATCTGTGCTCATGGGTGCAATTCATTGTCTTTTGTGACATTACATCCTATACAAATCTTAGTAAAGGGAGAATCAGATTCATTGTGTATATCTCATGGAGTTCCTCTTCTAGCTCCTCAAATGGAGATCTGCAATGACATGCAGGCCATGTTTACATGTACAAGTTTGGAAAGTTGTGCTCCTGTTCTATCTGTGCTCTCAGCTGGGTTCAAGCCAGCAGCATGTGTTATCATAGTGCTAATCCTAAAATAATAAACCAGGTAACATGGTTCTGTAGTTTTTGGACTGGAACTGGCTTATATCCAGCCAGCTCAGAACTCAAGTGAACAAGTAACAACGTCTGCTTATGCAGATGTGCTTGTACAATCACACAGGATTTTGTGCAGCTTTGCATTCCCAGGATGAACATATTTGATACTACCTTTGCTTTCTTTCCATCTGTTGTAGAATTTAGGGGGCAAAGGCAGGGCTGAAAAAAAAAAAGAAGTTGTTCACTGATATTGTGCTGACAGTAACTCAGCTAATCCTAAACTTTTTATTTTTATGCATTGTACTTGATGTTAAGTATGGTGCATTTTATCTCAACAGCAGCTCTTTATCATTCTTTCTTTCTCTTAGTGGAGGAGAAGGGGGAGGAGAGAGATCAATAAGCTCTGGGTTATCTTGGATTGTCAATGAGCAGCATATTTCTAGCTCAAATTATTTCAATAGATGTTCTTCTTGGAGATGGCACTTGAATATGTGCACATAAAGGCTGCAGATTTTGTTTCTTTTTTCTTTTTAAAAATTGCCTGTTGGTAATGTTTCTTCAACTGAGGCTGATAGAATTGGTGATGAATAAAGAGGGAGTTTAATCAAGGCACATAACACAGCTGCTTGCTTTCTTCTTCTCTAACGTGTGGATACTGAGTAGTTTTTCTCAACAATCTCTAAACTGTGACCTCCTGTGACAAATTATGGCTTTCGGCCTTGGGTTGTTTCTGATCAGCACGAGCTGTCACGACTAGGCCTTGTTGATGACCTTAAAGTGGTTCTCAACATGGAAAAAGAGGGTTTTTAAAAGGCATAAAAGAACAAAAATAACCAGGCAACCAAATAACAGTACAATGTGTGAGCTGGGTAAACAGACCCATCCGTGAAGGTAAACAGAGTCATCCCAGGAACAGCAAGGTAGAAGAGAACCTCCTGGGTGTTTATTACTCGTCCTCCTGTCCCAAACAGAAGGAGGGATTACGCTAGAGCAGTGAGATGATGCAGTGCTGTGTTGGCGGGCATCGTGACACTTCGCTGGGGCATGAACCAGGGCTGAGAAGGAAGCGAGATGCACCAGGTGTTGGGCTAGAGCAGATTCCCCGGTATCAACTAGAGGAGCCAGTGGCACTGAGGCTCAATACGTGAGCTGCAGTCTGGGACAGAGCTGTCCCTCTAAGACTTGCAGCAGGATGGAACTCAAGCATGGTGGGAAGAGTTTGGAACGTATGGGTTTACTTAGCACTCGACAAGGAAAGAATCTGTGGGACAAAGTAAGTAGCTTAATGAGTTTAATCCAGAGTTAGCTGAAGGTTGTTGGTAAGCTTGAAATGCTTGATAGTACAGCAGCCAGCAAAGAGCATTTGCTAAGTTAGGTATTTATGTTTTGATGAATGTCATATTTCTTAAGCAAATTGACACATGCTTTTCTCAAGCCTTGTTCTCAGTACGGTATTTGTGCAGAATATGTTGTTTATTTGTCTAGATGTAGCCTATACTGGTCAACATCAGTCTGTGCCTGATATACAGCAAAGCATGCTACCTGCTGCCAGTGGAGGTTTCTGGTAGAACCAGAACATTTTAAAAATATAGAGCTTTCAGGCAGCAAAGCAAGGAGTAAATAATGAGGCCATTGGCTAGCTGACCAGCTAATTCTTGAATAGCTCTTTCAGAACCAGAACAAGTTCTCTCAACACTAAACTGAATAAAAATTGCACTTATGCCTTACAGTAAGCAGGAGCTAAGCAGAATTGTTTCAAAATAGGTGGTGATGAACTTGAGATGACCAGAGAAGGGTGAATAGGGTGGGGAAAGGTTAGGCCAGGTTTATAAATGAAGGCAGATTAAAGGGATTTAGATAATTTAATTTAGAGAGAACAGTAAAGAGTGAGATCATAGAAACAGTTAAAAACAATGGTGGGTTCAGCTGAGACTGGAAAACTCATCTCCTTGGTCTAAGCTTATAGTAAAAAAACCTAGTGGACAGTGAAACTGTTTTGTAGTGAATTTAGCATAAATAATTTTGAAAAAGGTTTGTCTTTGAATGAAATACCTAATGAGTGAAATTCATTTTCATGAGAAAAGGTAATCAAATAATTTTGATAGGATTTCAGTGGAAAGGGAATGGATCTGTGCAGAACTATAGCAAAGGCAGTTAAACCAAAATTAGTTCTAGAATAGTTAATAGCCACCAAAACTGGGTGGCAGAGCAAAGCAAATGTTCTGCCTTCTGAATTATGATGGTTATGCATAGGAAAAAGAAATCTCTAATAAAATCAGATGATTGGTCACGCTCAGTATTTTCTTTTCTTCTAAAAAGAATACATATTCCCAGGTGTTAGCAGAATAGTTAATGAGACAGTGCTTTTTTTCTCTCTTTCTCTCTCTGGAGTTAAATGCAAATACACACAGTATGGCCTTGGAATTTCATGATTTTCTAGTGTGAACTGGACTGAAGATTGCATTCCAGAGGCAAGAAGGGTCAATAAAACTACAGAGGGACTCAGAAGCCTGCCCTGCATATGATCACGATTAGTGTGAGTGCCCTGATAGTCAGAGACCTGCTGCACTGGGTTCCAATATTAAATACGTACTTTACTTATTTTTGGTGAAATATACACAATTAAAGACCTAGGATGGTTTTGTTCAGATATAAAGCTGTTGACAGTGCACAGTTTAAACCGACAAACATGGTTTTAGGCAAGCTAATATATTAAAATACCATCAGAACTGCGATACTAGGAATACAAAGAATGTGCATTCCCAGGTGTTGAAAGGGTTTGAGTATTGACAGAGATATGAGCAGCAGAGGCAAAACTTGAAAGAAAGGTCACTACTAATTTCAAATTAGAACTTCAAACTTCACAAGAAAATTGTCTCTGAGTAAGGAAAGTAAAAGTGCTCTGAGTTCATATTTCCTGGTTTGAATTACGCTGCATTTAAGACAGAGCTAATAAAGTAAATTGACAAATGACAGTCCTTTAGCCTCATCTTTGCGATCAACTAACTCTGATGTTATAGAATTTATAAATAATATATAAGAAATAATTAATCTAACCAAAAGCAAAGATGTGAAATATCTGCAGCAACCCTTTCTAGGTAAGGAAGGGATCCTATTCAAATGATCTTGTTATTTTACAATAATGTTCCCCAAATTGCAGATCCTGGAAGAAATACAAATTAAAGGATATCATTAATGTTTATGATGTGTGACTTGTACTATAAAAGAAGTAGCCTTTTTACAAAGATGGGCCAGATTTCTAGGGTGTTCAGCAATTTCTCAATACCTTTATATTCATTTGTAGGTGAGAGTGATTGATAACATGTAGGGCTTCTGTGACTGGAGTTGCAATTCTAATATCAGTTCTTACCATAAAGCCCCAATTAGCTCAATTTTCAGATGCAGAAACCCTATGACCTGAATCTACTGTTCACATTGGTCTTTTTGTAACACTTTTTAATTGGTATGACTGGACAAAAGGTTCAGCCAGGCACAAGCAGCTTCTTGAAGTGTTGGGCCCAATATGCCCATTAAAGTTTGGTTTTTATGCAGACATTGTGTCTCTAGTGGGACTTTAAAAGAGAGCTGAAGAGCTGGGCATCTGCTTGTCTTTTGTGCCCTGCAAATGATGTGCGTATCATATGCCTATATTTTTACTAGGTATGGTTTTTTCCCTTCCAAAACTGAGCAAATTGGATAATCTTTTTCATAACCTTTTTTTCTTTCCTTGTGTAGAAACATATTCAAAGAGGATGTTTCTTGATTTTATTTATTTATGATGTTTCAGTGTTATCCCCCTTGTTAAGATAACCATGTTGTTGGTTCTACAAGCCTGTAGTAGGCAACTGAAATTGTAGTACAAATGAAACAACACATGCTGGGTTTGACAGAAGCAAGTTGGGAGATATTTTTGCCTTGCAGAAAATTAATTTTGCGGTCTATATGAAAACTTTTCCATAAAATTGAGATATTAATTTTAAATGTGATTTTTTCCCTGATGTTATTCTTTGGAACTTATAACATTCACTGAAAATTAATTTTTTAACTTGGCTTGAAGGGGTTCAAACCCACACTCCTCAGCTTTGTTATTTCCGATATGATTGCACAGTTGGAGCTAGGAGGAGGCAGTGGATACATATTTCATATGTTTTTGTTCATAGCTTGAGAAAATCTGAAAGCTGTTGTCAGAGGAGACAGAAGTACTACCAGATTTGGGTTAGCACACTAACTCACCCTAAGCATCCCAATTAAGGAAAGTTACTGTCCCCATTATGAAAGTCATTGCTAGTGAGTGTTGCTGGACTTAAACGTGTTCACTGGGAGACATCCTGATTAAGCAGATCTCCTGAGTGTGTATCCTAATTAAATAGTGCATATAATAATAGATGTTGCAACAGGTCACTGGCTGGGTGACAGGATATTCCTGCTGAGCAGGAATCTTGAAATTTGGCTTATTCATTTATTATGAACCACTGAGCACAGGAAAAAAAAAATCACCCTATATAATGAGTTTTGAATTTCTCAGAAAATATTCCAATTTATTTGGTTTAATGCATTCATATACCTTTATAAAGAAATTAGAGAGAAGCTTCCAAATTTGTGATTAATTATGTCATAGATTAGTAACTGCAATTTTAGCCAAGAAAATTGACACAAATTGGTGAATGA
Source organism: Pelecanus crispus (assembly GCF_030463565.1). NCBI lineage: Eukaryota > Metazoa > Chordata > Aves > Pelecaniformes > Pelecanidae > Pelecanus > Pelecanus crispus. The sequence continues at coordinate 24,153,036 of NC_134643.1, forward strand.
ATAATAATAGACATGGTTGTCAATAGGTGGGTAGAAAGGATTGCTTTTACTGATACTACACGTTAGGAAATGATGAATAGGTGACATGTCTCAGGTAGTAAAATTTTGCTTCCATATATTTATAGAATTGCAAAGTAAAAATTTCATGAAAGAAAAAGTATTGGACATTCAGAGCAAAATATAAGGAAATCTGTATGTTCTGTAACTTTCACTGGGTGTCACAACTGTCTGTTACTGCCAGCTCCTGAGCAGCGAGGGAAAGGACGATCCAGATGCTTCCAGGAGGCTGAGAGCAGCCAGGAGTAACACCAGCCCCAGTGGGCTGGGGAGAGGTTTCTGAGGGGCTGGCAGGGATTGTGCAGAGTTCCCTGTTCCTTCCTGTGCTGCAGAGCAGGTTGAAGTAAAACTTGACTTCAAAGACCTATTCTCGGGGGAGAGTTGTTTAAAAACTCTCTTTCCTTCTGTACCGCTTTACCTAATTGCTTTGAATTTTCCCTGTATAGAAAGTTAATTATCATAGATTAAATTCCAGTGATCCTGGACTTTTTGAGTCTGAGAGACAGACAGTCTTTTTTGTAACCCTGTTATACGGAGAAATTCTTGATAGATCCACTCAAGGCTCTGCCTCATGAGGTAGGAAGAGGGGATGTCTCTTCACATTCCCTGAGCTCACACTTAGAACAGTTGTCTGGAAAACAAGCAAATGGAAACAGGAGGAAAGAGGGAAGACAGAATTTGTAAAAACATTTCAAAGACAGAGTGGTAATGGAAAAATGAAAAAAAAAAAATTGAAAGGTAGATGTGTTTTGAAGTAAAAAAACCCTAGAAGTGCAACAAAAGTGAATGATGAGGAGTAGATGAAAAAAAAAAGTCCCAACTTTAAGCATACATTTTGTGAGGATTAGAAATTACTAAAAATGAAAGGATCCTAACTGTAAAGTGCATGTTTGAAAATGAAACCACCTACCTTCTGCTAGAGCTGCTTGTAACTGTTTGCAGAAGTTGGAGAAACAGCAGTTTCCTTGCTCAACCTGGCTACAACTTTTTTTTTAGAATTCCAGAGGACTCTATTCTTCTTCATGCTACTTGTGCTCTGATATCTTCTGCTTGTTCAGAAAACTATAAAATTATTCTACTTTGAGTACATTTTTCCTCAGTACTGTTTTTCAGGTTTTAAGGAGTGTACCTAGATATCTCAAATTTTCTTCCTGTTGTAAAGAAGTCTTTTTAATGGGTTCAGAAACAAAGTTTCAGAGTGGTACTTAGGATATATAATAAAAAGGAAGTTTCTAAATAGTAATGTATTTAATAAACAGTTGTGAAAGGAACACTGAGATGTAATGATCAAGAGGGGAAGAACGTTTTGTGCGTAGATTGCAATGTCAACAGGTATGTAGTAACACTTTTAATTTTCACCTTTTTGTCATCCTGCATGTGCTTTCCTTCTCAAGATCACACTTAATCTCTTTTATGTGGATTTATGGGTCTGTTTCAAGAATTGTATCTTGCAATATTGATGTCAAATATTGATATCCTTGAGAATTCAAGTGGTATCCTTTCATGAACTGAAGAACCATTGTTAACTTTTAGAATTCTCATCTTACTGATCAGAAAAATAATTCAGAAATTAAGATTTTTAAAAATCATGCATGTTATCAGACATTGTGTATCATAGTTTCTCCCCTCCCCATATGTGGGTGGTAAGGAAGATTAAGAAGCAGCAATATTCTAAGTATTAGAATTGTCAAAGTTGGCCCTCTTACCTGCATTTGCAGTTTTAATTATAAACAACCTGCATTTTTCACCTTTCTTGTCACATATACATGAGAGCAAATAATTGTGCGTACATAACTGTAGATGAAGAAAAACTGGTCTTATAGAAATATTATGTATATTTGTCTACCATACGAGGTGCCTTTGTGTGTCTAACATTAGGTTGCTAAGTTTTGCTGCTTCTGTGATTACTCTTATGAAACTATTTCACCCTTTATGACCTTCTTTTCATGCAATCTTTCCTGACATTCAACTTATTTTGCTACTGCTAGAATTATGTGTTGGACCATTCACCATAATGCCTACAGTTCCTCCCTCTCTAATTCTAGACCACTGAAATAACCACACCCATTGTGATCATCAGTAAGGCCACTGGAGAATTTATAGTAATTTACCTTAACCCTCACATCTGGAAGTAATTTTTTTTTTTTTTTAAAAGAAAATCACTCGGAACCCAAATTGAAAATTCAGAGTCAATTGAGGATTAGATATGGTGTTGTTTTAAAGACTGATTCAGATGCAGAATCTGGCCTAAGATTCAGATTCAAGGTTTTGTTTTCGATTGGGCTCAGATTCTGGTATCTTCCAGTGCTCAGGACTCAGTGTTATGTAGCTGGTAAGTAGAAGCACTTAATACATATTGATTATGGTTGCAGCTAAGGCCCAGATTCTTTCCACCTCATTTTAGATATCCTTACCTATCTACGTATGAGAGAGAGAGAGAGAGAAAGACTTGTTGAGGTTTTGGGTTGGTTGAGATGCCTGTGGGCAAGGTCTGTCATGTTTATACAGACAATGAAGAGACAAGAATGATAAAGAGTCTCTGTGTAAGCATCTACTTTGTTACATATTTTAAGTTAGACTGGATGGTCTTTGGGACTGTGGAAACAACTAAGCATCTGCATCATTTCAAAGGAGTAAAAGAGAAGTGAAGAAATCAAGACTGAAGTAAAAGGATATCTAACAGGCAGATTTACATGTTTTATTGACTTGAGAACATGAGTAAACAAATTGTCCAACATTTGGTGAAATATGTCATAGATGTAACAGAAAATTGGTTTTCAGAGTTATGTTAGTTACGCAGCTGAGCTAAGAACGTCTACGTGGTATTTGAAATGCTGGTAGATAGGCTAATTGCTCATTCTGTTCACTTACTCTATAGTTTCATTCCTATCAATTAGTTGAGCTATAAACATTTAGCTCTTCTATGAACTAAAATTTTCATGCTCTTATCTTTCTTCTTTCATAGGTGTCTTGAATGTGGCCTACTGTACCGTTGTTTTACTAAAACAAAGCAGGAAAGATACTGTGTTTTAGTTGTTTATTTTAATTTACTCTTTTAAAAGGTAAGATAAAGAAAGCTGATTATGATGTCCAAGGAGTTCCCTTTTTAGCTGTCATAAAAAGGGAATTGTCTCATTGTCCTAATAGGCCTATGCCTCATATAGTACATGTGGTGGGAAACAGGATGAAGCTTGCACTGTTGATACAGGTTTGATCCTCTGCTGAGAACTACATTCTACATGAAAATGAATAAAAATTGCAGTTGAAAAAGTATGGGTTAAAGTCTATTAAAATATTATTTTCTAGAAACGTGAGTCTGTGGGTGTAGTGAGCAATTAGGCTGAGAAAATTCAAAGGATAATGTACAGTATAAATTTTATTATCCTTTCAGTCTGCAGACATCAGCAGAAAATCTTGTGTGCTTTTCTTTTTTTCCCCTAAAAGGACAGAATTTTGTGCTCAGTACAGAAGAACATACTGTAGTTCACAATGTGATGAGGCACTCCCTGAAATGCTCTTAATTTAAGTGTTACTGGTTTGAGAAACAACAGAACATCTTTATTAGAATATCTAAAGTAGCCAAATTGAATTTAAAACTTTGATCAACCCATCTTTAATCTGATCATTTCTCTAATAGAAAATCTAACATTTAATTATAGAGGCTTACATTAAAGTATCAAATACCAGAGCGTTCTACTGATCTTTTCTATGTGGCTTTGAAGAATGGAAATCTTGCTTCTTTTGTAACTGTCATCAGAGAACTTTTGTTAGCTTCCTTGTCTCCATAAAACAGGCAATTTGTCCATGAATCTTCTTTACGCACAAAAATTAGCTGCCTTTTCTCAAGTTTTTAATCTTATGGACTACTTTGTAGCCTGCAAATAGAGCTAGAATTCAATAATGACAATTTTTTAAATGTCAGAGTTTAGGAGTGACTAGAAGAAATTATTCTTTACCAAAGAATTCTCGGTAAAGTATTCCGTAGGAATAAAAGAATAAAGGAAAAGGGGTGTGGGAGAAGGCTGTAATTTCTTTGTGGATGGACATTTATTTTCATCTGCACAGAGAAAAATGTTGCAAGACAGGGGCACTGTTAAACACAGAAGTGTTAGACCAAGTTGCATTCCACTAGCAGGAAAGAAGGGCACAATCACCTTTCCCTGCTCCTTGGAGGCCTGAGCACACATCCTCTTCCAGCTGTTGCTGGGAGGGTTATAAGCCCAGCTACCTGGGTCTCTCTTCCCCTTCATCCCCCCATGTAACAAACTCAGCTGCTCATGTTATTGTGACCTGATTGTAGCAAACTCAGATTGAGCTGGGCTAGTGGAAGTAATGTAAATGGAAGTTTGCTATTATGTGAGTTATGACTACAGAAGCTTTTGTAGCTTGGATTACATGTTTGGATTGGGTTATTATTATTGTGCCACTGCAGAAACAGCTGCACTGGCAGATCAGAAAAGGCAGTGAACATGCAAGGTGTGCCGGCGGGGATGACTGCAGATGGTGATCCCCTCTGCTGGAGCAGAGCAGGCTGTGTGGTCGCTGCCATGGTGTCGTGGTGTTTCTGGCTCCCTGGAACATAGATTCAGATTTCTTTGTGTTACTTTCTTCCCCCTGGATAGGTACATGCTTTCAAGATTCTTCTTGTCTTACTACATTTCAAATGTTTCTGACACCAAAACGTGTAGCTAATGGTATGAAGATAATGACTACAGAAATTGAAGCTGTGGGTAGAAGAGATATGTCTAAGTCACTTTGGTATAAGTTAGTGTCATTTTCATTAATATTTTAATGAGACCTTGCTATTATGAATGACAATAATATTAAGGAATGTTGTGTTATGTAGCATTTCTGGTGGGACTTTCTTTACACTTACTTCTTTTCATGTGAGCCATGTCACTTTTATGAGTTTCTTAAATCCCAACTGGGAAAGAAGAGTAGAAGGTGAATTTCTTATCAGTTGTAGTGTTGGTTATATCTACTGTTTTTTCTCTCCCCTTCCTTCTCCCACTCCCTGCTTTAGAAGTATCAGTTCCCCAGGGGTGTGCTTTCTGTTAATAGGTGTTGAAGGAATGAAATAGGCTCTAGAGATGAGTTCAGATACTAATTTCAAGGGTAGCATAAACTTTTTTTAGTCCAATTTTTGAACTTTGTATTTTCCATGTCTCCTGCACATTCTAGAATGATTGGGACAGAAAGGACTTCAAGAAGTTATTTAGTCCACCTCACCCACAGCAAGATTGACAAGACCTATAACACTTCAAGGTAGATTTTTGTCTACACTCTTAGATACCTCCAATGACAGGCATGACACAGCACCCCAAGCACTCTGCTTGAGTGTTTTAGCTGTCCTGGTTCTGTGGATGCTTTTCCTGTTTCTAACCTGAATCTTTTTTGCTGCAATTTAATCTCATTACTTTGAGTCCTTTATACCATGGCTGTAGAGAACTTATCCATGTCTTTTATGTAAGACATTTCATATAACATTGCATTTCCTCTATTACTTATTTCTGTGAATTAGCAGATAGATGTAAGCTTTTTAAGTATGACTAATTTGACTGGAAGATTATTGACTTAAATGTGAGAAGAAAAGAACGGTAGGCAAGATATCTGCTAAAACCAGGAGACTTACAAGGCTATTTAATGGTAAGAAATGCCCATGGAAACCTAAGATACTGATGTCTGTCAGAAGCCTGTATGACAACAAATGCTATTAAAAGTATCTTTCACTTGACCCAAGTAATTTGCTGGGAACAGGGAAGAATCAGTATAAATATTTAGTCATCAAGGGACAGAGAATTTGGACTTTTTTTGGTTTTGTGGTTACTACAACAGCTAAATATGTGGATCCAATAAATAGCCAATGTTAAGAAAACAAAACAGTTGTGATCTCCACATTTGTAATAAAAGAATATACCTATACTTGGTTATTGTTGAGATGTTGTTCAAAAGATAAACTGTTCTACTACCACCCTCACTGAGTTGACTTTCATTATATATTCCCAAAGGCAAAAGTATTTTTACCAAAATCAACATGAAAAATTTCTCATTTCTGAAGTGAGACTTTTGGCATTGGTGACGTACAAACTACTTTTCAGTGATTTGAAAAGTACCAGCAACAGGATTTCCTTGCACTGCTCCTGAGTTGTTCATAGGCTGTAGAACATGTTGGAGGCAGCCATCTAACCCTGCCAGAGTCTTGAAGAGGCTTTAAAGAAGCAGCAATTGGTAGCACAGAGCAGATTAAATGTGGATTCCAGGAGTTGCCTTCACTTGCAGTCATGGTGTTAAAACGTACTTGGTAATGCCTCTCATCACAACCTGGCATGCACAGTGGAGTTTCTGTTACCTGTAAGAAATAAAAGTCACTAGTTTATTTTAAAGTCTGGGGAAGGGATGGTTTCTGCCACTTTTGCTCTGGATGTGAGGCTTTCAGGTAGCACCATGAATCTCACAGATGTGTTTGAAGAAAAAAAATCAATGATGGAGTCATATCATTAGTAAAACTCTGTTTTTTTGATAGGGAATTCTACAGCCCTTCTGTTCTGCAGAACTGTTATGAAGCTGAAGGGCTGTTCATTAAGGAACATCAGTCCCTTTCTATACCGTGGATTAGTAAACCTGCAAACTGCTGTAATTTTTTAGCTCTGCCATGCAGCTTCACAGTAGTTTTCCTGGGAAAGGCTGAAAATAGTTTGTAGAAATATTTCTTGTGCTATTTCTGGCTTTTTTGCTGATGTGACATACTGCTTTGATGTCCCTTGCTACATAACAACATAATGTCATCTGCAATGACTTCATGGTGCAGAGAAAATATGGAAGTTTGCAATTGTTTACCTGCTGTGCATATTTGATGGAAAGTTTTCACTGGGGTAACTCATTCTGTTTGTCACGGCTCCCATTAATCTGAGATGCACTCTGCAGCTGTGCTGGCAACACTTCAAACAAGGCAGATTCAGACCTCTGTATTTTCAAATGAAATAATGAATTTCTGCTAATAATATAATACTAAAAAGTTTTGTAACCTTCATTAGCACATTTTCAGCATGAATTTTATGGAGGAAAAAAAAAGAAATCCTGAACCAATTTGCAAAAACGTCACTGATTATACCTGTGTGAGTGCTCTCACCTTGGGAAAGGTGATAAAGCCAGTATCTATTAGCAATGTGGGAATATTTCTGCTATGCAGCTCTGTTTTAATACAGTGCTGACAAATGTATTCAACATATTTTCATGCTGTCCTATATTTAGTGATTCTCTGTAGTATTTGCAGCCAGTAGCTGTGTGCCTTTAGATATGCTATGCAGAAGAGAAAGGAAAATATGAAAGTAGGGAAGAAAACATTCTTTCTCTTTTAAAATAGAATTTGTTAGTGGAGCCAAAACAATCCTGTGCTGGTAAGTGGAGCAAATAAAAGTGATGTGATACAGAAAGATTGTTTTTTTCTCTCTTATGCATTTGCCTTTTTAATTAAAATAAGTTACAAACTAAGTACTATTTAAAGCTTTTCTGCACATGCCACAGGGCTCTCATTGTCCTGCCATGATGAATCATCACATTGTGAAACATTGCTATGTCTGGCAGGCTTTGCTGTTTTGTGATAGTGTTGATTCAGCAAATGTGAGACAGGAAGCCAAGCAGTAGGGTGCCACTAAAATATAAACCAACTAGTTTCAGAGGCGCAATATTACCTTAATGACACAAGAAGCTGGCAGAATGGTTTTACATTCAAAATATGAGGGGTAAATAGTCACTCAGTCCTCCTGTCAATCCTGACTTGCAACTTCACAGGCCTCGTGGCAACTGTTTGTGAAGAGTGTGTCCTCAAAATAAGGAGCAAAACTCTAATTATTTCAAGAATCAGTATGTTTTGTTCGTGGATTATGAATAAAGATGTTACAAATCCTAAAGAATGACAAACGTGGTGTTGACATTGCTTACATCTTTTTTTATGTATAACTCAATGGTGTTAAAAGAACAAATGAGGAGAAACTTGAGATATGTATAGACACTTTGCTAGCAGTCTTAATTAATGTTATCCTACAGCAAAGAATCTGCTTGTAGATCAGTAGATAAACTGTGGCCTTATGATTCAGAAATGTAAGAGTATGTGCATATGTTGAAATAAGATAATCTCTGTGCTCAATATCAGGCACTTTAATTGATATCCCCATTATATGACACATGTACAGCAGGACCTGAGTTTATCTCTCTTTGGCAGCACTCCCATAGAATGATTTAGTTTAATTACCATCATCTGTGTAATCAGTGGGAGTTTTATGTAAATAAGAGAGATAGTGAGATGGACACGTAGCAGAATGAGAAGAATGTAGTTTTTTTAATGAATGACAGGATTAAGCTTGAATTGTTCTGTTTGCACTCCTTCTGCATTTGCTTTCAAAAGTGCTACACTGGATGGCATGAGTATCCATAGGGGGACTTGAAGACAATCACTAGGATTAATATTGTGGTTAAAGTAGAGGTGTGTGTTGGGTATGTTAGCCTATAATGAGGCCAATAAATTACATGACAGAATACCCTGAAAACAAAACCAGAGACGACTTTATATCTTCCTTGCATGAGTAGCGTCATGGCCTCCTATTTTCCCTGACTGACTTAGCTGGTTAAGTAAGACAGAAACTTTGCTGTATTCCATTACACAGCACTGCTGTTCAAAGGACCACACGGTCTCCTGTTAAAAATCACACATGCTTCCAGAACTCTTAAAAAATTAAATAAATCTGATAAATAAACATAGCCACTCCCAATCAGCCACTTTCAGATCAGACATGCATAGAACGAAGCAGAAGTATACAGCTGCTGTATTTAACAACTCTGATTAAAAATGCAGCAAGAGGCAGTCCTTCCTGGAAATTTTCTGTGAACAGTTGCATCACTAAATGCCCGTTTGTTTAGCTCAAATGTTTCACTCAGAACAATTTGGGCTTAAAAACTTTTTAGCGAATTTTATGTGTTTGTGCCTAGCCTCTTTTTGGACTTCATCATTTTAAACTTTCGGGCCTTATAATCCATGATTTTGGGGAGGATTCAGTAACTGGACTACCTCTCCATTAGGAATGACTGCTTCCTGAAAAATTGGGCCCCATGAAAATGTTATTTCACCACTGGTACTAGCAGTAAAAATCATGGGAACATAAGTTTCACTGAGCAGATGCACTATCTGCTCACAGTAGGCAAATATCAGCTTCAAACCCAAATTTAGATAGAGAAATCTAAATTTCTTGATAACCAGACATATTGTGTTTATCTGTCTAGTCCCAGCTCCTGTCATTACTCTAAGTATTTCAGATAAAAGAAGCATGTGCTTTCTGTGTAAACAAGAGATTAATGGCAGGTTTTCGGTATTGAAGATCTTCTTCAGTTTGTAATAGCAGTCAAAGGGCTCCTGCAATTTGACTTCTTAATATAGCTTTTCCTCTCCCTCTCGTTCTTCCATTTCCTCCCATTACAAATCGAGTACAAGTGCCTATGACTTGTACCCAGCTAAGTGCTCTTCTCCAGATACACTTGTGTTGAATGCAGTTGTTCTGGCTATGCTCCCTCCCAGCTTCTTGTGCACCTCCTCGCTAGCAGAGCATGGGAAGCTGAAAAGTCCTTGACTTAGTATTAGCACGGCTTAGCAACAACTAAAACACCAGTGTGTTATCAACATTATTCTCATGCTAAATCCAAAACACAGCACTATACCAGCTACTAGGAGGAAAATTAATTGTATCCCAGCCGGAACCAGGACACCAGTTTTTCTAGAAAAGATTAGTCTCAGCATATGGCTGGAATGTTAGAGTTCCTTCCCATCATATTTAGCAATCTTGTTATATTTTTGTCATTAAATCTAAGTGTTGTTTTCTTGTAAGGAATGTTTTTATTTTTCCTTCCTCTGTCTCCATCACAAACACTTTTATACTGCCATGCATTTTACTTTATTCTTGAGTTACAGGATAATGTGGATTGTGCAGAAGCTGGATACTAATTATAAAAGTTTTTCATTCATAAATGCTCAATTCTTAGGAAGTTCAGATGAACAACCAAATCCTAATATTCAAGAGCTATTTTATTGTTAGCACTTGCCGTTAGTCCTGTTAGTGATGATTTTATGTTTGGAGTAATAAAGGCAGTAGTTTTGTTCCCAAATTAAAGCATACTGGCAGATCTGCCTGGCGCAAGTTGCAGTTTTGCTGAATTGCTTATGATACTTTGAATTCTTCTTTTGCATGAGGTCTAGTCTGCAATGCAATCTGTTCTCAGAGAGAGTTACATTAAAATCTGTCTATCTTTTTGCAAAATGGGAAGACATTAACAGGTATAGAAGGCTGTATGCTGTATTGCCAGTTCACATGGCAACCAGTTAAAACAAAAAAAAAACCCAAACCCAAATATAATATAAACCGAAGGAATGAAAAAGCAAGGAGTTTACCGTCCATCTTTAAGGATACTCCATCCTCCTCTGCCACTTTATTCAGCTATTTCTGTGTAGTAAATCAGATAGCATGCAAATATTTCTGAATGTGAAAATATTTTTGCATTGACAAGAGCAGTGGTAAATATAATTTATCCCTGTAGTAACTAGGGAAACACTCTGTTTTGGGGAATTAGGAAAATAATAAAGCTTAAACTAATCTTGCCAGGTTGCTTCATATTTCTCAATGGGATTACTAATTGTGAAAGGAAATAGTCTATACTGCAGTCACAGAAGAGAGATGTCTCATCATTTAAAGGGCAGGAGCAGAACAATCAGAAGAAATGTAAAAAATTGGCTAAACTGTAATTGAACATATTTGAAATTCCAAATATATACTGAACAAATTAACAGGAAAATCCTTGGGGTTTTATTCATGTGTGAGTATGGTTGGTGGTACAGTAAGCACAAATAAATTGTTTAGAAAAATTTCAAACTTTGTATTTTAGCTGCAAACATTTTGCCCTGCTGTCAGGAGCTAAAATTAGAGTAGGTACATTTATATTGTTATATAAATGCACATTTCGCAACAACTGCAGATGCTGCCTGTCCTTGCAGCAGCTCAAAGAGACATCAGTAAGTACATGTGACGATTAGGGGAACTTGCATACGATACATGGATTCCAATCAATATCACACAATTATTCTGTAGTTATGAAAATCACTGAATTGCAAATAGTTCTTGGTAAGTTTTTATCTACATTTACTGACAAGGTTTCCAACACATAAGCTTAAGCCTTGGGACAATACTTCAAATTTACTGACTGTGCTTTGACCAAAAATGAATATACTTTGTCCATCTTCAGGAAGAGGGTTGAAAATGACTAGACACAGAATAAAAAGGCCAAATTTTTTATATATAAACAGACTCCCAGCATCGCCTGAAAAGCCTGCCACAAAGCATAGCAGGTAAAAAGAGAGGAACTGATGGGCAAAACTTTGCCACTGAGTAACCTGTGTGTACGTGGCTTAGCTGTTGGTCTCGCTAAGTTGAGCTGGGCTGAAAAGACTCCAGGGTTCAGAAGTAACTCTCAAGATGCACGAAAATGTCATGAAGACACTTAAGGTACAGCTTAAAAGGATGTCAAACTCTGCATGTTTGCAAGACTCATGTATGTCTAGAACCGTGCATTTTTCATGTTCTAATAGTGAACAATTTTGCTTTAATCTCTAGGTACTGAATATTTCCTGCGTGACATGGCTAGGTTGGCATGTAGGCTGGGGAGAGGACTGGCTGCTGGAATCATGGGACAATCTGTAAGTTTAGCACAGGGACACAAGCAGGGAGATTAGGGGATCTAGTTCTCAGGCAAGTGATGCTAGGTGGGCCCTAGAGATACTCCAGGAGGCAGCGGTCTGGTGGAAGTCGTATGAAGCAGAGCTGGATCAGATCTGTGATGGAGCTGGTCAGCGGAACTACAGCTGCTGCCTGCTTGAATGGCTGTGACCAGTAGAGCTTTACGGGCTCTTCACGATTTTTGCTAATATAATAGTAAAAGTGAGGAAAAGAAACTGAAAATAATGCCACACTAAGTGATCTTGTGAAAGAGCAGGTGGCATCCAATGATTTTACAATTTGTTGAACAGCTGAAAATAATGCTGCTGCTAAATCAATCTTTCATTTGATTGTAGCAATAGGACAACATTTTGCAACTGCAAATCCTGCTGCAGTTGGTAGACAGCCATATTTTTGATGACTACTTTTAGTATTTTAGTTTATAGATACACTAGCAGCCAAGTGGGTCAGAAAGACTCAGTAACTTGTATTTCTCTGTGAACATTTGCGTTATCTCCACATCTCAACATCCTGCTTTCTGCAGAGAGCAGATGGACATTTACAGTACTTTCCAGTGGCATTTTCCAAAGTGCTCACTGATAGCTTTACCCTGCTTGAGTAGTATTTTCTGATAGAATGAACATCCTGTACCTCCTCATGAATAACTAAGCTCAGTGGGGTGGGAGAGTGACTCTAGCTCTGCGAGTCACCTGGGAGAGACGAGGCTTTGATCTTGGCTTTTTCTCTGCATACCTCAATACACAGAAATGTACACGCATCTGGGAAAAACTGCATAAGCCTTGTTTGAATGGGCACTGAGGAATAAAGGGGCCTAAAGCAGATTGGTGTTACTATATTATATTGTTATGGTGTTTGCACACAAGAATTGGCCAAGAAAAGGCGTTGTGAGAACAATAAATACAACCTCTGTAAACATCGGTTGGCTTTGCTAACTGCAGCAATGGGGAATGTCAAATTGCTCCCATTCTGCTTTGAGTTTGACTCATCTCCAAAACAATGAATTCTCATCTGAATTACCTTGATCTAGATGTGAGACAGACTGATGTCTTGAGTCTCACAGTCTCACTGGACTCTCCTTTACTGTGTTTGAAATCCTGACAGTCCTCTTCTCTGAGACTTGCAGCTCACTTATTCCAGGTACAGGAAAACATGTTCTGAGCAAAAAGTGGTTGGATTTTTTTTGGTTTTAGTCATGGTGGGTTTTGGGGGGGGGGCAGATGGGGAGGAGGGAGGCAGAATGGTTTGTTTTGTTTTGGTTTTAGTTTTTACTATTTTTGGCTTGGTCTTGGTAGGAGAAAAATCCCTGAGCCTTAATGTTGAGTTTCAAAATTGGCTTTGATATTGCTTTTAGAGTTGAAATATTATCAATAGAGGTAGGTTTTGTCTTTTATTTTGTGTGATTTCCTGACCAATAGTCAAATGCTATTCACTCACAGTTAGAGACTTGAGAGTGATTACTACACCACCCTAACACCCTTAAGGATGATCTGTGCTTGCTTTCTGCTCAGTTTAAATGGAAAGCATGGCCTTTTACAAGGTCACAAACATTTTTTCACCTTTCTTATGTAAACTTTAATATGCAGAGAAGGTCACTATTCTCAATACCATCCTACTTCAACAGAACTAAGTCTTAAGTGAATGCTTATTTAGCCTAGTACCTGAAGCTGACGCAATACAGAAGTGTATGAAACCCCCCCAATTCATATCTCTGAAGATCAGGAAAATAGGCCACAAAGCTTTTCTATAAAAGTTATACTGTATATCTGATGTTACTGTGACTTATTTAAATAATGTTTCTTTTTTAAATAAAACTGTCTAATGGTGATACAAAGGAAGGCTTTAGGTATTTGGATTTAGAGTGTTTGCTTGGAGTCCTGTGCTATATAACAAAGCTTATTTATTTGAATAATGAACTGAGTTAACTTCTGCACAATAACTGCAAGTGCTTACAGGAATTAGTTATTCCTGTTGGCGCACATTTTTTAATTTCTTTCATAGATACATAGAATAATTTTTCTGAAATATTTGGGCATTACATATTACTAATTTTTGATATGCTAAGTAAGCACTGGACCTTTAAGGTTATTTGATTGCTGACTGTCTCACACATTGTAATCCTTAGATAATGCTGTGTTTGTGTGGCTGACTGTACTTTAGGTTGCTTAATAATGACTAAAATTGCATTTACTCAAATGTGTTTTAATTACGGTTCCCTATAGGCCAAACTACAGTATTAAAGTATATGAGTCTTTTATGGTTTTTTGTATAATGAGCAGAGGCAAAGTCTTTAGCACAAATGGATTACAATTCCCAATACTAGATGAGAATGCTTTAGAACTGCAGCATGCTTTTCTTTTGTTTGACATCCTCTTGTCCTCAATGTTTTCCTAATCCTATTATTTCCTTTCTTCAGAAGTACTGAATACAGTAGCCGCATCCCTGAGAGGAAAGGACGAACTGACAAGATCACTTGCTGCATTATGCTGTGTTGATAGATTGTTTAAATCCTGCATTTGTAATGCAGATGGAAATAAACTGTGTCTGAGCAAAAGCTGATTAAAGAATTTAGTCAGAATTTTGTATCACAAAGAAATTGCTTGCTTAAGCAAAATAAAAACATTGATGGGGCCCAAGTGATTAAACAAAAAACCCCACCAAACTCCTCAAAAAAACAAAACCAAACAGTAAAAATCACAAAAGCCTCACCAGATACAAGCCCCCAAAGTGACCAGTTGTGCATCATGATGAATTCACTCAAACCTATTAATTTAACATGAGGGTAAAGGATTCTAAAATACTCACGTCATAGGATCACATAGCATTTAACAGACTTGAACTTCACTTCTGTAAAGGCAAGGAAGCCCTATGGTGAGAATTACTTTAACAAGCTCTAAAGCAGGATGTGTTTCAAGGAAAACAATCCAGTGAGTCAGTGTGCAAAAAATTTGCTTCCTTCATTTTCCGTCGTTATGCACATGCAGAAGCTGTGGATGTAAATGAGATACTCAACTCCTAATTAGAGCTGAGCCCTTCCATTCTCTTGACCTTTTGGCAGGTTTGGGCTTAGAGTCCAAATCCTATATTGATTTTTTGATTATTTGAGTTAATGCTGGTTTCCATATGGGGATATTAGAATTCCAGCCAGATATGGGTGTGAACTGTTATTAGATAGTGATCTGTCTTCTAAGCTGTTGTTTCTGCAGTGCTGTCTACTCTCCACTAACCCATCAATAAAGCATATTTATGGAATTTAGTCTATTTTCTTGAATTTTCTATGGCCTTCCTTTCTTGCCAGTTACCATGAATTTATAAGCTTTTGTAATAAAGATCTGGTCTTTAATATACTGCCTTTGGCTTATTTAGAATGATCCTCTGAAATGCCCCACAGGGAGCTATATTTTTACTTCACTTTCTGTAAACAGAAATCTGACTGTACTGTTAAAAGAGGAAGTTTAACACTGGAGGCAATCTGTGAATTTTAGGCTAACAAGCTGCATGTATGACTTCAGCTACAAAGTGTATATAAAAAAATCCTAACTGAGTAAGATACTACAAAATCAGTGTTCATAGGAAAAACACAGAGGAGTATAGACTCCTTTAGGTAGCAACAGAGATACAATTTTATACACAGCTTTTTGATACTTTGACTGACTGTTAAATACAGATAAGCTGCATATTAATCCCAGTGCTTTCTTCCGGGGATGCAGTCACCACAAAGCATCCACCAGGCAGTACCAAACCAGCAGATATGCAGTAAACTGCCAGCGTGCCAGCCCCCAAACTAAAAAGCAGCTGCGACAGCGACGGCGGCAGAGTCATCGTTTGATGTAGCAGCTGGTGCCAGCGCAGTGCCTCCCAGCAGAGCACGTGAAACCGAATTTTTTTCCATCAGAGGTGACAGAGGGGCCCTGGCCAAAGCCCTGCTGCTCCTGGCATGGGCAGGAGCAGAGGAGAATGGAGACGAACCAGGAGGCTGAGGGGAAAGACCCAGAGAGGCAGCCGTGTTTCTCACACCAGGGGCTGTGGGAGGCAGAGGACAGCAATCCTGTGCTCAGAGGGGTCCAAAGCTGCCCCCTAACCTCGCCCCCTCCCCTAACACACGCGCACACACCCGCCCGCACCCCGCCTTGCCGCTCAGCGCAGCAGCCACGGTGCGGTCCAGGGCTCCAGCCAGGTCTCAGCAGGCAGCAGGACCGTGGGCACTGCGTCATCCCTGGCCGCCCTCTGCGCTCTGCCACCTGCCACGCCTGCCAGTCTGCGCCCTCTTAGCCGCGCTTCTGTCACCTGGCCTGAAACGCAAGCGCCAGCTAGGTGTGCTAACATTGCTGAGCAGCCTGTGCCCGTAGAAATTGAGATTTTGGGATTAAAAGCACCCTGTAAAGGTAGTTGTATGATCTTTGTTACCTTGGTATCGAAGATCCACATGATATTGATCCATGTACTTACCTCTGATGGTGTTCCATCAGATTTGATCCTTCCGTCACAGATGAAAAGCTTCTGGGACGGCGCTGTGCCTGAGGAAACATGAGAGACAGATAGCAGAGCGGCAAACTGAATCCAGGTCAGAGCCCAGGCTCCTAGCCAGGAGCATGGCCTTCATTTGCTTGCAGCACCACATGCCCTCCTGGGTCTGCAGTGAGGTACTGTGGTTCTCTGTGATCGCTTATAATTCTGACTTGAGCTCTGGGAATGCTTCTCACTCAATCCGTAAGCGTATATGATTGGAAAGATATTGGACATCGGTGGGGGCGATCAGGATGTATGTGATCCCATTCATAAACTGGCTTAGGTCTTTCTTAAAGCCTCTGGGCTTTACTGGTCTCTTTACACCTACTGAAATAATTTTCTCTATTTCACAGCTAATTAAGAAGCTTCTAATTTCTAGCCTAAACGTGTTCATAGTCTGTGCCTATCCATTTCTTTTTGTGTTAACATTCTGGTTTATTTAAATAACCCTTTTGTCTTACAGTATTTTTTTCTTAGCTGCTGAGAGAACCAGAGGAACATAGCAGGACTGAACTTGGGGGGTTTAGTTCAGTGGACAATTTTATCCTGAGTGTTTTTATGGAACTGTTGTGCAGAATTTATGTAGGCAGAGATATCTGAGGTACTTCAAAAACATTAATTTAGAGATCCTCACAGCTACACTCTTTTGTAGGTGGGTATTTTACTGTCTCAAAGAGTTCAGGCAATTGCAGCACTGGTGCATCTCACCCTTGAGAGGCCTTCTTTATTTGACTGTAATGTGTTGGCTATTTTTTTTTTTTAAATATGTAACCTAAAAGTGTAACAGGGTAAAAAATTTGAATATAGTTTAATACCTGGTTTTATGTTTATTGCTGCAATGGCCCTGAGTATCTGACCTTCTAAGATCACTGACTGAGAGTTTGATAGTGGTTTTTAGCTGCCTACACTTTCAACATCCAGGAAGATGCCTTAAAATAAGAAGAAAGTGATTAGTGAACACTTAAAAAGCTTTGCTCTCTACAAACCATCACATGGCTACGGTACAGTTCCATAAATAGTAGAATTTATGAAGATTGTTTTCCTGTGAATTTGCATCTTTATATTAATTGACTTTGGTGTCAGTGAAGGCACAAGGTCTCATCAGTTTTTTCTGGCAGAACCATTATAAGGATTTTGTTTTTCCTCATCACCACATTTGAATTGCCTGGAGTTTTTTACAGGTGAACTACAGATCTGTCTTGTCTTCTCGTCTCCTAATTTAGAAACATCTTGATAAATATTATTCAATCCTTTTCAGTCTGTTAGCAAATTATGAGATGGCATACAGTAAGATTGCATTATTCTTAATTCCATCTGCAACTAGGCTGAAAATATTGTATTCACAATTGTGTTATCAAACACAGCTGTATTGACGATCAAAGAACTGTGTTGATTGACATCATCAAAGGTGTATTCCCCTTCTTTCTAAGCAATACCAGTACAGGACTTTGCCTGAAACTTAAACCACTTTTTCTTCCCTACTTAGAGTGTGATTGATGCAGCACCGCCATCAGCACATGTGGCTGACGTGCAGTAATCGCAAGCTTTGAAGAGTTAGTAGGGCACTGTGAACATCTTGCACCTCCATCATTTGGCTGTTATGACAATGTCAGAGAACTAGAATTTTTTAGACTTCTTTTTAATGACTAGAATGACTATAGACTGCATTCTGTGCCTAGATATTTAATCACCATAAAATGCAACTGTGGTAGTGAGAAGGGAGTATAATACACTGAACACACAAATCTCTGATATACTTTTGGCTATTATTGATGGTGTTGGAGTCTTACAACTTTCACCTTGTCATACCAGCAGGGTTTGTTTTAAATTTAAGCAGTATTTCTGGGGGAAAATTGATAAAACAATCCTTATGGCAGCAAAGACAGTATTATTGTAGTGAGTATTTTTAATATAAACTATAAATATGCAATAAAAAACTATGTAGTCAGTGTGATTTGTAAGGTATTTCAGAAGAAAAATGTTTGCTTGATTCTGAGTTATTAGTTTAACCCTCTGGATGTTGGTATTAAAACATTTCATTGAAGAAATAATAATATAATGTAAGCACACTTGGATCCTGGTTTGGATTCTGCATATGCCTTAAGGTGCAGAACAATTTCAAACAATCAAAATGAAGAGGCAGTGTAATGAGGAGGCTCTCTTAAATAATGCAGTGCTAGTATTCTCACTCTCGAGATTTTGTGTATGTTACAAGAAGCTTGCCAACTGTGCTAAAACAATATGGGATGATTGAGGAAGATGTGGGTGGGGTAAAAGTTTCCCAGAAGAAACCCAGAAAAAAGGGAGGGGTGGACACTGGAGGGGAGGGGGAACGATACAAAATGAAACATGAAAGTTCTGGTTGTACAGACTAAACTGTCCCAGGGGCTGTTTTTCATGGTGTATGATGATCACTTGTCTAAATCCTGTTGCAAACTCATCTGAAACATAGGAGAGTTTTGCATACATAAGAGAGGCAGGATTTAGCCCCATATGGCTTATCACTTTGATCTTCAAAGGTCAATTTTGTGTTGCTGAGCCAGTTCTGAATAAGTCCCCAATTAATTAGGAAGAGAAAACACTTCTGTTCAGAAAAAAAGGTGCATCTGCTCAGTGCTACTTTTTTTGCAATGTAGAAATTAATGACCACAAACAAAACGGTATTTCCCATTGCATTCTCTCTGCCCTTACGGAACAACAATAATGCAGAATACACCCTCACTAGCTATTCTGACTTTTTCATCATCTAGCCCCTCTGAACATCTACAGTAATGGATATAACTCTTGCTTATAGAGAACACTGTTTTCTTTGGTAGAAAGAAATTAGATTATCCTTAGCTTTTGTATAGCATCTTTCATGTAAACTACATTCCAAAACACATATAGAGTAAGAGCAGCAACAACAAAGAAAGTAAAAAGTAAAATAGATAATACGAGCTATAGACAAGAGAGAAAATGAAATCTGAAAACAAATGGTATGTTAATGAGATAGGGTATATCAATTTTACATGACAGAAGAGGCATTCACACCTAGAAATAATCGCACTGAGTGAAGAAGCAGAAAGGCCCATGTTAGATGAACTGAGGAAAAAGAGAACCCATAATACCTTTAGCTGAATTTGCTGTATGAATAAGGAAGCAAATACCCTTTGAAATCTGGAGACCCAACTCATCAGCATCTTCCTCATCTTCCTGCTACTTTGCAATGCTCAGGTGGTTTCTGTGGTAGGATGGAATAAGCCTGGGAATTTTTTTTTATTATTATTTTTTATTAATTCAAATAAGGAAGCCATTTTACCAATTTTTTAATGGTGAATGCTCTTTTTTTTTTCTTTTTCCTTTTTTTTCTCTTTAAAAAAAAAAAATCACTCCTATAGCATCAGACATCAACAAAACCTTAGCCTGCTTGGTCTACATGAGAAATAAGAAATATCACTTTTTACAGATGGAGGAAGAAGAGGTTATGATTCTTCAGAGTTGCTTATGGCTCAGCTAGAAACACATCCTCAATCTTTTGACTGGAATGGGACTACAAAACCGTTTCTTTCCCCACAGATTACTCTCTCAATTGGCCCTGCATGTCAAGTGAATGAAATAGAGTGTTGTTAGCAGACATATTTTGCATGTAACAAGCTGAGAAGTTGCATTTTGTTTATGTCAGACTGCAGAATTTGGACTTTAATAAAGCCTCTGCAGGAATCTTCTTGCACTGCAAGTCGACTTGAAGCAGGGCTCTGAACAATAAATGCTGCAGATTTAAGACCCGTTCAGCAGGGGACTTATGTGCACATTACTTCAGATGTATTCAGAATCCCACAGATGCTTCCAGCGCCTGCATGGAAGCATCTTTTCACATGCTGGGAAAAGATCAAATAAGGAAGTCAGTTTGAGATTTATGATAATACCATTACTGTAGGTTTCTGAAGGAATGGTGTAATGTGTCCCTAATTGTATGCTTGAATGCTCTAGAAGAAAATACTGTGGGGCATTCTGTGTAATCAAGACCTTTGGTTTTCCCTGCCCACAAAATGTGTGGGGAGGAGCAGAGGAGATCCAGGTGGATTAAAAAAGAACATTCACAGCTGAACTGAGCTCAGCTGGTTGCTGTAGATAATATGATTTACTCTAACCACAGGTATTTCAAAGAAGGGGATTCTAAGTGCTTTGAGTAGGCATTTACCAAAAATACTTTGTTGCAATAGGAATTTCCTAAATATTATTATACAAATTATTGTTAAAGTATTAATTAAAAAAAATATTGTGGAGCAAATGCAAAGCCAGATTAGATCTTGAATCAGTGGACTCCTTGGATTATGGTCCTTTCTTTTGTATGCTGTATACTTCCCGGAATGCAGGGGTAAAAAAGCGTTCCTAAATGCAAATCATTTTGCATGATGTGAATGTTATAATGATGAATCAAAGATAATTTGATTCATATGGCATTTTTCCACACACCTACTCATCTCGAGGAAGAAGGAGAAACTTATCTGCCTTTCCACCTACATAACAACACAAGGCACCTGATCTTAGACAAAATAAGCTCCTAGTGTTGATATAGTTCCTTGGATAGATATATTTATCGTGCTCTAAGTAAATGTGAAAGAAACACAAAGAAAACGTGTGCTGTCCCAAGGATGGGTTCAGAAATGCAAAATGCCTAAACCTGTCCTTATGCTTCCCTTTTATTTAGCATCAGCAGGCCAATATTAGATTTTTAGCAAAAAAGTAACCAAATAACTTCTCTTTTGTTTATAGTTTGTCATCATACTGGGAACTTCTTTTTCCTGTTATCATTAGTTTTTCTAAACCGTGGTGAACCTAAAGAAGGACCTTTAAAGTAAGACGAGGGTTTTACTTTCAACCTCCTTTCTTTAAAATATAGCTCTGTGTCAAATGTTTTCTGTTATTATTTACCAGACTTTTCAATTGAAGTCCAGATGGTAGAATTTGGCCCAAACATCCGAGAGTTATAGTTTCACATTGTATGCAATGAAGTAGTGAGTAGTTGCTTATAAAATAGATGGGCATCTCAAACACAAGGGTATTTTAGACATCAGATCATGTTGCTTCATTCTGAAAGCACAGTCCTCATAAATGCCATGCAAGAATCACAATTAATTAAATACATATTTTTGTTTCTGTGCGGCATTTATTTAACTATTTTCTCTTAGCAGGCAGGCTAAGCTTAACAAACTGCCACAGAAGACCTTCCTATTTTAAGTTATCAAGCAGTTTATGCTGTGGGACTTGTTAAAGCAAACTTTTCTTACCCTTTCTCTCAGAGGAATCTCGCCTTTGGAGAAAGGGGCAGCAGAGGGAAACAGAAGGCTGCAGGCACAGTCTCTGACCTTGACCCACCTGGACAAGGTGGGCTTTCTGGCTCTGGGCAGTTTTGGAATGTTTGCAAGGCAGGTCTGCTGCTGTGATAGCTGCCTCCTGCCGCACTGAGGCAGGGAGGAGGCTAGCGTGTGGCTGTCGCTCCTGAAACCTCAGGCTGCCTCTGTGCCATATCTTACTGGAAGTTAACTTTGTGCTTGTCTCTTCAGGAGGAGCTGACACCAGTTCCTTTTGGTGGAGGTACAATGTGCAGTGGCCCCTGCCTCCAGCCTGTTCACCCGTAAAAGCCAGCTGCAGTGGTTGCTGCATGGTTATTGGATGGAAGGGAGCAATGAGAACAAATTCCCTGCCTTAATTTTTACATTTAAAATTGGGCAAATTTACTCATTTTAGCTTTCTTCTCTAAGAAATGCAGAGGAACAACAGGAATGGATATTTTTACTTCTGATGGCTAAGTCTTCACAGTTCACCATGCTGTACTACAGGTCTGGATTGCTGTTTTGCTTTGTGTTGAGTGAAAGGCCCTTATCTTACTGTGTACAGTCACTTTGGATTCTCATGAAAACTTTAAATCACTTTCTGCTTTCCTTTATTTTAATTCTTTTCCTATGCCGATTTATCTGAGCACTTGTTTGAGGTTGAGCTAATTACCAGAAGTAAGATACAACCCAAAGAGGAAGGAAGTTGTAGACAAGGAATTTTGTAAGATACATTCACTGATAAATTGGTGCAAAGATGTAATG
Organism: Pelecanus crispus; assembly: GCF_030463565.1. Lineage (NCBI taxonomy): Eukaryota > Metazoa > Chordata > Aves > Pelecaniformes > Pelecanidae > Pelecanus > Pelecanus crispus. The sequence goes on from NC_134643.1 coordinate 24,175,453, forward strand.
ATATTAAATGATAAGGTACATGTACGGTAAATTGTGCTGAAGCAAATGAGAAGCACCTTTGAATTAAAAAGAGAATCAGACTAATGATCACTTTTGAAACAGTTAATCCTGGTGCTTTGTTAAGACCATTTGTTCAGTGGCTGCAGTGGATGAAGGGTTTTGCTTCTTCCAATATTTTTTCTAAAGTGTATTAAGAACAAGGTAGATAATTGTACATGTTTTATGTTTAACCTTTCTACATTAAAAAAAATAAAAAAATCTTTATCTTCATTTAATGCAAGCCTTGGATAAATTTGATCAATACAGTTTTAGATATTACACATATCTCTGCTTTGGATACAGGATTATGACTGAAAGAGTCCATGTGCAAATGAGGGAAGAAGATAATTTATGCTTTCAAATGTAGGTGTATTTTAGGGTGGTATGTATGGTATGCAAGGAATATACAGAGAATTTGCCTTGCTCACTTGAAAAAATGGTCATTTTATATCTTAAAGAATAAAGGGTGTAGAAAATAAAGTAAAACAAAGAACTAAAATGGCTAGAAAATGTTTTTTAAATCCTAAAGAATATCATCAGCTGATCCAATTGATGTCTGATTATGTGAACTATACTGAGAGTATTCTGGACTGAGAAAGAGAGCTGTGGAACTCACTCTAGCATGGATGGCAGGCAGGGAGTTGGTTTCACAAGGATCCAGGCAAAGAAATTGTGATACCGTATTTTGTCCAGTTTCCAACTGCAGGGATGCTTTGAAGGAAGATACTTAACATTTAATTGTGTTCTCTTCAAAACAACTTGTCCATGAGCAAAGCTTCTGTCTAACCCTATAAATTACTTGTTGGGTTATGCCCTGGAGTATGAGAGTTTACTGCCCTATGAAATTGTTTTTGTTCTATCTACTGTAGCATAGTTCATTCTCATTTTTCATATAAATATCTAATGAACATTCCAAACTATGAAAAATGAAACCCTTTCAGTGACTTCAGTGGGAGCTATGCAGTACAAAATAGGACTTCTGGAAGGAAACTTAATGAAATTGGTAAACCCAAATCAGTAACCAATTTTGTCTTGTTCAATTTACTGTTATAAATACAATTATTCTAGATGTATGGGAAAAGTTTTCTTCAGCATCTCGTATGAGAACTCTACCTTAAAACAGTGCAGTTACTGGATACTTACAAACAGAAATAGATGTAGGAAATCACCATATTTGAATATATACTATGAAGCGGTTCAATATGTAAGTACAAGATCAACTATCAGGCCATTGTTAATAAACCACAAAGAAAAGGTACCTGGGATTATTCTCTAATTAGTATTTTGAATCACTCATTAAAAAATACAGTTCGCTTGATTCCAGAACACCAAATTGCTTGTCAAATATATCTGACCCTTGATTTAAGTTGTCCTAGAAACTAAAGAACCTGTTACTTCAAAAAGACTTTCATGCTGCCTTTAGAGATGTACATATATGCCTGTACATTCAGATTCTTGCATATGCTGTTTTTCTTGGCCAGTTTTCTGGGGTCCATGAAAAAAATCTGCAGATGCACATATGGGGATATAAAAATATGCCTACCGTTTTAGATGCTTGAATATTCTAAGAAGCTCCATAGAAATATATCTAAATATACCTTGTAGATCTGTTCGTGAAAGAAGGGGAAAAAAGTGATGCATATATATGATGAATGGGACCACCAGCTTAACTAGAAGACAAAGCTGAAAAGTACATGCAATATTGAAAGACTTTGTCAAGTTATTAAGATCAAACTATGATTTTTGGACCTTAAGACTGTAATCATGGAGAAAGAAAAAGGAAATTAATCTTTAGGTACTGTGAAGTTTAGACTTAGTGATATTGAGGGAACTCCTGGAACATCTAATGTAGCTTTTACTTGTGTTCAAGTGGACTGGATGCATTAATAGAGAAAAATTCTATCAAGGGTTTTTAAAGAGCATAAAGACACCTTCTCTCAAAAAGCCCTTGAGCTGGAGATTATTAAAGGCTGGGACAACGTGCCAGTACATATGTTTACTCTGTTCTTCTGCTCTTCCACTATGAGTCATAGCCAGAAAAGGGACTATCAGGCTAGATGAACCTTTGGTCAGACCATAATGGCTGTTCTTCTGTAGACATTCCCTTGCAACTGGAAATCCAGTGGGCTCTGTTAGCAAGATTTAATTAAACTGACAGCTGTTCAGCAACAAATGTGAAGAAAAAAAAAAAAAAAAAGACAAGACTATTCCAAATAAAAATATGGACCTTAGTCCTTCTGAGGAGATGTAAAAAGGATCCTTTCCTGTCATACATGCAATTTTATTAGGAGGGAAGTATTTTGTCCATTTTTGGCTTTCAATCAGAGTAATAATATGCCTTTTTCCTATTCCCTTCAGTGACAAACAAAACACAAGAAATAATTTATTCTTTGAACTTATCTTATTTTTCTTCATTAATTATCAACAAACAGGTATTTGCTGCCCGTACGTGGTCTGAGAAGTGCTGGTGAGAGATTTCATCTCTCTGTGGAGTTACTGTGAAATAAGCCAGCAGATTAATTTATGTTCAAACTCCACTGTAACTGCCCAGGTACATGCTGCTTTCCTGTAATGAACAGGTTTCCTTTCTGACAGAGTAGAGTTATCCATCTCTTAGTGGGGTGGAAAACTGCATACCCAACCTTACATTAGAGTACCTTTTTTTTTCAGTCATATCCTCTCTGGGAAAACTGATTTTGAGTGGGTCATTTAAGTCCTGTTGTACTGATTCATTCTTGGAAAGGATGGTCCTGGCTTTGTAGACAGAAGTACCTGAGGAGACTTAGAGAGAGATTTTGACAGACGTTCGGAAAATAGTGAGAATGTTCTCAATGGGAAAATACCAGGAGACTGTGGTGTAAGTAAAATATTTTCTTATCTTCTCCCTTGCTAGTCAGTAGTCACTAGATTTAGTACTTTGGAGAAGCTGGGCTTCTTTCTGGCTAGCTGCAAGAATGAAATCTAAGTTATCTGTTAAGACATGATCTTGATTGTTTCTCAGAATTTACAACTCTGGCAGGTAACTCTGCGTACATGCCCTTGCGTTGTGCTTGTTTCTGATAGATCCTTGCCTGTTTCATTTCACTGCCTCTGTCTGAGGGACCTAGGCTGACTGTATATTCTCCTTTGCCATAAGCATCTTTTCACTGTGCCTTGTTAAAAAATGGACAGAATCTGTTGGCTTTGATTTTAAATCATGCACTCACTGTGCCCAAGTCGAGCTTGGCTTGCAATGCCAATCTGAGACATGCAACTTCAATAAAAGGATAGTAACACTGTGAGAGCAAGAATTCAATTTAGGAAGTCGCAGGTGGGATTGCCTCTGGACTTTTATCATCCACAGCATTGCCCTTCAGCTTCTTAAGGACTGACCTGAATCTAGCAGCCACACAGATGGTTAAAGGTGATTGCTAAGACATTAGTATATTACTTTCCAATAAATAATCAGACAGCCTCAGAGAAACCGATCAATGGCTAATTCAATTGCACATAGTTTTGCACTCTTAATGTCCTTTTTCCATATAGGATTTTACTCCAAACACCTCTGTAGCATTGCAGCTGCTGGAGTCTCTTCAAGTGCATGGCAGGCATAGTTCCTTCATGAAATATTTTTGGGCTTTACTACAGCTGCGAGGATGGTGAGGAGACCAAGTATTTCTGTTGTGTGTCACATAAGACAGTGTAGGACAGTGTCCTTCTCATCGGACGTGGGGGAGGTATGGTATGGGACAAAGGCATAGGTTCTGTGCAGCACTGTAGTTTTTTTGTGGGTTTTCTTATCTGCAGGGAGTTTCCAGAGAATAATGCTATATTGGGAGTGTACATGTTGGCTTGGAGTTACGAGGCTAACAGAGAAACTGAAGACCCTTAGTATCCCTTTTCTGCTCCTTTGCTCCCTACCAACTGTAATGTCATGTTTCATGGCTTTTTTTCTATGCAAGAGATGAATCTTCAAGTGAGTAGAAGTTTCACAGGGGAGGAAAAGACTGTGAAAGTATGAGTGGAGAATGGCTGGACTTTGGTCACTGGGATTACTATGCATGCAGTTTACTTCAAATGGAAACCCTGCCAATAATTATTTTATTTATCAAGTAGTAAAGTCGTCTTTGTGAAAAGGGCTAGCCCAGGCTAGTAATCAATTTATGATTTTATAAAAACTCAGGTGAATTGTATTTGGACACTGACATCCTTAAATGTTGACCCAGGGAGCCCAGATCTGAAGCCTGAAGTTGGAGCATGTCTCGCAGACTGTACACAAATATCTGGTATGGGACGTAGCAGACCTCATGTGCACATGCCAGTGTGGAAATGCATGAGCATAGCAAGCTCACTGTGTCTAACTTCTCTCTTCTTGTAGAGAGATATTGTACACAGGGGCTTGGGTGTCTTAAACTGTTACGTGTGCATATATATATTATGTTGCTTTTTTTTCATTGGAATTAAATTTATCCTCAGATAAGCTATTGTCGTGGTTTAACCCCAGCCAGCAACCAAGCACCACGCAGCTGCTTGCTCACTCCCCCTGCCCCGATGGGATGGGGGAGAGAATCAGAGGAGTAAGAGTGAGAAACACTCCTGGGTTGAGATAAGAACAGTTTAATAATTGAAATAAAGTAAAATAGTAATGATAATAATAACAAGATAATAATGATAATAACAATAATAATATACAAAGCAAGTGATGCCCAATGCAATTGCTCACCACCCACCGACCGATACCCAGACAGTTCCCGAGCAGCGATCGCTGCTCCCCGGCCAACCCCCCCCCCAGTTTATATACTGAGCATGACGTCATATGGTATGGAATAGCCCTTTGGCCAGTTTGGGTCAACTCTTCTGGCTGTGCCGCCTCCCAGTTTCTTGTGTACCTGGCAGAGCATGGGAAGCTGAAAAGTCCTTGACTAACATAAGCAGTACTTTAGCAACAACTAAAAACATCAGTGTGTTATCAACATTCTTCTCCTACTAAATCCAAACCACAGCACTGTGCCTGCTACTAGGAAGAAAATTAACTCTATCCCAGCTGAAACCAGGACAGCTATCACTAGTGTTATTCTGTAATTCATCTCTTTTTTTTTTTCCTTCCATATTCCTTTTATTTTCATTTTTTGGCTACTCTGGGTTCTAAAGTAATCAGTCCATCTGTGCAGAAAACAAACACAATAAAAGAGAGGGCAGAAGTTGTTTGTGCTCTTCAGGGCTGTTGCTTGTTTTTTACTATTTAAAATAGTTTCCTTCTGCTTTTCCATCCTTCCATCACTGGAAACTTTCTAAATGGTGGCAAAGGCATTCCTAATGAAACTGCCTTTTCAGATACTAAATTCACTGGAACTTTTTACATCTTTGGTCTATTGTGATCTTTCTCATGTGCAGAAAAATAGTCTTGATGTTGTGGTATTTTGGCTGCTATCAGCATTCAAAATTTGACTTGAAAAAGTTAAAATTTCAATATTCAAATTTCTAGTAACTTTTATTGAGCTCTTCTGGGATTTGAAAACATGCATTTGACTTGAATATTTCAATGCAAACTCCCAAAAGCTTTATTATGGAGGGTTTGGAAGAGCTATAGTTGTTCCTCTACTCTTTCTCTTGGCAGAAGTATATGTATTTCACTGATGAAACTTCTTAAATAAGCAGAGCAAGAAAGTTCTTTGGAAGTCTGGAGAACAAAGGATTCATTCCTACTGCATATTTTTTCCCACTTCAAACCTTGACAGTGATTAATCATAAAGCATTGCAAACAAAGGTATATTATTCTTTTAGCACTAGGCATTTGCAGAAGATTTTGTTTTAGGATCAGCACTATTATTTGTACATTACACTGAACAATGAATGATTGTAGCACAGCTCTCCAGTCCTTACTTGCTTTGTTATCTTCCCTTTGTCTTCTATGTTATCTTCATTTTTATCCTCACTTGCTACTTTCATCAACTAATATAGGATGGATTTTTTGTTACTGCAAGGTGGAGTTTCTTTCTCAGAAGTCCATGGGGCTAATCATATGTCTGTATTCAAGATATAACTCAGAGTAAATTGAAGTACCTTCATTTTCCCTTTGTTACATCTTTTGATAGATTTGATGGGCAATACTTTCAAGAATTGATTAATTTTGAAAACATGTATTTCTGCATTTTTCTTTTATAATGACTGAGATATAAGTGCTCCATGGATAATAGATTTTTGTCTGGTATAATTGTTGATACCTTTTTGGAAAAATGTAATGCTTAAAAATGTTATATGTGATAGAAGAATTGTATCAAATTATTGAAACCATGTGATCAGATGAGTAGCATGGACATAGAAAAATCCCTCAGGCCCTTGATGAGATAGTTTGTTGATCAAAGTTCTATGTGGAGACTAGATGCACATTAAAATAGTCTTTTATTTCAGCTTATATTAACAGCATAATGGTGTCCACTACTGTGCAATGTTCAGTAAAAGTAATTTTGTACTTAGTGATTATAGGGGTTTTTGTGTAATTTTTTTTTTCTTGCTTCATTGTCTACAAAATATGGTGGATTTATTAAACATTTTATTAGAAGAGTGTGAGCTGCAGACATCTTTTGTTAGTTACTAGACACGTTCAATACATAGTCTATCACAAAGCAACCACTTCCTTCCATTTCTTTTACAGCTAATGGTGATTTCCTGTAGCACAGCTATTATTTGCATGGAAGGAGCTAGGTCTGGATTCTTCTAATTTTAAAACATTAAAATCTAGGCAGAAACAAAGCCTGAACAGAACTTGCAAGATTTTGTCTCTGGTAGAACAAAGAAGGGTACAGCTCTGTGGCAAGGATTGAACTGTGGTCCAACCACCTTCCCAGTGTTTGATTTGTTTTCTATGTCCTAAGCCTTCCTTGACTTACAGACACTGCTTTTCATCCATTTTATAGCTACATTAGTAAAAGTATCCAGATTTCCCTTTTACTGCAGTGTACTGTTAGCATATTTTATCCTGAACACAGTTGCATTCATTCACCTGATGTCACTGAGCAGCTTGGTTGAGGTTGACTGACATCCATATATTCTGGCTGAGCCTTTCCAAGTTTGGCCTAGGAGAGCAAAAGCTCTTCTTCCCATTAGCTGCCATTCTTTACTGGGGATTTTATGTGAGCTGTGCACTTTGATAGAAAGAGCAGGTTCTTCTGTTTCTTCCTGCATCATAACAGCTTTCTCTCCATGTTTTCCCTTCTTTGATGTTAGGTAGAGCCTTTGTTCCTCTCAGAATGTTAGCAAGAATGAAGTTTCTACCATCTGAAAAAAGGATAGGCAGGGTTAAATCCTGTCCTAGTACAACTATTGACAGACTATATAAAAGCAGACTTTGATCCTACTGGCTGGTCATTTCAGAACAAGGCAAGGCAGTGTATTCCCACCATTTTAGAAATAGTGGGAATAGGCCTGAATCAGATCACTTATTGGACCTGCTATCCAGAATCCTTAGTCTGAATCTAAGAATTTTTCAGTGATTCAACTTACAGAGTTGCTACCTGTATTCTTACTGAATAAGGACTTTAGTCTTTCCTGAATAAGGACTGAGAATACATAATAGACATATATGCCTGCTGTACCATCTACAAGATAGGGTGGATTCAGAAGATTAGTCTGATATCTGTGTCCTTAAACAAAAGACATAGGTGAGTAATTAGACATTTAGTAAAAGTAAACATTGCTGTATTTCTGCAATTTATTTTACATGTACGTAGATGGTACCTTTGATCTAGCAACATGTAAGTACCTTTTCAGCATTTATTATACACCAGAATTAAAACCATTTCAGTGTTTTTACTCTTGTGTCATAATTTCTACATTGTTGTTACATGCCTTAAAGCAGACTAACACGTGTTCAATTTTCAAGCTCTCTTCCATTGCATGTGTAGGTCTTCTGAACACTTTCCTGCTTCTTCCTTCAGCTCTACGTTCTCAGGCCCATTGCAGTCCTCTAAACATGTCTCCTGGTTAGTCACTTTTGACCTGATGCCTTTTTTTCTCTAAGGCTTTATGAATTAAGCTAATCCTTCATCCCAACATACTTCAAGAAAAGACTAATTAGCAGATCCACTCACTCCTAAACTTCTCAAGAGATATTTTACCGCTTGGTATTAAATGAATAGAGACATCAGGTTCCTCTCTTTGACTTTATTCTCTGATCCGAATCTCACAACAGAGTGCCACAGACTTTCTTAAAGCTACAGTAGCTGTGTAGCCAACTTTAATTCAGTTACATTTTTAAAATTAAGGTAGGCTTCTGTAGGTTTATGTGGAAGGCTACGGAGTGACTCTTGTTCACTCACTGACTCATTCCTTTACTTTACTCTGCGTTATAAAAGAAGTATTGCTTATTCTTAATATCACTTTATCTTCAACTGGCATAAAGTAACATAAAGACCTGAAGCAATATACAAGATTTAGCTTTATTCTCTTCATATTTTATAATCCTCTCTGGTAAGAAGTCAGCAGATAATGTTCATTAGTATTTTTAGATTCTAATGGTGTTCTTACCCCAGTGTCCAGCTTTCAAAGTACTTTGAAGTCAGATAAAAATAGTTAGGTACTAACATCAAAATAGATATATGAATTTTGCAAATGTAACTTGCAGTCTAGATACCTAATTAAATAAACTCAGCCTTCCTAATTTGTATATGAGAAGGTTACTTAACTTACAACTTAATCACATAACTTAATAATGTACAAGTTGTTTTGTTTGGAAGAATGAGGGATATGGATCTCTGTTTTTGATGAAAAAGGTATGACCAGACCCAGTTTTTGTAAACTGAAGTTAGAAACATCAGACTGGTGAAAAGGAACATTTTTTTTTTTCAGTAATGAAGATTATAAATCATTGGAGAAACTTCTACAGGGGTCTGGCACACCCTTCATACCTTGAAATGTTTGGGTTTTTTAGCTATATACACTTTAGTTCAGATGGAAATCAGCTGGTTTCACACATTATAGGGCAACATTCTTTGACTCACTATACATGGAATCACTCAAATTATATTTATATTTCATTGGAAATTCTGATATAAAAAAATTAAAACAAATACTGAAATTTTCCATAGTAAAAATAAAATATTTACTTCTCAAGTGTTTAGCTTTTAAGTCTCAGTAATGCTTATGTGTCATCTTGTACTGAATAAAAAAGAAAAAAAATCAAAATGATACATTTGAAATAAAAAATTCTCATTTTATCTTAATATTGCCAAGATAAAAGGAAAAAATTCAACCAGTATGTCTTTTCATCCTTTAAAATTATGTCAAACAAGTGCAAAATATTTTAATTTTAATGAAACTGCCTTTCCAAAAGCTAACTAAGGACTTTGACAAGGGAAAAGCAATGGATGTCATTTATCTGGACTTCTGTAAAGCCTTCGACACAGTCCCCCACAACATCCTTCTCTCTAAATTGGCGACATAGGGATTTGATGGGTGGACTGTTCAGTGGATAAGGAATTGGTTGGATGGTAGCATCCAGAGGGTCGTGGTCAATGGCTCGATGTCCAAATGGAGACTGGTGACAAGTGGTGTCCCTCAGGGGTCTGTACTGGGACCAGTGCTGTTTAATATCTTAATCAATGACATAGTGGGATCAAGTGCACCCTCAGCAAGTTTGCAGACAACACCAAGCTGAGTGGTGCGGTGGACACGCCAGGAGGACGAGATGTCATCCAGAGGGACCTGGACAAGCTGGAGAGGTGGGCCTGTGTGAACCTCATGAGGTTCAACAAGGCCAAGTGCAAGGTCCTGCACCTGGGACGGGGCAACCCCCGATATCAGTACAGGTTGGGGGATGAAGGGATTGAGAGCAGCCCTGCGGAGAAGGACTTGGGGGCACTGGTGGATGAAAAGCTGGACATGAGCCGGCAATGTGCGCTTACAGCCCAGAAAGCCAACCGTATCCTGGGCTGCATCAAAAGCAGCGTGGCCAGCAGGTCGAGGGAGGTGATTCTGCCCCTCTGCTCTGCTCTGGTGAGACCTCACCTGGAGCACTGCGTCCAGCTCTGGGGCCCTCAGCACAAGAAGGACATGGACCTGTTGGAGCGGGTCCAGAAGAGGGCCACCAAAATGGGCTGGAGTACCTCTCCTATGAGGCCAGGCTGAGAGAGTTGGGGTTGTTCAGCCTGGAGAAGAGAAGGCTGTGAGGAGACCTTATTTGCAGCCTTCCAATACTTAAAGGGGGCCTATAGGAAGGATGGGGGCAATCTTTTTAGCAAGGCCTGTTGTGACAGGACAAGGAGTAATGGATTTAAACTCAAGAAGAATAGATTTCAACTGGATATAAGGAAGAAATTTTTTACACTGAGGGTGGTGAAGCACTGGCACAGGTTGCCCAGAGAGGTGGTGGAGGCCCCACCCCTGGCAACATTCAAGGTGAGGTTGGACGGGGCTCTGAGCAACGTGATCTGGTTAAAGCTGTCCCTGCTCACTGCAGGGGGGTTGGGCTGGATGACCTCTAAAGGTCCCTTCCAACCCAAAGCATTCTCTGATTTTATGAAAAAGACTCTAATCAAACTTAAGCATGGAAGAGGCCAAGGTAAATGATGGCAATTGTCTCTTTGGGCCTGAAAATCTTTTATCTTTTACTCTAATCCATGAACATTGCTCCTCGTATGTGATGTCATTGATGTAAGATAATCATGATTTGCAAGAGAAGTTCAGCTTGTTCCTGCATGGCTGAGGTTAGCATAGCTCCTGATGACAATTTCCATGAAAGCAGAATAGGCACTCTGAGCACAAGTTTGCAATTGAGCACTTGAGCAATGTTAGCATGGGCTTACCTTTAGTTTAGGCATGCTATGTGAAGAATTTATGCAGTAAAACCCATTACCTCTATGTGCAAGGTTTTGTTGTAGGAGACTATGAATTTATATTATATTTGCTTTCTGGGGATTAGATTTACCTACAAGATTCCCTGTCAGAAGTGATACCTTCTTGATTTTCATTACAAATTTGGGCTTATAATTTCATGTAGAGAAAAACATAGAATTCTCTTTTCCCAATTTCAGACAAAACTTAGCTGACAGTTGTTTTGTTTTACTTCAAATTTGAGACTATTTTTTGAATGTCACATTCAAGCTCAAACATCAGTAATCAAACTCAGACTTAGCTTCATTTAAGTAAGTCTTTGCATGCAAACTATTTTGATAGTTCAAATTGTGAGAAAATAAATATTTGATGACTAGAGCTAATCTAAGCTAAATAACATACACCTAATTTTAAGAATAATTCCCTGATACTAGACTGTTTGGTTAAAAGAATACATAAAGAAAGATGGAAATAATTGCTTTTGCCACCAACATTCTGGAGGATAGCAAAAAACAGAAGAGATCTGTGGTTATTTTATGACCACAAAGAAGAAGAATGTCTTCACTTATAAAAGCAGACCAAAAAGTTTCAGAAGGAGAACATTAATCACTGCTGCTATTTTTCTTAGAAGGCGTGATTAAAAGTCAGGTTCTGCTGCCTGTGTACAGCATTTAAGTGCAAAGGAGGTGACTGAAGGAAATCTCTGAACACCATAATAGCTGTAAGAAGCATGCAAGGGAAAAATAGGAAACCAGTCTACCATTAAAATTAGGCAATCCAGGACAACTTAACTGAAAACAGTCTTTTATATCACTGATAAAATATTTAAATAAACAGGGTGGGGAGTGGAATCAAAAATTTTAAACCAAAGATTCCTGCAGGGAAGAAATTATCCTAAAAGAGGAAAGGTTGTATTTATTTAGAAATAAATGTTTTTACAAAATCCAGCCCTTCTTGTGGTGGGGTTTCTTTTCCTGCCTAAACATAGTTATAAGGAACGCTATAAGCTCCTGTGTCATCTTCATGATGCTGAATACACCCATCGGGGACTGTGACTTGGGACCGTTCATTGACTATACTTGGAGGTGAACTGGTAATTTTTATGTGTGACCCACCTCTAGAATTTTTTGAAGCAGCCATTTGCATCTAAACTCCCTAAAACATCAAATCCAAACCTTTACTGCTTCTCAGGCCCATTAGTACTGAGAATCTGAAAGAAATGGAGGAAACAATAAGGGCCATGTTCAAGCAAACTTATTTTCAGAGAAAAATATGTCAGGTAACCACAGGCCAGGGTTTGAGTTCGCACTATTACTTTGTTATAAGTCAGAACTGATATTACTTTAAAAAAACAATTTGAAAATCTTTTAGAATTTAGGCATTTATGAAATTTCTTTTCATAACCTAAGTTTCCCTGATCTTTAGAAAACAAACAAAAATAAAGAGGGTCTCCTGTCCTCTTTAAAGATATACCTGACATGTAGCCAGAAAATAGAAAATAACAGTATATTTCTTTTTTCACATTATGTCTCTGCAAGTTCTAAATCTGTAAGAAGAACCGTGTTTCCCCAGAGACAGATATTCATACTCACTACAATGATAAAAAAAGACATAGCTGTGAAAGTATTGTAACAGCTGACCAGTAAATGTAAGTGGAGACTGATTTCAATTACTTTATTTTGGCCACAGATTGTTTTGAAGTTTGACTGGGCATCCCATGTCCTTTATGAACTAGTTATACAGTGATTCACTGTGGAGAGGAAAATTTGTCTCTCACAACCTTCCAGAATTCAAGAATGAAGAATTTCAGGCTTTTTTTTTTTTTTTTTTAAGGGTATGTGATTTTACCCATTCATAAACATCCCTACTGCAGATGAGTTTTTCTTTTAGCCCCTTACTTTCAAGACTGTGAAACTTGGCTTTTGTTTGTGCAAATAACACTAAAAAGTCAAAGGATGAAAAATGTATTGTTTGTGGTTTTCTTTTTCAAACCTGAAAAAAAAAAAATCCGTATGTTTGGTGATGGTAAGGATATCCCTTGCAGTTACTTTCCGTCAGATGCTGGTGTTAATGGAAGCTGTAGTGGTACATTCAGAACTGTTTGTTCCAGGGGGAAAAAAAAAAAAAAAGAGTATTTCTTACTGTTCAGAATGGAAGTATAAAATAACAGATCTTGCTTGCTTCATGTCACCTTAGATACAGACTCTGATGACTGAAGCCAATAGCCAGTGATCTCACATGGAGCCAGAGCTGTTTCTTTTCTTCTTCCTTTTCTATTTTAGAATTAACATCTCTTTGCCCATGATATAAGTATCGTGTGAGCACATGTGTTTGTAAAATAAGCATGGCTGTATGCCTGTGAATACATATAGGAATGTAAAAAAACAGATTTAAAAGGAATGGGTGAATTGTAATTATCAGAATGTTTTGTGTTCTTTCATGGTTTCACTGAATGCTTTCTATTTTTTTTTTTTTTTTCCAAAAGAATGAATAAAAGGAAGACCCAAGAAAACACATTGCTAAAAGGCTTTTTCTAAAACACTGAAATAAATGAGAGAGACTTTGAGCTCTTAAGTGCTGTTAGTTTTGAGTAGAAAAGCTCATGACTGTAGCTGATTCGTTAGTGAAAAACATCATCGACCGGCTTGTGCATTAAAAATGTCTTTGTCATAAATATTAAGGGATTTTGAGAAAATGCATTTTTACTTAAATAAAGGAAAGAACCCATCAATGTATGGGCTCAAAATGCATACTGTTCTTGTCTGTTACAAGATCATAACAAAAGCTCTCATCCTCCATTATATTTTAGTGTATTGGATATTAAGTGCCACTTCTGTCCATTCAGAGCAAGTATTATTTAAATTATTTATTTTTTTAAAATGTTTTTCTTTTTATTACCTGACATCAAAAAGTGTTGCCACTATTGGCTGAAGAATTATCCATCTTTGCAAGAGTAACTGAATTGTTTGCTGAAGTATTTGGTGAGCTTCCGAGGAAATGAAAAGCAGCAAGAGTTTAAGATATTTCCATTCTGCAATTAGCTGGTGACTGCAACAAAGGAGGTGTACTGGAATGAGATTTTATTTAGCTAGATTTGGACATAAATAGCAGTGAGGATGTCATGGCATGGACTTCAGTGGGAGCACAAAGCCTGCAGAAGGCTCAGGTTCTTATTTGTAAAGCTAAGCTACTCTGAAGTCCATATAGGCACGTCAGAGATCATATGGTTTCTTGGGGTAGTTAAGTGAAGGTAGCTCTGCAAAGAATGCATGGCTGCATTCAGACCTCCCAGCTACAGTACTTTGACATTAAGGAGACATTTACATTTTGAAGAATTATTGCTTGTGAAATTTGATCTTCAGCTTCTAATTACATCTTCCTAGGTGTCACTCCCTGTTGACTCATACTCTAGAAAATTATTGTTAAGGGCAGGGGATACACAAGAGGATGGCAGCAAATTGGTTGTGGTTTAAGTTATAATTCCTAAAAATTCCTGATTGTCAGCATCAGTGGAAGTCCCAGGCAGAACAGTCACCTTATTTTTCTTTAATACTCGGATGTCTTAGCATCCAAATTTATCAAATAATGAACTGTCTGCTTAAAAAGAAGGTCTTGATGGATTCACTAAATCACAAGGCTATCCTGGTTTTTGTCAACAGAACTTGAGTGTGGAGCATTTTGTTGTTTTTAATATCTCCAACAACCTTCACGCTGAACTAGGTTCCTGGCAATTGGAACAGACTTTCCATATAACCAGGTCTAGATTTTTCTAGAGTTTCAATATAACCAGTGGAAGGACTGGAAGAGGAGGAGAAATGTAATTGTCTGGTTTTCCTCATGTTGTCTTGCACCATGTTATACTGACAGAGGTATGCAGTCTTCTGTCTGACAGAGGCTGTGTCTGCGTGCAACAGCAACCTGTGTGCCTCACAGGAGAGTTTCTTACTGAGGCATCTTCTGAGGCTCTGATATCTGTTCCCCTACCTGGAATAAGAACTTCTCTGCCTTCACATATTTCTGTAATGTCTTTTGGAAACTTTCCACAGGTCTGCATTAAACTTTTCTTGGCCTAGTGACCAGTAATATATAATTCATCTTAAAAAAAGAAAATGTATACTTGAAGGCAGCTGAGAAAGTCCTGCCAGGTAGGACTGCGTCCCAGATGTGCTCTGGCTATTTGTCTTGAGCTTTTTCAGGAACAGTGTGATTTGTGATGGAGCTGCCATGAAATAATTGACTTGCAATGATGTATGCTGAGTCAGGTGAGGTATACCTCTTTATGCTAAGAAATAGACAGCTTGTCAAAGCAAGCACATAGCTTGATCCTTTCCCCTACCCTTTTACAACGGAAGGGCTAGGTATATACATGTGGAGACAAATTAGTTTAGAGGGTAAACTCTTTCTGAGTAGTATGGTTGTGGTCCCAGTACTGAACACACTTGAACTGAAAACTGTCTTCAGCTTTTTTGATACAAAGACAGTGCCCTTTCTTGTGTATCCTACTTAGTTGGTCTGTAATGTAGTGCTGGATCCTAGCTGGGGTAGGAGACAACATGGCCCTTGTACTAACATTTAGCTTCATCTTTCAGACTTTGCTTCAGGAAATTCATCTGTTAGTGCAAGTTTTCTACCAAGTCACTTCCTATTTTCCAAATATACATTCAACATCACTTCTGACACCCACCTCCACTTACTTGAGTATTTAATGGTTTACAATTAGCATGCCATCTTGCAACCTCAGAACACGAGAGCTAAAATGAATATTTATCATTATAAAATCACCATAAGTTTAATCACCAAAATGATGCATGTACTATTTTTTTTTTTTGTTTTATTTTTTTCTTTGGTAGAATCATTGTTGTAAGAGCACATAAAGAAAGGAAAAAGCTCATTGATCCGGCGTACTGACAATATCTTAAACATCTATCAGTTTTTTGTTTGGTGATAACCTGTTTCCCACAGGATGTGTTATACAAAGCACCTGTAAGCAAGCCAAACCTAGCATGGAACAATTTGTTTAAGATGTGTTTTTCATCACAATGGAGAAAATAAATCAAAACTACATTATTGTAGATCAGGACTGGGTATGTCCCTGTTTTAAGAGCGCATGAGTTACCAGCTGCTAACCATGGTACAAAGCAGCTGGACTAAGCCCCTGATCATGAGTGGGGCAGTGCCTGCCATGAGCCTGATTTGCAGCTCCCACCTCTGCTCTACTCTTCATTGTCCCCTGGCCCCAGGTACTGGATATCACACTTGGTAGCTGTTAGACAGAAGACAAAGGGATGCTTATCATCACTGACACAGTGCAGTTCATATTAACAATTTTATTCCTCAAATCAAGCTCTGGGATGACTGGGCACAGACAAAAGAGGCTTAGCACAGTTTGGTGCTAAGGCTTCTTTTCCCCCCAGAGTAGTTGAAGAACTACTTTCCATCAGTGCCATCTTAATATCTTTAAAATGTGTGACAGATGCAAACCCTTAATTTCATCTGCTATATCATATATCAATTAGGGAATGGGTGCACTAGGAGTGGGTACCATTACTGGTATCTGTTCCTAGTTGAGCTACCTGAAATGAGTCTGTCTGACTCCCTTCTTGTCTCAATAACAGCTTTTAGGGCAGCCCTCTCCGAAACCTGTACATAAGTCCTGTTAATTGACTGGGTTTAAACACATTTCCATCTTGGTAAGAAGATAGTTAGCTCTCATTTCCTCATACAAATGTTAGATTAATCATAATTTTAGCCAGGGAAATGTAGACCAATGTATTGTTTTGGGTACATCCCCAGACAATGAAGGATAACAAACGTTTTAGAAACCAGCAACAGGGATAAGGAGTCATCATGCCAAATCAGTTAGAAATGCTGACAGGACGAAACATGTAGATGCTAGTTGTTCTTATGATTCACAGCCATAAATCCTCCAGGGGTATTAGGTGTCTGAACCATCTGCCCTTTGGTACCTCTGCAGCAAATGGTAAATCCACTGGTACCAGCTATGAGACATCTGTTCTCAAACCCTATTTCTTCTTGATTTGGGGAAATCTCTCTTTTGTGACACTTCATAAGATTATCCTAACAACTGGCCTTAAAACCTGTCCTTTTAGTACCTCTGCTAGCTATTTTGGAGGAATAATTATTCCTTATTCAGTTTGCTGGCTCCTATGAATCCTTTTCCTAGACACTCATCTCTCTGTGTCTGGGCTTTTAGCCCAGGCTGTAGATTTCAAAGGCAGCAGGGTGCTGAGAGGTTAGACACTGTAATGTTGTAAGTGCCTTTGTGGATCTAGCATTTCATCATCAGCTGAAAATTGATACTCTGTTGTTTGTTTGAGCAACAGCTGTATATGCAATATATAGATAAGGGTGTACACAAAGTGTTTTGGGTGTTGGAGGTAGCTTACACAATTCATTATAAATGTAGCAACAAGGCTGAAGTGCATTTTATTTTGTTCCTACTAGTGCTTAACACATTCTGCAATGTAGAGATGCTAAGATGCACAGCACAGTCATGATTGAACTTGCTGCTGCAATGATGGAATGGTGTTTCTTCTACACCATTTTGACTGAAAATAGCTTTTTTAGATACTGCAGTTTTTCATTGCTTGGTATCCATTCCACACAGATTGTAGATGGCTGTATATAGTGCATTATATATACACATTTTGTAATATTTGCATTTGAGTTTTCTGTGGAATGTTTTTTTCCGAAGGGCCATTGCATGAATTGAAATGGTTGAAAAATGCACTCTCAAAATTTATGAGGTAACAAATTATTCTTTTATGTCATTTTTTAGGATCTGTTTTACTTTTTGTGCCTGAACGACTTTGGGGACAGTTGAGAGCTTGGCATTATTTTTCAGTTTTTCTTTTTTAGCAGTGAATTGCTGTTTGTTAAATTTACAGGATGTCTGCTAAATATTTCTCTTACATTTTAGCCCTATTACTTGAGAAAGAGATTGCTGTAAAGGACTTTTTGAGTGTTTATCACAATAGCTTAATATCAGTTTAGAAAATTGGTTAAAGCTTTTCATAGCACAGTGTCCATCTTTTCATTACTGGATTGTCAAAGATACCTGGTAGATATGAGGGTCACCTGCTATACGGGCTCATCTGTTTTTGGCAAATTAGCTGTCTGTCATGGAGAATCAGGCTGTTCGTAAAAACGTGAAGAAATGTGTTGCCAGAGAAAGGCACTATATTCCATTTTAGAGCACATAAAAGTAAATTATTTATGTTATGTATTTATACTATTTATAGACAGTAAAGAAATGTGTACAAAGAATTTTTGTTAGAAATGGCAGATGTTCTAATTTGCAAATACTATTTCTTTCATGTAAAGCAGAGAAGAATTCAGGATAAATCTACATGGTAGTATGCATCTCTCAATCTAGTAAAATAATAATGTAGTTGAAAAAGGTGATATGTTTGCCTGTGACTAAAACTGGCTGATTGCATTTGAAAGTTGTTATTTTTATACTGGCAGTTGATAATTCCATGCTTCATTTATGCCATGTCTAAACTTGATTCAAACTTAGTATCTGCCTGTGCAGAGAACTATTGAGGTCGATGAGATTCTGCAAAGGCAGAACAAAATGTGGTAATGAATCCCCAGCATTTTCTAAATATTACACAGAATAGAATAGGATAGAATAGAAGGGAATAAGACAGAATAGAATAGGATATTTCAGTTGGAAGGGACCTACAATGATCATCTAGTCCAACTGCCTGACCAGGGCTGACCAAAAGTTAAAGCATGGGCATTGTCAAAATGCCTCTTAAACACTGTGTCATGAGTGGTGGTTTGTGAATCCTGCTGATTAAGTTAATTTACTGTGAATGAGTGACTTTACACAATTTGATTCAGTAGCAGTTTAGAATTTACTTGTGACAAATTGCAGGATTCGATTGTGATATTTTAATAGTACTCAATCATCAGTAATTAACAAAGTGATTAGACAAAATTGATCAAAACAGTGACAGTTACAGATTTGAAGATGGCAATGTTCACTCTATTACTACTTGGAAGTGCATAAAAGGGAAATTAAGTTACTCTGAGTTGAAATGACTCACAGAGATTGTATATACAGGGGATAAGGAGGAGCCTCCTGCTGAGTCACGAGGTTCAGAATAGACCCCCTGGCTTTCTAAACTCCTTCTCAGAGAGGAGCCTAGTTGCGGCTAGGTCCAATCTTAATCTCAGACTTGGTCAGTGGTTTATGTGAATAAGGATAATATTGCAGTATAAGACTCAGTTTATAATTAAATCATACATCTACAGACTACTTAAATTGATTTACACATGCATACACACAGACATAAATACATATGTATATATATAAGGTATACCTGTTAAAAATTCCCCTTGAGTTCAGTGAAATATTCACGTCGAATGCCTTGCCATTTCTCAACAAGCGAGGGTTGAGCCTTGAGGAGTGAAGGGTTTCAGCCCAGGCTCTGCTGTCAGTCTTTGACGATGGGCCTTTGATTTTAGCAAACTTTGTTTGCTGGCTCTGAGAGGCGTCCCACTCAGAGGGAGATGCTGGTGCAGCCCGCTGCAGTCCAGGAGAGCTCAAAGGGCCTCACTTAAGACTGCTGTTTATAGGATTGTGAAATGATTGGCTTTAGTCATCCATCTGAGCCACGATCCAGGTCAGTAATCACTTGAATTCCAGTACCCATGGTACTGCTCTTGTTTCAAGGCTGCCAGGTAACCGGTTGTTCTCATTTCCCGCTGTCATGGTTTAGCCGCAGCCAGCAGCTAAGCACCACGCAGCCGCTCGCTCACTCCCCCTGCCCCGGTGGGATTGGGGAGAGAATTGGAGGAGTAAGAGTGAGAAACACTCCTGGGTTGAGAGGAGAAGAACAGTTTAATAATTGAAATAAAGTAAAACAGTAATGCTAATAGTAACAGTATAATAATGATAATAATAATGGTATACTCACCACCCGCTGACCGATACCCAGACAGTTCCCAAGCAGCGATCGCTGCCCCCCAGCCAACCCCCCCCAGTTTCTATACTGAGCATGATGTCATATGGTATGGAATAGCCCTTTGGTCAGTTTGGATCAACTCTTCTGGCTGTGCCCCCTCCCAGTTTCTTGTGCACCCGGCAGAGCATGGGAAGCTGAAAAGTTCTTGAGTAGCATAAGCAGTACTCAGCAACAACTAAAAACATCAGCGTGTTATCAACATTCTTCTCCTACTAAATCCAAACCACAGCACTGTGCCAGCTACTAGGAAGAAAACTAACTCTATTCCAGCCGAAACCAGGCCACCCACTTTTGTTCCATTCCTGCCAGGTAACTGGCTGTTCTCACTCCCCACTTCAACCAAGTAGTAGTTCTGGTACAATTAAGGGGCACCTAACTGACCAACTCACTACACAATGATCCTGGTCTGGCAGGAGTTCCTGAGGTCATAAAGTGGTTGAAGAGAGAAAAGGTGTGTGTGGGGATGCACCCCCACACACTGACAGGCATGGGGCAGCTTTTAACCATTCCCACCCATTCTCTGAGTAACAGAAATACAAAAGGCTTCATAAGTACCTTTATTTTGATTGTTTGTTTTACTTAAAGATTAAATACATTCAGCTTAAGAAGGCTAACACAAGAGACCTCTGTAACATCTTCAGGTAGCTCTACATCCCAAGCTGCATCTGTCTGGACCCTTGTTTTTCTTCAAATCCTATCACTGACAGTGTGTATCAACCTACTTTGGAAAAAAATAAGGTTGACATTTTCATAGGGAGGACAAGACTGTTGAGAAAGTTGGAAAACCTCCCCATATACAACATAGCCATCTAACTGTGACTTTAATTGTCTAATTAGCTTTAATATGTAGACAGGTATGTGCCCCAAATGGTCTTATACATCAGAAAATAAATACCAGCATTCATTAAAAATAGAACAGCTCTTTTAAAACACATTCTTATTCTTACTCACACTGAAGGCAATCTTCAGTGTAGAAGTATTCATATGCAGAGATACAAAAATTATCATTTGATTTGCCTTTGTCTAGTAACATGTCACTTTTTGTAAGAAATAAACATTTTCTCCTTTTCTTAATTTTCTGTTTTTATTAATGATTAGATTGTTCACAAGAAGCTCTTATTTTGGGACTAACAACTGACAAGAGCAAATTGGTGGGAGTTAGAAGTACCAATGATAATCAGGCAATAGTGAAAGAAAAAACAATTAAAATGAACAAATCAGCAAACAATCACAGAAAGATCATGGATGGTATAGGAAGTTGGTGCCAATCTGGACTCAGTGCTTCATGAAACAGGGTCAAGAAATTTCTCTCCTTGCCTGCTCAAACATAGGTAACAGTGTTGTACCTGGGAAATAGAGATTCCCCTGCACCAATGTATGAAAGCCATCAGAAATCACTGAGTTTCTGTAGAAATTTGTCCCTTTTTGCAGGACAGGTAAAATATAAAGATTTCAATTAGCACTTTCCTCCTTCTGTCAGGAAGAGATATAAATATCATCCCTGAGTTTGTGTTCATTTGCTGATTAGTAATTTAGAATATTCAATGACAACCCAAACCTTCTTAAATAATTAAGACAACTTAATTAAGAATGTCATAATAACAATTAGAAGTGATCTGTATGTATTCATTCATAAGAGAACATTTCAAAGTCTCTACTTGATTCCGTAACCGCAGCATTTATAGTTAACCTTATACCCTCTGTTGAAAAAGCAGAGGTGTATGATAGTACCTGGTACTGGAGAGCCACATTATGAAGAAAAGATAACTGTCAAATTGTGGCTCCATGGTTAAATGCAATCCTGTGGCAGGGCTGGGTTCTCAGCTGTCATAAATTGGGCTAGGCCTGTAGAACTCAGTCCAACTGAGCCGGAGTGCGGTGATTGAGGATCTGGCTCAGGATGCTGTTTAAAATTTTATATAAAAAATAAAGTAACAGGTAAGTGAGTTGTAGTCTTTAATGCAGGATTAAGTGTGTAAGTTTATACAGTGCATATGTCAAAAGATAAGGTAACTTGGCTGCACTGCTATATCTCAGATTAGCATCTTGTTTTCTTTGCCTGCCTGGTTAACTATGGATTATCCAGAGTGTGGATATTTAGTGTGTTAAAATTATTTTTTTTTTTTCTTTTAATTTTTCTCAGGAGGTGTTTGCATTGCTCAGTCACTCAAAATCCCTCGAGAACCAAGACCAGGAGAATTTGAAAAAATCATCAAGCGCTTGTTGGAAACTCCAAATGCTCGAGCAGTGATCATGTTTGCAAATGAAGATGATATTAGGTGCCTGTTTCTTAATTTTGTGTGTTAAAGATGTTCTCTCTCCATAGAGGTGCTCAAATGGCTAGTGCAGAATAGAGTAACACAGGAGGTTTCAGATTCAGTCCCATGTAAAAATTCTTGGAAATCTGGTGATAAGAAATTGAGTTGCAATCATACAGTGTGCTGGTCCTTTATTCTGTGGACATCTAACCTGTTCCTAGTTCCTAAGCATGCAGCTCCAATAGATTGTTATTTGGTGACTGAAAAGGAAGACATCAATAAGAATGCTGGAAAAATATGGCTAAAGATGAAACAAATTAACTTGTACAGTACTGTATCTTGCGTTCACTACAGCTGTTGTTGAATATGCTTTAGACTGTGAAAACTATTGACTAATTCGTTAGTGTGAGCTTAGTTATGCATAGCCAGAATTAATGTTGGGGATTCTAAAGTTCTTTGTAAATGCAGTTTGTTTAATTAGTCTTTTGTTGTTTATTTTCAGGCGAATACTGGAAGCAGCCAAAAAAGCTAATCAATCTGGACATTTCCTATGGATTGGCTCAGATAGTTGGGGGTCAAAAATTTCACCGGTTCAGCAGCAGGAAGAGATTGCAGAAGGAGCAGTAACCATTCTCCCCAAAAGAACATCAGTAGATGGTAGGAATGCACATGGCACAAAAACTTAACTTTCTGACAATGTTCAAACACTCTAACTCTCTCTAAAAGAAATTTTACAAAGTCATGTAGTCCTTGATTACAGGGAAATCAGGGAAAACTTTCCAACTAAGTAACTTGAGCTGGCCTGATCCAATATTCATTTAATATCTCTGTTGAGATGAGGAGATGCTGATTCTGCAATTAGGCAGTCTTATAATTGTCTAATAACTAGAGCATGTGTGGTGGAGAGCTTCTTACCCATAGCCTGGTTGTTCTTTGGGACAAAAAAGGAGAGTATTGGATGATAATGAGTCAGCTCATTCTCCTGGGAGAAGATCAATCTAGGCTCTGCTTTCCTCTCCTAAACTTACTTTAAGGGCATATTAACAAAGTTTCTGTCTTGGTGGATGAAGTGGAAGTTGTTGGTTTGAATCACCTTACTCGCAGGAGGGTACTGGTCATAGTAAGATCTCTCACTGTCTGGGTAAGTGCTCTAAACTGGTAAACAATTAGAAAAACTGAGCGCTATTGATGCTACTTGGAGAATTTAGCCACATGGAAGCATTTGTAAAGACCTTAATCCAGATGGTATATGTTAGTCATGATTTCATTACTGCTGCCGGTTTGTTGGGTAAGGCTGGTGCAGAATCTGATCAGGTTTAAGCAGGAATCTTTAGTTTCTCAGCTAGGGTCATTAAACATATAAATAGAAGCAGAATTTTAGGTTTAGCAGAATTTAGAAGCAGAAGCCCTCTGGTTCAACAGAGATGTACCTGGTGATTTTAGGTGGCCTTGAAATGAAATTTATTTGGATCACAGTCTTTGACTAAGTAGTAATTATCTTTTGTCTAGTTTCTTGTAGGTATCCAATTCTTTATTTGGGTCATCTGTATATTAAAAATTAGCCTATTACCCTAACCATCTGCACTGCATTTTTTAAATTATAGAATTCTGCTGGAGCTTTAGAGACTCTTTAACTGCTGTAGGTATTTTAAAAAATCTTGTTCTACAGCAAATATGGGATAATAACAAATATATATATTTTTAATCCTTAAATACTATTATGCTCATAAAATATCTTATAGTAGTTTTTACATATTTTTCTTGTTCTGATATTTATACAAAATCTGTTATTTTCTTTAAATTATTATTTTTATGCTGTGTCATATTTTAATGCTTCTTCATTTCTCTTAAATGTAGGATTTGATAGATACTTTCGGAGCCGAACACTTGCTAACAATCGAAGAAATGTATGGTTTGCAGAATTTTGGGAGGAGAACTTTGGATGCAAGTTAGGATCACATGGAAAAAGAAATAGCAATATCAAGAAATGCACAGGTAACTGTGAAAGTAAAACATCTGTAAATGTGTTTGTTTTCTTGGAGTGCAGGAAAGGAACTGCTTCCTTTTCGTCACTCTTCTGTCTCCCTTCAATTCTCCAATACAAATTATTGTGTTGTAAGAAAAATGTGACATTTTTTCTTAAACCTGAAGAAAAAATTCATGGACAATGTTTGAGAAAGTTAGTAGTTAATTTGCACAAATCCAATGATGGCACAGATTGTGTTAAAGACCTGTGGCTGTGGTTCAATTCCATTCATGTTTTCAAGGACCTTCTTTCTCACCCCATCTATAGTTGTCAATATGTGGTGGTTTTGTTGGCTTTGTTTGTGTGGTGGGGTTTTTTTTTTTTTTTTTAGTGAATGGGCACATCACAGTAATTCTCATATTGTTATCCCTGAAGTATATACAGAGAAAATTAAATTTCTGTTTGAACTATTGAGGTCTTGATGATAGGTCAAGTCATGAATTCGTTATTTAGTTTACAAACTGTGTTTGAGGATGGAGAAAAATCAAATCAATATGTCCTTATTCCTTGTCCTCATGTGAAAAGAACAGAATTCTATATTGTATTATAAAGCTGAAAGTTTCTATGAAGTTTGAGCAAAAACTCTATGTAACTAGCACTGATGTTCTCAAACCTTGCTCAGGCATTATTCCCAGACGCAATTGTCACAATAGCTAATATAGCAGTTGCATTAGTAGCTCCAAGTTTCATCTCACCTATGAGATGTTGGCTTTTTCTTGTTCCTTGCAGGGTTTATTACAATCTTGTTACCTTTAGACTTCTGTGACTACAGCAGACTGTATATGTTACTTTTTGTATAGATGGTTTTTACCTAATATAAGGACTCCCAGTGTCATTTGCTTAATTACTGCCACTGCCCCTAGCAGTACTGGTGGTGACCACCATCTCTGTGAGTAGTGGCAGCAGTAATACTCAATTTTCTGTACTGCATACGTGAGTCATCCACGTGCCTTGATTTCCCTGGCATTGTTTTCTTTTGCTGAATAATATTTTCTATGTGGAAAGTGAACATTTGTGTTGAGTTGCTGTTCTAGGATTTCTGGCTGCCTGGTGACACTGTCATGTAGCCTTTGTTATGGGGGTGCACTTCCAAACTTCCTGCAACCAAAAGCTGCACACCAGAACCACACTTCTGCATTTGTCAGACAGACATACCATGTAGTCTCCAAGCACATGTACCATCAGTCTTGCAGTTCCTGAACCATCAGATTTATTGTAGGTGTACTGTGCCATCAATTCAAAGACTTACTGCACTGGGTGTTGCAATGCACAGATATATCTCGCACAGAAATATGAGAGCCATGCGTGCACTCTCTCATTTAAAAAATGACGCCTTGCCTTCTGCCTTTTACCACATTCTCTGCAAACAAAAGGATGATATTCAGTTCCTCACCAAGCTAAATGATAGCTCATTACTCTAACGCTTTACTGCTTGGCCTTGATTCATATAGCAGTAAGTCATGGCTGGGTAGATACCCATGTCTGGGAAGGGATTATTTTGTTTTTACTATTTTAAGTGGAAAATAGATGCTTTTTTGAAGTTTTTCAGGTGGAATGAGTGGTGTATGTGCTGTAGTTTAGGAAGCTCTAAATGTTACCACAGATGGTTGTATGACTTGTATCAGCCTCATCACATCTGTCAAACTGAATTACCAAGTGAAAAGTAGTGTATAAAATGCATAGGCTGTATCTTGATAGACTCAAAGTAATTTGTGATTTGAAATGGATATCCATATACTTTATTAAACAAAATTATGGTGTGCTCTGTGTGCCTGAAAACAGAAAGAAAACATATTTCCTGCACCTGGAAAATTAACATAGTATCAAGGGATGGGATTAAGATGTGGGCAGTCTCATATGAATGTTACACATGAATTTTCACCTGCAACATAAAAAGCTATGACTCCTTCTGCAAGAAAGAGTATCTAGAAGTGATAGGACCCTTGACTAAAACCACTTAAAAGTGGCTTACTACAGTGGAAAAGACACTTGGACAGCCGCAGATCTGAAGCAAGCTGATGATTCATCATGACCCCTTTGCTTATCTAACTCAAATTTAAAGGGTTGGATAATGAAAATAACTAAAATGTGTCCCTTTTAAGTAAGCTGAATCAGGAGGTGAGGGTGGAAGTTCAAAATAAACCTCCTGTGATTTAAGGAGAAATGCTAGGTGGATGACATCCCCCCCAGTCTAGACCTAGAGAATCACAAACGGCATCTTGACTCACCCCGGTTCATTTGTCATGCTCTCCTGTGCACAAAAGAGAGGCAGCAACGAAATCCTGGCTGGTTCTTCATACCACAGCCCTCAAAGCAGATGAGTCAGTCTACTATGATCTCCTACGTCTGCTAAAGATTGAAGAAGAGAATATCCCAGCCATGAATTTATGTTTCCCTTGTATTGTGGTTTAGCCCCAGCCAGCAACTAAGCACCACACAGCTGCTCGCTCACTCCCCCTGCCCCGGTGGGATGGGGGAGATAATCGGAGGAGTAAGAGTGAGAAACACTCCTGGGTTGAGATAAGAACAGTTTAATAATTGAAACAAAATAAAGTACAACAGTAGTAATAATAACAATATAATAATAATAATAACAATATACAAAGCAAGCGATGCACAGTGCAACTGCTCACCACCCGCCGACCGATACCCAGACAGTTCCCGAGCAGCAATTGCTGCTCCCCGGCCAACTGCCCCCCCCCGCCAGTTTCTATACTGAGCATGATGTCACATGGTATGGAATAGCCCTTTGGTCAGTTTGGATCAACTCTTCTGGGTGTGCCCCCTCCCAGTTTCTTGTGTGCCTGGCAGAGCATGGGAAGCTGAAAAGTCCTTGACTAGCATAAGCAGTACTCAGCAACAACTAAACCATCAGTGTGTTATCAACATTCTTCTCCTACTAAATCCAAACCACAGCACTATGCCTGCTACTAGGAAGAAAACTAACTCTATCCCAGCCGAAACCAGGACACCTTGAAAGGCCAAAGATGTTACTTCATGGCCAAGTCTGTTCTGAAATAATGGTGGTAAATGAAAGAAATTAATGAACCCCTGAATTTCAGTGAGGATATAGGACCTCTTACATTTAACTGTTTATAACTTAATACTGAAGACTTTCATCCTTGGCCTATCCCAGTTGTCAGTTGTCCTTCCAGTGGGATTTCTCTGAAACTTTATGTGTGTTTTTTCAGTCCTAAATTTCAGTTCATTGCTTAAAAGGAATATATTCACATCTCTAGTTCAGGTCTTGAAGACTGAACTTAAAAATACCATTTATCCTAATTTTCCCGTAGTTTATCTAGGCACTGCAGATAATAAGATCCTCGTTGTCTTTCCCCCACCAGCCCAATTTGTATATCATGTCAATAGCCAGTGATACAGAGAAAGAAATCAAAAGCTCGAGATACAGCCATAATCTGAAAATCTCCCTCTCCAAAGATATTAAAAGACAAACTGATAGGTATAAAGTTTTCTCAGGCTTGAGATGTGTTTTGTTAGGCATTCCTGTTTATCTTAGCTAGGAGGTACTTGAATCTTTTTCTCATATGACATTTGTAAGTCCCAACAACAATAAAACTGATATCTCTGTTCTCTGTTTAGTCAAGCTATCTGTTCATAGCTTTAAATTCTTACTATCTGCAGTCAGGATGTTACCAATCTAATCCAATTTCAAGCATTTTTTTTTCCTCTGAAGATACTAGAAAATACTTTATAGTGAAAAATATTTCTATCTTTTCCATGTAAAATCAATACTCTTTTCAGCACTGAGAGTCCTGAAAGGGATTTCTTCTTTTTCTTCAAGTTTAAGAATCACAAAAGGGCATAAGCCTTCTTACCTCCTTCTGTCATTGTACATTACTGATTATTATAGCCTAATGTTGTAATGGCTTAAACAGTTTATTTAAAGAAAACTGCCATTTTCAAACTGTTTAAAAATACTGTTTATTTGTGGTTGCTGTTGCTTCTTATTCCTAAAAGAATTTGTGCTTCAGAGGTACATAAAATAATAAATTTCTTCTGATTTTGCCTGATCGTTTGCTTTCTAACTTTTGCCAGTTGACAGAAAGCAATGATTCACATAAACTTTGAAAAAGTAATTGTTTTGCTACTATTGATTTACAGCTAGCTCTATGTGTTTCTGGAACTTAAAAAACAAAACAAAACAAAACATATTGGGCCATTAACTTATTAAACACGAAACAATAATTCAATGACTACCCTTAAGTTTTTTAATTGGGGACGGGGAAAGAAGGGGAAAGAAATTTGCAGAGAAAACTTGTTTATCTTACTACAACAAAATGGAAAAGAAAGGAGCACTACAAGGATTGAACTGTCTGTAGAGGTTACATGAAGCCTCACTTTACAGATTTATTCAAGGTGCAGGTTTTCTATATTCAATAAAAAGACCTTTAGTGAGAGATTAATCTTTCAGGTATCTTTAGCAGCATTTCTTCAGCACTGGAATCTCTTTGTGGGAATGAGAAGTGAGGAGACGAGAAGCTTTTCACTCATCCCTGTGCTCTAGCAGAAAACTGTAAAGACAGAGATAGCATTCATCCTTGATTACCTACATTCTTCAAGAGGAAGGGCTTGCACCATGGTTGTGGGAGATGGCAGAGATGGTATACCTCTTGCTCTACTTTAACAACCTGGAGAATTTCCCCATATGCTCAGCTTCCCACTTAACTCAATTGTGCTAAGTAGGTGAAGATTTAGCATTACTTAGAAACACTGTGGACTGACCAGATTTATTCCTGGTGTTGTGCTGTTAACTCCAGCTCTTGGTTGTTGAGATATTAATTGTCAGTCCCACCTTAAGGTAGGTTTCTAGACCTTGTGTTTCTTAAGACATGTACAAAAGTATGAATACAAAGATTTGGAAATGAAACAAATCTATCCCAGAGTACACTCTTAAAAATTGCATTGAATTGTGGAGATGACAATATGCACCATCATTCTTTCAGAACACCAAAACAGTCATAGAAAAAGAAAGCAGCATTAATGATGAAAAGTTAAGGCAGAAGAGTAAGAACTAAATGAAATGTACTCAGATTTGCTTCCATTAACCTCACAGAATGTTAATATTTGATTTAATTTTAACAAAAAATTCTTAAGAAGCCTTCTTTACATACATGTGTGCATACACATATAGATACTTGTTTGTGTTTGCATGCATAAGCAGATAGAAATCTAACATGAAGTTGCTTACTGTATCATGTTTTAATGTGTACAATGGTAGCCTCCAATTCAAATCTGACATAAGATGATATAGTTCTATTGAGATTTGTTCTGGATTTTCCCCATAGCATCCCTTCAAGGCATGAATTTATCATAGTATTTACAGTTTTTGAACAGAAAAATGTAGCCCTTTAATAAAACCTCAACAAAAATGGTAATTAGAAAAGCTCCTTCATGCACAGTCTCTTCCCCTGTTTTGAATGGTTAGCATTTTAACTACTCTGCAAAACTAATCAGCCTTTAACTGCCTATAATGACTGACTGCACTGCTAAAAATAAAGATGGAAGAGTTTCCAAAAACATATAGAGACCTGTGTAAATTAGTCTAATTTCAATCTGCTCTATCAAACTGAACTATTTGTTTCATTAAAAAAAATCACAGTGCAGTATAATAGGCATCATGCATACCTAGGAACTTTACAGATACATTATTTAATTGTTTTCTCTTAAACTAACTTCTTTGAAAATATAATTGCACCTAAAAATATTAATAGAAAGAAATAGATATATTCATATGCGTATGCAGCTGCATATTCAGCCACACCTGAAAAGTATATGAAACAAATTGGAAGTTCAGTAGCAGGATGTCAATCTTGCAGAGGTACAGTGCATTGCTATTTTGTCTGAGTAATGGATCCATTACCATAAAATCACTCCTAAAGTAGGTTTTGGGGCTTTTTTTCCTTAATGAGACCTACACAAAGTTAAAAAAATAAGCATAGGTGCAGTTGAAACACATGGTGAGTTGTACCACAATTTCCAAAAGGCATTAAGGCTCAGGAGGGTCTGGTTTTGAGCACACAGAAAGAGATGCATGCTCTCCCTCTTTGTGCAACCTGTGTGCTCTGACCAGTATGCTTAGGCATAAGAGGTAGAAAAGGCAGTTCTTATTCCTCTTCTTTGGCTGTTTGCCATTTTCTTGATTCCCATTTGAAAAGTAGCCTATAAACACATTGCAGAAGGATTTTTGACTTTTTATTTATATTTATAAAATGTCTATGTCTGTTTTGTGTAAGTACAGTAATTGTATGTAAAAATCACAGTAGTCAGATGTGCAGCATGATAAGCAGGAGCCAAGCTGACTGTTGAATCTTTGCTACCCATCACATCAGTTGGATGCAAAAGACTTCAAGGAGTATTTGTCATAGTCTGAGCTGTTTCTTATGCTGCTTTAGACATTATCTCAGAACTATGAAAATTGTACGTCACAGGTAGCTGCACTGCAGTGGTCCCATTCAGTTGTCTTACAAAGAGCCAGTTCTGGCTCTCATTCCAGAAACTACAGAATTTCAGAAGATTCAAGTTGAGTAGTATTTCATTCCAGCAACTGCTAATGTGCATAAGTATTACTCAATACATCTGAGAGCTGTCAAATCAGGGGACCTAACACACGCTGCCCATTCACTGATTTGATTTATTCATTTCACCTACTGTCATCCATTTTGTTATTTCATCAGCTGTTAGTATTTTTAAATCTCTTTATAACATATCCAATGGAATATCACTTCTCAATCCTGTTGTCAAAGCTTAGATTCACCTAAAAATCATATAATTTAAAAAAGCTTATTATTCTAAGATGAAGAAGAAATTGTTGATATACTCTACAGAGGTCTCTGTTTCTCCATAATTTCATTCATAAGTAGGAACTCAAGACTTGTATTCTATCAGGAAATGCATTAATTTTAGTTTTATAATGTTTTACAAAGTTATGGGTCATATTCCGCTGCACAATCATTTAAATAGACTTGCCATTTTAGATTTGATACCCTTGCTGCCAAGTTGGAATACGCATATGCATGTGCACATATGTGGATGTGTTTGCTAGTAACTTATGAGTCCAGAAATTCTTATTCCAGCTCAGAGTCTCTGCAAGAATGGCATATTCTAGTGAACTAACTGTTGCTTTAAGTACAATTTTGTGTGAACTCTGGAACTGCACCTTCTCAAATGTAGCCTCAGAACACTTGTAACCAATGTTAATTATGATGTAACTTAGATGTCACACATGTAAGAATGTAATCTGTACACAGTCCTTGCTCCTGGGAGACACTAGTAAGTTACTCTGTCATTTCCAATACCAGCCCAACCACTTTGGACAGATGAACAGGGAGGTCAATAGTCAAAGTGTTGCATGCTGTTCTTCACCAGTTTGCTCTTGTGGTCTGCCACAAACAGACCCTTGCTGTGAATGGGAAGACGTGCTCTGTGTAAGTCCGAGTCCCAGATATCCTTCTTCAGGTAGAAAAGATATTTATTGTTTTCCCTTATGAGCAAGTTCTTGTAATCCTGCCTTGTGAGAGGACTGGAAGAACAGTTTTATTTTTGCATATACATCATCTGTGCCATTATTCAAGCATTTCAGGTTACAGTGCTTAAACCTTTTATAAGTATGCACATTTGGTGTACATACTTGCTACCTGACTAGATGCTTTAATAGAATACAAGTAGTACAATAAAGAATAGTTTAAGTTTTCAAAAAGGACCATTAGCTACATAGTTTTCAATATCCTTGGATGTGGTCAGACGGGCTGATCTGCTCATTGTAACTTCATAAGAGGTCACTCATCCTTCAGACCTGTTGACCACTGTCCAATCACTCTAGCACTGTTCTGTGAACTAATCTGGTTGAGGACTTTGAAGGTGAAGCTTCACTGCCCAGATCAGCAGCAGGCATGTTAATTTGCTTGAAAATGTTCTTCCATATTCACAAGTAGTGGTCCATGATACCTTTTTCCTGGTGTGTTGCATGGTGGGGGATACCAGTCGGCCAGAGAAAGAGTGGCCTTTGTGAGGTACCTTCTTCTTGAGGTGGCCCAGGTGCCCTGAGACCATGTCTATGTTATGAAACAGTGCACTTTTGCAGAGTGAAGCAGTTGATGATGAGCATCTGAGGTCCTCGTTGTACTCATTTCAAAAGATTGTACTTCATGTTAGTATGGTCCTTTGAGCTGGAGGGCCATAGCTGTATTCCCAGCACTCATCCTATCGTTTGGTTTCCTATAAAGGATTTATAAGTAACTGCTCACCTTTTGCGAAGGGAGTTCAGACTGGTCATCTGTAAACAGATGCAGATACTTTTTAATATACTGAGTAGAATTTTATTGCAGAAATAGACCCAGCAAAAATCAGTGGGGTATACATAATGGGCTATAGTATAAATCAGTGTAGAAAAGGAGGTCAGAGTTTGGCTTTTAATGGATAAGTGTATCCATTAAATGTACCAATTATAGTTCAATATTTCCAGAATATTGTTTGTATTCAATATTTGAGATAGGTGTTTTTGTATGGAGGGTTCTTATGAAAAGTGAGGTAGAAGCACAAGTGTCCCAAATTTGTGTTAAAATCAGTGTACAGGGGAGGAGAGGTATATTTGTTACATCGAACTTATACTGGTTTAACTGCATGGCTGGACGTAATGATTTTGACCCGAATTCTAGCTCTGGGCTAGTGCATGTTCAGGGCTTGCAGGATTGCCCTTGGGTGGAGCTCATGAGACAGGATTTACTTAATTCTTTAAATTCTGGCAGGCTGCCTCCACATATCTTATTAAGCTGCTTAGACTGGTATGACTTACCCTGTGAGGATGCCCATCTCTCTTTATAGACTGCAAATAGACCTAGATGACTAATTTGGATGAGGTGCCCCACTTTTAGATTGCTCAAGTCAAGTGAAATGAATCCCATGCTATGGTTGCATGGATCACCACCTTCTCAACAAAGCTATCTGCCTTCCCAGTTCATGTAAAATCCTGGTGATAACTCCAATATATACTTATATTAATTATGACTATATTACTTAGACTTTTAGAGGTAATTTAGCATCCTTACAGGTACTTTCACAGATAGAAACAAAAGGGAAAGTAATCCGTGGCAGTCCTCTGTACATAGATTATCAGCAAATATTCTTCAGGTCTGAATATGAGACTATTTGCCTACTGATAATACCATACATTTTCGCATGCAATATCCTGCTGAATTACACAAAATATTTTAAAGGGACCTGTTGACAAAGGTTTATATTTCAGGTTTATATTTAGGCTTCATTTAAAAATGAAATATTTAATTATTCTGGCCAAGATCCTTTTATTCTGTGATGAGATAATCCCAGGAGACAGACAAATTAAAGCTTTAAAACCTTTGATTAATCTACATAATGTATGTGATCTGTCACTGAGACAAAAACAGCTGGTGTTGTGATCTCACATGCTACATACCCCATGGAAAATAAGTTACTTTCAATTTATTAAAGTCATACTGTGCGAGAAGGTGTTCTTCCATTAGTGGTATCTTCAGCTGCATCAGTAAA
This sequence comes from Pelecanus crispus, assembly GCF_030463565.1. NCBI lineage: Eukaryota > Metazoa > Chordata > Aves > Pelecaniformes > Pelecanidae > Pelecanus > Pelecanus crispus. The sequence continues at coordinate 24,209,124 of NC_134643.1, forward strand.
CAGTGGCTGATTAACATGGTTTTTTTCTACTGTATCTTCAGCATTTACTGAAGTCTTGGCAGCCAAGGATGGTCTTCGTTGGTTTCTTACTGTCTTAGTTAAAACTCAAGATAGTGAAAGGGAAGGCCTATGCACTACATATATTCCACCTGACCCCACGAAATAATAAGACCCAAATGCCTTCAAAAGCTCTGCAGTCATTGGGCAGTTGGTGTGCTGAGGCCATGGGTTGCCGTGCTGTCCAGGTTTCCCTTGCTTTCTGTCTGTTCTCTACTTTTCCATGTTCTCAAGCATAAACTCTTTGGGCCAGAGATTGCATTTTTTTTTTCCTTTTTTTTAACAGTGTTTTCCTGTTCTATTCTTTCAAGCAAAGACGAAGAAAAACGAGTTGACATTTGCACATGTCATAAACCTGTTTGTAGGAGTCCAGTGGAATTTAAGTGTCACATAAGCATTGTTTGGCTTAGAAAATAAGGGTGCTTTTTCACTCTCACTGTTCAGTTCTGACTGTCGGTAGACTTTTTCCTGAGCCCTACCCTTGAAAGAGCAGTTTTTCATAGACTCTTAGATCAACAATTATTCTCCCATCTTGAAATGAACAAATAATTTCCAGCACTAGAAGCACTTCAAGGTAACATTTTAAATTATGTCTTCTTGTGACTTTTGCAACTACAGAAAACAAGAAACAAATTCATTTTATTGCTTTTAAGTTTTGAAAAAGAGCCTGAGACTCTAAAAGTGGCAGTTTTAGGAACATTGTAAGTGCTGGCTCGGAGAGGGATAGAATAAGCTCTGCAATTCACTGAACCTTCTTGCAAGATATATTACATCTAAAATCTGAGAATATAACAAACAGTCCATGTGTATAGATTACTGGAATAATTGATTTTTCTTTTTAGCTTTTTGGACAGAAATGTTAGCATCTGCCAAAAAGCTACGGTAGAGAAAAGCAATTTACAAAATTGAATAGTATGACTATGAGACAAAAAGACTGTCATGTGTTCTGCATCCTGCTTAAAAGTATGTAACATTCCTCAAATTCTAGATAAAAACTATCCAGAAAGAAAAATGTACAGACCACAAATTAGCCATTGACTTTGTAATTAGCAATTCCAAATAAATAATAAACATAAGATTACAAATGATGTTCACAGAATTTGGAAAGAGAAAAGGAAGCTAAATTTGCTGTATAAAATGTTCATTACTTACTGATTGATAAAGCACACACATTCAGGGGTTTAATTCCTGGAATGCACTGCTTTTATTTTTTAATTAGACTGGATATATATCATTCTAACTTTTCTGCAAAATTAGAGTTAAAATTAAATAGAAAGAAACTTGCTCATGAACTTTTGATACATTTCCACTGGATTTTAGGTGAAATCTGTAGTTGCAGCACTGTTTTAAAATGAAGAGAGGAAAAAATAATTAAAGGAAGAAGAATTAATTTACTGTATTAGATTGTACAAGTCTTCATGTCAGGTAATAGAACTGGAAGTGAGTATGCAAACGTCTTTTACATTTGCAATTTCTGTGTGCAGTGGGATAGAGTAGAATGTAAAGTTTGGTACCTGACAGCCTGCAGGAAAAAGGGCAAATAAATCTACATATTATACTTTGCCTTCTGCACTTTTTTCAGCAGAACTACCTATGGCCTGGATGCCAGCCTTCATGGTAAAACTTCCCTGGCACTCTCTGTTAAACATTGTTCCTTTACACAGGCTCTGATTGACCCATACCTTTGCAAGATGGAGTATGAGACTTTCAGGTCTGCCTAAGATTTGGGTTGAATTTTGAAGGCATATTAAGGTTACTTTCCAATTTTACCTGGACTGTTTTCACTAATTTCTCTGTGAAATTGTCTTTCATGCAATTTATGATGATAATAAAGGAAACAGGACTTGAAACATGAGACCAAAGATTTTGCAACTTAGTTGCACAGAGGTAAAATACAAAGGCTATGTAATATTTAATGCTCTACATGAGTGTTGCTTTGTTGACATGAAGAGGTGTGAGATTTGGGAGGGTATGGCCCCCCAAACGAGAGTAATAACTTGATTTTTTGTGTGGAAATCACAGAGAGGTCAGTAATCAAAGGCTGAGTAGGATAAGAAAAGCTTTAAAGGAATCATCCAAAGGGAAGCTACATTGTTTTTCACTTCACAAGACAAGAGTTTTAGATCTTAAAAGCAGGATGAAAACAAGCAGAGCTTTATAGACAGGTTGCGTAGAACCTTAAAATAGAGACAAGAAGTTTGAACAGCCTGTGAAAAGGATAACCAACCAAGAATTTGGCCTCAGTGATACTAAATTCTAAAATTCTCTAGTATCAATGATAGGAAAATTTTATGTGGGAGGGACTTACACTGCATATTACTCCTTGAAATCTCTTGTGGTCTGCTGTTAAGTGGTTCTATTTTCCACAGTTTATCCTGTTTTTCTCATTTAAGCATGAATCTTCCTTCTGAAAAAAATTAAAATTTCTTGCAGCCTCCTTCACTTTATTACTAAATCATGCTGGCTTTTGCTTTTAGACCCTTTAAGATCTGGTCTATATGTTTACTTTCGGTTACACATATGCCATTAAAAAAGAAGAAAGTGTGCTTTTAGAATTTGGATGGTGTTTTTACCATCTTCCTTGCCTTTTTATAGTTTAAAAAGAAAAATCTACATTCCTATATTCATTTTTGTTTGGTTTATTTATTTATTTTTTAGAAGGTTGTATCTGAGCATATTTTGGTCATGATTACAAAGGCCCTCATTTGTATTCCTATCTGGAATTGGGTCTGGTGCACTCTTCCACATAAAACCCAACATCCCTTCTGTTCTTGGGGTTTTCTGCTCGTTGTTCATGTTGGTCATTTACAGTATCTCTGTCTGATGCTTCATTTACCTGCCTGAAATGTAGCTATCTGAAATTTCAAATGATCATGTTTTCTACTTCTTCAGTCTCTATAACTTTCTGTAGCATTTCATTTCCTTTGCTGCTATTGTGGCTGAGTGGCCAAAAACATCATCCTCTCACTCTTTCTGATCACTCAAGGAGTTCAATTCTGTGACACTTGTTGATGAGGTTAAATTTAAACTTGTTGCCTCATCTGTTCTTTAATATACAGTGTTAATTCTGCACCTGGTCTGACATAACTTGTCATTCCTAGACAATTCCTAGAACCAACTGGTTCATGGCGTTCAAATCCTTAGTAACACTTTCATAAGATTATGTACTTTTTGCTATAGCTCAGTACATTAATTCCTTTAGTAACGTGGTTTTGACTAGCTTTTTTGTTTTCCAAAGTCATTATTTTTTAAATGGAGTTTTGAATGCTAGTTTAAATTAGTTCTCATTTGAGGGTGAGGAACTTAATTACAGTATGATCAAGCAGTTCAGGTGTAATTATGCCTTTAAACAATTTGTTGTGCAATATTTAGAAATATAGCTCCAGTCCTTCAAGGTAGGCTGTATGGGGCCCACTTATGCATCTGTGCAGGACTGCACTGAACTCAGTAGCATTTCACAGCTGAACGGACTTCAGAATGACTATTGCAACATGCAGCATGTCTTAAATATATTTTCTACCCATGTAAAATTATTCCACAGCCAGTTCCACAAAGAAATAGTAATTTTAAGTGTCTGTACTTTGCCTTCTTACAATACCTCCCTAGAGAGTAGGTAGTTATTGGAAAAACTGCATTATTAATACTTTTCACTGGTCATATTTTCTGCTCTTCAACTTTGTATGTGATTCATTTTCTGACCAAAGGATGATGACAGTGATTCCTGGAGTGTGTGGAAGATAACTTCCTGACACAGCTGGTAAGTGACCCTACCAAGGGATGTGCCTCGCTTGACCTGCTGTTTACAGAGAAGGACTGGTGGGAGATGTTGTGGTCGGAGGCCATCTTGGGCTTAGTGACCATGACATGATACAGTTCCAATTCCTGTCGAAGTAAAGAGGAGGGTCAGCAAAACCACTACCATGGACTTCTAGAGGGCAGACTTTGGCCTCTTCAGGACACTGGTTGAGAGAGTCCCTTGGGAGACAGTCCTGAAGGGCAAAGGGGTCCAGGAAGGCTGGCCATTCTTGAAGAAGGCAGTCTTAAAGGTGCAGGAGCAGGCTGTCCCTATGTGCGGTAAGATGAACCAGTGGGGAAGACAACTGGCCTGGCTGAACAGGGTGCTTTTGCTGGGACTCAGGGAAAAAAGGAGAGTTTACCACTTTTGGAAGAAGGGGCAGGCAAATCAAGAACAGTAGAGGGATCTCATTAGGTCCTGCAGGGAGCGAATTAGAAAGGCAAAAGCCCAGCTAGAACTCAATCTGGCCACTGTTGTAAGAGATAATAAAAAATGTTTTTACAAATACATTAACAACAACAACAAGGCCAAGGAGAATTTGCATCCTTTGTTGGATGCAGGGCAGAACATTGCCACCAAGGATGGCAAAGTTGGATGAGGGAAAGGTTGAGGTACTTAATGCCTTCTTTGCCTCTGTCTTTAATAGTCAGACCAGTTATCCCCAGGGTATTCAGCCCCCTGAGCTGGAAGACAGGGATGGAGAGGAGAATGAAGCCCCCATAATCCAGGAGGAAGCAGTTAACGACCTGCTATGCCACCTGGATGCTCACAAGTCTATGGAGCCGGACGGGATCCACCCGAGAGTACTGAGGGAGCTGGCGGAGGAGCTTGCCAAGACACTGTCCATCATCACTTGCACAGGCAAGTGCAGGTCAACCAGGGGATCAGGACCAGCCAGCATGGGTTTATGAAAGGCAGGTCCGGCTTGACCAACCTGATCTCCTTTTATGACCTGGTGACCCGCCTGGTAGATGATGGAAAGGCTGTGGATGTCATTTACCTGGACTTTAGCAAAGCTTTTAATACCGTCTCCCATAATATTTTCCTTGGGAAGCTGGCAGCTCATGGCTTGGACGGGAGTAGTCTTCGCTGGGTTAAAAAATGGTTGGGTGTTGTGGTAAATGGAGTTAAGTCCAGTTGGCGGCCGGTCACGAGCGGTGTTCCCCAGGGCTCTCTTTTTGGGCCAGCCTTGTTTAATATCTTTATCGGTGATCTGGATGAGGGGATTGAGTGCACCTTCAGTAAGTTTGCAGATGACATCAAGTTGGGCAGGAGTGTCGATCTGCTGGAGGGTAGGATGGCCCTGCAGAGGGACCTGGACAGGCTGGACTGATGGGCCGAGGCCAACTGTATAAGGTTTAACAAGGCCAAGTGCCGGGTCCTGCACTTCGGGCACAACAACCCCATGCAACGCTACAGGCTTGGGGAAGAGTGGCTGGAAAGCTGCCTGGCCAAAAAGGACCTGGGGGTGTTGGTCGACAGCTGGTTGAACATGAGCCATCAGTGTGCCCAGGTGGCCAAGAAGGCCAACAGCATCCTGGCTTGTATCAGGAACAGTGTAGCCAGCAGGAGCAGGGAGGTGATTGTGCCCTTGTACTCGGTGCTGGTGAGGCCGCACCTGGAATACTGTGTCCAGTTTTGGGCCCCTCAATACAAGAAGGACATTGAGGTGCTGGAGCGTGTTCAGAGAAGGGCAGTGAAGCTGGTGAAGGGTCTGGAGCACAGGTCTTATGAGGAGCGGCTGAGGGAACTGGGGTTGTTTAGCCTGGAGAAGAGGAGGCTGAGGGGAGACCTTATTGCTCTCTACAACTACCTGAAAGGAGGTTGTAGCAAGGTGGATGTTGGTCTCTTCTCCCATGTAGTTAGCGATAGGTCGAGAGGAAATGGGCTCAAGCTGCGCCAGGGGAGGTTTAGGCTGGAAATTAGGGGAAATTTCTTCATGGAAAGGGTAGTCAAGCATTGGAACATGCTGCCCAGAGAGGTGGTGGAGTCCCCATCCCTGGAAGTGTTCAAAAAACGGGTAGATGTGGCACTTCGGGACATGGTTTAGTCTAGTCTACCCTTGACTAGTTTAGTGTGGATTTGGTAGTGTAGGTTAATGGTTGGACTGGGTGATCTTAAAGGTCTTTTCCAACCTAAATGATTCTATGATTCTGTGATTCTATGATTTATCAGTAGTCCTGCTTAACAGGGGAGGTCCCAGATAACTGGAGGCTTGCCAATGTGACACCCATCTACAAGAAGGGCCAGAAAGAGGATCCGGAGAACTACAGGCCTGTCAGCCTGACCTCGGTACCAGGGAAGATTATGGAGCGGTTCATCTCAAGTACGTTCAACAGACATGTGTAAGTCAACCAGGGGATCAGGCCCAGCCAGCATGGGTTCATAAAAGGCAGGTCCTGCTTGACCAACCTGATCTCCTTCTATGACCTGGTGACCCATCTAGTGGATGAGGGAAAGGCTGTGGATGTCATCTACCCAGACTTTAATAAAGCCTTTGACACTGCTTCCACAGCATTCTCCTAAGGAAGGTGGCGGCTCATGGCCTAGGCAGGTGTACTCTTCGCTAGGTAAAAAACTGGTTGGATGGCCAAGCTCAGAGAGTTGTGGTGAATGGAGTTAAATCCAGTTGGTGACTTGTCACAAGTGGTGTTCCCCAGGGCTCTGTTTTGGGGCCAGCCTTGTTTAATATCTTTATCAATGACCTGGATGAGGGGATTGAGTGCGCCCTCAGTAAGTTTGCAGATGACACCAGGTTGGGTGGGAGTGTTGATCTGCTAGAGGGTAGGACGCCCCTGCAGAGGGACCTGGACAGGCTGGACTGATGGGCCGAGGCCAACTGTATGAGGCTTAACAAGGCCAAGTGCCAGGTCAGGTCAAGTGCCGGCACTTCGGTCACAACAACCCCATGCAATTCTCCAGGCTTGGGGAAGAGTGGCTGGAAAGCTGCCTGGCTGGTGGAAAAGGACCTGGGGGTGTTGCTTGACAGCCAGCTGAACATGAGCCATCAGTGTGCCCAGGTGGCCAAGAAGGCCAACAGCATCCTGGCTTGTATCAGGAACAGTGTAGCCAGCAGGAGCAGGGAAGAGATTGTTTCCCTGTACTCAGCACTGGTGAGGCCCCACCTGGAACCCTGTGTCCAGTTTTGGGCCCCTCAGTACAAGAAAGACATTGAGGTGCTGGAGCGTGTCCAGAGAAGGGCAACAAGGCTGGTGAAGGGTCTGGAGCACAGGCCTTATGAGGAGCGGCTGAGGCAACTGGGGTTGTTTAGTGCGGAGAAGAGGAGGCTGAGGGGAGACCTTATCGCTCTCTACAACTACCTGGAAGGAGGTTGTAGTGAGGTGGGTGTTGGTCTCTTCTCCCAAGTAGTTAGCAATAGGGCAAGAGGAAATGGGCTCAAGCTGCATCAGGGGAGGTTTAGATTGGATATTGGGAGAAATTTCTTTACTGAAAGAGTGCTTATGCGTTGGAACATGCTGCCCAGAGAGGTGGTGGAGTCACCATCCCTGGAGGTGTTTAAAAAACATGTAGACATGGCACTTTGTGCCATGGTTTAGTGGGCATGGTGGTGTTGGGTTGATGGTTGGACAGATGATCTTAGAGATCCTTTCCAACCCTAATGATTCTACTCTAGTTTTACTTTCATTATAAATAATCCAGCCACCAAGCCAGGAAACATGAAATTATTACTCTACCCTTAATTGGTTTAGAGGTGGATTTGGTAGTATTAGGTTAATGGCTGGACGTTATGATCTTAAAGGTCTTTTCCAGCCTAAACGATTCTTTGATTCTGTATAACATTGTTCCTTGGTTTTTGACATCCATGCAGATCTACTCACTGGGACTTTTTGTTTTTAAATTTTACTACAGTGTACAGCATGCATATATATATATATACATCTCAGTATGCACTTATTCTCCTATATAAAAATCTCCTTTCCCTCTGCTTTAATTGCATTGTCATCCCTATCTGTATACAAGTCCACAGAGGATGCTTTTGGAGCAAAATATTTTGCCTTTCCCATCCTCCTTTCTTCCCTCTGATCTTTGTGTTACTGATCTTCAGTTCAGCATAGAAACTCTAAGTGGGAGGTGGAGAACTGCTGAGGGAGTTGTTAAGAGTCAGAGCAGGCTGCCTGGAGAAAGAGGAGCTGAAAGTGTGGGAGCTGAGACTTGGGGCTGGACCTCTTGGTGTTGACAAGCACTGGCAGGCCACAGGGGAACCGTTCCCAGTCCCCTCTCCCTTGTTCCTAATCTCAGATGATATATTTGAACTGTTCAGTAAAGTGGAGCATTTCCAGTGACTGCTGTTATACATTCAGGACCAATTTTGGAAAGTGGGAAAAAATACAATAAGGGTCAAACCCCTTTATTCTTAATTTATTATTCAGGAAATCCTCTTGAGAAGCAGAACTGCAAAGATGATCAATCTATTTCAAAAAGGATTTTGACATTTGGAATTGAAATTAAACCAGACCATTTTAAAATTCAAAGCAAGAGAATTAAACCTTATTCTGCTTCAGTGAAAATACTGTAGTGTGTTATGTAACATAAATCAAATGCATGTAAACAAAAGTTTCAAACTGGTCAGTTCTAAAATGCAACAATCTTATTTTCAACATAGTGCTGATTTTCTGTGTTGTTTTCCCTAGAAACCAAAATGCTGATGAGTGTTTTAGAAAGTATTTTTGTTGTGATGGAAATACATTCTCTAATGAAATGTAACCCTGTAACAAAGCCTCCCCATAAGTCTGTAGTTTAAGGTGAGAAAAAATATATGATTTGGGACCCAGAAAAAATAATTTTTATCAGAGCAGTGTATAATGATTTATTGTATATAGGACGTATGTGAACAGCTACCTGTGCAAATGTTTATCTAGCACATAGCTGATGGAAACAATAATGACAGTGTGTATAAATGACATGCTGATTATGATGAATCACACAGATAAAAATGTTGACATTGATGTCTAGTAATTTTCCATGTCTCTGGACAATGGATTTATCTTTCTATGGGCCTATTTTTCAGAAAAGAATATCTTAGTTATGCATTTCACCTCTTCCTCGAAATCAAAGATGTGATTGTAGAATCAGAATGTCAGGCGGGAGCTGGGTATACTCACCACTTAACATTAATGTATTTCCTGAAACCCAGCTATGCCAATACAAGAGGTTGAAGCTCTCTGGAGAATGCAGATCTGATGCTCTTATAGAACCTTTTTTTATTTTAAACATATTTCCCAAAATTGCAGCATTCATGTCTCTTCTTTTATCTTGGCCTATGACCCCCCGAAAAAAATAGGATGAAAACTTTAATAAGTTACTGCACATGTATCACAGGCATGTTACTCAGCTTTTTTGAAAGACTAAGTTTTGGCAGTGTCATGACATTAGAAATGAAGTAGGACTGGTTCATGATGAGTTATTGTTCAAGAAAGCTGTGGTTTTCCTTGTTTGTTTTTAATTCAAAGTACATAAGAAAAAGTGATATTTGTGGAAATCTTGTCTTTTAAGACAAGCCTTTCTTGTTCAGAAGATTCCTTAATGTTCTTCCTTATTTGTGGGGACTATTGTATTGTTATGACATTTAGAAAAACTAGCCCCTCTTACTGATGGATAAACTTTTCTTGGCCAAGCGTTAGAGCAGCTCGCTCTTTCCTCTTCAGTATTCATGCTGTACAACAGACGAATTCTTGGTTATTCATGAGCCACCCAGGGTGGCTCACTCAGCTACGTGGACACAGATTTCATCCCAGCTGTGAAATTATGTCAGCTGGCAGGCTCTGGTGGAGGGGAAGCATCTAACAGCTGTGGAGTCTGAACAGTCTTCAGGGCTCCAAGCAAAGTGTCCAATCAGATCAGTGGATGTTTTGCTTTTTGTTAGGCCATGTGCAAACTTTGAGATTTCCTGTTTCAAAAGCGTGTATTGTATTCATACACTGCAGTTTCACTGCCACTTCACTTACTGATAATTTAGATACAGACATTTCTCCACCATTAGAAACTGTTTGCTACTTCAAATATAGACAGATTGGTAATATTTTAGGGTGTCATTTTGATTCCTAATGTGATTGCTTGTGAATAGAACTATGCTATGCAAACCTAGGTCCATTGTCCATTTGTACCTGCCAAAAAAGAGAGAGGAAAAAAAGGAGAGGATATGTTACCTCTATCCTGCCCCAAATCATGTGTTGCCTACCTGCTTGATTATTTATCTGTTGCATGCAGTAGTATATTAATTGTAACTTCCTGGTCAGTACATCTGTGCTACCCCATAAAAAGTTTTTACACCTGTAGATGCTGCCTGGCCAGTCTTCTTCCACTTCCCTTGGGCTATGTCACTTACATAAACTGAGCTTAATGAGGTGATTCACAAATGAATTTCATCTTTTAAAGGTTAAATATTTTAATTAGAAATCAGTTGTGAGGAAACCTAGAGAACTCGCATGGAGGTAGCATCCTGAGCCTGGTGAAGTGTATCATATCACATGTTTCCTAGCATTCTGCTATGATGCTTTCAGCTTTGGGAAGTGGTTCTCTCCCTGATTTTCCCTTGATTGCACTGTGTTGCTCCATACTACAGCAAATCATTCTAATTGCAAGGGGAAGGAGATGAAGTTTCAAACTTGCCTTTGGTAGTGTGTTAAAAAAGCCCATTCAGAGAACACAGCATGTGCAATTTATAACTCAGGTGCTGAACTTTTCCTTTCTGAGATGTGAGAGGTTGGGTACAACTCTGAAAGAATCTTAAAGCCCATAGAAGTCTGGCTCCGTGGCACTCAAAGATGTGTTTAGAACAGAAATGCAGATGATTCTGACAACAAAGGAGGAACCCCAAACAATGGCTGAGGATGATGCTTGAAGCAGAAAATGCTAATTTATCTCAACTGTAAAATATGGAGTGGTTCGACCCTAGAACAGATGGAGTTGTATGCATTTCACTGTAAGACAGGGAGAAAGAAAAGAATTTTATTTTTATATTGCCTTATTTAATGGTTTTATTTCTCTGTTATTAGCTTCTTTTCTTCACCTTCTGCTCTCACCATAATCCTTTCCTCCTCCTTCTCATTTAATTTGATCTGTAGAGTTTATTGAACTATGTCAAATCACTCTGTAGAAACAACTTTTCGATTAGCCAGTGTTTGTTAGGTCTTATAATCAGTGTATAATAATTAGGTACATTCAGGTAGGCTTGAAAAGGAACAAATAGCTTGAGTTTTCACAGCAACTATTCAGTGTGACAGTCCTACAAGTATGAATTGTTTTCACTATTCTCACTTACAGATGCCAGTAGTCTTTTTTGTGGCAACTGATCCCCAGTTGAGACTCATTCTCCTTTACAGCTTGAATGTATGGCTTGTTTCTATTAGCACCGTAAGGGTATTTAAAATCGACTCGCAATTTTCTTTCACCTACATGGTGACTCAATGGTAAAATGCATTAATAAAAGTTGAGGAATAATAATGGTATTTACCCTTGGATTTAGCAGACTTTGAGGATGTACCTTAACAGTGTCACAGAAGTGGTGCAGGTTCACACAGGAATAGATTTATTTCTTATGCTCTGCTAAATTTCCTGTGGAATGCTGAGTGCATTAGGATCCATGGTAACCGTGCCTGCTGCAGAGCGGTATTACTTTGCTGTTGATAATGCAAGTCCATCTAATTAGCACCAAATGTCAGGGTACTAAGAGGAGCAGGTGGCACCATTTGTATCTGAAGTAAATACAAACACAGTATTTATGTGCAAAACCAGGCAAATAAAGCCTTTTGTAAAGTCTGTTATAGCTGTTTTGTCTGATGAATAAGATCTGAGAGAGAGAAGATAATTATAAACTGTGACCCATGAATGGAATTGATAATTTCAACTCCAGGTTGAACCAAATGCTATTGATAGGAAATATTTAGGGCTTGAGACCTTAAGGAAATAAGATGCGTTACCTTTGGAATAGAGACTATAATTTTTGGTATCTGGAAAGTCCGTGGTTCATTCTAGGTTAATTTTAAAAGTTGTTAGGAATAACGACAATTGTGAATAACAAGAAGGTGGACAATTTTAATAACCTTGATTTTCATGAAATATTAGGGACTGTGATCAAGACCTCCGAAGCAGTGTCTTTAGGTGGACTTTAAGGACATAAACCTCTGAATGACTCAAAATGTACAAAATGGTGGTGTGAATGGGTCTGAAGTGAAAGATAACTACTAGCGTTCTGCCCAAGGTGGGCAGGATCACTCTGTCTAGATGCCTTTATGTCTTATAAAGACAGACAAACACCTCCAGAAATCTAATCATTGTCCGGAAGTGCTTTACACAGCTGTCAAACAAAAAAATACATGTTCAGGATGGATGCAACTTACGAGTCCCAGTAAAAATGTAAGTGCAATCCATCTTTATGGAATAAACTGTTGCAAGGCCAGAGACCAGGGATAGGATTGCAGATGCATTTCTATTTCATTTTCTGGAGGAAAAAAAATACTATTTCTCACTTGCTAGTTGTCAGTTTATGTCAGGAACAGGATGCTGTGACCTCTTGTGTCTCACACCTGCTCCTGTTGTAGACATCTGGGTGTCCAGGGTGGGACCCCCACCTGGTGCAGCCAGAATACCAGGCTGCAGCACAGAGCTAAACTGGTGCTTGGACACCACCTTTAGAGCTCCATGGAAATTTAGAAGGTAAATAGCTAAAAAGTATGGGGGCCTTCATGTTGGACATTTCCACTTGCGCAAGTTTCACCTATGATGACTACATTGACAATCTCTGGACTGCAAACACAAAGCTTCTTTTTTATGCTATATCAGTTGTCTTAATCTTGACATACACAAATATTCACTAAAATGAAATATACTCTCTATATAGACATTTTAAGCTTTTTCAGAAATTGCTCAGTTAATCTGGCAACTGATACATAAATAAGATTTGCAATTCCATCTATAATATGAAAATATTGTGCTTTTTCCATTATTACAATTTAATTAAAAATATGTGCTATCTATTAGCACATTATTAAATGTCTCTTATTCCCTTTCATTTATAAATGAAATATTAAATCTTCTTTTTGCCTTTTTTTTTTTTTTAAGGGCAATATGATTTTGAGAGAGAAAGGGAGACTGTGATGAATATTTTTGATGTATTTTGTGAAAAGGCCAGAGTCTGCAACATATAGTACCAAATTTTAAGGAGCGATAATTTTAAGAGGGTGAACTTTTAAGGAAACATAATTAAGTAAAATTAGTATCTAGCAGGTTTGGAAGTACAGAACATATTGTACAGGGGAAAAAATAAATAAACCTCCAGATGAAAAGAACACCCAAACATATCCAAAAAAGATTAAGAGACTAGGGTAAGTAATAAAGAAAGAATATAAAAAGCAACGTTTCCAAAAATAATAACATACTCCTCTTTACAGTCATATAGGAGCACAAAAGAGCCAAGAAGCTTAAAGGGAAAAAATGTAACTGGGCTTAAAAAAGCAAGTAAAGCTATTTTTTTTTTTAATGATAAAAGTTCTCATCATAAAACAAATATTTAAATTCAAAGCAATTTTAAAAAGCCATTGGCTCCTTAAAATAATACTCAGCAAAATAACATTCAGCACAAAATACTAATTGGTTTAAGAGGAAAATAAGTACAACTAATTTTTTTGTATCAGCCTAGCACATTCTAATAGTGTAGTTGTCGTCCTCATCTCATTTGCAGTGTAGCTGGCAGTAATGGATGACATGTTCTGGTGCAGTTAGGGAGAGACAGAAATATTGTAGGTCATGATCTTTGTTGTTTTCTTTTTGCTACTTTGGAAAGCATAAACTGCAGCTGGTTTAAACTTCTCATGGTGTCTCCAGTGCGCTGATACAAGCAACGCTTCAAGTCACAGCCCCCATCTCCCTCAGTATCTTCATATGTTTCTGAGTCAAGAGAAACCCTGCTTCTTTGAGAGTGAAGGTATCAGTGACTGACAGTACCTTGCCTCTTTGTGAGAGAGCATTTCCTTGTGCTTGCAAAACAAGGCACTTCTATTTGCACAAGGTAAATGAGATAGATTTGTATGTCCTTGCAAGGAGGAGCTTCTGTATCTACTGGAGCCCAACTCTGAGGTTGTCCAGAGTCTTTCTCTTGCAATGGAAAAGTGTTGATCAAATAATCTGAACTGGTGTCCTTTTTGCCCCAGAGAAACAGGGATTTCCAATCTGTTTTGCCCTGCAGCATCCTTGGAAACTTAAAAAGAACAGGTGATTGCTCTTTGGACAAGACTGGTGCTGTGGCTGGGCTCCTGTAGTCAGTCTTAATGTGGCTGTCCTCTCCCTCCACCCCTGAAGTCAGATGGGTTGATATTCAGAATAATATGTATGATAGCTTGTCATGCAACTCTGTACTAATTGCACATAGGCCAGATCAGTCACCATAAATAACTGTGATAAGTGGCACCAGTTGTACCATTTATCACTCACTTTATTATATGTGTATGTGCACAAATTGTTAAAAAAAGAATATGGCTGAGCCATGGCAGGGAAGGCTGCCTGTTGGCAATGCTCGGGCTGCTTCAGTACTGCTATCATGGTACCAGCAGGAAAGGGGGGAAATTACTCTTTCCCTGGGGACAACTGAGCATGATCATGGGGGAAAGGATTCTGGTGTGGGAGGTAGGACAGATAGGGAGTGATAAATGCCATGAGCGGGGATGCTGCTGCACAAGTGCAGGCTGGGAGACTCCTGAGGGGAGCATGGAGTTGGCTGAAAATCTGCAGGGGGGTTTGCAGAAACCTCACTGCGGGAAAGGGGATCTTGCTGGGGATCCTGAGCAGACCATAGTGAATTTGTTGGAGTCCAGGAAGCTGCTAAAAATTACTGACCTAGAAAACAAGAATGGAAGGACCTACTCTATGAGGTACAGTGAATAAGGGGAAGATTTGTTTGCAAACCCTTTTATTTTATTCTATCTCACCGTATTACACTTAACTGGACATGTAAAAGTCACTTGTTTTATTGTGTGTTTTAATAAATCATTGATGCTGCAAGCCATTTTAGTGTCTTTAGTCTGGTCACTTTTAAGGGAAGAGTACAGTGGTTCCAACTTCAGAGTTATGGCCAGCTGAGAGCCTGTCACAATAATTTTTCAGTCACTCTATCCTGTCCTGCTCACTTGCACAAGGGCAAAAAGCAATGGCTTTGCAGAACCTATTAGCCTCTTCTGCACTGCTTTAGTGCACTGCCTAAAGAAATAAAGGAAGTCTTTATGACTCTCAGTATTTATTTGGGTTTTACTGCACAGAAATATAACCATCAGGCTTTTATATGGATAGAAATAAACTTAACTGTATGCAAAGTCACATAAAGAGATCTTAGCAAGGATGAGGAAATGTTTAGAGATTCTCACTGATATGTGCCTGTTCTTTGAATTAGATCAATGCAGGCTCTGAATCTTGAAAATGACTAAACAGTAAAAGATAATGGCCACCTTTTAGTGCCAGAGGAAATCACTGACCTGTCATCCCTGTGGAAAAACCTACAAAAGTGTTTTAGATCACTGATCCATCAACAATTATGATATTCAAAGGTAAATTACTTTAGAATAAGGAAAAAAAAATTCGTCTTATCATCCCTTGAATTCTCAGTCCAAGACCTATAATGCTTACAAAATTTGGGGAAGAGAAGAAAATGTTGGGTCCCAAATCTGTCATTTGTGCTGCTAGCATTTCATGTGCAGACTCTTTGAAGATGTCACAGTGAATTCAAATGTATGAATCTAATAACAGGCATGTCACTTGGTCCCACTATACTGAAAATGATCCTTCTTGCAAAGAAGTCTGAAACAGGCAGTATGTTCAAACTTATGTAGTAGATAGATAAATTCAAAGTTGTTTACAAAAAGAAAGCAGAAACCACATCCACAGTGCAAGTGAGAGGAATGTTGTGTTTATCAAATCAGCATTTCTGTAATCCATCTCCAAAGGGAAGAGGGAGAGAAATTGAGATTGGAACTATCTTTGCTTAATATGTGCAGTTAACTGTACTGAAATATTAAGTGCCTAGCAAATTAGTCTTCTTTAAATAAATGCCAAAGTTCTTTATTCTTTTAATGACAAGGGTATTTGCATTTGAAGATCCTGTAAATACAGCTTAGATACCTAGATTTAACAAGCAGTTCTTACACCTGACATCAGGTAAACAACCATCCCCTTTCCACTGCAAAGAATATAAGTAGCTTAGACGCTAGTTGTAAGACAGTTGGTTTATATAAGCTGAAGGTAGCAGTTAGGTACTCAGACTGAGGAGATTTCACCAAATCTTGTTCCTCACAACTATTTTTTATAAAAATCTTGACTGCTGGTTCTGCTGATAAAGAAACCAAGAGGGCTGAATGACAAAGAAGGCAGAGTATCTCTGACAAAAGATACTTGTTTGCTTGGATACAAGGTTTGCTTGGAGAAGGGTCTGTTCTAAGCAGACCTGGGCTGAGGGCAGCAGGTTTAGCTTCCTCGGTGTGACACTGAAGTTGTACAGTGGTTAAGGAGGGAGATTAGCTCAGGGAAGCAGAATTTCAGGAGTAGGTGGCAGAATTGTTCCCAGACTCGCATCACTGACAGGCATGCACCAGTTAATAACTGGGAGCAAAACTGAGTCAGTTGTCTATGAAGTCCTGGGAATATTTTAAATATTTTGTATTTACTATTTTAAAAATGTGATTTCCTATTCTTAGTCAAGTATCTAACATTTTCCTTTGCTAAATGAAAGCTTAGCCATAGCTACTTATAGAAATGGTCTTTAACACTGAGCACTTTCCTGCTCAAGGAACAGAGAAAGTTTCAGAATGCAGCAGCGTGCAGGGTTGCTCTAGATATGGTTTCTGAGGAGTCTCACGTGCTGGGGATTATTTTCTCACAAAGCTGTGGGAGTCAGTCTGAAGTCTAATAATGCCAATGGAGAGGAGCTGCCCTGAGTGAATCAGTATAAACAGCACACACAAGAATACAATTTCTGATCCAGGGAGTAAATCACAGACATCATACATTTCTTTCAATAAATTGATACCTGTGTCATCCCTGCCATGTCACATACAGAAGGCAATTGGACTTCGAAAGAACTGAGGCAGACAGGATGGCTGGAAGAAATAGATGCATTTAACACTTAAGCAGGTACTGACAAACACTGTGTACCTGTCTTCTGGAAGAAAACTGGGAAAGTTTTAAAGAACGTATAGATTTTAGGGAATTTTAGAGTAGGTTTTGTGTTTTCTAAATGGGCCAAGGAAGTATTAATTTTAAAATCCATGAATAAAATTGGGAGTGTAGAGGGGAGAGAAATCTCAAAAGAGACAAATAATAATAGAAAATGAAACAAAAATGATGATTTATTTATATTTAGCTTGTTCAACTGAAAGGACAGGAAAAAAAAGAAAACTGTCTTCAATTTTTAAAGAGGGTACCTAAGCTAGGAATCCAGTTGATAAGCCCTTGCAGAAGGTAATTCAAATATCAGATGGCTTAAAGAATAAGGTCAATAAAGCAAACAGTAATTAAAGAATAATTGTAACATAACATATAGAATGTATTGTAGAATAGTGATAATTTCCTTTGCACATATATTGATATGAGAATTTTGCCATAAAGGTGTTCAGTTAATAAGCACTCTTTTACTTTCACCTATTTTCTATACATTGTAACTGTCTTTCACATGGATATAGAGTGCGATATTTACATAGGATGACTTAAAAATGTGCCACAGCATAATACCAGTCATTTGTGTCAAGACTTTTTTTCTTATTCTGTTATTAAGTTCTGTTCTTATGTTCTTATTCTGGTTTATTAATGCTAGTTCCTTATGGAACTCTGTGTCTAAAAGGCATGCGAAGTAATCATTTTCAAACACTTTTTGTCTGCTTAGGGGTTGCTGTAATCTTCCACATTCCATTAGCGATAGCCTTCATGGTCCCTTTTCTTGAAGATAGTATGGTTACCTCTGCAGCTTTGGAAGTGCAGCCCTGTGTATCTTTGATTTTCTGCAATACTGCTTGAAAGATGGAAATGTCAAGCTGGATGACAGCTAATGAACTGAGTGTTCAATAGTTGGTCACCTTGGTTTTACCAGAAATCATTTAGCAACAAATTCGAAACAATTGTCTTTGGTAGAATGAGATCACTTGCCTTTTCTGATGGAAGAGTTGACACTAGTCAGAATGGCAACTCGAGCTGGAAGGGGCAAATCTAACCTTCATGTTGCAAAGTGTTCTGTGAAAAAACCTAGCTCCATTGTGGATGAATTAGTGATGAATGCTGCTGACCTCTGCAGCTTTGGCCTTGTTGAGGAGTCAAAGAGGTCTGTTCTTCAGCTGTTGTGAGTTACTGCTGATGACTGAGTCTGTTGTTTGGTAAGGATGTAAACATGTGTCTGTCATCATAAGACTATGAGGAATCCTTCTTAGCTTATCACTGCTTGTGTAGGAGACCTGTTGTTCCATCTCAGGTCAGCAGGAAAGTAGGCTTTTGGTGCAATGCTGAGCACCTGTGTCTGAAGGAATAAACACAACACTGTGAATGAGTGCTGAGAGATACTTGCTAGAGTCTCCTTAAGACTTTCATTTTTCTAGATAAGAGGTTTCCCAAACCATTATGTGCATGTTCCCTGGACCACATGAATCATTGTGTGTGTCCATGTGTGTCTATTTGCAAACAGAGATTGCAGCTGGGAACGTTTTCCTGACTCCAGACACTACAGCAGTCTGCTTCCAGTTTCCAATTCTGCTTGCGAGCAGGGTCTCAGCTCTTGCTAGTGCCTGCCTATAAAGAGAGGGAGAGGGCAGGCAGAGGTGAATGGGTACTGTGGTTTAGTGTTGTTCCAATCACCAAAATATCCAGAGTGTCTTTGGGCAGGAGCATATGAGGAAAGGATGATATTGTATTAAAATCCAGAAATACTTTGCTTTGAGGTTGCTGTCACATTTCTCAAGGGGAATGCATTTCTAGTTGCTTGTTGCTCCCATCCTTTTCTACTGACAGAACAGTGTATCTTAATACCAAGACTGATATTGTTCCTAATGGGACAACATCATAATCTTCTTAACTGAATAAGCAGAGCCTGCATATCATGTCTGTTTTATGGCCACAGAACATCATGGGAGAGAGAAGTAGACTATACAATTCAGCTCATACATGATTACAAGAAAATGGGGTAATTGAACTGAAATTCTGTTGAGGTACCTTAATCAAAATATAAAAATATGATTGTCTTACTACTTTTTCCTGACATTGTTCATAATTTTCTTTGGAAAGCAGACACTGATTTCACACAGTGAATAATCTGTGGAAAAAAATGTTTTTATTGGAAAGGCTTGGTAAGCCTAGCTAAAACAAAAGAATTGGAAAAGCACATTGATAGAAAATTATACTTTAAAATAGGCTGTTCCATGCACTTTCTTGTGCATTGAGGCCTGATGTTGAAATTTTTCTGGTTTTATAAGTTGGAAGCTTTATGGATAATTATCACAAAGATATTTTTCATCACAATTTCTTTCTTCACAAAACCCATGATGTTTTTACTATGTAGAAGTATAAAAATATACATCAAAGGCAATGACATTACATTGTGGTAGTTCCTGTTCTGTGGTATGGCAGCAGTCCTCCATTACTTGTAACAATCAGAAAAGATATCTGTGTAAGAGAAAAGCTCTAGAAGTGGTGTCATGGGTCACCGATTTAAGTTCCCTGTCAATGCAGGCTCTTAGATGACAGAATCTAATTTATAAATTTGATGGTTTGTTTTCAACTATAAAGTTGTCTCCATCACTGTGTTTTGCCTGATTTGGGGGAAGGGGATGTTGGAGTGCTCCAAATGCAGTTCTGCTGGACAAAGAAACCCCCTTTTTAAATTTTCTGTATTTACTTTTACTCATGGCTCATGCACTCCCTGGTGCATGGGAGTGTTCCTCCCCAGGTGTGGGACATCGCACTTCCTTTTGTTGAACTTTATGGCATTCCTGCCAGCCCATTTCCACAGCCTGTCAAGCTCCTTCTGAATGGCAGCATGAGTCTCTAGTTGCATCAGCCACTCCTCCTAGTTTTGTGTTATCAGCAAACTTGCTGGGGGTACGCTCTCCCCCATCATGCAGATCATTAATGAAGGTATTGAACAGCGTTGGATCCAGTATTCACCTCTGGGGTACACCGCTAGTTACTGGCCTTTGACTGCATTTCATACAACTGGGCACCGTCCTCTGAGCTCAGCTGTTCAGGCAATTTTCAATCCATCACACAGTCTGCTCATCCAGCCCATACATCAACAGCTTCTCTATGAGGATCTCATGGCAGACAGTGTTGAAAGCCCTACTGAAGCCAAGGTAGATGATATCCGTTGTTTTCCTCCCCTTGTCTACCAAGTCAGTCATTTCATCATAGAACATCATCAGGTTGGTCAAACATGACTTTCCCTTTGTGAATCAAGTCCTGAAAGATGAATGCAGTTGTAATCATAACACATTGTTTGGAAACAGCTTAAAGGTTACTCTTCCTTTGGACTTTTCCCGTAGTTGTATCATTACTTTAGTTTAGTCCCATGTAATAAGGTTCCATTTATTAGTTTGAATTGTCTGAGGAATGCTTGGCAGAGGAACCAGCCTCATAGATTAAAGTATGTTTTCTCCAAAAGGCAGCTCTGCAAAAAACCAAAGCAGCTACCCTTTGAAATTGGATTTTTTGTTTCTTTCTCTAACATGTAAAACTAGAAATTAGCAGAAATGTCATCCAGAAAGAGCTGATTTTGCTTCAGTTGTTCTAGAATTCACACATTTTCTATTTTTGCCACCTAACTTCTAAAAGATTTTTTCCTTCTCGAGTTCTACTTTTTGTATTGTGACCTAGGAGAAGGGAAAAAGGTAGGTGCAAAACTTTGAGTATGAAATTCAACAAAATTTCTAATAATACTCATTTACTTCATATGTCAGTTCTTATCTTAAGACTAATAATTTCAAGGACAAATATTATTGTCACATCATTAACTTCAAAGATTTGAACCTTCAAAGGTTTGAACAAGAAAAAAAGATATCACACAGTCTGTGAAATATTTGCCAGTTGGCTAAGCCCAACCACAATTCTGAAATCAGTAGCAACATAAATTTCTAATCTCCTCTGGTATATGGCTTCCTTGTAATCTGTTAGGATGGCATGAGTGGCCTAGATCTATAGACAGTATTTTATAGGCTATTTTAAGATGTTTTAACACCTATATTAAAATATGTTCTTTGGCCAGACCTAGACAGTTTAGGTAAACACCGGAAAGGGAGAGAACAGTGCATAAAACCAGCACTCACAGAAGAAAATGAAGTGCCCAGTGAACAATTACCATGAAGTCATTGCCTATCTCTTGCTTAGATTACATTTTATTAGTTTGTTAAAGGTAATGGAAGAACTTCAACAAGATGGACTGAGAGGTCAAAAGTCTCCACAGGTGCTGTCAGTACTGTGCCATGACCCTTTCCTCCTCCCTGCCTAACACAGTACTTCTCAAAGGAAAAAACCAGAATCACAATTCACACCCATAAATATCCTGAGAGAAATGAGTAAGTGCTTTAAGTGATTGGCTGCTGGATTAAGAGGAGTGTCACCATATTCCTGGTTAGGTGATGTATTAAGCTCAGTGATGAATTTTGACATGTTTCTGAGATTGGGTCCTGATTGTGAGATAACCAGGAAACACCTGTGGATTGTGTGGGACTTTGGTGTGAACTGAGTGCTGGGCAGCTTAATGCTTGTTGAACTCTGGGGTGATAAGCACAACCAGTAGCAGAAGATGTTTTAGAATATTATACTCAAACATAGCCTGAAGTTGTCTGGGATTCAGTTAGACTACAGATAAGCTGAAGCTTTTGGGGAAGGAGGTCTATTTTACTATGGGTATTTGTTTTACCTAAACATCTGAAATGAAAGTTATGATTTAGTGGGTTTTTTTTTCCTAAATTAAGAAAATGTAGCTGATCTTATCTCTATAGTTATGAGTTTATGTTTTAACACAGTGCTAGAGGAGAAATCGTGAATTTGAAATGGAGAATGTTGATATTAGTAAGAACTTTAAAAATTGTAACTATCAAGCTACTATATTATAAGACTAATATAACTGGCTAATTGAAGGGGAGACATTGTTGTATTCAAAGGAAAGCGTAGGTAGATGAATAACAGGATTTCTCAGACTTTTGCCCTATGACCCATCCTATTTTGTCAGCGGCCAGGGCACAGAAATGGAGATTTTCGTCCAGGGAATCATCTGGTGAAACACACCTGTGAGACATTACCAATCTGTAGGAAGATTGGCACCAATACTAAAAAAAAAAGTTCCTGAGGAATGCAGAAATAGAGCTGGAATGAGAATTAATAGGGACTGTTAATAAAAAGTGAACAAGAATATGTACTGTAGAGTGAGAATTCATCACATGGAAGAAACAGAGATGGAAGTCTGGATTTAGTATTCCATCAAAGAATGGTTGTGAATTACTAATGTGATCGGGCTTTGAAAAAGGCAAGTGCAATCCTAGAAAGTTTCAGCTGAAGTATTTCTGATAGAAAGTTGAATAATCCCTACAATTTACAACTCTCCAGACAGTAAAAGGCCATTTAGGAAGACTGTGAGAATACATTCACACAATGGTTTCTTTGCATCCCATATATATCACAGAGAGAGTTTCTCTGACAACCCTGCATAACTTTTCAAGTGATATCAGGAATAGGTCAGTGAGGTCAAGATTTATATTTATTCAACAACCTGAATAGAGCCCAGGATGTAAGGTTAGGTTTGAAATCCCTAAACAAACTTAGGGAGCCAAATCCGTAGGTTTTATAAATCCTTGCAAAAACAAATAGAACAAGCGTCTGGGTTTGGCACTTGAGTAAATCAATTAAGTTACTCACACATAGGTCATTTGAGATGCTTGATATCCAGCAAGTCTGTTCATGGCTGGCTGGAGTGACATGCACCCTTCTGGAGTGGCAGCTGGAGACACTATTCCTATGTGGGGACAATTCAATTGAGCCCCAGAAGTGGAATTCAGTTCCAGATTCAGACACCTAAATTTAGGTGTTCTTCATAGTCAACAGAGCTAATCAAAAGTCTGGGAGTCTATTCATCTCACCAAAGGCAGATAGCTTTTTTAGGGTGATCTGGGAAGTTTATTAGATTCTATTGACTTGATTGACTGGATCTCCCATGACCTCAAGGGGAGTAAGAAATCTCATGCACCTGGATATAACTACGTTCAAGACATTTAGATATCTGCATCTAGAGGTGAACCATACTGTAATAATCACATTCAAACGAGTGAAACCAAAAGAATCACAAACATTAGGAATGGGCAATGCTCATTTCTTTTTTCATTTGTCTGAAATTCAGGAGCAGTTTGCCTGTGAGTTTTTTTGGCATTATAGATGCAATGTTTATTTTGGTGACTAATGAGAAACTGCTTGGAAAGGGCACCAATGACTATTAAATTTCTATTTTATTTTCTTATTCTTTTTTAGGCACTTTATCTAGGTGAAAAGAAAAAAAAATCATGAAATGATAGTGCAAATTCTGCAATTGCAGTAGCAGAGAAGGGATGTCTCCGTCCAGTTCGGTTTAGGAAAGTATTGCCCTGACATAGACATATAGTTGCTGGGATGTCAGATGAAATGTTTTTCCATGGTTGATGTTCAGAACAAGGAAGGATGTCACTGCACAAGCATGGATTTATGAGTGTGACTAATATAGAGAGACGCAGTTCCTTTCTTCAAATTAGCACTGCCACATCCAAAACTTAAATTCTTGCTCAGGTGATGTAAACACAATTGTGCAGATACAAAGCCATTCCATTCACATCAACACTGTGTCTCTCCCTGCTCATGATGCTACTCTCACATTTGCTGCTTGCTCTTTTCTCTCAACACTGAATGTTTTGAAAACTATGATAATTACAATTTTCTCTTCTTATTAGTCATTATTCTTCAGGTTTTATTTCCTTTAGCTACATGGGCATTTTTTTCTGTCCCTACCCTCCAGGTTTTGTTTTTCCTTCACCTGCCTGAACATTCTTTTTTCCTGATTTTATTAAAGCTTAAGGACTGTCTAGGTTGTGAAGACAGTAAATGTGCACCAGCAAAGAAAAAGAGCAGAGAGTGGGGAAAAATGTGCTTCAAAAGCAAGATCACTCAGTATAACATTTCTAAGTACATTTGTTATTCAGAAACAGAAAGAATGGAGATGCGATGTGCTGTATGATACCCAAGTCAGCGACAATCGAAGAACAGAATCCAGGGCATTAGATAATATAGGACAACATAAAAACTCAGCTTCACCTTTGCTTGCTTCCCTTGCCTTCAGTGTGATTCTGCTCTTTCCGTGATAACTCCAATTGGTTTAAACTGTAACACTGAAATAAGTTATCTGCAGACATGGACATTAATTACCCCTCATTTCTGTTTTTTAAGCCTCCACTTTCTCTTTTCCTCTCTCCTGCCCACTACAGGGATGAGAAACATGTTTTTTTAATGAAAGTTAGGATTCTGAACTCATTATGTTATTCCAAAAGCTGGTGCCCTAATCTCAGACCTATAGTGCATAAACGTTAATCTGGTCCTGCTTGATTTAGGCATGATTTTGTCTTTTGTGTTTGTTTTTTTCTTTAATGGGATAGCTCTATTTTGACATTTAGATGATTTGCAAACCATGAAAGAGCTCTCACTAGTGCTTAATTAATTTTTGTTCATACATTTTAATTATCTACCCTTCAGCTCATTAATATGAGAACTTTTGAATGAGTTCTCTTACCAGAACTTTGTTGTTGGTTGTTTTGTTTGTTTGTTTTGTTTTTTAAATTAGATTAAATAATTAGCAGGATTTTGACAAATACATAGCTCTCCTATTTTTTCATTTTAAATTTTCTTGTTGCTATGGCTTGACTTTTCTTCAGCCTGCACCATTTATTTTTACATTTGAAGCAAGCTTTTAATCTACTGTGATGTGTACCTGATACTAATCATAAACAATAAATCAAAGGAATAGACTTCTTCCCTTAGAATTTGGGTTTCTTATAAAATGCTGGAAAATCTGATCAGTAAAGTTATACAGAAACTATGCTGTGCTTATCACTGGCAAGAGTCTTTCAGATTTAGCAACCACTTGTCGTCTTAATGATAATTCCTGTTTATAAACACACACACAGCAGGTTGGGGGATATTTACAGCTCTATGTTTTTATGATCTCTACAATCACCTAAATGAGCATGTTTACACTTCCAAACTAAATAGGACTAGTAATATGAGTGAAACTCCTCTCTCTGAAAAACTGCCTGAACAAGTACATATGACACTGCCCCAAATCCAGTAGGTTTGCTTTCTTTTTCCAACTCCAATACTTTTAGTCAATTTACTGACTTTCTGCTCTCATCCTACTCTCTTTTTTTTTCCTTATTTAAGCTGTATTTTTTTACATAACTAGGACTGTCCTTTTCCAGTGGATTTTTAAAGTGTTCAGCACATACCTATGAAGTGCAGAGACACCTGAGCTAACAGCCCACGGAGAAGTTGGGAGAGTATAGCAACCTTACTGTAGCACTGTGTGCTAGATAATAAACTCAGGGTTATTCATATCCCAGGTAAGACCTGGAAAGATTAAGCTACTGTATAGAAAGGAGCAACAGCACCACCACCAGGTGTTGAAAGAAAAGAACAGTTTTAGAAGATTCAACCTTGAGGATGAAGCTAGGATAAACCAAGATGGAAGAAGATGCCAATGGGCAGCTCTGGCTCATTCTTGCACTCAGCCTTTCTTAACTGGCTACTGATGCTTCTGCCAGCTGTCTCTGTTTATAGGTACTGTGGATTTGTAAGTGAATCGTTTTTAAAGATTTAAGATCATGTGGATTCCTCTTCCTGGGCATGTAAGTGAGCATATAGGGGACGCTCAGTATTCTGCTGGGCATATAAGGTTTTGCAGAGGGATAGCTCACTTTCTGAGATTGATAAATCTTTTTTTCTTTTTTTTTTTCTTTCTTTTTTTTTTTTTAACATGACTCTTAAGTATTTTAGGCTGGTTTTAAGTTCTGGTGTTGTCTGGAACTTCAAAACAATATTGTAATCTGAAAGGTAACAAATTAGCAGTAGAAATAAGGTTTTAAGATGTGAAGAGTCACTCAATGGAGTACATTGTATTTTTCTTCAGTTCAAATTAGGCTTATGAATCAGAATGGCAACATTCATATCATTTGAACTCTGATGCAGATTTATAACCAATAATTCCAAATGTTTAAGTAGCACAGAAATCCAAACCAACATCTGGAACCATGGTATTCAAGAGTTTCTCCCACTATCAGCTCTACTCTTGCTGCTATTCTGTTTGCTCTTCAGCCTCACAGTACATTTCCATTTCTTCTTCTTTCTTCCACTACTTTTGCTGCAGTCCGTCTCTCACCACCCTCTTTTCTCCTTTTCTCTTCCCCTTTTTGGCACCCTGCTAATGCCTCTCTTCATTCCAGCAGTCTCTCTACTGATGAACTGACTGGCATATTTTTTTCCCTGAATGCTCCAGACTGCTCTGTTCCACACAGCCAGCTATCATCAGTATGTTCTCAAGTACTGCATGCTGGGTGCCAATGTATAATCTGTGCAAAAAACCCCACTTTATTTTCTGTTTTATATAGACTGAGATTGGAAAAGGCAAAGGATTGTCAGAGCTCTGCCAGTTTCACAGAGACAATCTTAAATATTAGCAGAATGCCTTCTGGACTCGATTTGATGATGCTTACCCTTTTTTTCATCCAGAAGTTTTTGAAACTATCACACTTTTGGGGGCATAGAGCTTCACATTACACAGAAAGTTACGGCACACTCAGCGATGCAGAAAGAACACACTATTTTTTTTTTTCCTTAAAGTTTGAGTCTTCTCATTTTACTTCCCTATATAAAGTACTTTGGTGGTAGTGCTACTGTTACCCATTGCCCACAGTATCTGTGACAGCACTACTAGTTTGACCTTCAGATACTGCAACTTTCAGAATTTAACCAAAGCCATCTTTTTCTTTAGATTTTTTTTCTGCAAATTACCATCATTTCCTGGACCTTGGATTTTTTTCATTTTTATCTTTGTTCCTCTTTACTTTGATGATTGAACTTATGATCTTACATACTAATATAAAAGTGACACAGTGAATTTCTTACAGTGCCTCTATCACTGAAATGACAGAGACTAATGCTTAGAGGAGCAGGCTAGATTCATGATGTAAGTTATCAAGATTCCTTTCCTTTTGTCATATTTATAAGAAAAAATATACCCAGTAATTCAACTCCTTTGTTGTGACTCAGTCTTTTCAACATTTATTTCCATCCATTGTTGCAGAACCTACAATTTCCATTCTTCATGAAGGCAGAACAGACACATTTAAATCTTACTTGATAGCTCTGTAGTTGGTGGCTGAAATTTTTGGAGCTGTCTTTGAGCTCAATATCCAGTTCCCAACAGAATGACTGGTCATGAGGCTTCTGTAAAACTACCTGTAGTTTTACAGATACCAGTCTATATGAGTGAGAAAACTCAGCTATCATGCTGAAGTTTCAGAGCAGGTTGATGGTTCTTGAACAGAAAGACACCACTGCGGGGTTGATTTCACATTTTTCCTTTAATCCATAGCTTTGGACAGTTTAGTGAGGTGATTGGTGGAGAAATACTGTGTGTCAATTTGGTTTCTGAAGCGTCTTCCTTTGATGTTTTCTTTCTCCGATAAAAAAGAGAAGAAAAGATACAGAGGACTGGGGTTGCTAACTTGGGGCAGCTCACAAGGTGCCTAGAATTACACTGATGTGTTGCCAAAGTATTTTTCATTATACAGCATTTTGTGCCCAAAATAACTTCAGCTTTTGAATGAGCACAAGGTCATGTTACAGCACAGTACCACAACAATGGTAATAATAACATTGAAGTTGAATATTCCCTTAAGGAGAGGTACTCACTTAAAAAGCCGGTCTTGCATTAGATCAAAAAAAGATAAATAGTAAGCATGCAAAGAGCCTCCTCTTCAGATACTAGTGTCAGGTGCAGTCCTGATTTGGCGGAGATGTGAACAAGCTGACTGGTTCTGTCTTTTTCCATTCAAATGACATGGTAGCTGCATCAAATCATGCATATGGTGAAAATAATTTTAAAGTAAAAGTCTTGACATACAGATGGGCCTGTAATTTAAAAAACTTGATTGCTGCATGCTTATTAAAGAATTTGAAGGTCCATACAGAACTTTATTAAATAAGTAATTGATGATAATCAATGCCATTTGGTAGAAATAGGGTCCTCTAACTGAGTTTCTTAAAGTGAGTCAGGACAAGAGCTACCGCATTATATCTGCTGTCTGTTAATCAAAGATAGAATACAAGTGAGAAAAGCACTTTTGCTTAGCATTTTACTAAAGAAGTAGGGTGAAAAATTGCATTATTGTATGTTGACAAGGACTAATTCTAGAGCTTCTCTACAGCCCACTCCCGTGAATAGTGTAAGGCTGACACATTTGGTGCCAACATGTCTATTCTCCATAATTCCTTTACTATTAGCTCTCCTACACACTCTTCAGAGATGGTTCTAGGATCATCATAATTTTCACTTGCCACACTTAAGATAATGTATTTCCTTCTTCCATCATCATAGAAAAATGAGAAATTCTTTTGGGAAGAGTAATAAACAATACTAGTCAGTACGTTCGGTATGGTTAATAGCTTAGTTAATTGTTTTGATTAGCTCTGGGTCTTTGCAATAAAAGAGATTATTATCTCTGCATAGCACTTCATTTAACTTTGATACCATATTCACGTATCAGTGTTCAGTGTAATTTAGTTAAGTGTGGCTGAGCTTCTTTCTTCCTCTCTCAAAGCTAAATAGATGGCACTAGAGTTTTTTGCAAGAACTTTTGTCTGCCTCAGGCTCCATCACTGCTCTGCAATAGCAAGCAGCCATAAATTCAGCTCAGCTGGCTGCTTATGGGTTCATTCTACAGAATCCTTAGGATGCTACTGTGTTGACAGTACCTTACTCGGGAAACACTTGAGGAAGAGGAAGTATAACTGGGTTACTCCTCATTCTCTGAGTATACCAGAGAATACCAGAACATGGGGAAAACAACAGCAACTTCTTAATTGCAGCAGACCGGTGCTTCTGGAAGACCAGGACAGCCATAGGGGTTTATGAGAGTATCTCAGTTACTGGGATCTAAGCCTTGTTTTTTTTAATTGTCTTCTTTCTGTTATAGTTTGTGTCCGTCTGAATAACTATGCAGGATGGGAATACAATATAGGGAGGGAAGGAATGAAAAAATTCAGCACTTCAATGCACTAAAAAGCCATGTACCTAGTACTCACCTTGTTTCCGTCTGTTAAACTACATTGACTTTTACAGGTCTGGAATCTTTACACAGAATCCTGTTGTAAAAAGGCAGGTTAATGAGACTGTCCTTCTACTAAAAGTCCCTTTTCCTCTGGGAGAGCTCAGAGGGAAACAGAATTCAAATGCATATATATATATACACACATATATATATATTACAGGCTTCAGAGTACCATGGCTGAATTAATCTAGACCACTGAATCTGAAAGAAATTTGTTACTGAGGGAGGGAGGTGGGCTATTTTGAGGATATGTCAGATACCATGGAGGGTTTATGCTGACTGTTGCAACTGTAATTCAGAATTCTCTCTGTTTTTTCTGGTCTTCACTTCACTGCTTTTTCATATTATTCATATTATTATTCATGTTTTTCATATTAGTCTGTCTAAGTCTATGGAGGTAATGAAATAGGGAGGGTATGATTACTTTCCTTAAGTGTCTTCTCTTGACTGTGAACTTGAATCAAAGCCAATAATAAGTGTAATAGCCTTGTTGAGTAAAGACAGGTGAATTTAATGCACTCACACCTGAAGAACAGCCTGCTTTTGTCTCCTGATTGGATGGAGTGGATACACTTAGCCCTGTATCATTGTCATCTATAATGCATTTTTGGCTCATTCTGGTCTTACAAACCCCAAAACTGGTTTATTTATGTTGTAACTTTGATTCACTATCAGTTCAGAAGGAAATACAGAGCAATTTACACTGCTGTGTAATATGTGCTACATTAAAAAAGACAAAAGAAGCTAACATTGTAGTATAAATAAGAAAGAACCATGATACTTTGTTTTTGACAGTCATATTTTCCCAATCTCAAGTGAAAGTGAAGCATAGCATGCTTCACATGACACTCCATCATTAAATAAAGAAGTTCTAATGAAAATAATTGAACAATGGCTGCCCTTTCTGTGTCATTTCTGTATGGCCCATTAATTCTGGCAAGTCTGTGTAAGAGTCACTATTATCAGCTTCACAAAGATAATCAAGCATTAATCCTACATCAGTAGCTCATTATTTTTAAATTCAACTTATTTTATGACCAATAAGTTGACTTAGAGGATCTAATAGGGTGCTTCTTGGGTTTTAATGAGTGAAAAGATTTACTTTAGAACTGAGTGAAAGATGACAGAGTCCTGTCAATGTATTTTAATAATGCTACTCTTAGCACTTAATAATTAGAAATTTCTCTAAGAGAAACATTTCACTTTTTTATTTTTTTCTTTTTGGACTAGAGAAATAATATTCCCCCAAAATATCATCAAATAATTTGTAGAAATTAAAGCTAAGACATTTCAGCAATAATTCAATAATAGCTGAACTACCTGCTGATTGAATGGGTTCTTGACAATAAGACGTGTAAATGGCCGAGCTTGCTGTTTATTTTACTGAAGTTGTTAGAAGTGTGTCATATGAAGGCTAGCTGAAGTACAGCTAGTAAATCAACTGAACTCAGCAATTCTAGTACTGATGCAGTCATCCTTTCTGAAATGTACTTTAAAATTAAATCTTTCAGAATGGGCAGACTTAAGAGGTGAAATCATATTACTGCTCAGTTTCTGAAAGTCAATTTCTACTGAAGAGTTGTTTAGAAGGTCTAAAACAAGTATCATGAAGGTAACTTTTTCTTTCTATGCCTCCTGTAGATGAGAATTGTGGGTTTTTTTCAGGAAATGGCTAGGGATATATCTGGGATCAGCTGCTAGGGAGCAACAGGGGCAGCCCTGATGCTGGCGCTGTCCCACAGCCCCCGAGCACGGTGAGCAGAGCCAAGGGGTTGCAGCAGCAGGTCCCATCCATCCAGTGATCCATCAGTCATAGGTGTCCTGTCTGAGGTTGATCCTGGAAATGCCATCACCAAACGTGGGCCAGGCACATCTACAGCACTGCTGGGGCTGGGTGCTGAGTCAAAATGGGGCTTCTGGGCCCCTTGGGTGGGATGAGGGGGACCTGGGAAAGGCTGGTCAGGTCCTGACAGCAGCAGTTATTCATAGATAAAGCAGACTGGCGACAGGTCAAGATGCTGATATGAGGTGACTTACATTGATACAGCTTAACTTTCTTACCCTCCCAAAAGAGGGTGGCTGCATCCCAACAGGGTATGGTACCCAACAGGACCAGGCATTATTAGCCCAGGCTAAAAATTTAATAGTATGGATGACTGCACACTAAAGCTTAGTCTAGAAAACCAGCCCTGTTTTGTTTACTTATATAAATGTGGCCAACCATGCCAGAAGAAATCTACTTCAGTAATATTATTTTAGATTCAAAATGTGTGCAATTGAAATCAGCATCTAACCCTGGAATCCTATAGAGAGCAATTAAAGAACCTAAAAATATTCCTTTGTAGACAAGAAAAATCCAGCATAGTTCTAAAGTATTGTATTCATTCCTCCAGATGAAATTTCTGATCAGCATTGATCCTTGGGTTATTTAAGGAAAATCTCAGATAAATATGATTTTCCTCAAAGAAATCCTTTTGAGAACCTTCAGCTATCAATTAAAAAAATGGAGGTGTTTTAAAGTGATTTCAAACAAACTAAATCCATCTCCTGCTTTGAAACTCCAGTTTTGTATGTGAGTGCCTACCTATCTGCCTGTCCAGCTATATAGATACAGATCTGTGTAAACTTACTCCAGCAACTCAGACATTTTAGCCTTCTGTATACTGTAAAGGCAATCAAACGCATGTATGGTAATTTGATGAATGCATTATCAAGGTATTAGGGTTATGGAGCTATGTACAATGAAGTGGACTTCTCTGTTTCACCTACTAACTCTTTCAATTCTGCCTAAGACTAAATAAAAAAAGGACATAATTGAACTGGTCTCCTCCTAAAAACATCATTAAGTTGGATGTTAAGACTTGTGAAACACCTTTAACAAAAGTGAGAAGAAACTCACGTAAAGCAATAATAGCATCTTGGGACATAAATAATTTTATTAGAATGCTCCTTAAAAGCTGATAATTCTATTGTACATGGTGACTACCTGAAGCAGACGGTTAGCAAGTACTGTTTTGTGTATCTGCTGTGTTTCGGTGGCATTTCCAACCATGTTACCTAAATCATTACAGAACAGCTATACTAGCTTGGCTGTGATCTTGATAGAGTTTATTTTAAGTCACTGTAGATGCCATGCAGTACTTAGATATGACTGAGACTTGCATAATTTGATTTTCATAAATTCTTTCTAGTAAAGACCAGTTTTTGCTCATTCCAAAACTGGTCTACTTTTGGATCTAATTTTCAGCCAGCCTTATAATATATTTGGCCTTATGTGGCTATTCATAACCAGGCATTTCACTGGGTAACTTGAAAAACTTAAATTTTACTGAAAGGTGATACTAGTTTAATTGTATTTCCCAGAAACTGTATCACAGATATGTGCTGTGAGAGCTTGGAAGCAGAATCTCAAGATTTGCAAAGACATCTTTATTATACCATAATGTAAACCACTTTCCATATCTTTTGGTAGTTTATCATTTTCTTTTTTTGAGTCTTAAGGTCAGATGTCTTGAAGAAATTTTTCTGTGACAGGTTGACAAAGATGACGACTTCTGACGAAGGTCAGTATTCTGTAGAGTATATAGTGATTTAAAAGCTTTTGGCTCACATGCTCGTCAGTTATCAATGATTTCCACCTTGGTATCAAGAAACGGGCTCTTAGATTCAAAAAGTTGAGGAATCTGAAATGAAGCTGAATGCAAACTCTCTCTGTTCTGCTCAGAAATGATACTCATTTTATGATAGGAATATGTTATATCTGTCTTACAAAAGCTACAATTTAATTCACTAGAGTTTTATCACAATTTAATTAACAAGAGTATTATCATCAAATATCTACTAAAAGACAAACCCAAGCAATCCTTCAGATTTGAAAGAATAAAAAAATATGTTCTGCTTCCAGTAGAAGCTACACGGCAACACTTCCGAACAGTTAAATGAATCAATATTTCTTTCAATAATGTATTGTTTACGCCAAGAACCAAAATGTAAATTTTTTAATCCATATTCATTGTCCAAAGTCAGTGAAAAGTAAAAAGTAAAAGCTTAAAGGAAAACGTGTAATTGGAGCTGGCAAATTGTATATTTAGTTTTTTAATCTTTGTGTCATACTTAAAATATTCTGCTAAATATTTACTGCATTTGCATTTGGTACAGCTTGGCGAATCATTGTCCTACAAGGATAGTTATATAATGGATTGCAAGGACATCACAAATACAGGCAACTTACAGTGATGAAGATTGACCCCTTGTATCGTATATAAATATGAATATATTGTATATATATAAAAAGGAATCTTTATGACATTTATGGTATTGGCAAATCAAAGTATATTGTTGGAGAGTCTTAGTCCTTTTTATTAAAATAGATATTTTGGATATACTTTTAGAATAGGTATGAATAAGTATTTTAGTGAAAAAAAAAAGATCTTGTTTGCTGATAGTGTTTCAGTTTCATCAGGGCAAACAGTAGGTTTGTTTCACTTAGTTTTTCTCTATTCAGAATATGTTCTATCACTTAATTCAAGTGTTTGTATGCTTAAACTTACCCTGTCCCTAAGAGGGAAATTAATCTTCCAGGCAATGAGGAGTGACCTGAGTAACCCTGGAGAGCAGGGAACTTGACACTAACCAGTTGAGACTAGTAGTAATCTCATGCTGTGCAGAAGGTCTAAGAGAATAGTCTGCAAGGTTAATGTGTTAGTACTTCAAGACAGTGTCCTAGGAAAAAAAAAATAGATAATTAACTCACCCAGAGCCACAGGCTATTTTGTGTTTCTACCGTCATTATGATGATAGAGATAGACTAAACAGACTTTCTCTTTTGAGAGTCTGTGCTCTAATGAATTATAAGGGCTTAAATCAAAACAATGCTTGCCTGTGAACTTAATGCAGTTAACAGCAGTAGAGAGAGGGATGTGCTGAAGTGTTTTTGTCTCCTGGTAGTAGAAATGGTAACTTTGCTTAATGTGTTGCTTTGCTAGAATCAGTGAGACAATACACAACAAATTTACAATTTATATTATTATCAATGTTAATAATGATATCCACAGTAGTTTTTGTTATTGTGGTTGTATGCTGGAACAAATCTGTTGTTTTAAATTGGAATAAAATTTTAAGTAAAAGAATAAAAGGTTAAGGTCCTTAAAGAAAACTACGGTTTTTCTTTAAGAAGAGTCTAGAACAAAGAGAAATAAAATAGTAAGCTGCTTTGATTCTACTAATAGGGCACAAGAATTAAAAAAAAAATAACCAAAAAAACCCCCCCAAAAAACAGCCCTCATCCTATTCCCTCTCTTAAATATTGAGTTGTTTCAGCAACAGCTATCAGCTATGGAGTCTTAAAAAAAAAAGTGAATCTTGTCATTCATTTTATTCATTGTGTGTGTGATGCTGCCAAAGGAGATTCTGAGTGGTGTAGAAATTAAATGCTACGAATATTCTGGTGACATCAGGACTGTCAGGTCCTTCTACTGATAAATGTAATGACTTTTGAGCTAGCAATTGAGAACTCTGGCTTGGATAAAAAAATTAGCCTTATCTCACTCCCATGAAAGCAGAAGTGATGCCAATGTTCTCACCTTAAAAAGCTCTCATTGTTCCTGTTTAGCTGCCTGCCTTAAACAGTTCTGTGCATTCCAGCCTGAAGGCTTTTTAAATGAAGCAAAGGCAAGATAGGACCAAACTTGACTTAGGCAAAATCAGCTGTTGTTTGGAGACTTTGCTGCGTCTCCCCCACCCAGTAGCCTGGAGAGCCAAGCGGGTTGCTGCCAGCTCCACTGAGAGTTACAAGAAACAGTGGCTTCAACTGACAAATGGGTGAAGTCACTTGTGGTTATGGCAAATGCTGTTTCCATCCTTTTCATCTTTTGGTGGCAGTGTTAAGAGCAAGCCTAGTTTTTCAGACCTCTGCAAGATTTCTGTCTTCTCTTTCCAACTTCTCTTTCTGTGGCAAAAGTGTCCCATCCTGGGGCAGCAAAAATTCATTTTTGCCTACACAGTTGGCAAGAGTATTCTTGTTTCTCTTGGCTAGCTGTCTGGAACTAGTTTTTCACACCGGCATGTCACAGGTCCTAGCACAGCTATTCAAAGATTTGTCTTCAAACGTAGCAAGCGTTCAATCACAACTGTCTGGTCTCCTAGATTGCACTGATTAACTGCAACCCACTTCAGTACACTGCTGGACCTGTTTAGTCATTTTGTAATGGTAATTATACAGTTTATGCAGAGCCTGACACTCACATACATTTTCCCTGTCATGCTGGCAGACATGTATTTTGAGTATGAACTGACCCTTCCTTACTGACAGTTCTTACCATGGTTCTTACCACAACTAGCTATACTTTAATTTCTTATGAGCAAATAACATATCAAGAATTATTTCCAGAAAGCTATAGGACAAATAATGTAAAATAAATGCAGGTCAGATTCTGCCATTACTCTGTATGCAAAGCTGCTTCATTGATTTGTGAGAGATTTATTATGCGATAATCTGTTTTATAAAATAAATCCCACCAAAAAATACATAGTAAGGGTAATGGTCACAGACTCTGAAGCTTTAATAAAGTGTGTATTTCTCCCAGGCAAGAAAAAGAGAAAAAAGTAAACAAATAATTCAACATACATGATTCACCCAATGTGTGTATATATATTATGTACATTTAATTTTCATCTTTTGAGATCACTTTTGAGAAGGAGTTAGTCTACTGTAGATGATAGTGCCATTTGTATCTTTATATCTTTGCTTTTCTATGAATAGGATTTTTTACAGCAGTGGAAAAATATGTAGTAAAGCCAACTTCATCCTGTTAAACCAATCACCAAAATATCTAGTTTTAATACTCTTTATGTAGAATATGTTTTGTTTGCTTTTTAATTTTACATTGAATAATGATGATAACTAATAAAGATAAATTAGTAGGTTTATTCACCAAAAGAAGCAATAATCTTTCGGCTATGACTTCTTTCCACAACTGTTATTGGCCAAATATTCCACTGATCAATGTGGAATGGCATCATTTGGATTTCACTAAGACTTCACTTGTTTTCCTTCAGTGTCTGAACCAAATAATATGTATAAATCAATGGAGAAAATAGATTTCTGAAAATGTTCTTTTAACCTGAGGAATGTGGTGATGTAATTGGTTTAGTGGTGGACTTGGTAGTGTTAGGTTAATGGTTGGACTGGATGATCTTAAATGTCTTTTCCAACCTAAATGATTCTTTGACTCTATGATTCTATAAAATTCCTGCCCCTCTTTGTTTGACAAGGCTTTCTCAAAAGTCAAGGCATTAAGAGGTTGGAATCATAACAGAAGATAACTGGATGCCTTTTTCATGTTAAGAACGTGTGATGTATATTTATTATTTAATTTTGAAAAAAAAAAGAAATTATTTTTGGTTTCCTATTGAATTATTTCTCATGCACAAAATGGAATCAATTTGTCCTCATTTCTTGCCTTATTTTAAATAAATAAATAAATATATAAATAAATGTATGTTTGTATTTATCATTCTCCATGGCACTTTTTTTAATAAACTGGATTATCCAGAGCATTAACATGTACCTCTGGATGGTGCTACTGATGAAGAGAACTGCAGCCTAAAAAATACAGATTTCCAATTGTCCATAAGGGCAATGAAGATAAAAACCCTTGAAGAGACCACAAATTTATAGCACAGAGCAAGGAGTTAGTTTTATATGTTGCTTTATTTGTGGGGCCATAATTGCACACTGATTACAGCTAGGAAAAAAGTCTCTTGTTCTTCATCCTGAATAGTAATTACTGTGTTACTGTGTTTCACTCCCATCCCTTTCTTTTGCTCTTTCTGAACAATATCAGATCTATTTTATGTTTTAACATAGCTTTTGGGAAACATAAATTACAAAATGTTGTTTACATTGTTTACTGTGATGGTCATCTTGTGAATTATATATCAGCCATTGTATATTACTAACTAAATAACTTAGCATAACTACGTGCATGTACACGTGAGATTGGAGAATGTTAAAATGAAAGGCTGACCACAGCTTCCCTGAGCTATATGATCTAGCTTGTGTTTGAATTTCTATCCCTTCAGGTGCCCTCTTGTCAATTAAATTAAAATAGAGAACGTCAGAATTGGTCTACTGGAAGGAAGCAATCAGTCTACTGTAACAGAAAACAATACAATTTGTCTTAAAAAAATAAAATTCTTGCCCTTACCCCTCTGGCATTCTCATATTACACCAGATTTTGAGACAAAATTGGAGGGGCTGTAAATCACCCTTACTCAATTGACTTCCATTGGAACCGAGCTGATCTAGGCCAGCAGAAGAGGTCAGTGCTGAGAGCTCCAAATGCTCTCAGTCATGAAACACGTCACTTGCAGATCATTAGGCTGGCTTAAAAGTGATCTTACAAAAGTACATTTTGGCTTTTCTTTCTGTTTTTTAAAACTCTTGTATCCACTGAGGTCACGGTGAGTGAGCTCTCTATTGACTAAAATGTTTGAAACATATTTAAAAAGGGACCAAGGATCTCACCACCACTTTCCATCAGTAACCTTTTTTTTTTCCTGCCACTCTCACAGAACTCTAGCCTTATGGGAATGAGTGAAAAAGTCTTAGATATATAATTCTTGCAATAAGTGATACAGTATTTGCTAATAAAAAGCATCCAAACAGGCAACACTATATGTATTGTAACCCTATGTAACATGTCCTTAAATACATGATGAGGTCAAATCTAGTAATATTTTCCATGCAAGTCCACCTGGTTTTCTGTTTGCCTTGAACTGTTCTTAATCACCTAAGGACTGAGAGAGAAATCAACAAAAGACCCCATTGTCAGAACTCTTGTTATCCAAACCTGCCTTTTGGGTCTGCAGACAAGATGAGAGGGGGGTAATTCACCTGGGATGCCCCCAGAGCTCCATCCCAAATGAGCTTAATCTAGGCTGTTGTGGATTTCCACAGGGTCATCTGCATGAGCACATGCACCTGTACATATGCATTTGTACATAGGCACTTGAGATTGTTCAATAGCATTGGCTAAGACATTTTTGGGGCAGTGGCATCTGAATATTGGATCACAGGATATTTCAGGTTGGAAGGGACCTCAGGAGATCTTTAGTCCACCATCCTGCTCAAAACAGGGTCAGTTTGTGGTTGGATCTAGGTGATTCAGGACTTTATCCAGGCAGATTTTGAAGACCTCCAAGGCTGGAGAAAGGCTGCATATCTTCTTTGGGCAGCCTGTTCTACTGCTTGAGCGTCCTCATTGGAAAAAAGCTTTTACCAGTCTAAAACTCTTGTTTCAAGTTATGCCCATTATGTCCTGTCCTTGCGTCATACACCATTGTGAAGAGCCTGGCTCCATGTCCCTGTAGGCATTGGGGTTTGCTGTTTGGGGGAGTTGACCCCAAAGCAATTCCTTCTCAAGGCTGAACAAACCGATCTCCGTCAGCCTTTCCTCACAGCGTATGTGCTCCAGCGCCCTGAATGTTGCAGTGGCTCTCTGCTGAACTTGCTCCAATTTATTGATATATTTCTTATATAGAGGGGCTCAAAACCCATTTGCACATCCAATGCAGTGGTGAAACACTTAAATGATTTTGAGGCTTTTCCCATCAGTCTGTACACTAAAGGTTATGATATGAGTTATAAGAATAAGGAGAAATGAAACAGCCTTGGTAAAATGAGATCAAACTGCACGTGGTAAATTGGAACATGAACTGCACAAGATTGTGGCATTCTGCAGAGGAGTTCTGATTTCTCCAAAACTGTATCTATAATTGTAAAATGTCTTGTAAGAAAGAAGATGGGAGCATTTTGATTTTGTTCAAGATCAGGTGAAAAATTACTTTTGACCAGCCTTAGGTTACTATAATAGGCTTATTGGCGATAATATAATGGTTATCACAGGTGGTCTTTTCTTTCAATGCAAGAATCAGAATAGCTAAAAAGTTATGTCCTTTTTCATTTGATTTCAGAGTGCATGAGAAGAAGCAAGCAGGTGCTCATTGTCTCAATGTTACAGTGATATGTACAAACTACTAAAGATTGGCTTTGGGTACATACTACCAGTAGAAATCACTGATGAAAACAAAACTTTGGGCTTAGAACACTGTTACAAGATCATACAGTGAACTGCAAGTCTGAAGCCTCACTGTGCTCATAATAATTCATGCTACAGGCTTTGCTGATATAGATATGCAAAATATGACAATGTGAGTACCTCCTATCAAGAGAAAGCCTGTGCTTTAACAGTACTTAGCATATTTATTATGTTACTATTACTAGTGTACTAGCACCTAAAGGAGAGATTTGATTCATGAGAAAGTGTTTAATCACTAAGATTTTTAAGGAAAATATGAGTATCAGATGTCTATATTTTGTGCTAAACTCAGTGTCAATTTGGTGTACTCAGATGTTGGATTCATCTTCTGCAAGGGATTAAACTTATTTGTACTGTGAATTCTAGATGGCCCTTGGCAGAGGGGAAAGGCCCTTAGATGTTCAAGGTGGCTCTGTTTTTAGCTGTGTGAAATAACAGAACTTCAGATACTTTGGTAAAGTTTTGAGATTTAAAGGTGTTTATGCAGTTAAGGAAGCTTGTGACTACTTTTTAATATTGGATGCCTAAATGGTACCGTAGGGACCTTTATACTTTTCTGGGTGGTGTTTGTTGCTTAGTCATGGGCATCTTGTTCAGCACTATCTAATTTAGCATGTCTCAGCCAAGATAATTCTCAAATTTGCTGAAAAGCTCTGACAGGGTATTTTCTACCCCCCAGCTCCTAAATACTATCTCCAGACAAGTCTCTTACTCCTCCCCCTCCACTGTTTGTAGATAATTATCCTGATTCACACAGGGGGAGCATGTAGAGCAAATCCATTCTCTGTATCTGAAAGGGACAGCACTATCAATGAGGGAACTTCTCTTCAAGATTATGATTGTCACTGTTTTGCCCTGGTGAGGATGAGATACGTGCAGCTGTAAGAGTGTTGCTAATGGAGCATGTGCAGCAAAACTGTTAAAGGAGCAAACCCCCTTAATGTCCCTAATTTAGCAATGAAGCCAATCAGTTCTAATTAGTTTGTGATTAAAGGACTAGCTACCTTCTAGTTTGTGGGAAGAGTAGTGTTTGTGGATAAACTGTCTTCCTGTTTTAGACTGAAATCCCCTTCCAGAAGCCAGTTGTCCCTGTCCTGTTCATGGCATCAAGCAGTCCATTAACTAGCTGCTTAGTTCTAATTTATGGTGCTCTTATTTTTATTAGGTCCTGAAGAAGCACCTTTAATTAGAGTAGTGGGGAAATTACAGATTTTCACCTGTTGAAAATCTTGTGTTTCAGCTGTTGTCTACACAGCTTGTAGAACAAAGTGTTTTTTCAGCATCTCCAGAAAATCTCATGTTTACTTTGACAGTAATACAAGCTAAAATTATAGCCTATAACAATTCAAAGCTCTTTAACACGTTTTCCATTCTGACCATCAAAAATTGCTCTTTGTCTTAAAGAAAAATGAAAAACGGAAACAAAAAAAGTATTTAATTTTTTATGACACTATCATTTTTTCCTACTGGTTACACTAAATGAAATCAGCTATTTCTTTACCTCATCATGACCTACTACTTGCAGTGTGATGGGATCATTAAAATGGGAAACAGCAGGAAGAGACAGTGGATAGGGGAAATGGAAAAGTTAATGCAACATTTTCTTCAGCTTTTAATATTGTAAAAAGTTACTATTGGATCTTTTGTACGCTTAAATTGGTAGTTGTCCTTTTGCCGTGAAAAGCATTCTTTCTTTCCCTTCCTTTTCAGTTGCAGTTGAAAAAACCCCTCCCACTGTTTCTTCCTGAAAAAACCCACTCTATTTCCACATATGAACTCTGTCATGAGTACTTCTATCTTGTCCAGCTCCAAAAATTTCCTCTTGGAAGTTTGATACTGTGAATACAGACCCAGCAGTAACTCATAATGAAATTATTTTAAGATTTATTGTTACATTTATTTTCATTTTACCTTGTTTTTCATTGCATTTGTCTCAAAATCTTTTTGCATAATTGTGTCCTTAACAGTAACACACAGCCCTGTGAATTAATCCAAATATGACATATATTCTCATAGCTATAGTCAGTCCTTGCAACAACTGTAAGAAAACATAACAACTGAATTTTTGTTCTGCTGGATCTGAGTCTCTATCCCCATAGCAGCTGACTAAACAGTAGATAGTATGTGAGATATTGTTTTATACTAGCAATAAGCTTCATCTGAGGATTGCAAAGTTGTCACACAGACCTGCAGCAAAATGTGATGAAAGAGCACTGGGGTGATGACAGAGTAAGCAAACGAAAATATAGGCCACCAAGGATGAGCAGGAGGGATGGGATTAGTGGGCTGGTGGCTGAGGGAATCTCAGGTCTTGGGTTAAGGGAGCGACACCCAGGAGTGAGTGGAGTATGTGGGGACTGGGAAACTAAACAGTGGAGGAGAAACCATTCTCCAGTGGAAATGCTGGACAACACAGTGAGTTTGTCCAAGGCTTGACAAAGGGTATATTTTGTTCATTGAACTCTGTTTAAATTCAAGGTTAGCAAAACACTCATACTTTTTTTTTTTTTTTCAGTTGAGATTTATCTTGCATAATACTAGTTCTCTAGGAGTTAACCATGTAGCCTAAGCTAGTCACAGAAGAAAGTCAGTTTAGGAGGGAACTTTAAGTCATTTTCTTAAATGCTTATTTTCAGCGAGGGTGAGTGAGTGTTCTTGGAAATAAAAAAACCCTTTCTTTAGGTTAGACAAATAACTGTAAGATCACTAAAGCTGCATGAGATGCATCCTGCCTAAGCAACTAACTGCAAGGAAATACCACAAGCTGATGAAAGCTCCCTTTCAGGAACAACCAAGGCTGTTGAATACTTGATGTGAAATCATGATGTCAAAACACTTAGTCTGCATGGGAATTCACAGTACATTCAAAATCTATATTTAAATTCTCTGCATAAACAAGTTATTAAATATTAATTCCAGAAATGGCCCTGATGGGATGTTGCTGTCCGTTAGCTTGCAGACTTCCAGCCAAGCCAGAGCAGACATCCGTCACGCATGCTCATCATTTGATGCAGGAGCAGATAGTTCAGCCCAGCTCCCTGATATCAGAGAAGGGGGTCCTACGTAAAGTTCTTTCCATCGGCTTAGCTGAAGAGGCCTTAAATTCCTACAGAAGGTTTAGTAACAAGTATCTATAGGTCATGAAAAGGGCATAATAACATCTCAAACTGGTACTTGTCTTTTTGTTGGTAAATAGCTGACTATGAACTCTTCCCAGCCTAAACTAGTCTGCTTTTGTGGAGCTTCTCATCAAACCAAAGGAAAATGCTTAAACCTCTGGTCAGTAGTCATTGATATGACTAGTTCAGAGGTTGCAATATTTTTGGTGAAGTCTTGCTGTAACTTAACTCTTCAGTCTCCAAATAGACTCATAGCAAATAGTGGCCACAAATACTTAAGAAAGTGATGTTTTTAGATACCTCTGTGTTTATACTTCCAACAAATGCTTTCCAATTACAAGAAAGGTGTTTCTTAAGCAGGATCTCAATCAAGTTTGTAACTTAAAATAATACTCCTGTGGACAAAAATCCCTAGAGTTTCTGGTCTGAAGCTTAAACTTAAAAGCTTTCATGGTCAATAAGCAGAAGAAAGAA
Source organism: Pelecanus crispus (assembly GCF_030463565.1). Lineage (NCBI taxonomy): Eukaryota > Metazoa > Chordata > Aves > Pelecaniformes > Pelecanidae > Pelecanus > Pelecanus crispus. Next base: position 24,252,046 of record NC_134643.1, read on the forward strand.
TTTTTATACATACTGTTGCTATGTGCTGAAGGTCCTCTGGGATTAAATGCTAACAGACAATGAATAAATTCAGTTGCTTGTACTGAATCTTTTTTTCTTGCTCTTAGCCATTGCTATAGGCTTTGTAGTTATACACTGAAGTCTGCATTAGAAGTGCTTGCAGCCTGTGGGGTTTTAGAGTGATATCAGTTATTTCCACCTATGTGCCTGGACTAGTACACTAGCAATTTCTTCCCATAGTTAGAAATTTCCCATGGGTAACCTGTGTTAGAAAATGTAGGTTCTGTCTATATGCTCACCTCAAGATCTGAAAAGATGCCCTTTTTTTTGATTTGTTTTAAACTTGAGAAATTCAGCAAAATAGTTGGTTGTCTATTCATGCTAACACTCACCTGTATACTGACACTATTCTGAGAGATAAAGAAATGTGGGATTTCTCAAAAATTTTGTGTTCTTGCTTATCATACATACCTAAAGGCATGTGCTAGGCTACCAGGGTGCAGGACTGAATTGCTTAGCATGTCTTTGGATCCCAGTTATGAAACAAACAGGATACAAGGCTGTGGCAAATTTTCATAGACTTCATAGAAGTTGAAGTAGGATGGAGACTGAAAAATGCTTCTACATTATGGCATTCTTTTATCTGCTATTATTAATGAAAACATTCATATTTATGGGTACAGAAATTCAAGGTTGAGTCAAAAAGGTTGACCTAACTTTGAGAGTTAAAGTTCAAACAACATTTAAAATGTCTTTGATCAAGTAGTCCTTAGATCTCTGTGTTAGCAAACAGTAAGCAAGCGTTCTCCTTTATCTTCAAGTTATTTTGTTCAGAAAGCTCAAATAAAACTTTTGACATGGTTTTATTATGACAAACACACCTCTTTTTATAACATAATGAAAACATTTTGATTTGGTCAAAAATCAATAAAATAACATTCATCATTCAGAAATCAAACTGACAACTTCTGAGGTTGAATTTCCCTATTTTTGTAGACTTTAGGGATAACAAGGACATATAACTTTTTAAAACTTTATACCCAGCTTCAAATTTTGTCCACACTAAATAATATATTTCCACATGGGCAATTCTATTGATACTGACTAGGGACGTGCCTGAAAGAAATATTGGTTATCCCACTGTATTTTTGATAAATCTTTCTTTTAAATGCATGGTGCGGTTCTTAGTGTGGTTGGCAGGAACCATATCCATCCTTGTTATTTGAATGCAGTCATTACTCTTTAGCCTAACGTATATATCAAATACATTTGCTGAGCAAATCTTGGCTCAGCAAGATGGCATTTTACACAATACTGCTGCTGCTAAATGTAGCAGACTCAAGTTTTAAATGTTTGAGAGTTCTGAATACCTGTGTTCTCCAACTCTATACACTGTTTCAAGGAGCTATAATTAAGCACTGTGAAGGCATTAACTAGAAAAGGGAAAGTTTTTCATTCTGATAACAACATTCAGACTGTTGTAGGGGACTCTCAAAGCACAGAAATGAGGAAAAAAAAGAATCTTCTATTAGCAATGCAACTTCAGTTTGTTTTTCTAAGAGAAAACACTCTAGTAAATGTCACATATAGTAGTAGAAACAAAAAAAACCCCAATATGACTAGAATAATGGTTTAATTTAACATTGATATATACTATTGTGCAGTTGTGAGAAGTGTTTTGCTGAAACAAATTTCTGATTTACTGTGAAGGTCAGGAAAAATGTTATGGTATTTCCAATGAAAAATGTTTGTTGGCAGGGTTTGAATTTTTAAGGTACTTCATTTAAAGAACCAGGCAAACAAAAAAGTTAGCTCTTCATTTATGGTGATGTTAAAGTGAAAATTATTGAAACATATTCACTTACAAGAAAAGTTCTTTTTGCTATTTTCTGTTTGAAAAGTGTTTTAAAAATGTGAGGCTTTATTCCAGTTCTGGGTAAGAAGTATTTTAAAATCTCCACACTATTCTAGGGATTGAAAAACTGTTTCTTTCTCAGACTTTTGCTAATTGATCTTGCTGTCTTATTTTTCTTTTTTTTTTTCTTTTTTTTTTTCTTTGAGAGTTGGTGTAAAGAGGCATAACCCTAGAAAAATTACATCAAGGGCCAATTCATTAAACCACAAAACCACATCTGTCAGTTGCTGGAGAAGAGTAGACAGTCAAACTGCTTCATTTCATTATCATTGCTTCTACATTCTCAATTTTCTTTTTGGAATGGCTGAGAAAATTGATATAATCCTTAACTTCCTCTCTGAATTGCTTCCTAAACTGACACCATACTATTACAGAGGAGCCGCAGGTTTTGTGATGTTTTCTGCAAACTAACTCATGTACAAAACAAGCACCACACTTACCATGCAGCTATTAGAAAACTCAGCTCCCCCACTATAAAAGTATATCATCCCCTCTAAGTTTGAGTAACAGAAGATAATGATCTCTACCGCATTATTTGTTCAGAGAGAGCAAACTCTATAATGTGTGAGGAAAACAGCTGAATAGTCGGGAAGACTTCAACGGGAGCAACATATGCTCCTGGTGCTTGCTGCTGAGACTGCCAAAATGTCTTACAGTTACAGATGCCAACGTTCTGAGGAAAAAACCTGTTGCTGCAAAGACGGGAAGTTGTAACCAATTCTGACAAATAGAGGACTATCATGCCTGAGCTGAAGAGCAGTCAGAGCCTGCTTACAAATTATTATGATTTAGTTGTGATTGTGATTGGCATGCACAGAAAGATCAATCTCAACACAATACTATTTACCTTTGATTTCTTTTGCTTCCAAGTGCAGCTTAAGTAAAACTGTTTTGTGAGCCAAGTAATGGGGATAAATAATTTAGCAGTGAGTAAGAAATGTGAATTGTAACTGTGAACTAAAAAAATGGTACTAGATATCCAAGATCCAGGCTTGTCAAAACAGAAATTTGGAAAAAAACCCCAAGAACTGCAAAGATGCACCAACTGTCTTTAATTGTGCAGTAGTTATGCACAAGTATATATAACAAAGGCAGGTAAAAGGAAGCAAATAGAATAAAAGCTGCTCATGAGTAACCAGTTTGCCTGTTACAATTTTCACAACAATATTTATTGTCATTTTTCTCCCCCCTTGCATTAGTTCTCCTCCAACCCTTACCCCAGAAAGATTTTTCTCCTTATTTAGAACACAGTCCATAAAAGAGCCAATTTGTTACTCAGCACATGCGAGAGGGGACAGAGAGACAGAAGAGTGGATGCGAATGTGGAAAGGAGGGAGGAATACAAGCTCTTGGAAAGGGATCTTTCCTTGCTGATGACAAGTCCACTGTTAGGAGATTCCTGGCCCTACTGCAGTAGGACTTCTGTCACTGCTAAGCCAACTGTTCACATTGTTGTTTCCCAACTGAAGGACAAGATGTGCAAGTCTTGGGTGTTCTTTTAAGCTGGGTTTTTTCCCCAATAAATACTGATTTTGACTGAAATTACCAACCATAAAAGTAAGATACACAAATCAAGCAATAACAAACATAGAAATAAGTGGCGTAAAATAGTATAAATGGAAATCTATAGTCAGCAGTTGCGTTTTTCAAGCAGACATAGAATGTTAGTCCATTGCTAGATATATTAATAATCATACAGGAAAATCACAAGTATTACATTACTATTTTTAGTTTAGTGAAATGGAAGATGTAACCCTACCATATGATGATGAAAAAGTAATTTCCATTTTAACTAAGTGAAAGACTATGACACATTGCAACAACTAAAGGTGAGAGTTTTTAAAAAGATCATTTCTATAATTTCCACCTGAGAGTTTTCAGAGAGGAAAGTTGTAAGTTTTTAACTTTCATTTTGATAAGCTTTTGAGAATTAGTACCCAAAAACAATGGAAGAAGGCTTATGCTGAGACAATATTTGAACTGAAGATGAAAAGTGAGCTCGCCAGTTGTGTTCCAATCAGTCCTAGACAAAACAAAGAAAAAGTGATAATAAAGGAGATTGATAAGAAAAAAAAAAGCCATTGACTAGAGATTAGGAAATCAAGACAACACCTTGAAGCATCTTATTTCCTACATGGAGCTCTAGTTGTGTGTTCCTACTTTCTTGTACAGACAAAAAAGTAGGACTGCACTATTTTTCTAAGCTTGGAACCTGAGCTTTTGATGATTATTCTGTCAAAATTAGGATCCTATTCCCATGCACACTGCATCCCCATACCAGATATCTCTATTCCTCTGGACTATGGAGCCCCACTCCTGTCTCCCAAAGCTGTCTAGTGCCCAAAACCTTTCTCAAACCCTGCACCCTCATAACATTGTTCCACTCTGAAGCTCTAATCAACTGTTGTATACAAGGTCCTTAACTTCAACCTTTGGTCTTCAAGTAGCATAAATTAAGATTTTAACTAGATATATGGGATAGATTCTTGAAAATATAGAAATAATCATGAGAAATAATGTAGGCTGCACTTTTACATAAATTACTTTCAATAATGCTAAATGGAAACAGAAAGATATTTAAGACTGCCGGAATGGGATTGCTTAGAAATGTTAGGTGAACCAGCAATTTCCAGAAACAGGGCAGTTAAATAAATAAATATTGTTTTTTCCCTGTAGCACAAGTTACAAAACAGGCATATCCATTTGTCTCATTTAGAATTTTTTACATTCTTAAGAGAAAAATAACTGGGAAATCTGCTCTGTTTCGCCTATTGCCATGGACTTATATGTGTGCAGAAGTTACTTCTACATATGCTCTAAGATCATCATTAAGAATATAGTTTCTAAACCTTAGATGAATTAAGCAACATTTATCACCTAGCAGATTAGTCCCCTGTTGGTGAGTTCAACAACTTAAGTTCTGATTAAGATAGTTGTTTGTATCGCACAGGTGATATCATCACCTGTGTATGAATTCATTATCTTAGCTATGTTACATTAATCTTTATTTACTTACTGCGTGGTGTTATTACGTTTTTAATTAAGATACATTTTAATTTATTGTTGTATCTTGACTGTGCCCTGAAATCTCTTGATTCCCAGTTCATACCTGGGGAATTGACAATGTCACCTGCTTTGCCTTCCCACCCAGACTAGTAGCCCCAGCCACGTCTCCTAATCTACCTTATCCACTTCTTACCTTATTACTGTTATGCTCCTTATCTTTCCTTGTCATAGGTGAGTTCCACCATCCTGAGCAGGATGCATAATTTTTCCTGCAGCACAGGAACTACAGGAACAAAGTGGGAAATAATTCGAAGGTATGGAGGCAATACATCCTCCAACAGTCCAGCTTGTCACTCTTACCCAGGAAGTGCAAGAGTAGCTGTACCAAGTGTTTCACATGTACAGGCTCTTAAAGGATCATTCCTGTGCTCAGTCTAAGGTTCCCAAAAGAGATTTCAAATGGAAGGAGCCAGGAACAGCTGACACTTTTCCTGGGCTAGTGTTACACCTCTCCTAGCTCTTCTGTAGCCCAAGATGATAATATTAGTACACGTCTATGTATGTTCTCCATTGGTTGGGGAAAGTCTTGACATCTTGCTGAAATTCCCCACAAGCCTGCAATTCTCAACAGCTGGATTGGAAGACCTGCTGGAAAGCACCAAGGCACATTTCCCTGGGTTTGCTTTGTTTGGAGATCAGAATACGGAGGGACAGTGTGAGCCCAGTTCTTGTCTCAGTTCTTGACACACAGTCAGACCATGGTGGTATGAAGTGCCCAGGTTCAAGAGTTGGGAATATCTAATTATTTTTCATAAAGACACAGCCTAAGCAATTTTTCCATGGGAAAAACTGTAGGATGAGAAATTGAAGTGATCATTAAGAAAACATTAAAACATTTCTATTATGAGATACAAATTGTTATACTCTTTCAAGTCATCAGTGTGTGTAGAAGCATGCCTTGTAGAGCTTCAGAGCTTGACTCTGAAGTCAAGCTATAAATGGAACTGTTATTACTTGATATACAAGTGTGAAGAAAAAATTATAATCATGTCTTCCAAACATGTAATATTATCTCTGTAGTAGCTGACCATAGTTATGGCTTAAACAATGTGCATCATTTTACTGCTATACATTAAAATTTATTTAGGGCAGTGTAATGTAATTTGATGACTTTATAAACTTATACATTTATAAATTATAAATTGTCATCTTTATAAATTATTGGTTTAGATTTTTAAGAATTCTAGAAAGAGAAGATGAAGAGAAACCTCAAAACCAAAGAGCACATAATCCGATTTGTTGTTTTTTTTAGTTACACAAAGCACAGAGACTCTTTTTGTCTATTGCCTTCTGGGTTTGATAGGTTTAAAACTGATAATTCTGTGGTATTCATCACCACTTTGTATGTATGGAAACACATTCACTCCTCATAAATTCTTTTCTTTTTCTCTCTAATGTATATGATAAAGTAGTTTATGATCACATATCTGTGAAGAGTAAAGGTAAAATGTTATGCTGTGGAAGAAATTTATGCAAATTATGTAGTGTTTAAACTATAGTATAACATAGGGGAGTGATTTTTTTTCCCTTTAAAAATCTGTACCACTTGGTACAATGCACTTGCATAAGTGTTTGCACCTTTTAATGTTTTATGACTTAGCATTTATTACAGAAAATTATTCCCTTCTGTCTTTCACCAACCCCCCACCTATCAACATAAACATCCATCCATCTGATGCGTGAGGGGAATTACATTTGGCTTAGCAATTAAAATGGATATATGTCCTTCAAGCTCCTCCTGTCCTGACCATCCTGTTTAGAGGATGAGGAAGCTCTTGGGAGTGCATACAAGTTATTGACTGCTGTGTGCCTGCAGGAGTTCTGTAAACCCTGTCCTTCACTTGTTGTCCATCACTCCTTAAAAAGGCAGGAACAATTAATGTAGGGATCCTGAGCTCTACACATCGTTTACTGTTGGAAGCTAGTTCCCAAGTGAAATAAGTTAATAAAGATGAAATCTAATGAAGCCACATCTCTTCCATTCTTCATGTCTTCTTTTATGTCTGGGAAATGCATTGCAACTAACTGCAATTTTCAGCATGTGCAAGGAAATGTTTTTCTGTTTGTTTATTTGCAGTAGAGTTGGACTATTTAATAATTATTTGCTACTCATTAGATAGCATGTCTTGAAAAATGTCTATGAAGTTACTAGTAACAAATCACAAAAAAGCGTTATATGCTTTCCTCTCCAAATGGTTAGTACCTTTTCAAGAGGTAGTGATTTTATCTTTTTTGAACTAATCCTTGAGGGGAAATAAAAGCAAATCATGATTTTTTCAAGGCTATCTATTGCTCCCAGTGCTCAGGGATGTTTAAAGCACAAAACACTACTGATTGTCAGACTACAAATTTGTTCATATGTTACCATTGTAATGTGAGACGGTGCCACTGAAGTGCAGCAGGCGAGCAGAAGAAAGGCTTCTGAGTAGAGTCCCTGGCTTTTTTTTCATGCCATATGGGCTTCCATAGTTTGTCCAAAGAAAAATCTTGCCTACACTATATTTTCAGGCATAAACAATGCACTTTCAAAAACTTGGATAGAATAAAATTGGTATCTTGAACTGATAAAAGCCTGTGTTTAGAGATAAAAAAGAAACATAAAAAATAAGATGTAGAATGTTAAAATAAAAAAATGGTGCATAAAGTTTTGGTTCATTTCTAAATAGTCTTAAATAATGTGAATGGATTATTTTCAAACTGAACGAGTTGTTAATATGGTAGATAACCTAGGTATTTGATCTTGTGTTCGCTGGGTGAATGGGAACTTGACTGTAGATTTCAGCAGGGCAGATTTCACACTGAGATCTGCAGGGCCCTCTTTCCCCTTGTAAATGAAGATTTTGAGCCTTTGAAGTCAGTGGCTCAATTCCTATATAGGACATGGGATTTCATGTTGGTTGTCTACTTAAAATATAATTTTTCTGAACTTCATTTTTTAGCTTTTCTACTTAGTATTATCCCCTATAAATGTAAAAGATTCTTTGGATTTGGACATAGATGATTAATGTAGGCAATTCCTGCAGAATCAAAATTTCATAATGTATTGATTTGCTCTGTGTTCTCTCTGAAAGAAAAATGTCCCTGTAGGAAACAGCAGACTGTACATGGTTCTCAGTATGAAGCATAATTCACTAGAAAATACACGAAAGAAGTCTCAGAATATGCACTTTTCAATATGGAGACAGATGGCCACATCACTTGGCAAACATTCAGCTTTTTTTTCCTGACGTGTTTAAATAATGTTTATCAAACAATAGACAGGGATGAACATCAAGGTAGCCTTAAATTTATCTAAAACAGAATGGCAGACTGCTGTAGAAGTGTCCTATAAACAACAATAAACAGCTGTTGAACGAAAGTCAATAAGGTCGAAAGAGATTTTTTTCTATTGGATTGTAGAAATACATATATCTATATTTCTTTTTCTTGTAATGAAATGTTCTGTCCTCTTTCCCAGCCCAGAACTCAACATACTGTTTATATACCTGGCACAGTGTACAATGATTAGAGGCAAAACCAGATGGCCTTATTTTTCCTTGTCTTGTTTATTTAGGTGACGGATAAATGAGTCCTAACTTTACCTATCAATCTGACTGTAATTATTTATGTTCTACTGTGAATTTTTGCACACAAATACTCATGCACGTACACACACACACACACACAAATAGAAGTAAACTGACTCTTTATCTTTCTTTCTTAGGCTTAGAAAGGATTGCAAGAGATTCAGCCTATGAGCAAGAAGGAAAAGTTCAGTTTGTAATTGATGCAGTATATTCCATGGCCTATGCACTACACAACATGCATAAAGATCTCTGTCCTGGATATATTGGTCTATGCCCAAGGATGAGCGCAATTGATGGTAAAGAACTACTTAGCTATATCCGGGCAGTAAACTTTAATGGTAAGTTACATGTACTCTTTTTTCCCCCGACTTTTTCTTCTTGAAATGCTTCAGAAGTGACAAGATGTGTTTTCTTCTTTATATAGGATGCTTTAAGGCACAGTGGAAAACAGGATTAGAAGCAGTTCTCATTTAATCAGAACTGTGAGTTTTTCCACCTGCTTTGAAACCCCAAGTGCATTTTTTTGTCTTAACGTTAAGCTGCTCCCAAAAGAGGCAGATGTTAAAAATAAGAATCTGTCGATCAAAATATTCCAGTGAAAAGCTGTTATTATAGAAACAAGTTGAGGACTCATGCAGTCCTATTGACAGATTAAAATCCTTTGACAGAGGTTGCTTATGTGTTTGCAAGAGGATGAACTGAAAAAAATACCCTTTTGAAAACTGCCTTCTGAAATTACTGTTAACAATTTCCTTACGAAAGGGAATAGTGAGGAGTTTGCTTTCAATTTGCATATTTAAATCTCAATTAAAACACTCACTAGCAGTTCCAGCTTCTTTTCCATGTTATTGTTTTTGACTCAGTGATTTAGTGAGCTTTAACAGAACTACAATATATATTTTTACACAACACTACGTAATATTCTGTGCAGCTGGGATCTGCCTGCAGGGGAAATGTAGTTACAGATGCTTATGCTGTTAACACTAGAGACCAATAATGAACAGGATTAATTTATGAATGTAGAATTGAAAAGGGTAGAACGTATTTGATGGTAAAATAAAGTTGCTAAAAACCTACATTATTTCATTAAAGTAATAATTATTGTAGATTATTTTACAAAGAAATAGAACAATGTTTGCTGTGTTTTCGTTGTTTTTTTCCCTACTTGGTGGTAATTCACGTACTAAGCATGCCTTCTAACTATGCAGAGAGAAGCACTGTCTATCACAATTTATTCCAATGACCTCAGCTGCCAGACTTTTTGAAAAAAGCACAAGGTCATTTTGAATTTCGCTTCCGAGTGGAAGCTTTTTTTGCTTTAGGTAATATACCAGACCATTTGGTTGATACGAATGTTGGCTGTAGGTCACAGTTTTTTCCTCTTCTAAACCTTTTTTTTCCTATGCAATTTTCACAAAAAGGGAATCCCTGTCTCCAGGAACATAAAGATAGAAGGAGTTTAAATGATTCCTTAGTGATTTTAAAGAAAACCTGGAGCAAAATATGTTGCTGGCAAATGGGAAATGTTACAATGACAAAGGTAGGCAGCATATTGTAGGGTTTGCAGTGATAATTATCTACATTTCTAGTAGATATTCTTCTAGGTCTGTGTTGTTAAAGCACAAAGTGATCTATTTTCATTTGTGAAGCATGACAGTTTAGCATAAAAAGATAAGTTGTACATTTTATATGAAACCTTTCTCTCCCTATATTGTTGTATTTCATCAATACTTGTCATGATTTCTCTGGCTGACTCTAAGTATCGCAACATGGGGAGATGAAAGAGTGGGATAAAGCATTCTGGACACTAATGAAAAAGTATGTTTTTGAACTAGTGATTTACTGAAAGAGAGGGGAGAAAAAAAAAAAAAAGAAACATTTCTGTGAGGTTAACTTTCTGTCCCATGGGATACGTTAACTGTTCCCTGTACTAGGCTAGTCCACATTATGTACTGCTGTACCAATTTTGGGGGTCTGTTATATGCCCAAATATTTCCTTTTTTTCAGTCATGTGTTGGGAGGCATAAGCAGAAGACAGGCTTTAACCCTTTGCCTTTTCCTATTAATCCCCGATTCCTGTTCCTCAGGACAGCACTGCTGCTGTGTCTCGGTTGACAGAGGTGAATATTTACATAGATTGCTAGACCTCCTGTGCTGGGAGTTGACAGTAGTGCTGTGTGTTGATTTTGACGTGCATCCTAGGTTCAGTCATTAATAATGTAGTATATTAAAAGTGAACTGGTACATGCAAGGAGAACCCTGGCTTTCACAGCCATTCAAGGTAGCATTTTTCTATCCTGACAATCACAGGATCACAGCATTGCTGAAGCTGGCAGGGACCTCTGGAGATCACCTACTCCAACCCCCTGCTCAGATCAGGATCAGCCAAATCAGGTTACTTAGGACCATGTCCAGTCGGGTTTTAAATATATACAAGGATGGAAAATCATCCAAAATACTCTCTAAGCAATTAGTTCCAATATTTGATCACCTTCACAGTAAAAAAATTTTTTTCTTATGCTTAAACAACTTTTCCTGTGTTTTAGAATTAAGCCTCTGTTCTTCAAAATGATAATAATTTCTAATATCAAGAAGTAACTGGCATTTTGGAGACAGGCAGATTTTCTTTTTATGCAATATGTTTCCCCATGTGATTCTGCCCTTATGCATATTAAACCAACTTTTCACCTCTCTTAATTCAGCATATCCCTCTTAACCAAGGTAGTAATGAGTGGGTGCAAGTCCAGTTAATACGCTGTCACATTCAACTTAGTGGGTTTCACCTCCCAAAGTATGTCCTGTATTATGAAGGACACCTGTTTGCCTTACGGAGGGTATTTGCAAGGGGAAGAAAACATACATATTTCTGTTTATTGGAGTAACTGGTTTGCTTTTGATTGCAAGTAATCACTTTAAAATGTGTTTCTTTTTGTTTACTCTGTTTATTTTTATTTACAAATTATGAAGAAGATTTGTTCCCCTGAAGGATTCATCTCTGTAATATTCTATGACACCTTCATGACTGAAGGGTGATCATAACCACTAGTGCACAGTGTACTGATGTAATTGATACGACATTTGTTTCTGCTTAGATATTCTTCTACCAGTTGTATGCTAAATGCAGAAAATGTCACAGTTCAGCATGATTTTAAAGGGGATAGAACTTCTCCATCTGTAATAGGAATAAAGAAATTTATTTGTACTTGAGATCTGAGTTACTGCTAAATGTAGTCTCCTGTTTTACTGTTGCCTATGTTTTTCTTAGGACAGCTAGCAAAGTATGGTGTCTAAAAACAATTGCTTTTCATTTATAATGGGCAGTTTAATAATTATTTAATTTCATAGGAAAAGAAACCCCTAACACGTAGCTGGTACAACCTATTGCTATGTACATTGAAAGAGTTTTTAAACAGCAGGAAGATATAAATCCAGTGTGCTGAGATGCAGCATATTTAGTTCCCTGTGTTCTTGGTGGTCACTGCTAGTAGACCACAGCCAGCCCTTTCTGGCTATTTGATCAAAGAATACTTAGAGCTTTCAGAAGTTTCATACTCCTACTTTGTTTTTCACAGGCAAAAAGTGAATGTTGTCACTTTATGGTGTTCTTATTTTAATAAACGTGACACATTTGAAAGATTTTCCCTATGAGTTTTTGTATCCAAACAAAATGAGATATTTATGTGAAACCGGTGTTTCATATTTTTAAGTTATGTAAACCGAATAGTTTTTCTGTTAATTAGGTTTATAAATGGTGATATGTGCAATAGCATAATTGTGGCATAATTCAGTATATTCTCCCATTACATTGCTCTAGTGTTCTCACTCTATTTAACTTCATTATTCTGTCTACAAAACAGGCAGATGTTTTCTAAGTTTTTACCCTGGCATGTACTGAGTGTTTTATGAGAAGTGCTCTGCTGAATTCCACATAAGTGTTCATCGTTTAACAGAAATCGGACTTGAACATGTATTTGTGGTGGATGGAGGTGTTTCAAAGGTGGTTTTGTTTTGTTTTGGTTTGGTTTTGAAGAAAAGGATTTATCTTTGTACTTCCTTCTGGACAAAGCAAAAAAAAGATGACAACATGGATACAGTGCTATTTCTTGGGTGGCAATAAAACACAAAGTGACAAGACTAATCAGTGCCCCTCTCCCCAGTTGCCCCACCACAAAAGTGGAGATTAAAATTTCTAGTTAAATTCCAGACATAAAGATCATTGCTTGTATTGTACATAAAACATTTCATATAGAGGAAAGTTCACTCTTTCTATATAGAGAGATTTATAGATGGTATAAGGTAACTGTTTTTTTGTCTACCTTTAGTCATATGTTTGTGTTTATATTTACATTAACACACTGTAGTACCAGGGATAAATATCAAGAAAACATCACACACTGTAACACAGTATATTTACAGATATTACAATATGAGTCTTTCACTTAATCTTAAAGGTAAGGGCAGAACTTGACCTTATACATGCAAACAGACATCTTATTTGCTTTGGTGGGCTACTTATCCTGTGGGTGAGCGGGGATACTTGCTACTTTGACATCTTTTTAGGTGATCAGGGTAAGCGAGAAGGGAGCAGAGAATAGGTGGAAGCACTGACTCCCCTCTGCCATCAATGCTTAGATAAATGTCTGCTTCTGCCAGAGGTCACTGCAACATCACTTCCCCCGCCAGGTGAAGATTCAGACTGTGCAACCTTTTCTCTGGGATGAAGTAAAGCAACTATGTTGCTTTTTGGGATTTTGTAACAAATCTACAAGATTGGAACAGGTTACCTGGAAAGGTTGTGGAGTCTCCATCCTTGAAGATATTAAAAACCTGGCTGGACACAGGTAACCTGCTCTAGCTGAGCCTTCTCTAAGCAGAGGGGTTGGACTAGGCGATCTCCAGAGGTCGCTTCCCACCTCAGCCATGCTGTGATTCTACAGTTCTAGCTGGACTTGAAAGAAAGAAAAGTATATCACTTACCCTTGCTTTACAATATTAAATGAACATATGTTACCTTTACGCTATTCTTCTGGAACTAATTTCATAGTCTGAGTGGACTAGTAAACCTTGTTGTTATTTGGTTTTTAGATATGTTAATTAAATGCTTTTGAGAAAAGATTAATTTTGGCTACACACACACACACAGACACACATTCATGCAGCATCAGCCCCATTTAAAAAGCAAACATGCAAAATTTCATCCTGAAAAGGCAGAATGTTTTCTTGAAGAAAGATGACATTTCTCTATTCTTTCACTGAGTACAAAATTTGCATTCTCAAATCATTATTTATCATTAAACCAGAAGCTTTAAAATGATGCCCTTTGAGGCTGATAAGTTTTGACATTTTTTAAAGCACTAAGCACAATAGAACTAAATGTCCCACTTAAAATGTACTGGAGTTCAGCTCCTAACTCAGATTTTTAAAGATCCAACTCTCAAGTCTACCACTACCAATAGAGAAAAAAAACCTTTTTGAAATAGTTGAAGTTGGGCACATCTGTGATTTTTGAAGTTATGAGTTCTTATTGTTAGTTCATAATTTAGGTGTTTGTACTATCAGAAACACTTAGCATGATACAATGCCACTGGTACCATATTCTGATAGGGTTAAAAACCATCTATGTATAATGGGACATAATAGCAGATGAGTAGATCAGATAGGGACAAACAAGATTAACAATGAGTTGGGAAGGGCTGAATGCTACTGACCTTGCTAAGATTCACTGTGGTAGCAATTCTAATTTCGCTGATCCATACTCTGCTGAAGAAATAAGAACTGCTTTCAGCTGCAGAAGTGGGAGAGGAAGGGGGAATGTCTGCTGCAGTTTTATTAAGATCTGTGATGTTTGTTCTGTCATAAGTTAATCACATGACATAATTCCATGTACTTTTTTGAAAATCCTGGTGGTACAGAAGAATGTTTGAAAATATGCCTAAAGCTTAAACTAACATAGACCTGAACTCATAAAATCCCAGAATTCAAAATAGTTCATTCTTTTCATGTCATGGTTTCAGAGGTGTCTAATTTGGCTTGTTAATGCACTGGGGCTATGGCAGACCATTTGTAATAAAGAATCCCAATGTCTAGTTTCTTGTACCTTTATATTAAATTAAGAAAGGAGTTGTTACCTCTGTTAATTTATTTTTGGGGATGAGCAGGGGATGATTCAAACAAGTTCTGCTTTGGCTTGCTAATTATTTTAATGAAATTAATCCAGGTGGCTATATAAGAAACTAAAATTGCACAGTGGTCTAAATCACTCTTAATGGGTTTAAGTAATGTATGGTTATAATGTAAACACACACAGCAGGCAAAGCTTGGAGCTGCTGTGATTCTTAGACACCTCATGAATCCATGTGATTACAATCAGAGATTACGAAAATGCTGAGTGTGAAACTAGAAGGTAGAACCTAAAAGTAAGTACAATTTATAGCCATGTTCTTGGTTATGTACAGGTCTTAAGTCCTGATTAATTGAGCAGTATATATGCTCCACATAGAAAATTCATGATGTAGAACATGACTGAGGTCAATTCTCTGTTTTGAGGAACAAGGTCTAATTCATAAGGTATTTTAATAATTAATATGTAAAGGAAGGTAATAAAGGATTTACCCTCATTACCCATCAAAATTGATTAGTATCTCCTGATAGGTGAGGATATTCTGATATATTAGAGTACAGTTTTCTAATATAATCAAGTAAAAAACTCAAGCAAGTGAGAAGTAGTACAAACTAACCCTTGCCATTCGAGTGAAAAGGTATCTGAGTGCAAAGAAACTGGATCCATAATACATGTATTTTTTTACCTTTTAGTCAGTGTAAGAAACATCACAGCTGCAGTTCTGTGGCATTGTTAAGCCCTTCAGATATCCTTATTGTCTTTATTAGCAGAAAGAAGGAGTGCCACATATTTTGAGAAGAAAACCTTGACAAGCTTCCTTAGATGTTTAAATTTAAAATCTCCTCTTAAATCTATCAAATCAAGTAAGAATGTTTGTACAAGATATTAATTTTTTCCATATGTCAATTTATAACCCATTTGGTAAGACAACCATTCTGCAAGCCAGCAGGACAGTCATGAGGGGAAATGAATTGCTTTTTAGTATCTTTGTAACAGAATAATATGAGCCTTTTTCATTTTCCTACAACAACTTTTAATTAAAAAATGAAATAACACATTAGAGAGAAAATCAAAGGGAAAAAATCAACAAGGATTTTATTAAGGGTATTTGGTAGTATAAATAAGCTGCATTTATAGTTCATTCATGTAAAAAGTGATCTAATTGGTAATGGCTGATAAGTGACAAACTCAAAAAATAGAGCAATTCTTCAGGGAGCTCACTGTCAGTGAAATTATCTTGACAAATCTTAGATTCTCATATAAGGAGGAAAATAGTTTCTCTGTGTTAAAGAGAATGACAGTGAAATCAGGTAGAGTTAATACTGCAGGGCAGGAATTACAGTGAGGAGAGAATAAATTTATAATGAACAGACATTGCTGACACCATCAGACAACACTATTTAGTTTTTCTACTCTAGGGAGGTGTTGTATTTAGCAGTAATCAACCAAGTTCAGATATATAGTCAAAGCTGTACTGGATTCAAGAGCAAGTTAGACATGTTAGGCCTTGCTACCAGATGTGATCTTAAGCAAATACAGGGAGAATCCAAGCAAACTAAACAAGACATCCAAGAGGAAAGTGATGGGATCCAGTGCATCCCTCACAGGCAAATAGGTTTCTCTCAGTTTCAGTAGCTGGTGAAGTTCACCATAAGTCTCTAGTTCTCCATATAGCTGATGGGAAAGGCTGATACCTCTAAAGACTACCAGAGAGCGAGCCTGTCCATTAGCATTTAGGCACCATAGCAACTCATCTACTTCTGTATGTTTTTCTGCAAGCAGCTATGAGTCAGAGAGATTTTCTCAAAGGCTGGTTAAAGCATGTCTAATAGTATGAAACATTAAATATGTGGAAGATAGTTTATCTTAGAAGCTTCTCTAATTTACTCCAGCAGAGGAAGCATTTGCTGTTATTCCTGAAGATTAAGTTATCCAATCATTTTGGCCACACAGCAGGTTATGTTTTATGCTGACAGATTGGACGCAAAATGTTGCTCCCCATAGTCTTAGCCAGATCTCTCCCTTGTAAGCTTGAAATAAAATAGATTTGATGCACAAATTCCTGAGGCATTCTATTTTAAATAGAGAGAATGTTTCTCTCAATTCTCCTGTTATCTCTGTCACCAAAACTGAACATCTGAGAATTAAAGGTAAAACAATTTGTAGTATATATTTTAGTTGCAATTCTGTGAATTCTGTGCATAGCACACTTTCAAAGTGATGATGCATTAGTGAGGCTTCCATATTAACATTTTTCAATTTTTGCCAATTTCTTTAGGTTATTAACTTTTATAATTACATTAGCAGTTAATAAAAAAAATAGTTTGGAATATAGGAAATACAGAATACTCTTTATTATTAGTTACACTTGGAAGCCTAAACTCTTTTAAGCCAAGTCAAAGGAGCCTACCGAGTCAGACGGATTTGAAAATGGTGCTTCTCTCTATTACTTACAGACCTATTAACAAATTATCAGCTTGACTGGTACTCTACTTGAACACATTTTTATTTGCTGGTAGCTGAGCTATTTATGTAAAGGTAAGACTATTAGAGGATACTCAGCTATATTTCAGAGTACGAAAATTTGGATGTGTTTTTAACTACCGTATCAAAATTTGCACACCAATCGTAGCTTCCTCCTGAAACCCACCAGTTGCAACAGGTGAGGTTTATTTTCCAGTATGATTAACTTTGATACCGACTTGCCTAAATTTTAGTTCAGCTGGAGGGTAAAAGGGTGTGGTACAACCCTTCTATGTTAAGTCAAGGGGAAGAGGTTTATGCCTCTAAACAGTTCCAGAAGGGAGTTAGAAATATTTAGTACAGCAGTGCTAATTATGTTTTGAGATGAAGATCGTAGAAACACTGGAGCTTGGTCTTTTCCCAAAACTTTTCATATTAGTCTGGGATTCGGATAGAATCATAGAATCATAGAATCATCTAGGTTGGAAAAGACCTTTAAGATCATCCAGTCCAACCATTAACCTACACTACCAAGTCCACCTAAACCAATCAAGGGTAGACCAGACTAAACCATATCCCGAAGTGCCACATCTACCCGTTTTTTAAACGCCTCCAGGGATGGTGACTCCACCACCTCTCTGGGCAGCCTGTTCCAATGCCTGACCACCCTTTCCGTAAAGAAATTTTTCCTAATTTCCAGTCTAAACCTCCCCTGGCGCAGCTTAAGCCCATTTCCTCTTGTCCTAAAGATGTCCTAAAGGATGTTCACTAAAGAAATAAAGTAATTGACTCCTAAGCCTTTAGTCCAAAGGAGGCTGAAGCCATGTCTCAGAAGCAGGCCTTAAGCAAGCATAAGGAATGACTGGGAGGATATTCTTTAGCCTTGTTGCATTTGGGTCATGTGCAGCTAAGAATGCAAGACTTCCTTGAAATCCTATCCAAATGGACTCTCAATTTCCTTTATCTTAGTAGCACTAAGTGGCTATTAGTTTACATAAAGTCATAGTTTTTGTTGTATTTTTATTCTAGTGAAAGTAGAATCGAAGCAGCTATAAATGTATGATTCCATGTTTATACCCAGCCAGCACTGAAACAAGAAATCTTAGTGCAGTACAAGGTACATTTTGTGCATTTGTTAGATTTCTTTTTATTATGGACCATACACAAAGACAGACCTATCATCAACATCTGGGTTGTTTTTTGTTTTCATTCAGATGAAAATTTTCTGTTTTATAGAAGACGAATTACAAGTCACTCTTTGGGATTAAAGTGATATATCTGTATTATCTCCAAAGGGTTAGAGAAGCTAGCATGATTTTTAAACATTACTTTTTGCTATTAAACATTTTTTATCATTGTCCAATAAGAAAACAAAAGAATCGAAACCAAACGCAACCAACTTTGGTTAGAGAAAGAAACTGTCAACATATTACCCTAGTTTTAATATAAAGGAAAAAATTTAGGTTTAGGGGAGGGGAAAAAAAAAAAAGTTTTCCTGTAATAATGATTGTTGATTATTCCATCAATCACTTTTATTTTCTTTCAATGAGCAATGAAAAGTTAGATGTTATGCCATCATGAAATTAATATCTTTCAAGTTTCTTATAACATCCTTGCAATGTGTGAAATACAGCTTGATTAGGTAGTACTCTGATTAAAAGAATTTTCACAGAAATGGGAGTGACTAGTTAAATCCATTCTTGCAAACTCCCAAAATTTTGCACAGTTTTTCAAGCAATAGTTTTGCTATGTTTCTGTTCCTACAGCACTTTTTTGCATTTGCAATTCCAGGTCTATGCTACACATCTCCTTGTAACTTTTCCCAAGTGTTTTAACTTAAGACAAATAAGGATTCAAAAATGCTAAAGACATTTGTAATTAGAATTTACCAGTATAAGCAGCAATAAAGGAGTAGAAATTCTGATCTATTCAAGTGTTTAATTAATTAAGGAAAAAAGGTTCTTAAAAGATGATTGCAATAAATTTTTCATTGTTAATCTGTGATCTTGTCCTAAGAGTACAATAACATGCAAATATCACAGCAGATAGAATTAGTATTGATTATTATTGTCCAGATGTTGCCAGTGCCTGGAAGCATGAAAAACCACTGAGTCAACCTGAATGCTCTGAGATTATGAGTATTTATCCACCTTGTTAAATTAGCTCACCCTTTTTATTCCACATTCTGAAATGGAACAATGTCATTCAGTTGGCTGAAATATTTCTTGAAAAGTAGGTAATAAATGTTACCTGTTCATTATTTAGTTGAAAAAGGAATATCCATCATCTAACCAGGAAAATGCAGAAATATTATGTTTACCAACACTAGGTTTATAAAATTCCAGTTGTGGTGTAGTCAATAGAAAATTTACTGTCTGTTTTAGTGGGTCTGGAATACTGGTGTTAATCCATACTGGAAACCAACTGTGAAAAGTAGACACCCTAACAATTTTAAAGAACTGCTAAAAAAATAAGTTAAAGCAAAATCAAGGTCAGTTGGCAAGCAAAGAGATAGCAAAAACATTTGCAATTGCAATTACTTATTTTTGTTATGAGTATCATCTAGTCACTTAGATGTGGCTTTAAGTTGAAGTGTTGCACTTGCTCTGTACAGGAAGACAGTTCCTAAGAGTTTGGAAAACATCGTAGTAGCATAGCTACATGACCTGTCTGGGGAATTCAGAACGTCCTGAGTTTACAGGCGTGCTCACTGTCACATATGTTTCTCTGCAGGAGTAGAAGAACAGCACAGTAAGAGACAGTAAGAGACAGTCCTTGACTAAATGAATATTCCCCTGGGAGCTGTATGTTTTTCAGTGGAAAGGCAAGGGAGTTTGTGTTTGCTTGTGGCAGGCAAAGGTGGCAGTTTGTACAGACTCGGTGGAAAGGAAGCAGCTATATATCACCCATGCACTGTACCCTGTTGCCTCCTTAGAATTTCTTTTCTTTCAAGGTTTGCCATAGATATACTCATTAAACTCTTTAAAATAACAAGAAATCCATGATTCTGTATGTTGCATCTTATGGAGACTTCAATAGCAGATTGCTTTCCTTTGAGTGTAAGGCTAAGCAAACAGATATAAAAATGGAAGACACATTATTGCTCACTCTGAGCTCCAGCTGGATCAACGTTTGATTTTTCCCGTTCCCTACAGCAGCCACTGTAGGACTACCCTGGCTTTGCTCCAATATAGCTAGATCTGAGTTGAGAGACAAAAATGTATTGGCACTGTTCCTGTGCCATGCTTAATCACATTTTATAAATATATCCTTAGGTAGCATTAAGTCACAACTCATAATATGGCCATTTATGGTAGCTGTGTCCCATTTTTTGGAGGTAATTATGCATTTTAAAGGAAAGCGAAAATGACGTATGGAACCTCAAGTCATCATCTGTGTGCAGGATACGCGGCTACAGGGCAGTCAGACTCCTCAGCACATGCCAGACTGCGCAAACTTGAAAGGCTTATTTACTGCAGTCTCTGCCGTGGTTCTTCCAAGTTCCTACCCGGAGATCTGAAGAGAAAGCCTTAGGATATTAGAGTCCACCGCTTATCATGCTAGAGAAAAACAACTAAAGGTGCTTGGAAATTACCCTTATATTGACATACAGCCACTGTGGGAAGGTTTCTGCTAAGCCAGCTGGCGTTTAAAGGCTCCAGCTTTTGATAGTTACAAATTGTTGTATTGATCCTCCCTTATGCATGGACTAACTGTGGCTCAAACACTGATAATTTTTTCTCTGTTTTGCATATTCCCTGTTTCTTACCAGCAAGGGATATTGTTCATGCACAAAGTGCTTAGGCAGGATTTCTTGCTTACCTGAGCATAAAACACACATGGTTTTGTTCTTATTGTATGAAGTGAGTTGTCCTGAGCCTTGTATAGTGAACCAGAAAATTCTGAGGAATAAAAAGAAATTAATGTTCAATCAGATGTTCCCAAACCTAAGAAAGTTGTTGATTTTTATTTCCAGTTACAGCTGAATGTTGAGGTTATTCCCTATTTGAGCTGATTTGTCCTAGATCTAATTTGACCTTTTGAAGATTTCTCATGTTTCTGTGTTGTTTGCCTGACACCTGGTGACTCTGGGTTACTGCATTAAGACAAGAAGCACCTACAAGTGTTATTTTATTTATTTGTTTGCTTGTTTCCTTGCTTAGGTAGTCCTGGGACAAGACTTTAACTTTTCAAGGAATTTTTAGACAATGTAGGTATTTTTTAGCCAGTAAGTTTCATAAATCCACAAGTGCTGGGGACTGAATTGTCAGGTCTGCTACAGTTCAATGTCACAATGTGTAAAGGGTCAGAGCAAAGACATGCTTTCTGCCAGCTATCCTGTAGCAGGCATATCCATCTGCAATAGGCACCTGCAATCTCTGTTATTTAGGGTTTCAAGTTCTTAATGCTTTTACCGATTTGTACAACAAAAGTGAAGCCATATGCGTGAATGTGTTTTAACTACACTGTTTTAATGAATTATTGCATGGTACATAGCAGACATAACTGGGTGTTATCTCAGTCCACCAAGTTTTGGAAATAAAGACATGAACCACTCTCTTTATCTAAAGGTTCTGAATCTGGTGATTTAAGCTGAAGTATTTTGGTTTGAATAGCAGGAACTTGTCCTTCCTGTGGAGATGAGAAGTTGTAGCTGCTCAAAAGGAGTAAGGTGAAGAGGGGGAAAGAAAACAAGTAGCAAATGGCAGCTGAGAAATTCACCTTCTATTCGAGTCCTCCCAATACACACAAGGAGATTTTTGTGTGTTCTATATTCATGTATAATCAGATTAAATATTTCCTATGAAGATAAGCTGATAATAGGCATTGGCTATACTTGCCAAACAGTGAATAACACCAGTGTCACTTGAGAAGTACAGACGGTTTCCTCCATGTATGGAGAAGAGGTAGCAATTTGTTTTTACAGAAGCGGCCCACTAATGCCTATAAATGCATACCACGTGAGCTCCATGGCCAGGGTCTAATATCTACCCAGGTGTGTGCCATGTCATGTGAATAGATGTCTATGAGTCTGTGCAGCCAAGAGGTTATTATGTGCTCCTAATAAAGTGCATTGAAGTCAGGTCTTCCAGCATCAAACACTTAAAAAACATTTTGCTATTGTATGGGGGTTTTTTTTCAGTATTTCATGGAGTAGTACAGTATATTCTAATTCTGAAGTCATTAAATGTTAAAAAAGACCCAGAAAACCAAAAATCTTATAAAATAGTTCAATTCTTACACTGGATTGAAATAGTATTATGAAGCATAAATGGTCTTTAGAGAGAAATTCGTTTATCCAGTTTATCCTGTGTCACCTGAAAAAAAACCCCAAACAGTCTTTGATTTGAAGGATTTTTTTTTTTCTTCTGTCTTATTGTTTAATTGTTTGATTTTGGTCTGAATTAAACTAAGATTAATTTTATGAAGAATCAGAACCTCCCCAGGCCCTGAAGCTGTACTTGTGAGTGATGTTCTTATCAGTTCAATCACTAATGAAAACCACCAATTAATTGACATTCCTGACAAGGATGCTGATTTCACTGAGCAATTGCAAGAAACTCTTTTTGTGGCTCTGGTCCTTGAGTAAAAACCTCTGTGAAATCAGTTCCAGGAATGGAGTCTCTTTGCTTCCAATATTGCTAACCTTCAGGGGAGGCCCATCTGAATTTTAGGCAGTGCTCCCTCCTGCCAAGGTAGTACCACGTCAGCAGAGCTGAGAGTTGCCTCCCTCAGCAGCCAGAATCCCTGTGAGTTTGTAGCTGCATTTTTCTTGGATTCTCTCCAGAGAGGAAAACTCAGATCAGAGACATAGGCAAAAAAAGAGGGGTGCCTCTCCCTCTTGGGTCTGAGCCGCAAGGAGGGTGAAGAAGCAGCTGTGTGCCTCATTGGTTGGACTAAGGAACTTCTGGAAATGGGAATGTAAATTGTGGTCCTTCAGAAATTTGGAGGTACAAATCAGTGCCACTTGGACAGTTCTTGGATAACTAAATTCAATTCAGGTCTTGGTCACCAAAACAAACAGTTGAAACTTTGACCTTCCTGGTGGTCCTTTTCCTGTGGAAACATCTTCCTGTTTCATATGGGTGATTTTCAGATTATGAAGTCCTTGGACTCTGTGATAACACAGACCTTGTAAATATAGATGTATTGTGGTTAAATGCAGGTGGTCAAGAAAGGGAATAATTCTCATGGGGTTCAGTGTCTTCAGAGATTGCATATAGATCTTTTATTGAGGCTCATCCATGAAAAATGAATACAGATCTATTGTTATAAACTTTCACCTTTCTTTTCTTTGTTTGGTATGTGCATCTATTACTCCTAACATGTTGTAAAGATGATTATAAATATTCTTAGTTTTTCTCCCTTGCTACTGCTACAATTGTTTCTTTGTCCTCCCTCAGAGGTCCCTCTGCCAGAATCAATAACATCCATATCAATGGAATAATATTTCTGAAAATGTAAATCTTTCATCTTCATGGTCCTGACTTGCTAATGATTTCTAATGGAGTATTTAACAGGAGTGAGCACAGACCTTGATGTGAATTGCCAGACAGATATGTAACAGGAGGGGTTTTGAGTAGGGAAATGTAGAAGGATAATGAAACCTGACAATAACAGAAAACTGTGGACAAAGCACTGAGGATGAGAACAAATGAACATGACTGCCATAGAACAGGGTCACAAGCCCGTGCTTGAACCATATGATTTGTTGCCAGGAAATGGAAAGTAATAAGGTTAGGCGCAGGAGAACAGAAGGGCTTATAACTTCAACAGATTGACATGCTACAAATATTGAACAGTAGATAGATTAGAGACAAGGGCTATTTATAATGGTGTTGCTTTTTTCCCCTTTTTTTCCCTATGAGAAATAACAGCAAACAATAGAGACACATGGTGATGTAGGTGGGAAAAGATGCAGTTTTTCCTGGAATCTTAAAAGATAGTAGAAAAATGACTATGACCTCTTAGGTTCACCTTGTTTCATGTATGTCATGCAACTAGATAAAGTGGAAGAGGGGACAAATATAAAAATGGAATAATACAGGGACACAGATATTTTAGCTATTTATAAAACAAAACAGCATAGGTATGGAATTCAATTTATTTCTGTCCTGGTTTCAGCTGGGATAGAGTTAATTTTCTTCCTAGTAGCAGGCACAGTGCTGTGTTTTGGATTTAGGATGAGAATAATGCTGATAACACGCTGATGTTTTAGTTGTTGTTAAGTAGTGCTTACACTGGTCAAGGACTTTTCAGCTTCCCAAGCTCTGCCAGGTGCACAAGAAGCTGGGAGGGGGCACAGCCAGGACAGCTGACCCAAACTGACCAAAGGGCTATTCCATACCATATGACGTCATGTTCAGTTGTCGTGGTTTAGCCCCAGCCAGCAACTAAGCACTACGCAGCCGCTCGCTCAGTCCCCTACCCCGATGGGATGGGGGAAAGAATTGGAGGACTAAGAGTGAGAAACACTCCTGGGTTGAGATAAGAACAGTTTAATATTTGAAATAAAGTAAAATAGTAATGATAATAGTAACAATATGATGATGATGATAATAACAATATACAAAGCAAGTGATGAACAATGCAATTGCTCACCACCTGCCGACCGATACCCAGACGGTTCCCGAGCAGCGATCGCTGCTCCCCGGCCAACCCCCCCCAGTTTATATACTGAGCATGACATCATATGGTATGGAATAGCCCTTTGGCCAGTTTGGGTCAACTCTTCTGGCTGTGCCCCCTCCCAGTTTCTTGTGTACCTGGCAGAGCATGGGAAGCTGAAAAGTCCTTGACTAGCATAAGCAGTACTCAGCAACAACTAAAGCATCAGCGTGTTATCAACATTCTTCTCCTACTAAATCCAAAACACAGCATTATGCCAGCTACTAGGAAGAAAATTAACTCTATCCCAGCCAGAACCAGGACATCAGTATACAAACTGGGGGGAGCTGGCTGGAGGGGCAGCTATCGCTGCTCGGGAACTGGCTGTGTGTCAGTTGGCAGGTGGTGAGCAGTTGCATCACTTGTTCTTCCTGGGTTTTGTTTCTCTCTCTCTTGTTTTTTTTCCTTTTCATTACAATTTTATTATTATTAATATTAATTATTATGTTTCAATTATTAAGCTGTTCTTATCTCAACCCACGAGTTTTCTTACTTTTGCTCTTCTGATTCTCTCCCCCATCCCACCAGGGCAGAGGGTGAGCGAGTGGCTGTGTGGTGCTTGGTTGCCAACTGGGGCTAACCCACAACAATTTCACATTAGATATGTGCATTGCAGATGTCTACACATGAACTAGTTGATTATACTGCTTTTATAGTGAATGGAGAGAAAGTCACTTAGTGGGGCATGGTTTACCTCATAATTTACTTGTCTAAAATAAGCCAGATGAATTGTGCTGTAGAGGCACCTGCATTGACAGCAGAGCAAATCTATACAACTATATCAGCTTTAGAATGTCTATGCTGCAGATTTCCAAAGACAGGTGAGACAACTCCAATACTACTCTGTTTTTTGGGGAAAAAATGAGCTTGACAAGGGAAACTAGGTATAAAGTGATAAGAGTTATTATTGTAAATCACCTGAAAGTTGTCTACCAAATGAAAGAAAAAATGGCAGAAACTTAGAGTAGGTGCAAAAGCTATATAACACTACTTTGCAGAGAGATCTTAATCTAATTGCCAGTAACAATAACCATTAATTATTTAATAATAAAGTTAGACTACTATTTTGTGTCTGCTTTCAAAGCAGTGAAAAGAGAAGTAATCCATATGGAGTTCTCCCTCATATACACAGAGATCGTATAGACTAATTAAGACACATCCAAATGATAAAATCTCCTTACAGACAAAACTATTAACTTTGAAGAAGATAGTTAAAATGCATCTTGTCAAACAAGATTTTAAATTACACCAATATGAAAGCACCTTTAAAACTGAAAAAAAAAAGCTGTAGGTTGCAAAGCTGGCAATGGGAAAGGAAGAGGGGAGGAAATATCAGTAAGTAAGAAGCTCAGGAAAAATAAAAATAAAATTGGTCTCAAAGAGCGTACCAAAACCAGTAGGAAAAATTGGTGGATAGAAACATGTAAATGCAGAATATAACATACTGTACATCTGTACAACAGTTAGACAAGTAATTCTGACAATAAGTGACAGGGTTTGACAAGGCTGGGGAACTGAAATTTCAACAAAAAAAAGAATGTGCATGAGAGCAAGCGACAGTACTTACAAGGTTATTTATTATTTAGAACTCAAGCAAACTGGTGAATTTACCTGAGAAAAAGAATTAGATGTTGTAGAAAGGTATTCCATTCAGTTCTGGAGACTTTGGTGAGCCCAATGTGATAATGCTATTTTTCAGTTGTCATTTGTGAACACTCTGCTAGGAAAGGGAGGAATTTTGACAAACATGGCTATAGAAATGAGATGAGGAAAAGAGTTACATAATTCATTGTTCTGTAGTATTCACCCGATCCATCATTATGACATCAGTCTGTCCAGTGAAAAATGACCAAACATTTCTAAGAAAGAATGTAGTGTATTCTAAGAAGTGTATGTAAAATCATTTGATATGTGAGTGAAAAAGAAATAAGAATGAAAATGTAGACAGAAAGCTGGAAGCTAGATTTAGAAGAGATGAATCTGGAAGTTTAATAACAGGTTGCCTTTTATAACTTCATAAGATGACCTATTTAGGGATCTGAGAAGATTTATATCGAATCCTTGCCAGATTTACTGCTCTGAGATTATAATAAGGAAGGTCTACAAAATAAGATTGGGAAAAAGTTTGGATAATATAGAGAATCCCCGTGTAATTATATTAGAGATCAAAATGTGAAATAAAAATAATTTTACAACATTATGAATGTAGATAATACATCTTTAATGTGCCTGAAGAAAGAGGCTGAAAAGAAAGACAGGAATCTAGTGTGAGATTTATCTGAACTGTTACACATTTTCTCTTCTCTGGTAACTGGAAACACATGTACTCTGTACTCTTAGCAAAGTTCCTGTTATTAGCCTGTAAATGCATCAGAATATACATATCATCTTATTTTTTATTGCCTCAGTCCCTAAGGTTACCCAGATTCTACCATGTGATGTTTGATCTCAATCCATATTACTGATGCATCCCATCTTCACACTATCGATACATTTCATTAGCACATTCTATGTCCCCAAAGGGCATTTTTTTGCCCTTTGGGGGCATAGTCACTGGTGAAAACACTAAAATTTTCCAAAACAGACTGTGAAGGACTGCACAGGGAACACACCAATACCCACACATTTTCAGCACAACCCATTTGATCTCATTTTTGGTCAGTTCCTTATGCAACTTATAGCCCAGATCCTGATCCCCAACTTCTCAAGTTTAATCAGTCATTTCCCATGGAATAAAATTCTGAATTCCAGAGAGATTGTATCTGTCATGCTTTTCTTGTAAAGTAAATAACTTATCTGTCAAAGACAGACAACAGGATCATTGCCATGATCCATTTCTGAAAAATTTATGTAGCTTTTATTCGCATTTCTGTCAGTATCATCTACAGAGATTTCTATATGGGTAGAATAATGATTGTGAAAATGTAGCATGAATGACTGTATCAATAAAGTATAACAAGA
The DNA here is from genome assembly GCF_030463565.1 of Pelecanus crispus. Taxonomy (NCBI): domain Eukaryota; kingdom Metazoa; phylum Chordata; class Aves; order Pelecaniformes; family Pelecanidae; genus Pelecanus; species Pelecanus crispus. The sequence continues at coordinate 24,279,806 of NC_134643.1, forward strand.
GGAATTAAGAATCTGTTTGAAGAAATAAGAGATTTACTTGTAGGTGAGTGATTCAGTCACAAACCTCATTCTAGCTTTTGTGTGCCTAGAGTTGCCTCTTGAGAATATCACGGAATTGTTTTGGGAATCCAGTTGAACAATATGTCAGGAAACCTGACCTCAGTGGATTTTTTTTCAGAGGACAGCAGGCAGTAAACAAGGTTTTCTGAAGCACTAATTTCAGAGCTGACTCTGCCTGTTGGCAAACTGGATTTAACTAGTGGTATCTGGAGACATGTTAATGAATTTCAGATTAACACAAGTGCTAAACCTAATGCCGTAATTAGGAAAGGCCTGCCAATCACTACCTCTTTTGCACTGGCACAGTTTATTCTGTAGATTTCTGTTGCAACATTATCATCTAGTGAGGACTGCAGTTAATTGCTAAATGGATCCTAAAAGAGCAGTTCACAGGACTGAGACAAATGACTGTAACAGAAGAGTTTTACAGCCCATTCCATTGTGTACATCCTAAGGTTATATCATTTTGTATGCAATTTTCTACACTGACCTGTCCACTGTCATTCCTGGAAGCAGGTCTTCTAAAAAGTAGCACTTCCAAAACCATTGTCTATTTTTAATTAAAATTACTCATATTAATTTCTGGGAATATTCAGTGCATTATCAAGAATTATCTATAACTGACAAGATCTGTGGAATTGCAACAAAGGTTTTCACTCTCCCTGGTATGATATACATTTCTTTCATAATTTCATTGGGTCTCTTACATGTGTCATATTGTCTGCTTTTTTTTTTTTGTTGCCTCAGCCGAAATTGCAAGCAACATTGTAAATTTCGTTTGGCTGCGGTAATATCTACCTTTTGTATGCTTTAAAAATTAGAAGACAATTACTTATTAGTTTGTAATTATAATCTAGAGCTACATTTTTAAAGAGAGGTGAAAAGATTTGTTTCTATTTACACATATCTTCAGCTATGTAGTTTATTATTCAATCTTACTTACTTACTGTAAAGAGAAAGCATTATAAATTTCCATGCCAGAACAAGCATAAGTATTATACATATCATAAGAGTGCCTTGACTACAGGTATAATTTCTTAAATGCCTGAGCTTTTGTTAGCTCCTCCAACACAAAGCTATTGAGGGCTGAGATCCTGAAGCCTTTCCACCGGATGACAACAATTAATAGTGTGGGTGTTTCATGGGTCATCTTCCTTTCTTATTCAGATTGTGTAGTCTGCATTGCATAGATTCACACAGACAATACATGCATAGAATTATAATATCCCTTTGCGTTTAGAGATGAGGCTCATGAAACATATTAGACTGATTTTTCAGATATTCCTCATTTGGTATTTAACAGCAGGAAATGAGGCAGCAAAGATGGCTCTTTGTGGCTGTTTTACACCTGTCCTGGCTTGATGGTGCAGCCAAATGGCTGCAAATACTCATGTCATTGTCGTTGGTCATTTGCAACTTCCTGAAAGTCTGGGTTCACTAGCCTTCAGAAACAGAGTTACTGCTCACAAAATCACAGAACGGTTGAGGCTGGCCCTCTGGAGATGTCTAGCCCAACCCCCTCTTCTCAGAGTAGACTGAGCTACAGCAGCAGGTTGCTCAGGACTGCATCCAGTTGAATGTTGAATATCTCCAGGGACGGAGACTCCACAACCTCTCAGGGTAACCTATTCCACTCTTTGGCTGATTGCACACTAAAAAAGCTTTTTCTTATGCTTAAACAGAATTTTCTGTGGTTTGGTACGTACCCGTTGCCTCTTGCCCTGTCACTGGACATTAGGTTGGAAATTAGGAAAAATTTCTTTACGGAAAGGGTGGTCAAGCGTTGGAACAGGCTGCCCAGAGAGGTGGTGGAGTCACCATCCCTGGAAGTGTTCAAAAAATGGGTAGGTGTGGCACTTCGGGACATGGTTTAGTCTAGTCTACCCTTGATTGGTTTAGAGTAGACCTGGTAGTGTAGGTTAATGGTTGGACTGGATGATCCTAAAGATCTTTTCCAACCTAAACGATTCTATGATTCTATGATTCTATGACTGAGAAGAGTCTGGTTCCATCTTCTTTAATCCCCCCCCTAAGATATTTATACACACTGATAAGACACCCCTGTCAAGCAGCCTTCCCTTCTCCAAGCTGAAAAGTCCCAGCTCTCTCAGCTTCTCCTTGTATGAAAGATGCTCCAAGCCCTTAATCATCTTCGTGGCCCTTTGCTGGACTCACTCTAGTATGTCCATGTGTCTTTTTTACTATGGAGCCCAGAACTGGACACAGTGCTCCAGCTGTGTTCTCTCCATTCTGCTCAGGAGAGGGGAAGGATCATCCCCTCAGCCTCCTGCTCAGACTCAGCACCTCATCTGCTACCGGCACACTGACCCTCTTCTGTAGCTGCCGATCAGAGAAGCTTTTCTCCTGCTGTTTTAAGTCTCAGGCTTCAACATCCTGGGAGTCCCCATTTCTGAACCAAATAAGCACAGACTCTTCCTGCCTCTCCTTCGGCACAGCTCCTTTACCTGGTGATGTGGATGCTCCCCAGCACACACATCCTGCAGGCAGGGAGCTCATCATCCCCCAGCTCCAGCCTCAGTAAGATGTCTGCAGAGATGAATCCTCCCTTGGGAGCTTGATCTGAGTCTCTGATGTGCTGAGGTAGTTGCTCAGGTGTGTGCTGGGGACACACTGTAGCACAGCACTACCACTGCTGAGCACATGAACACTTCCTTCAGCAGCAGGGTTTCTAGCCTGCTTTTGTGCACCCTCTGCAGAAACTGCTACTCTGGGAACTGCACTCTGGGCTGGCCCTTACATGCACCTCTCCCAGCACCTGCTGAATGGGTGCTTGACTCTCCCTGCTCAGAGTCAGCTCAAAGCTCAAAGCACCCTTTCATCAGGAATAGCTTCGTTAGAAGCTGCTGGAAGTCACAGCCCCCCGCAGCTGCCTTTCCCCAGCACAGCAGGCAGCCTGCCATTCCTCCAGGAGTTCCCAGGAGTCCCTGGCCATCGCAGAATGAGTGCACAGAAAATCTACAAGCAGAGTCAAAAAAAATGCTGAGGAAGCTGCTGTGTCTGCTGCCCCCCTCTGTTAGCTCTCTTCTGCCTTGACATTCCTGTTCCCTTGGTTTTTTTTTACTCCAAGAATAGATGAAAGAAAAAAAAAATCTACATTCCTCTTTGTATCTGTTTTAAGGTTCTTCTATGTTGCTGCAATATTTACCAGAGTTTGCATGCATATGAAGATGTCTGGTAATTATTACCTCTAGGAACCACAAGACATTGTTAAATGGAATTTTTATTTACATGGAACCAAACTAGTTCATTCTCCTTCATGATCAGTAGTACTTTTGACAAAGCTAGAGGTCTTATTCTACAAGAACAATCAGGGTAATATATGCAAACATATTCAGATTTTTACCTATGATATGTTCCTGATGAAATGTTGAGACACAGTGATGCCAGTATATGATATTGTTGTGCAGTCCTTGAGTGTTACAATGTTATCATGATAATTTATTTCACCTGGTAAAACTTTTAGTGGTCTTGGAATAAAATTAATTGCAAGCTTTTCTTATGGAATATCAAATAATATTAAGTCAGATTTAAAAATTAAGGTTATAACCTTTCATTTAAGCAAACACTTAAAAATCTCCTTATGGCATAAAATTGCAGTTAACAAGCAAGTCATCTATTGACTTGCTGGATTTAGTGACATTGTCCATGTAAAGTTATGCATGTGCCTAACTGCTTTGTTAGCAGTCACCTTAATGGAATTGTAAGTAGCACTCAGCTGGCAGAAATGTAATAAAAGTGCGTTTTAAGCCTATTAATAACTAGTCTTGCAAGCAAATAGAAATAATTTTGACAATATGAGAAGCTTCCTGGAAGTAATGATCTGAATATCTTTTCTTTCAGGAAGATTTAAGTAACAAAAGATGTATGTATAAACAATAAAGATGAGATATAAGTGCTACAGATCATTATACGGTTTCAGTTGACAAACACATAAAGTAATCTTTTTTGAAAAAGGTGTTACCTGCTCCAGATTTACAACTGAAGGACTTTATACAGAGTTAAAGATATGCCCTTTTATTAACTTGCTTGAAGAAATAGGGCTCTGAAATGACAGGTGCTGATCACTAAAGAGAATTGTACTCATTTACTGTTAAAGGACAATGAGGTTTCCGTAGTCAGACCCATCAAAAGGATGGGACATGAGTAGAGACCCCAATGAAAGAAGGGAGGAGAATAACAGCAGCTGTAAATCACTGCTGCTGCTTTCAGCAGCCCGCCTTATGGCTCCTTACCTACTGCAAATCCAGCACTAGCACTGCAGTGAAGATGTGACGGTTTCAGAAGTTCTTGTATATTTTGTCAGTCACCATTATCTGCAGGCTTGAGTTCATCTTCTGAAAGAGAAAGACATGGGCTCTGTTGTTGGAAGGGAAAACATCAAACTGATACCTTCTCCATAATGCCCAATATTTGCTCTGGTTATATAAATACTTTCCAACAATGTTAATGGAGAAGTCACTTAAAACCCATCAAAAAAAAGAAAGATGAGGAAAAAAAAGGGACATAATTTAATTCAAAATTCCTATTGATCTTGGATGTATGCTTTTTAGCTTTAAGTTCTAATGCAAAACTAAATCACTACTTGTGCAGACTTACATATTTCCCCTGGGCTGACCTCAGACATAAAGGTTTTTGAGTTAGCAGTGTGGTTATGACTGAAATCTGATTCAGAATCACTTTTAAAACTTGTCAGATGGGTTTCTGCAGGTTGTGATGTGAAAAGTGAAACATTTCTGTTTCCATTCCAGATGTCTAATATTGTGAGTCTCCAAATATTTAAAACTGAAAAAAGAAAAGGTTTTGGTTTTGTTTTGGTGGTGGTGGTGATTTTTTATTTTGTTTATTTGGTTGGTTGGTTGGTTTGGGGTTTTTGTTTTAGGTTTTGTTTTGTTTTGGTTTTTTTTGTCTGTTTTTAATGGCATCAGTATTACAGTACATTAAGCTGTAATGTGTGAATGTAAGTCTAAGGAATAATGATATTTTTAACTGCCCATCAGTTTTATTCTTTAGTAGAAGACTGTTATATGTGGTTTTACATTCACATTGTTACCCCTCATGTCTATATTTAAAATACAGGCACTCATTTAATGATTTTCATAGTTTCAGACCTTGAGTAAATGCTCTGGTCAAATTTCACCAAAAGACAAGCATACATGTTAGTTTTACGTATAGTTCTTGAAAGTGTGTTAGTATATATTGTACACAGTGACTTAGTCTATAACCTTCTACTCATGTAGTGACAGATAATCAGCAATTAGTGTAGGGTCATAAAAATAGTACAAAATAAATTTGGAAGTGATTTTGAAGAGTTATTGATTCTATCCTACTGCCAAAACCGAGATTAACTGTACTGTTGTCACTGCTGACAGATGCTTGTCCAGCCTGTTCTTGAAAAAAATCTGCTAGAGAGATTTCACAGCCCTTGCAGGCAATCCATTGCTTCATTGCCTTCTGCTAGAGAGATTTTCCTTAGGTTTCACTTAAGTCTTCATTCTTGCAAATGAAACTTGTTATTCCATGTCTTGGAATAGTGATCTTAAATTTTCAGCTTATTTTAAACTCACATCCACAGTGGACAAGAATAAGAGCTGTTTTGCTTTCTTATTATGCCTATGTTTTTACATTTTTCATATTATCATATTTTTCCTCAGTCTTTTCTTCTCTGGACTAAACAGACCTGGTTCCTTTAACCACTTATTGTAGGTTTTGTTTTCTTAACCTCTCTTCTGAAGCCTCTCTTGTTGTTCCATACCCTTCCTAAATGCTGTTCTCAAAATTGGATATAATATTCCAGCTAAAGCCTTGCTGGTGTTGAATGGGATAGAAGAATATTAAACAATAATCTCTTTATACATCTCAGAATGACATTTTTGTAGAAAATATTGTCATGTTCAGCTTGTGACAGTTAGAGCCACTGGTACTAATAGGACACTATTGCTCTCTACCAGTTATTCCCATTCTGCAATGATGTGGTTAGTTTTTCTACCATGAAATGGAGATCTTGCCCTTATTTCTACTGAATTTTCTTCAGACTTCTTCAATTTGTTGAGATCATTTTGATCTAATGTATTCACAGCTCTCTCAGCATGGTGTTGTCTTCCAGATATAATAACCATACTTTTGTTTTCTTTATCTAAACTTTTAAAGAAAATAATGAATATACTCAGATCCCTGTGGAACACTACTGTAAGCTCTTGTCCAGCCTGATGGTGAGCTGTTAATGATGACACTCTGTAGTATCTACATCCAGGCAGTGTTTCCCTAGTTTGTTTATCAAAATGTCATGTGAGAGAGCATCAGAAGGCTTTCTAAAGTGAAGCTAGATGACAATGTGACTGCTTTTCCTATATCCAAAAGGCCTATTGCGTTATTATGGAAAAATAATTAGACTATTTTGACATGACTTGTTCTTGATGAATCCACTGTCATTGTGTCCTGGTTTCAGCTAGGATAGAGTTAATTTTCTTCCTAGTAGATGGTATAGTACCATGTTTTGGACTTAGAATAAGAATAATGTTGTTAACACACTGATGGTTTTAGTTGTTGCTGAGCAGTGCTTACACTAAGTCAAGGACTTTTCAGCTTCTCATACTGCCCTGCCAGCGAGGAGGTTGCAGGTGCACAAGAAGCTGGGAGGGAGCATAGCCACGACAGCTGACCCAAACTGTCCAAAGGGATATTCCATACCATATGACATCATGCTGAACAAAAAACTGGGGAGGTTGGCCCGGAGGCGGGGCAGGACCGCTGCTAGCTAACAGGCTGGGCATTGGTCAGCGGGTGGTGAGCAATTGCATTGTGCATCACTTGTTTTGTTTATTCTTTTATCATTATTATTATTATTATCCCTTCCTTTTCTGTCCTATTAAATTGCTTTTATCTCAACCCATGAGTTTTACCTTTTTTCCAATTCTCTCCCCCATCCCACTGCGGGGGAATGAGCGAATGGCTGGGTGGTGTTTAGCTGCCTTCCAGGTTAAACCACGACAGTCCTTTTTGGTGTCCAACATGGGGCTTAAGAGGTTGAGATAACAACAGATCTGACCAGACCATGTTAAAATAAATGTGTTATAAGCATTCATTATTAGGTTAATAGTCTCTGGTCACAATGTTGATTTACTTGCTCTCAGAGGAGTCGTGCTTGTTCTCAGAATTGTGTTATGTAACACCTTGCTGTATATGTTCCCTGTTGTGCTGTTATCACCTCTGGGGGCTGGATTAAGGTTATCATTTTACTGTACTGTGTAGCACTGACTTATGATATGATAAAATTACTGGTCATGAGACTAATCTGGTATTTGTACTCAGCATTGCCATCATTTCTGTACTTTGGGAACCATCTCTTGGAAACTATTAATAATTACACTCTACCTTTTCTCCTCAGAGAGCTCATATATGGGGGAGACAAAGGGGGACACTTCTCCCTGCTCCTTCACCTTCCCCTTCTCCTCCAGGCTAGTTACAATAGCTCTTGAGAATTTTGAATATACTTGGGATGTTCAAAACAGCATATTCCTATTGCTATGTCTCCTGAATGTGTTTCAGGTCTTGTTTAAGGTTAAACAACTATTTAAGAATACCACCCAGAGGTCTGTGCTGAGGGTGGGTGGTTATGAGTGGCAGGGTGTGTGGGATAGTATGTGCAAGTACCTAGGACAGTGGGCACCTCCGACGTTTTGGAACTTCACTGCTGAACAAGTGCAGAATCCTGAAAAACTAAAATATTTGGAAGAAGTATGCTGTCACCCTGGCAATTCCAGAGAGACACAAGTCACTGCTATGTGCTGGGGCCTGGCCCATGCCTACCAAACCCTTTTCCAAGCTATTCAGTACCCTCAGGGGGAAGAGAAGGTCTCTGGATCTGATGACAAAATGACAGGCACTGCGGCTACTCTGACCCCCACAACAGGCACTGAAGCTGAATTAGAGAACCAACCCATGCTGGTATCAGTTGCCCCTATACACAAGAAGAAATACTGGATGTGAAAGTCAGCTCGTTTAGTAAGGGAAGAAACTCCTACTAAGAAGAGGAAGGAGGAAGGAGTGGACAAGGTAGGCTACTCTGAAGCAGGGCCATCACAAGAAGAGGAGGAGGAAGTGGCAGAACTACCAGACTATTCATACTTAGAGCTAATAAGTGGATTACACAGAACAATCATAGGCCCAGCAATGGCTAGCTGGTCCCTATGAACTCATATTCTTTTATGAGATCTCTTGAAAAGTGAATATGTCTTGAATAAACTGTAGTATTTTATGGAGGACATGGTCTCTCAAATTTCATCTTCTGATAGCATTAAGAGAACAAACTGAAAATAGTAAAAGTATTCATCAGTAATTAAAACAGAAAAAAAGGTAAGGTTGATAAGAGTCATTCTGAAAGTACAGTGAGTTAGCAAATGGGTGAAATGATTGACATCTGTCCAGAGCTGTCTTACTGCATCTCTACAGTGTCAAATTTCCTCAGGTAACTTTTAAAAACACGTTCATTACAATATTTCAATTCAAAGTTAGTAGAAATGAAAAATGGAATTTCAACTACCATTTTCTTTCCTTGCTGTGGAATAGAGCTCTTTTTCAACTGTGATGTTGAATGATATTTTGAGGGAAATTGATAATGCTAAGTGATAATATGAATGCATTCCATTACAAATCTGTCTAGTTTATATATTAAAAAAACCCTATAAAATTAACATCTGTTTATTCTAAATCTCATTTTATTCTTATTGGTTGTTTTTCACTATTTTAAGTCCTGTGTTTGTAACTTCTCATACTTTTTTGTTTCATGTGGTTGGAAAAGAGAAAATGAAATGGGAAAGATAAAAAAAAGATTATTATATTCACTGTTATAATCAGTTGGTGAGATTAAAATCATTAAAACCAAAACCCTTGTCAGAACCACTTTATATTACATATTCAGAAATTTTCTGTCATGGGAATTTTAATGCAGAAGATCAAACTCTAAATGTGCACGTACATGTGTGAGAAACAGGCGTGGGGGCGGGGAGGAGACGAAGTGACATTAACCCATCATTTTAACAAAATTCATGATAACTGAAGAGAGGTAAATGGTTCTGTTCATAGTGGCATTTCTATGTCTCTGGATTGTGTTTGACTAGCATTTTCTGTAAGCATATAACATCTGAGCTTTTGGAGAGTTTGCAACGTGAATTATTATGACTGAGTTCTTTGCGAAACCATCCATGTGAAATGTTTGCTAACCTGTCACCCTGATATTACTGATGCACTAGCAACTACAATTCAGGACCATTGCAATCTGCAATAGATTGTCTTTAAATACTCTGTATTTCTGTATCTCATTTTCATTCTGACAGTTTTCTCTAAAAGTTATAAACCCTCTATCTTTGCAAAAGGAGGATTAAAAAGAAAACAAAAAGGAAATGAAACCTGGTTTAATTGCACGGCTGAAAATTGCCTTAGATAGGTTTTGGAGCAGCAAATTATTCTTAGGTAGATGTTTTAAGAGAGTTTTCTTGTATATTTTCAGACTTTTTGGCAGAACTTATTAAAATAAAGTAACATATTGGATTTCTGTAGGAAGCACTTTAGAACAGGTACACTTTTACTGTTGGGCTGCTATCACCATTAATAATTTTCTTAACTGCTTTTTTATGCTGTGCATTTTCACAGGATTTAATGCATTTCTACTAAAAATGCTAGTTTGTTGAAAATATACATAGATGAGATTTTTCAGACTTGTGTCTCAAGTAAAAATTAAAATGCAAGCTTCTGCATATACCTTTACTCATCGCCAAAATCACAGATGTGAGAGGTAGGCCTGCTGGATTCTTACATGAGCTACAGTAATACAAGCCAATCCTTTACTGCTAATGGTTTAAATTTTATTTGATTCCTTTCTACATACCACATACAAAAGTGGTCTGAATAAAAAGACGTTTTGGGGGGATTAGGAGCATGTGGTCAGTATGTATGTCAGGGCGTAATCTTCCTAAAGGCTTAAAGAACAGCGATAAAAACCAAATCCGTTTCCTGTTAAAGCTAACAAATAAACAAGAATGTATACATCCATACCTTCAAGAGGAGGAATAACCCTATTTTTCCAATAACAAATGGCTTTGCATACCAATATGAAGACTACTGCCAGCCTGCTAGTGGTGAGGAAGGATTAGCATCAATATATGTTTGAGCATTGCTGAGACTTCAGTGCAGGAGGTTCCTAATTCTAGTGCAGCCACTGTCAGACTCACTCTTGCCAGCCATGGACTGAAGCTTTTTTTTCTATCGAATTCATACTGAATGGCAGGCTCTTGTAAATACAAGCATAGAAAAATTGCGCCCTCAACACTGAGTCAGCATCAGACCTGTTTTTAAAAGACAATTTCAGTCTGCTCACACCGATAGAAGTCTTATTCTTTCATTGCCATGAAAACTACTTCTCAATAATTTTTCTCGTCTGCCTTATGCTTCTTCACCAAACCAATATTCCCTCTTGTTTCTTTCTTTCTGGCTAGTCAAAACAAGCCTATCCTTTGAATGTTTTAAGAGCTGTCTGATTCAGCTGGATCTTTTGAGAGGGAAAAAAAATAATTTGTAAACCCTGATACACTAATTATGCACCACAGAAATAGGGCTGTATTGATACCACAACATTTCTGCTGATCTCTCTTCTTTAGCTCCTGGGTAGTGTTTTATTTGAAGAATAAACAACCTAAAAACTTCCAGTCTATGCTAGCTTTACTGTTACCCTGAGAATAATGAAATGTGGTAGGCTTATAGAAAGCAAAGTTGTTAGGGTATTAAGCTATCATTATAGCTTACATCTTTTAAAAATAACTCATTAATTAGATGTGACTGGTTCAATACAGAGTCTCAAATAGACAGACATGAATGAGAAACCTAGGCTCCTGTCTTAGAACAAGGTTTTTCTTCCTTTTATAAGACCTTTCAGTTTTTAGGGATGCAATAGCAGCCCTTGCCTAACCTTACTATGAAAATATAAGTTCCATTTCTCCAGGATTTTTTTGAATAGTCACAGTTCCCCAGTGGGATATTTAAGGGAGGCTGAGAGAACATTGACAAAACCCTTTTCAACTTCAAAATGCTAATTTCTGGAAACTTAAACTCTTGCAGAAGTGCAGATATTTTGACGATATTTTTATCATCAAACCTTCATGTGAACACTTCCCAGGGAATGGAGACAGATAAAAATAAGAGAAGGGTGTGGGGTGGGAAAAAACATGATGAACAGATAAATAGTAACTCTTTGACTGGAATGTGTGACACCCTGGTTCAGGGAAAGGACTTGAACAGGTGACGTATAGTGATCCCCTGATGTTTGGGCTGTCTGTCTGTCTTTTTCTAAAAAATCCACAACCCCTTAAAATTGTTTCAATTTTGTGATTGATATAATGCTGGGATCTAAAATACTTCCATAAATTTTGTCTCATTTTGGTCCGGCCTACTGTCAGAGGTGTTAATCCTCAGTGCTGTAGTAAAGACTATGCTCAGGTCAGTGCAGCAGCAGAACAACCTTAACTTAAATAGCCATCTACACAGTATTTGATGGAAGGGTATACTCTGTAACAACAACCACTTTTACTCCTCAAAATACTGTGGCATTGCATTAATGTTGTATTAGAAGGCCTAGTATGATTCTGAAGGTGATCAAAGCTCTGTATATACAGTTTGAGCAGTGCTAATGGTCACATTGGTGTGGTAAATCTTCCCAACGCCCAATCTAAATTAGTAAATGGAGAATGTAGTTGTTTACCTGCTGAGTTTTACAGAAAATCAGGTTCTAATGAAATATTAGTTGCTAAAGACGTGCTACATTTATTTGTGTTTAGGAACAGAAACAATAACGTAATTCTTCACTGCATAAAAAATCTGAAGGAAAGCACAAAATATATTATGTGATGGGGAGCTGAGACTGAGTTCATGTGAAGTCCCTGGTACAGTTTTCTGGCCCCCTGTATCTTGTTGAGATGCCTCATATCATTTACGTCACACTGCATAAAAGAATGACAGTGATATAAAGGGATATCATCATTGTCTTCAGAAATGCAACATGACCAGAAATGTCTAAAATAACCTTGGGGTGGGGGAATCAATTATTTTGCTCCTACTTAGAAAGCAGCTTCACTGGTGGTGTGGTTTAACCCCAGTTGGCAACTAAGCACCACAGAGCTGCTTGCTCACCCTCCCCCACCCTGGTGGGATGGGGGAAAGAATCGGAAAAAAAAGAAGTAAAACCTGTGGGTTGAGATAAAGGCAGTTTAATAGGACAGCAGAGGAAGATAAAGTAATAATAATAATAATGATAAAAGAATATACAAAACAGGTGATGCACAATGCAATTTCTCACCACCTGCTGACCCAGCCAGTCCCTGAGCAGCGATTGCTGCCCCTAGCCAACCCCCCCAGTTTCTATACTGAGTATGACGTCATATGGTATGGAATAGCCCTTTGGCCAGTTTGGATCAACTCTTCTGGCTGTGCCCCCTCCCAGGTTCTTGTGCGCCTGGCAGAGCTTGGGAAGCTGAAAAGTCCTTGATCAGTGTAAGCACTACTTAACAACAACTAAACCATCAGTGTGTTATCAGCTTATATTATTCTCATCCTAAATCCAAAACACAGCTACTAGGAAGAAAATTAACTCTATCCCAGCTGAAAGCAGGACAAGTGCTTTTGTATTAGGTATGTGGATTGCTCAAGCACTCCATTAATATTTTAATGCTTGTATGTGACTGATGTGTTGTCGTCATAAATCTGTACTTCTTGTAACATATTTATAATTTCTTCTGTTATCTCTTTGAACATTTAGAACCAGATTCTCATCCATCTGGATGGTGTTGTGCATTTGTGAACTTTTGAATACCAGAAATCGCCATTTGCTCAATGGTATTAATACTTGAAAGCAAAAATTTGCTTCTCAGGGTGCAACTGGTATTTGCAGATCAAACAGAAAATCCATCTTTGGTAGTAATTTATAAAAATATTTCTTGTGCTGCATGGTCTTTTGGGCTTGATTTTCATGGACTGTCTCTTCACTTTGTTTCTCTAAAACTGCCTCTTCTCGCTTAGAAATCCATATCTTTTTTTTTTGCATTTGCAGAATTCACACTTGGGAATTGATGTGTGTTGCTCAGACGGAATGACACACACTCATGTTTGCAGGTGTTTGTAAATATTTTATGTTTGCATGTGTGCATCCCACAAGATCTGTGTTCTTAAATATAGGGACTGTTTTTTGAGCAACCTTTGTCTTTAGAGGCATTTAGCAGCAGATGAGTAACTTCCAAAGTGGGAAATCAAGAGGTTTTCCCTATAATTGTCATGGATTATGAGGATTAGTAGATTCAGTAGTGAAGAAATTAATTTTTTGTTATTCATTTAACTGATCTGTTTCCAAACTAAATATGCACATTTCACTCAAATTTTGCCCTGGGGCTGAAAACCATATAACTGGCCTAATTCTGATCACGAGTCTAAACTTGAAGTAATATTATTCAAGTCAGGAGTGGGATCTAGATCTTCAGGATGCCATACGTATTACATCTGATCATTTGTCTTCAAGAGACATTAAATTAATTGCATTTATTCTTCTTGTTTGAGGAAGCCCTTGGGCAGAAATTGTGTGCTGTCAGGGCATAGAGCTAATTAATGTCATTAATTCACCACACAGAAAGTAAAAGCCCAGTGTCACAGATAGGAAAGGGGATGTCACTAGAGTAATTACCAAGTATTTTAAAAACCAAACTGAAAGCTGTAATAGCCATTGATTACACAGCTATCATAAGTAATGAAGAAAGGGATATTATGATAAACTGATGTTAAGGATGTCAATGAAGATAATTTTATGAATGATTCACCATCCCGGACCAAGGTTTAAATTTTCCAAATTAGAAATCTCTGAAGAAAACTCAACCATTGCACCTTTTACTTGAATTTTTCTCAGGCATGAGACTGTCTTTTATCTCAGCAGCTGCTTATTAAAAAGTTACGCCCACTTTTATTAACATATGTTGGTGTGATAGTATGTTAATACAAAGTCTTGCTGGTGGCTTAGTGAGGTCACTCTTGCAGTCAGCAGTCCACAGCAGAGGTGTGAAATAGCTGCTGGTGCTGACGACTCTGTCAGTGGGCTTTGTTTAAACTGAGGCGGACATGAAAATGTGTGTAGACTTGCTTCTGAGCTGACACCAGCATAAATAAAAAATATAGTTATTGAAATCAATATGGTTATACCAACATATTGTCAGTGTTGTTGCTTGTTACAGGATTGTAAGGCCTGACCTTGTCCTATTTCTGCCTATGATTTCAGTGAAAACAATGCCTGCACAGTGTAGAATCAGACCTAATTTACTAGTTTTCTGCCTGATCTATTTATATACTGTTTATGTGGTTACATTTTATTAAAGACTACCAAGGTCTCCAAGATACACACTTCTATGGAGAAAAGTGTTATGGTAATTAATTTACTTTCCTCTTCTATGTGATGTTAGCAAAGCTCACAAAGAAGTAGATAAATATTTTATACATAGAAATGAGCAGCTTGGATACAGAAATGTCCGAATTATGCAATCACTGTAAATTCTCTGTGGTCTCTGATATGCAAAGTAATGACAGTTTTGATAGATGCATTTTTTTACTCATGGTGATAACCATTTTAATGACCTAAGATCATATTTTGAACAGCAACTGAAGGAATTTATAGTGGTTAATATTTTGGAAGTCCTTTGGAAAAAGTAGTTGCCATGTAATTCAGTTCTTTCACTGTTTTGTAGACTCAGAGATGATACGGAAAATTACTTACAAACCATACTTAGTTCTTTTGAAGTTATGACACTTCTTCTGAAAATGTGAGGTTTGATATACTTCTCTGGGCATCACAGTAAGTTTCAAACTCTGGCAGTGAGAGGACAGAGTCCTCTTATTTCAGTTCTCCTGTTTCATCCTGACTCCTAATAAAGTCCTCCTGTTTTCTGAAAGCTGCTTCCTTGCCCAAATAATACCTTAAATGACATTAAAATCAGGATCAATACTTTCAGCTGTGTTTTATTCTTGTCTTCTAAGGTAATTATCTGAATTTTATCTCCTAGTAATAAACTAATGTGTACTTTGGGCTACTCTGCTTTCCCAAATGCTGAAAATAAGACATCCTGGGAAATTTTAAAGATTATAAGGTTAATACAGATGGTATTTACACTGGCAATTGTGATACAGTTTCTTTATGGGTTGCCATTCTGTTTTAGCTCATTCATCTACTGCTATACAGGACAGTATCAAATACAGAGGGCTGAAATTTTGACTATTATGAAAACAAATCAGTGAAATGTGAAATAAAATTGAAATGGTAAACTTCTGGATAAAGTCTATGCTACTATGAATGACTTTTTTCTTTATCATGTTCAAATACTGGTGTCAGAAAATAAAGCAAGGCAAATCCTCAAGAGGTTGTTTAGTCTATTCTTCTACTACTGGGTAGGGAAAATGTTTTGAAAAATCTGGTAATTCCACAACTTTTTCCAAGCAGTTAATTTTTTAATTAGCTAATGTCACAACATATTTATAAACCATCCCTCTCTTTTCTGTCAGCCTATCTTTACAGCCTTTTACTAGTCAAATCAGATGAACTAATACCTGAAACCTAGGTATTACTCTGGCTGGAATTAGGTCACCTTTTTTCATAAATGTATTTAAGTTACTTCTCCTGAAAACTCTGGCAATATCCTATTATTGAATTTTTAAATCTTTGACCTTGTTTCACAAGCCCACTGTGACATTACTGTCATTTGGATGTCAAACCTTTTATCACTACCAGCCAGGAGAAGCATATTAGAAGCATGCTTAAGATAGAGCCTTGAAAATTTGCTTTTGCATGGAAAATTTTGCTTGAGCCAGAATTAGTTTCCTATTACCCAATGTAGAGAAACTATGAGAGATGTTTAAATATAAAAGTACTAATCAGAATGAGCAAAAAGAGGACAAAAGTTTAAGGAAGGATTGAGAACTGACAACTGAAATAAATTTTTAACTTAACTTTGGGAGGTCTACATTTATCTTCTTACATAACTCAATGCAACATGTCATTGAAATGCACTGAGATTTTTATGTAAGATAGAAACTTAACCTTGTTATAGATAATTCTAGTTAAGTGAGGTCAGAAGGTAGAACTGTAACATTCATTCTTTGCTCGATGCAGGTTACATTTTGTTAGACTTAACACCAGTTGAGACTTTAAGGGTAAATATGAAAACAATTCTGTTATGTGTCACTAGCCTTAGAAAATTAAACAAGAAAAAAAAATCCCAGGGGAAAAAAGATCATCAAACAGGAGTAAATATAAGTTCTGATCGATTGATCAAGGAGGTACCAAAACTGCAGCATTGCTCTTTCTTAAAGCTGCACTTGCTCCCTTCTGGGAAGTTCTTGTCAAAGTTAATGGAATTCTGTCCTAAGAGACTGCTGTGCAGATGCTCTTTGTCTCTCTCCTGATTTAGCTAGGGCTCTCACATGCTTTTATATGTTTGGATGATGCAGAAAAACAGTGAGAGAAACCTCTGGGGAAACAGAGGGAGTGACAGCCTATAGTTCTGTTAACATTATTTCATTGCTTGCTTAAACACTTGGGTTTATTATACAATTAAATTTGGTACCTGATCCTGTTTAAGAAATATATCTTATTATGTTACACCTGTTTTTTTTCCAGGTCTGCTAAATGGTTGGTATAAACTATGTGTTCATCTAGGACGTTGTAATGATTTAAGACCTAATTATGTAGTTATAATCCTACAATCAGAGTTCAATAAAGTGATTAATTTCATAGACCTTTTTTAGAAAGATGACTTGCAATGTGGAAAAATCTCATAAAATTCTTTGGCAATCACATTACCCAGCTAAATCAGTGTCAATAGTGCCTGGCTGGTGTCATATCTCTAACAGCAATTAATGGAACATGCTTGTCTTACTCCCATTAGTAAGTTATGCTTAGCCTGTGTTTCAGAGCGATTTTTCTGTGTTTGTAGTCACCCACCCACTTTATTTTACAAACACATATCTTTATAATGATTTACTATACATATATATGTATATAAAATATGATAGTTCATCTGTTTGTAGGTGAACAAAGCTCTACCAAATAATTTTCTCATTTCTTGCAAAGTTTGGGAATCTGAATCCCATTAACTAGCTTTGAAACTCTTACCTTTATATTATTTTTTAAAGTTCTGAAATTTTGTGAGAATATTACCCAGATCTTTTTTCTTAGACATGCAACAAGGAAAAGTATCCTGGCAGTCCACTGACTGGCAGCTCTGAGGTTGGGATAGATATCTGCTGTTGAAACAGATCAGAAAACATGTGCTCCTGAAATACTGTAATGTAAGCTTGCTTAAAAGCAGCCTAGGAACTAACTTTTGCTTGGATCCTGAAGGAATTAGAATGCTGTGCCTTCTTAACAAGTTATTACAAATATTTAAGTTACTGCCTTCTTAGGGAAGACATTTTCAGTCCATCTGGAGAAAGCAGATAAAGTGAGACTCCATTAGAGCAATACCCCAAGGCTGACTTTCATGTTCAGTGGGTCTGACTTTTATACTCATTACTGCTTTTTATCCAGGAAAGCTATAATTCTTAAAAGAGTAAGAAACACTATAGGAAAAAAAAAAAAAAAAAAAAAAGGAGTGAAATGCAACTTGGCATTTTGATTAATGATGGGCTAAACCAGAACTTTCATGTATATATATAAGCTCAAAGGGAAACCTGATTTTAATCTACAAATGTGTATGGCAGAAATACATGGGCATTGAAAAGTACACCTGTGACCACTGGTCCGGTTGGATGAAACAAAACTAGGAAAGTTGAGGGAAGCAGCTTGCTGTTGGACATAACTTCAACTGTCGATTATATTGGCAATAACAACTGGCTGGCTATTTGCTGGCAAGGCTGCATTGCCCAAATAATATATTTCACATACAGAATGAAATAACATAAGAAAGTCTGGACATGCAGTGCTATATTCATTTGAATAACCCGTCCCTTTTATCATCTGCAACTTTTGTGTATGCATACTGAAAAAATGCAGTACCAAGTGGTTTTAGTTACTATTAGCTTTGTCATCAAGAAAGTTTGTCTTATGATACAAAAATATGTTCTTGGGCCCCAAAGGTCCCTTCTTACCTTGAAAAATAGCTTTGGTTTTCAGAGGCAAAGTAAATATCTGAGGGGAATTCACTAAACTGAAAAAGAAAAATGGGTAGGAACCATGACATTGGGATTTTCCATTAATGATTACCAGACTTGAATTTTTCACATTGTGATAGCTACTGCTATAGATGGTGAAGGAAAGTCTTTAACTGATAAGGAAGATTAGTACATTTGTTCAATTCAAAATGCACTCTTGAAAGTAAATCCTCTAAAAAGGAATCAGAAGATATCATAATATGTTTGAATCTTACCTTCCTGAATGGAAGATCTTTTCTTCATCTGCAGAAAAGAAAATTAATTTGAATAATTCAAATTAGCTCTTTATTTCAAAAGTGTATTATGATTAATTTTTATTATTTTCAATTAGTGTTGTTTTGTCTAGAGAAAAATAGCCATGATGTAGGTCTAAATAACATATTTTTTTGCTTTTCATTACATATCCTAAACTTTTAAGGCATCAGGTTTTTTCACCTAACTTTCAGTGTGCAAAACCAGGCATTTAGTTTAATTTAGCCGTTTAGGCTCTTTCTATAGTTTATCAGAAGCCTAGGAACCTTCAGAGGGGTGATTCACCCACTTGTATTAAAAAACAACTTTAGAATAAGATGAATCATGCTGTCTATCTCTTTCCACTTACTATATAAAAATTTGAAATAGCTAAGTGAACTGTGATGAATCCTGCCCATGCTGACCAAGTCCATGCACTCTTAACTAATTCATCATATACCATGCAATTAAAAATGCCTCTTCTAGAGCCCAACAGACACATATGTGAGGCAGGTTTCTTCAAAGTAGGCTTTCCTTTGTTATTTCTAACCTAGGCTGTAATGTATGTGGCCCTTTTAATTGATGATCATTAACAACTGATCCTGTTCGCTTTTTCAGGACAACTTTCAAATGAATCAATAGATTATATTTTATGTTTCCTACTACTTTAATTTTCTTTCAATCTGAAATTCTTCACTGATTTTAATAAAACTTGCCCTAGGCTTGGAAACCTACAAAACTTTTTAATGAGCTGACTTCTGAACGTGTCATGATATACTAATAGATGAATAATATGCGTATATGGTATACTATGTATTTAATGATCTAAAATGTGACTTTGAATGATACAAACATTATATTATCTTGTTAAAAAAAGTTTTATTATATTGACACTTCCCTATTGCAAGTACAGATAAAACATGTAAAGCAAAGTTAGTTTATATTTCACGGGAAAATCCAAAAATGAGGGCAAATCTAGTCATGCTTGAGGGAATTTTTTTGTTATGCTCTAACAGAATCAAAAGTATCAAAGCAGTCACTTTGGGCATTGAACAGGCATATCTATATTTGCTCCCTTTCAGCTGTTGTTCTTATATTGTGCATCAGTAAAATCATTACAGTGCATGTTGGTATTGTGAATAATACTTCTCAAACAAACAAACAAATAACTCTATCAACATTTTGCAGTATGCTTCTTCTACATCTTTTGGTATAAAAAGCCCAATTTTTCTCACTTTAACAGGGCGTTAATTAATTAGTAATTTTACTTAAGTGCTAACATTGCTTAATGATTTATCGTCTCCTGTAGGCTTAAGAAAAAAATTTACAAAAATAAGCAATGACCACAAATCCATTGAAGTTTTAGTCTGTGAACTTATACTCTGGACCCTACATATTTTTTTTTTTTAAACAAAAAATCATACGTGTAGTGGGCATTGAAATGTGTCCTAACAAGTGGGGACTAAGAAAATAATTTAGGACTCAGAGTAGATAATCAGCTGAACCTTAGTTCATGGGGACAATTTTGGTAAGGAAAAAGATGTGATTCTGAATGTATAAGTAGCAGAAAGAAAAGTGTAATTAAAATTACTCTCCTCAACATTTGTGTTGTTATCACTGGAAGTCATTATCCATTTCTAGTATTCATTGTTTAAAAATGGTGCTTGCGTATTGCAAAGAGACTAAAAAGGTGTTAGAAGACTTTAGCAAGCATTTTTTTTACAATGAGAAACTCGAGAATCCTTGTCTAATAAAAGGTTAAGAGGTCTTGATTTCTTTCTTGTATCATGAAGGAATACACTCTAATAAAGGAGAACTTAATTTTATTTTAATTTTGCAAGCATGGCATGGTTTGAAAGCTGAAGCTAGACAAACTGAAACTAGAAATACTGTAATATTTTTAGAGTGTGGGGTTGCTTATATGTCCCTAATGGCAAGGAAGTACTTAACTTGGGAACCATCAGATAGAAGCTGAAAGTGTGATCTCCTGCAGCGAATCATAGAATCATAGAATGGTTTGAGCTGGAAGGGACCTTTAAAGATCATCTTGTCCAATGCCCCTGCCATGGGCAGGGAAATCTTTCACTCAGGTGGCTCATATCTCCATCCAACTTGACCTTGAACACTTCTAGGGCTGGGGCATCCAGAATGTTTCTGGGCAACACTTTGCAGTATCTCACCACCCTCATTGTAAAAGATTTCTTCCTTATATCTAATCTAAATCTACCCTCTTTCAGTTTAAAACTGTTGTTCCTTGTCCTGTCCCTACAAACCTTGGTAAAAAGTCTTTCTCTGTCTTTCTTATAAGCCCCCTTTATATATTGAAATGCTGCAATAAGGTCTCCCCAGAGCCTTCTCTTCTCCAGGCTAAACAACCCCAACTGTCTCAGCCTTTCCTCACAACAGAGGTGTTCCAGCCCTCTGATGATTTTTGTGGTCCTCCTCTGGACACGTTCTAACAGGTCCCTGTTTTCTTCTGGGGACCCTGGAGCTGGACACAGTACTCCAAGTGAGGTCTCTGAGAGCAGAATGGAGTGGAGAATGAACTCCTTCAACCTGCTGGCCATGCTTCTTTTTATGTAGCCCAGGATACCGTTGGCTTTCAGGGCCACAAGTGCACATTGTTGGCTCATATCCAATTTTCCATCCACCAGTACCCCCAAGTCCTCTACAGGTCTGTTCTCAATCCATTCATCCCCCTGTCTGTACTGATATTGGGGATTTCCCTGAACCAGTTGCAGGACCTTGCACTTGGCCTTCATGAGGTTCATATGTGTCCACTCCTCAAACCTGTCAAGGCTGAAAGAACAGAAAACCAAAAGAGAATGTCTCCACAGGTAAGCAAATGTAGAGATGTAGAAAGGAGCTGATCTTCGGGAGATATCAGCAGAGTTTGGCAGAAACTGGTAGATAACACCTGGAGGCAATGTGGTTGGACTGTGAAGGACTTGCCTGCTCAGTGGGAGAGAAGGTGCATCTTGCTGTGCTTGGTTGGACAAGGCTGGGAAAACTGGTGCATTTCCCCACCACTTGAAGACCTTAACCAAGATCAGGCTTCTACCTAAGGATGTGCTCCAATCCATAACTACAGGTTTGAGGCAGGAGTCACATGATCAAATACTCAGGTATTTGTCAGGCAGGCCATCACCCTTCTTTTGGTACTGGTATTTCCACGGTGACTTCCAGAATATCTGATTTTCCTGCACTATGTTAATATGTTGAATGGATGCTTATAGGCCTTATTGTGTTCTACGCTGTTATGCATTTCTTAAGGAATTTTTGTTTCACATGCTTACAGAATGTTCCCCAGTGTCTTATACTTTGAGTGGAAAGTTGCTCTAGTGGGAGACAGTGATATATTAAATTGGTAGGATTTCACTGCTTTTGTTTTTAGGCAACGTTTTTGGCAGGATATCTCTAGCTAAAAGAGAAGAATGGAGTGCATCCTGTGGCATTACATCTTAAACCCGGTAGATCATTTCAATAGATGCATCCTAGCTGGGAAAATATGTTTCCATTGTTATAAATTGAAAGTGAATTAACTTAACTAGATTAACTCAATTATGAGCAGATTAAGAAAGGCTTAGCCATCCATTTGCTCATTTCCATTAATCAGCAGTTGACATAAGTCCACAGGAAGTTTGCTGTGTATAAGATAAATGCGTTACCATTTTACTCATTTGTTCTTCAATCCCATCTGTTTTTTTAAGGCCAACAAAAGTAAATCAAAGTTTGAGCTTGGAAGTTACTTCCGTGTAGCAAAAATGTGAGCACAATGTGTTCCTGTATCTTGCCCTGAGACACCAGAGAGTGTAAATTTAAGAAGTCTTTAGTGTTTGAAATAAGTTCGGCTAACCCAATCCCTCCTTTCAGTGGGCTTACTTTTTGTCATGTGAATCCTTTCTGAAAATGATATTTCAGACTCAGAAACATTCAGCCTGAGATGATAGGTATAATCCCTTAATGTTACTTTTTTCATGGTATAGGGTCTGTACCTGCAGCATGGCCAAAGGCATGACAGAAATGTGGGAAGTGGGTGATTATCTGATGTTGCGTCAAGAGGGCTTTGGAAGGTACCCAATTTATCATTATAAGTCTGGTTGCGTTCAGTGCACTGAACTATCATGATTACGGCTGCACAAATAACATAGGCACCTTTCGTCTAGTTGTGTTGCATGAACTATCACGGCCACACTTAAAGTGTCTGGTTGCATTCAATGAGAACTATCACGGCTAGACGAATGAATCAAAGCAATTTATTAAAGCAACAAACACACAGGTTCTTTGGATTACCAGCAATAAATTCACTGACTGCAAGGCACATGCAAATACCAAAAACATGGATGACACAGACACATCAAAAGACATAAAGCGACACTATATAGAGGTTTCCAAGTTTCCCGGGGAGGCATTTGGTATAACCAAGTGTTCAAATCTTACCCAAATGCGTCCCAATGGAGAGGAAGAGAGGCTCAGCCCGTCGACTGTCCCAGAAGTCAGAGTGGTAGGCAACAGTATCTTCCCTAACATCCCCTCTCTCTTAGGCTAATTTATACTACTTTTTACCTTTCAGGTGGAGCTTGAAGGACTCTAGTCATACATACTTTGTTATGATTGGTGTAAAACTTCCTCGCTTTGCTTTAAAGGTATAGGCTAGGAAAAATTCAAAGAGCAAGCTCAGTGAGCAGTGGTCGCACCTTAGAGGCAGGTAGGTTTTGGGATGGAGGTGTGATTTGGTATTATAATGATATTATAATGAGCAAAAGTTTACCAAAGGACAGCATTTTGTCAAAACCATGACAGGTTGTTGGCCCAGGGTCTCATATTATACCCTTTCCTATTGTCCTTCTTCATTCATCCATTGTTTGCCCAAGTTCTCACAGTGTTCCATTATACTGCACTCTGTTCCTTTGGTAAGTACATCTACAATAAATTGCCATGTTCTGGCACAGTCAGGACTATACAGGGACTAAAAACAGCAGCAATAAGGCAACAAATGCTTTGTCTTTTCATGTCTGTAGATAGACTGAGTCTCCGGGCTTGACAGAAGGTACTGGGGAATCCAAGGGCACAGGAGCTGCCCCGGCTGGGCCGAATGCTTCACAGCAGTCCCATCTGGGGTGCCACACAGAGCCTGGCCGTGGTGTCTCCACACCGCTCCACCCTCCGGGCCATTACTCTTAGGGCCAACACACCAAATTCCCCTGGTGTTGCCGACATCTAAGGTTGCAGGCCCAGGGAACTTCCATGAAATGGATTCCTTGCATGCCAGCTGCACTCCACCCTGCAGGCTTCTTCAGTGCTGTGCCTTTCCTAAAGTTGTGAATCTAAGTTTAATCTCTAAATCACCTCCAGCAATTACTCCACATAATCCACCCCATGACTATAGTCACTCAAGCTTCACAATATCTGAAATATATTGGGTGTATCGTATATGTTCTTGTGGTGAGGATTATTGAGTCATAATCCAAAGTTTAACATATAAAGAAATTGTTAAAATAAGGCACAATACAATCAGTATTAATAAAATAACTACAGGGTGAAGCATCTTATTTAGAACGCCTGTTGTGATCAGTGACCATCCAAATAGAGTTTCCCATCAGTGGTGTTCTCCGTCTTCCTTCACTCTTTCCAAGACATGGCATATCTCCTCAGCATCATGATGAATGGTGATGAGAGTTCTGTGTCCATTTTCTCAGATGTGTTTTAGCAGTTGGTCCAGGTCATGGTGTTGCAACAGTTTTCTCACCAATGTGAGACTCATTCCAATAGGAGTAGGTAACAAATCTTGATACAAGATAGCAATTCATAAGACGTAACAGGAGCTGAATAATTGAAGTCCCATCCTACAATTTTAGTAGTTACAAACACAAATATTTGAGCAATTGCTTATATCTACAGTAACGTTATCTACTAATAGAAAATCACAAAGGGTTCTCATGCAAACATATCCTTTTCTAGTATATACTAGTACAGTTTCAGGGGCTTCATTAGGTTGTATTTCAAAATGACAAACTTTTCATTCAGTGTCAAGACAAATGTCTTGAGCTTTGATGGTATTACTCTCACAAATAAATCCTTGCTGTTCCCTTACAATGCATGCATTAACATCAACACTTTGCCATTTGTGTCTGTTTCATTGGGCCCACACTCTAATGGATAGAGTATGGTGCCATTGTGATTCAACCCTAACGCGATGATTGGGTATATGGTGTATACCGAAGCATCATGTATTGTTAAGACAAAAGCTGTGGCTTTGCCATCAGTAGGGTTATAGGTGAAATTAACTGGATACCACCAGGACTGGAATTTTCTCTCAAATTCAGTTGCATTATCCCAAATGACTTTTCAAATTTCATTGGGAGCTTGGATACAACTAAGAGCTAGAGAAACATTACTTTGGGCAGCACCGGGTGCATCTGCAATCAACTGGTGGTCTTTCTCATTTACCTCTCCCCACTGAGGCAATATATCTGATAAGAGCCATTGGTTAGTTCCCAGAGCTGAAAGAAGATTGTAAGGGGTATTTCAATGCATTTAAGTCACTGGTTACTGTGGCTAATTTATTAGCAAGTACTTCAGCATCTATGCTGTTTAAGACTCCCAGTCCCATTATTCCGTTTGTTTGAGGGAGTATGACGGATTAAACAGCACTTGTTGCTGACCTGTATTTTTAATTATGTAAGGGCCTGTGTTGAAGATGAAAGGAGTTAGACTAATGGGAGGCCGAGTCGGTACATTTTCAGACATTTGTGGGGGCAGAGGCTCCTTATCCTTTGCAACTGGTGCAGATGTTGCCGTATCAATCATAAATTCAAATAGTAATTCGGTGTCTCTGTAACCCCAAAGACACTACACAATCATAGGTTTGGTAAAGGTAAGATTGTACTAGCAATCTGAATTTGGTTCAGTATAAACTGTTTTAATTTCAGTCGGCCTATAGTAAGTAGACCCATTAGTTATTCAGCAGCTAATTTGTATTGACTGTCCTGGAATGGCTTGAAGTCTGGCTATCTGAAGAGAGTCTTTCCAACTCCATTCATCTCTGGAATATACCACACTTCCATGTATAACTAGAGTGGAGAGATTTAAGTTCATTTTGTTTTTTAGTGTTCCAGTGGGGGTAAGTGATAAATCTCTGATCACAGGCTAAGAGGAGCAGCATTGCTAGGGTTTGGAATAGTAACATAAACACAGCACTCCTGTTTGCCCTCCTGCGGGGTGCTGCAAAAGAGAGAAAAGAGGAAAAACTGTTTCAGCGGGGAGAGTCCGAACAGGTTACCTCTTTTATGATACTGGATAAATCCACCTAGTAGTAATTCTATGTTTTGTACCACTGTTATCAATAGCTTCCCAAGCAAGTGTGCCATGAGGTTTAGTCAGAGTCACAGGCACATTCCTAGTGCTGCCATCCATGGGTGTGCAGCTGCTTGTAGTGTGGCTGTTAAGGTTGCAATATTAGGGTGTGCAGGGGCTGCGTGGAGTAAACGCACCGTAGCCTCCCAATCTTTATCAAGGTTAGGATTAATACTTGGACCAAAGGACCATATACTACTGTCATGGGGACGCCAGGTTCGGCCATTCAAAACATCAAAGCCCAAAATATTTTCGTTATGATTTTTCACTGCAAAGTGGGTAGACAGCATGCATTTTTTGCCCGGGGCCATAAATTAACTTTTGCAGTTTGATGAATAGCACTTGCTCCGTTCACTCCAGTAATTTTAACTCTTTGCCATCGGGGTCGTATACCCAGCTTCTCAGAAATTTGCGCTCCTGTGTCTATTAGGAATTTTATTAATTGTCATAACCCTAGGTTGATGTTTAATGGGTTAATTTGTCTGATGTTATAATCAGGATTTTCAGTTTCAACAGATGGATCACCCCATCCCATTTCTCACCCATGATTTACGACGTCTGATATGGGAATGTCAAGAGGGCCACGATCATACATAGCCTGGATACAGGCAGCTTTTGTAATAGCTGTGGAAAGTTCATTTAGGGATTTAACAGGTATTTGGGTATGATTCCCTACTCCTCCCCAAGGCCCAGTAGTTTCTTCTGGTTTTATAATGGACCTAGCTACATATGTAGGGGCATTTGCTACAAACATCTTGAGACAATCAGGGAGACCACGAATAAGAGGAGTTAATCGTGCCGGGTTGACAGAGGCTAACATCGGGAATTTCCTTAACTCATCTCTTTCATATATCACCTGTACGCAGGCTGCTTTCTGTACTGCTGCAGCCAGATCGGAATAGCCTGTGGCTTTAATCTCCAGGGGTTCCCTTCTCCCCTGAGGATCTATACCACCGGTCCAATATGCAGCTCGTGCAGTTAAGGAATAATTATACTTTCCTGGTGTGGTAGTTAAAAATACTCCTGGTCCCCAAAAGCCTTCTGCTTCTTCCTCACTTATCATAATCCGATCTCCTCCTTCAAGAGAAACTCGACACACATACTTGACTTCCGATTCTCCTGACCACCTTGAGCATTTCTCCTGTATTTTTATCAGCTCTGCTGGTGACCATGGGATTGCTCACATAGTAGTGCAGATTTCATCATCATCGTCAACAGCGGTCTCAGTTTTAACCAAAGGTCATGAAGAAATCAGCTGAGGCTCGGAATCGGAGGTCCCTTCGACCGCATCATCGGCACTGTCAAACCAAATATCACCATCCCAAACTTCAGTTTCCTTGGGTAGAAATCTAGGTATCTTAAAACCTTACCAGTTTTTATGGTAAAACTTGTGGGCCATCTGTTTTAATACAATACATAAAATGAAATCAAACTACACCACCATGATATGGCTGAGACATACAGATATACATGTTCAGCAAGAACAAGGGAAATTTTATGTTAGTATTTCTCCTGCTATTTTCTGTCTCCCTGATTTATGGGTATTTTCTGGGGAAAAATAATTTTCAGTAATATTTTAAAGCACCACAGTTAAATGTCTGGTACTTTTGAAATTATAATACTTATCATGTGAACAGAAAAGAAAGTAGGGGGAAGCATCAGTAAGAAAACCCCCAAACAATGGATATTCCTTCTGGGGAACAAAGAGCAGGAAGGTTTAAAATTAATTTATTAGTTAACATTTGGTATGTTAGCAATTTGTCAGGTTAGTGTCTGATGTGTACTTTGAATTATGTCAACAACAGTCATATAGAGTAGATTACACTTTGTTCTAAATGTAAAATTTATTTATGGCTAAGATGTTTGACTGTGTCTAAAATATAGTCATGATAAATAGAAAGAAAATTAGGTTGTGTTGACTTCAAGATTACTGAAAGTCATTTAGGTTAATAAAATGATTCATATGATGAATATACATTGTGGATACAGACGAGACTTTGGACTTAAAAATATTCCTTACTTTAAAAATGTCATGAGTTTTAGGGTTTATAAATAAAAATAAAATCATGACACTTTTCATCTTAAACTGCCTGACATTGAGCAACTGTCCATGAACAACCGCATCTTCTATCTGTTCAATATGTAAGAGAATTGTTTTGATATATTAGCTAAACTTTAAACAGTTTTAGCTAATCTAATGTACAAGAGAGAGAAGGTTTCAATAACTCTTCTCAATTTTCCATTATAAATAACAGTACTTAGAATTTCTTGTTAAAAAATTATAATTTCTGCATATTTTTATGTAGTGATGAAACAGGATCTTTCCTGTTTCTGTAAGGAAAAAAAAAAATTAAAAAAAAAAGTCATTAATTAACTATACTGAAGTAAGAATTATGATACTATAAATGTGTAAACATCCAGATATTGGGCTAAAATTTAAGATGGGAGAGAAAATAAAATAATGAGAGACTTTAAAAGCCTACCAGAATAATTTTCTTGGCAATATTCTTTACTGCAGCTTTCTCTTCTCTCTCCCCTCTTCCCTCTTACTCAAAGTCTTTTGGCTTTAGCCCCATGATTTGTCATTTATGTCATAAATACTTGTACAGAAGACATTAAGGATGGAAAAAGATGTTAGACCATTCTGTCCTCTTCTCTGCAACTTTCCGTTTAAGAATTGAGATAGTTGGTTTGTGTGGGACAAAAGTCAATGTGAATCCAAAATGACTACAAAAAACTGTGGAGATGTCCAGTATAATTTTAAGTATATTTATATATTTATTTTATATATTTTTATATA
This sequence comes from Pelecanus crispus, assembly GCF_030463565.1. NCBI lineage: Eukaryota > Metazoa > Chordata > Aves > Pelecaniformes > Pelecanidae > Pelecanus > Pelecanus crispus. The sequence continues at coordinate 24,308,496 of NC_134643.1, forward strand.
TATATTTTATATATATATATTATACATTTATATATTTATATAATTTGAAGTATATTTGGTTTTTAAGCCTTTTTTTCCAGGAATTAATATTACCCTAAACACATGGTGAAATTTTCTACCCTTCTGCTTGTCCTTCCTTTTATAGTTACTTGGTACAACAGACAGTGTTTATTAACTTGTTGCTATTCAATCTGTAGCAAATATTTTTTTCTTTGCCTTCCCCTGAAAAAAAGCAAAAAATGCTCACCAAAAATCATGGTTTTAATTTTTAAATTGCAGTCATTTGACTGTTCCTAGAGAACAAATACTAGTAACAAAAGGAACAACCTTTTTGCCTAGATAAGCTTCTTCTGATGGCAGATTAGATACGGACTTCTAGATGTGAAAAAATAGCTGTATTTGACTTTCCTGTTTCAGTGAACTTGGGACTGTCTGCAGCTAGGAGTTGGTGTAGAACAATCATGCTTTGCTATTTTATGATAGAGTCTACAGTACCAAATGAGCAAAAGTTCCTTCTTAGAAACTGATGTATCACAATTTCTGTATTCAGACAAACTTCCGATGGAAGATAATGTCTTTATCAGTTTCATTTATCCATTATAATAATGATTGGGAAATTACAAGTATTCCAAAATCTACTGTATATGTTGTATCACAGTAAATTTTTTGATAGTTTGTCTAGTCCTTGTGTTCTTGTTTTCAATGCATTCAGTTCAGCTGTGGTCTAGAGCAATCTTTTATCTATCAAAATATGTGCAGATCAATGAACAGGGACGTTAGTCAGCATGGTATAGACTGCGCATAAGTCTTAGTCATTTCCATGTGTATATCTATATGGATTCACTTTTCTCTGCATTGAAACTGAAGTCTATCCTAGTCTCAGTATAAAGCTCTTTGTGTTTTAAAGTTCCAGGCAAGCATGTTTGTTCTCTCCCCAGCTATTGACATCACAAGAAAAAATCATTAGCTTTTTTCGTAAGCCCTGGAAAGCACAGTCTAAGGAATGTCAGCATGTTCCTTATTACACCTACAGAAAAAGTCCACAGGATGTCTTTGTACTGGTACTCAATAACCAAAAGGATATCTTGGTACCACTATGCCTGCAGAATCTCTTTGCAAAGAGAAAATATGCAGTGAAATTTAACAAACCATCATTTTGAATTTTGAAGCCTATCTAACTAGGATTTATTTGATTGGCCATCATGTGAGTATTACACAGATTTTTATGTGCCTATTTCTGCAATTTAGTATTAAATATGCTGACATTAAAAGACAGTGTCAGAGAAGATTTTTGTTTGCTCATTTGTATTTGAAAACTTATATCTGAAATTGATAAAATGTCTTGTATTTGTGTATTTTGTTGATTATATATATATATTTTCTGCATTTGATATTTCACTGCATATAAACCAGACACTAAAATACCAGACACTTGGACTTGGAAAACCAGACCCTTGGGTTTCTCAATTAAGAATAAAATTATGAATTCATGGTTTTCTTAAGCTGAAACAGGATTTGTTTGAACCACTTCTAATATCTTGCGCACTACCAGGAGAGTAAAAATTGCTTTTACTTCTTGCAGAAATACGACACGTGACATACTTATTAATATGAAGTGGGTTAATGTAATAGGTCATAACAAGCAGCTTTAACGGTTCATTAATACATTCCTTGGGGGCAGTTAGGAGGCCAGATAAATGGAGTTTCATGCCTTTGAACACCAAAGGTGTATATTAATGTTCTGATAAAATTTCACACAAAGTGCCTAATGGTGCTAAAAATGGTAATAAGTAAATAGCTGAAGGTTTAGATGGTGTGCATAGTTCACGAAAGCTTCCAAAGGTTATTCTGCTTCCCCCAAGGTTAGTTCAACCTTTTACACTGTGGTTTGGTCTAGAAATCTAGAAAGTATGTGAAGATGTGGTTTATTTGCTTGTTTTCTGATGTTTTCAATTCTGCTTTATTGTGAACAAAGACTTACATCGCTTTCTGTGGTAGGATGGAATAGTTAGCACTCTTTTTTTTTTCTTTTTTTTCCTCCTTTTTTTTTTTAAATTTTTTTTAATGAAATGCATCCAGCCTTAACTCAACTTGATTTCTTTGTCTTTAAATGTATACAGGTTTATATTAATTATTATCTTAATACAACACTTTTTTTTTTAAATTCAGAAGTCTTTTAGATTTTCACTGAAAAAGATCTATGAAAATTTTCAATGAAAAGCCACAAAAATATTTTCATTGAAAAAGATTTTTGGTTGATAGCTTTCATGATAAAAATATTTTTGTTTAAGTCTATTTTTAAGTTATGGCATGAAGAGTCATTTGATACGTTTTTTATTATCTTTAAAAATATTTTCTGAAGGAGTATTTTTTAAAGAATATTAGAAAAGATGAATTTACCAATAACATATCCTAAGTTCAAAGCTGGTAACATTATTTATATCATGCTATGGGACTCAGTGAGCTTTACAGTTAAAATATATTGCTAAAGAGTATTATTTTCTCAGCATGATATCAAGCAATTCTGAAGAAGAACATTTAATTTTGTACATTAACATGTACATTCCATGACAATTTGAAGACAAAGGGTGAAATTTGTTCAACAGAATTAAATGGCAAACACTCCCTAGTTGTCAGTGAAGTTTTTGACCCAGAAGAAAGAAACAGTCTATATGAATACTGGGGGAATATTTAGATAAGCAGAATGTGATTGATCATATAGAACTTGGACTCTAATGCTTGCAACATGTCACAGGTGAGATGTATTGCTGCAGGTGGTAAAGACTGTGTTTTCATATATTACCATGCATCACTGATTAGATTTAGGTCACTGTATTAGGAAATGATCATTATAGACTTAGATGGATAGTGCAATGCTCTCTTTGTGGCATTTTGAATCATTATCTTGCTCTTCTAAACGTTGTTCATTACTTCACATTCTCAGTCCTGGAATGGATGGTGTACAGGTGGATTTCAGTGCCCATGCATAGCTTGACTAGAGCAAATTAGGATCTTCTTTTATAGAGCTTATTGCAGCCGTAGGGAGCCTTCATAAAAAAGTCTGAAACCTTTTAAATATGTTGGATTATATCTGTAAAGAAAATCTTCTCAATGACCTGGCAAATGTAAGTGACTTTTTGCAAAATACAAGACGGGCATTTTTGTGTTTTTGTTTTTAACTTTGCTTTAATAGTTTAACATCTGGACACAAGTTGTAAATATGGTACTGTGAATAAACTGTTTTCTGGATAGATTTTTGAATGGGTCATGAGTGATCTATCAGAAATTATTAGCTTTGCTTTGCTCAATGAAACACCATTCCTCATTCATTTAAATGAATCCATCAGATTATCAGCTACTGGGAATCAGTTTAGGTACATGAATTTCAGGAGAATATTTCTCAAGAAACCAACTCATGATTTTGGTGATTATCTGTATTTATTCAAGAACTGTTTATGAAGCTGACCTCTACCTTGTGACAAGATTTTGTTCTTCTGATAGAGAGCCATCCTACATAAAGAAGCAACAAGAAATTAAAGCAGAGCATAAAACAAATGCAATTATCAGAACAGGATTTTATAATCTTAAGATACAAAATGTCACAGTGAGAAAGAGAGGGAAAAAGGAGCAACAGAAGGCAAAATTTGAAATATCATCTGACAGGTATGAGGGACAATCTTGCATAACCATCACGTGAGACCACTCCAGATGAACCTTGGCATGTGAATGCACATACTCTGATTGGAAGAGAGGTGAAAATTCTCAGTCTGACACCTGCACACCTGGAGAATTCACACAGATTGCAAGAAAACCCGTAAACCCTGCAGAACTGCCTGTAATGCTTTCAGATATCAGAGTGCAGGTGGCAATGCCCCACAGGCTTTAGAATTCTGTTGAATGCAAACTGGCAGATAGTTGGAGGTAAGTAGTAGTATCAGTTACAGGAGCACAAAGACTAAGTAACAGGTTAATTTGTGTGGCATGCACAGAATACCCTTCCCTAGTGGGACCAGGCACCAGTTTTTGTTTACTTACTGGGAGAAACTATGATCATGGTAGCACAGGCAAAGGTCTCACTGGATGATTAACTCTTTGCCTTAAAGCTGTATTGTAAGAATTTGACAGAGCTGGCAGGGGCCCAACTACTTCAAAGTCCTTCAGGTAACCAAACAGGAAATTTTAGCAGGCCCAGGGTCAGGGGTGGTAAAGATGCTGTGACAGTAACAATGCTGGGAACAAGCTACACACAGAGTAAGCCATGAGAAGGAAAGCGAACAGCCTCTGCTGTTCTGCTATGCTGTACATTCTGCACAGTACCTGTTGAATATCAAAGCAGGATGGTGCAGAGCTATGACCAACCAAACAATATTTTACTTGGCAAATTTAATAGTTGCTAAGGCTAGATATACAATTTGCAACTGCAAGTAATGTCTTTAACATGCAAGTGGAAAGGCAGTCATGAACAACTAGCAAGGGGTCGTGTGCTGCTCTGCTAGAGGTGAATTGACATTGGGGTGCTGGAGCGTGTTCAGAGAAGGGCAACAAGGCTGGTGAAGGGTCTGGAGCACAGGTCTTATGAGGTGCGGCTGAGGGAACTGGGGTTGTTTAGCCTGGAGAAGAGGAGGCTGAGGGGAGACCTTATAGCTCTCTACAACTACCTGAAAGGAGGTTGTAGTGAGGTGGGTGTTGGTCTCTTCTCCCATGTAGTTAGCGATAGGTCGAGAGGAAATGGGCTTAAGCTGCGCCAGGGGAGGTTTAGGTTGGAAATTAGGAAGCATTTCTTTATGGAAAGGGTGGTCAAGCATTGGAACAGGCTGCCCAGAGAGGTGGTGGAGTCACCATCCCTGGAAGTGTTCAAAAAACGGGTAGATGTGGCACTTGGGGACATGGTTTAGTCTAGTCTGCCCTTGATTGGTTTAGTGTGGACTTGGTAGTGTAGGTTAATGGTTGGACTGGATGATCTTAAAGGTCTTTTCCAACCTAGACGATTCTATGATTCTATGATTCTATTCTATGATTCTATGAATTCCTGTGTTGGAGAGGACTGTCAGAACTCACGGACATCCTTTTCTAAAAGAAGCCTTGTATAGACAACATTTCAAAGGTATCCTTTTTAGGAGTCAAATCTGCCTTTCTTTCCTACCTAGGTTCAGGTACTTGATTTGAGGAGTTGGGGATATAGTGAAAGGACTGCATATCTGTCTTTTTTGTGGGGGGTGGGGGAGTGGCGCATATATATACACACACACACACACACTCTTTCTTATTTCATTTGGCCTCTGCTTTTCTACAGTTAATTCCTTTAATAAGAGATAATGATGGGCTTTGATAGTATATTTTCAGCTAGGGATGTGAGAGCAGAAAAGAAGTAAGTATATACTTTTCAATAACATAGATTATATTTATGTGATGTTTTCAATCAGATCAGCCAGTCAAGAACTGGTTAAAACTGTTTTACTAGACATTTTGCTTCTTAAACAAATGCAAGTGTGAGCAACACCCCTTTAAAGGGTGAAATTTCTGTAAATACTGAAAGACATAGCTCCAAGTGATGAGCTATACAGCCATAGCAGATCAGATGATACATAATGGATGGTGAAGGTCCTGGTGTGCACTCTCAGGCTTCACGAGGTAGAAAGGGAAGTTGTGTAGCTGGTTGGCAAAAAAAGGAAAGAGTAAAAAGGCAATAAGGATGTATCACAGGCTGAGCAGAGGAAAGTTGTGATGAGGGGATGTTTTAGTTCACTGTGACTGCTTTGAGCACCAAAACAACACAAGTGCTGCAAGACGGGGCTTGCTGAACCTGACCCAGCATGGTACTAATAAAGCTGTGCTGGTTGTAGAGGTTGTGTTGTTAATGTACAATGCACTATACTATGTGGGTGTGCTGGCTTCTCTAAAGTAGCTCAGGGGCTTCTCTAAAGTAGCTCAGGGGATACCTTCCTGCAGTCTTTCTGCCTAGATGTGTTGGGAGAATCAGCTATAAATATGACCTAAGGCTTCCTTGGGTGGTAGAAATAGCGAAAAGGCCAGATGTGTTTCAGGAAAACAAGATTTTATGTACATTACTTATTTATTTAACTTACCAGGATTGCAACTACATGCCTCATATAATCAAGTTTATCCTTAAAAGGAACAAATCTGAAAGGGCTCCAAGTAACTGCAGTGGTAATATTAGTTTAAAAATCTGAAAAGGCTTTGTAGTATTTTCCTGAATGGGAAATCACCTTTTGTTTCTTTTATTTTATTGGGATTTTGATGAGTGATAAAGTGATTGTTCTAAGGGTGTGTGATATGGGCATGGAAAGCAACAATATTTGAGTGGGCTGAACTGGTGGAGTTTTACTATAAGAGAAAGCAGCTGAAACCTGACAGGCTGTGGTAACAACACAATATTCTTTCTCTGAGGTAAGATCCATCCTTGAAGCATTTTTTGTAACTCTTCAGCAGTTTCTGCAAGATCAGCATCTAGAATCTTGTCCTTGTAAGGAAGGATCTGGGAGGGAATTAGTCTGTAAATCATCTTTTCATGAAATTGGTCAATGTGATTAAAAGCCTCAAATACTGGTCATGTATAGTTTTAGCTGAAGTTTACACAATGGGATCAACAAATCCTGCATCTTCAGCTCTTTGGACTTAACACTATTTATAGACACATGGATGCAACTGTGACTGAAGCTTGTGCAAGTTGTAATAATTAGCACAGGCTGTGTCCCATTGCACTTGCTTAAGTTATGGTAAGCAGAGATGCCCACTATCACACTTTGGTTTTGTTGTCTTTTAAATCACACTAAAATTTGGACAAAATAATTGCTCTTTTTTTGTAAGGTGATTTGGTCTGCTCTGAAGGCTGCAGATGCAAATATTGAGTTTGACCCTTACAGGGTACAGAAGTCCAACTTTCTCACAGGGAAATAGCAAAAGAAAATGGGAATCTGTACAAAACCTTTTCCAGGTTGTCTGCCAGGTATCTGTTGCACATACTTAGTGCAATAACAAAACTGTACAGCATTTCCTCTAAACACCTGCAAGAATGATCAAATTATTTTAACCAGGCAAATTAGGTTTTTTATGTGGTCTTTGAAATACTTCATGGTAGCAGTTAATTCTTCATATTGCATCATAGTCATCAGTGAAAACACTAGTTTTACTGACACATTTAAAATAGCAAACTTGGGCATGATGATCAGTAAGCACACAATACTGTAATCTGTGGCTGTTAGTAGAGACTTCACAAAGGTTCAGACAGCTGGGAAGATTTTGCTTACATTAAATACCTGAGAGAACCTATGGCTATATGATTTCCAATAACTGCATTGAATCTAGGTACTAAGTTTTCCATTATGAATTATTTTTAAGTGTTGTACGGTCATCTTGGATTTTGGACACCTGGGGATAATCAACTAAATTTGATAACCTAATCAACACTTTCTCCAAGTCAGTCCTAAAAGGTTATTTTTGCACACGTTGAATAGCACCAGAGGTAAGATGGTCTTATTTTTGTCTTTTTTTTTTCTTTTTTTTCATGTGTGTGTCTTTTTTCAACCCAGCATTGCTGAGTTCAGCCCTCTTGCCAGGTATGCCTTTTGCCAACTCAGGATGTATGATTTAATCTCTAGGCAATTCAACAGGTCCCTGCACTCCATGAGCTTCCAATAGGCCTACTGACATTTAAATTAGATAAAAAATACCCTTTGTTATAAGCAGGTAATCAGGACAGTGTCATTACTATGGTTGAGTATGAGTTGAGAGAAGAATGGCATCTGTTTTGGTTGCCCAACTATGAAAATGGTATCTTTTTTAGGATTTAAACCCAAACCAGCATATTAAAAACCTTGATAACTATGGCAAAAGAAAAAAATGTGGATTTATGTTTTCATGTGAATCTCATTGCACAGTGATACACTGTAAATACTTATTTTAGAAATTTTGAGCAAACACATTTATAAAATCTCTCTTGTTTTTGCAATTTTTAAAAAAAACTTTTATCTTGTTTCCAGAATGCAAATCAGTTGCAAACCTGACTTAAGTAACTAGTTAAACGAAGTTTATGTCTTCCTTATGATACTGAAGGAAGACGTCAACATTGTTTGATGAATATGTCTTGTAGTCATTACATATTTTAGCTTTGTAGGGAAGTTAATGCCAAGATTTGAAGGATGTCTAATGTTAGCATTTTTCATTATATCACTTACTATAACTAAGTATTCCAATACCATGAGCTCAGATGTTTAGAGTCAGGCCCCAAAGAAGGCTTTAAATTCTAAGATTAAAAATACTCTTGTAGCAATTCTTTTGCACCATCTGTTTTTTGAATAGCAGTTTGGCTGCATATGAAAGCTTTTCTCTGTGGTCCTGAGGATTCAGAACTTTTTAAAGAAAGCCAAAAAGATTCTCCCATGTTCACATGAACCGCGTATCTGGGATCCAAAAAGAAGTTTTGTAAGATTAGTCATAAAATTTCAGTAACACTAAAAAAGTTAGTGGTCAGTATTTCTACTTGTATTTTTTGGAATGTGAATTTATCATAGCAGTAGACAAGATTGAGACATACAGTCTCAAGCTTTACTGCATTAACAATATGGCCTGTGCTATTCACTAACATTAATACAGAACTGTACCTGTAAAAATGTGTTAATAAAGTACACTCATCATCAGCCTCCTTGAATGGAGAGATTAGCCATTCAGAGAATATATTGTTCCTCTCACACAGATTTGTTATGTTGTTGACAAATGAGCATGATTTTTTTTGATAAAAATAAATTACTTCCCCATACATCAGCAGCTTCTAATATGCTCCATATAAAGAGGTGAGTAATCTTTTATCCTATGCAAAAGAGTGAGTGAAAAAAAGTTCAGTTATACTCTTTCACAACAACCATAAAGGTATAAAATTAGTATAGACATTGCTATATAAGTTTCTTAAAAGTTAGCACTGAAAGTATCCATGGACTGACCTCCTGGAAGGTTAGTATGAGCTCTAAAGTAGGGTCTTTAAAAGAGTGAGCATATCAGTTATAGGTGTATTAAATTACTTCATTTCCAAATTTAAGTCAGTTCTTCAGTAAGGCTGTGACCCATAAACTGCTTGTAAAACACTGTAAATTAAAATTACTTCTTAAATGTTTTGTAGCTATAGCATTAATCTTTTTTCATGTCTTTGGAGATTAATAACTCTACAATTACCTGAAATAACCATGGCAACAGAGTAAATTTTCACCGGCCACCAGTTACTCACTAATGGTTGCTGTAATTACAAAGAAACAAGATAACAAAACCCCAGAAATTATTTGTTATCCTTTGACTTCAATACCTTCATTAATGCCATGCAGAGTTGAAGGACTCAGGAATTTCAAATATTTTTTCCTTGCTGCAGCACATCAGACTGTAGTAGTCTGCTCCCTCTTTTCAGCACAAGTAATACTTTAATGAATAACATAGTATTTGTTGTGAATTTTATTAGACTGTTTTGCATTCTAGAAACATCAAAAAATAAGAAAAGACAAGGTCATGATGCTGAAATAACTTTACCTTGGATACTTTGGAAAATCTAAAGCTGTGATTCAGACAGGGACACCTCTGCTTGATGCCTCTCTCCAAATTTTTGGTGATAATTGAACTGTGATCTGAAGCTCTGTCTGTGCCTATGTGTGCATGGTTGTGTGATTAGTTTGTTTTCAATGTAGACTCTACAAAAGAAATCTAGCTACAAAATGGGTTATGGATATTTAACAGTTCCTCTTTGGAGCTGTGTCCTGTCTAAACATTAGAGTTTAAGCCCCAGCTGAAGCATTGGAAGGAAGGTCTTTTGTGATCCCTGTCAACTGATAGTAATCAATATTAGGAAATTCCCTGATATGCTGTTAACCTGCTCAATTATCTTAATTATCACACAGCTTATTGCACTCAGGAAACAACAGGAAATAGCTTAATATCAAATAGGATCTTGTTCAGCAAGATGAACTAACCTCCTGGATGACTGATAGTACATTGGTCATACTGAGCTGCATGTGAAGGAAAACGTTAAGTGGAGTTGGGTTAGACAGAGAAGAAAAGGACATTTATGGTTCAGGTGTCTGTTAACTAAATGTTAATGGACTAATGTCTTTCATAATGAAAATTCCAATGGGACAGAGTTAAGGGTGCAGATGTGTCTTGTTTGAGAAATCATAAATTATCTGTGTGCTTTCAGAACATCCTCATAGTTCATGGCTTTTGGCTGTGGGTTTGTATGTTGGGTTTTTTTTTTTTTTTTTGGTAAATCAACTACACTTTGAATAAGCTTTAGATGGGAAATTGTTTAGTTCCTTAATTTTCTTTGTAATCCATTATTTCAGCTATGATTATGTGATGTTTTTCTTTCTTGTTTGTTTTCTGTTAATTTTGATTCTAGCAATATATAATTTCTGGAAAAACAATGAAGGCTTACACATGAAATACCACAATCATTACATGTCAGTGTTAACATGATGAATCACATTTTGGTATCTGAGAACTGTGACCATGGTCTAGGTTAGCTAAAGGAGTGACTGTTACCCTTCCCTTCTGATTCCAAACTTCATATTTAAAAATATCATGGTGAAAAAGAAGCTGATGACAGAAGCTGTGTCAAAGCCCAGCCACCAGGTTCAGTACAGTTGTTGACCTTAGTGCAGAGCAACTCTGTGTAAGGCCCTACTTTGCTGAACAGAGAGGTCACCAGGTGATGACTTCAAGAGAAGAGCCTGGAGACAGAGGAGCAGAATCATAAATAGAAGCTCTGCTGGATTTGGGACAGAAGTCCCTGTACTGTGGATGATGCCTGTTAGTGGGTCCATTTACCCCCTTTCCCATTTTGATGCCATTTTAACAATTACTCTGAAGACAGTAGTTACCTTCCCTCACCAGGAATCTATCATCTGTGGCAAAGTATTTTTATTTGCCTCCCATCAGCCTCAGGAATCTATTAGTACAGAAGAGCTGCTTGAGAAGATGAACAAACTCCCCAAACTTCTGTGCAACAGCAGCTGGAAGTATAGACCGCTCTTCAGATACTCCCTTCTTCTGCAGGCATCCCTTGCAGTTTAACCAGTTCCTGAACATCACAGTCTCTGTGTTGATTCCTGTAATAATGTGTTGCTCTCCTTGATCCACCTCCTTATATAAGCCCCACCTCCATTTGGGCAGGGCTTTCACTTAGCTCCACATGTCCTTTCCCTCACATAATTCGGTACCAGAGGTATTGTCCTGGAGTGGGAAGGGAAGAAATCTTTCTTTTTGAGACTGTGCAGGCACTTGCAAGTTACTGGTAACTCAGTAAAGTTGTTTCTCTATCTGAAACACTTCATCTTACTGTCTTTTGACTTCTGAAGTCCACAGAGGTGTGTATGTGTGTGCTTGGGAACTTTTCATCTTGGCCTGAAGTAAATGCCTAGATTGGAGTCTGAAGTGGGAGAGCTGTAACTCATCTCTGCCTTCCCATATTCTGTAAGTGCAAGCTGATGAGAAAAGTCTGGTATCATCTGAAAGACAGTCTGTTGATTTGTCAGCTTGATAGGTTCTTACCTGAAAAGTTTCAGAGTGCAAAAAGTAAGATGTAAGGTAGAAACTATGCTGCAAGCATTCCTTTTAGTAGAACTGAGCAGAGATGCTTATTCCAGAGGAAATAAGTTAATTACCAAAGTGAAAAAGGAGGAGCCTTATGAAACCAGAAGGAGCCTTATAAAACCAGAATTTCATGCAAAACCTTAGCCAGAACTCTTTGAAAGATGAAAATACTAAAAAGAGAGGGAAATTAATATTTATACTTGTACCCATTGTAATAGCACCACTGCTGTAGAATGATGTATGAACATTAATCCAGGAAGGGAACTTCCCCCCCTGCCCCGCCGCCGTGTATAATGCACAGTGTCCTAGGTAGGACCAACCTAGATAGGACCTGCTGAACATGGCCGATGACCCCAGTGGAAGTACTGTGTATTCAGTGACAGAGATCAATAGTACTGAAATAAGTATATTTTTCTGGGACTACTGAAACAAAACCAACCAACCAACCTAACAAACAAAAGGATGTGTCTGTGAAGAACCATGCCACTCTCCTCCCCCCCCCCCCCCCCCCCCAATAATGTCACAAAGCAGGAAAAATAGAAAAGGTAGAATGAGGAGGATCCCCAGTGTCTTGTGAAGCATTGGAGGCTGGCTACGGCCAAAGACAGGGTGCAGGCAGGGTGCACCCAAGCTCTTTGTGACATGTAGTTCTCACATGTCTTGGTATGTTCTTCTTGGATACCCTGAGAGAAGCTGATAGCCAGATTTATGGTCAGGTGGGAATTGTTCTGTGCTTCCTAGGAACATATTAATAAGAGTTTTGGGTAACAAAAAACTGCTAATGCAGAAGCTCTTGGACACTCCAAATGTCCTCAATCTCTTCCAATGACACTATATAGCTACAGCTTCTTGAAAGAGATTATTTGGCTGTAAAATCATGAAAATGGAAGTAAAGAATATGAAGACCCTTTTAAACTGGGCATCTATTCTTTGGTTGTGTTGCTGGGGACTGGAGGTGATAGAGATTCTGTAGAGAAATGCACGTTTACTTGAAGTGTATTCATTTTGGCAATACTGAAGCAAATGAGTTGCAGTTATATTTGTGGTAGAGATCCCTCACACTTTCACTCCCTCTTACTTCTCAGCATATGTGTAAGATAGAGCGCTACCTTCTTCTTCTTCTTTTTTTTTTTTTTTTTTTTTTGTGGAAAATCATGACCATGAACTCCTGAAGGATTACAAGAAATGTGCTTGCTATGACTGGTGCTGAAAAATACATTTAAAAAGAAAAAATACGCACCAACAACACTTTTTAAAAATATAAACATATACTTGGTAACATTAAAATGAACGTTTTCCACCCAAGAACATTTGATACTATCTAGTCTATAATATCATGCAAACAAAACTTTATGCATTTATTTTTTGACTTACTGCATTCTTCAGCTGCAGAACTGAACCAATCTTCTCTGGCACACAATGTATGCCATAGATTTTAAGATTAAATCTGTCTCTCTGGATTTTCTGAATACAGAATAAAAATAGTCTGGATTCTTGCAAGTATGCTGATAGCACTGAGCTTTTTGGCTACATGTAGGGAACGGTAAACTCTTCCACTCTCTCTTCTCTTCCTCCCAAATTCCCCTATCTACTGTGGTGGTGGTGTGTGGAGAGGGCTGTCCCTTTTCCAGAGGTGGAAAGAACAAAGCTAAGGTGGCAGGGGAGTCCAAAGGGGCTCATTTTCTGTTCCTCACTCATTCCTATCCTATCAGAACGTCCTTCTTCACATTTCTTTCCTAGGACCAATGGATGTTACTGCCAATGCCACAGTGCTAATGCCTGCCTCGCTTTAGCACCTATGGGTGAAGAAGCTCATCTACATCTCCTACCCCCTCAGTCAGCCCTGGAGTAGGGAAAGTCAGTCACATAGCATTGCCCCACCTCTGGGAGGAGAGGTGAAAGGAGAGGCATAGCCTCGCTGTGCAGAGAAAAGGATCAGCCCAGGCTGGGAAATGTAAAACTGCCTTCACAATACTGTGTCACCATAGCAGGATTGGTGGCTAGCAATTTTAATTCTTTATCTGGTAAAATATGAATTTTAATCCATGATACGGTTGTATTATAGATATACTTATCATCTGTTAATAGACTCAAGGTGCCTTAAGAAGAGGAGCTAGGGTTCTGTCCTTTTACATTCTGGAGTGAGTATTACTTGTTAGAAGATATGAACAAAAATTTCACCAGTGTAGTATGTTTGCTGAGAGTGGTCAATAGCAGATGCTTGGGGAGAGAATGTAGGGAACAAAGAAAAGGTAGAAGAATTTTTGTCCTGTATATTCTTCTTGCAATTAGTAGCTGAAGGACTGCACAAACCAGAGTTGCATCTAGATCACTGCTTTTAATAACCACTGATAGACATACTAATGAATGATGGGACAAATGCTTTATAATATACCTATGCTGTTGGCTGCAACAGCTCAGTCTCATCTTCAAATTTTATTCATTTTAGGGTAAGTTTTATGAGACATCATGTCTCTGTGCTTGCTGTGTCAAGAAGTTTTAATATATTCTGGAAGGAAAAAAAGTACTACTTGTTGTTATTTGCTGTTTTAAATACCATGTGCTCATGATACCAGCCCTGACTGATGTTCTCATGCAGGGAATGAGCTGTTCCTTTCACAGAAATACACATTTCTAATCATTCACTGTGCTAAGGACCAAGACATCAAATAAATTATACCCATCTCTGCAGAATCACAACTAAAGTTCTTGTCCATCAGCTTCAATAATATAAAATTGTACTGCCTGACCTGGAATTGATTTATATCAGTTTATTTTAATACCAAATTCTTTACCTTATGAGCCGTGTAGTGGGTACCACCATAATTTATATCACATATGCCCTAAATCTGTATATAATTCATTTTCTGCAGCACACTGTTTCCCTTTGGTTCTATTTTGTGCATTCATACATGAACAGCCAGAATCTGCCCTGTGGTAAGTAAGATAAATTGCCTAAACATGGGCATTGAATGCCATTTCAGATACCTGAGGGTATCCATCTGGCCTCCAGCTGCTGCCTCGGAGAGGCACAGGTTCTCTGTCATATGCATATTCTGCATATCTCTGTGGATGTCTCCAGCACCTTAGGATATTTAAAACGTCAGTAAGTGCATATGTGTACAGCAACTGGATGCAATCCTGTTTTATTGTCCCGATCTTGAACTGAGACATTTAGGGTAAGCATAAAGAGAAGTCTTTTCAGATTTTGAATAGGTATCAGACAATCATAATTTGTTATTTTAGTAACCACATTGCTCATTGTTTGAAAATGTCTGCTGTATGGAGATTGAGCAGATAATGGCTTCATTTATCACAAACCTTACATAGTTTGATACAGTGTGTATTCCTCCTCTGTCTGCTAGCCTAACATTCACAAATTAACTTTTGTTAGTTCTGATTAATTGTTTATAATTTTCTGGTATATTTTTTTCAAGTATTAAATGTTTTAACGGCTTGTATTTACTCTTTCCATTGATTACATTTCAACCTTCTATTTAATTTGTGTCATTGAAATACTTATCAGTGACAAATTTCTTGTTTAATTTTACAGATGCATTCTTCTCTGGGAAGTCTCAGTACTGAAAGTTCAAATGGTTACTCTCTCTTCCTACTTTACTGAGAACAATTTAATTCATGTACAACTCTGTAATACTTTTTCCTTTTAACAGCTAATTAAAATGAAATGCTAATTAAAAAATATCTGAACTCCTAACTGTAGCACTTGAAACTAATTGTATAAATTAATGAAATAAGGGTTGAGCCTATAAATCTCAGGAATCTTCCAGTAACGCCAAATTCTAGCAGATGGTGCATTCTGAAATTTTTGATACACAACAGTTAACTTTATTATAGTGTACAATAAACTGCTTACTTCCATTTACCTAAACATACCCTTGAATCCATGCTGACTGCATAAGGATTCATAACAGAGAAAACAGCCTATGTGGAGCAGCTCAAAGGATGAAGACTTAGATTAAGTAATTTTCATTTCAGATTAAAGAAACGAAATTAGTATCAAGCCACTGAAATCTGGTGAAATACCAGATTTATATCTGGTATCAAGCTTTGTAATGGAATCAGCTCCACTAGAGTTGGAATATTCTGTAAATGACGGTTGTGAGACTCATCAGCACAACCACTTTTCTACACTTTTGTCAAGGCACTGAAGTAGCAGTGCCTCATAATAAGTCAAGTCTTATTAAAGGTTTCATATAAGAAAAAGCCAAGGCTGTTGATTTAATTTAACAGATTTCTTTATTTATTTTTAAAATAATGCTCACCACTATTCTTAATTTAGGATCTGTTACGGATTAATCACTTTAATATGCAGTTGGCCACTACTACATGTGAACTTGTGGTTTTTGCAGTCATTCCACTTCTTTTCCACTACCTGACATGTAAAGAGAACACCTTGACTGGAAGGCACCCGGCAAGTGTACTCTGTAATCTCACAGGGAACTGAGATCACAGTTTGCACTAGGAGTGGGGATGTTTTAGACTTATGTGAAATGTAACTTGATAAAGTAGGCACGTGCAGGATAAAGTAGTTGCTAAGCAGCATCTTGAGAATGTCAAGGTACATGTTTAAGGATTTCTTCAGAAGAATGTGAATTTTCAAGTTCAGTGCACAAAGGACCTGTCATAAAACAGTTGTTTATCAGAAAGAGTCCTCCTTGACATCAGTGTAAGGTATTAAAAATTTAAAAGGATCCATTACATCCTTGATTCTGAATTAGAAACCTCATACATTTTTTTTTTTTCTCCTCTAAATAACATTTTTGGCTAGTTTAAGCTGCATTTTGAAAGCCTCATAAACAGCTGAGGTCACAGACACATTGCTTCAGTAATGTTTAGCTAATGTGCTAGTTTAACACCCAGAGTTGTTTAATGCTGCTGGCTGTAAACTGGGAAGGAGGAGGGAGAATTTCTTTCAGTACCAGATTATTACTTTATATCTACAATAAGTAAATGTGTCCTTGGGCTTAATAAAATGTAAGTTATACTTTTATGCCATGGATATGGATTGTCTTCAACTGAATGGTAACAGAACTATTCTACAAAGCAACCTTCTATAGGGTTTATAGAAGATTATTTATTTAGTCTGATTTTGGAGTCATTTTGAAGCAGGATCTATTTGTCAGCCATTCAGTGTTTCAAAAACTCAAAGGGCTTTGGTATGCAATACAGCACTCTCCGAAGCTTTTAGGTGATCACACCATACTTGCAGTATATATGGCTGTTAAAAAGATGTTCTGTAGTAGACAACTGCTTATGTTTATGACTTGAAAAAATCAGGACACCAGTTCAGGTGCACAACCCAGTATTTCTTTGTCTGTATTTTGAACCACATCATTGGACTTAGCCACAGCTCTGCTGTCAGGACAGTGTAATCACTTTGTGCTGTGATGTCTTCAAAGAAGTAGAAGAATGGATGGAGCTTTGTCCTCCACATGTTTCCCACTGTATCTTATCTCATCTCTTTTGTCCCTTTTGCTTAAGTAGTTCCTATAAAGGGAAATGAACACGTTCACTCTATGCTAACCGTGAGACTGAACTGCTGGTCTTTCCTTTATGGACTGAGGACATTAAGGGAGCTACATTTTCCTCTTTTATTTTACCTTTTCACTGCAAAAGAGTGTGATTTCAAAAAAAGTCTGTAAACCTTTTGAACAATGCTTTATTGTGAAATTTGAAAATTTCCTTCCACTTACCAGTCTACAGTTATACACCAAAACCAAACAAACAAAAAAAAGACTTTCTAAAAGTATTCTGGAATTCCTCTGCAAAGAGACTTCAGAAACAGATCTCAAAATAAGTTAGTAACTATGTTTATATATTAAAAAATAAAAGAATTGGCACAAAGGAAAGATGACAAAGATGAAGGTTCACATGTGATTTTCCATAGTTAGCCAAGCTTATTATATATTCTTGAAATTCTACTATGTACTTCTGGTTTAGGCATCCAGAATATATTGAAATTTTAGTTAAGATGGTGACAGACTGAATACAAGTACCCAAGTCAATCATGGGTTAAAATTATGCATGGCAACATAACAACACAGAGAATAAAATGTGAAAAGGCCCAGAGGCACAGTTTCCTCACTGCTCTTTAACTACCTTGTTAAATGATTACTGACAAATTATGAAAAAAAAAAAAGATTATGAAATTAGTGAAATTATTTAAAAAAATGTGGCTACTTGTATTCTCAGAGGTGGTCTACACTAGCATTACAGGGACATTTTTCCTAAGCAAAAGTAACATTCCTATGATGGTGCCCAATAAATGTGGTTCCTGGATGAAGATATCCAAGTTCATTCCCTAAGACAAATATCCTATCCAAGAACTATTCAGTGTGGTTTCCCAAAATCTTTTTATATAAACTGGAATTTGTATAACCTGGGCTCACTACCTCAGGTCAGTGAAGTATTCTGTATTACTTTCTCTCCAGAGTGTTGCATTTAGGTTTAGCAGCCAGTCCTCAATGACCATTACATGAAGCAATTGAACACTCAATGTCTTAAACTAGTACTAAGATACAATTCCCTGTAATTGTAACAGTACAATATAAGCATACGTGGCAGTACAGTACAGGATGTCAAGAGTGCTCAATTCTGCTTATCTGGTTGTCAAAAAAAAGAGGCATTTGTACAACTCAATGGCATTTGTTACAGTGTTATATACCAAATCTAGACATGCTCTTAGTTATGGTCAGGTACAATGTTTCTCCCCATGGTTTAATTATCTGTTCTCTGTACAGTGTTAATCAGTTTTTCCACAGAAGTATTCACTTTAATTTGATGGACTATCAAGCAACGTATATTTTCGTAGAAAAACTTTTCATTTTGTGACCTATCCATTCTCAGACAAACTGTTCACCTGGATCATCCACCAGGGCATATTTTTTTTCAGATCAGTTCAACATTCTTTTAAGAATGCTAATTAACCTTTGGTGATTTGTTTATATCCTTGAGGCTTCTAGTTTCATTCTGTCCTTACACTTTCAAGGCTTCTGCTACCATCTTGCATGCATAATTTTGGGAACCCTTGCTAAAATCCCCAGTTTTTCTTCAAATGCCTTTAAGCTGTGCTTTCCTGGTTATGTAGCTAATGGTTTATTAGCACAATCCAGCCATGCATACCTCCTTGTTTTAGGTCCATTAAATGTTTCATTCCACAAAACAACAATTAACTAAAAGATGTATATAAATCATAAGACATAGATGAAAATAATGGTCTGGTACTGCTACAGTATCTACTAGTTATGGCAACATTGCTAGTACATTATCAAATTTACAGCAGGCACTGTTACTGTTATTGTACTTCCTAAAAATCTGTTATTCAACAGAGGGACAGTATGTTCTTCCCAGTGCTTGGGGGAATGAATCTTCTGTGGCTTATTCCAGGTTTTAACAACCTTAGCTTTATTAACTGGGGAAAGGTTGTTTTAACTTCTGCTGTATGAGAAAGATCTTGTTGGACTCAGTTGGAGCGGCAGCTGAATTCAGCAGGACGTTGCATCCCTGTCAACTGAGGTGCACAGCGTGAGATGCTGTTACGCTCTAGCTGAGAACACCACTATATCAAAGAGAAAGATGGTTCTGGCCTGTACTATAGTCTGTCTCTTTGTACGTGATATTTCTAAAACCAGCAATAGATTACAAGCTCACACTGTTATTTCTGAGCATAAGAGTATCTGAAGTTCCCATTGGTCTTAAGGGATACAAAGGACATTTTGTATCTGCTGGTAAAATATATCTGTTCTTTCCATGAGCTCTTTAAATGCTGTGGAGTGGAAAGATGAATTCTGTCATTACTTGAGAGTAATATTTTGAAGGTTACCTCCATACCTCCATACCAACAACAGGCATGTGTTTATTGGGTGGAAGAAATTTATTGGATCAACCTGTTATTTGAGCAGTGAAGAACAATTTCATTGCTTGGAAGACTGTAGACTGGCATTTTTCTTGCCCTCCATTCTGTCAAAGGCGTTGGGAGCAAAGCACAAAGAGCTTTCCAAAATTTTATGTTGAGTCTGTTGTGTCTTCTGGGGTCTTAAGTCTTTATCACACAAAATTTTTTGATACTCCTCCTCCATGGTTGCTCACATCTAATTTTTGCAGCCAGAGTTTTGCTGGCAGAACTGTGAAATTGGCATAGTAGTTAATGTGCCACTTGTCACTCTCAAAGCACTGTTTATTTTACTGGATTTCAGTTTTGTATGAAAGCTGCTATGCAAAACAAGAGAACAAAATACTTCATGGGAGACAGACAGACATACAAGAAGAAGTATTTATGCTGAAATTCTGGGGTATGTAGATAGGTGTCCCCGCTTCTACTGGCTACCTTCTGCTTGATATCTACTGTCGTGGTTTAGCCCCAGCCAGCAACTAAGCACCACGCAGCCGCTCGCTCACTCCCCTACCCCGATGGGATGGGGGAGAGAATCGGAGGAGCAAGAGTGAGAAACACTCCTGGGTTGAGATAAGACCAGTTTAATTATTGAAATAAAGTAAAACAGTAATGATAATAATAACTATATAATGATGATGATAATAATAATGATATACAAAGCAAGTGATGCCCGATGCAATTGCTCACCACCTGCGGACTGATACCCAGACAGTTCCCGAGCAGTGATCGCTGCTCCCCGGCCAACCACCCCCAGTTTCTATACTGAGCATGATGTCATATGGTATGGAATAGCCCTTCGGTCAGTTTGGATCAACTCTTCTGGCTGTGCCCCCTCCCAGTTTCTTGTGTGCCTGGCAGAGCATGGGAAGCTGAAAAGTCCTTGACTAGCATAAGCAGTACTCAGCAACAACTAAAACATCAGCGTGTTATCAGCATTTTTCTCCTACTAAATCCAAAACACAGCACTATGCCAGCTACTAGGAAGAAAATTAACTCTATCCCAGCCAAAACCAGGACATGTACCCAGAATTTCAAGCTTTTTTTGGCATTCTCTGGAAACCACTCACAGTGGACTTAGTGCCTCTAGGTTCTACATTAACAAGTCTTATACTGTAGGAAGTTACTATGAACTGGATATTCTCCTTTTCTTGGTTGTTCATATGGAGAAACATGAAAATATTGGGGGTGGATTTTGTGGTGGTTTGTTTTTTTCCCCAGTAAAGATAGATTTCATTCCCCAGTCACTGAAATAGAACTTTAACATACTTGAATTTATCTTCAATGGACCTCAACTATAAATATGATTCACCTATACTTATGAAATTGGGGGATGGGTGAAAATTACATTCTTTGTAAAGTTTTGAAAAGTCTCTGTAAGAGTGCAGATCCTTGATGTCACCTTGAAGGAATTAATCAAAATGTGTTCTAATTTGGCTGGCCTGGTTGCCAAGGTAGACATGTAGTTTTCAATCTTTGAACATTTTGTTGATCGAAGTAAGAACAGAGTGTTGATTTATAACTTTTGACAGCTTCAGCAATGGCCCTTTCTGTCAGGCAGTGTCATGTACAGAGGAGAGAGCAACAAGCACAGCTGCTATCCTTAATTTATTTTGATAAAACACTTTTACACAGGTGGTCAGTGCTAGGAACTGATCACATTAACTGTGACCAGATTTAGACACTTGCATCTCAAGGTCTTTTATGAGCATTGGCTCCTAAGTTGATGATGTTCATTTTCTTTTCATGCTTAACAGGGAAATTCTTTATGAAGCTCATTACAAGATTGCTATGTTGTGCCTACTGCACTGTATTCTCATCTTAAAGTGAAATTGTGTCTTCTGCAAGTCAAAAGGAGTTTCTCCACTTCTGTTTTATCACAGAATTTCCTAATGTTCTTTAATACACACACACACAAACCAACCAACCAACCAAAAGTATTGCAAAAGATTATCTTTTAAAATTGTTTTAATTAACCATAGATAGGTTAGGTTTTGTGATGACGATAATAACACACATTTTCTCTTTGTGAGGTTTTTGGATTTATTACCATACCAGCCTTGCATTACGAAGAACCTGCTCAATCTCTAATTAGTATTTTTCCTCCAAAATACAATTTCTGGAAAATTGCTTTAAAGGTATTTATCCTAATTGCTTTTTAATTCTTTTTTTCAGGGAGTGCTGGAACACCTGTTATTTTCAATGAAAATGGAGATGCTCCTGGACGCTATGATATTTTTCAGTATCAAATCACCAACAAGAGTACAGAATACAAAGTAATTGGTCAGTGGACTAACCAGCTTCATCTAAATGTAAGTTCTAGTTTGATTATGATGCTGACATTGGAGAATACTCACTTGAGCATTACATTATTTCAAAACACTTTAAAAATGTTGATTTCTTCTCTGTCAGTTGGCAGAAGAAAGCTCTTCCATTCTCTTCTTGAGAAGACAGGAAAAGATAGCACAATAACCTGAACCAAATTCCTTATATTTTAAAGTAGGTTGCTCCTTTAAATGATATTTTAGAATCATTATATATCTGATATTTCTCAGACTGATTAAGAAGTTAAGCAGGGAAATAGTAACTCATCCTTCAAAAGAAGGTGTCAGACAAAATGATGGGTACATATATATTGCCCAGATATTTCCAATAATATAAGGGAGTGGAAATGCATTTAGTAAAAGAGAAGTTTGGACTCTAACCACTTCTGATTTACTTGAAACACTGGGATGATGAACTACTGCAATAAAAATATTTCTTAAATGTGAAGGGAGAATTTGGATTTTTTTCTCGATAGTTAACTAGGATTAGTATAGTCCCTTATTACTTAAGAGCAGAAGAAACAAGGCACAACAACTTACCCATTCTCAGGAGGTGTTTCTAATTGCTGCCTTAATATGTTCTGCAAGTTTCATGGTAGTTAAGCCCCACCTATGCATGGAATAATATTTCTTTTGCAAATTGCCATCCCAATAAGATTCAGAGAATATAATATGCAATATTTGTATAACAGCTAAGCATCAAGCCACAACAGTAACTTGAGAAGTTGTTGGGTCCAAGGCACTTCTTTCTGTCAGAAGATGGCTCCATGCGCGGAGAGTTACAGTGATAAGAAAAGCAAAATGAAATTAACCTGTTTCCTTGTTAGCTGTGCAATATTTAAAGGGTTTACTTGAGGTATGTTAGCCATTTGGTTAGCTCTGCAAATATGAAATATCAAGTATTGTTTTGCTAAGAGCTGATGAGAAGGGTGACAGTGTGAATTCATGACTAGATTCACCAAAGGGAGTTTATTCAGTGACTTTAATCAAATCACAAAAAGAAGGTTTCAAACATCTCTGGTTTTCAATGTAAGAGGTTCCTGAAGAAGAGTGACAGTGTAGTAAATATTTACAAATGATTCTTCTGTTGAGACTACTTTGCAATAATTATGAGTGCTACCTACTGTAACACATATGATAGCTCCCCATTTTCAGTCACAGCTGTTAAACCACTTTACCATATCTACTGTTTAATATCTATAACTACTTGGCAAGGACGCGTTTATTTAATTATTCTGCCCAAATAGAAAAAGCCCTACCATCAGAAATTGTGTGCGGCAGATTGTGTGGCAGTGTTATCTCCCTCCACTAACCTGGTATCTGTCTGTTGAAAGGCATGAAAGGAAAAAAATGGTTAAACAAGTTTAAAGATAAATACTAAATAGTAATTTCTGGAAAACACTAGTTAGACCCTTATCATAACTACTATAGCATACATTCCAGTTCTTCATAATTGCTACAGTTTTCTGAAAAGTTGGTGTTTATTAAGTGAGCTGAAAAACCGATACACATATTTTTAACAAACATTAGCACTAACATAGTAGTTATGTAGTAGTAGCAGCTAAAAGCTACCTTAGAATTTGCTTAATTTTAATTCCATTCCAATCTGCTTTTTTATAGACCCCCCTAGTCTGCTACATTTTTCGTTAAGCCTCTAACTTTTCAGTCCCATTGTTTCTGCCTGATGTATGTGTACTCCGGGGAGTTCTGTGAAATGTGATTAGACTGGCTGCTACTCAGACTACTGAAACCACACCATCCTAACCACGTTGACCACAAAGCTAACAGGAAAGGATTTGTCTAAGGACACTCCTTGTTAACGCTCATTAAGAATGGGATGTGTTAGGATGTTCTTTGCCTCTCTTTTTTTGTCTCTGTTTCACTTCCACGAGCTCATGTGCTGGACACAACTGGCTGTCCAAATTTGCAGGCGAGCTCTGTCTAGCATGTGGAGCTGTGCAGATGCAAACAGGCTGGCACACTGCTCTACAGTGGGTGTTTCTGCTCCCAGCCTTGTGCCACGGCCATGTTCTCGTCCCACCGCGCCCTGCTCTGCTGCACACCCCCTGCCTACACAGGCCAGGGTGCAAGCAGGCACACAGGGCTCTGTTGCCCCGTGCATGGTGCCACTGGATTGATCCAGCAAGGAGATGTTTCCCTACCTTTCACTCTTGTTTCTCTACTTACTCATCTTTATCTAACATCTGGAAGATTTCTAAAGGGACGACTAGGCTTTATTTCTTAAAATTTGTTAGGGCTTGAGATGCTGGATGCAAGTCTCCATTGGTGTCTGCAGGCGCTGGTATAGTAACAATGAAGAAGGAAGTCGTAACAAGGGTGTACACTTTATTGCCATCTATTTTTGTATTGACTAAACTTACTTAGCACATGTCAAAGATAGTTTATGCCGCATGATGATCTGCTGTGGCAAAGCTGTTGCCTGCTCTCACTAGACAAAATGTACTAAACCCAAGTAATCTTTGTGAATGATCGTCAATACTCCAAATCATTATATTGCAAATTAGGTAGCGCCTTTGATTGCCAATAGATCAGAGGGAACACAGTGGATGTTTTCATTGGTTTCTGTGAAAACATCTATATTTATTGAAGGCAAAGCACTATTAAGATGACAGACCACTTTTTACCCTGCTTTTCTATAAAGGAGATGCTTTTAAAATATAATACTTTTCCCATTGTATCCTTTGTTCTCCTGCAGTTTCCTCTTAATGAGGACACATGTAACTATGATTTTTAATGAATCTCTGTCAGTTAGATATCCTCTATAGATACTTCTACTTCTGTTTTTACAGATATTTCTACTTCAAATTGTGTGGTAACAGGTTGTAGCTATGACTGTGTTTATGGTTATGTTCATCTATACAGCTGGTATTGTGCTTCAGAAAATGTATAGCTTTTATTCTTTTATTTATTTTCTATGCCAGAAAAATAAATCATGAAAGTACCAGGTTTGCAGTTTAGTTCAACCTTTGGAACAATTAATGTAACTAAGATTAGAACATGTCTTGCATCTAAACAATTAAATCAAAGGGTTTCCTTTTTAGTTTCTGGGTTCCCACCCCCCCACCCCCCCTTCCTTTTTGTTTTCCTTTTCCTTAGGATGGTCTTTGATGTTTTCTCTGTTGGATTTTGGCTGCAGGTCTCTGTTTTGTGGGCTATGGCTCCTCACCCCATGGCCAGCTCTAGTCCTGTCTCTGACCCAGACCCTCAGGATTCTGGATTCCTCTCCCAGGGTCTTTCGTTCCTCAAAGCTTTTGCTGACTTTGCAGGGTCCTTGTGGTCAAGCTTCAGACTTGTTCCTTTCCTGGTACAGTGCTGGCTTTCCCTTTGGGCACAAAGTGCTGACTCTGGCTGGATAGAGACTCTTTATCATGCTCCTTAAGGGGCTCTTTGTCAGCAGGCTTCACCAGCTGCAGGGCCCCTTCTAGCTGCAATGCTGATTTCTCCCTGTAGTCCTCAGTAATATTAATGCTCTCCTTTAGGCAGACTGACCTTTCAGATTTCCTCTGAAGCAGCTATAGCTTCCAGATATGGGAACTTCATGATTACTGATCAGTGCTACTCTTCCAATTCTCAGAAAACAAATGCATGTCTGACAATGCATACAGTATAGAAGTTAAATTAAAAAAGAATCATGATCTTCAAAATTTAAATTTTTGTGTGATTCTTCAATTTGAATAGGGTATCTCAATCTTTGGCAGATGCAAGGAAACTCTGAAAGCAGATATTTAGAAACATCAGATTATAATATCAAACAACCTGATTGTCTTTTATACCATTATTACTTTACATGATTCTGACAATGTAAATTTACACCTCTTTTAAAGTCCTTTTACTCTCTAAGGTAGCCTAACTTTAAATGATATTAATGTACTGGAAATAACCATACCCTAAAAATTTGTAGTGTTGCTTTGAAGGAAAAAATAATTGCCTTCGGACTTCTGATCATTGACTACACGTTAACTGTCAGGGTTTTCTGTTGTTTGCTTTCCTCCTTTTCTTTATCAGTAGAAGAAGATAACTTACTTTTCAGAAGCTCTGATAGTCCAAATCCTTTCTTCCAAAAATATTCTGGTTTTCATAATGAATAAAAATCCAGGAAAAAGTAGCTGTTTCTGCAAAAGTTATGTTTTATTCATATTGCAAAAGTATTTTGCATACCAGGTCACACGTAACAGTTCCCTACAAATGTGTGGGTTTAGCAAATTTGAGCTCTCAACCATGTAATCTTTGTAGGAGGAAAGTTGTTAAAAACAAGCTTGCTTTTCCTGGCACTTATGATTTGAAATCAACTTACTTTTACGATTAATAATGAATTCCCTCTTAGAAACTGTGTTCTGTATTGCACATGCTGTAATAAGGGCTAGAACAAGATGTTGACTGATGGCTTTTGTCAGTGGCAGTAAATGGAAATAGTCCCAGTCCCAAAGTTTTAATAACAAGTTTCTCAGCTTCCTTTCCTTAGGAGCCCTGTCAGTTTGTTCTGGTTCATTTCTGAGGGACTTTTTTCCCCTCTTTAAAAATGTTCTATTTTGAAACCTAAATGCCAGTAGAAATGTTTAAGAATATTAAAATTTAATATTTTGACTTTTTAAAAAAATCCTTTTTAATATAGTTTAAAACATTCTCAGATTTCATTTCAAGTTTATACCTTGTTTTGGTTTACCAAAATCTGTGTTTAAAGATCCTGATCTGAAAAAAAGAATGTAGATCCAAATCCATATTCTTCCAAGTTAGTAATTTTGATTGATGGGACTTCAGGCAGACACAATTATTGGTGCTTTCAGAATCAGGTATTTAGCTGATGCAATTAATATCTTGAGTGGATACCCATTTATGTGCTATTATTCCTAAGAAAACACCAAAACATATAAAAATGCTGTATGTTTCAAGTGATAAACAGTGAAATTTTTAACACAGAAGTCACTTTGTTTTTTTTTTTTTTCACCAGAGCACAAGAGTTTTGTTGAAATGCAAGAGAAATTTTACAATAATAGTTTTTTAACATTCTCTTAGAAATAATAGGATGCATAAGCTTTCAGATTTATGGAGTGTATGCACTGAGGAGATAAATGACTCAGGGGCATCCATTTTTCTGTAATGGTCTTGATTTATGACTAAGAAAACCATAAATTAAAATTACACTGATGTGATGAACTATCAGAGAGACAGCTGTAATCATCAGCCTTAAGCACAGTGTTTGGTGAACTAGTAAAAATTGGGAACCCCACATCGACAATGAGCTTCCCTTCAGGCAGCCTTATCACAAAAAGATTTGAATCAGTATTTGATTTCTCTTCTTTTCTAGGACTCTTGTAAATTATGTATCTAATCCTGAAGGAAACTATCAACACTGACATTATCAATTCTTTTTGGAAGTAACAGATTCAAAATGTATTAGCTCCCTTTCTTGTGACATGGTGAAAGAAAATGATTCAAGAAGCTTCTGATATTTTCTCTAACTGCAGCAAGTAAGTTTCAAGCTTTGCTGTAGGCCACTATATTTCATTAAAGAAGACAGAGAGCCTCTTTTTTCCTGTGGTAGCTATTATATAATTGATAGATATTTTCAAATTGCTGAACCTAAGCCCTGTGCTTAGCAAAGGAACACACTACAATGAAATACACAACAGGAGCACTTAGTGCTGTATCTGATTATATCTATAATAAACAAAATATGACAATCATACTGCCTGCAGGATGTTCTTCTGCCCATATGTAACAGGGCAGTAGAGTTCAAACTTACACTTCATCCATGTTATCTGCCTGAAAATTGTTGATGCTGGGTTAAAAATAAAACTCAATGAGACAAGCAAAGATGTTTTATGTTCTTCTATTCTTCTCCAAATTATACTGCTGTCTTCCCCTGTGCTACGCAGGCCTGAAAGTGGAAAGAGACTATTATGGTTTTTAGAAGATTACTTAGGTTTTACAAAGCTGGCCCTGATTTTAGCACTGGTCAATAAGCATGACTCAGGATTTGTTCTTCTTTACTGTCAGAGTCTGAGGTCAATATGAGACATGTAGTCACTAAGGACAAATGCTAGACTGAAGAGATAAGTTAACAGTAAGTTAAGTGGATGCAATTTGCAAACAAGCCAACAAAATACACTAAATGTGGAATAAGACTGGGGTTTTATGATTTTGAAAGGTTACAGATTGTATTATTCATAAAAAACTACTTTGGGCTGGGGGGAAATAAGCTGAATAGCGATGTTGAAAAAGCATTAAATGATTTTGGGATGTGTTTGTAGTAGAACAGATGCTATTTCAGACATGACTGAAAATCAAAACAGAACTTGGATTCAAGAGCCAATGACCTTAGAAGAAGCCACAAAGAATGACAACTTGTCTTCCTTCTGAAGCTTTTTACTTTGTTGGTCCTAATAGTCTTTTTTTTTTCCTCAATGAAGCAAACATCTTGACTGATTCTCTAGAGAAAAAAAACAAAATGGAAAAAAGAGAGCTGCTAAGAAAATACCCTGAACTTGGATAACCATTTGTTCTTCATTACAGTGATACCAGATTGCCAGTGAAACAGCCTCTGCTTGAGAGTTAGGATGAATAGGGATTTTTTTCCCACCTTGTCAGGGTGAGTGAAAGTCAGGTTTCTCAAATGAAGCATGGGGTTGATGTTGCACACTTGGCTGTGAATTTGTCACAGCATTCTTGAGTGGATGGTAGATATTTAATAGTTTTTTGTGATCATCCTTTGTAAGAAGTGTTATGATTAGAATGAACTGTTCTTTAAATAGCCATAGCCAACAGGACCACGGGGTATTCTTGTTTTTTCAAACAAACAGAAAGGAGGCCTTACCACGCATGACAAATAAATCACTTGTGTTTTAAAATATTCTTTTCTCTTTCACAATAAGAACAATTGTGCAGTGATAGAACAATGAAAAATCAGGAGCTTTTATATGTATTCCTGGAGAGTTCTGCATTCATATATGGGACTTCAGAGCAAGGTTAGCTGCTCCCCTGGTACCAGCAAGTGTTGTGACTTCTAGCACAGACAAACAGCTACTGGGCATAGCAGGTAGTTTGGACTATGCATGGCTGGCAGCAAGTCTGCAGTGCATTGCTTTGTGAGGTACCAGTGTGAAACATGGAGTATCAGCATGTTTCTTCCCCAGTCTCTTCCATCTTTCTCCTTTCCCGCATGGACATTTATATATGCATTATAATTTGAAGATTGAGCTGCCCTTTAAACCTAGAAGCAAAATATTCATGCTTAAAAGCAAAAATGGTAGATTAAATTACTTTAATTATTGTTCATTTGTGTTACATAATGGAAGTTTACTACTAAATTAAAAATCATTAAATGGAAAATGAAAGAGATATTCAGTGGTTATGATATGATGAAAGAGAATAACCAGCAGTTAGCAGAACATTACTATATGATTATTTTTTCTGTTTGCTTTGCTGCAATTTCTCTTCATCTTGCAGTACTATTAATTTAATTTCTTTAGGATAGTCATCTAATATTTATCCAGGACTTTTCATCCTGATAAATCCCCCAAAACTTTTTTTTTAAATTATTTAAAGACAGGGAGTGAATTATTTTCTGCATTTCCAAAATGCTATCACTCACTGTTTTTAGTGGTGATATTATGATAGCACAGCTTAAGGCACAGAATGAAGAATGCATAGCTAATCTCATTGTAACTTCAGCTCACAGTAAACAGATTTAGTGTTGAGTGGGACAACAGCATGTGCCGGGAATGACTGGATCAAATAGGGAGGATTGCAGTAATGTTTCCAGTAACTCCATGAATTGAAGCAAAACTCCCTTTATAAAAAGCATAGGCATAAATCTAAGCAATGGCTTTGGAATGGTTAACTAAGGTTTGCATCACCAGAGGCCATTGCAGCAAGGAAGTCTTAGACTTGTGACGTAATCCATCTGTTCTCTTCTCTGGTGCTATGATCTGGTTAGCAGAACTGTGACTTCACTTCGAAAAGTAGAGTAGCTGGAGACAGTCCAGCTGCAAGCAGTGATAACAATCAGCCATCTAAAAGGATGCCTATAGGGAAAGGTTGAGCAAACTAGGATTGTTTAGTCTGGAGAAGACTGAATTGAGGGGAGTTATGTTAATCTCTTTTAATACAGAAATGATTATTGAGGAAAAGAACAAACTGTTCATCATAGTTAATTTAGCTATTAGAGAAGTAGTGGATCTGAATTACAGTAAGAGAGATTTAATGCAGACATGCTGGAAGATTCTAACGATGAGGATAATTAAGCACTGGGCTGCATTGCCTGGGAAGCTGGGCAATCTCCAGCGCTATGGGCTGGTTGAGCAGGTGAGGTCTATAGACTGATTTTGCATAGTTGATTCAGAGGTGGGGCCAGAGGAGAACTCTCAAGATCTCCTTCAGCCATCATTTCTTAAGTTTTCTGGCTTTTGTTAGTTTGTTTTTCTTTGATTTGCTAGTAATCCCCTCAAAGGTAGATTTCTTGTATGCCTTGAGGAAATGCTGGGAGGGACACAAGCAACTGGACTCCTACACTAGGTTTCCTGAGTGAATGCAAGCCTGTGTATGTCTTTAGCAAGAAATCTAGAAGAAAGCCATGACAGATTTACTGGTTTATAAACTTGGTTACTTACTTAGGGTCTTCTTTTGATTCAGTTTATGCATCACATTAATAGGTAAGGACAAGTTTTCTATGAATTCTTAGAAAGCTTTCCATTCACATATAGAACTCCAGGTTGGACTTTTTTACATGAGAGCTGTTAAATAATTCTCAAAATGATTTATATCCTTTATATCTATGTGGAAAAGAGTCTACTATTGTGACAGTGATGATTTCTTTTACTTAGACCTTCATTCCCTACCATTTCTCAGAGAAGTATTTTCCCTGTAACCAAGAGCAATACAGCAGCTCTATCCATAACAACATTTAATATGCATCATTAATTAACCAAGAAGTAGGAAAAGTATGATCATCAGCATTTCTTATTTACTTTATTCTTATAAATATAAAAAATTTGTTTCTTAAATAGATACTCTGTAAAACTGCAAAAGGCAGTCTAAAGAATTTAGTTGTCATGAGAATACATTGAAATCTTTCTATTCATCTGGCCTAGTTATGATCTTAGTTTTTTATCTGTGCTCAAAATATCTAGTACCTGAAATCTGCCCTAGCACTATAGAAGACAGCTAAAGGGATGTCAAAAGACTATCTAGCCCTTGCATAAAGTTAGCTTCCTCTATACTTATGGTGCTCCAAGGATGAAGACTTCACAACCTCTGAAGGCGTTCTCTTCCATTTCTTAACTGCCCTTATCACTCTGAAGTGTCTTATAAATACCTGAATTTACTCCTTGTTGCTCTAATTTAAGCCCTTTACTTCTTATTTTATTCAGTATACATCAAGCACATCCTCATCCTTTTCATGTATTCGAAGCCTGTTGTTTTACCCCCTAGGTTGTGTTATTTCTTCAGGCTATACAACCTGAGTTTGTTCAATTTAGTCACATAGATCATGTTTTCTAGACACACTTCTGATCTTTGCTGAATTCCTCTGGACTCCCCATTTGATTCTCCTTCGACTGAAACACAGTGATCTAGCCTTCACAAAGTGCTCTGGCTGAAGTCTTACTAGTGCAGAATACAGGAGAAACATAATTTCATGTATTCATGAGTGCAGAGTAGAGGGGAAAGATTATTTTATCTATCTGCATTTTTCTGAATGTCGTTTTGCCCCTTTTGCAACAGTATGACATTGGTTCAATATATTATAATCCACTAGAGCCCTGAGATATCTTTTTTTTTTTTCATAGAATCGTTTAGGTTGGAAAAGACCTTTAAGATCACCCAGTCCAACCATTAACCTACACTACCAAGTCCACACTAAACCAATCCAGGGTAGACTAGACTAAACCATGTCCCGAAGTGCCACACCTACCCGTTTTTTGAACACCTCCAGGGATGGTGACTCCACCACCTCTCTGGGCAGCCTGTTCCAATGCTTGACTACCCTTTCTGTAAACAAATTTCTCCTAATATCCAATCTAAACCTCCCCTGATGCAGCTTGAGCCCATTTCCTCTCGTCCTATCGCTAACTACATGGGAGAAGAGACCAACACCCACCTCACTACAACCTCCTTCCAGGTAGTTGTAGAGAGCTATAAGGTCTCCCCTCAGCCTCCTCTTCTCCGCACTAAACAACCCCAGTTCCCTCAGCCGCTCCTCATAAGGCCTGTGCTCCACTCCCTTCACCAGCCTTGTTGCCCTTCTCTGGACACGCTCCAGCACCTCAATGTCTTTTAAGAGCTGCTGTCTCTCTGTCCTTCCTGACCCACAATGTGCTACCTGTTAGTTGTCCATGCTAAACTGCACACTCCTTTTTTCAGAATCTCTGCAGTATGATTTGGAATAAGTGTCCTGACCTTCAGCATAAGTTCAACATTTTCCAGTGTTATTGCCCAAATTTGATCACCATATACTCTATTTTATCATCCAAACTGCATTGAGTGGTTACAAGTATTGAATAATAGCAGACTAAGAATAGACCTTTCCAGACCCTACCCTGTACCATCCTTTCCATTCTGATAGTGAATCAATGACAAATTTTATCTTCCCATGGCTTTCTGATATAATTTGCACCTAGCCCTTAGGGGCTAGATCTGTTTCAACAGGTTGCTTATGACTGAGAGTGTAATTTGAGATGGTGTCAAAAATCTTTCTAATGTTAAGATAAATGACACCTAGCTGCTTGCCTCTCATCCATGATGCCTGTTACCCTCTTACTGAAAGAAATGTGACAGCTTATAGTTGACAGATCCCTTTTGGCTGTTATTTGTCTTGTTTGTTTTCTCTGTGTTTTTAAAATGTGTGTGTTTGTTTCTTTCAGGATTTTTCTGGGAATTCAAGTTAAACTGAATGATTGATAATTCCCTGGCTGCTTCTTTTCCCCCCTTTTCTGAGCATAAGCACTGAGTTTCCCGTTTGCTAATTCTCCATACTTTGCTATAAATTCTCAAGAGCTTTCTATCTCCTCAGTCAGTTCTTTAAGTACCGTAGAATAAATCTCAATATGTTCAGTCCATATGAAAATGCCTGACTTCCTAAAGTACTCTCATTTTGAACATGTTCATCTTTCTTTCCCTAGTAACAAGGTTTTGGTTTTGGGGTTTTTTTTTAATTTTTTTTTTTTCTGACTAAATGTGCTGTGTGGTATTTTCTCTAGCTTAAAGTTCTTCCACATGCTTGTTTTGTGCCTGCCAGATCACTAAGTCTCTCCACAGAATTTTCAGTTTAATTATTGACTCTTCATTCCAAGCAGCAGCATAGACTTGGCAGAGAGAGCTCTTCCCCTGCTGCTGAAAATCTCAGTATAAAGCACAGTCTGTTTTCTGCCAGTTCTGAACTAGTTCAGACTTTCAGACTGCTTATATGTGATTTTGTTACCTGGTTGGAACTGTGTTTAAAAGGCCATTGTGATTTTCTTTTGTTTATGTAGTGCTGAAAATTCAAAATTATTATCATGGAAAGATCTGACTGTTCACTGAGAGGAGCTGGCAAAGAAGATATGAGCTATTATGGTGGAAAACCACCTTAAAGCAGTGTCAAAATGTATGTCTCAGTGTTTAGGATTTTGCAGTGCTTCAGGGTAGAACGTACTACACATATTAACAGATTTTTTTTTTCTAAAAACAGGTTGGACGAATATGTCAGGAATGGTTTAGGTGTAGTGACTCTTTTCTTGAGACAGGGAAATGAACTTGATCACTACATCTCAACCGAGCTTGTCTGTTCCGTTGTCACAGTCAATTAAGGTATAAGGTTGCTGGGGTGAGGGCAACTTTGCTCAAAATTTCAAGTGCTTCACTTTGCTGAAACACTGTTTAGAAACTGAGAAGCACAGGATCACAGGATATTCCAGCTCTGTTTTCTGTTATTGTTTGTGAGGTCAGTGATGAAGTTATTGTGTTTGTGCTTTCTGTAGTGCTACTGCTTATGCTTGGATGGAAAGCTCAGGAAATAAATGCAAAATTGCCCTGCTCTCTTCCTTCAGTTCCCTCATTAAAAATCTTTTTGCTACAATTTCCTAAAAAGCATCTGTTTTGAGGAATGCTGTGACTGCTGACTATCATGCCGATCAGTGTTGCCTTATTGTTTTTAGGATGTCCTTTTCTGTATTCTGCTGATACTCTGCTCTCCTTTATCTTATGGTTTCACTGTGAATTCTTTAGTACTGAGACCATCATTTTTTCTTGTGGATTTGTATAGCCCTTAGTGCAATTGAGGTCTTGGTCTGTGAGCAGAGTGGGAATAAAAAGAATATATTATTTGTGTGTTGGTATTATTTTGTAGGAAAGATTGTGCAGGTTGGAATTTAGAGGCATTCATTCTTAAGTTTCATAGGCACAGCACCTTTTGCATTGATCAAGAAACAGGAAATAGATTAAACCATTTAAAAATAATTGGGCAGGATTAAAACTAAAACAAAACCCATCAACACCTTTTTTTATACTGAGCTCAGGCTTTTTATGATTGGCTAATTTCTAGTTTTAAAATAATGAAATATTAAAGATAACAAAAAGGGTGACAGGTCATCTCCTTAAGTAATATTAAATATGTGTATGGGTCATGCCCTTGTTAGCATAACTCTACTGAAGTTGCAGAACTTATCTAAATCTGCTGAAGGTCTAGCCCAGTACAATTTTTGCAGGCCATCATGAAGCTGTTTGGGGACAGCAGCTTCCTGTTTTGGTAAAGAAACTCACCTTTAAACCAATAGAATGATTGAAAGCATGTAATGGTGACTATTTTTTCTTCAAACAATGGGATTTATAAAGTTAATTAGTCTTAAAATTAAAGCAAAAAATCTATATAAAATTCCTTTAAAGTCAAATGGCATCTGTGCTTAAAGTCTTGTGTTCCTTCTCTTTATTTGGAGCTGTGAAGTGGGGGAGAATATGAGCACCATTGGGAACGAAAGGTATCTGACTCAGATTGGAGGGAAATATAGTAGCTATGGAGCACTGGACTTGGGACAGGCCTGACTCAAACTTTAATTTAGGTAACTGAAAGTAACAGCAACAGATTTGGGAAGGACCATGTTTGTTATGGGTATTAAAATCTTAATCAAGAAATGTAACTAGTCAATTAAACTAGTGATGGCATGGAGCTTGGGCAGAACTGAGAAGATTCCCCAGGCACAAGGAAAGTGACATTAAAAAGCTCTTTGCCAGAACTAGGCTCCTTTTCTTTTCTCCAAGCACTAAATTTTTTGAAGTGTGCTTGCAGGCTATTTCTGCATGATCAACTGCAGGAAAAAAAAGTACTTCCAAGCCTTATGGTTCAAATGGCCTTTGTACTAGAGCTGGTCAAAAACTATCACTCGACAAGAAAAGGCAATGGTGGAAGGTTTCCTCTCAAACCAGCATTTTCTTAAAGAAAAAACCAAATCTTACAATTTTTTTATTTTTTTTTTTAATTTGAGGGGTTTTGAACATGCTTAATTATAAGCAAAGTTACATCACAGTCTGCTTTTGGTAACATATAATGACTTCAATTGCTGTGTGTACATAAGTTATATATTTAAATGCTCATTAAAATCTCTCCGAGTGCATGTCAGGTACATGTAAGAGCAGTGAGGATTCTAGGTAATGATATGCGATAGAGATTGTTCATGTGAAAATGGTCTGCATAAAGAATATCTTTGGAAAACTGATTTGCAGTCTGATCCATTGATAGTAATTATATATTTTCAAAATATAGACAATAGACCATGCAAAGCACTTCTAAAAAATCTGATGATGTCATCTTGAGTAGGATATTTCTGTGTCATAAAATTAAGGAAATAATTGTGGTGGGGTTTTTTGTTTTGTTTGGATTTTTTGTTTTGTTTGTCTCATTTGTAAATAGAAACTATCTCCAGAAACAGGTCCTTAAAAATTAATTGTGATTCATGCTTCCAGGAAAGAAAAAACATATCTTGCTTATATTGAATAGAAGTGCCTACTAGATTGCTGTAAAATTCCATCCCATAGTTACACAGTGCAGTAGCTGTTTACTTGATGGCCTGCTAATCACTGCACTTTGTGATAGTCTACTCCCCATGGAATCTGAGAATAAAATGTTGTTTTCCAGATATTCCATGCACATTAATAAGTTTGTTGTTTGGCAAATTGAAGAGGGGAATATATTGCAGCTCCGAGTCTGTTAGGGTCAGCAATCCTGTAGCCCATCAGTACCAACAAAACCACAAGTAGAGAAAAGTAAAAGCAAAAAAAAGTAAAATAAACAGATCCCAAACCATTCAAAGGCTAGCATTTTAAGACTGGAGTTTAAAGTCTGTACAGCACTAGAAAACACTCTCTGTAGGTTATGATACAGTGGTATGATTATTCCCTGTCTAAGGTTTCCACAGTATGGTCCTCTAATGTAAGTATTCAGCAGACATGAATTATATGACTTAACTAGTGAGGTTCATCTCTTTGAGGTAAAATTACAGTCTCAGCACACTAAATAACATACTTGCATTGATAAAGCAAGGCTAGTATTTAACCTTTTCTGTTTATGAGCATAAGAAACTCCATATTTTTTTACACCATTCTTTTCTGTTTGCATGTATTACCTCAGAGCATCCTTCCTTTTAATTATTTTGCCCTAGCTGAGAATGACTTGTTAATATGCCCAGAACATTAAAAATGCATTCTTTTAGTGTTAGTAATTCCAGAGATTGATGATATTGTAGTTCTGGGAAACTGGAGATGACAAGAAAGATTTTGAGAAGCTGAGGAAGCACAGAATTGTTATGATGTTTCTGGTACTAAGTCTTTGAAAAAATATTGTTTAGTTTTAAAAGTAAAAATTGTTTTAATCAAGCTTTCTAAGATATAAGTACTTGCTGGGCAAAAAACCTTCCAGACCTGAGAGGTGGAGATCAGTTATATTCCTACTTAAACTTCTTACCCACATTTTAAACTTACTTAAGTGTCTCCACTGCTCCTGTCTATGATAGCTTCCCTCCAGCCAACTACAAAGTTGAAGGTCAAGCAGGTTAAATAAGTTGCCCAACGTCACTGAGAAAGTCAGACTGTATCAGAGCCATATAGGCTAACTTTAAGCTTAGAGACTAAAGTTGTTAAACTGTTCTGTAGCACTGTTTTCAAAGAATAGAAATATCACCTTCTTTCCTGTAGTCCAGGACATTTTAAATCATACATGCATATAAATAATCATACATGCATGTAAATAGGTATTCAAATTAAAATTACAGTAAATTTAACTGTCTTTGGTTTTGCTTTAGGGAAGCTGTGAGATAGAGAGGGTAAGTGGTGTGCTAGGAAGCACGTTAGGCAGGTGGATTCAGCTTCCATCTGGGTTGTAACAACATGTGCTTCTGTTCCTAGAGAAAAAAAGAAAGAATTATTTTCCTTGTAGCATTTCAGACCAGTTCTTTAATGATCATTGCATCTAATCAAGCTTCTTAGACTCCTCTTCAAACGGATATCCTACTGCATTAATTTTCAACCAGTATGTGGTAAAACCAAAGATATGATCCCATGTTCTTTGCAAACCTCTAGGAATGTCCATGCCTGAAATTCCAGAAAATGACATCTCATTTGTTAGGAAAACATGTGTATGGGGTGAATGAGGTAAATAATTTACAGCAATTATGGCAAATATGTAACAATAGTGATTTTTATACTGCCATTGACAGTCTGGATTAATTCTGGTTTCTGTTTTGTTTTGTTTTCCTTAATTTAAAACTGTATTTTTTGTCCTTGACTTATTTTCCTTCTGCACATACCTCTTAAATATTTGTAAGTTTAGTCTGTAAGTATACCCAGCTTTTCTCTAGAGAGATAAAATCTGTCTGATAGACTGAATGCAATGATCATTATATTTAGGCTCATAATGAGTTGAACCGGTTTCAGTTTAATTTTGCTTTTTGATGGTTCAGATGACTTGATTGGACAAGGTACATTAGAGACTTGAACTTTTACTGTGAGAACAGATGCATTAGACAATTTGAAAAGCTAAATATTAGACTAAATTGCCTTAATTCACCCACTTGCTATGCTCCTATGATGAACCTTTTTGTCAGAAGAGAAATACTTCCAGGAACTCAAGACAAAAATAAGAACAACTCTTAGTGACAGCTGGAGGTGATATTTCAGTTCTTTGTCATTTTTATAACTAAGAATTTGAATATCTATTAAAAGCCATGTGAAGTTATATGTGAAGCCTTGAGGCTTCTGAAAGTCTTGGCTAACTGGCTACAAAATAAGATGTTTGCCTGTTCCTATAACTCTGGTAGAATGTACTACTTGCATTCCTCTGTCCAGATCTTGTATGATTCCATTAATTACAATAATATTCTTAAACACATACTTTTCATTATTTTAAGTAAATATCTAGCTCTGAGATGAGATTTCAAAAAAAAAAATTCCTGTAAGTGATAATATAACATAATCAGAAACATTAAAATATTATCCACCAATGTCCTTAATATAAACTCGCTGAAGGCTGTCCGAGTGCCTTTATATTGTCACCAGTTGCTGAATTATGTGAGTAAGTGATAAAATTTTCCATGATCCAAGAATGGAAAACAGAGTGGGTTTGTATACATAAATGGTTCAGAAATGATATGTGACCTATTAACCACATTTTTGATCAGTCTCCTTTGGTTGCTGAGGGCACTGCTAAATGAATGAGTTGCTTGATTACTGGAAGAACTTGGTGCCAGGAATGTGAATGTGCTACTTGTACTGTGTCATATAAATCTCATCTTGTTTAGCCTAGTTCTCACATCATTAAATTTTAGCTTTATTATTAGATATTAGAGGCAATTGTATTTGTAATGTTCATGAACGATAGAGGTGTTTACTCAATTTTGATATGAAATGGCGTTTTGTCTGTATTTTAATGGTTTAGTGAACTGTGAATCTTAGTGCTGCAAATTAAAGCAAATTGCAGCTCTGTCAGGCAGATATCTCGTATAGAGATGATTTTTATGTCTATTTAAATAGCAATGAAGCCATTCTCTTTTTGTATCATGATACATTTCATAGAAAATGAGTATGTGTCTTACAGACATGCTGTCATACTCTTTCTGATGTTTTCACTCCGGTAAGTATTGGAATAGTAGAAAATGGAACCTTATTCTAGGGGAATGTGAGGTACTTCATGATAGCACATCAATCTATAAGACACTTTCCAAATTCAGAGAAGCTAATCAAATAAAAACAATAACATTTAAACTATTATTAATAATGGATACAGAGCTAGGCTATTCCAATCCATCTGACCTAGATGATGAATTCAGATACAGTTAACAATGAACTTTGCCTTATCATGTATCACACTGTAGTGAACAGCAGTTAGAAGATGTCACATTGTCCTGGTTTTGGCTGGGATAGAGTTAATTTTCTTCCTAGTAGCAGGCACAGTGCTGTGGTTTGGATTTAGTAGGAGAAGAATGTTGATAACACACTGATGTTTTTAGTTGTTGCTAAGTACTGCTTATGCTAGTCAAGGACTTTGCAGCTTCCCATGCTCTGCCAGGTGCACAAGAAGCTGGGAGGGGGCAGAGCCAGGATAGTTGATCCAAACTGACCAAAGGGCTATTCCATACCATACGACATCATGCTCAGTATATAAACTGGGGGGGGTTGGCTGCTCAGGAACTGTCTGGGTGTTTGTCGGTGGGTGGTGAGCAATTGCATCGGGCATCACTTGCTTTGTATATTATTATTATTATTGTTGTTGTTGTTGTTGTTGTAGTATTGTTATTATTATCATTTCTATTTTACTTTATTTCAATTATTAAACTGTTCTTATCTCAACTCAGGAGTGTTTCTCACTCTTACTCCTCCGATTCTCTCCCCCATCCCATCGGGGTAGGGGGAGTGAGCGAGCGGCTGCGTGGTGCTTAGTTGCTGGCTGGGGCTAAACCACAACACACATGAAAATAAAGGTGACAAAATAAGTCTTCTAGAAACTAAATTTACCTAAGGCTACTTAATAATCTGAGACTCACCCAGCCTTAGGAGGGTCTGAGCAGTATAAAGAGTGCTGCAGACCCAGATATTTTGATCAATAAGGGCTGAAGAGATGCAGAACTTTTTCATTCTTTTCAATGTCAAAAAAACCCCTTCTTTTCTGTCTCTCTTTTTTCTGGCTTTGGCTTCTTTGCCAGTTTCTTTCCCCCATGAGAATTTTGTTTAAAAATGTGTGCCTAAAGTTAAGCTCCCCTGAAGTTAGTTTTGTAACATTTGAACTTCTAGATCACTTTGGGGAGGATTTTCCAAAGTATTTAGATTGTGAAAATTGCAGATGGAAGTGTAGTGGGGTTTTCAAAAGCACTTAAACAGACAAGGCACTTAGCTCCCATTTAAATTAATTAGCTGGATTGAACAAGTTCCCTTTGGCACTTTTGAAAGTTCCACTGCTAATTGTTTATGTCTATATAAAAAGTATGATTTTCAAAAGAGGCTGAGCATCCAGCAACTCCCTTTAAAGTTTATTACTGTTTTCAACAGTTCTGAAAATTATACAACGTCCCTGGCTCTGTGTTCCCAAATGATCCTCCTTCACTTTCTTGTTTCTTAGCAGTTTCTGCTATCATTTATTGCCTAAAGTTAATCTCAGAGAAGAAGTGGGATCAATAGTACTATAACCTAAGGATAGAAAAATAATGACACAGGTGAATCTTCTGCAGGAGTTCAAGAAGCCAAGTCCTTTGGTATATACATTCAGTGACTGAAAAAACTGATAGAGCTTTAAGACCATTGTTGTAATTATGTCTTGTACTGGATTTCCTTATTACATTCATATTATGCAAAATAATAACTCAAAAATACATTACAGGCAAAGAGTGCTGCAGGTTATGGATATCTGGGAATGAACCAGAGGACAAGAAGTAGCAGGACTTTTCAGTCTTTAATTGCTGCATATACAGAAACCCTTAGCAAACCTGTTCAGATGTAATAAAAGCAAGCCACGCTCACTCTGAGGTACAGTTTCCCCTGACCTTTACTCTGCCTCTACTACAGTAGTGTCTAAGTAGCAGTCTGACGGTGTACACGCATTAGCATTTTGGTTTCATTCAAGAGTCTGCTTTTGAAATGAATCTGCCAATTATTCCCACTTAGTACACTTGCTTATTGTGGAGTGGGTCTCAGGCTATGTGAACTGGATTGCTTTTGGCTGAAATGAAAAGAGAAGATGCTTTCCAGAAGGATATCTAATCTTCTTTAATCATTATTGGGTGTTCAGTCCACTGAACTACATCAAAATTAGTTCAATATAACCTTCTTGACTTGGTAGTGTAGGTTAATGGTTGGACTGGATGATCTTAAAGGTCTTTTCCAACCTAAACGATTCTATGATTCTCGGATTCTTTCCCAGACTCTAACTTCAAATACTGACCAATGTGAACATCAAGTCCTCAGAGTCAATGCCTTTTCTCCACAGATTGGCTCTCACTATGCCATGTTGCTTGTTAATGTAGCTATAAACAGAGTTGTCAGGATGGTTGGGTTCATGGGAGAATCCCATCTTTGCACCCACTTCCAGAGGTAAAATCCTACAATGCCAGAATCTCATATCTGCAAGTATCTTAAAGGGGATTTCTAATTTCAAACACTGGCCAATGTTTCTTGTGAATATATCTTCTCTTTTTTCTTACATAGAAAGTGAAATAAAAAACTCATGAGGAAGAACTCATAACATTTTTGTTAAGAGCTTTTTCAGAAATGTAGGTCAACCTAAATGTAACTGTAGGTTTTGCCTAAAAAAAGTAATCCAGACAAGACAGATTGTAAGATATAACTTGTATACCTTGTAAAATGCACCTGCACCAGCTATTCATTCTGGTTATTCTCTACATTGATTTAGAATTTTTTTGTACTTTAAG
The DNA here is from genome assembly GCF_030463565.1 of Pelecanus crispus. Taxonomy (NCBI): domain Eukaryota; kingdom Metazoa; phylum Chordata; class Aves; order Pelecaniformes; family Pelecanidae; genus Pelecanus; species Pelecanus crispus. The sequence goes on from NC_134643.1 coordinate 24,350,219, forward strand.
AGTCCATTCTTGATTGAATCGTTCCATCGCTAACAGCTAATAGTGTTTGTATTCATAATTAATTAAAAAAAAAAAGTTTGTTTAGCCAATGAGTTTTCCAACACTCATAAACATGTATTGCCATGCTGCAAATGATATTTTGTGTAGTTTATGTGTCAGATGTGCTAGAATGAAAAACATAATATGAATCTTTACCAGTGACCTTCAGAAATAGGAATTTATTATCTGTTGTTGCCACTGGGATGCGTAACCTGAGGCACTCTAATGTATTGCCAAACAGGATGAGTTTTTAAGCATGTTTTTAGTCAGTTAAAGCACTGTCAAGACAAAAGTATGTGAAATCATAAGTAGCTGTACAATAAAAAGGTATTTTTTTCTTTTTTCTTTTATTAAGGTAGAAACTCTGAAAGACACAAAGGAATTCTGTGTACCTAGCTAAGCCGTGGATTCACAATACAGTAAATGTGGCTTTAGGATGCTTAAAGCCAGATAAGAAACACTGTTGCCTGATGGTATTAAATGCTGATCTGCTATAAACTCACTTTGCTAGTTCAATATGTTAAAAAAATTGGACACCTTAGCTTTATCCTGTCAGGCTTTCTGCCAGATCAGATATTGCCTGTCCATGCCATTCTAAGTTTATGCTGGATCAGGCATTGTGTACTCTCCTGGTGATTCTGCATTTTGTGCTATAATCTGGCAAATATGCAGTACTTTTCTTTTTTGAGTCATCCCAAACTTATCCACAGATCTGGATTAATGACCATGGCCTCCTGTTGCCCCCATTATCATAGTATCTGACTAAATCACAAGCTTTGATGTATTTATTCTCCTAACAACACTGTGAAGGAGAATATGTCTTTGCTATCACACTGATTTCATCATAACATGTTTTCTCTCTTGTCTAGTAGATGAAACAGTAGGGGTTATGCAGGCTTTGAGCATTTCAGTGATTAAAATCAGGAGATTGTAACAGAGGTGAATATTTTCTTAGAGTGTCAAGTGTTCTGCTAGGGTTCTATCAAAGCTGTTTCATGCAACTGGATCATTCTTACGGTTTTTAGGAAGCTAATTACTTAAGTGATTTCTTTTTAGATAGTCACCAGATGCTGCATTCGGTGTAATTAGCACAGTCCTTGATATAAAATATGGTTAACTTCTGTAGGTTCAGCACCAATCCAAACCCCACTGAAGTCCTTGGGTGACTCGGGATTCACAGAGCTGGTTGTATGAGTGAGTTTCTTGTCTCCTCATTATTGTGTGGTCCCTTGTTTACCCCTTTGAGTGGCAAATAACAGTAAAATCCTACACTGTGCAGGAGACTGGACAGAGGAGACAAAGAGCCTGGCTGCTTGTTGCTGCTTTATTCACCCTGCATGGTGCTGTAACCAGTGCTCTGGCTCTCCGAGGAAGGCAAATGAGGCCGGCAATGTTACATTGTGATATTCTCTCAAGTCTGTTGAAAAATCGCTGGAAAAATAAACCCTTAAGGCCAAAATTATCCCTCTTGATAAGCTGTCCTCATTCTGTCCTCCTCCAGAAGGAACTGAAAACATTCCTGACAGGTGAAGTTTTGTTGCTGCTGTTTCACTTATAAATAAAGCCTCCAAATTAAACAAAAGTGCTAAGCACTTAATAGGCAAGAACAAGGCAAGTCCTTTGTCCTTGAGTGCTTACCACCTAACAGGAATGAGAAGTGGAGCATGGGAGCAACACAGAGTGATTCTGGTGCCTACAAGTAGCTCTTTGCTCTACACACTGCCCTGGTTCACTCAGTGTGACCTCTTGCAGAACACAGTCTTACTAAGGGTGGGCTAAGGAGAGCTGGGATGAAACTGAGTTATAATTTTAAGCAGGAGATGCTTTAAATCTATTAATTTCCTACTCAGATTTCATTTGGGGGGTCATACAGGAAGAATAAATAAGTGGATGAACAAAATATGTTTTGTTAATGTGGTGTTGTGGACAAATCTGGGATTTACAAAACAGGACTGCATTGTGTGCATCTGTTCTGTACTACAAAAAGATCTTAGGAATTTTTAAATCAGGAGGACTAAAGTAGTAGCCATGACATCTTTTTCCACCATGATTCAGAAAGCGGTATATACTCATTTTTATCTTCTAGAAATGTAAAGAGAACACTCTTGTACATTTCTAGACTTAGAAAGTGGAAAAGTGTAAAATATCCACATTTGTGGAAGAGGTGGCATCATGGATCTTTCTTCTGGCACTCTTTGTTCTGCCAGAGCAGATGCAAGGAGATTTTAATCTATTTCTTTACTGTACCAGAAACCATGCTGAAACTAACATAGTCTTATTTTGTAATTAAATGTTTGAGAACTACTGGTATTTATATTTGCATGTGATTAACTTTTGAAGCACTGTGTACAGGGTTTTTTTGCTTTTAAACTAGCCTGAAGTCAATAAATATCTTTACAGACGTCAATTTGGTCAGCAGTAAAAAGGTAAATAGAAACTAATGACACTCATCAAGCCTGTGGCATGAATGATTTATTTGACACAATCATTTAACACTTTCATAAAGTCAATACAAGGGAAAGAAACAGGTTTCTTATTATGGTAAACTGTATTTGTACTGTCAGCGTGCAGTGATTTATGACAAACCTGTGGCCAGGATTAGGATATTATAAATGGGGAAAATAGAAGGCTCATTAATTTTTTATACCCACAGGTAGAAGACATGCAGTGGGCTAATAGAGAACACACTCATCCAGCATCTGTCTGCAGCCTGCCCTGTAAAGCTGGGGAAAGAAAGAAAACCGTGAAGGGAGTGCCCTGCTGCTGGCACTGCGAACGATGTGAGGGGTACCATTACCAGGTGGATGAATTCAACTGCGAACTGTGCCCCATTAATAAGAGACCAAACGCCAACCGTACAGATTGCCAGCTTATCCCCATAATCAAACTGGAGTGGCATTCTCCTTGGGCCATTGTGCCCGTCTTCATAGCTATCCTTGGTATAATTGCCACCACCTTTGTGATTGTGACGTTTGTCCGGTACAATGACACACCAATCGTCAGGGCCTCTGGACGGGAGCTCAGTTACGTGCTCTTGACTGGGATTTTTCTCTGTTACTCCATTACTTTTTTAATGATTGCAACTCCTGATACAGTGGTCTGCTCGTTTCGAAGGATCTTTTTAGGACTTGGCATGTGTTTCAGCTATGCTGCCTTGCTTACCAAAACAAACAGGATTCACAGAATATTTGAACAAGGTAAAAAATCTGTCACAGCTCCCAAATTTATTAGTCCAGCTTCACAGCTAGTGATCACTTTCAGCCTCATATCCATGCAGCTTATTGGAGTCTTCATCTGGTTTGCTATTGATCCACCACATACCATCGTAGACTATGGAGAGCAGAGGACACTTGAACCAGAAAATGCCAGGGGAGTTCTCAAATGTGACATTTCAGATCTTTCTCTCATTTGTTCCCTTGGATACAGTATTCTCTTGATGGTCACATGCACTGTTTATGCTATTAAAACAAGAGGGGTTCCAGAGACCTTCAATGAAGCAAAACCCATTGGATTTACTATGTACACAACCTGCATAATTTGGTTAGCTTTTATTCCAATCTTTTTTGGTACGGCCCAATCAGCAGAGAAGGTGAGTGATGAAAAGTTTACAAATCAAATACTATCTTCTTTTTATTTTTGTCTAGCAATACTCGTAACACTACAATATTTTCACTCTTACAAATGAGTAATTCTGAATGCTAATTGCAAACAAACTCTCAGAATTTACAGATATAAAAATATACGATTCAAAAGGTAGGTTTCCTATAATTTAAAATAAGAAACTGAATGTGATTGTGCTGTGGCTGGCATAATAATGTTGACATTTTCTCAATATAACCTTAAATGACTATTTCTTCTAACATTTATTATTATCCTTCAGTGATGCTCTAGCCTGTTACATGAAGCACTATAAATCATTGTTATCATCCACAGATCTGATAGAAATGGTTGCATTTCAAAAGTCTAAGAAGATCAACTTACATTTGTCAAAAATAATGAAGAAGAATGCCTAGGCAGAATGAAAAGAATTACTTTTCTATCTGGCTGACACATATAACTTAAAAAAAAAAAAAAAAAAAAAGAATAGGAGTGAATGAAGTGTATGTAAAATTTTATAAAGCATGATTCACTAATTATTATCTCAGAGCAAAAAGAAAACATTTTCCTGATCTTTTAATGAGAAATTAGATGTTGCATACTTGGATATCTGTTATTCCTTGTTCAGTTGGCATAGATCTTTCCTGGTATCAGTCATGGTGAGCAGTACAAAACATGTCAGACATTTAATTCTCCTTCTGAGTTCTAATAGGAAGGCAGAGGTAAATGTCGACTGTTTTTATCTAGCTGATAGTGGTGAAAATGACAATTTAGGTGGGAAAGAGCAATAATACTAGCATCAGTCTTCAAAACTGCAAATTAGTGAGATTTGTGGAAAATCTTAGAAATTAAAGTCATCAGTCTTTTACATAAACTCTTTTCCTTTTTCTTTTATTTTTATAATGTTTTGAAATATACGTTTTTATTTAATGAATTTAATTGGAAAAGTCAACATGTGTCCACTTATAATTGTGCAAAGTTTTGACATGTCTCTGGTTTAGAGGGCACTTTTGCCTGCAGAATTAAAGAATAGGTCTGTATAGCTTGTTAAAATTCTTGCTAATTCAAGCAGAGGATTTGTATGGGGGAGAGAGTGTGGCAGAAAAATATTTTCATCACTAAAAAATTAAAGTAAGCAGGCTTGCTGAATTGGATCAGGCTTGATTTCCATGGCCTTTTGGATTAAGTCAGGGGAAGTGAGTACCAGGGTAATGGCTTATCATAGATACAGTAAATAAATGTAAAAAATCCTGTTTGATATAGAAAAACATGTTTAGGTGAATTGTACTTAAATTCTGACTTTTTTGTATGTGTAGGCTTAATTGAAAAAAATATTTTGTGGTATAAATGTGTGGTACTTTTTTGTTTTAATTAATTAAATTAATTAATTTAATTAAATTAATAAATTAAATTAAGCTTGGGCCAGTCAGTTTTATGACGAGTACCTATAACAAAAGAAAATAATATTTGGCTGTCAACTGTGCAGTGGCTTTTGATTTACACCATTGGTTCACCTTAGCTTGTAATAAAGGATGGATTGGGTTTTGACCTCTAAAGACGTTTAATGAACACCTCTTTTGCATTTCTTTTATGAAACCCAAGACTAAACACACAAATTATACTAAATCGCACAGCTTCTAACACTAAATTTCACTTATTAGTTGTCTTTTTTCCTAAATGATTTGTTATTCTTCTGATAACAACTTTCAGGAGGAAAAAACCCAAATTAATATGCTAATATAGTAGCTCTGTAATTCAAATAATTCTTTTCACAGTGCTTCTACTTTTTACTGCAAATAAAAACATGTTTCCACACAGAGTCTTATGGACATCATCATAATAGCTCGTGCATTCATACAATTAAATTGCTTGTCTGAATAGGACAAAAATGTAATATCTTAGTGCACACATATGTACATTGTCTGAATAAAATCAAAGTTGCTTGTAGGTTTCTCAGTTAGTGCATAACACCAAAAGAAGCATTTTATAAACAAACTAATACATTATAGAATAGCTTATTTGAAATTCTGTATTAGGATCTTTTTAAGGGTGAAAGAAATGAAAGAGAAAATAAATTTAAACAGACTTTTGTTAGGTGCTTACTTTCTTTACAGTTGATTTTTTTTTTGATGGCTTGAGTTTGTTCAGAGATAATGGACCAATAAGATGGGGAACTTAAAATACTATTTAAAAGCAATGTTTCCTTTTTTGAAATGTTGACAGTAATAAAATTTAACATACCATTCATTACAAGCCAAGTGTACTTCCAACTAGCAATTCATTGCACTACTAGCTTTAGACACACTTCTGTTTGAATAAAGAGTAGTTAAAACTTCTCCAAAATGTTTTGAGGAACTTCTGTTTTCCTAAACATTGGTAGTGCTTACAACAACAGCAGAAGTCATTGTGCATTTTTTGAAAGAGAAGTTATATTTTCTTAATGAACTATTCCATGAACACAGATTAAGTAGAAAGAGCATTGAGAAGTTTTTATTTTTATTTCACTGTCAAAATATTTTGACTGATAAACAAAGAAATAGGACCATTAATGCTAAAAGCAGGGGTCTAGATCCAAAACTCATAGATCATCATGGGAACGTTACCTTTACATTTAGTGGCCTTGGGATCAGATGGGAAACTCATCTCTCTCCACTGCGCATATGAAGAACTGTGGGTCTCTAGCTGGTTAATACAGCTGAGTTAAATGCCTGAATTTGCATCATGTGACACATCCATAAGAGAAAACATGGTAAAAGTTAAGGTAACTTAAGAAGATTCAGTGGGAATATGTTGATTTATAGTCTTGACATTTGTAATATTTTTAACAGCCCTTTATAACAGATGCTCTTTCTACTCATATATATTATCTCAGACTAATACAAAACTAGTACAAAATTCACAGAACTACTATATAATACTATATAATATTCAAGAAATTATATAATATTCAACAAATTAAAAAATATCTATATCTATGGCCAATTAACAAAAGGTTAAAATACCAATCCAAAATAAGGGATTGAGAGCAGCCCTGCAGAGAAGGACTTGGGGGCACTGGTGGATGAAAAGCTGGACATGAGCCAACAATGTGCACTTGCAGCCCAGAAAGCCAACCGTATCCTGGGCTGCATCAAAAGCAGCGTGGCCAGCAGGTCGAGGGAGGGGATTCTGCCCCTCTACTCTGCTCTGGTGAGACCTCACCTGGAGCACTGCGTCCAGCTCTGGGGCCCTCAGCACAAGAAGGACATGGACCTGTTGGAGCAGGTCCAGAGGAGGGCCACCAAAATGATCCGAGGGCTGGAGCACCTCTCCTATGAGGCCAGGCTGAGAGAGTTGGGGTTGTTCAGCCTGGAGAAGAGAAGGCTGCGAGGAGACCTTATTGCAGCCTTTCAGTACTTAAAGGGGGCCTACAGGAAGGATGGGGACAATCTTTTTAACAAGGCCTGTTGTGACAAGACAAGGAATAATGGATTTAAACTAAAGAAGAATAGATTTAGACTAGACATTAGAAAGAAGTTTTTTACACTGAGGGTGGTGAAACACTGGCACAGGTTGCCCAGAGAGGTGGTGGAGGCCCCATCCCTGGCAACATTCAAGGTGAGGTTGGATGGGGCTCTGAGCAACCTGATCTCATTAAAGCTGTCCCTGCTCACTGCAGGGGGGTTGGGCTAGATGACCTCTAAAGGTCCCTTCCAACCCAAAGCATTCTATGATTCTATGATTCTAACCTTGCATAACCCAAACTTGGTGGCTTTTATGGAACTCCATGTTTATTGTTTGTCCTTAATCTCAAGCAGTAGAATATAAAGACCCTTTGCTATTAAACATGCCATTTTAAGATTGTAATTTCTACAGATATTCTGCAGAGAACAATAAGAGCATTGATTTTAAGTCCTGTGTGATTTTTTTTTTGTCTGATTCATGGTTTTGTCCATTCGTGATCAAGCCTGTTTTGACAGCTGCTGCTTTACGGATGGAACCCACTACAAATAATTAAATTATTCCAGTGCGTCATTGAACTGAATGAAAAATGTAACCCAAAGACATAAAATACCAATTTTCTAACACTTGCGTAAATGCCAGTGAGGTACTTTAGAGGAAAAGGACTGAAATTCTGTGAGAAAGCATTCTGTGAATATAGCCTTCATCTATGTCATGCACGTGTACATGGCAAAACATAGGAAGTACCGGGATCATCTGGAATAGAGATATCTAAAATGTCATGATGACTGGAATGCCACAGAAAAAAAGATTGAAATTAGCTTAGTGATTAAAACAGATGTTTGATGAACCTCTGGGTAAAATTAAGTTGCAAAGGCAGACTGCACAAAAGCCAGCTGAAGATAGATGGGTGTTTAAAGTACATCCCTGTTTGACAAACTGAACTTTTTAAATTTCCTTCCTTTTACTGGTTTTGACAGGTGGATGAATCATGTTCATTCACAGATAATAAAGATATCATTTATTATATTAACCTGGAAATACTCTGTTTTGAATGAGAAGATGAATACTTGTTTCCCATACTGTGAAAGAACTGAGGTTGCACTTTCTGCTAAGGAAAGAGGACCATAGAAAATGCTGAATGATTTCTTCCTTCTCCCATTGCAAGCAATTGCAAGATGTAATCTAACAAGGCAGATACATTTTAACAGATTTTCCAGTTATTCTGACAAGTTTGATCTCTCTTTTCATAACTGCAGTAAAGGCAAAACAAGTTGTAAAGTATGGTAGAAATCCATAAATTATTATCCTTATGATCTTACTATTCCAGCTGTTTTTATCCTGGATTTGCTGATCATGTGGATCCTATGCTTATATCCAGCTGTTAGTAACAGTAAAAGAAGCTAGGAACAAGAGTATCTCAATATTAATTTGACTTGTGAGCTACTGTTGTAGTTGTCAAGAGGAAGCTACTCAGTTCTCAGTGAGACAGAGAGGTAGTTCCATCAGTCTAGCAAGATATGTTCTTTAGCTTAAAAAAAAAAAACCCTGCTAGTGACAATTCAGGTACTGACCCCTTACTTCCCCCACATTTCTACAAAGTTTAGAGAAATAAACTTTTTTTGTGTGTGTTTATATTATGAATTCTTGGCTAAATGTAGTCCTGTGACCGTAAGAAAACAAAGCATCTTAATGATGCCTCAGATTGTGTTAATGAAGCAGACTGCACTAAGCCTTTCCTTCACCTCAAAGCATTTTCTTCTAATTCTGATCATATTCAGAAATTTAGCTCTGCAGGTAGTCCATGCAGTATACAACACAGGAAAAAGTAAAGACAGACAACTTATCATGTTAGTATTTCTTCCATTTTATGAATAATGTTTGGCTTGCTTAAACCAGAATCTTTAGTGCTAACACTGTGCATAGCATGAAGATTAATCTGAGGGATATTTGGAACAGTTTCTAATTTTCATGATCATGGGATCCAAACTTAGAAGACTGCAGAAGTGATACTTTCCACAGTTTATCATTGTTCAAAACTCAATTTCTGTGCTATTGCTGATTTTTTCAGACTCTTTAGAATATGGGAGGACCTGCAGGATTAAAACAAAACTATCAGTAACTGAATTTTTGTATGTTTTAGACACAGAAAATTAGATAAAATTCACCAGATTGTCTGATAGAAATATCCTTCCCTCTCACTGGAAACTGTGTGTTAACAAAGATTATGCTTTTTGTAATGTTTTATCATTTCATGTTTTGCAAATGTAAACATTTCATGAGATAAATTATTTCTAAATTTGATGATTTCCTAGGATTTGTGCCCTAATCCTCAGCAGAAATTAGGACTTTGTTGTTCTGCTGTAGAAGCAGAGTGGCAAAAAAGATGTGAATAAGAGTATGACTGAGTTACAATTTATTGCCCAATCTTCTTCTTCTCCCTTTGCCTCTGTGAGGGAAGTGCCTCGCTCCTTGCTTATCCCTGAGACAGCAGGTTTCCCTCCAGCTGGTGAGGATATTCAGTGCAGTGCAAGTCATGGACATTGCTGGGTCCACCCATCGGCTGAACAAATATAAAGGTTGCAGCCGCCCTACAATTTCTTCTCTTCCCTCCCCAGCCTTCCATGAGCTGGAGCAAGAGGACAGAGGAGTGGTCATACTTCTCCAGTGTGGCTGCCTAAATTGCTGCTTAAACGGTACTCTAAATGACAAGCTAGTTAAATATAGTCATCCTCTTTTCTTTCAAAAGGCACTTTGTGGGAGCCCATTCCACAAGTTGTTTCTTATGAAAAGTTGCCATGTTCCCACTAGAATCACAAGTGAAAATTATGGAAAAAATTTATTAGCTAATAACTGAGGCAAAAATGATGGATTGGGTCATTTAAAATATTGTGGGCATTTAGAAAGCTTTTTTCGGTTTCAACCTTTTCCATCTTTTTGAGTTTAAAATGAATTTTGGAAGCAGAGCAGTTCTGAAATTGAAACAGGATAATTTCAAAACTTTTAAACTGTTCCCACTTTCTTAAAGTAAAAATTTTTTAACTGACTGTTGGCTGTAATGCCAGACTTGCATTTAAAGAAACATTTATCGAAACATTTCTGACTGCTTTTAGAACAAGTACTGACTTTCTTAGAAACCAGACTATACTATCATGTAATTATCTAAGCTGCATTGGATTAACTAAGAAATCAGAACAGATTACTGTAGTCATCCAAGTCAATCTTTTGTGTAAAAAGGTATCCTGAGCTCTGTTCACTTAGGTGAGATGTTCAGGCTCATTTTGATAATTTAAGATCATAGCATTCTTTGTGGGGTAGTCATCTGCTCCCTTGTTTAGCTGCTGTGCTCCAGAAGTGAATGACTAGAGGAAAAAGAGGCAAAGCTCCTAAGTTCTTTCAAGTTGCTTTGAGGTGAAATACATCTGCAAAGGTTTGCTGAAACCCCCTTGGACTGAAGAAAAAAGGTCCCTCTGCATCTGCTGGCTCATAACACGTAGGTGTGACCTGCCTGCTTAAAGTGCATGAAAGCTGGGGGGAAGAGTTCTTTCAGACTGTGCTACCCGTGCAATGAAATTTTGTGGAGGGCTGAATGCAGCTACTTTTTAAAATTCTAGCCCCTGTTTAGATTTTTTTGTTATTCAGCATAGTATGTACCTAAGTTTCAGCAAGTGCTGTTCTTGCTGAATGAAGGACTTTGTGCAAAGCTAACGCATACATAATTTTAAAGACACTTTATTGTTTTAAGATATTGTTTAAGATAGTCTTTAGGTTGTAATTTCATTTCTCTGTTTACTTTAATATTGATGAAGCCACTAGTATTTAAAGTATGTACGCTAAGCGCTGATTTTAATTACAAGGTTTTTAAAGGTATCAGGAAGACAGAAAATGCCAGATTCTCTAAGAAAGAAGTAGATTATTTAATAAAATATAAAGCCATTTTTTTCAGTTCAATGAGACACTTGTGCGCTCCTGAAGGTTGTATACCCTGTTTTTTTCTGCATGGTTGCACATCTCTTCTAGTATGAGCATTGAGCTGACGTACCTAGTTATGTACATTGAGGAGATGTGCACCTGTCACATAATGGAAAACACCAGTGTTTTTCTTGTCTGACATGTTTGCTTCTGGCTCCATGATGAATGATAGCTTCTTTCCCAAAGACAGGAAAGAGCTGCCAGAAAAATTAAATTTGCTTATGATCTGCTTCGTGCCCCATCCTGGGGAATGTCAGAGAGTTGGTAACAGGTATAAGAAGAAGGAATTCCTGCCAGAGCACTTTAAATAGACATTTTTGACTACTTGCTGGCTTATGTGATAAGTACTTAATTCTAACTGAGAAGTAGAAACAATTGTGTGAAGCACAGATAGCTAAATAACTCTGTCATCTTCATCTAATTTAGAGAAGAATAATCAGTAATCACAGAGGGCAGTTTGTGAAAGATCAGAAATGTTTCACAGAGATAATCTGGAAAAAAAATTATGCCTTAGCTACTGTATTTCTAGAAATCAGATTCACCTCATAAAATTGTTGATCTTTTGGCTCTGATTTGTTCAGTGACAAAAATCTCGTTGTCTTCAACAAGTGCATTTAAAGAGAAATCCTTCAAGTTGTGTGAGATGATCTTTGCACAGTAAGAAAGAGATCACTCTTGGTATTAAGATGTTATAAACTGTCACAATTGTGTTTCATCTACAAGTGTGACTGTGAGATGGGGTGCTCTATGTTATTTTTATGCACAGGACAGCATCCAAGTCACTGATGGTTTTGCGTAAAAAGAAGAAAACAGATAATACATCTAACAGTTTAATCATGCCCTCAACTGCTTCATGCCCTGACGGTCAAGCTCTGACAACTGGCGCCCAAGCCACACTGCATCTGAAGAGGACCACAGACAGTTTAACAGTTCATTAAAAACAGGCATATTTCTTTTGACCAATTACAAGCCTCCCTGTATGTGACAAGAATGGATTTGGGGATTCAAGGGATGCACAAAAAATACACATGGGACCTTATAAAAAAAAAATGGATTGAGACAAATGCAGCTCCTGCATCTTGTTTTGTATTCAATACAGTCCATTTTTCTGCATTCAAAATGAAGGGGTATGTAGCAATTTTTGTACTCAGATGCCTAGTAAAAAGCTCATCCTCACAGAAGTATATGGGCTTACAAAATCATTTCAGACTGAAATCTGGTCTCAGATTAAGACCAGAGCAGGCTGATGTGTTACTGGCCAATGAATCTTTCAGTGAGTATCTCCAGTGCTGCTCTGTGGCCTGACAGGACCCCATTCCTTTCAGTCATTGCTTCAAAACAGTGAAGTGACTTGGACTTTATAAATTCTTAGGTTCCTAGGGCATTGGAAGGGCTGGCTTAATTTGGATAAAGCAAAACTGGTGATAACACAAACTGTATAGAAAATATCTTTAAGCAAATTTATCACCTACTGAAAAATGGAATTGAATATGTTTATAAATATACAGGAAGAGGGATCTTTTTTTCAGCTAAGAATTATGTGTTAAACCCTCATACTGGGAAAAAATACATGCATGGGTAATAGAAAGTTAATTGCAACTATCTTTTACACTTTTGTTAAGAAAAATACAAAAACTTTAAATAGAACACTGCTCAGAAATTGGGTTGGAACTCTTTCTGGGATGGTCTTGTGAGACTTCTTGTACTTGCTAGCTCCTGCTAGGTCGGAGGCAGTACAAAAATAACCTGTGTTGTAGCTTTAACGGTGCTTTTACCTTATTGAAAACAAGTAAACACACATATGAAAGACAGGAGAAGTAAATTAAAAAGGCTTTTAGCTTAGCTTTGAGCAGATATTCAACTTCTCATCTTTCTTATCTCCTACTACAATAATTCCAATTTTGCATAGGTTTCATAACACTATCAAGATTTTGATCTTACAAATATTATAAACTGCTGTGGACTGGTAAACTGCCATTCACAGGCTGAGCCTTAATAGCAATGCATGTACAAGCTCATCACCACATCTGGAACTTGACCCATGATCAGCACCTAATCAAAGCCACATTACCCGATATTTCATTTAGACTGATAACATTTTCAAGGACAATTATGGTGACTCAACTGAAGTGTTAGTTATGTAAAGCACAGTAAGTTGATGTGTGTTTCAGCCCCTTGTGACTATTCTGTAGTTTAAGAAGCATCATAGTTTGTGTAGCTGAGAATATGCCAATGAGTTGGATATCCAATAAAAATACAAGATCCAGACCAGAAATTTAGTTAGATATAACCCCAGTAAAGCTTATATCAGATTAGATAAATACAATAAAAGTCTAAAATTTCATGTAGGGAACAGTGTATGTTAAACTCATATCTCATAAAGATGAAAATACCAGGAACCAGAAAACCAAAAAATGGAAGGAAGTCTGATTTCAGGCAGACTAGTGAGCTTTATGCTTACTCTTAAAAAGCAAAACTAAGTCTATTACGGGACTAAATCTTTAATTAGATTGCTAACACTGAATATGCATGTAAGTGTGTGTGTACAAATATTTCATTTTACATAACTTTAAGCTCTTTCTTGCATGAAACCAGAACAATTAGTTTAAAAGGCCCAGCAAAAGCAGTAATTTCAATACATATATGAACACCTTCTACAAAACAAAGACAGACCTTAATTGGTCTACATCTATACAACTATTATTTTGAAAGCCTATTTTTCTTTCATTTTACAGTGGAGCTTCTTAACAAGGGATAAAATGACAATAGAGAGATCCATATGAGCTAAGCCAAGAGGGGCAGAATTTAAGAGTACGTTATCTTTTTTCCTAGTAATCCAGCTAAAAATGGATTAATTATGAAACATCCTCTTAACTTTAGACATGAATTTTCAGTATGTACATGCAGTTTGAATTTTTCTCTTCCTGAAATAGTGCTTTCCAGACTTGAGAGCTATTTCACAGTCAGTTTACCAGAAACATGACCCTAGTAGAATGGTCAAGTGATTGTTTTCATGATGATTATCAAGGTCATGTTTAGTTGATATTTTGAAATGTATGGATGGGATTAAAGTGATGTTATCTGGCTCATTGACAGAACTGATGACACAGAACCTGCATAAATCTGTTTTTTACAGAAAATATCCTCTTCTTGACCATAGTACAATAAGAATAGCTGAACAATGAAGGGAAGAAAGGCACAGGACTTGTTTGTCCTTTTTGTATCTCCACTGAACTCGGAATAACAGCAGGTATTCACAGGTATTGTGAATGCCATTCAAAGAGGTACTGCACAACGTTTCCCAATTACAAAATGACAAGGTCAGAAGGAGATTAGAAGAGAAGTGGGAAACTACTGAAAATACAGTGTTCAATAGCAAATATAGGAAAAGATTTTTAGCTCTGAAGCTGAGGAACACACAACATTTTGCAAATGTCTTTTCTAGTAAGCTAGCACTTGTAATTGAGTGAGGTATAGCAGAAGAGCTCACAGCAGGCAAAGCATCTATCTCCTAATCTAGTCGTCAAAAAGACACAGGCAAACCAATGTAGCATGATACAGAAATTGGTCCCAAAGCCCAAAACTGCTTTTCAAACAGTCTCTGTAAGGGAATTGTTTGCACCATATGTTTTCCTTAAGAGCTGATCTACTGAAATGGTGCTTTCGAAGGGTAAGTCCTACACATACAATGCAAATTATCCTACAGTCTGAAGCAGCTTCCTCCAGAACACATCACCTTCTATCCCTTTGAGCCACCACACTGCATAAAATGTTATTGATCTACAAAGATCACCTATCTCCATCAAGAATGCCAGATTTCCAAGTTGGAATTTTCTCTGCTATTCCCTCCACACTATTTGCCTTGCCAATGAGGCTTGTAATTTCTTTGTTTCCAACCACCAACACCATAACCTTTGTCCTTATCAACCTTCATTTTTTGCTGCTGTTTATATCCTCGCTTGTTTCCCTGTTTGCCTACTTTATAATTTGTCCAAGATAGAACAGTCATTCCAGCCAGTGCCACATTTCTTCCATGATATCCAAAATCCTAGTTCTTCTCTGTGTGACTTAGTACTTAGATGGTACACTTATCCCCATGTCTCTTCCTCCTGTGCCTCACTGACATTGATGTTGGCTTTTTGTTATTGGTGTTTGCTACTTTCACTCTTAAATTTAGCAAAATTTTATTCTGATTTCTCTACATTTTCTTTCTTTCTTTCCATCTGACTACATGCAGCATTCTCACATCCGTCCAAGTTTTAGTTCCTTTATTTAGGGCTCCATTCTGAAAGATTCTGGTAAAGCCGCAATCCAGTTCAAGTGAGTGGGAGTTTTGCCAATGATGTCAAGAAACCTTTGATGTCACTGCCCCAAGTGCTATTAGCTCTTCTTTTGATCCTTCCTCTGTATGTACCCCACTTATTTTCCAAGCTGCTAGAAGCTTTTCTAAAGTGATCTGTGTAAGTTTGTGTTATACAAGAATATAACTGAGGAATTTGGCACTGTATTTTTCATTGTTTATCTAAAAGTCATATATGACTTAGCTTTATCTTGAGCTGACTATCCTGTACTCTTGTGTAGTTTTAATAAACAGCCCTATGTGTGTTTGAATTCTGCACACCAGGAGAATGGTATAAAAATACACTGTAGGCAGGTCTGGTTTTCTAAACATCCAAAGCAGGAAAAATGCTAAATCTATTATGTCCTTAAACAGTGTCATACATTGCTTTACTGCTACCATAGAAATCTGTAAGCATGAAGGAGGCATAGATGTAGCAAAGAGAAATATGTGGTGTGCTTCCTCCTGTCTCCTAGGCAGGTATGTAAGAAGCAGATCTCATTGACTGACTGTTTCCTTTATTGGCCTTTCTGTTTGTACCCATGTAGTTCTGTATGGTACTTGGGTGGGTTTCATGCTAGATTGTGAGCCGGGGGAAGCACTGTCAGCTGGCATTGCTCCAGCTGCACTTGCTTTGAGAAGGTGGTTTAGAGCCAGGCATTTTAGTATCACAGCCAAGTGTTTCAGCATTTGACTATATCCATTTTCTCTCAAGGTCACCAGAATATACAAGGAAATGGCAAAACTGCAGTTGAACAGGCCTCTTCTGTATGACCTAAGTTAACATGGTTTCTATACCTGTCTGCTGGAAAAAGTTCTTTGTATTTCAAAACACTGACAGTAGGCTGAAGATCTACTCTGGGTAGATTTTTTTTATTTAATTGCAACAAAGAGATTTTTAAGTACTGTTGGTTTCATGTTACAGAATGTACTAGTACCTTGCAGAACACTGTTTGACTATAAGCCTAATTAATAATTTCTGTCTCCTATACATGACTGAAATAAAAGCTTTTGTTAAATGATGCTAGATTTTTTATCTACAGAACAAGAAGGATTAAGCCTGAGTTTAACTGTGTCATCTGAACACTAACACAAGCTCTCTGAGCTTCTTTGCCCATGGATGAACACACATATTCCTCCTAATGTTAAAGAAGTTGCACACACACACTGACAAAAGACTAGACCCCTATGGTTGCAAAATGAAACCATGGGCACCTCTCCAACACATGTAATGCCTCAGAGTCAATGCCAAGACCTATTTTTACTGCAGTTAGCACTACCATGCTGTGTAAAATGACAGAGTATAAGTGAGTAACTTAGATCTAACCTGTCAGGTTAGCCAGGAGTTATGTGTTTCAGAGCACCAGTGTGCTTATTTTCTCTCTGAATTTTTTCTTTTATTCTAGCCGTTCAGCTCTGGTAAACAATACTGTCTTCCTCCTACAAAGCCATCCACTTGGGTGAAGGATATTTCACAGAGGGCCCACACTCTATGCCTTATTGACTGTTGTTGAAATCACTTTTTCAATATATTCACAATTGATCTCTCTCTTTCTTTTTCCTTAACCAAGGCCTGTTTCACTTATTTTGAAGAATCACATGCTCTTTCCTTAGAGGTTTAAATGTACATGTTTTCTTATTCAGATGATGACTGCATTTTGCTCACAATCTAATTGAAGTGTGTGAATGATATCTGTGTTAAAAAAGAGAAAAAAACCAAGATCCTCTGTTGCTTCCTAAAAGCTTAAAGTACCTAGATTTGTCAAAGAATATTAAGGAAACTAGAGTACATGTAATTTTTAAAGACGGGTCTTCTTGTCCTTGTTTTTTTCACTGACACAAGTCAGCCCCGGTTGCAGTCTATTAAGAATCCACCTATTTGTACTTTCAGAGATCTTGTATGCTTATTTCAGATGAATAAACAGCTATCCACTAGGAGATGTAGGTATTTCACAGATACAGAACAAATGATGAGGAAATGTTTTAACAAACAATGGGTTGGTGTGTTTAGGGAGTGGTTGTGGAGAGCAGGCTGGAGAGAAGCTTAAGAAAAGGAATTGGTGGTTTGGAAAGGCTAGAAGTCTAAAATTTGAATATGCCCAAGATATTCTGCTGTAAATCCAGCCACATAGCACTAATCCTGACAATTCTGTATCTAGTAGATATATACAGTTCATGCAAAGTCCAGCCCCTTAATGCTGTATTTCTCTTTTGACTCAATATGCACAAAAGACATCCTTCCTTGTCTTTGTTACATATATTCAGTTGTCCTCTAAGATTACTGAACAACTTTGAGAAGAAACAAAACATCCAGTAGCTGTTCTGGAAAGTTTATGGAGGCAGCAAGTTTCTGTTTTCACTGAACAGCCTTCCTGGATTTTTTTCTGTGTAATGAGAATGAATAACTAGCTAAAGATCGCCATGGGAGGTCTTCCAGGACTGTGCACAGGGAAACGGTTTTAGTAATGGCTTACTTTTTTATTTCTATGTTCTGCTTTGACTACACAGATGAGGAGAAACTAGCTGTCAGTAGATGGAAAATTACCTGTGGGAATATTGAATAAAATCTCAGCAAATGAGGTTTGGGTCACTTTTTAAGTTGATTAAGGTGGATAGGATGTTTGGCAGAATCATTGTCCTGAAAGTTTACCATTTGGAAAGAATTGGAAAGAATGATCACTGTACAGAAAACATTGCTGCTTCATACATAGATCCTGATTATTTTTCAGTGGTCTTCAGCTCTGTTCCCAGTACTCCTACAAGTCCAGGCCTGAAGTTCTACTTTCAAATTTCAGTTTAAATAAAAGGGTCTGTGTGGATTTAAGGTATATTAAACCACTTTCTCGAGTTCAAGAGTGGGTTAATTCATGTATTTGAAGACATACTTGCATACCGAAGGCATGCAGGGGAGTTATATAACAAACATTACTTACAGCTACATTTGATTCCATGATGCAACCAGCCATTACTACATGGTCATCATGAGTCCTGTACAGCAAGAGCCAGAATAGAATAGAATAGAGTAGAACAGAATAAAATAGAATAATTTCAGTTGGAAAGGACATACAACTGTCTGACTGCCTGACCGCCTCAGGGCCAAATTCAGATGTACACTTCTGCAGATTCAGCAAGATATTGTAATTGTTTTGGTACCATGAAGTCCAACAGAAAAGGTCAACACATCAACTAAAAAAAGATTTAATTCATTAGTAGGAAGTGTAGAGTTCCTTTTGGTTATGTACTATTTCATATCACACAGGACAGGAGGCAAAGAGCCACATCTGCTGTACTGGATTATTTGATGAAGTATCAGATACTTTGTCTGATTTTCCTATTTCTGCCTTCAGTTAATTTTTATAGTAAGTGAATTTCCATCTCCCTCAGAATAAAATCTATGCAAGTTGACAAAGAAACAAAAGAAAACCCTCTGTAAATGTGGTGTTCTCATAATTGAAGCTTTTGTGCAAGTTTAATTTTGTCACTCTGGGCCGCATAGATTCTGTAGCTCCCAAATAAGCTTCCTCTTCTTTTCAGTTGTGCCAAAGAGTGCAAGGGAAAGAACAGAAAACATCAGTTTGTGCCCTTTCTTGAGTATACATGCTATTTTGGATATGAAAAAAACCCAAAATGAAGCACATCAGGGGAAGGGAAAGGATTGACTAACTGCAGGGAGAGATCATATATTATAAATTCTGAAGGGGGCAGGTAATGCCTGCATGATCTCTTACAACACACTCATGACAGAAGCATCTGATACGCTTATTATGGCTTTGGATGATCCTTTTTCCTAAGAGAAAAGATTATCATATGCTGTAGCAGGTTGCCATGTTTCAGTGAACTCATACGGTATGTATGGCTACTTGGAAAACAAGACAGAATATATGACTCCTAAGCTGATCAGAGGAGCTACTTCTACACAACACTTTGAGCAGCTTGAAGTACCTTTGAGAAGAGCACTCAAGGAAAAGACCAGGAGATGTTACTTCTGAGTGTGGACCTCAGTGTGTCCCTACAGCATGGTCAGTCACTGCCATGTGTCTCTGCAGATGCATTACTGTTATGTGACCAATGAAGCCTTGATATGGCTATGTTGTTAACTGCAAGGTCAGGTAGAATTTAATTTTCTGAGCTTGTGCTACCTTTTACAGAAATATGGGTGTCTGAAGATGAACTACAGATCTCCCACCACTGGTAACATGGAAGAGCAAATCTAAATTAGCAGGCCTTAGTCCTACCATCCCTTTTTAAGATCAGTATAAAAGTGTCCACAGTAGGCCTTGAAGGTGATGAACAACCTTTCTGGGGAATGTTGTGTCCTCTGGGATGCAGAGTACTCTGAAATGGCATGATGCTGATCACTTGGGTTAGATAGCAGAACTTTGTATAAGATGTTGTCCAATTATTAGTGTGAAATCTTTGTAAAGAAAGGAAATATTCTTTATTAAAAAAATGGGGAAAAATCAACAAAAAAAAGAAAAAAAATCAAGGAATATCTCTGATATACAGGACTTACTGGCTACGTCTTTAGTGCTGAACAAAGGTGCATGTCAGGTGCCCACCAAAGTTGCTCTATCACTCCCTCTTCTCAGCTGGATAGGGGAGAGAAAATATAACAAAAAGCTCGTGGGGCAGGATAAGTACAGGGAGAGATCACTCACCAATTACCATCATGGGCAAAACAGACTCAGCTTGGGGAAATGAATTTAATTTATTACCAATCAAATCAGAGTATGGTAATGAGAAATAAAAACTAAATCTTAAAACACCTTCCCCCACCCCTCCCTTCTTCCTGGTCTCAGCTTCACTCCTAATTTCTCTACCTCCTCCCCCGAGCATGGGAATGGGGGTTGCATTCAGTTCATCACTCACCATCTCTGCTGCTCCTTCCTCCTCAGGGGGAGGACTCCTCACACTCTTTGCCTGTTCCAGCTTGGGTCCCTTCCACAGGGTGGAGTACTTGAGGAGCAGACTGCTCCAGCGTGGGTCCCCCACGGGGTCACAAGTCCTGCCACCAAACCTGCTCCAGCCTGGGCTCCTCTCTCCATGGGGCCACAGGTCCTGCCAGGAGCCTGCTCCAGCACGGGCTTTCCATGGGGTCACAGCCTCTTTCAGGCACATCCCCCTGCTCTGGCGTGGGGTCCTCCATGGGCTGCAGGTGGGTATCTGCTCCACTGCTAACCTCCATGGGCTGCAGGGGCACAGCTGCCTCACCATGGTCTTCACCATGGGCTGCAGGGGAATCTCTTCTCCGGTGCCTGGAGCACCTCCTGCCCCTCCTTCTTTACTGACCTTGGTGTCTGCACAGTTTCTCTCACATATTCTCAGTCCTCCCTCTGGCTGCCTTTGCCCAGCAGTTTTTTCCCCTTCTTAAATATGTTATCACAGAGGTGTTACATCGTTGCTGATGGGCTCAGCCTTGGCCAGCAGTGGATCCTTCTTGGAGCTGGCTGGCATTGGCTCTATTAGACATAGGGGAAGCTTCTGGCATCTTCTCACAGAAGCCAACCCTGTAGCCCCCCATGCTACCAAAACCTGGCCACACAAACCCAATTCAACCACAGTGGCTACATCCATACAACAGGGCACTTAAAAATATATCTCTTTTGGGTCCCATGTGGTGCATCTGTGGACCTGAGACATAACTGTTACTTTTTCTGTACATTTTTTTTCAGTTCAAAGTGACTAAAATAATTTGAGGGCATACAGCATATGAGATAGATAGATAACGTTTCATAACAGAAACCTCACTCTGTAATATAGGTCCTTTGCCATGAGAGCGTGTAGAATTTGTGAATTCATTTCCTGCTGGGATAGTAGCTGTATAAAATGGAGAAGGGCATATTTGTCAAAGCTTTGTCCATACTGCCTTCGAAATGATGGTTGGTTTTATCCCTGAACTACTCCTGAGCATTGTCTCTGAGAATGATACTCCGTAAAGGAGCTAATTGTGCCAAGGAACCTACTAGCAAGAGACTGATGAGGAAGAGAAAGCTGGGGTTCTAGTTTCAGTGAATCTTTAATTGTTCATTCACACAGAAAAGTTCCATTTGAAGGTATGGCAAAATATAGTTCCAGGATGCTCAGTAGCAAGGTTATGAAGCTACTGTTCTGGGAAATATGAGCCAAAGTCCCTCCATTCTGAAGAACAGTTACAAGGTAAACCAACAACATTTAACAACAGTTACGAGGTAAAAGGATGTCACCATCTGTTCTGTCTCTGATACCTCTATTTGATTTAATTTGCTTTTCTTTCAAGGGCCTGAAAAGGAAACATATGATTCAGTGATTAATAAAATATTCATTAATAAAAAATGGTGTACATTATTGATTTTTTTTTCTGTGAGCGAAACCAAAATAAATACATTCGGTTCAATCACAACCGATTTTTAAATGATAACTTATTTTCCAAACCAGAGGAAAAAAATATATCATTGATTTAAATTTGCTATCTTAATGCTCCTGCTTCATGGCAGTGCTGTACACAATATTCTACAGTAGCCTTAGGGGAAACACAGCCTTCAGCTACAATCACTTGTAAATGGAAACTGATGACTAACATAGAAAAAATGTATAGCTCCCTTCCCAGGAGACAAAGGATATCTCAGGATATCTCCACTAAAATTATTGTTGGCCTTGAATCTGTTAGTGACATTAAAGAATATGACAATAGTCTTTTTTACTGGTGATTCTGTGCAGAATTCAGTGCAGTCCTCCCCAAATATACTGACAGCCAAGACAGGTACTCCTTGGCCCACAACTCTGCTTGATGTTTGCAAGCAGTTATACGCCTACATTCCCAAACAGTCAGATATAGCTTCATGAGCAAAAGTCCAGATGCAACTGAGTATAAAAATACAGAATAGGTCCTCAGCTGCAGTGAACTTTGTAGATTTTCTGCTGTGGTAGGAAATTTTTTTCTATCCAAGGGATAGGTATTTTGCTTTTATAATATACATAGCACCTGAAAGCAGAGGCGTGAGAGGCTAAACTCTGAATGCCAATACCCATCACCATGGTCCTTTATACACCCACAAAAGTGTGGAGGTAAGTCCCAAAACAACTAAAAATTTTGTAGATAAACAGATAAGCCTACACACAGATTTGTCAGAGATGAAGAATATAACAATATTCAAAAGGAATTAGATGATAAGGATAGCAATAGCTTATGGTAGCATTTGCTAATGCTTGAAACAATTTTGTCGGGGGATAAAATATCATACTTAAGGGTTTAATACAGTGTCTAATGATTAATTGTGAAGAACTTAATGAGAGTAGATTTTCCTGTGAGTAGGTCTCTTTTATATCTTCCCCTTGCTTTGGCCACACTCTAAGACAGGATATTTTACCACATGGATCACACTTCTAATCTAATTGGGTAACTTCTACATTCTTAAACACTTAGAAAATAAAGTATTTTTCATTTTATATTATATATTTTTAAAAATAAATTAGCTATTCTTAGTAGAAAAGTGTGTTTTTGTTTGGGGTTTGGGGTTTTTTTTTGTCACCAGTTTTTTTTTCTTACTAGTTTACCTATATATGGCACTTCTGTTAGCATTTCTGAGCTCCTAGAAAACTTTTCTGATGTTCAGGCTTTTAAATTTTGTTCCTCATCTGTTTTTTTGCAGTTCTGCTTTATGAGAGAGATCTGGTCAGTCATAGTATGCAAAAAAATAAGGTAGTAAAACTAAACAACTCCCCCCATCTTTAGGTAGCTGTGGTTATGAAAAGGAAAAACATGCCTTCATTTAGAAACATGTCTTCATTTCTTCATGTCTTCATCCTGGAGAGTTTGAAATTTGTATTCTCTGCAGCTAAGAAAATGTGCATCTGTAAACGTCCTGTGATTTTCCACTTGCATAGCAACAGTATACTTTTTAAGTGGAGACACAAAATGCTTGTGTCACTCAATTATTTGTGATTACTCCAAGATGCTTTCATGTGATAATGCAAACCACAGTGTTTAATACCTTTCAAATACATAATGTATGACTTTTCATCCTAGTGGAAGCTTTCAGGGTTTATGCAGTTGGTGAAATTTCCTAATCTGACATAAGTGTTGTGGCACCAACAGTTTAAAAAGTACCTCTTCTTTTAGAGAAGGCTCCTAATCTACAGGGTGCCTGTTCTGATGAGAAAGTACTGTGTAGCTTGTAGACAGACTGCTCAGTTACTGCTTTGGAAGTAAAATGGGGACAGGTGACCTCCCTCACTTGGCCTTTCTTTTGGACACATCTACCTCACAGGGTCTGACTGCATCCTGACACCTCATCAGGATGGCCTGAGTGCTCAATACATGGAGAATCTGTGGTCAACCCACAAGCAGAACATAACATGTGCATTGACAACTAACCGAATGGCATAATGTTTTGGAGCAAACTAGGGCTTCTTTTGTGGTGTAATTTATGAGCACTCCAATGGAGTAGGAATAGATTGCATTTCCATGTTGACCTATTGATTAAAACTCTTTGCAGTTATATGTTTTACACGTTTACATGGTTGTGTTTCAGGGGATGACAGTTCCCTCATGACTGAAGCACTTTTAAATTAACTTTGTAGAGCATTTCCACTTAAATTCTAGTAAGCTGACAAGCTCTTTAAAAAAAAAAAAATTAAAAATCTATAATTACTGTAACAAAACCAGTTTGCAGTATGTTTCAACAAAAAAGGTAAATGAGATAGATAAAAAAATACCTTCTTGCTGGTCACATGGGTATTTGTACAGAGTTGGTGGATAGAGCTCAATGAATAAAGGATTACACAGTCTTAGCGAGCTTAATGTAAGGGAGCTGGACAATTCAGTTTCCTTATGCCAATATTTGTTCTCCAGACAGATAAGGTGGGATTTATTTGACAGTATGCAGACATGTAGTATATGTGAACCTAGTCACCTGAGGCTTCTAGTCAGTATGCTGAATCTCAAACCCATGGTCTTACTAGAAACTGCATTTAGAATAATCATAGAAATGCTGGTGTCCACCTGTCAATGACTTGTCTCTCATCTTTCCAGATTTACAAGCACTGTATTTATCAAACATTGTGTCTCTGAACATGCAATGTATGGAAGCATTCAAATATAAAAATGAGTGTTTCTGTAGCACAGACGCTAGGCTTTTAGATGTGCTGAAATGGTTAATACATAGTAATTACCTAGGAATTTAAAAACAATAACAAAATAAATGGAGTTTTTGCACTCATAGCACTTCAGTGGTCTGAAATGGTGGCTTTTAAGCAAGCAAACACTCTATCATACAATAATTTTGTTAAATGTCTTAGCTATGTCAAATTTTCAACTTTTGCTAGCCATAAACATCAACCCTGTAGCTTCTACTTTTTATAGAGAACATTACTGTGGTTGATGATTTTTTTTCTCAGAGGAAATGGAATGCATTTTACATGAAAGAATTAGCATTAAAGAATATTTCGATTTTTTCCTCTTTCTGATTATCAGAAGGCATATGATTCGATATGACTTCCAGAAGACATGATAATGTCTTTGCATGTGTCTGATATTCCATATTACTTTGCTATGATAAGATAATTTTTTTGGTAGTTTATCCCACACACAGTTTCAGTCAATCATATTTTTCACACATATAATCTATCCCTTTAAAATCCTGGTTTTATTAGCAGATCCTTTAACAACCTGTAACTTCTGATAGTCTGTAGCTGTGAGTTATCTTTGGCTTTTTAGTATTGACAAGAAAGGAAAATGAAAAATGTATGAGTGGTGGAAGAACCGTGGTGGCAGGAATATGAGTAAGCTCTGGGAGAACACTGGCAGGATATTGCTGGCAGAGGGGGAGGTGAATTCCTGGTTTCGTTACCCATGCATTCAGAAAAGCCTGACTGCTGCAGATTCACAGGGTTTTTAAATAGTGAATATTAGGATACTTTTCACTCCCTAAAAGGCTTTGGCAGAAAATCCTCGCAGGGTGATACTCATAGGAAAATAAAAACTTCTTGGCTCACTTGAAAGGTTTTCACTGAGAAGAAAGGAGACAGTTGTGATTTTAAAGTACACTGAGATCCACTATTGAGACTTTAAAGAGTTTTATGATAACATAGCATCATTCTTCCATTGTAACTTTGAGATTCAAAATGCTCCTGAGATATACTTTGTCTTTATTACTTTGTTTCAATTGATTTGAATGCTAATTGGTGCAAATCAAAACTTTTATATTCACACTTCCTTCACTCAGGTAATCAGTGTCACCAAAATCTTTTCTGTTTTCCAAGATCACAAATAATAAATTTCAGAATCTTCATATATAACTTTATTATCCTCGAATAAAGGGACATATGTATTTAGCTTAGTAGTAATGTAGGCACATGTAGTTAGTTTAGCCTTGTTTTGTACTTTTATTTGTCTGATTTTTAGTTTTCTTTTTTTGGATAGCAGTGAAAATAAGAGTGGATGTAGACAGAGTAATTTTTTTTTTTTTTTGGGGGGGGGGGGACACATTGTTTGTGGGATCAATTATAAAGTATTAGCAGCCTAAAACATAAACCTACAAATATAATGGGTACATTCATTTACTCTGGACACAACTGAATACTTTTGTTTCTGTTTGATGGGCCTGTTTATAAGTCATAAAGATCATCTGATATAATATGATATAAATTAGAGTCTTAAATTTTGGAAGAATGCCTTAAATCTATTATGTCCATATGAAATATCTGAATCAACTCTGTCAATAGCTTAGGAACAAAGACTTTTCCAAGCATTTGGTTGCTATAAAAATTGTGTCAATAAAATATGAAAGAAAGATTTTTTCATCCACTTACAATCTACATTTTGCTTTTTAAGAATGGAGTGATAGAGACATATATTAGCATAGAAATACCTATGGACAACATTTTAAACTATGGATTCCCTTAGACCTCTTTTGTTCTAAGAAACTCTCTATTTACATACTCATAAAAATAGTATTAAGGAGTATATTGTTTGCTCACAATTGCAGAGGTAAGACTTATGGGCTTCAGTAGCTGCTAATGGTGCAGCTTGATTTTGCTTGGATCAGGATACAAGGGTAAAATGCATCACACTGTCTGACCAGCAGTCCCATTTTTTTTCTAGAAGGCAGTGCACATCACCTAATTTCAAGGGCATTGGCTGAGTTATATTAACTTCACAGCTGGTAGCAAAACTGCAAAGACTTCCTCATCTCATCCCTTTTGGTAGCAATACTATATATACCCCTGTAATGGGGAACACTAATCAATACGATGAAGGCAGGAAAGACGAATGGTCATGACTTCACCTGTGCTTAATTGGAAGCTGGCCATCCTGCAACCAGGTGAAAACAGTATAGACATGAACATCCAAGAAACAACTTTAAATGCTGCATCTGAAATGCTATTTCTTGAGGGGAGGTCATATGTTGGCAAGTGAGATTACAACATGATAGTCTATCGTTAAAGAAAATGTCCTTCAAGGCTGTATGGTTCATGTGTTGCAAACATTCGCAGACAGAGTGCTTGTTAAAAAAACCCCTAATGTGCTGAAATATGTTGCATAGAGTAATGCTCATGTAGAGAACTGAATCTCTCAAACAGAATGGTCTGTCACTGTCTGGGTCCTTGCAATGGCATTTTCAACTGGTTTGGATGAGACTCCCTGAACTTTTTTTTTTTTTCTGAGTTCACCTCTCCAGCAAATGCATGAACTTTTCCCATTATTATCTTGAAAGCATCCCCTAACTGTCTTATCTATTTACAAAAGACTGTCCTGCATTATACTTCCTCCTCTATAGGAACAACATACAAATGGTGCTTATCAGTTGTCCTATGGCAGCAGGACCTGCTTGGAAAATCTCCTGTGTTGTCCAAAATCCCAACCTAGAGAACTTCTGTAACAATTAGCCAAATGCATTGTTATTCAGTCAGTCACTTTGTCACAAGTGAGTCTCTGGTCTCAAGTTACTCCATTGTTTTATCAGCACCGAGAGTAACAAGGCTGGTTTTGGACTACCCTGGGAACAGATGACTAGGTATGCTGCATGTGCACAAAACCACAGACCTGCTTACTGAGATACATCATGATTATATGTAAAGTACTAAGCTGAATTTCACTGTCATGTAACAATTTTAACTTGAACTCCATAGATCTTGCAACACATAACTTTTTCTAACTTTTGGGCTTAGCCACTCTCTGTGAAATGCATGTGAATAAGCCAATGAAAGCAAAAATGGAGCAAAGCACTGCAGCTAACACTTACATAACGTGTGCTGTGTTGAAAATCCTCAAATTCATTTTCCTGCCCTGCTGGGCCAAGATGAAGAAGCACATATGGTGAGGAAAGCCACTTGCTGTTGGGAGACCTCTGCATTCCCTCTGCACAGGGAGGAACAATTTAGCCTCATGCCTCACTCTCTTCTGCTAATCTGGCACAAATCAAATGCAAGAGACAGACCATGAATGTGGATAAGTGAGAAGATGCAATTTCCTGTCTCATGTGGCTAAATGTTTCTTGTTAAGTGTCAGGTTTAGAGCTGAGTAAACAGTGGAATAATATATTTATGATTCTGTTTATGCAATTTGACTTGTGATTCAGTGAGCATCTCTTCCTGTTTTCTTACATTTCGCTTACATACTTCTACAAAAACTGTAGTTTGGCTTGGAGCATATACATGGAGACTAAATGGGCTTTCAAGCCCTTTTTGGCATACCTACTTCTGGTAGATTTTGCATTTTCGTGGAAGTGGAGAAAGGCTATCAGCAATATGGATAAGAAAAAAGATTACTGCAAGTATCTGTATTTGTCAAGCAAAACATATGCAACACTACATCAAATGAGGAAAAGCAAGGGTCACGTATGCATGAGCAACAGAAAAATTACTTGTGAAGAGAAAGGTTGTATACCACCTCTTTCCTCAACAGCATGGTACAAGAGCTTACCATTTGAGGGCAAATGCCCCATGGAAACTATTTATAGGCCTCAAACAGGCCTTGGAAATACCCAAGGAGTGAAAGCCAGGGGCTGCCAGTCATCAGGGTGAGCAGCACTGGTAAAGCAAGGTTAGGAATACTGGCAGAAATAGCAACTAATTGGTAAGAAAATGGCAAGACAAAAGGGTCTGCAAAATCTGCTAAACATTGTATCTGATTTAGGTTTCACTCTCCCTCTTGCCTTTGGAAGGGAGGAACACAGCTAATATAAACTCTAGAGTTCATATTTACAGCCAAAAATAAATCTCATGCAAAAAGCAAAAAATGTTGTTGGGAGGTCAGGGGGGAGAGGCTGTTGGGAAGGACAAGAAATTGGTTTTAGTGTCCTCAATATTCTTATACTTACTGTCCCCTATTATATCCCTCATTCTAAAGTAATCTTAGCCTTCACCTGAATAGTCTCAGGGTATTAATAATTATTTCATTCAGTGCTCCTGTTGGCAAAAATTAGGTCATCCAATCAGGGAAGGCAGTGAAGGCAGGATACTATGTCAGTGATGTAGGCAACCTCTCATATAATAAAAATCTGAAAATGCTTTCAGAGATAAAGACAAAAGAGGTTACAAGGTAAGACACGGGGAAACAAAGGAACTGACCTGAGCTAAGAGTTTATTCTAAAAGTCTCAGCAGGGGGACAGTGGTTAGGATAACTGGCTATTAGAGGATTTTTGTAGCTGGTAAATAACAGGGCTTGCCTTTTCATATATCTTTTATCACGCACTATATGTTATTTTGCCTCTTAGTGAAGCTCAATAGATGGAACATGATGGGTTTATTAGTTGTGTTACACCAATAACATATTATAGTTAAAGTTGTCATGGGTCATCTGTTACTTCCATCCAAAATATTTCCCTGTGGTATTATAACCTGTCACAAACACAATTTACACAAACCACTACTGCATAAAAATGATGGTGTGCTAAATTGGACTGGACTGTTCCTACTTGAGGCCAGATTATTTATACAGTTATAAAGCTAAATAATGAATAAAATAACAACATACATTTTATTGCGCCATGTTTATTCTGGGTTTGCTATTCATGCTGATTTGCAAAACATGAAACAAACATCCCCTTACTTTCAGAACATGAATATTGTAGATGTCTGCAACACAGACCGGATTTACTAACTACTGATTAAATAACAGAAACAATAACTAGTTCTCCAGGTTTATAGGAATCATACAAGGAAATATAGTAAAATCTGTCAGGCTAACATAGGGATTGGCGAGGTTCTGCCAGACAGAATAAAGTATGGGCGGTATATGCAGTTGTATATCAAAAATACTTAGAGTTTACTTATGACCAACCCTAGTCATCTTAGTTCCACCACGAATTAAAAAAGAATAGTTTGGCATCCAGTTTCAGCCAACTTTTATGTAGAAGTGGAGGTCCTACATGGACAGCTAGAGGAGAGAGGAACAAGCTGTAGTGTGAACTACACCTTATAAAATATTATAAGATATAATCCTTCCATTGCAGAATAAATCTGTGAATATTCTAAAGTAGGAAAAATTTCAGATAGAGACTGTTATTTCTTGAGGTCTCTGGTCAAACAGGTAGAAGAAACATTTCCAATGAGCTGTTTGTTTCTAATCAAATCAAACAGAAGTCCTCAAGGATATTTTTTTAATCTTCAGGTACATTTCAGTAGGTTAAATACCTTACAGATAGAAGTCATTGTCATCTACCATTGTGATCATTAATAATAACATTCTTAGGCTATGTCTAGAAGGACTTGCCAGCAAAGCTAGGAGAGTGGAAACTTAAAAAAAAAAACCCCTACAATCACATCTGAAGCTGACTAACAAATTTACACTGGCAAAACCCCAATGTGTGGTAATGCCAATAGAGGAGAGCTAATGTTAGTTTTGCACCTGTCATTCAGTGAAGTGATGTAACTGTGCTGGCAGGAGAGCATCTTTTCTTGGCATACATAAAGGGGCTTTGACAGCATGGCCCCAGCAGAATGGCTAGTGGTAGAGGCTTTTTAGTTTAGACAAGCATTAAATTTTGCATTGAAAAACTGGGTGATCTGGCAAGATAGAGCATTTAATTTGGAATAGCTCAAGAAAACAGCTAAGGGAACCAATGAGGTTGGCTTTTTTATCCGGCCACTATTGTGCAGGCTGCAGACTGTATTCCAGTATACTGAATCATGTTCACTGAAAGGGAAGCAAATAGATCATCTCATTAGTTTAAAAGAATAAGGAGTATTGGTCCCTTTATTTAGAAGCATTGGAAACATAACTAACAAATCTAGTGATGGTTCTTAATTTTTTTTAATGACAGAAAATCAGTATTTAGTAACTACTAATTATGTGGTCATGTTCCTTTTGGCATGCAACTGCTCTCTGTCATTTTGTTCTACGATTACAGGTATTAATGACAGTTTAAAAGCAGAAAAAACAGAACTGTCTTTATTCATTTTTAAGAAAGGGAAGGAAAACTACCTTTTAGTTCTTTCACTTAATTGAGTTGGTTTCCCTCTAGAGATAGGATGTCCTATTTAATCATTACAGCAGATGCGCAACAACAATCTGAATATATGGGAATGTAAACCAAAGGGATTTTCTGTTTAAAACATTGGCAATGTCTTAAAAATATGCAATCTGTTGAATTCTGGATTGGCTTTGAGCACTGGAAAGACAGTACTGAAGAAAAGGCTTTACTTTATATTAATAATTAACATTTACAAAATACCTTGAGGAATAGAACCCCTTAATTTGTATAAAGTAGTCAAGTAAAATATACCATATAAAATACAGACTATTAATTGAGCTGACATGAATACCATGTACTTTACACAGGTTTCACCACATTTTATCATTTCACTTTGAATACCAATTTGTTATTATTATAATTATTATTTAGGTTATTTAAATATCCATAATGTCCAAATTGGAGCACATTAAAGCAAATTACAGCAAATTAAAATATGGTCCCTGTCTCGGTCTTCTTTATTTAGTTCAAGAAGACAGAACAAGGAAGGTCAAGATGTCAAGAGTATACCAGAGACAAAGAAAGGAAAAATATTAATAAAATCATTAGATCAGTAACACTTCTCAATTTTTACCAAAGATAATTCAGCAATACTTCTTAATTATTACTACTACTATTATACGACTTGTGATGTAACACTTCCCAATTATCACTACTACTATTATATGGTTTGTGCTGACAGCTTTTCTTCCCCCATTTTCCTGTAAATAACTTGGTAGTACTCAATTTTAAGAACAACTTTACAAGCTGAAAAACATTTTGGTATATATGCAGGCAGGTCTGTCTCACTTTGGCCCATGGGGAAAACATGGAGCAACCCCTCTTGGAACACATTTCTGGGCACATGAAGGAGAAGAAGGTTAATGGGAACAGTCAACGTGCTGGACCAACCTGATTTCTTTCTGTGATGGGACATCTGGGTTTGTGGATGAGGGGACAGCTGGGGACATAATTTACCTTGATTTTAGCAAGGCTTTTGGCACTGTCTCCTGCAATATTTTGGTACCCAAATTAGGATGTTATAATCTTGGTTGGTATGCAACTAAATAGGTAAGAGTCAGTTTGGATGATGGGGCTCAGAGGGTCATGTTTATAGGTCATGCTCTACCTGGAGGCCAGTAACAAGGGGTCTGTTCTGGGTCAGGTCCTGTTAAACATCTTTACCAATGTTCAGTAGGAGGCAATGGCATATACTGTCATAAAGTTTGTAGATGGTATCAAATTGGGGGTTAATAGTAGATACACTGGAGGAAAGCGCTGTTATCCAGAAGAACCTAAACAGGATGGCAGAATGGGCCAATGGGAACCTCATAAAATTCAACAAGGACAAATGCAAAGTTTGGCACCTGGAAAGGTAGAGCCCTTGCAATGATTTAGGCTGGAGACTGACTGGCTTGGGAGCAGCTCTGTGGAAAAGGCCATGGAGGCCTCATAGACAGCAAACTGAGCATAAGCTAACAGTGCCATGGTCACAAATGGGCCCAACAGCCTCCTGGGCTGTATTAACAGAAGCAGATAGATTGAGGGAAGGGGTCATCCCCATCTACCTAGCTCTCATTAGGCCACATCTGGAATACTGGCCTCCCAGTACAAGACACACATTAATAAGCTGGAGCAAGTTCAGCGCAAGACCACCATGATGGTTGGTGGCTGGAGCACCTGTCCTGTGAGGAGAGAGTGATGGAGCTGGGCTTGTTCAGCCTGGAGTAGAGACAGCTTTAGACAGACTGAACAGCAGCCCCCAGTGCCTGCATTGATATACAGGTTGCTCAGAGAGGTGGTGGAGGCCCCATCCCTGGAAACGTTCAAGGTCAGGTTGGACGGGGCTCTGAGCACCCTGATCTGGTTAAAGCTGTCCCTGCTCACTGCAGGGGGGTTGGGCTAGATGACCTCTAAAGGTCCCTTCCAACCCAAAGCATTCTGTGATTCTGTGATTCTATGAAATCTCTTGGTAGCTATGCCTCACATTCTGCTTGAATCTAGGTCTGTTCTGTCCTTCTAGACAATATCTTTTCAGGCTGACAAAAATCTCTCCTTTTGTGACAGATGATAACAGTGACTACATAGAAAGTATCACAGATCTCTAAAGGGAAGTGCACTGGCTTGTCTTCTCTGTATAGTGTTACCATAGAAAGAGCAGATAGACACCTGAACATCCCAGTGTGCCAGATTCACCTTGTATGATTAATTGCATTTGGGAGAGTAACGTAAATGTTTGGGTCACTTACAGTTCCCCTGGGTATTATCAGACAAGACATACTAGGGGCAGCCCTGAATCAGTCACAAGCCCACCTTGGTGCTGGTTCTGCAGTGCAATTTAGACACATCTACTGCTGCATACCTTTAACACATAAGTTCCTACCTTCTGGTATTGCCCCCAGGAAAGTTAACATGTTAGGTTTTATTTCAGGATTAAAATTCTTGACAGATAAGAATGTCAGAGGGAAAGCAGAGGTCGGATGCTGACATCAGAGAGATTCTAATGCTGAATATAGTAAAGATGCAGTATTACCTATGGATGACATTGTAGCTGGTGAGGGTGCAAATACAGAAATAATTGTCAGTAATGATATATAAGAATTGTGGAAGGACTACTCTGTGTTATTTTCCAGGAGAAACTAACTGAATTCTCACCAGAGAATGTTGCAGTTCAATTAAAAAAAAAAAAAAAAAAAGTAACAGCATAGTTCAAAGAATTGAGATTCACCCTGAACACAGAAAGAGCAAAAAGAAGGTGGCAGGTAGAAGGAGGGTTTGTATGTACGCATGGGAGGGATTGGAAGGAGAGGTACATATGTCATCACTGCCCTACCTTGTTGCTCTTCTGAGATCCCCTCCTGAAATACCTGAGAGATGGTCCTCTAACATATCTTCATACTGCACATTTCTGTGGGAGTCAGCAAAATCCTGCCTTGCCACGAGAATCCTCCAGGTTGGTGAAGAATAAATTTAAAGCTTATACAAGTTCTTACATAAAAATAGTATTTGTGTCAGGTCTGTGCCATAAATATGTGGTTTAATGCTGAAGAAACCGAGAAGAGACTAACTCATAGAGAAACTTCAAAGACAAATTAGGAGTTCGGGGAACAGTTAGCTAAGCCACATTAAAACCACTCTGTAGTTTTCTTGCTGAGTTCTGGGGTAAGTAAACACCTTGGTAATCAAATTGATGTCATTGTCCTGGAAGTTGAGAAGTATTGTGATATGATACCTATCCAGTACCCGACCCCTGCAAGTGCTAAGACAGACATTTTCTGCCCATGTTTTTGAGATTGCAATTCTCACATTTCAGCCCTCATCCTGGAAAGTTTCCATACAAAGGAAATCCAGGCATGCGATTCAGATGGGAGCTGTAGGACTCTGAACAGATATTGGTTCAGATGATGAAGCATCAGGACTCCATGCCATGATATGACATTATACGTAAAATAAGGATACATGCATCCAAAAGAAATGAGACATTTTGGGTCACAGGTGGTATGGCTGGATTGAACCATGTAGCAGAATGACAGGATTAGGCTTGAAAAGAAGTATGGTTAGCCCAAAATTATATAACTGCTGATGTACTTTGTCACATGACACAGTACATGGCACAGGAAGTGTATGACGTCATAAACCAGTTCTACCTGTGCCTGCAGGAACAACCGTCTGTGTGGGTTGGCACTAGTCCTGTGGTACTAAACAGATGCCCTAGTGCAGAACTTTCTTCAGGTTGAGAATATGCCCTTACCTCTCTTTCCATGCATGACCCTTATTTGATAGATGCAACTGCTTGTTGGGCATAAAGATCTGCTGTATCCGATAGGTGGAGCTACTGAGCAAGAAGATACCAGTATTGTAATGAAAATGTGTTAAAACATGGGTCATATGGAGGCAAAAGGGCAAACTAAAGGCATGATAAGGCTATGCAATTGAGGTAATTTGATGGGAAAAAATGAAGATATGTTTGCCCTGACATACCTTTTTTCCACTTGGTAAATCTGCACCTGGACAGACCTGTGAAATAATGGTGAGTTTTTACCAGTTTTGTTGTCTAGGAAGAACATAAGCAGTCCATAATAAGAACGCTTATAGAAACCAGATAAGCTTTTGCATAGCCTAAAAGAGGTGGTAGTTCTTCCTTTTCTCTTCTGAATTGGTGTACTCAAGTCACTTGAGATGATAGGTGCACAGACACTGAGGGAAAAGAGCTGAGACATACATGCATTAATCTGAGCTCAGAGAAAGACCGCCAAAGTGGAACTCGGAGCATGCAAAGCCACCTAACTTGAAACCAATAAAAACATTGTTGGTAGCCAGCACAAATTAATCTGGCCAGGTTTGTACAACAATCATGCGGCATCACAGAGGGACATGAAATAGCCCGAAGTGCAGTTTTGCTTTCTATATTGCTTGTACTCTCATAGTTTCTACTGAGTCAGTGTCTTCTGCTATTTGACATATTTTTGACATTCCTTATGGAAAATTAGATAATAAAGTCTGTGGAGCAGGGACAGTTGCTGTGTGCTCCATGTTTGTGCACTTCCTAATATAGATAATGTGAATATATTGCCTAAGATTTTTTACTTTGTTGCTGTTCATATTAGACTTTTGCCTAAGGTGATAATTTTCAATATGTATCAGATTCTTTTCTGTGTGGTTGGGTGTGTCACCAGCATTTCAGCAGTAGGGTGGGTTATACCAACATGTGAAAAATACAAGGGAAAATGTATGTTAGAGACTCCTCTATGTATTCCTACTGTCTCCATCAGTTTATAAGCTAACTGCTCTTAAGGTGTTTCTTATCACCCAGTTTCTGCTCTGTCCTTAAACTTTTCCAGGTTCTTGTCTCTGCCCCTGGAAATCCCTGCCCTCTGCTTCCGTTTTGGCTAATCTTGATTATGATTTTTGGCCTAGATTATAAAGCAGTATAGGCTCTTTTAAAAGTCTTCTTTGAAAAGACTTATTTTGAGAAGTCTTATTTTGAAAGACCTTTTGGAGTGGACTTTGAAAGGGCTGTGGGTCAGATGCAGCGCAGAATGTATCGTGTATAGCATGCAACATACCCTCTGCACCACAGCTAGGAACCTGGCACCTAGTTCTAAAATCCAGTTCAGGTCAGTTGGGGGTTTCATCCTGCTCCAGAGCTAGGTAGGGAATTCACAATGGCCTTCTGCAATGAATGAAATCTGACAGAAAAACTGTACTGGAGCAGTGTCACAATGAATTATGGGACAAAAAAAAAAAAAAACAGAGCGACATCAAAGCAAGTAAGCACTCAAGTGAAACCTTTAGAGATTAGTAGGAACAGGAGAGGAAATACTTTTGTTAATGCACATATTTTTAAGTTGAATTTTGGCCATTTAAGCTGCAGTTTAGTTAATTTCTTTTTCTAAAAGATCAGAGAGAAAGTTAATGAAAAAATATTTTTATTTGTTTATATGTTTTGTTTAATTCACCTCTTGGAGCAATTCAGTGTAAATTCATTGAAGTCAAGGGACCAACCATCAGTGGATTCATCCTTCTGTCACTAAACTTATTCTGACATAAGGAATGGACTCAGCAAACATTTCTAGATAAGGCTAGTACTTGAGTACCGCCTTTGTAAGATTTCTGTTCACAAATTGCAATTGAAATGTGTGTTAAGGGCTGAAGGGACTTGTTTGATTTTTTGTTTTTCTTTTTGTTGTTCTATTTTAGCTGCTTCCTTGCTCATTACATTGTTCCCATT
The DNA here is from genome assembly GCF_030463565.1 of Pelecanus crispus. Taxonomy (NCBI): domain Eukaryota; kingdom Metazoa; phylum Chordata; class Aves; order Pelecaniformes; family Pelecanidae; genus Pelecanus; species Pelecanus crispus. The sequence goes on from NC_134643.1 coordinate 24,386,770, forward strand.
AGCATAATGTATTGGTTGTGTTTGCACAGCTTTGCCTGCCAAAGGCTGCCCTGCAGTTGTACAGCCATTGGGGTAACCAGCTGTTACTTATTTAAGCCTCCATCATTTTGTATGACAGAGTAACTTAATTATGCCCTGCTTGAAGATGCTAAATAAAATTATCTTCTGAACAAGTGTACTTCACTTAATATTTGTCTTTATCTGGTACTTGAACTCTGACACTTAAGCCATGTGCACTAAATAAACAAACACATTTTAAAACTAAACCTCATATCAAGCTAATTATTGCAGAGTTAGAGGTTGTTATATAGTATTTCTAGAGCACGGTTACCTTTTTAAATAATGCATATTTAAAAGACTTCAGAAAACAGAAACTAAAATGTAGTTAATAGTATAATAAACCAGCAATTAAGGTTAAACTTTTTCTATATTTTGTGAATATAAGAAATAGATGGTCAGTCAGTGCTGGTCATTTAAGAAAGACAGGATTTTAATACTTTATAAATTTCATGTCTGGACAAGAAAGAAGATTGCTTTCTACTCAGAAATATATTCTAGTTATAAGAATGTGTCAGTCAACAACAATGGTCTCTCTGTGTTATAGCAAACCATTTGGTTTTTATTTTAATCCTGGAGTATGAATTAAATCCAAGCCACACTTTTTTCTTTATCCTGGTAACATCTTTCCTTAGTTCTCTATAAGGCAGATTTATTTCTTTCCCTTTTTCATCACTGGACAATTATACATATGAAAGTGACAATTTTGGGGTTGCCAACTGGCTCCTTGAGTTTTGAGTGTTCCAAAATGTCAGATTCCATATTTTCAAATGGATTATAATTGAAGATGTGCCAATCTACAAGAATTTATATAATAGTTGTCCACCTGCCACATTTGCTAGTTGATTTAGCTTTAGGGCAAACACAAACTTCATTCAAAGTAGATACCTGAAGACTGATTTAATAATAAACATATAAAATAAATTTTGCTAAAAATTATACAAGTGAAAAAAAAAAGATTCTTTAAATTGCACTGCATCTGATCTAGATGAATTTATCTAAGTTGTGCAAGTCAGAATGCATTTGACTAAAGAGGGTTATAATTTTATAAGTGTTTGAAAGTAGTATGAAAGTGATTTGAAGGCTGGACTACATCTCTGATAGAAAATCTCTGGAAATCTTATTAAAAAGAATATCTTTTAGTAAATAAAATTGGAAATAGAGTTGAAATTCATCATTGTACAGAGTACTCAGCTGTAGCCCAATACATATAATTTTTTGTTGCTAGGAAAAGTCTACAGCCTTTACATTAACCTGTCAACACATGCTTTTGGGATATATTTTGGCTTGTGTCCTGAGCTTCTCTTAATTGTGATAACAACTGTCCAGCAGTCAGGAGACTATTGCCTAACTTGTTTCAGCTTACCTCTCTGAATACTGTATATGGTAGAGATCTAACAAACCTGTGAAGCCACTCAGTAACAAAGTAACAGGGACTTAATTACAATTAATAAGCAGTTAATGGGTGGAAGTAGACTGACTGTAGATGGGAACTCATTTTTAAAAAGATGAAATAAGCACACAGTGTTAGAAAATATGTAAAAGTAACCTCAGCTGGACCCAAACCTAAGGAGGAGGGAACACCAACCATCAACATCATACACCTTCTCCTGGTTGAAGGACTTGGGATGCTGACAACTCAACATAAACTCCCCTTTCTGCTATTCTTCTTTAGGAGCCAGAGGAGCACGGACAGGGTGTGTACCGCTGGAGAAAAGGGCTTGATACTCAGAAGTTCATTTATAACAGATTTAGCTACATTACTAATAAGATTTTCCTGTAATGATTAAATAATTTGAACAGTAAAAGCTAGTATCATTGTAACTGGATTAATAATAATATTTGCTATAGTTTTGATTAGGCTGTTATGATTTTAATTAGACTAACAATAAATTCTTTTGGCATTTTGCCTGTAAGATCTTAAGTGTAATACAATATACCATAAAAATTCTATTTCTACATTATGTTGAAGGTTTAATTAATGTATAACATAAAAACTACTTTTAAATAATCTCCTTCCTCAGGATTTCCATGCAGCACAGTCTTTTTCCAATATGGTTATTTAATACTGACATTTTTTTTTACTGGTATTTGGATATTTCTTAGATTAGTTTTACAAATTGTGAGTACCTACCTTCTACTTGAGCTTTTGGAGTTCAGTAGTCCTGAATATCAGGACGGACAATTTTTTTTTTTACAACAGACATAGTAGAGATTGGTCTTTGGTCAGTGATTGACTACTGTGGCTCTATTTATAGCAAGGCTGATGAGATGAATGGATCACATGGCCCTTTAAAAACCGTAATACTGAAACAAATTTTGTGCTGTGGTATATGTAAGCTGTATGATAGTGTGATATCTAACCTAACTTATGAGAAGACAAAAGAATCAGATTACCTACTGATATTTTAAATTGCTTTGAAGGTCTGCAAGGCGGTGCCTAACATTTTCCATGGGACCTATGTCCTGAGGATGGACCACAGTAAAGCAGCAGACTTTACTACTGTTCTTAATAAAACATTGTAATAAGTGTTGCAGATGAAGTAAAGCTGAACATTTTTTTCTCTTCAAAAATATTTGATATTTGAGAATTTGATAATGCAGCACTTGTTTCAGTCTAATCTTGTCCATTTTTTGCTGGAAAACATCACAATTTCTGATGCCAATATTCTATGACATTATCTGTAAAACCACCAACTAGGTCTACAGGGTCTGCAGCAACAGAAAAATTTTTGAAATGTAGCAATTACAGAAGAGCTAAAGCATCTGAAACTTGTATACTGAAACAAACAAAGGGAAGAGGGAGGAACAAACCCAAGGAATTAGGCAAAAAAGCCATTTTTCTAGAATTTTACAGTTAGAGGTGACTTTTGCCGATAGAAATGACAACTGCCATCAAGCACATACCCAGATTTCTTCCCAGGGTTCTGCAATCTATGTTCAAATCTGGACTGCCATGTCTGCACTCCTACAGTTATCACTATTAGCCAGACTGAGGACAGATTCTGTATGATACATGATTCAGCCAAACTGTATCTTCCAAAAAAGACATACACATCCAGATTAAAGGCATCAGGTGAGGAAAGTTGCACTCATACCTCCGGTACAGTGTTTTAATGGCCCTTCAAAATCAGTTTAAAAGTCCTAATGCCCAGGCCTATACCATAGCATTGTTTCATTGTCTACTATATAGACACAGTGGTAGAGTATTATATTTATATTAGTTGTTCCCAGCCCTTTTTTCCTCTTTTTATTTGATACATTACAGTGGTATCCTGATACTCTTTGTGTGACAAAGGAATTGTGTCTTGTTAGGAAATGAGATGAAGAAATACACAGACTTGGACAACCATTACTGGTCCATGGAGAAGTTGTTCCCAAATGACATTAGAAAGTCTTGGTGAAGTGAATGTCTTCAAATTCCCACTATCTGAGTTTCAGGAGTTGTCTTTGGTTGGGATACAGCTGTCCTACTATACCTCTGTGGTAAAATCAGGTATTGAGAAGTCACTGGAAAATATTTGGATGAATTAAAGTTAGTTTTAGGCATGTGGTGAAGAAAACACTTTGGAGGGGAAACTATGCAATGCAAACTTTCTAATGTGCAGTTGTGGAACATACCATTTCCAATGAGCACTTGACAGCTTTGAGTCGTCTGTACCAACTTACCTTAAAATAATAAATACAATGCTAAAAAAAAGACCTAGTAAAGCCATTTCTTTCTTTTCATAATATAATTTATGTGTAGAAGGGGAATACTTATAAACATTGCAGGAAAGGTCAGAATTAGACTTAAGTGGAAAACCTGAACAGTGAAATCATTACCATAATTCAATTTCTGAAATTCAGGTATATGCATGTTCTACTGCAGCTACAAGCTTTTATAGCTCCTCTCACATCCAAGCTTTAATGAAAGTTCATACTTTTTAAAGCTGGCACACATTTAATTTGAAATCAGTTATTAGATCTTTCCTTTCTCTTAAAGTTTCTGAAAGCAATTGAAATTTACAGATAAAAATAAAGAGGATTTGTTTTCTTAGTTTTCTCTACAATGTACAGAATTACACCCTACATTTACTGCTTGAGATAATAACCTAATGAATGTTGTACTTTCATGTTTGTGAAAAAGCTTTGACTTTTTCCCTCAAAGCCTCATTTTAATTGGTAGTTTGATAAGGAATGTTTTTAAAAGGTTAAAAAACATAAATGTTAAGTAGGTTCCCATCTTGTCTAACTGAACAAATGTTTGAAGAAGAGTCATTCCATGAAGTTTATCTTATACCTGGCAAATAATCTTGTTATATGAGCAAAACAACAACTGACTTGCACCTGTGATTTTTTTCTTCAAGAAAAGATGGATTTTCTTCCCACAGGTCCGCACAGAAAAGTATGTTGTGCACTGAAAACAATAAAAATCTGTAGCTGTAAGCTTATGCGGATGGAGGTTCTGCAGAGAAGCATGAATTCTTTTGTTAGTTATTGGCACCTGCCAGCATTGTTACCTCCCTGTTTATACTCTCCTGGTTGCAAATATATTTGCCTGCAGCCAGCCTTTTCCATGTTGATTTTTGGTGTAGAATCCATTGCATGGCATTTCTTCCTGATTTGTGAACACAGCTGTGAAACCGTAAGTGTTGTCATCCAGTCAGTTCTTTAGCAAGCAGCAACACGGGCAAAAGCAATTGTAATGTTACGGCATGTGCATGACTAAAAGAAAGGGATTGTCTTTTTCTAAGCCCTCTATATTCTGCAGTAGAAGGAGGATGGCTATGAATGTTTTCAGTGTTTTACTGTGACTAAAAAGACTCATGCTCTCTCCACCACAAACGGAGAGGGACAATTTTGCTGTCTTTCCCAGTCTGTGGGGTGCCTGTGGATAGATGGCATGTATCTTTTTTTTATGATGCATCATTTATCTTCTGGCTGTAAATGATCTGGTAAAGGCTTACAACAGCTGGGAGTGATGGCAAGAGTGGCAGGAGGGAATAAGAGCAAAAAACCCTTGTGGGAAGCAAAACTTGCTACATTTCTGGCCTTAAAAAATGAAACTGGCTGAAGGAGCTGAGAAGATTCACATAAGAGACATAAAGTATTTGGTAACAAGGATAAGGGAAAAATTAAATCATTATTCAATCTTCTGCTCTGTTACTGGCAGCGTGGGACACGTTCAAGAGTGCCTAGCTGGGTATATCTGTCTCAGCAGGATGGTTCAGACTTCAGTATTTGATGCTGAGGCTGTTTCTTTAGCCTGTGGGGAAAGGCACTTCTTAAGGGCAAATTGTATAGAATTAGCCAATAAGAGACATTAGACCAGCTGCCTCTTTTTAAACATCCACTTCTCTTTGGAGTGCAAGTAGCTGAGTTGGAGCTACTCTAGGCACCCCAATGGCTTGAGATGTACCAAGCCTTCCCTCTGTGGTTTAGCACTTCACTAACTGCTGGACTTGTTCATCTTCTGTGTTACAACTACTAGCAGTTAGAGAACTTGCACCAAAGTGGAAAACTTAGAGTCAATTCACTCAAGAAATCACAATAGCTGTATCTCCCACCTATCCAGGATATACTATTAAAACCAGATTAGGGAATAGGCTGGGTGGAAGGTACTTTAGATTTGACCTACTAAAACTGAGTGGAAAAGAAAAATAAATAGTAAGAGAAAACCAGCAATTCTGAAGTGTGTGAAAGTAGGGGAGCACTCAAACCAAAGAAGCAATCTGGACGAAAGTTGTGACATTACCACTATTTTATTTTCTCTAATGAAAATGGTTGCTTTGTGTTGAACTCAAGGCATGCTGTGTGCATGACATTGCTTCTGCAAGCACCAGACTGATGGGACACTGCTGGGGACCTGGGCAGTATTTCGGTTCTAAGCAGTGAAGCCTAGCTGAGAGGTAGTCATTCAGCTACCTGCACTGGGACAATTTGGTGCACACACCCGCTTTGATGCACAGAAATTTTTCAGGTTACCAAGGAGGCAATTTAGTTTCAACTACTTCCAAATTGAAGAAGCCATCAGAATATCTGTATTCTTCCAAAATATCCTTTCTGGGTGCCCAAATATTTCCTATGTCACAGCCTATGTCTCAGTGTTGAGAAAAGGAGATACATAGTCCTAGAATCAACAGTAGAAGATAGAAAATCCCTAAATATCCTCATGGCTATTATCTATTTTAGCTGCTTAGGCAGTCAGAGGCTACATTACCAGGCTTGTAGAACCCTTTTGATGAAGAAAGGGTGCAGGTAATTTGTGAGATAGACATATCAGGTGTCTGAGTGGGTACACAGGGTCTAGATCATGTACATGAGACAGTCTGTCGTTGTGAGGGATCCTTTGTCAGTTGTGGAGGTGGAAAACAGTACATAAGAAGTCCTGTATCAGTTCTGGTGTGGAGCTGGGGTAGGGGTTGGAGACAGGAAGGTATTTAGGCCTCAAGTTTTTCCCATAGTACAAAGATTTTTCTTTTTTCTTTTGCTACCATGATTTATTTTTCTGTCTTACATCTTCTGACTGTCAAGAACAAGGAGAATAGTTATAGCAGTCTTTGTTGCATCTGTGAAAGGCTTTATTGGACAAAAAGTTTGTAGTTCAGAAGGGATTTTAGTGTGAGGAGTGCTGAAATTCATTTCTGTGTAACCATGAATTGTGAGAAAGGGACCTTTATTCTCCTATAACTTAGAGTGAGCTACCACTGAGACACATGAAAAATTATTCAGACCTCATATCTTATTAAACTGAACTACTTTTGTTGCTCCTTGATTTTTAGAGCAGCTAATTCTGTAAAAGTTACAGGTAGTTATGTTCCCAGAATAATAAAAGTACCCAGAATGCACAGCCATAAAATATCATTGTCCTCTGGTCAGGGATAAAACAGGGTAAGAGTCAGACAAAAGTCAAACCAAGTGTGTGGCATCCTGTTTGCTAGACTTGTGCTTCACCAGACTGAAAAAAGGGGGATTCCAAAGATGGGGAAGATTAGGTGCAGGGAACGTTCCTGTCCTATAAACAGACTCTCAGCCTGCAAATGACTGTTTAAAAAGTAGGGCCTGCTGTGATAGAACAAGGGATAATGATTTTAAACTAAAGGAGGGTAGATTCAGACTATAAGGAAGAAATTTTTTACAATGAGGGTGGTGAAACACTGGAACAGGTTGCCTAGAGAGGTGGTAGATGCCCCATGCCTGGAAACATTCAAGGTCAAGTTGGACGGGGCTCTGAGCAACCTGATCTGGTTGCCGATGTCATAGAATCATAGAATAATAGAATCATTTTGGTTGGAAAAGACCTCTAAGATCATCTAGTCCAACCAGTAACCTAACATTACCAAGCCCACGCTAAACCAATTAAGGGTAGAGTAGCAATTTCATGTTTCCTGGCTTGGTGGCTGGATTATTTTTTAATGAAAGTAAAAACTAGGAATCATTAAGGTTGGAAAGTACCTCTAAGATCATCAGTCCAACCATCAACCCAACACCACCATGCCCACTAAACCATGTCCCAAAGTGCCACGTCTACCCGTTTTCTGAACACTTCCAGGGATGGTGACTCCACCACCTCTCTGGGCAGCCTGTTCCAATGCTTGACTACCCTCTCTATGAAGAAATTTCTCCTAATATCCAACCTAAACCTCCTCTAGCACAACTTGAGGCTGTTTCCTCTCGTCCTATCGCTAACTACATGGGAGAAGAGACCAACACCCACCTCACTACAACCTCCTTTCAGGTAGTTGTAGAGTGATAAGGTGTCCCTTCAGCCTCCTTTTCTCCAGGCTAAACAATCCCAGTTCCCTCAGCTGCTCCTCATAAGACTTGCGTTCTAGAACCTTCACCAGCTTCATTGCCCTTCTCTGGACACGCTCCAGCACCTCAATGTCTTTCTTCTAGTGAGAGACCCAAAACTCAACACAGTATTTGAGGTGCTGCCTCACAGTGCCGAGTGCAGGGGGACGATCACTTCCCTGCTCCTGCTGGCCACACTATTCCTGATACAAGCCAGGATGCTGTTGGCCGCCTTGGCCACCTGGGCACACTGATGGCTCATGTTCAGCCGGCTGTCAACCAACACCCCCAGGTCCTTTTTGGCCAGGCAGCTTTCCAGCCACTCTTCCCCAAGCCTGTAGCGTGGCATGGGGTTGTTGTGACTGAAGTGCAGGACCCGGCACTTGGCCTTGTTGAACCTCATACAGTTGGCCTCGGCCCATCAGTCCAGCCTGTCCAGGTCCCTCTGCAGGGCCATCCTACCCTCCAGCAGATCGACACTCCCACCCAACTTGGTGTCATCTGCAAACTTACTGAGGTCACACTCAATCCCCTCATCCAGACCATTGATAAAGATATTAAACAAGGCTGGCCCCAAAACAGAGCCCTGGGGAACACCACTAGTGACCGGTTGCCAACTGGACTTAACTCCATTCACCACTACTCTCTGGGCTCTGCCATCCAGCCAGTTTTTTTACCCAGCGAAGAATATACCTGCCTAGGCCATGAGCCGCCACCTTCCTTAGGAGAATGCTGTGGGAGACAGTATCACAGGCTTTACTAAAGTTCAGGTAGATGACATCCACTTCCGTCACCCACTAGGCAGGTCACCAGGTCATAGAAGGAGATCAGGTTGGTCAAGCAGGACCTGACTTTCATGAACCCATGCTGGCTGGGCCTGATCCCATGGTTGACTTACACATGTCTGTTGAACGTACTTGAGATGAACCGCTCCATAATCTTCCCTGGCACCGAGGTCAGGCTGACAGGCCTGTAGTTCTCCACATCCTCTTTCTGGCCCTTCTTGTAAATGAGCATCACATTGGCAAGCCTCCAGTCATCAGGGACCTCCCCTGTTAAGCAGGACTGCTGATAGATGATGGAGAGTGTCTTGGCAAGCTCCTCCACCAGCTCCCTCAGTACTCTCGGGTGGATCCCATCCGGCCCCATAGACTTGTGGGCATCCAGGTGGCATAGCAGGTCATTAACTGCTTCCTCCTTTATTATTGGGGCTTCATTCTGCTCTCCATCCCTGTCTTCCAGCTCAATGGGCTGAATGCCCTGGGGATAACTGGTCTGGCTATTAAAGACTGAGGCAAAGAAGGCATTAAGTACCTCAGCCTTTTCCTCATCCTTGGTGGCAATGTTCTGCCCTGCATCCAACAGAGGATGGAGATTCTTCTTGGCTCTCTTGTTGTTGTTAATGTATTTGTAAAAACATTTTTTATTATCTCTTACAACAGTGGTCAGATTGAGTTCTAGCTGGGCTTTTGCCTTCCTAATTTCCTCTCTGCATGACCTAATTTCCTCTCTGCATGTCCCTGCTGATTGCAGAGGGGTTAGACCAGTTGACCTTTAAAGGTCCCTTCCAACTCAATGTATTCTATGATTCTCTGATTCTAATAGGAAAAAAAATCAGGCCCAGACTGTCATTGACAACCAGTCTCCAGTTGAGTATGCAATTGCATTAGTATATGGATCAGACTGATGTGCACACCACACACAATGTACACGTGTGTACATATGTTCAAAGCCTTCCTGTCAAGGTCTAGCAAGTTTCTTAAAGGCCTTCTTTCTCATTAGCTTCATTAAAAAGTAGTAAGGGTGATCCATGCAAAACAGGATCCCTGAGGCCAAAGCTCTCTAAAGAATATATTCACTCTTTGAAAACTGTTCTGTCAGAAAATTCCCAACTCATTCTAGTTTTAATGTTTCAATAATTATAACAGCTTGTTCAAAAACACAGCAATCATTAGAAATAAATCTCACTGCATATGAACTGTAATTGCAACATGAAACTATCTGTGATTTGGGTTTTTTGAAATAGGCTGTTGTGCTTGTCATTTCAATTAAATCCACAGAAAATACATTATATGTAATGATATAGCTCATGCAAAATACCTACACTAAGTGCATTGAAATCCACGGGCTCTTATTATTTCAGTGAATGCATGATCAGATATAGAATTGATTCACTTATGAAGTTTACTTGAATGTAAACATTCAGGCAGACATGTTTTCTCTTTACTATTTCTAAGAGCTTGGCACTATGGGTCTTCTTACCACAAAAAAGGTTATTGGGATCTACCATAATGCAAGTATTTTTTTGCTAATATGAACAGTACTATTACATGAATGTATGTATTTTATCCTATAACATCCAGAGGTTTTTTATCTTTTTTTATCATCTAACTGTTATACTGAACCATGAGAGAAAGATGAGCCTTACAGCTTGGGTACTTGATAAGGACTTAAAAATTTATATATTTAAATGTCAGGCATTGTTACAGATTCTGTGGGTGAGGCTCAGCTAGCCACTTAACTGCCATGAGTTGGATTTTAAAAGATGGTAAGGCTTCAAACAAGGATTTTTTATGTTTAATGGAATATTCATATGCACTACAGTTTCTTAAAGGTATTACATGCATTGATTTCAGTTTTGCAAATCCCATTAGGAAATATATGCATCTTTAGGAACCAAAATACTTTTGCTTTTGGACACCTCTTAATGCAACGCTAAACCTGAAAAGCCACAGCTGTACCAGTTTAAATGATCAGCCAGTTTGGTTCAGAGAGAAATGGATACGTTGTTGGTGCTGTTTGCATGTGAACATGCATCTGTACAGAGGTTCTTCCACAGAAGCCTGACAACAACTGCTTATTAATGTAACCGTGTGAGGTTTTCATTAGAAGTGTTCATGCAAAATGTAGGTCAAGCTCTTCTTTCAGGCACACCACTGTCGTTTTGGAGATTGAAAGGAATGGAATTATTTTACTAGTGTGAGAAAGACTATATTGTATGTATTTCCTGACGTATTGTCTTGATGTATTATTGAAGAAGGAAGGTGGTGTTCCTATAACTTTCTTCAGCACAATAAGGAGACAATCCTGATTGTCTTTTCAGTCTGGTGCTGTCCCTGAAAGAAGGTTCAGCTTCTTACAAATTTTGAAGCATTGTCAGTCTTTTCTTAAAGAGCAGATTGGGCTATCCCTCATTTTATGGTAATATTTGGCAATTTTCTGTACAATTATACAGATACTTTGCAAGGTGGTTCAGAGTGACAGTCCATGCTTCCAAAATACACTTGTCACATTTCTCACCTAACATTTTTTTAAGTGAGAGCACAGTTTACTTGTAATCTCTAAGGAGAAAGTATCTAATGGAAAACTTTGTAAGGTGAAAGTCATTAAAAAATGTTCAACTATAATAGTGACTACACACCAGTTTATTTTGTCTCTACTTTTCTGCCAAGGGCCAAGTTACCCAAGGGCACTTAATAAAAACAGATGATCTGAAGCTGACATTGCAGACAGACTTACTACCTTGTCTCCAGGTTAATGTGATAGTATTGGCTAGTGCTTATAATCATGCCTGATAACAATGTCAGTGAATCCTCTGCCAAGGCAATGAACAGGTTTTACTTCAGTATGTTTTTCAGTATAACAACATGATTACTGAGAGATTTCCTACTCAGTTTAGCAAACCACACAGAATTGTAAAATAAAATCGTTGTCTCATAAAATGTCTAATAAAACATAATTTCTGAAGAAAAAATAAATGCTAAGCAGAACTAAAATTAGTATTTCTAATATACTATCTGAATACTTCTGCAGATAGAAACTTCTCTCTGCTGTTCTTATGGAGTGATCATTGTCATTTTCTTTTATGGGACTATGGAAGACCAGAGTTAGTTTCTTTTTGTAGGTGGTAACGCACAATAGACAGACTCACTCAGAAATGTCAGATTTTTGCTTTGTATCTATAGGGGACTGAGGTCCTCTATGATCTGATTTCCTGGTTCCCTGATTTTCTGATTTCTTAGTTAGGACTGTGACTTATTAATATATTTATTGTATGCCAACAGAGCACTGTGACTACAAGTCAACAGTAAGGTGGAAAAGTTAAAAACAACAACAAAAAATGCCCCCACTAACAAACTGAAGAATATTCAAGCTTCACCTCAGAGAAACTAACTTTTTTTTTCTCCAAGCTTGGAACTCAAAGAGTATATCAAAGATTTAATTAGATTCTGCATTATGTCTGCTGCCAGTTGAACCATGCTGTATACACTACTGAATCACCACGTGGAATACTGTTGTAGAGGCTTCTGTGTATTAAAGTAGATGATACAAGGCTAACCCTATTGTCACCCCTCTTTTCCTGTACAGACATATTTGTTTATTTTCTGCAAATGCAGTTGCTACAGCATCTTGATTACTTTTATGAGAATGAAATTTAATAAATATTATGTTGTTTCTACCACCTACTCTTAAGGTTAAAAAACCAACATGAAACAGCCATACTTGACTATAATTAAAGGTAACCAAAGTCAAGGGTCCTTCTGATGTATGCATAGAAAAGGAGGAGTGTTGTTGGTTCCCTTTCCACCTAGTATTTTTAAGTTAATTACTTTATTTTCCTTCTTATATGAAATCAATGTAACAATGATTTTTTTGTTGTTGTTTCTTTCCTTCCCCAGATGTACATCCAGACAACAACACTTACTGTCTCCATGAGTTTAAGTGCTTCTGTGTCTCTGGGCATGCTCTACATGCCCAAGGTTTATATTATCATTTTTCATCCAGAGCAGAATGTTCAAAAACGGAAGCGGAGCTTCAAGGCTGTAGTGACAGCTGCCACAATGCAAAGCAAACTGAGCCAAAAAGGAAATGACAGACCAAATGGCGAGGTCAAAACTGAACTGTGTGAAAGTCTTGAAACCAACAGTAAGTCATCTGTAGACTTTCCCATGGTCAAGAGTGGCAGCACTTCCTAATAGATGTACGTTCACAAGAATGCACTTTCTTTTAATAATAAACTTTATTCTTTTTGTCTGTTCTGCATGAATCCAGAGATGTGTCAGAATTCATGTACTGCTGAATGTGGGAATGCCTACAGTTGTTGTTTCAAACAAATTGTTTTTCACAGGAGACTAGTCAAAAAAAAACCCCAAAAGCACACGCAGATTTTGGAAAGTCACATCTTTTTAAAATGATTTGGTTTAGCTAGTGCTAATTTGATGTGTTGTGCATTTCTGTGCCAGTTGTGGTATGTCCTGACAGTTCATGAGGTGTATTTATGGTCATCACTGTATATTCAAAACTCAAAGGCTGTTGAAAAAAATATAATGAAAACAGTTAACATTGTTTTTATTTTGCATTTAGATATGGAAATGAAAATAATGCTATTTACCTTTCCACCTTAACTTAATATTTGTTGACTTGGTCATTTATCACAACTCATGTGTACTAACACTTCCCAGAATAACCCTTCCCACCCAGGTTTTCGTTGTGGTCCTACTCATCTTGGTACAAAATCATGATAATTCATATACAGCTTAAGCATTACATGTTCTGATATGTCTTGTGTTAGTAATGGGAAAAAGTTCTTTCCCGTGTCAGAAAAGTTCTTGAATCTTGCCACATCTCTAAATTACTCTGGTATAGAAGAGAACAGAGGTTATAGCTTCCATTCCACCACATGACATACAGTCTTATAAGCTGGACCTCACAATAATAATAATAATCAAATATGAGTAGAGCCAATAACTTTACCACCAGAGCTTAGTAGTTAAAGAGAATTGGTTTCTATTAAGGAGTTAGAAGTCACATGGGATGAACAGCAGCTGTTACAGTTAAAGACAAATTTTTCAGTCAATTTACTGCAAATGAGGGTTTTTTGAATTTTTGTTACTTTTTGATGATGTTGACAGGAGATTGAATAGTACTATTTTGCTTGAGTACATTCAGACAAGTCAGTATCAAGTTTGCAGAAAAATATTGTACTTATTTCAGAAAAATGCAATCCCCCACTGAATTCAATCAGAGTTTGCCAGATTGAAGACTATATAAAAATAGTCCGTAAGTTTACTATACTGTAGTTCCTGATGCATGGAGGATACTGAGTGCAAACCAACTCAAAAACTCATGACCACTTGAAAAACTCATGACCCTTCAAAATGTGTAAATCTGCTAGACTAAGATATGGGTTTATGCAGCTTCAGATTATGACATATAACAAAGGACAAAAGGAGAAAGGCAATTAAATTCCTTGTGGATCAAATAATGGCATGGAAATATGAAGAACTCAATATTTTTTCAAATCTTCAGAAGTCACTAAAAGAAAATTCAGAAAGGGAGAGGTGGATTTTGCTAGGTTTGCAAAATGATAAACTTCTGAGGAAAGGTCAAAGGAGGGCTTCCACAGTAGATTAAGAAAGAGCATTAATAAGAAAGACTTGGTTATCTGTCATTTATCTACTGTACCTAATTAAGAAATGCCGTGTCTGGTATTCCTTAAACTATGATCATTCATAATTCATGAAAAAAGCTGCTTCTCCAGTAGTGTGGTATATGCAGCATAATGCTTATTTACTGTGCTCTAAACATGATTTTAACAGTAGCACATCTATACAATTCTGAGCTCACTAGGAGTACATCCTGACTAGGCTTTGATCCAGGCATCATAATGTTTCATAGGCAAAAATTCAGAGTCAAGTTACTTGCACTCCAGAGAGCTGTCCTTTTATAACAGCTCTTGGCCTCAGGACAGGTTTCTCTCTTCCCCAAAATTGTTCTGTACCATTTGGATTTTATCAGCTTCCCTCTTTTCTGCCAAAATAGTTACTGTCCAGACTTTTGGAGGTTCCTGTGATTTATCAGTGCACAACGCTACATAAGTCCTTTTCAGTAGGTCAATAGTAACAGCCTCTGAACATTGCAAAATTTCTTCTTGCACGGATTCCATGTGAAGTAAATCTTTCTTTTCAGTGATAGTATATGAAGCTGATCACAAAAAATCAGGCTATTCCTAGTATACCAAAAGGGTGTAGTAAGTGTTTCCCAACATTTCTCAAGCACAAATACTCGTAATGATAACAATGCTCATGACTAGGTGAGAAATAAGATGAGATGGTCAGGTAATTCCTTTTGCTTCCCATCCAGAGACAGCTCTGTTCTGTCTGGTTTTTTTTTTATTCCCTGTAACAGACTCTATTCCATGTTGTCACCCACGTGAATACAGTCATGGGTTTTTTTTGTGGGAAAACATTCATATTAGTGGAAAACAAATTGTATCTGGGAAATAGGATGAAAAAAAATATCCAGATGCAATTACAGAAGGCATAACGATGACAAATACTTTAAATGCATATAGGTCAGATCACAATAATCATTCTAAATTGCTTTAGATCCTCTTTTATTTTATTCTTTTTCTTCTTGTCTCATTCCAACATCAATGCAGTAACTGGAGCTAGAAAAGAGTGTTCATTCCCACAAATATTTTGAGCCAAGTCTGTTACTTTTTCTGGCCATCTATGCTTGCCAAATGTGGTTCATGTTATTACTATGAAATGCTAACAGTCTTAAAGAGCAGGACAACAGCTGCTGAAGCTTTCAGATCCCCGAACAGGAACTGTAGGCTTATTACAGTGAACTATAAAGACACTTGCAATATTTATCAAGTATATAACCATTGTTTGGAGTGAGATTAAACTTAATACATTTTGAACTACTATCTACACTAGCTTCCTGTGCTATCATTTTTAAAGTAATAACACTCAGAACTCAATAGGATAATTTTTGTTTCTTGATCAGTCCGAGATTAATTCTGTCAAAACTATTCAAGTCTCAGATACACAACAAAGTTACAGCAAATTAACAAGTTACTCTAAATTAGCTGAGGTGTAGTAGCTACTTATTTTTGTATTTTGAGCTTCTTGCAAATGTCCTCACATAATTCAGTTTACTGAGTTGTGATAAATCTGATTATTTTACATCACTGTGAGCTAAAAACATACACATGAAAAGTTATCATAGAACTCAGCTGATACAGGGTAATGTGGTAAGATAGCTTAACCTGATCACGTATTTGAGCCTATCTTCAGGGTGAGGGAAAAAAATAAGCTCTGCTCCCTCTGTTCTTTTGTACCCAAGTGTGCGGTGTTTGCAGATGTGCATTTATTTGTTATTTCTTAGCTGGGAACAAAATCCTTTTATGCTCTAAGGAACTTGGTGCCATTTCAGCAGACCTGCATTATTTTCAGAAGGAACTTAACAGGCCAAAGGAAAAATAGAATTCTTTCAGAAATCCAGCTGTGGGAGCATGGGAGAGTTCAGATGGGAGCAGTACATCCCATCTGAAAGATCTGAAAGATGTAAATGAGGCTATATTTGCTTCAAGTGTCCCAATACATGCAAATAAAGCTATTTCATGTTGGTGCTGGAATACTGTGATTGATCATGTGAAAGACTTGCTTAGTGTGCCAAAAGCAATCCTTTTATGTGTTAGCTCTTCCAGACATGAAGTACTAGAGTTACCTGTACAAGTAAGAAATATTAAGTTTTGCAGCTTCCTTTTGATTGTTCATTCATATATATACATTCTTAGGGAACAAAAACTGTGGTGATATGTGAATTATAATGGTCTGGTTCTGTTGTGTCTTACAAAATGGCAAATGCAATACTAGAATCAAGTTGCTTAGAAACCCAAAGAAAACATGAAGAAAAAGCAAGCAGCAAACTTATTTAAACTACCTAGTATTCTTTTGCAGCAATTTTAGTCATCTTTAATTTAATTTAATCTTTGGTGCAGGAAAGAGAAACTGTCATTTCTTGGTTTCTGTAGTCTGTTCTTCCCAAATCGTCAGATTGTTGGGCTGGTTTTAGGAGTTAGCATGAAGAATCCTTTTCCTATCTATCTCAGCTGTTCCCACCAGATTTTATATAGAAAAAAGAAATTGAAGGAATGAAGGAAGGTATGGGAATAGAATTAAGATCTTTGAATCTATAGACCAGACGGCTTTTTTTGCCATCAAATTATTTTCATCCAGCTGCAGTCTTCACTGTCAAAAGCAGAACATATCTGTAGCAGATGGGTTATAAACCATATTTGGGAAGCCAAATTCCTCTTTATGCAGTGTGACATAGACCTTATTATAAAGACAAGAAAGAGACTCAGTCCCCCAGCAGTCTGATTTGCCATGTACCCAACTGGTTTAAAATTATGGAGCTGCCTGTGAGACCTGATGTCACCACTTCCCTCTTCCTACCACCTACATTAACACAACAGTGGAAATTTGGGCCATATTTTCTACAGCAAAGGGATAAGATATAAGGGCTAAAAGCTGACACAAATTTCCACATAAGATTCACATTTTTTCACTTTTACGATAGTAAAGGTGTTTAACTTTCTCAACATATTGCCTCATTCTGAACAAGGGGTATCAGCTTTGCCCAAAGGAAGAAATGATCAGCTGACCATCAACATCAAGAGATCATAATAGCTTGGCAGCTCTAAAATACAGCCTAGGCTCTCATAAGCATTTCTGCTGGCTCACTTATATGCAGATGCTTTGTGTCTGAAGGCTCTACAGAGAATATGTGCTGTAGGCTCAGTTTTGCTAACTTGGAGAGATGTTTCCCGTATTAGGCTTTGCTCCTTTCAAGGAGAATTAGGCCTCCTTCTGGAAGGACAACCCACCACTAGCTGCAAAGTTGTCATTAACCAGTAGAAGAGAGGGAAAAATCCAAGCTCTAAATTAAAAAACATCTATACAGAAATTAGCAGAATAATACCAGGCAAATAGCATGTTGAAATTCTGTTACTGGTATGCTAAGACCACTCATCATTGTTCCTCTCTATTGACCTCTGTTTCCCCAAGTCATGAACAAATTAAGAAGTAAGTAATCATCAAGAACACAAAACTTAAGATCCAACTTACTCACCACTTATATAAATGCTTAAACTTTCTTACTTTATTCCACGAACATAGGGCACGTTATTTGGAAATATAGTTGGACACCATCTGAGTTCAAATGTTAAATATGGGGGGGCGGGGGTGGGGGGTGGGGATGGGGAGGGGAGGAGAGTGTCTCCTCTCTTGATTCCAAAAATCCTGAACTTTGTTTTTTGTTGTTGTTTGTTTTTGGTTTTTTGATTTACAGCCTCCTCTACCAAGACAACTTATGTCAGTTACAGCAATCAGGCAAACTGAGCAGGGATGAAATTCACTGGAAGACCTGGAGGATGGGATCTTGCAAATAAAGACTTTACCACCACCAGAATTCAGTCTTGGAAATATCAGTAGACTACATTCAAATCAATAGTCAGTTTCCTAAAGGACAAGGATTAAACAAGAGGCAAAAGGCAAAAAGAGACAGGGGAAGGAAAAGTCCTGTTTTATAACACAGAGACAGTGTCAAGCTTCTGAACTGTTCACTCACAAAAGGAAGCAAATCACAAAAGAAAAAAAATATTAGCTTGTGAAAAAAAAATGCTGTTGAAATAAATCATGTCTGATGTTATATTTGTAAGTATTTTTTTGTGATTGTGACAATTTCCTTTCCTGTCCTACATTGTTCAACTCGTAAAAGAAGTTGAGTTTGTTTCTTGTGACGGCTGACTGAAGTCCTGGGTTATGCTAAAATAAATGCAATGGTCAATGCATGCTAATTTTTATACAAAATAATTTATTTCTAATAATAAAGGAATGTTTTGCAAATGTGGAGACTTATTTTGTTGCAGTTTTAAGGAAAAGAAGTCCTTACACTGTTGTCTGTTGTTTGTTTAGAATGTGCAGTAAAGGTGGGTGTACAAATAAAATAATAATCATGGCATCAGAGGAATGCAGTGTAAACTCTAAGCATGTGTGTGTGTGTGTGTGTGTGTACGCGTGTGTGTATGTACGTGCATACCTGCATGCATATGTGTGTGTGTACTCTGCAGTGTGTGAATTTATTTGTTCAAAGCTTTGTGACTATATTTTCTAATGGAAGGATTTTTCCCCCTTCTCACCTTCAAAGTAAGTGCATTTTATATGTTTGTAAAGTGAATGAGTCCTGACGGTAATTATTTTGTATGATTGTATTATATTTTTGAACCTCCACTAATAATTTTGATCTTTTTCATTTCTGGAACATACAGTTTGTAAGACTTTATGACAGCTAGACTGGATTAAGCTGAATGTCTATTCAGCCTAGTATCCTGTCTCTGACAGGGGAATGTAGCAGATGCTTATCTCAATAAAGGTGACTTTGAAATAACAGGAGAGAAATCAATGGAGAATTTGGAAAGCAGTAACCTAGTGGATATATGTACTATTGCCTTATTAACACTTTAAAATCAAAGAAATAGATCTCCATCTACAATCTTCATGTCTTCTAATTCCCATGTCAAATGATTGTGTGTGCATTAGAAATGATTATGCAAAGAGAAAGAGAATTCATATATATAACTATCATGTTAATAAACCCCTCCAAAGAAGTTTAAAAAAGACAGCTAGGGACTTTCCACTTTGTTACTATACGTGTTATGCTCTTTAAGACTTTTTCACTCCGTACACTACTTACCATTCGTCAAGTCAATGGGTCTTCACAACCAGTTGGTTATTAAATGTTATTTCTCCTGAGTTAGCCTGGATGGCTCCTTGTGCTTTTTTCCTCAAAGGAGCTGTATTTTTATAACATATTTTAAAGAAGCTGTGGTGGGTCTTATATTACGCGAATGAAAGTTGAAGTATCTGAAACTGAATCACTTTCTGTTACAATGTCAACATTTAAACTCCAGCACAGTCAGCAAACTGCATGACGGTGAATTTCCATTTTCAAAATGTTTGACAAGTCACAGTTAGTTTTTCCCAGAGTTTAAATACCTGAATTATTAACCAATGATTGCTTTGATATACTGTGGTATTGTGTGTTTGGTATGTGTGATATATTGTGTGAAAATTCCTTTTTTGACTATGCCACAAGTACATCAATCCCAAACATATAAACCAATATGTGCTTAATGTTACGCATGAGAGTACTGCAGCTAATGCAATGAAACTTTAGTTCTGTTTTGTTAGCTAATATCTCATCAAATTGAAGTTTTTGTGAAAATGGATTGATTAGATCAATGTTTTAACAAGACAGACTTCCATGTCTAGCATGGATTTCCTAAGAGAGAAAGACAGAAAATCTGTTTTATCTGAAAACCAACATTTTGGCACAGTTTCTTTTTAAGAAACCTTTGAAAAGTTTAGGTTTCAATTCACAAAAAAAAAAAATTCCAAATGTTTTGTCTGTAATATCTATACATAATAACATAAACATAACAATATACATTTGAAAAAGCAGTACATAAGAATTGCTTTTAACACACATTTCATATACACATAAACATATTTTATATACACATAAAGATTAGTATATGATATATAAATATCTTCCAGTTTCACAGTAGTCCAAAGAAAATGTTGTTCCAAACAGATTTGCCAAGACCAATATACACTTTTTTTGGTTGAACAGTAGGGTAAAAATGGAAGGCAAATTATTCTGTGCATTTTCTATGTCATTCTGTCTGAAACATGGAGTATATTAAGCCGATGAGTCTCACTGGTATTAATGTAACTCATTAGATAAGTGAGCACACAGTATGAATTACGGAATGAACTGGACATTTTCAAAATACAACAGAACAACACTGGTCTACAGGTTTGACTTCTATAGAGTAGTTATGTGCAGTTTATGCATTTGCTTAGAATGGTGCAGACCTGTCTCCTGTAACTGTGATCAAAAACACATTCTTCTCTTGTATCCCTCTAGAACTATGGAAGAAAAATGCATTTTATTTCTGAATGAAATGTCAACGTTGTTCTCTTCAGCTTAGGAGACTTTTTCCTGTACAGACAGTAGCAGTTCAAAAGATTTTTTTCTAGCAACGTGATTTGTGAGTTCTGCTTCCCAGACTGTGTCTTCAGGTAACTTTAAGTCCCATTTGTGCAATAGATTGTGCATCAGCTCTACAAGTCCTGAATTCTAGGTTAGGTGACCTAAATTTTTTGACCCCACCTGAGCCCTACTTGGCGGATTATTGATTAAGAGGCTGCAGTCTACAGACTCTAACCAAGAGTGGTGTACCTTTTTCAGCATCATCATTGAACACAAACAGTTCAGATGAAAGAATCAAATATTTTTCAAAGACTGATTCTAATTACGTTGAGTGGTCTTTTTTTTTAGCTTACTGGGGCTTTGTATCCAGTTTAGCTATGATAATAAAAAGCAACCTCCTAAAAAAAAAAAAGAAAGAATTACTATAAAGAAAGAACCAGAGAATTATATAATATAGTTGAAGAAAAAATTGTTATAATTTTGTAACATGAGTATAAAACAGGATAAACTTTAGAAAAATTGCTTCCACTATTCTTTACATTTATATTACAAGGTCCATTTTTACGAGAAGATTGGGGAAATTCAGTCAGCAATAAGAAGAGAAATTCCCGCAGAGTCTGTTGTCATTGTGCCTTTGAATACTCGTACAGCTGCTGCATTTTTCTTCTCTGTCTATGAAACAGCCATCACTTAATCTTTCTATAGAGAAAACTCACTGTTTGTTTTTTTTAAAGTTGTTTTTCTTTAACAACCTCTGTTTCTACTTTGTTCTGCTCTTTATCTTATGGCTTCACATTCATAAAGCTACAGTTAAATCATCATCAATATTTCATAGAATCATAGAATCACAGAATCGTTTAGTTTGGAAAAGACCTTTAAGATCATCCAGTACAAACATTAACCTAACATTTCCAAGTCCACCACTAAACCAATTAAGTGTAGAGTAGCAATTTCATGTTTCCTGGCTTGGTGGTTGGATTATTTATAATGAAAGTAAAAACTAGGAATCATTACGATTGGAAAGGACCTCTAAGATCATCATTTCAATCATCAACCCAACACCACCATGACCACTAAACCATGTCCCAAAGTGCCACATCTACCCGTTTTCTGAACACCTCCAGGGATGGTGACTCCACCACCTCTCTGGGCAGCCTGTTCCAATGCTTGACTACCCTTTCCATGAAGAAATTTCTCCTAATATCCAACCTAAACCTCCTCTGGCACAACTTGAGGCTGTTTCCTCTCATCCTATCGCTAACTACATGGGAGAAGAGACCAACACCCACCTCACTACAACCTTCTTTCAGGTAGTTGCAGAGAGCAATAAGGTCTCCCCTCAGCCTCCTCTTCTCCAGGCTAAACAACCCCAGTTGCCTCAGCCGCTCCTCATAAGGCCTGTGCTCCAGACCCTTCACCAGCTTCATTGCCCTTCTCTGGACACGCACCAGCACCTCAATGTCTTTCTTGTATTGAGGGGCCCAAAACTGGACACAGTATTTGAGGTATGGCCTCACCAGCGCCGAGTACAGGCGGACGATCACTTCCCGAGTACAGGCGGACGATCACTTCCCTAGTCCTGCTGGCTACACTATTTCTGATATATGCCAGCATGCTGTTGGCCGCCTTGGCCACCTGGGCACACTGCTGGCTCATGTTCAGCCGGCTGTCTACCAACACCCCCAGGTCCTTTTTGGCCAGGCAGCTTCCCAGCCACTCTTCCCCAAGCCTGTAGCGTGGCATGGGGTTGTTGTGACCCAAGTGCAGGACCTGGCACTTAGCCTTGTTGAAACCTCATACAGTTGGCCTTAGCCCATTGATCCAGCCTGTCCAGGTCCCTCTGCAGGGCCATCCTACCCTCCAGCAGATCGACACTCCCACCCAACTTGGTGTCATCTGCAAACTTACTGAGGTCACACTCAATCCCCTCATCCAGACCATTGATAAAGATATTAAACAAGGCTGGCCCCAAAACAGAGCCCTGGGGAACACCACTCGTGACTGGTCACCAACTGGACTTAACTCCATTCACCGCTACTCTCTGGGCTCGGCCACCCAACCAGTTTTTTACCCAGCAAAGACTACGCCCATCCAAGCCATGAGCTACCAGATTTATCTAACACACACAAAGATTCTGCAGGTTGAAACTTGGCAGGTATTGTCTCAACATATATGCGAAAGAATGTAAATGGAAAAAATAAAGTCCTGAGGCAGATGTATCAGAAGGTGGCAACAATTTAAAAACTGGATTTGGCCAATGATCATAATACAGTATGTTCTAGTTATGTACAATACAATTAGAAAAATTAAAGGAAATTCATAGGAAAGGGCCATACAAAAATATAAATGTTCAGTATCCATTTTCACATACCTTTTCACTCTCTTCCCTTCAAAGTATATTTTGATGTCCTATGGCCCTAACATAAAAACTATTTGAGTTAATGAAGGTCCTACCTTCAATTTAGCAGATTTAAGTTTAGGCATCAGATGCTTTATCATTAAGTTAAACTATAGCTTTTTTAAACTATTAGCTTTGAATAAATGGCTGTCTCTGAAAGCTACACTACTTATATATCAATTTTCAACTATATTTTAATTGATAATCATAACCCTTAAAATGCTTCATGTATACAAGTGTCTCTGGTATATATATCACTCACTTGTTTATTAAAAAAATCTGTGCAAATTAGGTTTTATGAATTAAATGGTGTCATGGGACTGCTAAGCTAGATCTTCTGTTGGCCTGACTTTGAGACAGAGGGCACTCTTAAATCACCTAGTCTTCACCTGTATCTGAAAGTGCACAGCAACTAGAGCTACAGAGGATCATTTTAACCTGATCTAAAAGAAATGATTGTTGAGGGGAAAAGAACCAAATAGTGAAATCATTAGAGGAATATAGACTATGATAGATAACTCTCTTTAGGACTGATTGAAGTTAAACACCTCAGTACCTAAAAGGATCTAGAACTTGGAGCTTTCCATTTATAAACAAGGAATGGGTAAAGGTCTTGAACTGACTTGCAACCTTATTCTGCAAATGCATTGCCTCACTTCACAAATGTGAGCAGTTCATTGTAGAAAAATTAAAATGCATGCAGATCAAAGCCTGGGTTGGTGCCTCTAGCTTGCAGACAGGTGACAGGGTGACATCCTCGTCAATGGCACTGTCTTCCAATAGAAAAGCTGTTCCAGCATTTTGGACTGGATGATCTTAAAGGTCTTTTCCAACCTAAATGATTCTATGATTCTATGATTCTATATAAATCTAGCGCATACTAGTTTCAGTATACTTTGGCAAAATTTACTCTCTCCTACCAACCATATGCTTCCAGAGACCCCAAAGATATATTGTATGCTAAAGGTTTGACCCAAAGTCAAGTGGAGTTCACAGGAGTCTTTCAATAGACTTGCTTAGTCAGAACCACCCAGAGGGACTGGACGGTTCTACTTATTTCTAGTCCAGGCTGCAACTTGAAACCACCTAATGACTTATAAATCAGATGGGCAATACACAATGTCAGAATACAATCTAATTTTTATCCAGAAGAAACTACTGTTGTTATGAATGAGGTCCCAGTGATAAGATCAAAAGATGTATGCTAAAAATACAGTGACTGAAGTATAGTATAGTAATGAAAGCCTGCAGGGTATGACTTATGCACATTAGTGAGACAGTGTCTGAAAATGTGACTATCCAAGTTTTGTTAAACAAGGGGTTTTTCTTGAGTATTTTCAGTCTGCTCAGATTTCACAGTAATTCAGTAGGTGAGATCTTGCGGTTTAATAACTAAACATTTCTGTAAGCACAGTAACATTTTTTTTTCACCTAAAATTATAAAAAAGTCTTCATTGCACAAACTTAGTGTTTAGTTCCCATCACGGATAAGCAGTTTTAAAATTGTTATTACTGGTCATTTATGTGTGAGTACACTGAAACAACTCCATCAGGACACACAACTTTGTTCTACTGAGATCAGGAATGTGTCCTTAATGTTGTTTTGTGACTACAGGATAGCTACAATGAGATATGAGTGACCCTATGTATCAGGTCAATGAACCAGAAATTAAATGGAACTTATAGACAATACTTTAACTGTTCTATAGAAAGAGTAATGGGCTACTTTGTCAAAAATCCCTTTTTCAAGATATGCCTAAATAGCAATTTCCACAGCAGGGTTTTTAACTACTAGTAATAGCTCTCTTCCAATTAATAGATAATATTTATTACTAACTGTCATAGTTTAGCCCCAGTCAGCAACCAAGAACCACATACTAGTGGTAAATAAATCCAAAACACAACTCTATACCAGCTACAAGGAAGAAAATTAACTCTATCCCAACTGAAACTAGGACACTAACCAAGGAAAGAAATGAAGGAAATCATTCCTAACAGATCCAGTTTGTAAATGTATTGTATTGGAATATAACTTCCTCATTTATTTGTCTACTTAAAGAAGAAGACATAGCATGGTGGATGGATAAAGAGAGAATGTCTGTCTTGCAGCATTCTTTTGTAATGCTTTGGTTTAAAAATGCACATGAATGATCCAGCTTATTTCAGTATCACATCAGCCATTAAATAAAATGATAGCTTATCACTACGCTTTCAAGTAGCTTATGTGCCATCTGGTAATATTAAGAAATTACATATGGATCTACATATTCTGGTTAAATTTTAAAGAGCAAAATCCAATGACAGAAGAGGTAAGCATTACTTTTCCAAGTTTCAGTGGTATCTAATCTAATGGCACCTTTAGCATTTGTGGTACTGCAATTGTTTGCATCCATAAAACACCATTATATATTTTACATGCATGTTTCATTTGCTGTGGATGATTACCTCCTGCAATCTAATTGTGAAATGGTCTTTTTCTCAGCAAGGAGTAATTTCTTTCTGATTTTCTCCTGAAATTTCAGTAGCTAATAGGAGACCGAAGTGTATGTGTCACTAATCCTTATTATATTTCCCGGGAAAGTAAATGGTTGTGATTAATGGGATACAGCATATACAAAAAATAACAGATCTTATCTGTGGACTGCATCCTATACTTCTGAATATATGCACGTTGTATTGTCTCCTCTTAGCTTCTTACTTGGCTTAAATTTACCAGTAAAATCATAAGAAGTACAAAATACATTTGGTGGAAATAATCTGTTGCATCTGTGCAATGAAAACAAGTTGGCTGGTTTGAAAGACATATTCAGCTGGAAGAATTTTGGTTATGATAAATTAAAGGAAATTGGAAAACAATAATGATTCTATTAATTTTTTTTTTTTTTTTTGGTCAGGAAATGAACTACAAATTAGGGTTGTGTTAAAATTCTTTCAGTAATAGCGTTATGAATATTTTCAAAGTTTGTCTGTAAAAGGTCACTGTAGAAGCCTTTTTACATTTCATGAATGTTGATAAGTCTGTAAATTCTTCCATTACATTGAAACACTAACTAATGGAGAGCAATAGTTTTTCTTGTTTGGCATTATAGTATGACAGCAGGTGGGTTAGCTCCCAGGAACTTACTATTTTCAATGGCACAGCAGCAGGGAAGAGAAAAGAAAAGAGCAAATAAAGCAGTGTCCCCCAGACCTAATACTATGTTAGAAGTACAGTAAGACGCACAATATCTTGAATGGCAAACAAAGTTTTTGTTTGCATTACACAAATTACTTGTCTCTTGGTAGAAGTGAAGCAATATGACATGCAGAGGAATATGGACATGAAAGAAAAAAAAGAGCAGTGACAGAAGCACAGTACCTAAAACCCTCACGGAAGCAGCAGAAAATGTCGGAAAGTTTCACTATCAAAGAACTGTGTCAGCTCCAAAGAGTCCACACTGACCTCTGTCAAGGGCACGCAGCATCTCCAGAGTGTGCGTTAATCTTATGTACTCCACAGAACTGCAGCAAGCAAACATGACAAAATAATCGATGGGAGCCGTCGGAGCTAATGTTGGATGAGGTAGCAAATAAGAACATAGACTCATTTTTCTTTGAGAATCAAGAAAATACCATGATGGTGTCGAAGGAATACACACAAATTCTGCAAAGACCTTCAAATACAAATATTTTAACATTTTATTGACAAGGTGTAGGCTGGGATCAAAGGTTGCAACATATCCTTTAATATAGCACCTGTCTTTCTGCAAATGAATTAGCTCATTCTCTTTTGTCAAAGACTAATTCTGTGCTGGAATTCAGAAAATCTCTGGAGCCTTCCTGGCCCATCAGATCCTAGTCTGAGAGGTAACTGAAAATTACTTTCCAAAATAAAAGGAAAGTTTTGCTGTTAAATTGAAATTTTCTCACTTAAAGTTGCTATTTTGTGGGACATGCTATATTTAACAAAAATAACTCCGAATTTCCAGCTCTCCAGTATATTAAAAGTATTCAACTGAGTATGTCTGATAGCTTTAATTACTGTCTGTTAGAAGGTCTTGTTTTTCTTCTTTATTGGTCAGATGTAGAAGAAACACATACTTAGAAGCACACACAATGGTCAATACAAGCATTATAGAATGTCCTGTTCCACGGTGTTGTCTAATATCTACAAGACTGGACGTGCACTAACTTCATCCTGATCCCAAAGGAAACAAAATGTAAATTGCATTGCCAGTATCAGTTCCTGTTTCATGCAAACGTACCTTGGAGGTTCTTTGAACAAGTGATAAGCCAAAGTTTAGTATTGTTCTCCAAAATTTTTCTGCAAGATTGATGTCATTAAAAATTGCTATATGCGATGCTAGTTTCAAAGTCTTATTGTGTGCTGTTTACCTGATACAGCATATGCTCTGTTTCTGGGAGTTTACTCTACTTCCTAAGTTAGATGAAGTGTCTTTGCTGTCTTTGTGATCATTGACTGTCCATACTAAATAAG
The DNA here is from genome assembly GCF_030463565.1 of Pelecanus crispus. Lineage (NCBI taxonomy): Eukaryota > Metazoa > Chordata > Aves > Pelecaniformes > Pelecanidae > Pelecanus > Pelecanus crispus. The sequence goes on from NC_134643.1 coordinate 24,414,327, forward strand.
TATGACCTTTCAGAAAATAAACTATTTTTATTTCATTTATAAATTTTCTTTTTCCTGCTTTTGCTAGAGTGTTGATGAACTTTGAAATAGATATGTTTTGGTTTACGACTGATCACCATCTTTCCTCAATACAGCTTCTGGTAGTTCTCTTGCACTTCAGAGCTTTTTAACCAAGTACTAGCTTTGGTATCATGGAAGGAAACATAGGAGAAAATCCATGGCAACAACGGTCGAATATGAGGAATAACAGGGTGAAAAGTGCTTAAAGAAGGTGAAACAACTCCAGAAAACATTCCTGGTTGGAGACATGACCAATTGCTTTCTTCTGAGCAACTGAAGAATCATACCTAAAGACAGTTTCCACAGGCTGCTCCTGGCAGTCTGCCTCAGCGGCTTACTGTTTTCTTAGAAAATCTCAACAACTGGATTAGCCTTTGAATACTACCTTTTTTTTTTTTTTTTAATAGACTTTTCATAAAATCTCAAAAAGATAAAGCAAGAACGAGCGCAAAGGTGAAAATGAATGTTGGAGATTAATATGATATATTGAATTGTCAAACTTTTGGGGACTTGCCTGTTACAAGAAAATAAAATCTTCATCAGAGATTGACCTATTCATACTTCTATTTACTTATCTATTTCTTTACATATCTCAGATATTGCAGACTATAAAATGTAAACCTCAATATTGTTTCCCTGCTGTATTTAACTCAAATGTGCAGTTCTTACTGTGTGCATAATTTAGAGATGATACAGAGTTGTAAATATAACTGTATTCATGTATTCTGCCCCAGCTCCCCATAGTTTTTCATCACAAGTGACAGACATTTCTAAAAACAATATGCTGTTAATTTCTTCATTCCTATAGTTCATACACTTATCTGAAAAGGCAGAACAAGTTGCAATCATTTTGATATACAGAGGTTATCATTTCTTGTGAGAGTTTTCATCTGTTCTCACTGTCTCCAGTGTGACACTGAACTGACAGAAAGATTAGTTTTATATGAAATTCAAGGTATTTTTCACTGAATGACAGCTATGAAGTGCACAATTTGCAAGATAAAATAACAAAAATATGATTATTTCAAATGCCAGACTGACGGTACTTTATAAATTATTGCCTAAAGCATTGAAAGTTTAGGACAGATCCTTGAAAGTGTGTTCTAGACATGGTTTCCAATGATGATGTTTCAGAACCTATATCTTCACTTAAAAAAATGAACTGTTACCTCAAGAAACAGGCCACATATAAAACCAGAAAAGAGAGAAACAACAATACTGGCAACAACAACATAAATATTGCAGGTGAAAAAAAGGAACCATGTGTTTTCTCAGAAAGTCTGATTAATTCGGTGCTTTTTATAGTTATGTATATTGCTTTGCCAAGAAAACAGAAATGAGGCAGTACAGGTAATACGCTCACAAAAAAAGTAATCACACCGTACTTTCTGGTTGTTCTACATTCGGAGCAGTGTTACATATACTTAAAGTCTCTAGCGTGGTACTATGACTTCCTCCAGGGTTTTTTTCTTGAAAGAACCATATTCATGATCCCCTTGTAATAAGCCTCCTTAAACCACATACTGCTTTGCTTTCAAGAGCAAAGAAGATCAGCCACTCATAGGCAGAAGGTCTCTTTTTAATGACTCCTGTGTGTCCATTTGAGGAAAGTAATACTGTCCTAGACAGGTGCTTGCACATTTTCTGCCACTGGATCCTACCGTATACCTCTTAGCACCAAGGCACCTGACACAGCTTCTGACCTAGGTTTGATGAGGTTGCGCTTGAAAGCCAGGCTTTCCCTAAGCAGCACTAATGACAGCGGAATGTTTTTTGTGGTACGAAAACATCACTGGAACTCTTTCCCATCTGGGTGAATTTCCTATAGATATGAAGTCAGGGATCAAAGCAAGACCTTTTCTGGAGAGCAGAAGTGTAATGTCAGCTTTCCTGCCCAGTACGGTAAGGTTGAGCTGCCAGCTGCCAGGGCCAAAGGCCTGGTGTGCTACTGATGCAAATGAGACTCACAGCTCTCTGGTGTGGGGCAGCAGCACAACTCATCTGAAAAACATTTGCATAACTTGGGACTTGCAACAACACATCCTGACCCAGGATGTAGGTGTTATTGTTTATCTGGTAAAGTGACAGTAACAGGTAGATTGTGGGGTTTGTTTCTCTCAGTTAGATTGTGAAATTTCCGATACATAAAGCTCCTGCAACTGCATGGGGGAGGGTTATGAAGTTAATTTTACAATAAATGAACTCATAGTTTCTTGGAGATGCTGAACTGAAGAGACTGGCATCAGGTCATTTTCAAGGATCCACAATGTCTTCACTCGTATCTGTTTTCCACTGAAAGCTGAATTTGATACCAATCAGATATGTAATATATCGCCAGCATTACCAATTTTACGTTGCCTTTTGGCAACTCAGACTCTCAGAAAGAAAGACAGAAAGACAAAAAAGGAGGTTGACTGACATACCAGATATTCCTGTTTTCTATTCAGATGTCAAATGCAAATGTTCTGACATGTAAAGAGATCAAAGTATTCAGTCAGCCAGATCTTTGCTGAGCAATTAAATGAGTCTACAGAGGTACTATTCCTGCACCAAAAAAAGGTAGAATGTCTCCTGCATTAAGATAAAACAAATTATCCAACATTCTGTGAAAATAATTAGAATATCCTACAAAGAATTGCTGCTATTGGCATTTTGTACACAAAAATTTCCATATTCTAGTTAAAATACTGCTGAACCTGATGAATATTTTAATCACAATAAAATCACATTTTTTTCTGCTATAGGTCCACCCCTTATTTACAAACTTTTAGCTTATGACAGCTAGTGGCAGTACTGACTGACACTAACAGAAGCCCAGGACATAGGCAGAAGTGGATCCATGTGAAGTTGACAAACTTCAGGCAGATACTTCTCTGTATGTAAGAATCAAGTTAAATAAGCATGTGCAAGTGAGCCCTCAGAGATCTACAATAAAAGATGAGTTTAGGAGTATTGGAAGCTGGTGCTTGCTTTCAATATGAAAGTCTCCATCAGCACTTCAAAATGCCTGGTTCTGGCAACAAGTCCCCATCTGCATGCTCAGAAGCTTGCCAAAGAATATAAATCCATATGATCTGTTCTACAAAATACAGTCTATGAGGAGAAGTTTAAGAGGCGCATCAAACGCAGCAGGCACTGTTCATACCAATGGCACTTATCTTTTTGACCAAGGTGCTCATGGGTGGAATACTGTAGCAGGATGATATATTCTAATTATTACTGTTTAAGAATTTGCAAGCTGTGCAAGAGCATTAATCTGTATTTCATCAGCACTGTCTGAAGAAGGTACTTGGGCTCACAGAAAGTGTATCTAGAGGAGGACAAGTGGTGAGTCATCCTTAAAGATAATGATAGCAGTACTGAGACACTCAGATCATTTGTCATGTGTCAATTTTGATTCATTTTTTGAGGATAATCTGGTATTTTACTTTTTTTGGAAACATTCTTCCATTTCCCAACTACTGGTTAAGCCTCTACCCTGTGTGTGTAATTCACTCTGTGTGTGTAATTCACAGAAAACAGGAAAGAAGTGATTGGCAGACATCAGCTCCATTCTGTAACAGTGCTATCTGCTTAGCTTGCCTGTGATCAGAAATGATGAGAGAACCTAAGACTAAAGAATTTCTCAAATGAAGTACTATACTGTTGGTCTAGAGCTGAACATAATTTTCTTTCTTTGAAAATGCTTGAAAGATACTGACTGGAAGTCCCCAGTGGAATGAAAACCTGAAAATGTCAAAAGTTGCCATAGGACAGAATTGATATTCCCTCACACACCATGTATGCAAAAAAATCATTGGCACCTTATACAGGCCAAATAATTTTGTTGTGTAGTTTCTCTTTAATCTCTCCCAGACACAATTAGCAGGTTACTTGAACAGTCAAAATGATAAGTCTTGCAGCCTGGTAATTTTTTGATGGAAATCCGTAGGTGAAATTGTGGGAGTGATTTGGCTAACAGGCTTCAAGTAGCAGTAATCGCTTGTCAGTGTTAATGATAGGGCTCTGAGTGGCTACACAGCTTCAACAAAGTCACGATATGGGCAAAATGAGCTTGGTTCTTCTTTCTTCCTCTCATAGGACTCTTTTGCACTAGCAGCATCTCTGTGGATGGTGATCTTAGGGGTACCAGCTTCCTACTGACTAGACTTCCTAGTGACTAGACAGCAAATTTAGACACTTATGTTAAGAGTTTTCTTAACTAGAAACACAGCATTGAAGTGCAAATTAGGGGCACTGGACACTCCAGTATGTGGGCTGGATCCCTCTGAATTGGAATCATATTTCTATTTGTAGCAGCATTTCAGTCTCTAAACACATGATTCTTCTTAATGTCACTTTACTAAGCAGGAATGAAAAGCACTACATTGGCCCTTTCAAGATACTAATATTTCAGTTATAGTCCAATAGCAGAATTTAATAAAATTTAATTGTGGTGCTATTTCTGCACATTTAATGTATTCTGAACAGTTTTTGCAGTGACAGATTCCTTGATGAGTTTATGTCTTTTGCTTGATACCTTTCTTTCAATAAATCTACATGATAGGTTTCCGTAGTATAATGCTGTAGGTTCTGCCTTTGTTAAAATTTTATCACTGCAGTAGTACTGCCATGTTAAGTGTTAGAAGTGCATAGCAATCTGAATAAAATTACTTTAAAAAATTTTTAGAGAAGAAATTAAAGAAGTTAAATGGATGACAAACAGATTTAAAAAAAGAGTGAAAAGAGGGAAGAACTATAACAGCAGATATTCAGTAAAAAATAAAAAGGAAATACTGACCTTAGGGGATGTATATGCATGTACTCTACTGTCCTTTCTCCCTATATATACAATATCTAATAACTGAAGCATCACTTTGAAAAAGAGAATTTGAAGGTGATGTCTCTCAAAAAGAATCCAGTATAATGCAGATGTTTGGAAGACATTTATTATGGTATTAAGTTGAATAGATAATCAGTTTAGGGACCTACACTTTGTGCGTGTGTGTGTCTGTCTGCCTGCCTGCCTGTTTATTTAGAACAACCCAAACTTGTCAGACTAGGGTGATCTATCTGCAGCAGGCATTTATTAATTGACCTTGTCATAGTAGCTTGTGCTTTGATGATGCAAACCAATATCTTTTAACTATAGTATGCATCTCAGATCTATAGGTGTATTGAATACACTCAAAGTCTAATAGATATGAAGCTTAGGGACTGAAGGCTTTTCATCCTACCAGAACTTATTTCTCCTTCAGAGCTCCAGTCCCCCCAGGGAGTCATCTAATGTAATTGTTTTCTGAATGGCTTCAGTGATTTTGCTTTAATGATAATGCCCACTAGGCTGCTCCATGCGCTTCTAATCTTTTCCATGAAAAAGTTTTTCCTGTCAACTGCTTGGAGTTGCTTTTTGTTACTTTTCTGTTATTTCTAGAAGATAAAAATATCAAACTTTTGATTCTATGTATATGTGACTTCATGTGTACCACGTGGCTCAGTATCATACTTAAAGCTGATGAGCTAATGCCCATAGTTTAGTGTAGAAGCCAATAAGACATTATTTACATTATTTGCTAATGCCTGTACATGTCTGTCTATATACAGTGCGGGGCTGATGGTAATTGTTGATTATGATTAACTGAGAAATCTTCAACAGATAGGAATGTATTTTCCACAGTGCAACTAGCTTTATCGTTTATGAACAACCATAAGCACTAGATTCTTCTCACTGTGGAGTTAATCCAAGGTTTTCTGTAAGATACTGGTGTGTCCTGAGAGTTGAGGGCATCCAGTTTTCCCTGAAATGTCCAGGAGGCTACAAATTTAATAGGAAGAGTCTAATTTCCAGATCACTAAGTTATCACTGTCTAAAAAAATAAAACTGGCTGTTACAATACCTTGCCTGCTACATCCAGTTCCTGCACTGATATTTTCTGAGGAACTGGGAAATGAGCAGAGAATAAATAGCTGAGGCCTGTGATGAGGGTTATGGCTTGGGCACAGTGCCTGGTACTGTAGCAGTGCCACAGAGCTGCTGTTACTTTGAGGTAAATGTGCAAAGCAATTTAGGTGTTACAGTGCTGCACTCAGAGGATCAGACTAAAAATCAAAATCCACTAAAAACCAGTTCAAACCAGCCTACAGCCTGCTTTTAAATAGCCCTGAACTGGAGTGAAACTCTTCATTGAAGCTAAACCAGCAGCATTTCTCAAGAATTATAGTTCAGCTGAAAACATGATGACCCCAAGGGCAGATATTTTTGGATGCTTTCTCTGTGTGTATATGTATTTCTGTGCACATGGATTCACTAGGGGCTTGAAGGTGAGTCTTCCTACATTTCCCACCTGGCCTTCATCCCTCATTGTCTGCTTCAGAACCCTGTCACCAGCCTCAGCCTAGGGCTACAGTTTCTCTCCAATTCATCAGTCCTGAATAATAGACACAGGGAGAGAAGTGGAAGGAAATGCACTGAGCCCAGTGCAATGCTGCCCAGTGTCTGCACTGAAAAGGAGTTGAAAGCTAGCATTTGCTCTATTGTAGAACTCCTTGCAGTTTTAATTGTAGGACTTTTTAGTAGAACTGGTTTGAAGGATTTTAAAGTTAATGAATCAGCTAATGAACCATTGATTACCTGAAATGAAAATAAATGGTAGCAAGTTCAGGTACATGTGAATCTGTACAAGAACTGAACTCAAAAACAATTTCAGGTCTCTCTCTTGCGTTAGCCTGAAGACACCCTGCTGTATTGTGTAATGCACAATTCCAGGACTAGACACCTGAGATTCCAAACACTGCCCTGGATTCACACAATCCTGAGCTGATGAGGAATAGATCACAAACCCTTTTCAACCTCAGGACCTAATCACACAAAAACAGGTCTGGTTTCTTTGATAAAAAAAAAAAGAAAAAGAAAAATGTTTGATATCCTAACTGTTCAACATGAGTCAAATGATCTGGAATGTGGAAATCCAATATTCTTTCTAAACAAGTGAGTCTTGCCCACATAAAATGTTTGACACTCTTTGGAAGACCTTCACTGAGATGTCTTCAAGACAACATTTTATGGCACTTTTGAATACTTTTCAACTTATTGCTCAGCCAACATTTGTTTATTCTTCAAAACAAGTGGCTGAATCTAGTAATAGCTAGATTTACCACACAATAGTAGGAGATAGATTGGATGTAAGAAAACAAGTTAGTGGGAAAGTGGAGAAGCAATAACATATTATATGAGTAATAGGACTGACACTACTGAATGGAATGACTGAGGAAGTTAATGTACATTGTTTAACTGTTTCAAGTTCTGTAACTTGTAACTACCTCTGTATGAAAGGAGTTTCCAGAAAAAAAATTGATATTTACTTATTTAGAGGGATTTAAATGTTGATAATGTAGCTGTCTGGAGAGTTTATATGATTCTAGGATTAGCTAAGTGGAAATTCAGAGGATCCATATTTGTATCTAAGCTAAGGTCTTTTGTGGCTAAATGCCCAAAGGCATTTTAGTTAGGCAAGCCTCTCCTCTGCAGAGTACCTGCAGCTGTGTAGCAAAATTTTGTCATTTAGGACTGGCAAGTACAGAAAGAGCATGGAAGCAAGCATCTCCAAAGCTGTTGACATGTTCCTTAAGAAAACCCTTCTGCCAAGCAAAGATTTGCATAGAGATCCCTTAATCAACTCTGAGTTTTTAATATGTAACAAATGAACTTGTTCTGCAATGTAAGTCCTGAGAAGCTATAAAATAGAGTGTTTCAGTTAACTCTCCAATAGGTGCGTTTTTTCAGTTGCACTGACAAAACTGAAATATCTTTTGTTCAGTAAAAATAGACACTTGTAGACTGAGATGCATCCAGAGAGCAAATCTGCTGGGGAAGAAGACATTTCCTTTGTGAACACAGTTATCTTTAATTTTTATATAACTTGTCTGGGAAAAAAAAATCTCTTTGGAACAGAATAATATATTCTTTCAGTAATGGAGTAGCTTAAGGATAAGGAAATGATATTAGAATTAAGCTGAATGATGAAATGATGGCTAAGAATATATAGATTGAGAAACATAGGTAAGAAAGTCTTAAACTTGACAAGCATATTGATCATTATAGAACAAAAATCCAAAGATTGATTCAATTATCAGTCCTACAATGTATGTTAAAGTATCACAACCGTGTTTACAAGGAGTAATTACAAATACCATTAGAGCTAAAAATTATGCAAAATGCATAAAGGATAAAAATGCATAATTAATTAAAAAATAAAAAAAAACTTAGAACACACTATGCGTAGAGATTTTCTTCATTAAGGAGATGGTCTGCAACTAGATCTGAAATCTCTCAGCTACTACACAGTGTATTACCCACCTTCTCAAAAAGGAACCTCTTTAGGTTGATACAATTTTGTTTAAATTGTTGATTAAAAAATCTGTTTAAATGTTTCTTTAACAATAAAGTAGACAAAACCTCCAATAAAACAATGATAATTATAATAACAGAACCACAAACTTATTAGTAATCAAGATTTACTTAGAGACATTTGCTGCTAAATATGTTCTTAAAATCTTAGTTTTAACTCATGTTTCTCTTCAGTTATATTAAAATGGATAGTAAAATGAAATACTCTTATTTATTTTCCAACATCATGCAATGAACTTTTTTCAATAATCTCTCAAACCTAGGGACCCAGGAGTCCTGGTGGGCACCAAGCTGAACATGAGGCAGCAATGTGCCCTTGCTGCAAAGAAGACAAATTATATCTTTGTCTGCATCAGGCAAAGTATTTGCAGCAGGTGGAAGGAAGTGATCTTTACCCTCTGTTCAGCACTGGTGAGGCCACACCTGGAGCACTGTGCCCAGTTCTGGGCTCCCCAGTACAAGAGGGTCATGGATATACTGGAGAGAATCCAATGAAGGGCCACTATAGTGACTAAAGGATTGGAGCACCTCATACATAAGGAAAGGCTGAGAGAGATGTTACGGTTTAGCCTGGAGAAGAGAGGGCTCAGGACGGATCTCATTGATGTGTATAAATACTTGAAGGGAGGGTGCAAAGAAGATAGAACCAGGCTCTTTTCAGTGGTGCCCAGCGGCAAGAGGAGAGGAAATGAGCACAAACTGAAACACAGCAGGTACCCTCTGACCATCAGGAAACACTTTTTTACTGTGAGGGTGACCAAGGACTGGCACAAGTTGCCCAGGGCAGTTGTGGAGCTTCCCTCCTTAGAAATATTCAAAAGGTGTCTGGAAATGGTCCTCAGCAACTGGCCAATGGTGGCCTTGCTTGAGCAGGTGAGTGAACCAGATGGTCTCCAGGGGTCCCTTCCAACTTCAGCCATTCTGTGATTCTGTGATTCTGTGAAACATCACCCATTAAATTTGTACAAACCTGTTTGCACACCAAAACAACAATTTGAAAGCCAAACAACTGACTATATAGATATCTACTTGGAAAAATCAATGTAGTTTTGCATGTACAAATGCAAAAGTTCATTCTTGGGAAGAGGATCATGTAAATATCTTTAAAGCTTAGAAAATGTGGTTTGAAATCTTGACAAGTGTCGGGGTTTAGCCCCAGCCAGCAACTAAGCACCACGCAGCCGCTCGCTCACTTCCCCTACCCCGATGGGATGGGAGAGAGAATCGGAGGAGTAAGAGTGAGAAACACTCCTGGGTTGAGATAAGACCAGTTTAATAATTGAAATAAAGTAAAATAGTAATGCTAATAGTAACAGTATAATAATGATAATAATAATAATGATATACGAAGCAAATGATGCCCAATGCAATTGCTCACCACCCGCCGACTGATACCCAGACAGCTCCTAAGCAGCGATGGCTGCTCCCCGGCCAACACCACCCCCACCCCCCACCCCCCACCCCCCAGTTTCTATACTGAGCATGACGTCAAAAATTGAGGTCATTTATCAAAAACACTTTTTTTTTAACTCTTTCCTTTGAAGTCCGATACATCTCATTTCCAGGTTAAAAATTCTCTTTTCATCAAAATTAAAAACAATTGAAGTTCAACTAAAAAGCAGATTTTTATATGCTGTCCTTCTTCCTGATTCAATGGACACAAATATAGTTGAAAAAAATGTATGTGTGTGTTGTGTTTTAGCCCCAGCTGTCAACCAAGCACCACACAGCCACTCACTCACCCTCCTCCCCGGTGGGATGGGGGAGATAATAGGATAGGCAAAAGTAAGAAAACGCATGGGTTGAGATAAGAACAGTTTAATGATTGAAATAAATAAAATAATAATAATAATAAATTGTAATGAAAAAGAGAGCAACAAGGGAGAGACAGAAACAAGACCCAGGAAAAACAAGAGATGCAATTGCTCACCACCCACTGACCGACGCCCAGCCAGTCCCCAGGTCGCAATTGCTGCTCCCCAGTCAATGTCCCCCCCAGTTTCTATACTGAGCATGACGTCATATGGTATGGAATAGCCCTTTGGTCAGTTTGGATCAACTCTTCTGGCTGTGCCCCCTCCCAGTTTCTTGTGCACCTGGCAGAGCATGGGAAGCTGACAAGTCCTTGACTAGCATAAGCAGTACTTAGCATCAACTAAAACATTGGTGTGTTATCAACACTATTCTCATATCAAATCCAAAACACAGCGCTGTGCCTGCTACTAGGAAGAAAATTAGCTCTATCCTAGCTGAAACCAGGACAACAAGTTTTCTGTTAAAGCCTCATTTTTCCTCTGGCTAATATAAACAGAAATACAGACATCTGGCAACTTAAGTCTGGTCTAAGTCCCTGGCTTCACCACAGTTAGCTTTTACTTCAAGATTTTGCTAGAGAATGTTGCAACGAAAGCATAAATTGGGGTATGGAAGGGAATTTTACTTAAAAGTTAAAATATAGGTATGAAAGAAGAACATGAATTATTTCTTGATATAATCTGCAGGATTTCCTGTTCAACAATGTTCTATGTAATTTCTATTCACTAAAAACCAATATTAAACTCCCACCAAAAAACCCATATCAGCAATATTTTAGGCTGTGGTTAAGCATAGAAGCACAAGACTAAATAGACCTAATACCAGGAACAGGCAGACTTCAAATGGTTCAAGTCAAAAGCTCAGACTGTGATAGCCCTGGAACCTTTGGGATTTTACCAAAAAGTGGATCACGCAGTGCAGCTTCCTTTGATTCTTCTTCACATGCCAGCTTTATTTATTTATTTATTTGTATGTTTGTTTGTTTGCTTGTTTGTTCGTTTATTGTGCTGGTTTTGGTTGGGATAGAGTTAATTTTCTTCATAGTAGCTAGTATGGGGCTATGTTTTGGATTTGTGCTGAAAATAGTGTTGATAACTCAGGGATGTTTTAGTTACTGCTGAGCAGTGCTTACTCACTCACAAGAGTCAAGGCCTTTTCTGCTTCTCACACCACCCCACCAGCGAGCAGGCTGGGGGTGCACAAGAAGTTGGGAGGGGACATGGCTGGGACAGCTGACCCCAACTGACCAAAAGGATATTCCATGCCATGTAGCATCATGTTCAGCATATAAAGCTGGGAGACGAAGAAGGAAGGGGGGATGTTTGGAGTTTGGCTTCCCAAGTAACCATTATGCATGATGGAGCCCTGCTTTCCTGGAGATGGCTGAACACCTGCCTGATGATGGATTCCTTCTTTTGTTTTGTTTGCATGCGTGGCTTTTGCTTTACCTATTAAACTGTCTTTATCTCAACACATGAGGTTTCTCACTTTTACTCTTCTAATTCTCTCCCCAATCCCACCAGAGGGGAGTGAGCAAACGACTGTGTGGTGCTTAGTTGCTGGTTGGGGTTAAACCGCAAGAATTTATCTATCTTAAGTAACTAGAAAATGTTCAGAAACCTTCAAAGATCACCATCTGAATATCTTTCCTATGTAGAAGAATAGCTGTTAAGAATGAAATCAGCTAATTGGCTGATAGTGAATAAGAGTGACCATAGAAAGGGATAAGCACTTTAAGGAAAAAAAATAAACAGTAGTGTCAACTAGTTAAATCTATATACATAACTTTAAGGAGGCAAGTTGTTCCACTGAAATCATTAGGAATTGCACACTTACCTGTATGTTTGTACATTTTACTGGATCACACAAAGGAATGCCTTAGCAAGAACATGCTCATGCACTTGAGATGTCCACAATGCCAAAGGGAAGCAAGTCGCAGTGTGATTGGATCTTGGAGATATCACAGAGATTAGAATACTACCATGGGTCTTTAAAGATTTATACTAACTGCTTTGCTTTATTGAAGGTACCTTCAATTTTAAAGGCCTAGAAACTTGTGGAACTCTCTGCTAGAATTTGTTACCAAAGAATGGAGATAGTCATATTTCCTTATTCTGCGTGGTTGTAACCAAGGTAAACATATGAAGGCTGTAAGACTTTTCTAATACTATAGCAAGTGGGGCCATATAAATACACTTCTGGATGGTTGAGGAAACTGGCCTAAAAGAAACAGCAGAATTATTTCCCTGTTGGGTACGATAGCTGAAGTCATAAGCTTGCCCAAACCAGTAGAAATTGCATTATGTTTTCCAGTTTTATAGAAGAGATGTGCTTGAGTACTCAAACTATGTGTGAAAGCCTGAACTTGGCTGAAATTAAATTATTTATCACAGATTCTTTACTATGTTGGCTGGATTGATAATACTTATTTTATTTCTCTTCTCAGATAGCAATCCCTCTCTTTTTCCTCTTCTGGGAAGACATGTATTCACAATTTCTCCTTGGTGATGGGAAATGGGTCTGTTTTATTTCTAAGCATTTTAACACGTGTTGCATGAACTTTTAAGAAGAAGCTGTTGTCTAGTAGATACCTGATGTCTTGAAAATAAGAAAAATTGATGTGTTCATTTAAAAAAAAAATTAATTGCCTGCCTAGCTGGCATACAACATTCAGTTACATTTGCACATTTTAATGTCTCAAACACTTTGCACTCAAGACTATTAAAGATAACACAAATTTAAATAAGAAATAATAATAAATGTGCCATCCAGTTTAAAATACCGTATAAAATGCTAAGGAACCAGCAGTTTCCATAGACTTCAAGACTACTGAGTTGGTATAACTCTAGATTGCTTTATGTTCTGTAATATGTCACCTTCTAATTATTCAGTTCCTAATTCAGTTCTCATTCTGGCAGATGAGCCAAACATCTGGGAATACAAGAGATTTCTTTTTCTTGTAAACTTAACAAGCTGTTGGTGATAGCATACTGATAATAAAAGGGTATAGGAGATAATTTATCCAAAGCAATCACCAGCAAAAAATCCATATAAAATCTTATTCCATGGGCAAGACATTACATAATGGTGATCACAACTAGGAAATAAAGGCAGAAAAAACACACTGTAATTTGCAATGGGCTGTATTCATGCAACTGTGTAAGAATTGACAAACCATGCAGTGAAATGGTATATAATAAGAGTCACAGTGTACTCCATTAGAAACCAACCAGAGAGAATAAGGCTCAAATTTACAAGGGGATTGCCTGTGTCAGTACCTAAGCTTTAGGCTTTTGGTACTGTAGAAGAATTCACAGACCTAAATCAGCCACACAGATTCCCCAAGGACAGAACTGGGATAGTGCCTCTGAATGGGCTCTGCAAAAGCCTGGGTTCTGTGGGGGAACATGACTAAATTATCTAGTAGGAAATGCAGAAGACTAGAGGGTCTCCAATATGGCAGCATGGGACCTTTCAGCTGCTAGGGATTTACAGCTCTGGGCTTTCTTCAGAGACAGATGCACTTTCTTTGGGAAACCAAGGCATGGAAATCTAGGTAACGTTAATCTTTCTGGGACACATGAGAGGAGATGTCTTTACTGAGGCACTCACACTTACTAGTAAAGTAAGGATCATGTCTTTGCTTGGAAGCATTCCATTCCATGATGTCTGTCTCTCATGGTGTAGCAAGTCCCAGGATATAAAGAGTTATGAACATGAGCACGACTTGAGGGTAGGAAGGAGAGAGAATGGAGCATGATCAGCCTCTGAAGTGGATTCGCTCTGAAGAAAATAACAGTATATTTATTGGGCTTCAGAGAGGAAGAGGGATAAGTATGGTTCTGTGTCTCTTCCTGACTGTGAGGGAGGAGGCTTGGACACGTTTACATTAAACAGCTGTAGGATAAAGCACATAAAAAACTCTTGGTCTATGCAGATTCATTCCACCGTAACACTGATCTCAAGGGTTCAAATATTTTCTGTACAAGACCTACTCTCAATATGGTGCCACTGCATAACCTTGGCTCAGACTCGTGAGGAAACAGTTTGGTTGTAAGTATCTGTGAGAACGTTAGCATAGTAGATCCATGCAGGATGAGGATGATTAAGCTGCAGACAGAGGCAGGATTTTTGAGATGATGAGTATTAGCAGCTCAAGAATAAAAGAGAAAAAGTATTAATATGAAAAGGTAAAAAAATATCTTAAGGGAAAAAAAACAGGAGATAGCAAATCAGCAATATCAAGGGCCAAGCCACTCCTGAGAACATCAGAGGCAACCCTTTCCACCTGAGTAGCTTCTGCCTGGCTTTTGGGAGCAGTGAGCATGTTAATGCTTAATCCAGCCTTTAATTCTAGCTATCTGTTGTGTGCACTAGGCAGTAAGTAATTGTTTTATACTAAGTTGTGTATCTTACTTGCAGAATCTCTTTGCCTAAGGTAATTGTTCTCTGAAGAAAATGACACAGACAAGGAGGATTACACCACTTCCAATTACAAAAATATGTCTAATTACTATAATATATGAGCATATGTACATTTGTATGCAATCTACCTCTGAGTCACCAGAGCTCAGCATAACACATGACCTTTCCCACTCATTCTTTACAACCAACCTGTCTTAATTTTTCTTTTTTTTTCTAAGTAGAACTTCTTTAGAAAGAAGGGATTTTGTGTTTGGTGTTTGGGATGTTTTCAGTCTGAAGACAGACATAGATTTTGATGCAATCTACTTTAAAACCCTCCGTAAAATAATGGGCAACTCATCCTTTCTTTCTGTCCATCCTTTGAAATACAGGGGTAGCTATCACGGCAGCTTATGCAAAATCTGACAAATAATGCAGTACCTCACACATTCAACTATTAATAGCTTGAGCTTCTTGAGAAAAATGGGCTAATGAAAACCAAATCTATATGAATCCAAAATAGACATAAGCTAAATGCTCAGCTGATTGGCTTTATCAGGGTTGAAGTAATTTTTGAGCTAGAAACAAAACAGTAGAAACTAAGATGTTTTCATATCAAGATATGGATACTTATAGATTTTAGAATTCTTTACAGATTTGTTTAAATTATGGTTTAAAGACAACAAAAAAATTGGACTTAGGTGCTTAAGTTGTGCCTACATTTAACCTTATACATCTACCTTCTTGGTTCATCCCGCCCTAAATGACTACTCAGTGTCAGAAAGAGTAGCAGAATCTGGCATATAGGTAGGAACATGGCAGCTATCCATAGTAAGTGGAATTGCTATCTTTAAAGAAACAAACAAACAAACAAACAAAAAATGACAGTTTAATTTAATAGAAAAAAAGAAATCACCAAGACCTGAAGAGAGTGGTGGAAATAGTTTCAAAACAAAGTCTAACACAATAGTGGTCTAAGTCTTCTTATCTGGTGACAGATGAAAGGAGACGTTTCATAACATATCACATAAACCAGCTGTGAAATTCTTTGCCTAAAACTGTACATAGTTTTGAAAAATATCTGGACAGTCTTATAGAAGAAATATCCTTGAAGGGATATTAACTGCAAAGACACCAGTTCTAATCAAAAGGCTGTGCAGCTAAAACTTGGCCAGGATTCTTCTGGGGAGGTATCATTATATGCAGGCTCTGTTCTAACACTTCTTAAGCATCTGTTACCAGCTACAGTCAGAGACAGTGTAATGGGCAATGAAAACCAGTGATTTCACACAGTGGAACCTTGAAAGTGTAAAGTTTTGTCCTTTCAAAATATCTTTTCTCAATATATTCCATATTGTCTTCTGTTTCATATTCAACTTGTTAAGTGGTTTGGGATAGAGAATCTTTGTTCCACACTTGCCTGGTGCCTACCATATTTGACATTTTAGTTCACAGGTTCAGTCCCTCAGTACTATTTCCATACCAATAATGGATAATATTAGGTCATAAAACCCTACAAGACCTTAGTCTCGTTCTTGCAGAACTAGTATTTGAACACGGATGAAGGCCAAGCCACAGCTGTTTGAATGGACATCAATCCAAAACACATATAGGAAGCAAGGCAAGACATAACACTGATCCAAAGTACATCTGATGAGAAGTATATATAAAGGGGAAGAAAGAATGTAGTCTGTAATATGGATAGCATAATTCTTCAGTGAAATGCAATACAAACCATCTGAACATTGGCCTCACAAGAGAAGTCTATTCAAGATACACATCTGAGGGAAAAAAAGGTTTGCTCTAATGTGAAAAGGGTAGTCAGGCCATGAAAGTTGTAATATCCATGCCCTGCAGATTATGCTTAGTCAGGATTATAGAGAGCTATATTAATCAAAAAAGATATAATTTTAATCAGCAGCTTAGATAATGTGCATCTCAATGTGTCAGACTAATAACTGTGAAAAACCTGAGAGTAGTGTGGTAATAGGACATGACATTATTCATATACTTAGAGAAAAAAAGTCTATCATAAAACCAAAATAACTTAAAATTATATTTCTTCTTCATAATAAAACAATTGACAAAAATACTGTCTCTGAAAACCAATCAGAAACATGAGGAATGTATATGCACTGAATTAAAGAAATGTAGTGTTCCTGCAAAAATTTAGATCCTCTTTGCTGTGGTTGAGTAAAACAGTGTGAAGTAGCAGAAGCAAATACCAAAATCCAGTCACTCCATCCTGATTTTTGAAGAGTCAAGTCTGATTGCTATATTTATAAAAGAAACTGAAGGAGGTTTGCAAATAATCTAGACAAACCTTCTTTCTGTTTTCCCTGATACCTCTAAATGGTAAAGCTGATCTGTTTTGTTGAGAAAATGGCAAATCCATGTTCAGAATGGTAATTCATATAGAATGTCCTTCATATAGAGTCTTATGAGACATTGGAGACAAAAACAAATAGCTGTGCAAAGAGATTTCTGAAACACTAAATTTTTGGAGTCACAAGTTAGGATATGAAAGAAAGCTGGAGGATAACAATGTCTCAGTATCAGTGCGACATATGCCTAAGTCAAATAACCTAACCTTTTCATGTATTTATTTTTTTCCTACTGCAAACTTAGACATGCTGCTTCCTTAACTCTTTTCTCTGAGAGAGATCAGAGAAGTTATGGGTAAAGACAAATATACATGCAAATTAAGAGTTTATTTTCATGTGCCGGATTAAGTAGTAATCTGATGTTGACATCAATTCTTCTGTTTCTATGCGATAGAATGTTTTTGAACCTTGCAGAAACAATCTGAAATTATCAAGTTGGGAGGAAAATGTGAAGGGAGAAGAAAATACGGATTCTAGGTGTGGTAGATTAGATTTACACAGAAGTCATTAAAAGCGATCTACTGAATGGAAAATATAACTAGTACAACAGAGAATATTGAGGCCAGAAACCTGAACTGAAACAGGGAAATATACTGAAGCTGATCTGTAGAGATAATTGAGACAAAAATAACAGTAAAACAAAATAGAAAAGTTTTTAAAAAGATTAATTTTGTAATTATATCACAAGTCTTAGGAACAGTACAGAAATAAATATAGGTTATGTGTATGAACAGCAGAACTAGGATGCTGCTATTTTTGTGTGTTATACAATGAAAAGAGATGGCTAGTCAGCCCAACATGAAGAATTTTTGTGATTAAAATTAAGTGACATTCTATAAACATAAGTCTGAATGTTATAGAGGATGTATCCTATCAACAGGACAAATGGCTGGATGAATTCTGTCATCAGCATAATTCTCTGTTACATTAATAGATTCATAGATTACCCATCAAGAAAGGGTCATGTAGTCTGACCTTCTGTAAAGGAAAGAACTTTCTTAAATTAATTCCTGTTTGAACTAGAACAAGTCTTCTGGAAAAATAAAATAAAATCTTGTCTCAATTTAAAAAATCTGAGCAATGATAAATCTACCACTCCTCTTGGTAATATGTTCCAAAGGTTAATATCTTCACTATTAAAAAAAAACCCTATTTTTTTTTTTTTTTCCTCAGCTGAATATATCTATATTCTACTTTCTGCTTAGACATACTGGCACACTGACATCTCTGGTCTCCTTGTAACTACTTATAGGCTGTAATGAGGTTGCCTTTTAACCTCCTTCTTGTTAAGGTAAAGAGGTAGAGTTTCTGGAGTCTTTCACAGTGTGACTTTTTAGTTAATCTTTCAATCATTCCTGCATCTCTGCCATGAACAAAGTATTGTCATCTTTCTTGAATGGAGGCATCAGATACAGACAGAAGCTGTGGCTTCTTCTTCATTGGCTCAGTGACAAATGCACAGATTATATTTCTACTGCTGAAGATGTGCTGCCTGGGAGTAATTCCAGGCCTCCAAGCCAAAAGCTGCAGAAGCTCCTGTGTCCGTACTAATGATGAACCCTTCTCCATGAACTGCTGTTACACTGCATCGTATTTGGCAAAAGTATCTTCTAGATTCCCTGTGACATACCCTTGGCACCAGGTGAAGCTGCAGTGCTTGAAAATGAGGTTTGTTTCTTAGGCTTTCAAAGATTATATTTTTGTAGCATAACATTAAGTATCTGTTTTCCTTTCCATGAAGGAAAACGGACTTGAGGCAACCTGAAGAATCAGGGTAGGCCTTATAGGCTAAAGCAGGGTGAAGAAAGTGAAATTTTGTGCAGTTTCATTCCTTTTCCCTATACAGAATAGTCCCTGGAGCAAAGTAATCTGAGATGTACATCTAGATTTTATCCAGGAGCAACCAGTTGGTTTGCTTCAAAAGAGTCCAGGAATGAACCAAATTATATATAAAGTGGATCAGGCAATCAGACCCTAGGGAGCTAAGTTATTTGACAAGCAAAACATATGTCCAATCTACTGACATCCATGCCAGTTCTTACTCATGCAAGAACTGTGATGGTCTATTTGCCTAGACAGAAGCTCTACTAGAAGCTTAAAATATCTACAGCTTTCCAAACTAGCATCCCTCATACTGTCAGTATACCCTAGAGAACAGTTTACAGTCTTGTACTGGGAAAACTGTTCTCTGTTAAATCCTATAGCTATTTGTCTAATGGGAAAATTGGCCTAGAACATTTTCCAGCTGTTGTTAATTAGATCAACCCAGAATGGTGGCCTCATTTGTTTTAAAGTAAGCTAAAATAGAAAAGCAGCTGCGTTATACTTTTGCTCATTTTTCCCAATAATGAGCACAAGTGTTATTTCTGAGCTGCAAACTATCTACCTCATTCAGATTTCACATTCTGAAGCCTTCCTGTTCAAAGGTAGAACATGCTAAAAGTGGAGTGAAATCCTTGAGCCAGATATATTTTAAGGATATATAATAACAGCAATTATTTATCCTTTATCACAGAAGGTCTAGTTGTATTTGATTCTCATTCAGCAAAACATTTTGCCTTCTAAGCAGTTCAGCCATGTTATTAGGTCTTCTGGTAAGTCACCAGGTACTCAAGGCTAGAAGAGTCTATTGTAGTTCACTGAGGTATCAAAGCCAATAGTAAGACTTAGATATATATAGCATTATGTTTAGCACAAGACTGTCCTCTATTCAGAGTTTTTTTCAGAGGAAATTGCAAAGTTTTAGCAAATCCAAAGGGCAATATAGGTATCTGGCCCTTAAAGTAAAATTCACAGCTCTGCATTAAATACTTAAGGTCCCTGTCTACTGCTTGATGCTACCACTGTCCTGGAGTCCATGCCCAAGGTAGCTTTCATTATGCTGATCTACAAAATTCAAGACAGGAGAACCCTTGGAATTTTCTGAAGTATAAGTATGCCTTAAATATCCCAGAAGCTGTATCTTATTTGACTATAGTGAATTTTCTATACCTATAATCCACACTGCAAACACTCTCCAGGAATTAAAGATGGGACAGTCTTACCCAACTTCATATATTGCTATGTGAGTATCTACCTCTGAGCTAGTCATACTAGGTTTCTTTTATTAGTCAATTGAGAGAAAGAGGACTTTTGATCTAATCCATCTTATCTGAAGTAAGATACTTCCAAAAAGTTAGATGACTTGCATGTATTTGTCTCCTTTGACTATGAAGGAATCTATATGATTATCTTCAGTGTACATGTTCACACTGCCATGCAAGTCCCATTCTGAGGGTAAGACTGTTCTCTAAAAAAGTGAGTTGGGGTCATGATTTGGTTTCAAAGCAAAAGAAGATAAACTGCCTCTCTCCCCTCTTTACCCACAGGTCTCTTTCTATGGTCATATAATATACAATTCAGTTAGTGGTTGATGATTTGCAGGGGGAATGTTCAGAAGGCAGCCTTCTAGATGAACTCTAAGAGTGTTCTCACAGTGAGTAAGGAACTAAAGTGCTTCATAGTGAGTGATTTGGCACCTGCTTCCACGATGTTTGACAGGGCACTATATCACATACCATTTCTAAATTCATCACACCTGTAACTCTTTCATTATAAGGTAAGAACAATACTATGCAAAATATTTTAATGCTTTTAGTTCTTACATGCACACACATCTTTATATCCAACTTCTTGATAGGTGGTCTTACAAAATAGTTCAGAGGTAATATGCTTTGCACATTTGTGGGCTAAAGCCAACTGTTGGAGAATGATGCTTGTAATAATCACTGATGTGAAAACTATCTTGGGTCATGGGGAACAGGTGCATTGTCTGTTTGCCAGAAGATCGGCCTCTCTAAATTCCTTCTCTGTAGGCATTTGTAAAGGGCAGGTTCATTGTTACCTCAAGGTTGTTTTTAAAAGTCTTCCAGACTCTCTGCTGCAGTTGAAATCTATTCATTTCACTATTAAGCAAGGAAATGTAACTGACACAACCTGATGTGACACTTCACAGGATGACTCGTTGCTCAGGAAATATAAACCAACAAGAGCTCCATCACTTTGGTGAAAGAATATGCTCTTTGGAACAGAAATGAAAAACTTCTAACAGCATACCCTGTTATCCTGTCCCCTATCCCCCTATAACAATAAAGAAAGAAACCAAACACAGAAAATTAGGTACTTGTTTTCTAGTTTTATGGCAGTAAAATACTCTGTCCGCTTGAGGATTGAAGCATATAGGGTATTTTGTCAACTTGTGCGACAACAGCTGAAGTATATGTCAAGGATGCCAGAACCCAGCTCTGCTGGCAGGGGGTCAGAAAGTTGCCTTTCCTTCAGCTTCATAGAAGACAAGAATAATTACCAGATCAATCTTCTACCCACCCCCTACCCAATCAATGTGGAAGAGAAGCATCCAGAGGATGTCTTGCTCTCAAGCAAGGACATAAATGACACCAGCCTGTCCCTGCCATAGCTGCAGGAATTTGGGTTGCAAGAAACCCAGTAACTACCCATGCCAAAGAAAATAACATCACCATTTTGCACATATGGAATGAAATTATCTCTGGCATGACTGGCTGTCCTCCACGGCAAGGCTTTTTCCCTTTTGCAGGAGCTTTTGTGTATTCCCTCACCTGTTCAATAATGTAAGTGCATATCTGAGGTTTGTTTTTTGTTTTAGACACATTACAGACATCTGCTTGCTCACTTTTAAACCTGATATCAATTTAGTATGACTTGCCTCATCAGCCTATTTACTATTGCTTTTTAATTTTTCTCACTAAAATAACTAGACTCTCAGTTTCAATGACTTTTGCATTATCGGCAGACTTGATCTGTTTCCTGTAGTGCTGATCTGTAGGTTCTTTGTGTTATTTGAAGGCAACATGGGCCCAGACAGTTACACCTGGCAAGTTCAGTTACCATTAAACCAAGTTAGACACAATTTCTGGTTTTCACCCTGTTTGCATTTTCTACCTTGTACCTTCAAGCCCTCTTTCCATTTTTAGTCTGCTTGTGCCTTGCCACAGATGAACAATGGAACTGTGATACTGTTAAATTCTCAGAAAATCATGCATCAGATTTTACCCGCTGGAGAAGGGAAATCTTTCATTCATCTATTTCAGATTATTGGATAATAAAAGGTGATAAAAGGCAGAAATATAATATTTTTGATGTGATCAGTTTAGCAGGTTGCCTTCTCTTACAGTTACTAGTAATCTTCTGTGATCTAATAGTGTTTTATTTGCCTCAGGGCTTGAAAAATAAATGTTTTGAAGTATTTTCCTCTTTCTCATATTCAGTTCTCCATTTTTAGTAATTTTATATATCTTCAGTATTTTAATTCAATATTTTAAAGGTCTTTTCTTGTTTTGAACACTTGGCTAGAAAGTACTGATGTTTCAGAACATTAGCTGTCTGCTCTCCTGTTCTTTGATGAAAATATGTCAAAAGACATCTCCTATGCTCATATGGTAAGAATGGGATATTTCCATCCAATTTTTTATTCTTGTTTTTCTCTTCTTGCACTACTTTAGATGCATATATTATGTCCTTCAATGTGATTTAGTAAAATCTCTCTCCTTACTTACACTTGCTGTTTACAGGTATATGTAAGATATACATATACCTATACATGAGGGTCACACACAATTTCATAATGTAATATTATCTAGTATAGATGTTTTATTGCTTACTTGACATCCTGAGGGGCTGGTCAGGAGCTTTACAGCAGAAAAATACAGATGTTGCATGCAAATGTTCCACACGGACTCTGAGGTAAATATATATAAAATATATATATCATGTCTCAAAGGATCTGTTTCTTCCTCTGCATTATCTCTCTGTTAAAACATGTCTCCCTACTAAAAGCATCTATTCCTTAATTCTTTTTTAAATTTAAACAGAAAAAAACTCAGCTGTGCTTGGTAAGACTATTTAAATAAAAAGTTTTAAGACAAATCTGCTCACTGTGTTTTGGCAATGAGGTCTTCCCTGCAGTCTTCCTAGCTTAGGATTAAATTTACCCAGTCATATATAGGTCTCTAGAATAAATGTCTGTCTTTCATTTTAAAGACTGTCCAAAACTTTGCTACCTACCAAAAGCTCTTTTTTTTACATCCTAGGGTTGGTTTTCGTTGCTTGTACTCCCCTTCCTGCTCTGCCTGATACCCCCTGCACACCGTCTTCCCCTTACTGAGTACATCCATTTGCTTTGAAGGATGATACAGTCCTTCCTGCCCTCCCGAGATTTCTAGTGGTTAATTGATGCAAATACTGATCAATGCTCCCTGTTACCTGGCTACATACTTCTTTGATAGGATGCACAAAATATGATACCGTCCATCCCATCAAGGAATCCAGAGCAGTGTAAGCGGCACTACATCCATATTCAGACCAACCTCTCATACTTCCTTGGCTGACCTCCGCTCCATGCCCCCAGCCAGCTCCAGGTGCTCGCTGTCACAGCATGATGCCATGGGGCTGAAAGAGGTGCCTCGTCCTCCCTGATGGTGCCAGATGCCTGTACATGGTGATTCATGGCTCTTGCATGCAGATCAGGGAGCTGCTTAGACCAAGCCAGAGGGAAACAACTGGCACAGGGTGTGATCTGAGCAACCGCCTCCTCTGCTTCAGCAGCTTAGTCAGGACCCACTCCATCCTAGCTGCTGTGCAAAATCTTCTCTTGAGGTAAGCATAGCTCTTAGTGAATGAGAGTGGTGGGGGTTCTTACAGTAACTTAAAGGTTAGTACACATTCCAGTTTTCAAGTGTTTTAAATACAAAGCAATAAGGTAACACAAGAGGGAGCAAGTCTCCATTCCACCTGTTGAAGTCAGGATACTGATGCTTCAGAGCCCAGGGGGAGAGCAGACAGGAGGAACCAGCTGCTTGCCAGTTGACAAGGACACTGCTATTGTTATAAAGTGATCAGTTATAGGCTATATACTGTTGCCTACTGCATACCAAAACTCCGTACTCCAGACGAAGTGTGTTAATTATGGGAAAGGATCTTGAAAATTTTGCAACTGCTTTTCCTGAAAACCTGTCTGAGAACATGCTCCGTATGTCTGTGGAACTATGTGTATAATGCAATTCTCATGCTCATTAAGGAGAAATTGCCAAACATATTCATCTGAGAGAACAAATATATTCTTCATTGTCTACTAATGTTCTTGCTACAATAGCATAAATAGAGTGTTGTCTGTAATTTTCTTCTGTTTTATATACCACAATAAATCTGATTTTTAAGAGGTATTTTATTTTTTAACATCTATAGTTTTGCAAGATTTCTGTGGCAAATTAGTCACTTAAATTGACCTAATCTTACATACAATACAGCTAAGCCTGGTAATTAACCCTATGAAAATACTAACACCACAAAGATAGAAGAAAATCTTATAAACCATGTTCTGACATATCTAGCACTGTGGAGGTAGGCTTGCTGTTGTACATTCTCTCATTGTAACAATTAATCTCAGCTTCTGCCAAAAAGGTGTGCTGGCAAAAATTTCCTATCCTAGAATCTATCCTAATCAAACAGCAAGGTGAGAGACATGATGCCAGTGGGCCACTACTAGATATACAAAAGTTGTCAGAAGTATCCCCCTTCTTGAGTAGCACTGGGGGTGTTCATCCATCAGAGCAGCCAGCTGAGGGAAGGGGTGCTGCCTGCTCGCCAGTTAGTTCTTACAGACCACAGGCGGCAAGGGAGCCCTACAGTGGCAGCAAAAGCTTCTCCTGCTTCCCTTGGCACTTCAATGTATAGAGCAAATAGAACAACAGATTGTAGTATCAGTCACAGTGTGACTGACATATGACTGTGCAACATATCAGCAGCTACAGGACATGTTAAATTAGCTTTACATCTGCCTAGGTGAACTTACAATTAGGCATGATCTGATCTTACAGACTGACATATGGGAATCCAGTTCTTTTGGGATTCCTTGTTGTTCTTATGTCAAAATCATCTTTCTTCTGTTTTCTTCTCTACTCCCATACTCCCATCAGTCACTCAAGGTGCCATGCAAAACTAATTTTTCCATCATTCAGAGGCTTTATCATATCCACTTAGGACAGCCAACATTCACTTCCATTTTGCCCTACTTCTTGCAGCCTTCCCAGTCCCCCTGTGTAGTTTATATCATCACTCAGTTATATGAAACACAGTCTTTGTTACAAGGTCAGTTTTTCTCTCTTCTATGTCTGGCTGACCTGTGACCTGGCTGTTTCAGATCCTACAACACAGTTGGAATAATAATATTTCCCACTGATTAGGTAACACGCACAACTTGTCATGCTGCGAAGGCTCTTTGGGAATACGTGTCTACAAACAGAGTCTCAGGAAAACTGATAAGAGGCATGAAGATGTTGGACTGAGCAAAATTAATGTGCGTGTGGGAACTTATAAGGGTTGCAGAATCACTATCTCACACAAAACATTCAGCAGGAGTGGTCAATAGGGGCTATACAAACCTTTTGAGCTCACAGTCAGTGCGCTATGCTAGCCAAATACAGCCTAATACCCTCCACCATTGCCTGCAAGTGAGAAAATTGAATCTGTTAATTGAATACCCTGTTTCCCTGCAGAGTCTTATAATAGCCAAGATACCATATGAAAAGAAGAATTCAGACAGATAATGGTAGGCTTTTTTTTCTGCAAGTCAGAATGACTAACCCTAAGGTGGATAATAGAGTTGCTATCCTTACCTGTTTGCCCTGTGAAGTAGCTCTGGAACTGCCACAGTTAAAGTAAACTGGAATTTATTTAATGAGTTTAAGGATTAGGAAAAGTGGAGTTTCTAAGGCTAGATTGGTGCAGCATACCAGTCTGGCACTTTGGTTGATTTTAAAACACTGGCTATAAACTTCTTGGCAGATCTTCACCTGTTTTGTGGGCAGCTCTGTCAGCAGAAGAAGAGGAAGGGAGAGAGGTGGGTTGCAGTCTCGCTGGTCTTCAAAAAGTGAACTTTCATTCTCATGAGGTGAAGCTCTAGGTTCCTTCATGGGCCCTACTGCAATCCAAGAGATCCCATTGTACTTCAGGGCCAGCGTAACTTTGAGGCACGTAACTTTTAAGTTTTTAATTTGTTTAGTGGCTCTGACCTTGAGAATACTACAATTTCTAATTACAGTTGATTCCTTTTCAGGTACCTTTGTCCTTTTTTGTATGATGCAAACTGCTCGGATATGAGCAACTGTATGGATTATGTTTGGGGTCCCAATTGGGGACCCAATGTATATTAATACACATAAAATAATAAAAATACTGTCCTTTATTCATTTTGTTCACCTGTGATTACATCTTGGCTAGTTCTAATTTATGAAAGAAACCCCAAATATTTTCTTTATTCTTTTCTTAACAAATTTTGTGAATTGTATGCATTTTAGGCGAAGAATATGTAAAGCCTCAGATTGTCATGCTTCTTCATTGTTCTGAATGCTAGCTTTACCCATTTCCTAATGCACTAAATTGTTGGTAGCATGAATGATTTGCTCTTATCAGAAGATTCAGAACACAATAGATCCCCTGGTCTTCAATTTTTTTTTTTTCCCACTTCACATTTTGAAGGATAGTGATAATGATATTTTTACATTGAAAAGGAATAGTTCCTAAACAAACCCTGAAGTTGCTAAAAGCTACAAATGGACAATAAGTAGGAGAGGATGTACAGAGTCAGTTTCAAAGTACACATGGAAAGGTTTGCAATGATTTCAGTAAAAGTTTTGAACATTTTAAATTATACAGGGAACTGAGGTTGTAACATTTTCTGAAATGGCTGAGAGTATTTGGAGTATGATTCTATGTGTTTCTAACTATGCTCCTTATTTCACCACAGTAGCTAACCATTGCATTCTAGCAGGTACTTAGTTTATGTGGGGTAATATACCTTAAATCACTGTTAAATTCATTATAGTAATTGATTAATAATTTATTGTAATCACACATTGTCCTGGTTTCAGGTGGGTTAGAGTTAATTTTCTTCCTAGTAGCTGGCACAGTGCTATGTTTTGGATTTAGGATGAGAATAATGCTGATAACACACCGATGGTTTAGTTGTTGCTAAGTACTGCTTATGCTAGTCAAGGACTTTTTCAGCTTCCCATGCTCTGCCAGGTGCAGAAGAAACTGGGAGGGGGCACAGCCAGAAGAGGTGATCCAAACTGACCAAAGGGCTATTCCATACCATAAGACTTCATGCTCAGTATAGAAACTGGGGGGGGCGTTGACTGGGGGGCAGCAATTGCGACTTGGGCACTGTCTGGGTGTCGGTCAGTGGGTGGTGAGCAATTGCATCTCTTGTTTTTCCTGGGTCTTGTTTCTGTCTCTCCCTTGTTGCTCTCTTTTTCATTACAATTTATTATTATTATTATTTTATTTATTTCAATCATTAAACTGTTCTTATCTCAACCCATGCGTTTTCTTACTTTTGCCTATCCTATTATCTCCCCCATCCCACCGGGGAGGAGGGTGAGTGAGTGGCTGTGTGGTGCTTGGTTGACAGCTGGGGCTAAAACACAACACACACATACATTTTTTTCAACTATATTTGTGTCCATTGAATCAGGAAGAAGGACAGCATATAAAAATCTGCTTTTTAGTTGAACTTCAATTGTTTTTAAT
Organism: Pelecanus crispus; assembly: GCF_030463565.1. Classification (NCBI taxonomy): domain Eukaryota; kingdom Metazoa; phylum Chordata; class Aves; order Pelecaniformes; family Pelecanidae; genus Pelecanus; species Pelecanus crispus. Next base: position 24,441,981 of record NC_134643.1, read on the forward strand.
TTTGATGAAAAGAGAATTTTTAACCTGGAAATGAGATGTATCAGAATTCAAAGGAAAGAGTTAAAAAAAAAGTGTTTTTGATAACTGACCTCAATTTTTGTACCAAAAAAATTGCTTGCATGTTTTTCATGGCATGTTTCTTATAAGGAAATAGGCTATCCAGTTAGCTAGAAACATGATTGCTTCTGAGCTGTACCTGGAAATGCCAGTGACAACACTCATTGTCCTGAGTGACCAGATGTACTCCATGACCAGGGAAACAATGGGATGGGGGAATAACCTGAAGGCTCCACTCCTGAGGGCTATCCTCTTCCCTGTGTGTTAGCAGCAAAGACCTTCTCCAGCAAAGACCTTCTCCAGCATCAAAGGTTGTTGTTTTTAAAGGAAAAACCAGACAGTTCTGAAAAGGTGAACAGATTGTGAAAGACAACTATTTGTGAAACTAGAGTTGTCTTAGTGGTGCAAAGGGGCTAAAGCTTGCTTTCCCCCCTTTACTTCTCTTCAGGATTACTTTTGCCTGGAACTCAGTGAGCTCATATCTGTTGCATTGTTAACTGCAGAGCCAAAATACCTCCAAGTATAAAATATTGAAGGATGGGAGGTTGGAGGAGTTCATTAAATTACCTCTGAGTTCATCATCTGCTCTACAGCTCTGTGAGGCAGGTTAGTTTCTTTGACAGTCTGACCTTTCTGTTTAAATAGGTTGGCCTGCCGCGGAGATGGTCTTCTGGGGCTTTTGAGGCCAGAGATATTTTGTGCTTAGTAAGGCACTTTAAGTTAAAACTTCCATTTGTACTCATTCAGATTACTTTTAGCTGTCATTCACCTCTTGCACTTATCCTTGCTTGTCCAGCCTTGCTGATTTCTTTCTTAATGTTTTAATGCATTTCTTGCTCAGATAACTTCTAAAAGAAAAATCAGGATCAGGCATGGAAAAGTGCAACGCCTTTAGGCAGTGTCTCTTTTTTACTTCTTTTCGCAGTTATCTGACAATTGGTCAAGATGTGAACACCCTCCCTACCCTGACAATAGCATGCTCAGTAACACCTCCAGTATCTTTCCTGAGAGGTTAATTCACCCTTTTCAAACTTGAGAATAAGTTCTTACGTTTAAGAACTGGTACGTCATTTTCTACTGTTGCTACGACATAATTTATATTTAGTTTCTGAGAGATAAACCTTTTTTTTTTTTTTTAATTTTTTTAAGGTTACATCTAATAGTAGAAATATAGAGCAGAGCATTGGGGAATATATATGTAGGGGTTTGTTTGTTCGTGTGTTCAATCTTGGCAAATGTCTTTGTTCTATGCTGCATTTTTAGAACAAGCTACTTCACCAGGAAAGGCAGGGAAGGAGGAAAAAAAAAAAGCTTTCAAAATAAGCAGTACACAGTACAACACATAGCAAACAAGAACAACATTAGCAACTTAATTAAAATGTGAGCCACATCATTCCTAACTGCATCAAGTGTCAGAAATAGCAAGCAGTCCAATCACATTTAGAAATAATTAATGGGAATACTTTAGTAAGTTAACATAATAAATAACAGTATAATTACAGGAATGATACATACAATTACTAAGAAACAATCATCATTAACAAGAGAGCTTTGTTACTGCATTTGTGTTTACATAATTCACAGTTGTACTACTCACTGAAAGTTATCCCAAGACAAACAGCAGCTAACCAGTATTAGAAAATAACAAATCAGTATTCTTGTGATACTGGGTAACCACAGTGGAGTTGGATGATTTATTTTTCGTTAGTGAATGGCTAATTTGACCCAAAATCCCCCATCAAACACAGAGTTTTGGTTGTCCCAGTGCTATTTGGATTGAAGCAGTAGTATTTCATGCTTCTCATCCAGCAATTCAGAAGGCAGAGCACTCACTCAGCTTAAAATAAACAAGGGTTAAATTTTAAATCAATATTTGAACCCACCTTACCCACCTTATTCAAATGTATCTCACCGTATACCATGTCTTGCTCTTCTTTTTCTGTGCAGGGGTTGGGTAAGTGTCTCTAATCAGCTCTTTTGGATCTATGAATGTATCTGCAGGATAGTCTAGTGCTCTATGTGAGACATCTCACATGTACCTAATTTGACATTTTCAGAAAGGAAGGACAGTTAAGCTATTCATCTGAAGTGAAGGATCTAAGTTCAAATCTGTTCTTCCAGTAATGCAGAGGGAGCAGAATTTATCTTTTCTTACATTTTCTTACATTATAGTAATCGGAGTGGAGTATTATGAGACATAATACCCTTAATTATCTCCTCCTGGAGTTTTGTTAGTCTATGGGAAATACTTAAATAGTCATTCTGATCTCTGTGGAAAGCTGGCCCCTTTTATGTATTACTAACATTTCAGTAAAATTCTCATTTCCCATCACTCAACTATATATTTTATTTATTCAGGGGAAAAACAAGCATTACACAAAAAATCTTAACTACATTACAGTAGATTGTTAACTTATGTTCCTTCAATTTTCAGTCAGGTCTCTAGTTATGTTGCAATTGTTATGCTTTCAAGACACTAAATATAAAAAAACATATTGGAATCCAGTACGGGCAAAGACAGGATCAGTTGTAGGCTGTTTACTACTTCTGTCTGTAATGAGGTTCTGGAGATGTATAAGAGTCCATGTCAAAAGCTGTAGAAGCAAGATTAGGTTTTCAGCTCATTCTGCATTTTATTTTTAATTAAAAAGTTGCCCATATTTTCCATTCATTTGTAATGAAAGAGTTGGGATTAAGAAGAAATAAAATAGTTACTTCCATGGAAACACAACAGGGTTCTGTGCATTCTGTACAAAACACAGTATCCGTATGGTCAACTCTGAATTTTCACACAGGAGAACCTATATAAAAACAAAAAAACCCTAAATGTGGACAAAGAGTGCAAAGTGGGTGTTGATGGAATTGAAAAAGAGCTTTCTCACTTTGAAAGGAAATCAAAATATGCTTTCAGTAATATTCATGGGTAATACAATACTGATGTTCCTTAATAATTAAATCACATATCAAAAATCACTATGCTATGCTGCATTCGTTTGCCTGCAATTGGAAGTTCCCACATGGTTTCTATTGTTACAATAGTAGTCACATATTCTTACATAATAGTTAAAAACACATTACAGAATCTATTGACTTTGTCCAACTTTCAATATCTGATTTAGCTAAGTAAAGTAACTAGCCAGGCTCTCTGTACTGGAAAGAAAAACACTCCTCCACAGAGTAGTTCCGAGCACCTCAGTTAGGATCCTCAGAATCACCCTCTGGAGGAACCTACCCCAACCTGCTGATGGCAAAGGCAACCTACAGAGACTGCCTAGGCAACTGGATAATTTGGATCGCCAAAACTGAGTGGAGTCAATGCTTAACCCCATTTCAACATCCAGCATGAGCACACTGGCTCTCAATACAATGAATGTTAAGTAACCTTCTGAAATAGCCTTGAGTTCCTGGTATCCGCTTTTTCTTTGTTTTCCACTTCCTTTCCCTCACAGTGTGCTGGAGGTGTAGAACAAGATTTTAAAATTAATTCAGGGGCCTAAAGTGGCAAATGTTATGTAAATGGTATGTAATGGGATTTTCAAAAGTGCTTCACTGCAGTTGGAATCAGGTACAAAATAGATCTTCAAAGGAATCTGGGAAGAGAATTTTCCTTTAAATCACTGAAAATCAGAGAATTTTTGAAAACCTCATGGTATCATCCATCTTCAATTGACGTACATAAACACCCTTACAAGTCTGCCCTAAGGGCCTCTGCAAGTATTCTCCTTCACACTGCCGCACTGATGTTTTCCACAGATTTAGCCAGAAAACTCCAAAGGTGTGCAAATTCCCCAAGATTATCTTTAAGTTCAGAGATGTGTTTTCTGTGATTGCATGGTGTGCTTCATTATATTTTTGAGCAGCAGGATTAGAGAGAGACAAAAAAGAGGTCATCAAAAGGGGCCAGGGGGGTTATATCTTCCTCAGCATGATAATGAAGTAAAGCTGTGTACACATCTGATAACTTAGAAGTAGATCAAAAGCACATTGAAACTAAAGCATAAAGTTGGAGCTTATGTTTTGACTTTTCCAGCACTTTATGCTGGATTTCACATTAGAACAAAACCCAGTCTGGTTCATTTTTTTCAAACCAAATCGGTACAGCAGATCAAGTACCTCCTTTCATGTGCTGCGATCCTTCATTTGGCATTTCTGCTTGTATTTGATACCACAGAGATCACTGGGGGGGATTACTCCTGATTATGCAGGGATGTAATCATGAGCAATGTGATAAATTATAAGCTGCTAGGCAGCAGAAGACCAAATCTACAGCAAAGCCTATCAGTTCTGCTGGTTTTAAACCATAGCTAGTTAGGTTTGACTCTGGAGCAACAGGAAAGTCCACAACAATCTTTCTGGAGAGGAGTCTTTCCTGTCTCTTAAGGAACTTGAGAAGAGTGTCTTTTGTAAATATAGGGCACTTCGCCCACTCACCCTACTGTGTTTCTGACATTGCTAATCCTATTGCTGTAGCTCTGTGGCATTTTTTCAATTAGCTTTGCAAAGAATAACCAGTCATCTCTTCTGTGGAGCAGGCTTGAGAACTTGGCCTTAGCTTCTGTCTAGGAAAATGAATTACTGTGGTAAACCTCCTAGATATGAATTGTCTTTCCTAGGAGATTTAAGGTTCTTGTTTCCTTGCTAAACTGCTTACTGTTGCCTGTCTATGCTCCAAAATATTACTGGCAGGCCAGCACATTTTATTTCTGTTGCTAGGGGAAGAGCCGCTTTTGGATGTTCTGCTAGGGACATGCATATCACTAGGAATACTTGTGCACAAAAGAAATTAAAGTTTTAATAATGACTAAACCACAGCAATTGTAACAGACAACTACTGACTTGCTGCCTGAGTACAACAGCATCCTGTGGTTAACTTTCAGAGCTTAACTGGCACTCAGACATGAAGGCAGGCAATCACTCAGGTCAGAGGGAGAATCTTAGCAGAGACAACAGATGCTACAAGTCAGAGGGAGAATCTTAGCAGAGACAGAACAGATGCTGCAAATAGCAAGAAAACACTCAAGACAGGTATATATGAGATTTACTTTGTCCGAGTTCAATTTAAAACAAATTGCTGCTGTGTAGAAATAATAGGAGGAAGAAGGGAAGTACCAGATTCAAAAATTGAGCAAAAACTCACATCTGTCTGCTTTTCTGTATTATGTTGAACATAGGAGTGGGAGATTAACACTCTTTCCATTTACCTTCTAGCTCCAAAGTCCTTTCTGAAGAGGCTGGAAATGCATCAAAAGTCTATGTGTCTTGAACTCAGAAGAATGTCCATCAGCTCAGGACAGTATGAAGAGCTAATACTAACTAGATAAGCTACAAGAACTAGATCCCAGGGGTAGGTGGTGCAGATGGAACAAGATTGGTATATTTTTCTTCCTAGCTCACCTGTCAGCTTCAGAAGCAGAAAATTGGGTTTTTTTCCTCAGAATTAATTAAAAAATAGGAAAAAATAAAGAAGTACTGATTATATAAATACTGCAAGAGTTACTAAAGGGAACAAAATTCACAGAATATTATTTCATTGCTGGAATTCAAAGGAGCAGATGAGTTTGGGATTCCTATTAAACCATTGCCCAGTAGTTGCTGGAGAAACTACCAGACTGAAAAAATAGGCTTCAGGAGGCTGCTTCATTGTTTTCTGTAATTTGCTCAGACAGAGCACAGAGAAACCAACCGCTGGGAGAATTATTCCAAAGGACTTCTGCTGGTGCCATCACCTTACAAGTCTTTAAAGTGCTAGTGGCTCCAATTAAGAACACAGAAAAAGCATATTTCTTTTTTTAAGGGTGGACTAGTGAATATGTGTCCTTTACAGACTGGGAGACTCAAGGAGATATTGTAATGAGTCCTAGAGGTCCTCTGCTTATTGTGCATCATCTAGTTCTATACAATTAACACATAGTTTGGGGAAAATACATAAGAGGAAAATTTTGTTCCTGTAGCTGAGTTCTGTTGTTATCAACCAACTAACATGACTCTTTGAGTTCTGGGGTGTCTTTCTTTTTCTTTTTCTCTCTTCTCTCTCAGGTTATAACTTGGTTTATAGCTAGTTAGCTAAAGTCAGCTCTTCCTTGCAATTACTTCAGTATGAACCCCCAAGTGTTTTCTAATTTTTTTTCTTAATTCTGCCTTTTGAGATGTGCAGAAGTGCTCAGTCTAATCTTTACTTCACAATACAATTATAATAGATAAACAAGTTTGTTTCACCATGCCTGACATACAAAGCTTTTACCCAGGCTGGAAAACAATTATCAACCATGGATTCTTATTAAACGTAGTTTATTCTGCTAGCAGTATTGAAAGATTTGTTAAATTCTTTGCATTCCTGTGTTCCTCCTGAGCTCAAAACAATCTGAAGTTATTTGTGTTTAGGGCAGGTTTGTAGATTTCTGTAAGGCCTTGTTATGCTAATTGTATTAAGCCCTTTATTGGTAAATAATTTGCGGGAAACAGAAAGGGGTGGGAGTAAGGAGAAAAAATAATAATAAGGGAAAAATCCTCAGAGTAGGGAAATGTAAGATTAATAGAAGTCTCAGAATTTCTGCATGAGGCAAGGTATGGAAATATCTGTTCTGGAGTCATTATTTCAATAAAAACTAGTGTGGAAGTCCTTGTTTTGGAGTAGCTATTTTGATAGATTTCCAACAAACATTAGACTTAAGAGTGAGTGAACATTCAGTTGCATTTTAGGAGCATTGCATCTGTTCTCATTTTGACCATGGTGAGGGGACTAAGTGCAACCAGTATAGGCACTTAAAAGCCCAAGTGTACTAGCAGGTCTGGCTCAACAGTTACAGATGTAACAGTCCTGCTACATCTGCTTAGTCCAATAATGAGATCAAGCATGTGTGGCACAGAACTACCATGAAACAGACAATAAAATGGTTCATGATTTAAAATAAAAAAGTCCAAAAACCTTTAAAAGCTTTAAAATCTTATTAATCCACTGAATGTAGATTCCGATTAATACAAGAGTCTTGCATACTCCTCTACAATCATTAAATGAACCAACACATTCCTTGTTAAAATTATATTCTTTTCATGACTTTGGGTCAGTGTGAGCTCACTCAATATGCCTGGTAAGGGAACAAAGAGGATTGCAAATTTATGTTTCAGTGTGTATATATTATGCTTGTTTGTATAAAAAGTTAACGTGTTTTTTATTAAATAAAAATAGAAGCAGAGGTTACAAAAAGCAGGAGTAATTCTTAGGCATGGGGAATAGAACATAGTTCATCCTCCTATCGGTTAAATGCTTTTATCACTGGGTCAGAGAATTGATTGTCCTTATGCTTGTTCTTTCTTCCTCTGCTTCCAGTTAATCTTCTAATATTCCAAGCAAAGATGAAGAACTCTTTTATCTCTTTTTTAAAATATAAGATAGCTTAATGGTTTCAGACTGACCTTAGTGAGCCAAAGATGTGAATTTAATTCCTGTCAGGAACAGAAAGAATTTGGACACAGGTATACCACTGCCTGTCTAAATCTCATAACTTCTGAACTGTTGTCTAAAATCACTTGACCTTGATTTGAAGGAAACACTTGACTTCTGCTTTTGTCAGAAAGGACTTACACTGCATACTTCATGGGAGGCCTGAGTGCCATAAGTACTGAGTGAAGTGCAGTGACTCCTTACAGCTCAGAGATGCCTTGAGAAGGGTAGGATTCATGCAGTCTCATCAGCCAAGAGGCTGGCTTGCAACCTTGTGGAACCCCAGCTTCTGCTTTCAAATGGATGCAACAGGAGCTGGTAGGATTCTGACCACCCAGCAAAGCAGATGGGGAGGACAAGGCATTTAGCTGCTGGAGGAGTGTGCTGGTTTTGGTTGGGATAGAGTTAATTTTCTTCCCAGTAGCTAGTATGGGGCTGTGTTTTGGATTTGTGCTGGAAACAGTGTTTATAATACAGGGATGTTTTTGTTATTGCTGAGCAGTGCTTACACAGAGTCAAGGCCTTTTCTGCTTCTCACACTGCCGTCTCAGCAAGCAGTCTGGGGGTGCAAAAGAAATTGGAAGGGGACACAGCTGGGACAGCTGACTCCAACTGACTAAAGTGATATTCCATACCATATAACATCATACTCGGCAATAAAACTAGGGGCACAGTCTTCCTTTGCTCCTCTGCAGAAAGGCAGAGCAGAGTCATCCCAGCAGAAAGATTGTCAGGCTCCAGCTCAAGCCACCAGCTGAACCATGTTAGTAAAAATCATTCCCATGCACAGTAGTCCTTGCTCACCATGTTGATTTCCTGGATCTTTTTTCTGAAATAGCTGATTCTTCTTCTGTACTGTATAAAGTATGTAGCTCAGGGCTATGGATTTTGCTTTGGTTTCACCTGCCTCATTTTCTTTCTAAATCTAAATTTTGTTTCTTTTCAATAATTATGGGAGTTGGGTTTTTAAATGCTACTATAACCTTTTTGTCAATTATGCAACAGCAAGTTACCTATGAGAAGAGCAGAGCTGCCATGAGCACCTTTGAAGAGCAAGTATCAATGCAATTTCTTGCAATTTCAAGGTTCAACAAGGCCAAGTGCCAGGTCCTGCACTTGGGTTGCAACAACCCCATGCAACGCTACAGGTTTGGGGAAGAGTGGCTGGAAAGATGCCTGGCTGGTGGAAAAGGATCTGGGGGTGTTAGTTGACAGCCGGCTGAATATGAGCCAGCAGTGTGCCCAGGTGGCCGAGAAGGCCAACAGCATCCTGACTTGTATCAGAAATAGCGTGGCCAGCAGGAGCAGGGAGGTGATTGTGCCCCTGTACTCGGCGCTGGTGAGGCCGCACCAGGAATACAGTGTTCAATTTTGGGCCCCTCAATACAAGGAAGACATTGAGGTTCTGGAGCGTGTTCAGAGAAGGGCAACAAAGCTGGTGAAGGGTCTAGAGAACAAGTCCTATGAGAAGTGGCTGAGGGAACTTGGGCTGTTTATCCTGGAGAAAAGGAGGCTGTGGAGAGACCTTATCACTCTCTATAATTACCTGAAAGAAAGTTGTAGCGAGGTGGGTGTCAGTCTCTTTTCCCAGGTAACAAGTGATAGGATGAGAGGAAATGGCCTCAAGTTGCGCCAGGGCAAGTTTAGATTGCATATCAGGAAAAATTTCTTCATGGAGAGAGTTGTCAAGCACTGGCAGGCTTCCCAGGGAAGTGGTGGAGTCCCCATCCCTGAAGGTATTTAAAATACATGTAGATGTGGCACTTAGGGACATGGTTTAGTGGTGGACTTGGCTTGGTTAATGGTTGGACCTGACGATCATCTAACCTAAATGATTCTATGATTCTTCTGTGGTATATAAGGCACAAACAGATGGCGATTCTCCGTGTTTCCCAAGTCTGATGGTAACTGTTACATATTCTGCTGGTGTGATTGATCAGTGAATCTATACTAACACTTTCTAATTCTATACTTTGATACACTAGCCAGTGATTTAAATCTCCAGACAACTGGACAAAACCATAATTTCTTCCTTTCCCCCAGATTCCTTACATAGTTTCAGATGAGCCTTTTTTGTTTGATATATTATTATTAATTAAACCAGTTAGCATCTCATTTTCTTGGAAATTTCTTCTCATAACTTCAAACACAGCATTTCTCTTACCCCTGTTTAAAATCTGAGTGGGTTCTGAAGTTCAAGAAGTTGTGTTTTCCCACTTCACAACCTGTAAAAATGAACACACCATTGTCTACACAATTCTCTCATAGTATCATAATGTATATGCTAAAAAATTAGTAAGTAGCTAGCATACATAGAAATGCTTCATGTTGTTACCCTCTAAAACACAGAGAGGTCTTAACACTAAAATTTACTTGTTTGTTACCTATTAATTTTTTACCTCTAAAATGTGCCATTTCAAAAATAAAGAACAGAGACTGTTGCTAAATCTTTGCATTCATACCATGTGTCTTCAGCCATTTCTGAATCAGTGGAAGTCTTAAATATGAAAAGTCTACTGAATTTTAAAATGTTAAATCAGTGTATTTCCATATTGGTCTTGCCTGAAACATTTACTGTAACATGTTATTTTCTCTGCCAGAAATCAAATGTATTCCATATAGTATAATGAAGGACTAAAGTGTGTTTATTCAAACGTAAAAGAAAATGTTCTGTTCGACACTTTGAAATATTATTTTGTATGTATGAACCAGCAGAATATAGTATGGATAAACACAGCACTATCTTTGCCAGAAGATAATCACAAGCTTTGAAACAGCACAGCAATAACTCTTTCCAGGATGCTGTGATTAGAGACCTCCTAAGTACTCATGGAAAAGAAAAAAGGGATTACAGTTTACATGATAAATAATAATAGGTTCAATCTAGTATTGCTGAAAAGAAATAACCTTTCTATTTCTTGATATATATTTTAAATATTATGCAGTCGTCGTTTATTCAGCTATACCAAAGCAAATACTGCTATTGCAGTCCTTTTATAACTAAAAGTATGCCTTCAGTAAAAAAAAAGCTGTTGTCTTTTTTTAAGAATTTTGGAGGGAGAAATAGATCCAAATGGTGTTGCAAAGCTGCAGTCCCACAGACACACTTTATGCAGCAGATCATTTTTGTACGTGGGATGATAATTTCTTTCTGTGTGTTAGCAAAGCTGTATGGACTGGGGGCTTTGACAAACTGCTCTCATTTCTGTTCTTTCCTTTTTTAAATGATTTGAACTCTTGGAAATAGTAATTTTAAATGTATAGGAAGGGCATGAAGACGTTACAGGGCAGTGGTCTAAAGCGTCCCTTCATGAAATTTGTATCAAGCCTTTCACTTATGGATTTTTTATTGATTTTTACAGAGTAGATGCTGATGGAAGGCATACATACAGAAAAACAACTGCCTTTGAAATACTTTTGTTACTGACAGAAAAGAAGAACAACATAGATAAATATTGATTAATTTGTGTCATCTGCACAAATGTAGTTAAGGAAACTTCTCTGACTCCATTCTACAACACAACAAATCAATTTGTTTTGGTATCATTCAATCTGTAAATAAAAAAGGAGGATGGATATCATTGTACTTCAAGCACAAACCTGGGTGGCCATGCAAACATATAGGAATAGTCCCCACCTGAGAAAATTGAGAAAATGCTTTTGTAAGAATGTCTGGACTGTGAGAACGCCTGCTTCAGTAAGATTGTCAGATCAAAGAACTTTTATTTCAAAGGGGATAATAAGCGAAAGGGAAAGTGAAAAACAAAACTCACAAAGACACAAACCTGATAAACCATAATGGAGACCATGACAAAGAATGAAACTCTTCAACCACCAACTGATGGGGCACAGTCTTGGAGATGGCCAACCTGGACTTTATAACTCATAAGAACATGGGCTTTATAACTGGTAAGAAGGCAGAAACAAGATGAAATGAGTATTTTGGATATTTGAGTGGGGCCTGTGGGACTACGCAAAATTTACTGAGGAATGTTTAGGGGGCAGGAACTGGTGAGGAACAATAGAGAGGAGCAAGCTTTAAAGGAGCTGGTCACATGTAAACAGTTGAGAGTCAGTATGCCTGATCACTGCAGCCATCCCACCTCCTTGTTGAATCCTTTCTTAATCGTCTTTCTATGTAATCTCACTCTTCAACCCATGTGTGAGTACTGCAAGGCCAGCAACTGGAGAGGCTACAGTGGTCAACAAGCACCAGTGACAGGAGTGAAACCCTGGAGACAGTGGCCCATGCATTCATAATGCCAGCAACTGGAAGGAGTGAGGGACTTGGAGTCGGCAGCTGGGAGGCGCCTGGGTCATAGGTGTGTTTGGTATGGAGCAGCCGGGGGGCTGCAGTGACTGATGCAAGTGCCAGCAGCTGGAGTCAGACCTCAGGCCACAGTGCCCTTGTGCCTGTGGTGCCAGCAGCTGGAGCTAATGAGGGTCAGCAGCTGGAGTGGGGAGAGGGACCTTGTGCCTGTGTGCCAGCAGCCATGGGGACCACTGCCTTCATATCTTCCCCGAACTTCATACATGTGGGTGTGGACCAGATGGCAAATAGGTGGCCCTACATCCACACAGAAGGTCCGTGCTGGTATTGGGGGGGACAAGTGAGTGTGGAGTGTGTGTGAGACAGGTATAAGAGTTCATGTGTGTCTGCTAGAGACCACCAAGCTGGACCAGCCAGTGAGTGGGACACCAGTGTAGCAGGTAAGAGTGCCTGGGATGTGGGCAGGGGTAGTCAGAGGATGCTGATGCTCAAGGGATCTGTGAATGTGTGTGTGTGTGTGTGTGTGTGTAAATCCAGAGAGCAGGAGCATTTGTGTGAACTTCAGGCCTGATTGGATGAAGGAGAACAAGACTTGGCTATTTACGGTTATGTGTTATGTCAGTTCTGGTAACAGACGTAGACCAGTACATGTGGGTGTTGTTAAATGCTGCTAGTGCCCTGGCTGTGGCAGTCATGCAGATGACGGTGTCAGTGTCCTCCGTGTGTGTGTATGTGTCTAGTATGCACGCTCAGCCTTGGAGAGTGGTGATGGATATGTTCAATCTCATGACACAAAGCACCTTGCTACAGCTTGCTTTATGAAAAGCAAAAAGCTTGGTTACTTGAAGCATAATTTTAAATTGGTTGAATATTATACTATTGGAAATTTGATTAAGCAAAAGAAGAAGATGTCAATTTATAGGTCTCTGGTCTACTGTATCAAGATCAATAAAACAGTATTGATATGCCAATAAACCATTTAAACAGTCTAAGAGCAGGTTTTTTTTGTGGCTTGAGCCATGCAATATGAGATTCAGACTGTCACAGAAATAAGAGTGAAGATTTCATCTGAGATATTAAAATAATAGCTCTCTGTATTATGACACCCAGTTGTGAACTTTATTAAAATGCTAACAATAACCTGCAGTTACTACACAATGGAATGTAATGATAGATTTCTTCTGTGTGTGGAATCAGAAGAGTGATATGCTTTTAAAATGAATTTGTATAAAAGTGCTTTGTTTTTATTGTTTTCTAGAAAAAGCAACATGAGTGCAAAATATTGTACCTAATGGAAGGACCATTATACCTCAGAATTAAAGCGTAACACTATAGATCTTCTCTGCATACCTTTTTTCAAGAGTTGGTTTGGGTAAAATCTGGTGCACCTTTACAAAAAATTAAAATACATGAAAGCTCAGATCTATAAAGAAGAAATACCATAAACATTTTTAATACAGTTTGGAGGTGGGCATACTTTTAGATACACATTACATTTAGATAATGTGATACATGTGTATAGTGTATTGCAATGATACCTGCAACAAGCTGCAATATCTAAAATTGCTCATACATGCATTGCATCTGTAACTGTGCATCGGAAAAAAATGGAACATAGGGTAGCATTTCCATTGAGAAATTAGGCATTTGAAATAGGATAGAGGGCTTTGTTTACTCCTTGATGTTACTGGGTTTTGAGGGTTTTTCACTGTTTATGAGATCTATTTTCTTCAAGTAAATACAATTTCCTCCAAATGCTGAGTCTTCACTTAATTTATCCATGTTGTAATGAACATACCCAATGTGCAATAATATTTTCAGGTGGCTTCATAGTGTTATTGAAAATTGCATTTGCTGTTTCATAGACCTATCTGATATAGGTGAAAGAGGAGAAAAGAAAAACCTTGGATACAACAAATCAATAAATGATTTGCAGTACTGGCAGCTAGGTGACTCACTAGGGTCAAACTTAGAAAAAAAAAAAGTTTTACTGCAGGCATTCTAGCTTCTAATCACTTGGTGACACTGCTTTTTTTTTTTTTTTAAAGCTGTCCTTTTGTCTGAGGTATAGCTGGAGCACAGACACTTGTCACCACATGGTCTATTTTTCCTGACCATTAGAACAGTATATATGAAGTAGAAAAGAAAGTTCACTGTACCACAGTTCGAGGTCACTTGTGAGGGATTAACAGTTCTTTGCCATTTGATGATCATTCTGGAGAAAAAACAAGCAGAGGAACAAAAAGAAACCCCAACCAATCAAAGAAAAAAACCCTATTTGCTCTGATTTATGACAAGTAGTAGATTATTATATGCTGCAAACTTTAATTAAGTCTTCTTACTGTTACAAGGAAAGTAAAAAATTATTTTCTAGTCATTTTGAGTACTATCCAGGAGTAAGTCTTTCTTGAAGTTTAAGGGTAACTTTAAAAGTTTAAGGGTCCTTCAGAACTCTCCGTTATGGTAGCTCTGTGTTAGGAACATCTGTGCTGCCTAATTTTGCACCCAATGCATTCTATGGGAGTTGTGTTACTGACTTCAAACACAAGACAGACAGGTCAGGAGTTCACATTTCTGAATATGTTTCAGGCACATATATAGTACTGACTTGGGTGACTTTAAAGGAAAAATAATAAAACAGAAAGGTGAAACTAGGCAAAGGTGAAGAAAAAAATGCAGCCAGATTAGGCTATGTTAAATGTGAATTAACCTCTGTCCTGTCCAAGAAAAAATGTTGTGAAAAATAATATAATATAAATATTTAAAATAATAATGTTAATTATTATAATATTAAAAGACAATAGGCATGCCTGGCTCCTAAAGGAGAGATATTTATAGTCTTACTGTTCAGAACTGTGGCTGTGGTTACATTATGCAGCAGGAATGGACTTGAAGTCTTGGTGCACTCTGAGCATATCCCAAGTCACCAGCGGGAGCAGACTGCCCTTAGTGTCACATCATCATGCCCCTGAGTTTTCTTCCAAAGGAAACTGAGAATGGCAGTAAAGAGGGAGAGATGGTGCACTCTGGCATGTCTCCTATTACGGACAAGGGTGCTGACCAGGACACACTGTCAAGCAAGACAGCACACAGCACTCCTCCATGGATCCAGCATGGATTCAGCCTGGGAGATGTGACTTCTGGGTTTTGGGGTTTTTTTTTTGTGTGTGGTGTTTGTTTGGTTTGGGTTTTGTTTTGTTTTGTTTTTTTCTTACTGATTTTTTATGAACATGCAATATATTGGACAAAGATTTTTTTTTCAGAAATGACTACTTTCTGTTTTTAACTCCTTCAGAGAATTACAGTAAACTAATGTCGTGGTTTAGCCCCAGCCAGCAACTCAGCACCACACAGCCACTTGCTCACTCCCCCTGCCTTGGTGGGATGGGGGAGAGAATCGGAGGAGAAAGAGTGAGAAACACTCCTGGGTTGAGGTAAGAACAGTTTAATAATTGAAATAAAGTAAAATGCTAATGATAATAATAACAATACAATAATAATAATAATAGTAGTAGTAGTAATAATAATAATATGCAAAGCAAGTGATGCCCAATGCAATTGCTCACCACCCGCTGACCGATACCCAGACAGTTCCTGAGCAGCGATGGCTGCTCCCCGGCCAACCCCCCCAGTTTCTATACTGAGCATGACGTCATATGGTATGGAATAGCCCTTTGGTCAGTTTGGATCAACTCTTCTGGCTGTGCCCCCTCCCAGTTTCTTGTGTACCTGGCAGAGCATGGGAAGCTGAAAAGTCCTTGACTAGCATAAGCAGTACTTAGCAACAACTAAAAACATCAGCGTGTTATCAACATTCTTCTCATATCAAATCCAAACCACAGCACTGTGCCTGCTACTAGGAAGAAAATTAACTCTATCCCAGCCGAAACCAGGACAACTAATTACTGTCATCTAGCACTGTCTATAAGAAAAAAACAACAGCAGAATTCTCTGCCACAGAAAACTG
Source organism: Pelecanus crispus (assembly GCF_030463565.1). Classification (NCBI taxonomy): domain Eukaryota; kingdom Metazoa; phylum Chordata; class Aves; order Pelecaniformes; family Pelecanidae; genus Pelecanus; species Pelecanus crispus. The sequence continues at coordinate 24,457,716 of NC_134643.1, forward strand.
GGTTGAGAAAAATGCAAATAACAAAATGGCACAACAGCAACATTGAAGAAAATATTTTTCTTTATTGCAGAAAGCAACACATGCATTTGCTTTAGGTTCTTTAGAAGTATGCTGTATGTTGCCTGCTTACTTTGCATTTTCAGAGTTCTGTATCCATGCTAACTAATGAAAGGGCTGTAGGGCTTGACTGTAGACGTATTATGTTGCTCCCTGTCCTACCACTGTGAGACCAGAAGAGAGTGAGTTTCCACTTTTTACAGAGAAACCAAACACATATGAAACCTTACAGAGAGTGCTGATTCCACCTTTAACCCAAGGGGCTTGTTCAGACAAGCACACAGATAGATAGATACCATGTCCTCGGTTAGAATAACTGTCATCTTCCCTGAAGCTGATGTGACCCAATTCCTTCCGAAGTTCCCATTATGTTAAATACATCTGTACCTTCTCTAATGTGGGTTTATGATTCTATACTACACGTCTTTCACATGCACTTTATGCAGTGTACTGAATTAAATTTTAAGAGTTACTTCCATGTATGTTCAAAGAATCTTTAACTTGGACTTCCTGATTTGGTTTTATTTTTCTGATTACTTACTGATCTGTAGACGGTGAGGATGTAGTATCTTCTGTATTTGTAAAGCTTTCATAAATAAATACCATTGCCTGCATACTCCATTTATAGAGGTAAAACTGACAGCAGTTTCATGATTTACTAACAGGCCAACCTCATTGCATGGGTGGGGGCAGAAATCAGGTTTCATAACCTATTCAGAGAGTGGTTTCTGTTAGGTTTAGTTAGGTATCCCAAGCAAAAAGGACAATTTCCTCTCCAATGATTGTATGAGGAACTCAGATATTCTACAGAACTGAACCTAGTCATATAATATTTAAAACTGATTTAGGATGGACCATTTTCCAACCCATTTTTTGCATGTCATGCTTTGGAACAATATAATTTCTTCAATTAAACATAAGGCTAGTGATTTACAAGATCTAGGCTCTAAGAATGGTTTTGACTATTTCATAGAGTTAAAGCATAGAACACCTGGATATTTTAATCATAATTTCTTGTATATCACTGGCTATAAAGTGATGCATGTTTTAACTTGATTAAAGCCTGTCAAGACTTAGATTGCACCATAGCCAGAGAAAATCAGAGACCATGAAATCACCATTTGGAATAAGATACAGCCAAACAATCCAAGCAAATGATCCTAGTCCTTGGCACTGAAAAGGTGATTGCTCTGCCAATCTGGATTTAAGGAAAAATTGTTTTCAATCCCAGATTGGGATCTCAATGTGATCATAACATGCTGAGACAGTCAAGTGAATGAAATACTTGGGATAGGATTGTCTACTCTCTCTGTGAGCTTTAGGACAGTCTGGTCTCAAATCTATAATGTTTCAAAGGGAGAAGAAAAGAAAGAAGGAAGGAAAGAAAAATTGATTGCTTCAAGTTAGTTCTGCTGGAAAAATTCTGATTTCTATAAGAAACTATCTGAAATCATGAAACATAAGATTTGATTATACCCATCGTTCAGATGCAGAGTTATGAATGTTATAAGTTCACTGACAACATGGGGGATCATATACTGCCTGGGGCCCATGTGGAGAAGCACTAAGAGGGATACTCACCTATTCACAGAGGCAAATGATAGAAAGTACTACCAGGAATACAAAAAACAGTTCCAATCCCATGTACTGGACAAATATTTTAACTCAAAATTAGAGTCCTCTATTTCTTTGGGGAGGTGGGGGGGGGGGGGTTTGGGAATGGAAGTAATAAGATAGTTCTAAATAGTCTGCAATGGAATGACTTTCCACCCAGTTCAGTGAGAGGCAATAAAACCCTACACCAAGAACAGAGTTATGATTTTAGGAAGGATAAGAGTAGTAATATGCTGCTACTACATTTCTGCTTTCTAACTATTCTCACAAATGTCAGTGAAGCCAATGATCACCCTGTATGCATTACTAGCATGTCCATCTCAATATTTGTTATCCTATTGTCAGTATGCAATTTTCAAACTCTTCCAGTGATTTTCTATATTTCTTGAGATCATAACAGGAAGTACTAAAAAGTGCAGAACCAAAAATCCATCCCTTAAGGATCCCCAGCAGAAATGTCCCTGCTCATTATCACTTCCTCTGTAACAATTATATTTTGAGATATGTCAACAAGACCATTTTCAGTCCCTCCGATGTGTGACTGAATAATTCCTTAATGTAATCTTATTAATCAAAATGTTATGTAGAATTAAAATGCCTTGGAGAAAAAGGTGTGTCAAAGCAATAATATTACATTTATGAGTGTGTAATTCTGTCAGAAAAACCTTACCAGAAAAACAGTGGTGTTGCTTAATGAGACCTAGCTTCCATGAAACCATGCTGGCTGTCAATAACTTATATTTTCATCCTCTAAATCTTTATTCGTAGAGAGACAAAATAGCCATTTGGTTATTTTACACAGGAGTAACACCAAACTGTTGTCGTCTGGTTTATCCTTTTTTATCTTTTTATAGGATTAAGCATATGTTACTAGGTTTTAATCCCTTAGCATTACTCCAGTTGCCTAAGACTTGTTAAAACTAAGTTGTGCAAAGAGCTCACACAGTAATTCCCTTATGATTCTTTACTAAATTATCAGGGATTTTTGACTTAATGAGATGTAATCTTAACAGATACCATATCACTTCATCCTTATTTATGTCAGTATGTTGTATAAATGCATCCTTCTCATTTTTTCTGAAAACAGAAATCATCATAATACAACTTGTGGGCCTTTCCTATCCTGTTTTTCCAGTGACTTATGATTTTTATTCTGTCAGTGAAAAACTTCTAGTGCTGTATTTATCATTATATTAGTAACAGAAACAGAAGGCTTTCTGGTTTGAATTTAACCCTGAGTAACATCACTTCTAAGATTTGAGGATAGTTTAGGATTTATAATAGTAAGTTCAAGGCTGAAAATGTAATTCATTAATGACAGTCAGCATGATTTTATGAAAGGTAGGTTTTGTCTTTTTTGGTTTCCTAGAACAGATATCAACACTGAGGAAGTTCTATAGTAACAAATTAGAAGCAGGTAAACCTCTTTTGACCTAAGGTATCCCTTATACACTGCTATTAAGGTCTCCCCCATTAAGACTCTAGTTACTCTGTGAAGTATAGCTAGCAAATTAAAAGAGAAAGGCATCTATAGAGAATGAATCATAGCACCTGAATCCTTTTCTGGTGGTGTCAACCTTATCCTGTACAGTTCTGCATGATAGTAACACAGGTGACCTAGGTACCAAACATTATGTGGGGCAAAGGACTATGGAGCACAAACAGGACATCTATATCAGATGGGTATTGTACAGCATATGTTAGTGCAGATCTTGTAAATATCACAAATAATCATCACTGAAGAGAAAATCAGATTTTTCATTTTAACCACTGAAAATAAATATATATCTATATTTAAAAATAAATTATATTATCTAATACTAACTTGAATAAGGTATGCATAGAGCTTGATGTGATGTTTTAAAATGTTTTAATATTTTGAAATGCAATGTATTCTCATAAAATGTCAACTTATATTAACCAAATCAATAACAAAAAAAAAAGGAAATATAAAAAAGTGTCTTGTCTGACTTGTCTGAACTCGATGAGTTTTACGTTTTGCAGTGTGAAGATTCTCATTCATTCAGGCACCTTTTTGAACATATTTTGTTGTATAATTTTTTGTTCCTGAAGGACTTTAGGGCCTTCAACATGTTTTATGCCATCTGTTGCATATGATATGATGTTCCTGCCTAAATCCTTCTTGATATTGATTTATTATTTGAAACTACCATTTATGAATGTATTAAATTTATTCTATAAAACTAGGATTACTGTATAAAATGTGTGGAATACTAAATAAAAATGAAATTATAAGTATGACACCACTTTTGATTTGTGATACTAAGAGCAGAATGTAAAAAAGAAAAATGAATGTGGACAATGTATCATACATATTTTAGTTTTATAACATAAAAAGAACATCAGATTCAGATTGTTTTTATAATTACAGTAGCATTTATTCTTTTGTACTACCAAAGGACTACCAAATGGTTTCAACATGTTTTGAAAGGAATCAAATTGTCCTTTACTTCTGTATGTGTCTAAATAAACAGGTAAAAATGCTTCTTCATTTGCAACTTTAAAACATTTGGGAAAGAAGTGGTATTCATGTAAACAGCTTCAGATCTTGGTTGATTAACAGAAGAAACTGAGCAGTAGCAGTAAGTATGGAATGATCTTTTTTGTTGCCTGCTTTTTGCTTCCTGTTGAAGGAAAATGTATCAAGCCATAGAAGTAAAATTGGGACTCTAGACTTCGGATGCTAACGGGCATTTAGATAGTGAATGACAAATCTGAGGGCCTCAGATTCAGCTTCTAGCATCTATGGCTTAATTTGGTTCTGTAGTAAGAATTAAAAAAAAAAAAAGTTCTGTTATTAGCATAATAGTCAGATTTAACTGACTGACAATGAATAAAATACTGTATTTGCTACCTGTTCTTCATTTGACTTCCTATTTTACAGGTTATGATATCTGTGTGTATCAAGTTACATAGGTCACAGCAAATCATGATTTCATCTAAATCAAAGTATAGTACACTGCTCTCTGCAGAGCATGTTCACTTTTCTATCAATACAAACTGTATTGTGCCTTCTGCTTTCCAGTGCTGTGTCCCTGAGTAGTTTGTAGACTTAATTAAATGTGACTTATGCAAAGCTCTATAATATAGATGTGAAACTTGATACAAATTTTTAAGACCATTACCCATAACAACATTATCTTGCTGTATCAGCAAAAAGATTAAATGAAGACTAGATACAGAAGTCTTTTGTATATCAACCAATGCGTATGAAGTTGGTTACCTAATGGTGATTAGATATAGGCAGATAATGAATCCATTATTCTTAATTCAACTTGTCTATCTGGCTCGTGGAGATACATACAATAATTATTAATTAGCAAGCATGAAAATCACTAATTGCCTTCACCTCCATAATCTGGCAAACAAGACTTAGATCCAGACTGCTTAGTGCATTTTAGGATGGTGTAACAAGAAGATTAAATCTGTCACATTATCATCCCAGCCCTGGTTTCTGTGAAGTGATAAGTAGTCTGCAGTGTCCAGTAGTGTTGCACTAACTTCTAGACCTGCCTGTATGCTTGTTGGCCATTTTCTGCATAAAAAAATATAATAGTGGGATACAAGTATCTAGCAATAGAGTCAAACCTTTTATGTATCCCAAGAACATGGAGTAGAAAGAGATGGAAAGCCCACTAGCAGATCCTTAACCATGACTGTAGCATTGAGGGAAGCCTGAATGAAAACATGTAAGGACTTTGAGACTTGTGATAGTACATAAAGAAGTACTTCATCAACTGATGGGAAAGAAAAGAAGAAGAAAAAAAGAAGCTTAATATGTAATGTTTTATTACTCAAATATAAACATTTTTGCAGTGCCATAGAGCTCAGCTTGGTTTATTTTACAAGCCAGTGTAATTCATTTTTCAAGTGATCAAAATCACAGTTTCTACCATGACAAAAAAGGATTAAGAGCTACTTGTTAAGAGCTGTTAGCTTCAATTGTTAGATTTTTTAATAAAAAATAATCACCTTATTTGTTTTTATTTAAAATATAATATAGAACATTCAAAATATGTCTTTTTAGTGTCATCAGATTGAAGAAAAGAAATGACTATAGGATTTATGAGATCAGTTCTGCTTTCCTTACTTGGACAAAATTTGCACTGATTTTCAAAACAGAACTGCAAAAGAAGGAATGTTGGTCTAGGCTAAGCACCAATGTGTTACATAGTCACACATATTAGGGCAGGTACGTACCTTGTTTCAGTCATTAGCAGGAGGAAATACTATGAGGATATGTCTGGAGCGATGAAAAACCCTTATGTAACTAGTGTTTTCTGTCATGGCACTGATGAACAGAGACATTTGGTCTGCGTCTTTCCTTTTTTGGTGTTCCCACCTAGATCTTATTCCAGTTTGTATAGCAATCCCATTTGAAATATCCATTATTATTCCTATAAGGACACACAGCAATTAAAAAGAAAAATGTTAGAAAGAAATATATTTTTGAAGAGCTCTAAAGTTAATTAAAAACATTTCCCTATTGGCCCTTTCAGATAATGTTATTAATCCTTTCGCACATACTGAATTTCATGCAAATAGTTCCATGCAGGTAGAGATACCTGTGAAAACCAATCCCAAGATATCTCCTCAAGGTGCATTTCCCAGTACCTTACTTAATTAAGAATGTTATCCTAAGTGAATCTAATGCTATTAGTGCATCTAAAATTTCCTGCTTAGAGAACATTAATTAAGTAATTCTGATGTTTAAGCAAAAAATCATCAATGAGGCAGGCAGAGGACAGAAAGTGGTTTTGTGGTGATTCCTTTATCCTATGATAAAGGATAGCTATGATAAAGCCCTCCAAGACCCATCAGTATAGGCATGTCTGTGAGTTTCTATAAGACTTTCCTTGCTGTTTTTCAAGGACATCTGTGTTGACACTGAGAGCTGAAACAGGGTCTCATGATCCAAACTGGGCTGCCCAGGAAGGATTGTGGTGGTTCTGTGATTCCCTTGGGCTAAATTAAGGTGAAACGACACCAAACAATGGATTAAGCACCTAACTGATGACAGAAACAACCTTAACTTCGCACGCGTAACAGTAGGGAACCTGAACTAGGAAAGCGTAGCAGTAGGCAATGTGGGTTCTAATTGAAATACTTATAAGAAGGAAGAAAAAAAGAGGGAAGGGGGTGTGGGGAGAGAGCGAGTGAGAGAGAGAGTTATCACCACCCTTGGATCCCGCGATGATGATGACAGATGAGGTGATCCTCCGGTGATGGGCACGCACCTGGCTTTCTCAGAGTCATGGTTTTTATAAGCCAGTCTCTGCCTCTCAGTTGTGTCAAGTCCATCCCCTTGATGACTTACATGGTTCTTGTTTCAGAGAGTTCTCAATCTTCTGCACAGGCATCATTGTGGGGGGTGGTCATGAGGGGTCTTTTGGGTGGTCGTGACCCCCTTCCTCAAATGAACTCTGTATGACCGCTGGCCATATACAGTGAGTTGTGAGGCACATTAGAAATATGGAACTGTGCATCCTCTGATATGTGTCCCTGTGCTCTGTGTCAACCGACTTCTCACTTGTGGTTTGGTGTCACCATGCAGATCTTAACTTGTTTCACCACAATGTTTAAGGCACCAATCGACTGCCGCAATGTTTGAGACATCAACCAACCACCACAATGTTTGAGACATCAACATACATTAACTCTTTCAGTCTGTCACACAGGGGTCTAGTATTTGGGGTGTAGAACCCAGGATAGTCTCTGCTACTGTTTGTGCTAGAAAAACTGGATGTAGACATGTATTATGAGCAACTTTTCCAAAATGATTGCCAAAATCAAATTTGTATTCTCTATTGCCATTATTTACTTGAGTAATTGGATAAAACCCATCACCAGTGTCAAGGTGGAAATTATTTATATTTAAATATTTTAAAAGATTACACGTATAGAACTAACAAATGGAGTTATTGGTGAGCATCCTTCTAAACAGGTAAGACATGCATAACTCCTATGGCTTCAGAAGGTCCAAGAAAAATGTAGTATCACAGAAACTTCATTTTGTGTTATATGTCCATTTTGAAAATACACAGTATTAACCAAGAAAAGTGTCAACAGCTCAGTTTCAGTATACACGGGTGGACGTCAAACCTTAAGTCAAAAGACATGCAAACTGCAGTTGCGATCAAATAAAAAATAACAGCAAGAATGAAAAGACATGTCTTGCAATGATCTTATACTACTTGATTACTCTGAGAACTTCAAGTTTCTCATTTCAAGTCAGAAAATGCAAGCAGGACACATGCTGTGTAATTGTTCCCAATAAGATTTCAAAAACATCTTTGGCATGAATCTTGTGGAACTTCTACCAGATCTTCTCCTGCTACATCAACAATATATCTGAGACTCAGAAAGGGATTTTTTATTTCTCCTTATGCTGTGGAACCAATAGAACTTTACTAATATTTAGAAACTGGTTTATACTATTTTTATTTATATTGTAATAGAACACAGTTTGGTATATTTGTTAGAACTATATGTGTGTGTATCAAAATGGGATTGTATAGCCATAAATATATCACTTTTTTTCAAAAGTCATTCAGGTTCTTAAGTACCCCAGGTTTTGGATGCTTCATCTCATACAGAAATCTGATTGTCATAAAATGCTTTACACAAATAAGTTCCCCATCCCCCACCTGTCTCATAAACTAATATGCAAAACAGTTTTAGGCTTGCACACGCAACAATTAGTTGGAACGATTGTTGTTAATACCCTGTATTAATTAATGAACTACATTTCACAGTGTTATCCACAGCGGTCTGAGAAGTAGCTAAAATAAAGATTTTAAAACAGACAGAACATGGGGAATAAATTACATTTAGGCTGGTAATTAATGCTTTGTTATTGAAGGTAAAATAAAAAAAATGACATGTTAATAGTAATACAGATGAGATCAAAAGTGACAATGTTCTTAAAATTTACATTTAAGAGATTCATCCCACTTAGGATTAGGAGAGCCAAAGCAGTCCCTGTCTGTGATGAGAAAAAAAGTTATGCACTTGGGGAAAAAATTGTTCCACTTTTACAAAGAGTCTCAGAGTTCAAAAAGAGAAACAGAAGGAGAACAGAGAAGACATTATGGAAGACAAGGAGGAATTAAATTAAATAGTAAAATTATTTTGTCTGTGCTAGTTCAAACAACAGGTAGATAATCTGAAAATTCATTAGGAAAGTCTAAATTATTTTTAGATGGCAAATAAAAGCAAAGATGAAAACCAGAAAATAGAAATATCTAGATGTATAGAAAACATAAAACAAATCTCTTTGACAATAATGGTATTTGTTTATAAAATATGTCTTTTTGTATAGCTGCAGTGCTGTTTATAAATTCTCTTTTCCTCTTTGCAGGATCTCTGGACTGTTTAATAGAATTCACTTTGCGTGATGAAATTCCCTGTTACACAGATAGTACTTTTAGGGTCTGTAATTGTACAATCTGTAGAGTGAAATTCCAGCTCCTCTGAAGAGAATGGAAGAACTCTCTCCTGGTGAGCTTAAGTGGTGCAGGTTTCAACTTTCTGAGTGTAGACCTTCCATTTAATTCCCTGTCTTTCTGTTGGTATTTTCTGAAGAGGCATTAATACAATATTTTACTTATAGGAACAAGGAATGGCTGGTGTGAATGTTATATTGTTCTAGAAATAGTTGCCAAAGACATGGTCACAGAGATCCTGCTGTAGAAAAAAGTTATTCTTTCTTTCCCTTTGCCTTCAAAAAAGGGGAAAAAAAAAGTTCCCCCTGTAGAAAAGACTCTTGCTGTTCTTCCTTTTCAGACATGTGTGGGGAGAAGAAACAGAGAAAAGTTATCCTACTCACTCCTATCCTCCTTAAGATGATTTTCCTCCAAGCCTCTTGTTGGAGATGTATCTGAAGGCTATAGAACATTCTCAGTAGATCCTGAAAAGTTTTATCAGTGAGTCATAGGGCTTATTGTCCTGCTTCAGAGGTACAAATACAGAATTTATCTTAAAAGAAATATAAAATATTTCCAACTTTCCTTGTTGTTTGCATGATTTCGCAAGACTAGAATTTTAAAATGCAGTTTTCATATGTAGTCAGGTTTGAACAGAATACTGTGATAGGACCATCCTGTGTAAAAAGTTATCAGAATTAAGCTTCAATATAGAATGAAAGTTTTGAATCAGACCCCACTATTACTGATTATTTAGACTCATGAGTTGTGTTAGCTAATGTAATATCTAGCAGCATTTTACAGGTCTGGTGTCTCATCATTAGGGTTAATTGAATACAAAGGCTTTTTGTAAAGTCTGAAGTCAAGTGTTTGCATTGTGGCAAAACAAGTAACACCTCACCTTCATTATACTGGTGTGGCCTTAGGAGATAAGTGTTTAGAATACTGTTATAAATATGTGTTGTTATAATAAGGATAATTACCAGGAGAATTAATACGAATGGAAACTAGTTATAAAGCCATCAGAAGAACATATTACAACTGTTTGATTAATTAGTATAATTATTCCTAGAAAGGAGTAGTATTAAATATGTGCTTTTGTTTTCCTTCTGCAGTCCCAAATAACAAGGTAAAAATAACTATTTGAGAATTATACACATTACCATTCTAAAAGGTTCCTTTCTTGATTTTATTCATCTATTTACATAGAAAATACAACAAATTAATTCCTGACACTTTTAAAATTTTATTAGTTCTATATGCTAATAATATATTCTATATATATAGTATAATGTATTCTATATATATTCTATATTCTACATGTATTCTACATACATGTTTAATTAATGTCTGGAAAACACTTTCATACCTCACAGGCGCTACCTACTCATAAGGGCAATAAACAGCTACATAAATATTTCTAAACCTTTTCTTCATTGATGTTTATAATTTGCCAAGCTGCAGGAATTTATTGTTAATAATTAATTTTCTTTATGTTACCTAACTCTTAAGTGATCATTATGTTACTAAAGTTACCAAACTATCACAGGGGCAGTGGTAGGGAATTAAGTACTAGAGTGGCAAATGTGCAAGCCATTCATATTAGCAATAACTGCAGTCTTCATTTGCCCTATCTTTGCTATTTCCTTATAGCCAGACTTCATTTAGCAACTGCAGAGAATTATTCAGGAATTCACTTTTTTCCGTAAAGGTACATCACAGTAGATTTAGCCAATGGGTATTCCTTGTCCTCATATTACAGCATAGTTATCTGTATGCCCTCTCCGAAATTTTCTTTGTGGGAAAAGGAGTGTACAACCTCAATAGCATAAAACTTTTTTCTGCTTTCTGTGCTTATACACAAGTCCTTTTCCTCTTTTATTCTGTCTTACCTGAGTCTTTTTCTAGCTCTTCTGCTCAAAACCATAGCTTGTGCACTTTTTGTTTTCAGCTCTCTTCCTCCTCTCATTCAAATCTACTTGGAAAATTTCCGCTGCTATCTTGCCAAAGAATAGAAAGAGTAACCAACCAACAGATTCTGGATCTCATCGGCAGCTAAGAATATGATAAATACAGTCTTTACATATAATGACTGGATTAATGCCATTATGATCAATAACAGAATCCTCGGCCCTATTGCAATGCAAATAATAGTAAAAAATACGAATAACATTCTTAAAATATTAAGGGGTTGTAAACAGCAAAATTCTCACATGAATAACTGAACGATGTGGACTAATATTTGTTTAATAATCCTAGTTTTATTTTTTTTCCATTTAATTTAATTTATGATTCTCAAATGTAGTGGCAAATCCCCATGTGATCACATTTAAAATCAATTCCTGTTTGATTAAGTAAAATATCAGGTCCCATGAATACATAGTTTGGTGACAGAGAAGCACAGACTCTACTGCTGCTCTTTATTATATGTTACTGGCTAGGTAAACGGGGGGAGAGCAGTGGATATTTTCTTTCTTGGCTTCAGAAAGGGTTTTGACATTGTTTCCCATAACATCCTTGAAGAGAAGCTGATGAAATATGGGGCTGGATGAGCAGACAGTGAGATGAATTGAAAAGCAGCTGAAGAGCCAGGCCCAGAAGGTGGTGGTCAGTGGCACAAAATGTAGTTGGAGGCAAGTAACCAGTGTTATGGAAATAGCCAGTACAGGAGAGACATGCAGCTACTAGAGAGAGTCCAGGAATGGGTCACCAAGACGAGAAGGGATGGAGCACCTCATATGAGGAAAGGATGAAAGAGGTGGGACTGTTCAGCCTAAGGAAGAGAAGGCTCAAGGGGGGATCTTATCAATGTATATAAATACCTGAAGGGAAGGTGAAGAGAAGACAAAGCCAGGCTCTTTTCAGCGGTGTCCAGTGACAGGATAGTCCCACTGTGATGGACGGAAGCACTCAGGGGATTCCTCCATCTTGGCCTGCTACATCACAATAGCAATGCTGAGCACATTCTCCCAGTAGACACACACATGTGCACGTGCACACACAGAGAGTTATTTTTCATGCCCAGCAATTTATTTTCTTCTGTGCAGTAGTTTCTTACATTCTGCTCAATTAACGTAACCTCCAGCCACATCTAGTTGTTTGTTTGCAGCCTTAACACTCAGCATGTTGTCTTATGCTGAGCTGGCACATTGTGCACTGCAGTTTTGAGTGTTAGTGCAGGATTCTAAGGAATTAATATTGGCATTTCATACTCTGACATTATATAATCATTCCTGGAGACGGAAGGATGCACTTTCAGCAGCTTCTAATACCTTTTTGATCATTCATGAATATCCTGCTCAACTTCTCTAGAACGGGAGTCTGTATTTGCTCTATCTGAAAAGATGCCCAACTAAGATGGTACAATACCTGAAGAGTACATGTCAGGCCTACAGAGAGATTCAGATTTCCTTCCTCATCTTCTCAGGGTCCTCTACAGCCAAGAAAGATGACTACTGACTTCCACAGACTCCATCTGCAGGTTGCAATAGGCCTTCAGCTCCTATCACACTGCTTCTGTTTTCAGCAAAACTCTTGCTTTGATTTGGCAAGGTCAAGGAGGTTCAGCTTTATTCCAGTGTACAGCCTGTAACTTCCTTCACTCAAAGATTTTGATCTTTGATTTTATTGAAGTTTAAGTATACACAGGCTTGAACTAGGACAATTCTGAGCAGAGGTCAGAGTTGTTTAGAACACTTTTCACACTAAAGTAAAATCAGTTGTTTAACTCTGGTGCTCCTAGGATGTAGAAAATTATGATACAAATTTTTGTGGATCGTGTTTTTCTGGTTAGAAGCTGTTGCTGTCTACCTCTACTTTTTGCATCTTAGCAGAGGTTTCAAAAATGCCTCTCATTACTTTTACTGTGAAACATGTTCCCAAATCTTATTCTCTTGAATGAGTAGAAGAGGAACTAACTACACCAAAGGCTGTACATGAGACAGACATTCACTTCTGCTATCGTCTGATCCAATAAATTTCAATTAACCAAACCCTTACCGTAAAGTCCTCAGGTATCTGCCCTCCATACACTTGATCCTTTATGTCTGCTCAAACTCTTTTTTTCCCATTTAGCCACTCAAGACTTTTTTTGTTGTTGTTTTTGTTATTAATTAGACACCCATCTGTGATTTCTTAAATTTTTTACTAAACTTATTTTATTTGAACCAATGAAGCACAACTCTCCTTCTATTCAATCAGTTGTTTTTAATTGATCTAACCAGATGCAATTTCCTAGCCAGTTAGCTAATTTCTTCAATTAATGAAGCCAGCTGTCTCACAGTCATGTTATTGATCATTTTCAGGCCTAAGCGTCTGTTATTCCAAGCATTTTAATGGTCATTTCCAATTGCCTCAGATATCATTACACACAATCATTACACTGCCTTTTTATTAATGTCATTAATCCGAGGTATTTTCACTTCTCCTATAACTCTAACACTCCAACCTATTCTTCTTTAAAAAGGAGCACCCTTCCATAGCTAGGAGATGTAAAAGTACTGCTTCTCATTTCTCAAATCTTTTTTTTTTCAAACATGTTGCTTGCATAATGCCTGAAAACCCCTTTGCTTAGTAGGAAGCTACTGCATTTCTGTGTTAAACCAGTGTTTCACTCTTTTCCTTCCAACCATGTATGCCTTTACTTATTAAACTATGAATTTTTTCGGGATGGACACTCTTCCAGTAATAAATTTGAAAAACAACAAGTATTCTTTGATTACTGCTGGGGTCCAAAATAATCTAGAGGAATAATATTCTACTAGCTGGAACAACCCTGAATTTAGGAGACAAGAATACAGACATCTTCTGCTCATGAAGCTCAATTGTTCTGATCACTGGGCCATAAAAGAAGATAGAAAAACTAAGTTTATATTTAATATCTTTCAGCAGTTTGAGACCAAGACTACCTCACTGTAAATCTACTTCAGTCAGTGCTCTCTTATCCAAAGAATGAAAAAAGAAAAATACACAAGGTACTGTGAGAGTAGATGAAATTGTTATGAATACTCAACCTCACCTACAAAGTCAAAAGGGTGAAACAGAGGAATGGATTACTGAGTGAATCTGGTATCTTGTTGTTTTTCAGGATAGTGATATTAACAGCATTGCAGTCTACAATCTTGCTCTTCTGAATGTGCATAACCTGAACAATCCCTTAAACTGCATGGGACTGTAAAGGTATTAGAATTAAACACATTCACTAACTACTATCTAAATGAAAACTTGAGAGCAGTGTCCCACAGAGTGGACTACTGTATAAATTTACTTAATCAACCATTGGTTATCCAGAATTTCCCAAAGAGATCACCAGATTCTTTCCATTTGGTAGCCAAATCTATAATTACCTGTCTTATTTCATACCATCCAAATCTTTCAAATGACAGAGGTTATAATGAAAAAAGAAATAAACCCAATTCTTTTCTCATTAAGAAATATGTAACAAAGATGTAACTTTGTTGCTTTTGTTCTAACACTACTAGTGTTAGAAGATTTACACTGCAAATGCCTTATTTCTATCAAAGAAACACAGCAGACTGTTCCCAGAATCAAAAATAATCTATATTTTCTTCTTTGAGAAAGAGCAAAATGCTCTGTTTAACAGCTACTGGCTAGTACTTACTGCTGCAGACAGTGTATGTGCTAGATGAGCTGTGGATTGGTAATGCCTTTTTTCATCCTATTTAATCTTCCATTCCATAGGGATAATCCAGCAGGGTGCTGAGTCCTCTTTGGCATGTGCTGAGTCCTCCAATCATTAGCACAGTACAAATGGATCTTTTCTTCCACCGCTCTTTGCAGATTTGAGCCTTTGCACTTGCGGACATCCCAAGGCACATCAATGACATTGTACCCTTCCTTACAGCCTTTAAGAGTCACTACCAGACATTGCCCTCCTGCAAGACATTGGAATGACCAATAAATTCACAATCTATTTATATTAATTTTGCCACACCAAGAAAACATTAGAGCCATTTGCTATGCATTCTTTCTCTTGAGATGAAGGGAAAAAGAGGGAAAATAAGTGAAAATATTAACTGTGCTTAGTTTTCAAAATTTCAGTTTTCCTTTCTTCCATTCTTCCTTTTTTTTTGCTTCCCACTTTCATAATTTTAAATATAAATTTTAGCTCTGAAAAACTGGAAAGTCTTAAAATACATTTTTTTTAAAAAAAATTCCTCCTTTCTCTGAGCATATGCTAAAAAGTATGCGCCTGTGTATGAAAGCTGGCACTGTGATACTAGGTCTCAAATGTTAAACTAAAAGACTTCTTCAACTGACAATAAAAATGGAAAGTGATAATGAAAATATGTGTAGCATTCTCCTTGTAAACTGTAATTTCAAATGAGACGTGCCAAGGGTCAAAACTCTAATGTAATGATTTGTCAGAAAGCCTCTGCATAGAAGAAATTGTGAACACTTCAGCAAAATGCTGTTGTTCGATCACTGTTGTGAATGTCTAATGCTGATGCTTTAATAAGTGGCTGATTGCAAAGTGACATCCTCTAGGTGTAAGCTAATACTCTGCTTCCAGTTTCATAGTTGCAGTTGACCCTATTAAAGAGCTGTTAATGATTGTCTCTCTACTAGCATTTGTTGCTGTTAAAGATGACGAGCATGATACTATGAACTGAACATGTCAGTAGCATGTAACCTTCAGCCTTACACTTCATAAGGTAACACATCATTAAAATACAGATGAGGATTAAAACAGACTGATTTTATGAATTGATTAATACAGAAGTACACAATGATTCTTAAAATAAATATGTCATAACCCAAATAATACTGAATATACTTATACATTAAATTTCACAGATATGTTCAACAAAGGGAATAGAGAGATTATTTTTTTTCCACGTAAGAGTGGCAGAACAAGGTAGTTCTAAAGCATGTAAAATGTATTGGTGTTCAGTATTGTTATTTACAACACGTATCTATTTCTTTTTCACATGCTAGCCTCTACATTGTGTCCTTCAGTGAATCCAAATGCCCACTGAAGTAAAAGACATTTTAACGTCCTGGTGTATAGGTCTATTCCTGGCGTATAGGTATATGTTAACTGATGTTATTTTCTCACTAAGTCACTTGTCTATCATTCCAAATCAGCAGTAAGCATTGCCTTGGGTAGAAAGCTTTTCTATATTTGATGGTATATAACAGCAAACACAATGTTAACAAACTTGTTAAAACCTTGTGGTTAACATTTCCTGTTAAAAACAACATTGTAAAGCCTCTATGGCTACAGGAATTGTATAGCCTTTGCTGACACTAAAACAGGCCATGGTTATTGCTGAGGCATCTGACCTAACAAAGTTTCACTGGAAATAACAGAACAACTAGGATCTCAAAGAAAAAAAATATGTTTAATATTGTTTCATGGCAGGTATTATATCCAAAAAGTCTCAGCAGCCTGTGAGAGTGTACCCTATTTCCTTTTATTTCTTCTTGCATCAGTTTCAGTATTGTCAAATATAAATCATTCCATGGTTCAGTGTTTTCTGCATTGCATCTTATTTAATAAAATATTAAACAGAAAACTAACAACAAATGCAAAATTTGTTCCCACCTCCAAAACAAGGAAAAAAAATCAAAACACTGATATTCTTTTCAATGAAGTGATCTCATTACTGTTTAAGAGAATAATATTTTTTGTATTAGTTACTAGTGCTGATTTTTCTGAACATTAGCAAAAGAACAAAATATGCCAACATAAAACCAAAAAAATGCTATATTTTTCCTTCACAGGAAAGACTTTATAATTTACAAAGAAAAGACTAAAAATTTAAAAAGTGATTCAAAGTTGACTAATAACTGTTGTGTAAATCTCAAAATGCATTGTGGACAAAACCGAATAAAACAAATACATACTTACAGAAATTCAAATATTAAATTTGCATTTTTAAATTAATTCTCTTTTGTCATTTCTAAGCTGCTCTGTGTTTCCTTTCACAAATTTTCCAATGATTTGTTTTGCTGGAAAATGTTCATAGACTGAATTTAAAGCAGGTACATTAGTTTGTGGAAACTGAGCTTTGAACATCAAAGTAGAAAATATGTGCAGTAGAATAATTTGTATGTTATTTAATCATGGAAAAGGAAAAAGGTATGTTGTTTATGTACTGTAATGACACTATGTAAAAGTGATGCTTATTATTTCACGAAACAAAATGTTAAGGAAGAACAGAACAGCATCAAATAATTTATCCTGATTTCACAGATATTTCACAGATGGAGATGATGATGGTAAAATTAATAATAATAATTAATCAAAATTTGTAAGTTTGCCTTTCATTTAAAAAAATAAATCAACTATTCATGGTTGAGTCTAATGGCTATTTATTTCAGCATATTCATCCAAATGCACAGGAAATCTCTTCATAGAAAGACAGACATCAGTTTCTTATACTGACCTAGAGAAAAAGAACATTTTTATAAGCTTCTGAGTTTTCATTCCTTTTTCTTTCTTTCTTATTTTTAATGTTTCTTCCAGAAGTCAATAAATCATGTTGTTCTAGAAAACATATGGTTTGTCTTTATACCTCAAGTGTTGTCTGTCTGAATATCGCATAGGCACATTTATATTCTCTTCTTACAGAGCTTGTAGAAACACTGCAAGAAGCTCTTCTTTTTTCATTTTTGGGGGGAAAAAGCATGAAAGTTGGTATGAAAACACCATTGTAAGACTTCCAAATATGTTTGTTTCTGTTTGCTTTGATTTTTCCTAACTTTCTGTCCATCATTAAGATCACAGAAAATTATAGCAAGAGATTTCAGGACATTTTCAAGAAAAAAAGTAAGCTTTTCCTTAATGGGAAAACTGACACAAATGAAAATTTTCTTTTTCAATTTTTTTTTTAATTATTTAATGTTAATTCCAGTTAATGTTGAATAGCCCAATGGGAAGTGTATTAATGGAAAAATGCATAGATGAGTTACCCACCTAAGTGTCTCAGTTATTCATCCCATGGTACAAGCAATTTCATGTTGTTCTAAGATTTGAATTACTAATATGAAGACTAATGTTAACTGTAATTTTTCTGAAGAATTTATTGCTCAGATAATACCTATGAGGCATTTTCATGAAATCTAAGCAGCAAATTTCCCTCAGTTTTTGTCTTTTCAAAGTGTTATAACTCGATGTACTTATCCAAATTATCATTCCATCTGCAAATTCTGATGGGCATGGGATCCCTGGTATGGGTGTAATTCACCAGTTTACCAGTTTTTAACACTATCGAATGACTCACCATTAGTTTAAGTGTCATCAGATCAAGCAATAACTTACTTTGAATTTCTGGCGCTAAATGTATCGCAGGCTAGAATTTTGGTCTATTCTCTTCACTTTTTAATGACTGGCTTTGTTGCATAGAAGTAAAGCATAAAGAAATTGATCATACTGATGATGTTTCCATTAAGCAGTAAAACTGTATACTAAAACACATGCATCTGTGGGAAGATAAAATCCATATTCAAAGTTAAATTTCCTTAACATGTTAAATTTCCTTAACCTGTTTCCTTAGGAAATTTAGTAATTAATTCTTCAAGGGCTAGGACTTACAAAACAAGTAGAGGGACTTCATGGACCTAAGGTAAATCCTGTAATCTTGAATATGGCTACTGACTTAATGCCTAACTGCACATGCCTAAACTCCACATCGGTGATATTTTAAGTCCCCAAGGTGCTAAAAGGTTCCTTTTCTGTGTCTCCACAGCACTGGTTTCATGCTGACAAGACTAGGAAACTTCTGTTTGTCTCAAACCAAAATCTGTTCTCTGTGTAGAAAGGTGTCCCATTAGGACTCAGGTTCACGTAGGCATTTTCTGAAATTTCCTGATACATTCTTTAAGATAGACACATAAAGTAAGCGTCTCTGGTCACCTGTTTTCTTGAATTGAGTAGTTACTCAATGTTATCAAAGATATACAAGACTTTCAAATATTAGTCTCTCATATTTTTCTTATAATCTAATGCAGAATGAAAAGAAGAACAAAAAACTGAGCCCAAATAAAACCAGTGTCTTTGTTTCAAATACCCTTGAAATATTTGACTTCAAAATCCAGTGTTCCCCATCTGCTATTTCTCTTAATAAATGACAATTTTATATAGCTGAGATTGGTTTCATGAAGAACTGTCATGCTAACATGTCGCGTGACCATCAGGTATCTTGTCTGACTCTGTTGAAACAAAGACATCAGCTTTTTTCTTCACCACTTTAGCTTTCTCTGGGTATTCATTGTTTATCTCTTTGTTTTTTGTCCACAACAAACTTCTTTCAACTTTTGATATTTCCATTTACTGGCCCATTTTGTCCAAGACAAAGAATCTTTACAGTATATTTAGCTTCCTTTTTTGTTTCTTTTGCACAACATAACCTCCAGTTATTTCTGATTAAAAGAAAAAGCCATTGCTGACTCATCTATGCATGATTTGATTTCTTCTGTTGTTATATTCATCTTATATTTAGTTGGTGTAATTTTTCTGTTTTAGCTGCTTTGATTACTTTATTTTCAGGATATCTCTTTTAAACTAATCTATCCACCTATAAAATTCATTCACAGAGTCTAAGATGTAAGTCAGTTTTTAATAGTAATTAAAAAACTCATTTTAGAGGTTACAGATGTCTTAATTGGAAAATAAATGTGCTGCAAAAGTAGCAGAATCCCTTATGAAACTGCATTTGAAAATGCTGAAAGTTCAGTGGATTAGAGATGCCATTTGCAAGATCCATTTAGAAGACCTGAATTTCATGCTTTTTTGGTTGTCTGACTGGCAGGAGCTGGGAGATTTTCATACGTTAATCAAAGAACTTTGTTGGTGGCCTTCGAAAGGAGTTCAACCCATTATTCTGTGCCAGAAGAATAGAAATTATCACAGGAAACCCTAATGTGTATGTAAGGCAGGGAAATAAGGTTGTCCAGTAGTGATGCACAGATGCAAAAGGAGTTTCCTTAGGAAAATCAATGTGTATATTTGCCTGCATGTATTTGCTTTAAATGAAAAGAAACAAACAAAACCCCAAAGAGCAATTCTCAGGCCAGTTTTACGTGGCAATTTTGAAAACAAATCTGAAGAAACTTGTGTACACTGAGACTAGACAAATAAGCTTGAATATATGATGATGACCTTTCTAAGCTATAAATTTCTTCAGAGGAACAATGATCACTTATTTGGTTTCTTCACATATGCTCCTTAAAACTGGTAAATTTGTAAATCATTATTAAAGCTCTAATCACAAACAGAAACATAAAAAGCTGAAGTCAATGTGTTTTTTTTAAAGGATTTTTACGCCATAGTGAAGGATGGTTGGTCATAGTTATGTGGAAATGGATGCAGTTGAAATAGATATGTTGGATATGTTAGATGGCTTTCTTCTGCTTCCTCCATAGTTCTACTTAGTCACCCTGGGCAACTTCAACATATTTGTGCCTCAGCTCCTCACCAATGAAATGGGAACGGTTGCATTTCTTTTAAATACCATGGAGTAGAAATGTGCTCTATCAGTTGTATGTATAAATCACAAGCTACCATGCAGTACTTAGATACTTATAGTTGTGGAGGAATAAATATATTTGAATCCAAGAAAATGATCTTCAGTCACTTCTTAACCACAGACATCTCGTTTCAATGCATAAAATCACTTGAGGTTCTATTCCTGAGAGCAGTTAAAAGGTGAATGTCCCTTCGGTTTTTCTTCCATATTTTATCAATAATGTAGGGGCTGCTCCACTCCTTATTGGAAATTAGCCAATGAAATAAGAAAGTATTAGAAGTAAACTAAAGGATATCTTAACTTGGTTTCTCTCTCCCTTTTCTATTGAAACAAAAAGTGCAGAAAGAGAATTAGCTTTGCAGTCTCCACTCCATTTTCAAATCTGCCTAAATTAGGAGAGTTATTTATTATAATAACTGGTTTATAATAATCCAGGTGCTTACATACACCTCCCCCCCACCCCCCCCCCCCCACACACACACATGCATGCAGACCTAGAAAAAGTGCTGATATGTACAGGCAGCTATGACTTTGCTCCTGTAACACTGGATTATGTGCTAGGGCAGGGATGTAAATGAGGGTTGCACGTGGCCCTTGACTCTCCACAGAATGGTATCTTCACTAGGGAGTCTTCATACATAGAGGAAACCAGGTTTCCCATGCTAGCAAAACCATGGGATTGCCCTGGGAATATATGGCTTCCTATTTTTACACCAGAAAACTGAAGATGTGAGTGAATGTAATAGGTAAAGGCATGTAATCTCCTGATAAATACATGCTAGCGCATGCATACAGAAAAGATCACACAAGCCTTATTTTCATAAGAACTGAAACTAAAAACAAAGTCTATAGAGGAAGATTTGCCAGTCAGCTTTTCCACAATAATCCTGGAGAGTGTCCAGCATCATGAATATAAATATAGACTTTCCCTTGCTTTTTTTTTTCTGTTCTATTTTCATGAATGCTACGTTACTTTGTACACAGAAATGAACTTTCAATAAAAGAGATGGAGAGCAGCCCTCTTTCCTCTAGTCAATAATCTGGTGCTTTGACTATTTCTTACAAAGCAAGGATGTTCATGTAAACTTTCAGCACTGCAAAGTGCCTATACTGCCAATCAGCTTTAGGAAAAGGGTGACTTCTCTTTCTCTCTCCAACAGGCAATGAAAGGAGACTTGTGCAGCCCTGAGTCAATCTTGCCATAGACAGATTCCCTTCTGGCAAGCTCTGGGCAGTTCCCTCCTTAGCATATAGGATCACTGAATAACATTTTCTGAATCACCTAAAAAACTCCCGTCATTTTGTAGAGAAAAGTATATAAACCAAGCACCTGATTTAGAAAATCTGAATCACCCTCCTGCAGCTAAATCCTTACCCTTACACAGCAGAGCATCTATGATAGATCCTTTATAAAAGGTAGATTGAATCTTGACTGGTTTGTTCCAATATCTGACAAAATATATTCTCTCCTTAGAGTAACTGAGGTCTTTTTACTGAAAGTAGTCTTCTGATACCAAAGACTGGGATTTAATCCCATTTTTAATAAAATTATAATCTGTTTTTTGAAATGGTATCACAGTCTACAAAGTGAGTAAAGTCATCTTGGCACAAGTATCCTGTATTCACTAAAGTAAATTATCTACTATGTACAGCTAAGCAAGAGCTTGCCATACAATGTCATCCATTAGTTAGTTGTTTTTATTAATTAGATTAGACCATGTACACATTAATTAATTTAGATCATGTAACATATTTCTTAGAAACACTTGTGTTTCTTGATTAACTATTCAATTATTGATAATTGGGGAGCTTCAAGTAGAGAATAAAGGCAATATACAGTAGTAGGTGTAAAACATTAATAATCATTTTTGCCATATTAAAAACTAATATTGAGCCTATTACACTGGAAACTGTATATGAACTTATAATATTTATACCAAATTTTTGCAGTAAACAGCTGAAAGCAAGCTATTTATTTTGTATGGTTAATTCTTTTAACTTTTCTTAAATACAAAAGAGCACCTGCAAATGATAGCAAGAACTTTTTTCAGAGCATGGCCACCAAAAAACCTAATTTTTATTTGAGATAAATAGTATTCTGAAGTTTACTAAAATGAAATTGCAGTATAGATTTAAACACGAGAGCTTTGCATTACTGTTTGAAGCTTCTTTGCTGCCTTTAAGACTTATTAGCCTTTGATTTCATTTACCATTACAGTAATCTAGGTAGTGATTGCTTTCCATATTCTCAGACCAGTTTTAAGCTTGACCAGTGAATACATAAAACCTCTGAATGCATTAAGGCTTAATCTTCATTTGTTCTGGAATTCCCGTCTTTCTGGAAATTTCAGTGTTTTTTCCACTTTAAATAATAGCCAAAATTTATTTTTCCTGACATCATTGGCTTCTGAAAATACTGTTGTGATTCTGTAATACCACAGAAATTTTTCAGACAGCTCCTACACAAGTAAGCAGCTTAGCTTTTCTTGCTATGCCCTTCTACCTACTTGTACTTGCTATGTTGGTAGTTTGAAGTAGATATATAAGGTAAGATCTAAAATAGCTAGCTGGGATACCTCCATCTGTATTTTGTGACAGCTCAGGATTCAGCATTTCCTGTGTATCTTGGCTGACCAGTTGCACTTTGCTGGGGTCCAGACTGCTCAGGATGTTTTGCTAGTAGTATCTGAGTTAGCAATATAATCACAGATTACATATATCTGCAGCACACAACTGTTTGTTGTAGAGTATAAACATATCCTCATTGCTGGCTGGTGCAGGGAATACACATACTAAATCCTAAATAGTAGCCATTGTAAAGACAATAGAGTAGGAGGCAACAATATTCTAATTTTATCAATTAATATAGGAATAGAATAATTTTGTACCAAGAAAAAAACATTTTAAAACAGTGACTATATCTTTTTCTGTGACTAAAAATGGTTTCCAATCGCTTCTTTTCTGGATGCAATTAAAGTAATACTCTGACCTACACATATCTGCATGTTAATTTCAGAATGCTAATGTACTATATAGAAGAAAAAGGTAAATAAAGGGAGAAAGGTTGTTTCCAGTTCACTAGAAACCTGTGGTGGAAAATCAGTATTAGTTAAATGGAGGACAGAAAAAGTAAAGGGAAAATCTGTCTCAGAGCCTCTCACTAAAAAAAAACCCTATGTATGATTCATTGGCAACTGAAAACACAGTATTGTATAAGTCAACCAGTATAGTAAAGTCATATGAAACTTAGTAGAAACCAATGTTTTTCTGCAGACCTTTAAAAGCCACAATCAATTTTCATGATGTAATAAACTCTCAGTGATTATTAGGGTACCACATCAGAATTATCAGTATGTGTCTTTGGTATATAAAAGGGAAGGAAGTGGAAAGCAGCTCTTTGAAACAATTTCATTTCACAGTAAAAGTTTGGGAGTTTAACTCCCAGACTTGAGACATGGTCTGTTTCAAGACTATGAGCACCTCCATGGGGTCCTTCTCTTCCACCTTTTGATACAAAAGGAAGAAAATAGCAATTGCTTGGCAGGGCTTTATGTATGTTGAAAGTTTCTCTGTAGAGATACTAATCTGATGGGTATAAGTGGCAAAAGCCCAATTTATTCTACTGAATTAATTATTTTATCCTTAAAATTCAATCTAAAATTAAATACTTTTGTTTTTTGGGTTTTTTTTTGTTTGTTTTGTTTTGCTTTTTTTTAAGTCAGACAATGCTGCCATTAAATCCAGGTTGGATGTCATAAAGCTATGCCCTAAAGCTAAGCAGAAGTTGGAAGATGAATGCAGAAATTTCTGGGTCAGATTTTATTGCCTTTATACAGTGGGTCAGAATAGACCCACAAGACTATCTTATGACTTAGGAAAACTGCAAACTATTTGTGCTGTTTTTTTTATAAAATAAAGTTTTTACAGTACATTCTTCTGTTGGATTTCTTGATATGTTTTATCATCATCAAGAAAAACTGGAGTTATCTTTCAGGAACAAAATAAGAAATCAGTTTTCACTCAATTACTGTTAGCAGGCTATCACTTGCTGTATTAATAGTATTATCTTCTTCAAACAAAGCCAGTTAAAGTGATTTAAATTATTACCATTTTAAAAACCAAGCATTTTCAGCAACAGTTAACAAACATAAGTAATGCAAGTCATGAGCAAATGAATGAAACTCTAAAACTTGAGGCATAAATCTAGAACAAAATTGCATCGTTGACAGCTGCACATGAATGATCAGGACACACATATGGGAGTATGACAAAGAAGTAATCTGTGTATTGAAAGGTCAGTAGTTGTAAGCATTAACATTAAATGTTAAATTAAATGTAAATTAACTCCTGATTCATCCAGAGTGAACTTCAAATCAAGACAGATCAATTACCAAGGGTTGACCCATGTATGTGTCTATAGCCTAAAAGACTACAGACATTTCAGATTCTGATTCTAATGGGAAGGTAGAAGAGTGACTGGAAATAGCACTCATCTCACATATCTGTAGCCATTGAATTGTTGTGTCAGCTAGTCATCTAGCCTCCTTCCAAAGTAGATAGAGTAACAAAGGCACTTCTCAAGGATGATTCATACTGTCTTAAAATATGTCTTTGGTAGGATGAATGATCTTCTGGAGGTAGTTTCTTGAGGGACAATAGAATAACTGTAATTATGGCATTAGGCATACAAAATATGCCTAACTTTACAGCAAAAGGGAGGTGAGATGAATCATACCTCAAGTGTGGTCATTTTTTAAAAAGTGCTGATTTTTTTAACTAGGAACTCTAAACAAGATTTGATAGTATCCAATAATATATTCTCAGTATGTCAAAAATAATTTTCTTTGTAATTTCAGATTTCCATTGGGAATAGATATATATTCTGTATTTCAGTAGAAGCATTTTGTGGTGGTTATTATAGTCTCCTTAAAAAAGAGTGGGCATACCTGATTAGTTTTTTAGTTTATAGTCCTTTAGGACTATAAACCTAAAGGTTTTTAGAGAAAAAGTTGAGATTAATCCATGTTTTGTACCTAGTCTTCACCTGGTGTAAATCACTGAGATCAAGGGAAGTGTGTCTGTCTATCAGATTTTTAGATCTGGATCATAAATACTAGGTACTGGCATTTTCCTGTCAATGCAGGAATGATACCTTTTAAGAGTAATTAAAGGAAGATGCCTTCTTTCTCCAAAAATATTAGTCCAAAACACACCTTTATTTCTTATGTATATTTGAGGAATAGGTGTCATATTTCTGACGTGGTTTTTGTCTTAATTTGTGTGATCATAGACTATCATTTAGAATCAGGAAAAAAGGTGAGTAAGAGCACAGAAACAACAAAAAGCTACTACGGTGATTCTATAGCACTGGTAGATTATAAAACTGTGTGATTTCATTGTTTTGCGTTTTCTACTGATCTTTGGCAGTCATAAAGTAATAAACCAAGGAAAAGCAAAATTGCAGATATTTCTTCAGATTTTGGCACCCAAAGTAACTGAACAATTGATAAATGAGATAACGCTATATGCTCAGTATGGAAGACAAAGAAAACACATTTTTCCTTTACTAGTTTGGGGAAACGATAAGGTAACATGAAACATGAAGCATGAGAACCAAATGGATTTTAGCTTTAATGATTGCCACTGCTGGGAATTTTATCTTAAAATAGTTATAGCAAACTGGCTGTAGGTAATGACAGCTTACTTCTAAGTGATTTACCTCTTTAAATAATTCACTGTAACTATAGTCATAAAAAAGTTTGGAAAGATAAGAGAGGTGAGAAATTTAAATTTAAAAAAAGGAATAGATAAAAGGAAATTTACAAAATTATTGTTGAGCTGAACTACTATTTTTTTTAGCTAAATAGCTCTTTCTCTACAAAATGTAAAACAAACCCACAAAAGTGACACACATGGAAGGAATAACTGTTTAGTGTGAAAAAAGAAGAGAGATAGTAGAAGATTCGAGAACAGGAGGGAGTCAATGTTATGTACAGAGCAAGTTTGAAAAAGGGTTTATATTTGCTCTTTATTTACAGTGTCAACATTGGGGCTTATCCTTTACTTTAAGATAGGTAGCCAAATGAAGATAAACTGTGCTACTTCATTTTTTATCCTTAGTATGAGCAGTCTTCTTGTGTCAATACTTTCTTCTCCTTTTTTCCATCCATTTTCATTAACTACTGGTCAATTGTTATTGGTTTGCTTTATTCTTGACAGTGTTTCTTATTGCAAGTTTTCTGTTTCCTGCTGATTTTGATTCAGTCACACTGACAAATAACACTTATACTGGACACGAGACATGACAAAAGCCTTCATTCAACACAGAAAACTTACAAAAAATCTATTTTTATAGCCCACTGTCCTTCATAGTGGTTCTTAAATGATCAAGATGAGAAAATAGGTCACAGATATTTACCTGATACAGAGCTACATAATTTCATTAAAACAAAAGAATGTGTTACTGATGCATTAGATGAATTATCAAATAAAATACAAATCCATAGTTTCGATCTCATTTTGTCCTACATGCTAAAAAATTTTCCATTCAATATTCAGTCAGTAAATATAAATATGCAAATAGCCAAACTAGTACTACATCTTTGCTACTGCATCAAAGAAGAACTTAAAAACTCTATAGCAGGAATCATCAAACAACTTTATCTGCCTAAACACCGAGTATCCAATCTAATCTAGTTGTGTAGGCTCCCTCTGTAGTCACTGGAGAGCAAGGCAGCTTTACAGGGTAATTTATATACTAAATTAGATGTCTGAAGTAGATGGGATGAACTAGTCTCTTTGTCTTCACTGATTCTAAAAGGAGGCTTGGGTTGGTGTCTTATATTACTTGTATTCAGTAATTTATTGTATGATATATGTTCTAGTCCTAACATTGCTGTTAGACATGGGTTTACCACTCTGCACCTTAGCCATCTGCAAGGTGGATGCAATATGATCATGTGCCATTTGCAAAGCTGTCTCAGATATATGGAAAAAGAGTTCTAGGAGATCTTACGGGTGAATTCTGTCTATCCACTAGTTATTACCCTCACACCCATAACTCACATACAAACACCTAATAAAATGTGTAATTTGTACTCTTTCAGAGTGCACGATGCTCTTGTGAAAAGAATTGTTGTTAAGCTTTTATGTGATTGTGGTTGGCATTCCTTCTCAATCTGCATTTTTTTCATGGGTACAAAATACAGCCTTTTGATGCACAGTGAAGGAATTTGGCGGAACGAAAACCAGCTAAGATTGCTATGAGAGCATAGAGGATTGTCTCCAGACACAAGGAATGATATTCTGTACACTGATCTCTATTTACAGAGGTTGCACAATTGAAACAGTCAAACATTTATATGGTGAGAAGAAGCTTTCTGAAATTGCCACTGAAGTTATAGCTCAACATGGCTTCATGCAGGTTTTACTGGAACAAAGATATCTCCTTAACTTTCATATCAACAGTCAATGTATAATTCATTGAAGTTGAAAGAAACTAAGTTACTAAACTTTTTTCTTCTTCCTGTGCATTTCAACTAGCTGTATCATTTCATAATGAAATGCATCCTAGCAACTTAAGATTCTTTATTTTAGTTCTTTATTACAATACTTTTTGCAACTTTCAGCCTGTGTGGATATATCATAGTATAAGTATGCTATGTAAACTTTGTAATTTTTAGAGGAATGACTTAGGACAATAATTTAGAAAGCAGTTAAAACAACAAAAAATTTTGTTAAATACAAGTTCTGTTTTATTGACTTCTATGATTTTGATCTGAGGTTTACTATTTTTTTTGCTATTAATTGTTATCAGCTTCCTTAAGAAGTCAGTTTGCATGTAGCTGTGAAGACCTGGGAGGTATTCAATGTTAAGCGACAGTAGATGTGAGAACAATAAAAAAATTTTACAAAAATGCACAATAATTTTACCAAAAGGTACAGGTTTTGGAAGTTCTTTCTTGAAACACAGTTTTACCTCTGTAAACTGGAGCTTCCTTTGTTTGATTCATGGTTTCCCGTCCTCTCATTTTCTTTTGAAATTAATGCCTTCACCACTTTACCAATGGAAAAATTTGCTCCTGAGTGAAAAAAAAAAAACAAACCCTGAACCTCAAACTCAAACTCGAACCACTCCTTGAACTACATATTGGACATCAATGCTTATTGACTAATAGCCTCCCATCTCCTTTACTTCAAGCTGTTGTATCAGATGGTTTAAAGAACTAACATGGCTGGTGCTGTTAAACAGCATTAGTAACCTGCCTCTCTCAAACCACACAGTTAAGCAAGTCTTTCTTGATCTGCCCTTTTCTTAACCTGGGGAAGTAAAGGACTGTTTTTCTCCCATGCTCTACATAACAAGCCACAAAGAAAGATGTTTTGTTCCCATGTGAAGGTCTTTTTCCAAACTGAACTTCATGTAAAGGGAACTTAAATAGAAACTAGCTGCCCAATGCCGAAACCTTTTACCCAGAATATTCTAGTGTAAACAAAATCAAGAGTCTTTTTACATTTTTGATTCAAAATTCCTCACTCACCAAAGTTCTGTTTGTGTTTCCAGTTTTGCCATGAGTTCTTATTCTTTCATTGTCTATGCTTCCTAATAGGACAGCATAGGCAATGCTCAGCATAACTAGCTATCCTTTTGGCTTAATATAAGAATTTTATGACCTACTATTGCCAGGAAAGAGACCTGGTTATGCATATCTTTTGAAGGCTGCTTAATCCTACTCCCCAAACTAAGCAAGCCATAGCTTTAGCAAGGAATTTCAAAGGCCGCTGCTGTGGCTGTGCTACTGAGCTGCTAGTCATATAGGTACAAGCAGCTATGGCGTATGAGGGTGCTCCCTTGAAGGATTTAAAGAAGCTGAGCAAAATACCCAGGAGGAACTTTGTCAAGAACACTAAGCTCTCAGATCTCAGAGAGTTTCAAGAGTTTCATGGAGAGACACATCTAAGTAGGCAGAAACACGGTAGAAAGAATTCTGTCATGGAAGAATGATGTGGGGCTGGATCATGACAGGAAAAAGGAAGGGAGATCAATGTTTGTGGCAATGCTTAATCAGGCATTTGCACTTTTGGACCTGCTACAGTCCGTCTCTGTTTTTAAGGCATAAATGGCCTGTTGGGCACCTCCTCCCCCCGTAAGCTAATAGCTGATATCAGTCTTGGCCTGTACAAAAGACACCATGAAGGCCTTGCCTTGATGGGTCTGCTTGTGAAGCTCTGAAGGGCAGTAGAGAGGTGACCTTAGATGCCTAAATCATAGATAGTTACAGTTACTTGATATAAACCTTCCTTCAAGTTTTGTGTTAAGATTAAAGGCTTAAATAAGGGCGGTATCAACTACTAACCATATTTTAACACCAAGCTCTACTCAAATGTTTAAAAGAAACATAGATACCGGGTTTCAGGAGATTTTTCTACATCTCTGGCTGTAGAATGCAATGGACATGGCTTCCTGATTCTGCTAGTAAAATGCCATAAGGCCAGTATTTAGACTCATCTTCGTCAATTAGTTCTAGCCAGCTTCACAGTGAATGCGTGCAGTTCAGAGAACCCTTTGCTGGCTGTTCTGGACATATATTGGTCAGTTGTGTAAATACAAGTTTTAGGTACTTCAGTTAGTGGTTACCTAGCAAGTGGACACCAAAATGTATAACTGCTGGATGAAGAAGAAGTCACAGAGTAAAACCTATAAAAGATATCATTCTAAGCATGTTATGACACAGTCTTCTTTGAAAATTGATATGAACATATTGTGTATTGGAATCATATCTACCTTTAATTATTTGTGTAGATTTAGTTTCATTTTTTACCTCTGTGATGATCAAAGCCTGTGACATACATGCACTTTGAAAATGGTGTGACAGAAAAATTGGCAAGAAAATGAGCTATATACTTTCTGTGACTTAACACAATAGGCACGTAAAAGGAAAATATATGTTAAATTAAAGCACTTTTTTTCCCTATAAACAGATGTTAGAGATTTTTTGTGGTTATAAAGGGAAAATACATTCTATGGGTGATGTTAATACTATTATTACTATTACTATTATTACTATTACTATTATTATTATTACTACAATTTTTTCCCTGCACTGTGTAGATTATATATTTTGTTTCATGGTGATAAATTACAATTTTTATTGTTGTTGAGTGAATAATTTCATTGCTCAGGGGAGATATGAAAATCAGCAGTTGCTTCTAAACAGTTTTTCTTTCACTTACGAGTTTCAGATACACCTACTAGAAATTAACAAAATCATGATGCAAACCTTATCTTTTTATTATAATTTTTATTTTTTATAATAACAATAATAGTGATAGTGATAATTTAGAATAATAGTTTGCTGTGTTCCTTTTTTTCTGTATCAGTAATGCAAAGTACAATCGAAGGTCTTCTCTATGAAATTTCAGTCATTTTTTCAAACTGGTATTGCTTAAAGTTGCCTTTTTCCTGTTTTGTTCTGAGCACTGATGGAATAGCTTCATTCAGATAATCAGAGAAATTTAGAGACCTTGTGTATATCTAAGTAATATAGGTGTCCAAGGGGAATAAGCACATTTATGTATGATATTCTCATCTGACTCTTATTGACTCATGCATACAATGAATTTGACACTTGAAAAGCTAATATTCTCTAGAGAAAGAAATGTATTTCCCTGTTAGTCAAGGTTTTTTCTTAGTTTTATTTTCCAATGTTTAGCAAGGTCATTGGAGCTTTTATTTACCTTATACACTAATGAATAGTTGTAGATACATCAAACGTTCTGTATCAATGAATCTACCTTATAAAGGCTAAATAATAAGGAACAAATGAGCCATAAGATGCCAGAAAAAGCATGGCTTTTCTATCATTTATTTCTATTCTTATAAACTCTTCAAAATACTTTTCATTATTAAGTATTTCAATATGATTACACAGAGAATAGATTTAAGTAAAATATTCTTTTAGGGACCAGTTGGAACTAATCTGTACTGCTGCTCATAAGTAGCCTTATGTCTTCCATGATATGGATGTACAAGCAATTTATATACAAATGAGTTTTTTCTCTCTTCTCTGCATAAAAATGAAGTTGGCTAGTGTTGATTTTAACATTTATAACCTTTAGGCACACTGCAGTCTACTATAACGTTGGGTCCCAAATTTGAAGGCTGGACTTATGCATAGTATAGAGAATTTGGTGCCTACAAGCAGGATTCACAAAAGCTAACAGCTACGAGCTACCCAAGATGGGAATGCCAAGATATGGAAGCACTCTGAGATAGGTATCAAGAACACTTCATATTATATATTCTCAGTAAAGAATCCTCTTCAGGAAATAAATATCCAGTTCCAGGTCAGTTCTCTCACAAATCCTCTGCTCCACAAAACCTGCAGATAAAATGTCTGGCTTTATTTTACTCAGCAGTCCGGAGTTCAAAACACTTGTCTAGGAGAGAGGAATCTGTTTTTAAACATTTGTGCTTCCTGATTTGGGGTTCTGATTTGATCAGAGGGTTAAATTCAGGTCTGTTTGAATTGCAAATAAGTGTCCTAATCATTGAGGTGTTGTATAGTCTGGTATGAGTTTGTCTTGAAGCAGTTTTACTGTGTATAAATTATTAAATATTCACTGGCATAGGAACTGAAAGAGAGGTCTCCTAGCATCCCAGGGGAGTACCCTAATCATCAAGATATTGGATATCCTAGTGTGAATTCCTCTCAGCATACAATTGAAGCTATTTCTTTTTGTATAAATAATTAAACTGAATTTTGGAGCAGAAACTTGTAACATGACTCTTCCGTATGCCAGAAGAGAATACCAACCAACAGGCTATACAATCAGGTTTTCAGTTTCTCCTTCTCTCTCTCAGTCCCATGTTCAATTATTTATTAGGGAGTGAAACAGTCTCAGCTAGAACAATTACTAATCATACTAAAATAGCCAATAGTCTGGTTGTAAAGATATTACTTGGGATCTTTAACTTTTAAAATTCGGTTATCTTTATAAATCGGACAAAATAGGAATTTCATGATCCTAAATAATATGATTTGGGTCAAATGATGGTTTCCACTGAAATAAAATCTCATATAGCTCAGGACTGAGCCAGTAGGTCGGAGGAGACAAACCAGTGGAAAAGACCTGGAACTGTCCCATAGGTATGTTTAAACCCACAATGATTCTGAAATTGAGGAATAGCACCTTTAGTGGGGCCACAAAGGAAATTTAAGTAACAGAGAAGGAAGTAAGAAAATGGAGGCAGAAACTGATTTAGAAATATTGGGTTTTAAGACCTCTAAACAAATGTATTGAACATAAACTTCAATAATCTCATATTCTTCACTGATTTATGTCTATTAATTGCAGATGAACATGCGTACCTTAGTGAGAATGTCTAAAATACAAAAAAGATATTTGTATAGTAAAACATATAAATTCCATACATTGAATTAGATGAAAACTAGAAGGCATTAGCAAGTCTGAGTAAATAGAAGGAAATATTCAAGACAGTAGTTTTAAGTAATGGAGACTGATACGTGATTTTCCAAACAAGGTTAAACTGGCTAGCAACTTTAGTGGCTATATATATCAAACTTATTGTCTAAAGTGTAATTGTCTAAAGTGCAAAAGCTTACCAACCAACTGAATGTGAAATGTAAAGTATAATAGATCAAATTTTGTATATAGGTAAAAATAGAAATCATAGCTGTAGCAGGCTGAATTACTGTTCCTAACTTTTGGGGCTTTGGTCAGAAAAATGCTAGTACTGTAAATTGCCCGAATAAAAGGGAATTTGATATTAATTTGAGTTAGGGTCTACAGAAGTCAAAACCCTTGTAAGAAATTGACTTTCTTGTCCTCTCTCAGAAGGAAAGACAACATGAACCACACTACATTCCTACAGTGAAACTACATGAAGAATAAACAGTTTAATCTCTGGTGTTGTAATGGAAACCAGCCAGCAGAGGATATTGACTTGAGCTGAAAGAAGCAGACATGTTTTCTAGAGGTGATTAGACAAGTGGACTTACTTCAGACACTTCCAGCAATTCTGAAAATCAGATGGAAGTTTGGAAATTAATTAATAATTACAATTAATAATTAAAAAAATAAATATTTAATAATAAGTGTATGGTCAAATCACAGATAATGTTCCCTGAATTATCATTAGACAGATGCCACAGAACCATAGGTTCAATTGCTGAGCTGTCATGAGTGGGGAATGCTGATCTGGCAGTTTGCTTCAGTCACCTCGCAGTGTGTCAGAACTCCTTTGGTTATTTCGGGCACACCAGCAACAGGCTCTGACCAGATTCTCAATGAGATCTCCGAATGTTTTGTTGTACAGCATCTTGATCTGAAAGTTTAACAGGGTAAAACATCAGCAGAAAAATAAAGAATACTCAGAAAGAGACATGGGTATCTATCTAAAATAATAAAAATACAAATCCCAAACATTTGATATGTTATGGTTTGTGTGGTATCAGTTTCTAGACACACATAGAATTTAGATTAAACATCCTACTAACAAGATATTTTGATTTGGTGGAAAAATTATGATCCAACTGATCCAACCAAACTGAAATTAAAAATAACAGCTGTTGGTTTATCCAGTAAGATTATCCAGTAAGATTTTGGTTTATCCAGTAAGATTTCAGGGGGAACTCAAATGTTTAATGGTTTAACCTGCAGAAAACATCAGTTTATGATTATATTGAGATTCAATTTCTCTAGCTCTTTTTGTTGCAATTTTAGACTTTTAATGACCCAGCTGGCCTATCAATACAGCTTTCGGAAAACAGGAACTGGCCAACTGCAATAACATCAAATGCATAAATCACATTGTCTTGCCACTGCAAAGTCTGTATCCACCATTGCAGTAACCAGAGAGAATATCATTTCCAGTAAGTTGCAAGGAAACAAGCTTATGTAAAAAGCAGCATACTGCTCTTTTACTTAAAGAACCTGTGTTTCAGCCTGTCTGCCTTTCTTTCTGACCTCACGTAATCAGACCTACTGAAATCAGTAAATAATATGCCATTATTAATTCTTTGAATCTATATTTCTATATTTTAGATGCTTCCAGAAGCTTGAATGGCATGATTTCATCAGAATATATTTGTATCTGGACTGTACAATTTTCAGTTCCCATTATAACAGCATTTTGGAATGGCATAGATGAATTTACTGCAAGGGTTGCATAACCTAAAACTAAAGGGTGAAAGGTTTCTTGCAGTATCTTGTGAACACTGAATGTTCAGTAAAGTATGGTGGTACTGTAGAGTTATTTCTTTAACAATGGGTGGCTGTGTCATTCAACTCATGTTTCTAACAGGACACCTATCTTTACGACAAAAATAAGACTTCGTTCTCAAAATATAATGGAGTTACATATTCAAGCATGTTGTATAGGTACTTTCAGCCAGTGTAAAGTCAGATCTAAACAGTGCTCAAGACTGAAGAGGCTTTCTTACTATTGTATGAATACAGTTTAGTCCTTTTCACACTCAAATGCCTAAAAGGGGCTTGGAAACAATTCAGCATATGTTGCTTTTGAAACATATTTTAAGGTGAATTTGAAAGATGAGTGCAACATAGATGGAGATATTAATGTACAGTTTTAGGGGGCTCACTGATGGTCGCAAATGCTGAAGCTAGCCAGGAGCTAAATGAAATATGTAAGGAAACATGTTGGCACAGACCAGTGCAGAGCTGAAAAGAGCAGTCTGACCTAGCTCTGAACAACTTAGGTTGGGTGTTGACTATTATTGTAGTGTGGCATTCTTCCCATTGGGATCAATGAGAAAGGGAGTAAAACAGCTTTGGAAAAACACCATGGAGCACAGACTTTCTTCAGCACTCAAACTACTTCATTCAGAGATACCTAGTGTATCTCTGAACAACTTCAGTCTTAAAAAAAAAAATTTAAAATAAACCAAAGTGCAGACAGTTGCAGTCTCTTCTGATTTGCTTATTGTTTGTCTATGTTTTTTTTTTTCTTTATGAGAACATTTCTTTTTCATCTGTTTGAGATCACACTACATTGTCACTTTCCTTCATATTTTTCCATATTTATTTTGAGACTGGGCAGCATGTATGTGTTCTGCTCACTTAACTGGTACTACAAGCTGCTACACAAATTTCTTGGCAGGGTGCTGTACAATGAAAATACTGCATCTTATCTTTGAAGAGCCAGACTGAAGCCTTTGAAAACCAAACTCTAAGTGCAGGTAGAATGTAGAAAAGAGCCATTATTAGAAGAGATGCTGTGCCAATGGTACTTGCATGGTACCCTCTGGATTATGTCTGTACACATATTTGTGTTTGCACATTATATAACATAAGCTTAAAACCTTTAGCAATCCAAGGATCAGCAGTTGCCAGAATAAAGCTTTCCATCTGTGTTTGGCAAGGACATTGAGCTCGTCTTTGGAGATGGACATTGCCTTAGGTTATCCATGCTTGTAGCACTTGCTGTCTAAAGTGCTGTGATGTGCTCTGCAAGTACACGACACTGTACATATTCAAAATATGCAAAAAAACCCCATGAGTGCTGTCTACTTAAGTGACATTTCTTGCTGAGAGCAGACTATGGATGATCTGTCCTGGCTTCCTGCCTGTTTTTGTAAAAAGCTTAATTGGAAGGGATATGACTGTGAAAGCTCTAAAGATTTGGAGGTCTTGTCTACAGACGAGATTGATTATTTCCTAGTCTGTTGCTGTAACTGCTGCCATCTTCCAAGGGACTTAGGCTAAGAGCTCTGTGTTTTGAATGTGAATATAACAGCAATTGGGTACATACTAATAGGCAACTTGGCCCATAAGAAAACACAGTACCCCCCTGTTAAGAGACAGATATGGATATCACGTCACCTACCTTTAGACACATTAGCTGTCCAAGTTCAGCTTTTATTTATACTCAGTGGCAAAAATCCTAACAGATTATTGTAATCAATAAAGATATACCACAAGAATAAGAAATCCATGTCTCTGTGGATAATTCAAGAAAGGCTTTGAGGCAGGATCTACATCATGTGGCCTGTGTTCCCTGGACTGGTGGGCAACTTGAGTCCCTCTCTGTAGGAGGAAATTAACCACAAAAGGTGACATTATCTGCAGAAATGTAAAAAGAACTGGGACATATTGTCAAGTCCCAGGACATGTCTGAACTAGTCCTAGATCCTTCCTGCTCCTTGACTTTCTGGGAGACATGGTGTATGTCTTGTGGGCCTAGGAAGGCAGCATGTATGGTCAGGAAAGCTGATGACCTTACATACTAAGAGAGCTTTCCGTTTGGTAATGTTGAAAAAAATATTTTTTCCTTATCATATGATAAATATAGGAGCAGAGAGGCTTCCAACACATCAGTGACAATCTGTTAATTGGTATATTACACTTTTAGGTAAACATTTTCATTATCTCACTATTTCTTTGTGATCTCTCATCTATCTTTCATAGAATCATACAATCAGAGCATCATAGAATCATAGAATGGTTCAGGCTGGAAGGGACCTTTAAAGGTCATCTACTCCAACCCCCTGCCATGGGCAAGGTCATCTTCAACTAGATCAGGTTGCTCAAAACCCCATCCAACCTGACCTTGAACACTTCCAGTGATAAGTCATCCACAATTTCTCTGGGCAACCTGTTCCAGTGTCTCACCACCCTCATCATAAAAAAAATTCTTCCTTCTATAGAACCTAAATCTACCCTCTTTCAGTTTAAAACCATTGCCCCTTGTCCTGTCACTACGGGCCTTGGTACAAAGACTCTCCATCTTTCTTATAAGCCCCCTTTATATATTGAAAGGCCGCAATATGGTGTCCCTAGAGCCTTCTCCAGGCTGAACAACTCCAATTCTTTCAACCTGTCTTCACAGGAGAGGTGTTCCAGCCCTCTGACCATTTTTATGGCCCTCCTCTGGAACTGTTCTAGCAGGTCCATGTGTTCCTTGTACTGGGGACCGCAAAGCTGGATGCAGTACTCCAGGTGGGGTCTCACAAGAGTGGCCTAGAGGGGGAGAAGAGCAGAACAGAGAAGAAATAAGGTCCTGTTGTTTGATTACACAAGCTTTTACAAGGAGACAGGGTATTTTTTGCTTCAAATACTAGTGCCTCAGTTTATTGTGGCTTGTAGGTGCTACTGAAATACAATTAAATAACAACCAAGTTATTAACATTTTTATACTTTGCTCAAAATCTTTCATTGACCCAGCTAGTGACACATGAAGTAGCACAACAGCGTAAAGCTATGTTTATACAAGAAATGAGTGATCCCATTAACATAATCACTGCAGCCACCTTTCTCTGCAACAGCTGTGCCATCACAGTCTCTTTAGTTATATAGATTGTAGCAGTAATAATAGGTAACTGCTGACAGAAAAGGACACTCACAAAGAATGATGAACCTCTGAGGTTATGGGAAAGTGGTTAGCTGCTTAACAGGAAATTTGGATGCCAAATGGAAAGTGAAGTTACATTTCTGCCTCTTATCTGGTAAAGCACCACAGGCAAATGTTAGATTTATAACTTGTCCTTACCTGATTTGTTTTTCTTTTTTAAAAATTTTCTCTTAACTTTCATAATTTTTCTGTCTTCTAGCATTAATGTGGAAGTTATCACCTATACAAACTGTGATATGAATGTGTAAGCTGTAGTAATAAAGTTATATTTGTAAAAATACTTTAAAACATATCAACAAAAATAACTGGATTTTATAGGGAAAATTTTACCTTAAGCTAGTGTCATTTCCTGGCAGTCCAATTTCTTTTTTTAAACTGAAAATGTTTCAGCCTTCTCCACTTGAGCTTTTAGTGCCTGCTGTTGTCAGAGGGCATACTCAGGACAGGTAACAGGGACATGACTTTTTCATTAGGGAAGGCTGCTCTTGAAGTGTAGCTACCTTTTTACAAGGTCCAGCTCCTCCTCATTATATGATGACATTGTTTAGGTTAGATTGTCCAGTCCTTCCCTATCAGCATTAGTCAGAAGACAACTCTCTGCTGGCTGCTTCCCAAGATAATTCTTCACTGTGCCAAAGAATTGACACAGGCCTTATGTGGCAGGACGAAGTGGAATCATGACTCTCGTCATAGAGTTTTGTCATTTTCCTGACTAGAAATAACATTTCATCAAGACATTTTGGGGGATTTAATTTTTTCCCCTGATATCTTGTTCTTTTAAACAACATTATATATTGATTCTATACATTTTCCCGTGTGAAGACACACATTTTATCAGACTTAGTAGAAGAACAACAACAAAAAGTTTTAATGGCTACTTTAAAAACATAACCTTAGAATTTTCAAGGTGAAATTAAGAAGTATTTTTGTGTGTGTACATGCTTGCTTTAGTTAGAGTTTTGTAAAACAAGGAGTAAGGCTTGAAAAGCATAAAATAATTAAAAAAAGAAAATCCATTTTCTGAGTTCTGAAATCAAAATGGTGCTAATAAGCCACAGGGCTCAGTCCCCGTCACTGGCTGGAGAAAGTACCGCTAGTAAACTGGTTACCACAGCTTTCTCTGCAGCATCTGCCACAGGCGT
Source organism: Pelecanus crispus (assembly GCF_030463565.1). NCBI lineage: Eukaryota > Metazoa > Chordata > Aves > Pelecaniformes > Pelecanidae > Pelecanus > Pelecanus crispus. The sequence continues at coordinate 24,496,858 of NC_134643.1, forward strand.
GGTGCCCTAAGCAGTGGCACAGGCTGGGGCAGGCTGGCTGGGGAGCCACTGTGTCAAAAAGGACCTAGGTGTGCTGATGGGCAGCAAGATGGTCATGAACCAGTGGTGCCTTGGCAGCAAAGGTGGCCAACAGCTCCTGAGCTAGCAGGAGTATAGTCAGTAGGTCAAATTAGAGGATTATTGTCCTGCTTTACTGGGAATTTGGTTTTGGTTTGTTTTTTGTCTGAAGAAGGAAAAAACCTTAGGGGAAGAGTAAATAGCAGCCTTCAGATACCTCAAGTAGGTAACCAAAGAGATGGAGCCAGGTTTTCTACTGAGGTACCCAATGAAAGAATGAGAAACAGTGGACACACATTGAAACAGAAAAAGTTCTGACTACCTAGCTGCGGGAAAAAAAACCCAACCCAAAACAAAATCAAATCCACTTCACTATCAGAATGATTAAACATTTGCATAGGTTACCCGGAGAAGCTGAGTTCTTTGAGTATTTCAAGCCTCTACTGAAAAAGACCCTAAATCTCTTGTCTGAATTCAGTGTTGACTCTGTTTTGAGCAGGAAGGTGGACTGGGTGACTTCCAAAGGTCCCTTCCAGTATGAATGATTCAGTGATTCTACAGTTTTTATGGCTGTTCAATAAGGCCAATTTGACTCAGTAGCATGAAATGTCAGGAAACACTGGTACTCTGAATGATTATCAAAATATAAGCTGAAGGAAATCAATGGAAGTTGTAGGCGTATATCTTCAGGAATAGCTGAGCCTAATAAAGCAGCATTTATCAATAAGCCCTAGGCAACATGGCATTTTTTTAATAGAAATGTTCTATCTATTCTGTCACCTTTGCCTGAGATGTTTCAATTCAGCTAGAATGGAGAATTTGATTTTCATTTCCTCTTCTCACAGAGATTATATATGACTTCCTTCAAGTTTAAAATAATTTCTTATGGTCTATTTAGATGTAAGGTGACTCATTCTTGACATTGCAGAAACTAAATTAAATTTATGCTGTCAGTAATCTTCGAAGTGTCAATTTTACTAATACCTCCATATATTTGCAGAATAAGATTTTGATTAGTTTTTGAATCCTGAGTAAACCTATATCAATGCCAAATGCTACTGTGATTTCATACCGATCTAGACTCTTATGATGTTAAGATAAATACTTAACGTGTACATTGCAAGACTGAAAAACAGCTTTTTCTTCTTTTATGGACTCTACATAAACAGAGTGGAACACACAAATATGTAAACCCAAAGGGATGAGCTGAGATCTAGACCCAACACGTGAGCCCATGCTATGAATTCTCATCTACCCCATCTTAACCAGGAAATAAATCGACACTTGTTTGAAGTTCTTTCACTCAGGTTCATTGAGTCACATTACCTCACATTTATGTCCCTGACCTCATCTCCTTTTCTCCCATCTCAGCTCCTTGTACAACCTCTGGACCTGGCTCATCACTTGTCACGTTTGGAGCCATTGATGGACCCTGTTACCAGCACCTGGTGCTGCCTGCTGTGTCCACACCCCATGGGACTGTGCTCCTTGGTGAAGGCATGGCCTGAGCTGGGGTTGCCCAGCCCTTGTGGAGCTGCTGGCCCTTCCTGCTCCCCAACAACCAAATGCTTAATTAAGTAGCATTTAAGTTTATAACCTGGGTGGTGACTAAAAAAGCCCATGAGGTCAGTTCTCAAGAGTTAGCACAGTGCAGCTGATTCACAGAGAAACAAACACAAATAGAACATATTTCTGATATCACAGGGTTTTTTCTTTTTTTTCTTCTATCAGAGAGTGTGCCTGATATTTTTGACGCTTAGTCATAAGTGGACGTCTAAGAAAAAGTGCAGGACAAGGCAAGAAAACTGTTATGCTTCTCCTGGTATATCCTTATAAAATTTGTGTCTGAAGTGCTTAAGGCAAAGTTTTCTCTTGAACTTTGGACTTTGTCCAATCAATTTGTGAACCCATGTAAACTTTTCATGCCTACAATGTCTTGTCATAATGAAATCCAGAGTTGAAGAATGTGCACCTTTTGTTTTCAACCTGTCACTGGAAAATATGATTTAATTCCTGCGTACTCTTTGAAAAACAGGGAATAATTAATTTCTCTTCACCTTCTCTGTGCAACTCAGACTTCGATATATCTATTTTGTGACAAAAAACAGGGCCAAAGAATCAGAGTCTGTGTAACTTATTTGCATGGAACTCGCTCTATAGCTGCAGTCATCCCAGCTCCTCCCAGTTACAGGCGTCCAGTTATACCTTTCTAATAGTATTCTTTACTTTCAGAGATTGACTGTGAGAAATGGACCAAATATTTACTCTGTAGAATAATTTATGTACTGGCATAATGATGTTTTATATTTTGTTCTCTGTCCTGTTGTAATAACTGCACAGTATTTGCAGGGTTTTTTTGTTTGCTTGTTTGTTTTTCTTTATTGGGTATTGAACCGCCTTCAAAGAGTTGTTATTTTTCTTTCCTTTTTTCCCTAAGGAGGCAATACCTAGTTCAGGGTACTCTTTCCTCATAAGCTTTACTTGTAATTTATTGGCACTGTATGTCATCTGCTATTTTATTAGTGATAATTATTAGGAGACCTTTCTACAGCTCCTCGTAACCATCATCAAACTTTATAAACTTGTTATTCCCCACCATTTCTAGTGCATTTATGAGTTTTGTGAATAAATATACTATTCTATTCTATGCAATGCTTCTTGAACCAGGCGTAGTATGCACATTATAAGAATTCTCCTTAGCCCAGTTTTCATGGGTGAAGAAAAATAAACAGTGATAGCTGGCATGAAGCTCAACTGAGAGTAAATGGAGTAGGTCTATAACAGGCTGTTTTAATTAGTGTTTTATGCACTAAGTATAAGAAGTAGATTAAAACATTTAAAATTATGATACTCATTCACAGAAGCCTTAGTTAAATATTTCCTACCATGAGAAGTACTAATAATTATTGAGATGTTTTCCAAACACAATATGCAAAGTTACTTTGTAAGTAAAAATCATTATTATCAGAAGATTGTGGACTTGGACAGTTCACACATATTCTAAGAACTTTCTCCTGTTGGGTGAAAGGACTTCTCTGCCTTGTGAAGGATTTAAATGAACACTTACTCAGCAGACAGTCCATCTCCTTGCATGGATGAAAGTATGTAAATCTGCATGGAAGTTTAGCTCATTTCTGAAGGCTGAAATGCAGTGGGCAGATTTCTTAGAGGTATAAAAATTATATCTTACTCATCTTTTCAACATTTCTTATTGTTTAGTATAAAACCCAATTTGTTTATGTCAGTGACTGCTTACTGGAGGTATCTAATTCTTCATATATGTTGTATTGAGATCCTAGCTACTGAATTCAGTGCTTATTATTGTAAAACGTTAGCCCTTTAGTACTCCCAGCCTTAAATTTCTTAATAGAAAAGAAATTCTAAAACAGAATAATAGCAAGTATTTCCACAAGGGGACATTCAGTATCCTCGTTAAAGAGAAGATGCTGTTACAAAATACCTTGAGAATATCATAATCCTCAAGTGGTCCAATTATGGTTGTAATAATTACAATGTTAAAGAAAAAGAAAAGAATTGTTGAAAACAATCATGATGAACACGTATCCCATTTAAGAATTTTCAGAATCATAGAATCATTTAGATGGAAAAGACCTTTAAGATCATCAAGTCCAACCATTAACCTAACACTACCAAGTCCACCACTAAGCCATGTCCTTAAATGCCACATCTACATGTCTTTTAAATAACTTCAGGGATGGGGACTCTACCACTTCCCTGGGAAGACTGTTCCAATGCTTGACAAACCTCTCTGTGAAGAAATTTCTCCTAATATCCAATCTAAACCTCCCCTGACACAACTTGAGGCCATTTCCTCTTGTCCTATCACCTGTTACTTGGGAGAAGAGACTGACACCCACCTCACTACAACCTCCTTTCAGGTAGTTGTAGAGAGCAATAAGGTCTCCCCTCAGCTTCCTCTTCTCCAGGCTAAACAACCCCAGTTCCATCAGCCGCTCCTCATGAGGCCTGTGCTCCAGACCCTTCACCAGCTTCACCGCTCTTCTCTGGACACGCTCCAGCACCTCAATGTCTTTCTGGTAGTGAGGGGCCCAAAACTCAACACAGTATTCAAGGTGGGGCCTCACCAGTGCCAAGTAGAGGGGGACGATCACTGCCCTAGTCCTGCTGGCCACACTATTTCTTATATATGCCAGGATGCTGTTGGCCGCCTTGGCCACCTGGGCACACTGCTGGCTCATGTTCAGCCGGCTGTCAACCATCATCCCCAGGTCCTTTTCTGCTGGGCATCTTTCCAGCCACTGTTCCCCAAGCCTGTAGTATTGCATGGGGTTGTTGCGACCCAAAGGTACAACCCAGCAGCACTTAGCCTTGTTGAACCTCATACAATTGGCCTCAGCCCATCGATCCAGCCTGTCCAACTGCATTTTACACTGTTTTATTTCCAAAGTAAGTAAAAAATATCATGAAAGCATGTAAATGTAGGGAGATGTATAGAGAAATTAACCGTCATTTGCAAATGCATGAGGACAATCCTGTTATGACACCAGTGGAGATCATGTTGGTTTGTTAGGGGTAAAATTAGTTTAATCATAGAACTGTTCCTGTATTTTGATTGCTCGTAAGATACAACTTCCTTGAAGAGGGTCTTTCTGGAGATTTTTTGTTATCTTCCTCTAAAGTAGTTTTTCTTGTATTGGCAAAATATACTAGTGGATAACATGTCATATTTCTTACTTCTGTATCTTGTAAATATGTGTGTTAAAACCAGTTTAACAAGAATAATAACTTAAATTTCATCCATAAATCAAATAACATCCAATGCTTTGATAACTTCAGAATTATGTCACGTCTTTTCACAGTTATCACATAATGTAATACTGATACATCATCAGGATACTCGTGCTTCTTTGCAACTTGTAGCTGCTAGAGCAATGCACAGAGGGCCTGATGACAGAGCACAATTTTCTTTATTTTTGAGGCTAGCTTAGGAACAGAACTTTCTGCTCTGAAAGCCTATTTCTCTTAAAACGTCTTTCATTAGCCAATCCCAACAGTACCTGTTTCTCCACTATCAACCTGAATTCCTCTCCATCCAGGTAGTTACCACACAAATGGCTGTTCGTTTACAGTGGTATCACTCTTTTTGCTGAATCACTGCCTGGAAAGCCCTTGTATTGCAAAGATTGCTAATACTGGTATCTATTCTCCATTTACCTTCTCTCTGTCATGGATGTCTCAGATGAAACCTAAAGAACTAACTTTTTGCTTTGAGCTTTTTCACTTTTTGTATTTTATTCATTTTTAACTTCTTTCTCTCTCTCTCACTTTGTAATTTTCTATTTCCATATGTTTTCCCAGCAATGGAATCATGATCACTTTGAAGTGCTGACTTCTCAGATCTGTTTAGCTGACAGTGTATAAACATGAGAAACTGTTTGAATTTATCTTTTCACATGACAATTAGGAATGAAAAAGAGGACTTTTTGTTTTTTTAATAGATAATGCCAAACCATTCTAAAAGAGATGGCACAAGAGTCTGATTAGTCTTATTACTTCCTTTAAACTGATTTGTATTGTGATATACTGGTAGCCTTTGCTGTTAGCATCAGTCTTTATTCTCAGATGTCCAAAGGGCACCCTTTAGATTTTCAGGTTTCAAGATGATGGAAATCTATTTTCAGCTCCAAAGACAGAACTGTTTGCGCAAAAGCTCTTTTAACTCTTTTAATGAGAGATGTCAAAATGAAAGTGTATATGTGGTGCTCACTTCTGATAAAAGTTTGACATCCCTGGCACAGATGTTTTAAAACATCTTTAGAAAACAGACAGGAAAAAAAAAAAAAACCTGTTAAGCCAAAGGCAGCATATCATGGACCAATTAAAAAATAAGCTAGAAAAAGAAACCTAAGTTTGCTTCTACAGAAAAACTTAGAGACATTTTTACTTTTTTTTTATACATGTAATGTGTTTTTATTAAGGTGTACACTTGATTTAAATTAAAATGTTAGATTTGTATCATCCAACCTATAACATTCAGGAATATGAAAAATCATTTGATCAGACTTAAGGATAGGAGCATACCTTGCCAAGCTTGTGAACAGTAGTTTCTAGATACACAGACAGGAACTCAAACAATCTGAGTGGAGAAAAGGAGATTCATAAATCAAATAATACTAAATGTAAGAATGTTCAAAACATTAAATCAAATCAAGGTTTCAGTTTTCATATTTGAATACTTTTTTTACTTAGAGATTGATTATTTATTAGAGTAAGTTATATATACCTAAGATCTCAATTATGGAAAAGTTTTCGTCTCTGTTGCCTTGATGGTCCTAGAAATGGTCCAATGATAAATATCATGAGTAAAGCATAGACAGCTCTTCAGTTAAGAACACATTTAGAAAACTAGCTCTTGCCAGAGAGTTATAAAATTGAGAAAGAAAAAGAAAATTAACTGCATTTGAAGAATTTTATAAACTTTCAGGACCTTCAGTTTCTCTCATGCCTGCATATATAATTTCTTCTGTACAGTTTGGTTCAAGTTTTCCTGGAAAGCAAGAATCTTTTTCACCAGGTGTATTGGGTTTACATGGCAAGGTTTTTGTAGCAGGGGGGTTACAGGGGTGGCATCTGTGAGAAGCTGCTAGAAGTTTCCCCTATGTCTGGTAGAACCAATGCCAGCCAGCTCCAAGACAGACCCGCCGCCAGCCAAAGCTGAGCCAATCAGTGACGGTGGTAGCACCTCTGGGATAACATATTTAAGAAGGGGGCAGGGGGGAACCAAGGGGACACAAACCTGAGGAATGAGAATATGTGAGAGGAATGTCTATGCAGACACCAAGGGCAGTGAAGAAGAAGGGGCAGGAGGTGCTCCAGGCACCGGAGAAGAGATTCCCCTGTAGCCCTTGGTGAAGACCATGGTGATGCAGCTGTGCCCCTGCAGCCCATGGAGGTTAGCAGTGGAGCAGATACCCACCTGCAGCCCATGGGTGACCCCACGCTGGAGCAGGTGGATGTGCCTGAAGGAGGCTGTGACCCCATGGGAAGCCCACACTGGAGCAGGCTCCTGGCAGGACCTGTGGACCTCTGGAGTGAGAGGAGCCCACGCTGGAGCAGGTTTGCTGGCAGGACTTGTGACCCCGTGGGGGACCCACGCTGGAGCAGTCTGTTCCTGAAGGACTGCACCCCATGGAAGGGACCCACGCTGGAGCAGTTCGTGAAGAACTGCAGCATGTGGGAAGGACCCACGTTGGAGTAGTTCATGGAGGACTGTCTCCTGTGGGTGGGACCCCACGCTGGAGCAGGGGAAGAGTGTGAGGAGGAAGGAGCAGCAGAAATGACGTGTGATGAATTGACCACAACCCCCATTCCCCATCCCCTTGCGCCACTCGGGGGGAGGAGGTAGAGAATATTGGGAGTGAAGTTGAGCCCAGGAAGAAGGGAGGGGTGGGGGGAAGGTGTTTTAAGATGTGGTTTTATTTCTCATTACCCTACTCAGTTTTGATTGGTAATAAATTAAACTGATTTTCCCCAAGTTGAGTCTGTTTTGCTTGTGATAGTAGTTGCTGAGTGGTCTCCCTGTCCTTATCTCGACCCACGAGCTTTTTGTTATATTTTCTCTCCCCTGTCCAGCTGAGAAAGGGAGTGATAGAGTGGCTTTGGTGGGCACTTGGCATCCAGACAGGATCAACCTACCACATCAGCTTTTGTGTATTTTGATCACTCGGATCCATAGTGATGCTAAAATCAGTGGAGCATCTTTTGGATTAATGTTGACTGTAAAAGCTGAATTGCCTATATATGGCTTTTTAAAGTAAAACCAGTGAAACAGATTTCTTAGAACCTTCAAGTTCAGGAGTCCATGAATATGGAATATTGTCGTAAATATGTGCTTCCATAATGTTCCATGTGAGTACACTCACTATTCATATATATTGATTTAATAATCCACATAAACTGTTTTCAGGGTCTGTTATCTGTGAACTGTTTGCAAATTGTACAAGTTGACTGTGTGCTAGTGATTGGCTTTGTCATATTGTTTCTGCTTTTCTAGAGAATAAATGAACCTTTTAAAACAACAATACCATTCAGAGGATAAACAAAACGGGAAAAATACTTCACCCTGGTATAAAGCTGAAAGTGTTCTTGTGATCATAATTTCTTTTCAACTGCCATGTGTTCGAACATTCAGTAACAATTGAGTGAATCCCTTTAATAACAATAAATAAAATTTAATTCATTCCTGATGTATAAATTTTGTTCCCTCTCCCAGAAACCTGGCTTTCTTAATAAACTTAGTCCATTGAATTCCTAAATTGCATTTTTTTCATTAATTCTTTGTAAACTGCCATTTTCTTCTTGCTATGTAAATCTTCCAATGGACTTCAGTAGTCTGCAGAAGTGTTTTAGGTGCAAGGCAGACACATATCAGTTATTATAATCTGCTGAAAAAATATTATTTACCCATTTTATCCTTTAGAAAGCAATGATCTGGTTTTGCTGAAGCTATCTGATTACCTACATTCAGTTGGTTAATGTTTGGTTCAAAAAATGAGGAGGAAGCACAAAGGTCTCACTTCTTTAACCTAGGCATTTTTAAAGTGAGAGTTTTCAATCATTTATTTTGAAAGAAATATTTTTTTACCATTTTTGTCAAGATGGAATTTATTTTTAAGGGAGATTACCAACAACATAAACCCTCTTTTTTAATCCCAAATACTTCCAGTTAACCAACAAAAAATTTATAACAGATTCCAAACTGCTGTAGGAACAGTCATACATGTATATTGGATATAATTTGTCCTCATATAAACCCATACATTTTTGATCTGCCATCTTTTTCAAAGCATAAATGACTGAAGACAAATGTCCACATTTTCTGCTTGGAGCTTGGTCTATTGCTTTACATTTCCTACTCAGTCAACGTGCCTTTCATTTTCCCTTCATGAAGGTCTCTCAGGTGAGTAGAAAATGTTGTTGATGATGTAACACCTGCATTATATACTGAGCAAATAATAAAACAGTTCTGTGGTTCTCAGCTGCCACTATAAGAGCAAAACTGCTGAGGAAAATGTACTTTGATAGCCTGCATGTTTCCAAAAAATTAAAATATACAAAATACACTAGAGAATCAGAACAGTCCAACTGAATAAATGTTATCCTTCATAATCAAGACTTGAAAATGCAGATGATCTTCCAAAAAATGATTTTGTGCCAGAACACTTGGAGGTAACACAGGAAAGCTAAATAACAGTTCTTTTATGGCACCAAGGGGAGCTTCAAGCCTTGATTGCAAAGCTCATTTTTCTGTGTATAGGTCCATATGTCATTGCCTTATATTCAACATGAGCTCTATGAATTCAGCCATCCATTCTGATGAACGGACATGCACAGTTCTCGTTTTTTTGGCGATGATTCATCTATGTCATCTCACACAGCGTCTCAGTGCCACTTTATTTCCTGTCAACAATTTTGTCATGTTTGCTCTTAGGTGAACTGTGATTCACGGAAGTCAACATTTCTTTTTCTTCTTTTTCAGTTTAGCACTCTGTTACTTGCACCTTTGAAAAGCATTGCTATGGCACAGTTTGTTCAGGCAGAACAGTTTGCTGCTGTATGGTGAGGGTATTCTAGCAAATACAGATCAAGAGTTTCACTTTTTTTAGAAGAAATAAATAGCATACAACAAATTAGAGCAAACTGGACTCACATTAATAAATTTTCCTTCCTGAAAATCAAGGTTCATGAGTATAGAACTAGTAGAAGGGCTGTGCTGCAGTTATTTGCTGGTGAAATTACTTTAAACTGAAAATTCTATTGAATAAAAAATGAGGCTTTTTATTCAATAAAATAAAGACATTTACTTAGCCAGAGTTTAAAAACAGAATTTACACAGTAAATATTGTATTATGTGTCTTCAGATGTTGGTAACAAAGATTTCCTTCTTCAAATTGGAAACTGAAGGCACAGTTTATGGCTATATATAAAAACTGAGAAATGGAATTTTATGTGAATAAACAGAATATGTGAGTCTAAATTAGTACATGTCCTGTACATTAAACACTATAAATTTAACTTAAAAGAGTAACTCTGGTGCAGCAACATTGTATCTTAAACTGAATTTTTAAACCAAAGGAAATCACTTAACAATAGCTATGCCACTAACAGAAAAAAAGTTTCCAGACCACTATTCTGTGTGTAAAATAGGAAAAAGAGAAATTGTGTCACTAGGTTACTGAATTCCTAGGTATTCTGTTTATGCTTCTGCTACCAAAGGATAGATTAACACAGGACAAGACATTATTTTTGTAGTGTAGCACTTCTGTCTACAAATTAAGCACAATTATCTACATCATGGGTGATCTAAGACAGTATTTAACAGGTCAGTTGGTGATGAAAGGCTTACATACAGTATAGCATCAATAGTTCTTTATTATACTGTCCAACTAACTCAGTGGTGGCATTCTGTATTGGGTCTGGCTGAGATGGAGCTAATCTTCCCCATGGTGCTGTGCTTTGTACTGGTAGCCAGAAAGGTGTTGGTAACACCCCCGTGTTTTGGCTACCGCTGAGCAGTGCTCACACAGCATCAAGGCTGTGTCTCCAACATTTTCCACCCCTCATGAGTAGGCTGGGGGTGGGCAAGATCTTGAGGGGGGACATAGCCAGGACAGCTGACCAAATGGACCAAAGGGATATTCCATACCATATGTCAGCTCAGCAATAAAAGCTAAGCAAAAAGAGCAGGAAGGGGGGACATTCGTTGTTTATGTTTGTCTTGTGTACCAAAGCCCTGCTTCCCAGGAAGTGGCTAGACAGTGCCTACTAAGAGGAAGCAGAGAATAAAATCTTTGTTTCCTTTTTTTTTGCTTCCACGTGTGGCCTTTGCTTTTGCATTTTTTTTTTTAATTAAACTGCCTTTATCTTGATCCACAAGGTTTTTGGTTTTTTTTCCATTTCATTTTCTCCCCATCTGTCCTGCTGAGCGATAGAGTGGCTTGGTGGCACCTGGCATCCAGCCAAGGTCAAACCCACCACACATTCCAAGACATATTCCAAAACATATAAATTAAATGCTCAACTTTCTATCTGGAAATCAAGGAAGTTCAGTAACAACATAGATATAAAAGTAGTTATTTGAGCTTACATACACATATCATGAATTTGTAACGATTTTACATATTTCATTGTCTACATTCAGTGATAGATCTGTAATTAATTAGGATTTTTCTGCAAGAGATGAACCATGTGACTAAATAAATTTCCGATGACCTATAAAAGTAATTAAGGAAAGCTAATTGTTTTCATACCAACATTGTCCAGTTTTGAGAAAGTAAGCTGTAGTGTAATATCAGAACAACCATTACTAAAAAAATATGATTCAAGCAGAGAGAAAGAATCACAGACTAAAAAGACTAAATCTCATTCCTATTCCAGTCTGTTATGACTGTTCCTATCTACTTTTGGCTGGAAATTGAAGGCCCTGAGTTAATACCTTCTGGAGTCATTAGAAAGATGCAAAGCAAATCCAGCCTTAAATGTATATCCCATTTTGACAAGACTAGACCTTTGGGTTGGGTCTTTTTTTTCCTATAAAATAAAAAGGAGGAATTTATGAACCTTAAAAAGAGCAGACACAACTGTAGGCCTTTCACTGAGGGAACTAAGTGGATTGCTTCTTCATTTTCTTCTTAGGTGTGGAGACAGGAAGAAAGTACTAGCATGAAATATTGACTGAAGAGGAATATTCTGTTATTCATCTGGTTTTTTCTCCAGGACAGAACTCAGCAGAGATTATAGAAAAAGACTTTTGGTGCTTCTTTTACACCACTGTAAGGAAACTGTCTACACATCACAAACATAGGCTTGTGCCTCATAGCTACATGGACATTCTCTTTAAATCAATATGTTCATACTAGGAGACTTCAGGAATTTCCTGAGTAAATCTCTATTACTAAACAAAACAAGACTTTGGGTAACAAGACTTGACACTACAAATGCAAGCAAAATCCACCTGGCCAGACAGATAATTTTGATGCACAAAAAAGTGGTGTTTTACAGTGAAAGGATGCAAATGAAAAAGGCTGTTGTAAAGGTGCTCAGATAAACATGCCCAACTCTTAGGACAAGAATGTGAACGTGTTGGGAAGAGCACACCCAAAACTGTCTGAAAACAGTTTTGCACCAATTGGTCATGCTAAAGAGGGAGGTGATCATCAACTAGATTAAACATTAACTAGGGAATTACAAGGAGACTTTTGAAACAAAGAAGGGATCAGCTTGAAAAGTCATATAAAAGAAATATAAATATTTTTAATTGGGGAGACACACAGAGGGAAACAGGGAGGGTGAGGCAGGTGGGTGCTACCGGGGGGTGACACCACACCCCTGCATGGGCCAGGCAGCAATGCCTCCCCTGGGGTGCCCTGGGGAGCTGACCCCATGGGCAGGGACCCATACTGGTATGCATCCAGCACGGCCCGGGCTGCCTTTCTGCGGCGCACTCCTGGAGCCAGAGCACACGCATCTCCTGCAGAAGGGGTGCAACTGGGCAACAGCACGCCCAGGGAGCTTATTAATGGTCTTTGAAGTGATTGTGAAGGTGAAAGCTGAACTTACTCCATTTATACCTGTGACGCAATATTTTTACTCATGGTAATACTATACAGGCACAAATACACAAATGCTACACAGACACTTACGTAAACAAACACATTTTTCTTACCAATTCTATTTGAGGATATCACCATAAATACTAAGTATTGGGGTATTTTGACTGCATATCTAAAAATTCAAGTAATTTATATTATACTGTTTTCTAACTTACCTTATTTTAATCAGCTTCTTAATTTTCTATGGCTATTTATGGTTGAGAAGTAGAACCCAATTTGTTTTTAAATCAGGGAAATAATGTAGTGAAAATATGTTATTAATCAATTACAGATGTTCATTTAAATGCCGGAGATTCCTATTGACTGTAGGGCCAGAACAGAAAGGTGATATTTTGGAAAAAAGTCTCCTAGGAATATACAAGTGATTGGAAAAAAGCCAATTAATTGTGACTTAAAAATTTCTTTTAGTTCCCCAAGCGGCACTAATGGGCATTACTTATCTCTGCTCAGCATTCAGTCTAAGCGTTATAAGATCTTTACAAAAACTGTTAGGCTAACTTCCTCTTTGCAAAGGAGATCTGAGAGCAGGATTAGAACAAGGTTGCACTCTGGCCATAGACGAATTAAAAAACCTTGTTAAATTATCTCTTCTGAGTAAATTTTCCCAGATGAAAAGAGAGGTTGTGATGCAAATTGACTTTTTGTTATACGGACATTATCCAGTGTGATTGTGGTGATACACTACACGATGAAAGACTGGCTCTCAGCTGAGGCAGTGGCTTTTAGACAGGCTATCAGGGTAAAACCTAGTTGTTTTTCTGCAATTACTGTGTACAGGTAAGTGCTCATAACATCCTCTCACTGCCCCTAATTAAACTATTAGCAGATGTTGGCAGAATTCATTGTTCATGTAGAACATACTTTCCTTAATGGAAGAGGCGTGACCCCACAGAAGCACAGCGAACAGTACTGTCCTGCATTACTTTCAATTCTGTCATTCTATTAGTAATCGCCTGCTTCCTAAGTTATCGTTAGATCTTACCTCCAAAGTGTTAACTTGAAATTCCGTAAGGAATGTAATTTCTTCTTCTGGATCATTATTTTTTCCTTAATGATTGAACCTCGTGTGAGAGACAAAATGGCGGGATGTTTGTCTCAAAGCTTGACATTTTCTGAACAGCTACTCTTTTTCGTAACCAACCATGGATCCTGAAGAAGCAACCTTTGAGCCACGGGGAGGTGTGAGGGACAAAATGGCTGGACATTTGTCTCAAAGCTTGCCTACATGAAGCTGGCAGGACCTTGCTGGAAAGTGTGCGGGGTGTTGCATGCTCGCATGGCAACAAGGACGGCAGCGAGGCCGTGGCATCAGCCTGCTTGGAGCAGGCGATTGGCTGTGGCCATGTGCACGCAGTCAGCGTGTGAGAACCTGGGTATAGGGGGGCTCGGAGACGCGGGCTACCTGCCATCACCCGGGGCAAGCAGGATGCGAGGGAGTTCTGCGCAAGCGTGAAGTTGTTGCCTCAGGCACGCAGCCTTTAAAAGACCCCCACCCTAGACCCCCATGCGATCACTCGCAACCAAAGACCTTGGTGTGATTCACCTGCTACCGAAGACCCCAGAAGCATGGACCCCCGGGACGCCGCGGATCCATGGTGGTGACTGTTTGTGCTTTCATATTCCGAATTCTTGCTTAATTTTCCTCTCTTGTTTTCGTTCCTTCTCTATCGCTATTTTTCTCTCTTCTCTGAGTGGTTAATAAACGGGTGGACTTAATGACATCTGACCTCATTTGTGTCTTAGTCTCGCTCAAAGGGATCAAACCTGAAATGAGAGGCCTGTCTAGCCGCCCCTACACCCCCAAGACTCGTCTGAGGGCGGTTAGAACGCAGGGGAACCTTCCTCTCATCCAAATTGGATTGTAACACCTAGAGAAAGACTTTCTAATATATTCTGAGTGGAGATTTTGTTTCCTTAATGTATGGCTTAAGATCACCTGACATGGAGCTAATACAACAAATGCTGCCAAATTTGTGTTGATCTCTACAGAGAAGGATAAAATACTTCAAGCCATAACAAGGAATGAACCAGGGTGCCTGGTCAGAGGCACTTAAGCTTTCCAACTCTGAAGAAAATGTTTAACTTAAGATATTAAAACTTTCCTTTATTGGCTACTGCCCACCCTTACCTAGTGTTGAAGATAAGACTTGCTGGGAGTGGAATGCATGTGCTTAGTCCTTCATGGTTACAAAAGAGAATTTGCATGTGAGGGCTCGCTGTGCAATAGTTTTAAAAACTAAACCAAAGTATTTCTCCCTTTATTCCAGATACAAGAACAGCTGAAATAGGAGTACTTGGTAAGCCTTTTTCCTCAGTCAATGCTTTTGCTTGTCATTTTTTTTTTTTGTGTTCTTCCTATGCTGTGCCTGACAACAGTGTAAAGTTTGTTTGACAGTTGGTAAATACATTAGCAACAACAGCAGTAAAAATGCCAGAAAACTGACTAGGTTGTGTTCATTTGAATCATAAGTTCATCGCAGTAGAGTTAAATCAGGAATTGATTTTCCTGAATAATCAATAAGCCAGCTTGAGATAGTAAGGCTTTCCTCAACAGGAGGAAAAACAAAACAGAATCAAAATACTGAGATGAATCTCATTAAAGTTTGCAAAATTATTTTCTCTTAGGGATCAATTCTCTTCTAGCAGAATAGTCTCAAAAGCTGAATGGAAGGAGGTAGACATGGTCAATCAGAGAAGGGTTTCATAGAGAAATAAGTTATCCCTCTGATATCAGAAATGTTGTCTATGAATTTTATCTATTCCAGCATACTGTCAATGTGACAAAACATGTGTGCTTAGTTATTCTGAAAGTATTTGCGAATTCACTCCAAACTGGCAAAAATACCGGTCAACTGGAAAACAGTCATAAGATCCCCAGACCCCAGAGATACTCAATAAAAGGTAAGCATTCTCTTTTTATTTTTAATCCCATTCAAAGGAGGAAAGGGATAAACAGGGCTTGAGAGAGATAAGCTTGGGGACAGCACGCCAGTATTTGAGGGACAGTCTACTAGCGAGGTCCTTCAGTCTGCCATCTCAATGGAGGAAGGGGATGGAGATCCATGCGGCAGCAAAGACACAAGGGATATGAATGTGTTAGAAACCATGGAACTGCCTGAGAATGGTCACATAGGAATTAGGGCTTCTCCCTCCAAAAAGGTGGCAGGATCAATAGACCAGCTGAAGTGGCATCTACACCAATGCATGTGGCATGGGCAACAAATAGGAGGAGCTGGAAGCCATTGTGCAGCAGGAAAACTGTGATATAGATGCCAACATGGAAACATGGTGGGATGACTTGCACAACTGGAGTGCTGCAATGGATGGCTATAAACTCTTCAGAAGGGATAGGCAAGGAAGGAGAGGTGGTGGGTGGGTAACTCTGTATGTTGGGGAATGTTTTGATAGTCTAGAGGTTAATGATGGTGACGATAGGGTTGAGTGTTTATGGTTAAGAATCAGGGGGAAGGAGAACAAGGCAGATATCATGGTGGGAGCCTGTTATAGACCGCCCAACCAGGATGAAGAGGCAGAGGAAATACTCTATAAGCAACTGGGAAAAGTCTCACGATCGCTAGCCATTGTTCTTGTGGGGGACTTCAACCTACCAGATGTCTGCTGGAAATACAATACAGCACAGAGGAAACAGTCTAGGTGGTTCCTGGAGTGCGTGGAAGATAACTTCCTGACACAGCTGGTGAGTGAGCCAACTAGGGAAGGCACCCCGCTAAACCTGTTGTTTACAAACAGAGAAGAACTTGTGGGTGACGTGATGGTTGGAGGCCATCTTGGGCACAGTGATCATGAAATGGTAGTGTTTTCAATTCTCGGAGAAGTAAGGAGGGGGATTAGCAGAATTGCTATCTTGGACTTCTGGAGGGCAGACTTTGGCCTGTTTAGGAGCCTGGTTGACAGACTCCCTTGGGAGGCAGTCTTGAAGGGGAAAGGAGTCCAGGAAGGCTGGGTGTTCTTCAAGAAGGAAATCTTGAAGGTGCAGGAGCAGGCTGTCCCCATGTGCTGAAAGACGAGCCAGTGGGGAAGAAGACCGCCCTGGGGGAAAAGGGAGTTTTGGCTGGAACTCAGGAAAAAAGGAAGAGTTTATGAGCTTTGGAAGAAGGGGCAGGCAACTCAGGAGGACTACAAGAATTTCGTGAGGCTATGCAGGAAGAAAATTAGAAGGGCCAGAGCCCAGCTAGAACTTAATCTGGCTACTGCAGTAAAAGACAATAAAAAATGTTTCTATAAATACATTAACAACAAAAGGAGGACTAAGGACAATCTCCATCCTTTATTGGATGTGGGGGGAAGCACAGTGAAAAGGCTGAGGAAAAGGCTGAGGTACTTAATGCCTTCTTTGCCTCAGTCTTTTATAGTCAGACCAGTTGTTCTCAGAGTACCCAGCCCCCTGAGCTGGAGGACAGAGATGGGGAACAGAATGAAGCCCCCATAATCCAAGGGGAAAAGGTTAGTGACATGCTATACCACTTAGACACTGACAAGTCTGTGGGGCTGGATGGGATCCACCCAAGGGTACTGAGGGAGCTGGCAGAAGTTCTCACCAAGCCACTTTCAATCACTTATCAGCAGTCCTGGCTAAGGTTAGCAAATATGACACCCATCTACAAGAAGGGCCAGAAGAAGGATCCAGGGAACTACAGGCCTGTCAGCCTGACCTCGGTGCCAGAGAAGGTTATGGAGCAGATCATCCTGAGTGCCACCATGCAGCATGTACAGGACAACCAGGTGATCAGGCCTCGTCAGCATGGGCTTATGAAAGGCAGGTCCTGCTTGACTGACCTGATGACCTTCTAAGACAAGGTGACCCACCTAGTAGATGAAGAAACTGCTGTGGATGTTGTCTGCCTTGACTTTAATAAAGCTTTTGACACCATCTCTCACAGCATTCTCCTGGAGAAACTGGCGGCTCATGGCTTAGATGGGCGTACTCTTTGCTGGGTAAAAAACTGGCTGGATGGCTGGGCCCAAAGAGTTGTGGTAAATGCAGTTAAATCCAGTTGGTGGCCAGTCACAAGTGGTGTTCCCCAGGGCTCAGTACTGGGGCCAGCTCTGTTTACTATCTTTATCAATGATCTTGAGAAGGTGATTGAGTGCACCCTCAGTAAGTTTGCAGATGACACCAAGTTGGGTGGGAGTGTCGATCTGCTTGAGGGTAGGATGGCCCTGCAGAGGGACCTGGACAGGCTGAATCGATGGGCTGAGGCCAACTGTGTGAGGTTTAACAAGGCTAAGTGCTGCTGGGTTGTACCCTTGGGTCGCAACAACCCCATGCAATACTACAGGCTTGGGGAACAGTGGCTGGAAAGATGCCCAGCAGAAAAGGACCTGGGGATGATGGTTGACAGCCGGCTGAACATGAGCCAGCAGTGTGCCCAGGTGGCCAAGGTGGCCAACAGCATCCTGGCATATATAAGAAATAGTGTGGCCAGCAGGACTAGGGCAGTGATCGTCCCCCTCTACTTGGCACTGGTGAGGCCCCACCTTGAATACTGTGTTGAGTTTTGGGCCCCTCACTACCAGAAAGACATTGAGGTGCTGGAGCGTGTCCAGAGAAGAGCGGTGAAGCTGGTGAAGGGTCTGGAGCACAGGCCTTATGAGGAGTAGCTGATGGAACTGGGGTTGTTTAGCCTGGAGAAGAGGAAGCTGAGGGGAGACCTTATCACTCTCTACAACTACCTGAAAGGAGGTTGTAGTGAGGTGGGTGTCAGTCTCTTCTCCCAAGTATGAGAGGAAATGGCCTCAAGTTGTGTCAGGGGAGGTTTAGATTGGATATTAGGAGAAATTTCTTCACAGAGAGGTTTGTCAAGCATTGGAACAGGCTGCCCAGAGAGGTGGTAGAGTCCCCATCCTTGGAGGTATTTAAAATACATGTAAACGTGGCACTTGGGGATATGGCTTAGTGATGGACTTGGTAGTGTTAAGTTAATGGTTGGACTTGATGATCTTAAAGGTCTTTTCTAACCAAAACGATTCTATGATTCTATGATTCTAATCTTCTTTCACTTTCCATCTAAGTGTGTAAGTGGAATGCTTGTGTTGGATGCAAGAATGGTAAACAGAATTAAACATACAGGCTTTTCATTTCAGTTAGAATAGCTACAGTTCAAACTATTTGTCCAAATCCAAGCATGTTCACATTCATTTTTATGAGTTTTATTTTTCCCAGGAAAATAAAGAAAAATACCAATTACTTACATATCAAGAATAACTTAGAAAATGACAACTGTAAGAAATTAGACTGTACTTTTTAAATGTATAATTAAGATTTGAAAAAACATCAGCTAAATGGTTCAGTTTTGTTTGCCACCAGGAACACATCCTTGTTGCTCAACATTTTTTTTCTTGTTGAATAGGATCTATTTGTTAATGTTATACTATAAGGTCTACCTAGCAAAATAGCGTCCTGCTCTATAACTGAGATGCTAGGCTCTATCAGAAAACAAAGTTCTAAATAAAATCAAAATTAATAGTGCAGAAGGCAATAAGGAAGAGACAACGAAGTGATTTTAGCTTTGTTTTGTTTTGTTTTCTCTTTCTTTGGTAAAGAATAAGAAAATAAAGAAATGTCTTGTCATGAACTATTTTACTTCTTGTGATGGGACATGTTGCTGCTGCTAACTAAAGAAAATTTTGTCATTGCAAATTTTGCTGACTTGTTTGTTTTTTCCTCCTGAGTGGCTGATACTTCAACACTTTCCCTTGATGCAGTCTACTACATCTTCCAGAAACTGAAAATTATTTTGCAATTCTATTACTACTCTAATCCATAGTACCTAAATCATAAAAAGCAAAGTAAGGAACTTTTGCCAGATTTTGTGTAAATTCAGAAGCAGAAGCCTATTATAAACAAAACTTCTAGTCACATGTAAGTCATCAGTGACTACCAGTATATTTCAGGCTTGGCTTGTGTAAGCTGTTTTCTGGTCAATTTTAGAATAAAGCAAATGCATGCAATGCTAAAGATAGTAATTCATAATTGGAGCCAGTATAATGAAGAAGCAAGATATAGTATCATCATGCCACAGATAGCTTTCAAAAAATCTCCAAATTAAAATTCTAGTGGAAAAATACATTAATGAAAGCGAGGTCTAGTAAGGAAAAAAAAATCTTTAGTTTTCCCAGAAGAAAGTGTTCATGTTACTACCTGATAAGAGGCCCTTAAAGAGAACATTCAGGTATTTCTGTAATGCATACCCTATCATATGTTAGTTCACAATTTGGAAGGATAAATATTTAATACCTGATCAGAACGAGTTATTTAAGAACAATTCAGATGGAGCAGAAGTCAACAATTAATTGTTCCCTTATTTTAGAAGGGAAGGAGAACACCCACACACCACCCATCTCACTGCATAGCAGAATTATTTTTCTCCATCCTTTTTATACAATTGGCCTAAAGCATCTAGAAGATTAAATAAAATATAATGGAAAGTGGAGTAGGGTTGTAAGAACACTCTGACCATTTTATTAAAATACTCTAAGATCTTTTTAAAAATCATGATAATTACAGAAATGGTTGTGCCAGTTTTGCAAAAGAGGTTCACTTTGGTAATATATCTTTAGTGTTACTGCAGAATGAGGGCAATTTTTTGTTTAACCAAGCATTCAGTAACAGGTTTGTTCAGACCTGCCTGTGGCAATCTGGATTTCAAAGTTTCGCTGCCTTTAAGAGAACACAGAAAATATCATCACTGTTAAGAACAGCCTATGCATAATTTTTTTCTTTGGCACATTATGCAGAATAATGTGAAATGAAACACCATAAAAGGATGAAAAATGACACTTAGAGTAGGACTGTGTAATGTGTCTATCTTCTGTGCTTTAGAAATTGTTACCAAAAAATCATCATATTTTCACTAGGTTGTCTAAATGATAGAACTCAACACTGCAATTGAATCTGAAATATTGAAATATTAAAATATCACTACTTATTTTTGAAACTATTCATGTGATTTTGACAGAGGATTCTGCATTTAGTGCTGTGACTTTCAGTTACTATTGATTGAACTGTCTTGTATTATTGGTTTATTTTCAGGTTTTAGTGAATCAAGTCATGAATAAGCAGTGTTTGCATTTTCTTTTGCTTCCAATGCTATTGTCATGCATAACAATAACTCATCAGCTCTCTTAACTACAAATCCAAACCAATTACTTAATTAGGGGAACATAATTTTATTAGCAACACTACATGATGTTGTTTAGCAAAGACATTAGTTGATTGTCACCTGAAAACAGCACCCATTCCCCCATGCTTTTCCAGTTGTACTTATAAAATATACTCAAAATCATTTCCAAATGGATGCTATTGAGTGATCTGGGGCACGGTGTTTTGTCAAAACATGGATCAGAAAGCCCTGTGACATGACTTGAAAGAACAACAGATAGTAAAATATTTGTGGCATACAAAGACTTCCAAATGTTACTCACAGTTCAGTTTTAAGGCATGTTTACACCCATCTCCAATCTTCAGTCTTTTCTGCTGCCTACAGTAAAGATTAATTTTCCCCTGACCTTTGAAGAAAACTGTAGCTTTCCTGTTAGATCAGAGTTAAGTATTAGATTTAAATTATTATTTTCTTGCTGCTATTTGCATGGCATTTTTCCCCCAATACCTATAAAGGTTTAGCACCTGCAGAAAAAAATATTTGTGAATACTGCCTGAGACAACTTTATACAAAATTCCATACTCCAGAAAAGTGTAGGCTGTTCTCAAATGAATTTTAAATTAGGGTCTTAGAACAAAGTGACTGATGTCTACAAGAATGAATCTTATCAAGAGATGATGAATGCTTCCTCACTCTGAGGTTTTGCTATTTCTTTTTAACTTTCTGTAAACTGCATCACACATGTTATGCTAGGTACTGTGAATGTCTCAGTGTTTCTGCATTTTCAGAATATACAAAGAGGGCTTACATACATAGACAGATACATATAAAGAATAAAATGTAGAAAATGTTGCACATTTGGTCTGTGTATTACTCCAAGTTATAAAGCACACTGTGAATAAATAGGGAAGAGTGAAGGATAGAACAAACTGAAAGATAATCAGTGAGATCCAGTGTTTTTTACACACACATTTAAAATACCCAGGTGACAGTGGCATGATTTTTTCATAGACTTGTGAAGGCAGGTGATTTAACCTGCCCATTCAAGAAAATGGATGGGTCTGCTAACTGACTATAAAATATAGTCACTTGAGCTGGGCTGACAGGCAATTTTGTTTTGTGAATTATTTCATTATGTGGGCAATTTCTTTTATTAAATATTCCCAAATTGTCTAAGTTTTTGGAGCCTCAGTCAGGTTAGGCTGTTCTAGAGCCACGAAGCCTGGTATACTGAAGATCCTATGAATGCAGAAACTCTGATTGTCCATCAACATTTGCATTAACTGATAAAGTAACCAAGGAAATGAATTATTTCATCAGTACTGTTTCAAAGAACTCTAGGCCCATGACTATCATGACTGCAGAAACATGACTAATTCATACCCCTGTGAAATTCTGCTATGACTGTTATCCAGGATTCAACAGGCAGAAGTGCTTCATTGGGCTGAATTTAGTACTATCAAGTTGCATTCCAATGTAAATTATATTAGAACAAGAAACAGGAGGAGAACAGTTTTACGACCTGTATCTGTAATAGTGTAAATATCTTCCCTTTCCCCCAGAACTCCTTCTTGTCTTCAAATAATACTAGATTAATAAAATGAAATGTTTGTGTCAAGTGTTTAGGCAGATGAGTTGTCTGCATCAAAAACAGTATCTTGAGCTGAATTAAGTGGATGAATGTCTTATCTTTTTTCCAGTTCTTCAACATAGCATTACTATGCAATCCCTCTGTTCTATGGTAACATGCTATAGTATATCCATAAGAAATGCTGAAATTCTCCCTGAAGCATGATACTGATAAAATGCCAGACTCAATTTTATTTCTTTGTGCCAGTTCTATAGTTTCAATAATTTTTGTCAAATCCAAGGAGAGTTGTACCCTTATTTTTATCCTTGGTTTTGGCCATTTCTTTTTTAACCATGATAATCCTCTCCATGCACATCAGTTTATCCATTCTCATCCAAAGCGACAATCAACTTTTGACTCACTACAAGTAATTTAATTCTGGATCCAAAGTTAAACTTGTTCTTCATGAACTTGGGAGTTTGGAGATTTATAGTAATTAAGGTTAGATGATTAGCAACAAGCTTCTTATTTTTATCTCTTACGTTGACTAAATTACTCTCATTAAAAACTCTGGGCCCTGTCACTGCATAGCACTTAAACACCTTTCTTACACTTAAGGAAGTTAGAATGTCTAAGTCAGTGAACTTAAAATCAAATGAATATGTATGTTTTACTGAGTGGGATGATTACTCACCAGCTTCAGTAATATGCATGCTGAAACAGATATGTAAAATAATGCTGGGCAATTGATGTGGACTGTGTAGATAAGTATATATGTATTCAATAAACCTGTTATATTTTGCTAAGATACCGTATTTCTAAACAGGATTTTCCCAAAGAAAATCTGCTTGATTATTGAGTAAATACACTGCAAGACAGATGTTGAATCAATTTTGATCAAGAGCACATGTGCTGTTTGGCTGGTTGAATATTGAAAAAAGAATAATTTTCAGATAAAATATATGGCACCTCAATGTCCACACATAAATTTCCTGGATAAACTCTTAGCTTATAGCTGGAAATGGTTTACTTAAAAAAAGGAGTAGTCTCTCTTTAGCATTATAGCCTTAAAAAATATACCTGAATTGCAATGCCCAATAGTGTTATTTGAAAAACCTTTAAATATTTAGTAGACTTAAAAATGCAGAGTTCAACCTTTTCCATATTTTGACAGCTAGTCCATTCTTAACTCTTCCATGTGGGTTACTGCCACTGTAAAGCAAGATAGGTCCACTGAACAAAACTGTTGAACACTGGAAAAATCAGTGTTGAAGTCTGCTATTAACTGTCAAAGAGTGGATGTGATGAGACATTAACATTCAGATACAACACTTCTCTGACAAACTGTCATGAGAACATGAGGCAGAACAACATCAGCCTATTGCCAGGATAATTAGAACAATGAAAATGGGAAATAATACAAATGTAACTGTCATCCGTTATAATTCTTATAATGAACTTATAATTTGTCTCGTCCTCATTGAACAGTGTAAAATATTTAGGGAGATTAAAAAAAAGAAAAAAAGAACAATTCACAGCTATATTTTGTAGTGTTCAGTTGGATTGGCATGAAATTTGGAAACCCTTTACTATCATAAGCTGGCACCAGTATCTGAAAATACTTGCTGTAAAACTTAAATTAAAATATTGTTAAGACACAGGATTGTTAAGACAATTTTTAAAGAATATCTGTCTAATGTCCAGGGCATAGCTCTGTGTTTCAGCCTTTGTAAAAATGTTGTGTTACTTCAACACTCTGAATTAATTCCTTCATGATTTTATTATCTGGATAATAAACTGAACAATAAATCAGGATAATAAAACCACAGAAATAGCAGAAATTGAAGCTGAAAGAAATTTTAAGACAGTTTCTACTCCCTCCTCCTTTGCAAAAGTTGGGTCAGCTATATCTGTGTCATTTCTGAACACCTTTACAACCTGCTCTTAGGAACCAGAGCTGAGGGAGTTGCCACAGCCTCCCAACAAACTGCTGTAGTACTTCATAGTCCTCACTGTTACACACTGTAACATAGACTTTCCTTTCCATTATTTAAACACACTTGTCTGATCTGCAGTGAGTTTTGAGAAGGGAATAAACTCCTTAAAAACTATGTTTTACATGTATGAACACAGCTACTACCTTTTCCTTTCCTTAGTCTAAACATACTTAAACTTTTCATCTTCCTTTTGATGTCTGATTTTCCAGACCTTTGAAAAGCCTCTTGCTTGTCCTTGGGATTCTCTTTAGTTGAATCACTCCTTTTAACTTGCATTGCCCCAGATTGAAAATGCTAAGGGTTTATCAGCTTTGAACACAGTAAAATCACTGTTTTATACTCAACATTCTTATTTATAGACCCAAGGATGGTGTTTGCTAGACTAATACTGTAACCCATTACTCCTTTTCTCTGAATATAGTCAGCTGTTTTGAAGTACCCTGTCTTATGGGGCTACTATCAATAGTATCAATGATGACAAGAGGAAACATGTTCACATGTTCCACTTTGCTTGCAATAAAATTCTTAGTGGAAATGCACATCCAAAACAGTATTAACTTCTTTTCAAATAATTTATTAGAGGATGTTAAACTTTCTTTAGACTTTTAAAGCAGTAAATCTATTTAGGTAAGGTATTCTAACAAGACAGAATTTTCCTTTCATTTCAAAGGATATGTACAACATAGCAAATAAGCATAATGTCACACAGAAGATAAATTATATCAGTTTCTGCAGAACGTTATTGCTTTATTTATATTGTGTCTTTTCAAAGTTGTAGTGCTAAAGGAAAAGGAATTTGATTTCATGTTTTCTGAAACTTTTCCTCTTTTGAATTGTGGGTATATTTGCTGAAAGCTTTTCTAGTATTAATTTTGGCTATTTTAATCCAAACTATAAATAATCCTCTTCCGTACTAACCTCTACTTCTGAATCAAAAACTCCAGAGATTTAATACCAACATTTGAATGTGACCCGTTTGTAAATAGCATAATGAAGAAATACAAACTTCATAAAATAGAGATGTACTCAAATTAGTTCAAACACTGTTCATTAAAATAAATAGCTAAATGAAAAGAAAGAAAAAGAGAAAAGAAAGCTCCTGGAGACAATATATTAAGTTTCTCTTCATAGTGGGCAAGAAGTGAAATCTTGGATAGAAAAGTTTAAAGTGGAGGCACTGACTGGAGTGATAGCTTACAGGAACCATTTTACTACAAAAGTCGCAGAGCTCATTAAGCTAAAATAGCGGCTATTATGTAAAATAAGAAAACCTCTGTCATTTACATTCAAGGGATGGGGATTACAGAATGGCTCATCTGTCTCTCCATGCCAAACTCATCTTTTTCAGTTCTTTGTTTGCAAACTAACTGATTCATATTCAGAGAAACACAGTATAGCAGATCTCATTTTTTAAATTAATGCAAGTAGACAGGAAAAGAGGCCCCAAGTAGCTACTTTTACACCCGGCGATGTAAGCAGTGTCACAATTAAGCTTTTCAGAGCAGTGAAAGAGCACTGTGCAGAAGAGGCGGTAGGCAGCTCCTCAGGGATTGCAGCTGATTGTCACCTGACTAATTGAAATTCCTCTGCAATGCTGGCTGCTGTTAGACTACTGTGGAGCTGGCCATCCTCTGCTCTCATCGGTCTAGCAAATATTGTATTTGTCAGTCCGAATCCAAGAGAAGGAAGTTCCCATAAGCCACATCCCAGTAGTACCAGGAGGGCTCAGTGCACCGAAACCACAGTGCGTATCGGTCTACCAGCCTTGGTGGGGTTGCCTGCTGCACGTAGTACCGGTTGTCTGCCCTGTGACTCAGGGGTTCACTGTCTTTGTGCAGTCTTCACCTTAGATAGAAATAGTTTATCTTGCATATCCAAAGATGCAATATAAATACACTTTTATATGTAAGATGCACATGAAACGTTAGGAGTGTTTTACATAAATAAGCTCCACATTTTTATTTATAAATGTCACACAAGCTGGCACAGGTGAGGAGTCCACCCTAGAAAATAATGTGAACATTTGAAAAGGGGTTTGGAAATGAGTCATCAGCACCACAGTCTAAGAGTTTGGTTTTTTGTTTGTTTTGATTTCATCCCTTTTCCTTCTTTAATGACTGCATGCCCTTGCTTCTTGAGTTATAAAAAAGAAAAGACATATTTTGTCTGTTTTATACTTTGTTCACTTCAAGATGTTAACTGAGCCATCAATAAGCATTTATCTCAGCACTTCCCAAGCATTAACTCTTCATATTGGAGACAGGAAACAGGCAAGATCTCCTCTTTCCAAAGCTGAACTCAAGGATGTTCTTCAAAATTGCATTCTATTTGAACATCAACATTTCATGAAAATTAGTATTGAAATTTTTGCTTTATGAAAATTACATTTTCATCTCAAGCATCTGTAAAGAAAAGCTATTGACAATGACGTCAAACCATTTTGGATTATAAATCTATAACTTCACCTAGTGTTAATAAAAGTTGCAAATCTGGCTATTTCAATGCAAAGTCTGCAAATGTCATTAAAAACATCAGTACTTTGAAAATCAGTTTTAGTGTTAAAAATGTTTTGTGTTATTTATTTGAAATAACAGTAATACTGAATAAATTAATGGGAAAGTAAAGATAACAGAATCGGGACTTACATACTCAGTATCACAAGATATTCTGGAACATGCATCCAAACTTCAGACACCAGGAGACCAAATTCAACACCTTTCTCTGCCAGAAGGAGGAAGATGGAAGCTCTGCCCTTCATGGGAATGCCCTAACAATCAGATTTGGGGCTAAAGAGAGGGCATACACTTAACACACCATTTGAGCAAATATATTTAAGGATTCATATGACCATATGAATGGTCATATGACCACAGAAAAGAAATAGGCAAAGAATAATTTTTGATGATCATGCTTAGGACATTATTTTAGAAATTATGAAATCTTTAGTCTGATCCTAGATACAGGGAATGATTTATTCTTTAGGAAATGGTCACTGGATATAGATACATGTATCTGAAATTGGGACAAAGGTCATATCTTCACTTTCAAAAATTAACATAGTCTAGAAACCTTCTTCCTGTCTCTACTTTACCTCTCTCTTTCCGTATATTTTTCTGGTTTGTTTTTTGTTTGTTTTGGTTTTTTTTTTTTTCCTCAGACATTAACTTAACCTGTTACTAAGGAGTTCCAGAGACAGACTATAACCTTACCAGGCAGTCTGTTTAATGGTTACCATCCTTACTATTAGCAAGACATTAACTGTCTTGCTGCAGTTTAAGCTGTTTCTTATTTCCCTTCTGCCATGAGAGATTATTCTCTTACTTTTTGAAAACCTTTTATGTCCTTGAAGACTGAGCATGTTTAGGACTGGAAGTCATCTCTCTGTGTATGTGTAGTGAAAATTTTTCCTTCCTTCCTTCCTTCCTTCCTTCCTTCCTTCCTTCCTTCCTTCCTTCCTTCCTTCCTTCCTTCCTTCCTTCCTTCCTTCCTTCCTTCCTTCCTTCCTTCCTTCCTTCCTTCCCTCCCTCCCTCCCTCCTTCCTTCCTTCCTTCCTTCCTTCCTTCCTTCCTTCCTTCCTTCCTTCCTTCCTTCCTTCCTTCCTTCCTTCCTTCCCTCCCTCCCTCCTTCCTTCCTTCCTTCCTTCCTTCCTTCCTTCCTTCCTTCCTTCCTTCCTTCCTTCCTTCCTTCCTTCCCTCCCTCCCTCCCTCCCTCCCTCCCTTCTTCCCTTCTTCCCTCCCTCCTTCCCTTTTTCAGGATGGGTTCCTGTTCATATACATCTGTGTGATGCTTGTTTTATTTCTCAACAGCATGATACTGTTGACTCATGACCTAAATTATTTTCTGAAGAATTGCTACCAAGCCAGTTATTTCCTATCCTGTATTTATGCAGTCAACACTTCCTGAGGACATCTGTGAGCTGTGAACCCTGCTCTGTGGACCACCTGCCAGTAAATTATGTGTTATAATGCTAAGAATACCAATGCCAAAGTCCTTTTGGAACTCTACATGGATTGTAGCATTTTTTTAACCTCTCCATATCAACATTGAATTGAATTTCAGTGACTGTATCATTCTAGACCTGACATTTTGCTGTTTAACATGATTTACAAACACAAAAGTATGAGAAAGTGAGGCTAAGTGAGATAAATGTCTTTCCTGGAGATATATAGCAGGTCTAGAAAATTAGTCATGTTTCAAATTCTTACTTTTCTAATAGCCCAGTTTCCTTCCTGTGGCAAAACCCAGTGATTTTACAGGTGCAGATTGTGAGGACTAATGCAACCCCAGTGTCCAGTCAATAGTAGGGGCTGATGAAGTCTCCTGAATTGTGTAACATGACTCAGTGGCTGAACAGCTCCAGAACACCACTAAAGTGGGGCTTTGTCAAGTCCTGATTTTTTTCGCATTTTTTTTTTTACCATGAAATCATCTTAGTTCTCTGATGGAGTATGAAGTGGTGCAGGATTTGGGACAGGATATCTGCTCAGTCAGTCTCTGTATATGCAGTGAGACAGGGCAGCACTTCCTGGCTTATGATCACAGATCCCAAACTGGATCATTACTGTGTCCTGACTCCATGACAGTACCCAATTCTTCTGCAAGGGAAAACCATGAGCAGAAAGAGGCTGATGGGACCTCAGTGTATTCCAGGGGGTGTGCTGCTCTGCATACCTTCTCCACAGCCTGAACACACCCTCAGCAAACAATCTAGTCTTTCATTTCTGTCATTGCTTCAACATATGCTATGGATCAGCTCCTTCTACACTCTTCTACTCACTGAAAAACCCAGAAATCCTTTCCCTCTTCATGATTTAATTTGCTCAAGCCTTGACCTTATGCCCAGAAGTACTTGTGACAAAATTGACAGCACAGCAGGTAGTGATGGAATACAAAACTAACACTGGCAAAATAAAACCATAATTACAATTTCACACACACACACACAAATACAACCTACCTATCTATCAAGATAGATACAATATAGATTGTAACATGGTGCCCTAAGTGTGCGAGCACCAAATAATAACAGCAGCTTTGAGAATACAGGCACAGATGATACCAGGAGCTCTGGGGATATAGCTGCAAATCAGAAACAGTCAATCACTGATCACTAAAGGAATGCAGCCTTGAAAGCTGGACAGAGCTGGTTTATTGTGTAAGAAAGAGAACAAAAACTATACATGCAGCATACGTAAATCATACAAAGGTAATAACAAGGAAGTTAAATGATGGTCACAATCTCTACAAGAAGAGGGAAGGAGAAATGAAAAAGGAAAGAGAGGAAATGCTCTAGTATTGCCCCTGCTTTAAGTATGCTGTGCCTGATCAATGCCACTACTTATCTGCAGCAATTCTTCTGTTTCCTTTGGTAGACAAAGAACATTGCTTTTTCATTTGCATTCACTGTATTTTGCTACAGTAGTTATATGTATTGTGATCTTTTACAATACAACCAGGTGAAGTAAAGACGACTTTTTAAAAGAGGTATGTGTGGTTTTTACACCAGTTTTCCCACATGACAAAATGATTGATGCCATAGGACTGAATCAGAATATATTTGGGTGCTGCTTTATAGACAGCTAGACAGATCAATAGATAGATCAATAAATAGATTGATAGTCCCTTATATTTTTATATTTATTTACTGAAAAAGAATCCTGCTCTCTATAAATGATGAACAAATCTTCATTGATTTAATAGAGCTAGAGGGGTTTATTAAGTGCTGTAGACAAGGAGAGAGAATGTAAAACTCAGATATTGTGAAGATATAATTAACAGATATCAATAAGAAAATATAAATAGTACTTACTCAATATTAAAAAGCTCTTCAGTACATATCTTCTTTTAAGGCTGTAAGTTAACAAAATTTGTTGGAAAATACAAATCACTAGCACACTGAAAGTTCATAATACTAATGACAATTTCAAGGATTAATAAGTTCCTAAGAATAAGAAATTGCTTTTGCTGCATGAGTATTAATTATATATATATAATTATCATGTCCAAAAAAAATCAACAGAGGATGAAAATAAAACCTGAAACCTGAAATCACTAACTTGGTGGAAGTCATTCTTTGTGAAATACAGCTCTTGCTGCTTATGAACTACTTGTGCAAGACTTTGCTCCTGTAAAGTACGTTCATGTATGCTCTCCTTTCCTCAACTGCCTTCTCAGGAACACACTGAAATAGATTCATAGAATCATAGAATCATTTAGGTTGAAAAAGACCCTTAAGATCATTGAGTCCAACTGTTAACCTAACACTATCAAGTCCACAACTAAACCATGTCTTAAATACATAAGACAGTATTTTGATAAATTCAGTATTCTTCTGTTTGTAAAATGGGTAGGTATTATTTGATAATGACATAGAATTTCTAATATAAATATTTTCTTCTACCATAAATTATCTGCATAGGTACATATGCATACATACTTATGTGCTTATATAAAATAGTGGACATATGCAAGGTACTGATCAAGAATAATGAGAGACTTTGGTTCCTTACCTCCTTTCTTTTCTACAGTACTACTGCATTTCTTAGAAAACCACCAATTAGGTAGAAAATGCTAGTATTTCATATTAGCAATGAGCATTGCAAGGAAATGAAGCATAAATAAAAAAATTGTTATTGAAATGTATTTCCATATATTGCAGAAGACAACAATGCGAACAAGTATGTTAAGGTTTCAAGTAACAGAGTGGTCATAGTTACCTGAAAGAACACTTTTGCTGTAGGATGGAAAAGTTTTTGATACTAGCACAAAGTACTGCTTGAAGCAGCAGCAGAACTGATTTGTTCATACCCAAATTATGAGACAGAGAAAACTTGTATATGAGAAATTGGTAACAGACCATCACTTTTTGGACTCTGAAACATCCAAATGAAGTCACCAACCTCTGAACCAATCCTGATCAGGATGGGTAGTGAGCAGAACCCACACTTCAGTAAATGGGTAATCTGATGTTTAAAACTCCACTTCTTCATTGGATTATTTGAGAGAATTTGAACCTCAGCAAACACATCCTACGTGATACCAGTGTTTCTGAAGGACTTGATAATCAAAACACACAAACTACTTCAAAGGCTATTGGTTGCCAAACACTACTTCAGTTGCCAAATTAGCTGTAAAGGTCCAGCCTAAGTAGGAGCCGATTTCCTCAGCTGAGGAAGATTGCTCATTAAAAATACACTGCTTCCATCCCAAACCTGCCGGCTGGACTGTGGGCTGTGAGATGTGACCGCTTCCAACAGAGAGGTGCCCATCACCCCTCTGAGTTTTATCGTTTCTGCATGATTTGCCCTGTACTTAATATTTCCCACACATCATATTCTCATGTCCATGTGGCTAAACTAGCATGAATTTAAAATGATTTATATTTAGATTGTGTTATTTCACTCGCTTGTAATTCTTACATGAAGTAGATGAAGCACTGAAATAGTAATGTACCTGTTTAAGCTGGTGAGTTTCACAAAGCCGTTCTCTATGTACAAATCTACCATTTTCATTTTTAGACTCAAATTAGTTCTTGAGGGCTCATATAAGTAAATATCTAGATGAGAGCTACTGCAACATTATTGTTAACTTTGCATGTTTTCATTTTTTTATAATGTTATTTACAAAAATTTATATGTTCAGATTTATCCAAGGCTTTGGCAGAGCTTAGATAGCAAGAAGAGTATGTGTGATCCTATAATATGATCTATGAAAAATACGCTGTGTCAGTTTGAGGATCCTGAGTTGTTTTCTATTCAGAGAAACATACCCTGACCTTTAACAAGAGCTAAACTAAAACTGATAAAAACCCCAGACTACAAATGGTTTTGCAACACAAATACTGTATTATTTGAGCCCGCCTATGCCAGTGACTGAACTACACTGTCAGAAAGAAAAGCTCTGCAGCCTCTCTGTCTCACAGTCTTCTTTTCACTTAGAGTTGCCTTGACTTTAGCATCATAATAATAGTAACAGAGAAAAACAAATCAAATGGAGGTGACTACTGCTAGTCTCATTAAACTGTCACAATAAAATAAAATAAAATAACAGAAAATACAATTTGAGTACTAGTTGGAAAGAATATTACAAAGCAACAGACCCAGTTTTGGGCTGGACCATCAGAACAGCTGCTGGAAATTGCACATTTAAGTTAAATAATAGTAAAACTCTTTCATTATTTAGAAGGGAAGGAAGAAAAAGCCCCATGTCTTATCTACTGCTTAAGATCCCTTACAGTTTAATAAACTAACTCTCTTTTTTACTCTTTGTGGGCATGGTGGTGTTGGGTTCATGATTTGAATGATGATCTTAGAGGTCCTTTCCAATCCTAATGATTCCTAGTTTTTACTTTCATTATAAATAATCCAGCCACCAAGCCAGGAAACATGAAATTGCTACTCTACCCTTAATTGGTTTAGTGGTGGACTTGGTAATTGTTAGGTTAATGGCTGGACTGGATGATCTTAAAGGCCTTTTCCAACCTAAATGATTCTATGATTCTATGATAAAATATTTTTTGAAACAGGTTGATAGGTAAAATTAACCCCATCTTTCTGGTTTCAGTTTTTTATTGGAATTGGGAAGACTGATTTATTTTTACTGAAGGCAAACTTACAATCCAAACTGTATTTCTTGACTGGACCACGTGTCTCACTTTAGAAACCAAATTACGTGAAAGGGCATCACTGACCTTCTGCCTGCTCTAACACTTGGCTTGGATCCACCATTCGTCCTGGAAAAAGGCCAGCTGACAAAGCAGAAAACAGAAGTTTAGGTATAAAAGAGTCAATTTGTACAAATATAGACTAATTTAGACATCTCTTCTGCTGGCAACACAGAGATCTCTTGGTTTTATCATGTTTAGGCTCCTGTTAATTTCCTTAGGAATCCATCCCAAGTTTGGGAAAGCCACAGAAGAGGAGACATGTTGACAACAGGCACTTTCAGCACTTTTGGAACCACATTTCCACCAACCCGAGGAAGGTAAATGCTGCCTGCAATATCCATGCACTATGCTCATAACCAGTTTCACCCTGTCATTCCAGCCTCACAGAGCCAAGCTACTAAATTATGGCTGAAATGAGCTCCAGGTCTGCCGTTTACCTGCAGCCATCCACACCACTTTTCAGTCCCCTCATTTTGTCATTCTTCCCTGCTTTTCTCTCTAACACTCTTCTCCAAAAAGAAACAACTAAAATTTTAATTTTCTAATGCTTTTCTTAAGGACACTATGAAAGATAGAGCCACATGTGATGGCTCCTATTAATTTCTCTGTGTGTCAGAAATTAATCCAATAAAATTGATAATGTAAATGCAGTTTAAATGGGCCAGGATCAGGGTTTGTGAACAGGAGGCATTTCCTGTGTGAGAAAATATCAGCTAATGAGTGCAATCTTCTAAACTGGCTACAAGCTACCTGTAAGTTTATGGCCCAATACACTTGGATTCACTGTTAGCCCATTCCCAATTACAGACATAGAGTTTTTTTATAAGCAGATTATAACTATAGTGCTGTTTTTATGATCATGTCAACAAAAAGCAGGATAGATTTTATAGTCTTGCATTCAAAAGTATATTAGCTCAAAAATTCCTGTACCTGTGTCAAAAAGGGAGATGCTTTGCACATTTGTTTCAGAATCCAACTTTTGGCTTAGACATCCAAAGGCAGATAAGGCTTAACAATGTCTGTCATGAACTGCCATTTACATGGCTGAAACTAGCTAAAACTGCATGTGCTGCCATCCATTGACTCCCAGGTTTTCCTCTTTCACTGTTATAATCTGTCCAGCTTTGCAGTTATTTTAGTACATCTGAAAAAAAAAAATATTAATACACCGTTTCTATGTTTACTTATATCACTGTAGGGTTGGCAATTTAAAGATGACAATTTTCTTTTTCCTCTCACATTTTCCATCTTGCTTCCATTTATCTCTATGAGGATACATATATTCAATCTAATTTTGCTACCGTGTTCTTTTGCTTTTGAATCAATGGTTTATTTTTCTCTCCAAGATGATCAATTTTGACAAGCACCCTTGTCCCTGAAAACTAATTTGTTCCATTTCAGTTCTGCCTGTTTCCTCAGCTCTTTTTTTGTCACATCTTGCTTGCTTTGCATCTATTTTTCCTCAATTTTTTTTTTTTTTTTTCCTTCTACATCATTCAGCAGCATGATACCTCTGGTTAATTAGTGCTATTGCTACACTGCTTTTATGCACTATTACTCCCCCAAGGGAGCAAGCTACATAGTGTTAGCATTACCCCACCCAATTTCTTTCTGCATCTTATAACATCACATGGAATGGCTGTTTCATAACGTCTCTGTCCAGGTAGTGTTCATCATACTTTGCAAGTTTCCTCTGTTTGGGGAGAAATTCTGTCAGTTTTTCATGAGATGAAAAGTATTTTGGCTGAGTCCCGAGACCGCAAGGACCTAGTTCTGTCAGGAACTTTCTTGCTTTCAGATGATAAATTCCCATTGATTCTAGTGGGACTTGAGATCAGAGTCCATGATGCTAACGTATTCATCTCTCTGTGTAATACCAACAGTTCACACACACCACACAGTTTCAAAGCAGTCACCCAATGAACTAAATCCGTCAAGTCAGAATATACAAAGAACAAAAAAGTGTATCATACACCAGTAAGGTTGTCTAACGTTAATGTCTGTATATACAAGTGAGTACAATAGGAGACAACAGTAACAGTTAGAGTTAACTAATCTGTGGTGCTACAATACTGGCAAGATCAAAACCTACTAATTCTAATCATGTTTCTTCAGTGTAAATTCTTGGTTTACAATCTTTCAAAGACCTGATTGTCTGTGAGTATATGAGTAAAGTGGACAGTGTAATGCTACACTGTAAAGAATCAATGTAATGTGATTTCCCAAATCTATTTTGTCTATTAAAATCTAAAAAGAACAAATTTCATGCCTCAGAAGATTTCAGCTGCAAGTGAAAGCTATAGACTAGAATCCAAATTTTGGCAGAGATACTAACTTACAGTCAACAGGAGTCAGAGATCTCATATTACTATCATGTAATCATTTTTTTTCCCATCCATTTTCATTATTTAGCAGCAAAGGAGGCTTGGAGACAGTGATACAGTATGAGAAAAACGGGGGACAAGAATGCAACTTTCTTTAGAGTACAAGACTTACTGGCTATATAAAGACCAGGAACTAGAGTGTGTACACTATATAGCAATATTAGTGGAATGATAGAGGAAAAAGCACAAGTTGCAGAAGCAAAAAAGTCTGTAAGGAAGCAGCAAAATGCTGATCTTTATGCACAGAGCTAGAAAGGTATTGACTGTTACCATTTATAAGCAGAGAGTAGTTTTCTTTTTAAGGAAGAAGCATGGACTCTAATAGAATCTTAGGGTATTTTAGGTTAGAGATGTTTGGAGGTCTTCTAGTCTGACCCTCTGCTCACAGCAAGTCTAATTAGAACAGGTTGGTCAGGGATAAACTGATTTTAAAAGATGAGCTATAAAATACAACATTTCCATTGCCATTTAGCCAATAGATTTATTTTACCCATGTGAGTATTCCAATGATAATAATATATACAAGATCAAGTAGACAAGCCCAGATAACTAAAAACTTATAATCCATTTGAATGATTAGCAAACAGATGAAGAAAAATGGAAAAAGAGAAGGGATTTAATAAGAACCAACAGTTTCTCTGTGTAGTAAATAATTATCAAGCAGTTGTGGTCTTGTCAATTTGTTTATATTGAAAAGTTATTCGGAAGTTCAGTCAACACCGTTCTGATGTGATATGAAATATAAAAAACAGTCAGTATTATTACTGTGAAATGGCTGCTTTAATTTAGGTTAAATTTTTGTTCTGGGCCTTAACAAAATGTAACAAAACTGCAGAAACAAAGACTGAAAAAGTTCCAGGTGACTTTCAGCCTTACACATATGACCAGTGAAATACTGCGTGCTGTTTAGACTGTGTCATCATCCATCATCTTAATCTCCTTATATCGGCTTCCAAAGAACATCATACTGGGGAAAGGAAATGTATTTGTGACAGGTCATCAACTAGTGTTTTTATCCAGTGCTCCCAAGATTTTGTCTGCCTTCTTTCCAGCTGGTTGTGTACAAAGCTCTGAAAGATACAGAAATGCCATTCGTGTTAGACGCCAGTTTATTCCACTTTTTTTTCTCTCAGTACAAAGGCCATTACTTCTATCTAGTTAAATAAAGGAATAGTTGGGTCTTTTTGTGAACCAATTGTTTCAACACAAAACAAGGAAAGAAAGAATGTCCTAGTGCAACTCATTCTTGCTAAAAGACACAGTTCTACTGATTACAAATTTACATCTTATATACCTAAGGTTAAATGAAATGCATAAGAAAAATAATAAAACATTAACATATCAGTATGTCTTCCCTCTGCACCATTTTCCTGCTACTAGGCAGGTGCCATGACCAGGAATTGTAGTTAGAAATTCAGAGGATTACTGAACATGAATTTTCCCAATGCTTACTGGGAAAGCACTGGGTCCCAGTGCTTATGCAGACATATGATTAGAGAGTCTTATTTCCTAACGTGTGTGTGTGTTCTGATAAGCCTTGAAGAGTGATCGTTTTGTGATGTTTCCAGTGATATAACTATAAATTCTTGTTAGCTGTGTTTTTCTACAGTGTCGAGCATTTACTTCAGTAATTCTAAAATACATGTTTATACTGCCTAATGCATTAATATTTATTTATTAATATAATATAAAATAAACAATAACTTTCTTTTCTATTATAATACATCCTTGAGAAGAACACAGTTTTCTAAAAACTATTATAAGAAAATGGTAAATTTAAATTTTAACAATTTCAGCTTCTTATATATATGTATGTCTGTATATAAATATATGTATTGAGACAAAGAGAAGGAAGGAGGGAGAAAGTAAAAATAATTCTTTATCATTTTGATTTAGGTAGGTTTGATCTGAATCAGAATATTTTGTTGCATGGACATAATCCTAAATATACAGTTTAAGCAAATACCCCCAGTTCGGCAAAGGAACAAAAATGATTAAAATGTATTTTTTAAGTCCTTGTGTTATAGGAGCTCTAATTCAGTCCACTAGTCTTCCATAAATCATGCTTCCTGAAGGACTAGAATTCCCAAATGTAATGTAGCTGATTTAGCAACAAAAAGATATGAATAGGACAGCAAAAACAATGTCACACAGCTCTACCCATGTTATGGGAAATACATCAAATGTGGAGAATTCTTTTGAAATATGTCTGCCTTTTCTGAATTCTGTTGTTTTGCTATAGGTAAACTGTAATTACAACTTTTTTTTTTGTCCTTCTATAGATGGCAATAAAAGTTGAGTGAGACAGACAGAAATTCCATTTTTTTCTTAGAAATTCTTTTTTTTCCTAAGAAAATCCATTATTAAAATTAATTAATGTTAATAATACAAAGAAAAACCATGTTTCTAGCCTTACACTGTGAAGAATATCCAGAGGGTGGTGATGTGGTCCCTGAGATTACCCATGTTCTGGTCCCGAATATGAACACAAATGCCACTATCTGTATCCTCTGTATCTTTATATTAAGATCTATGAAAGGATACTTTAACATGGAAAATGCAAGAAGACTGGAAATAATATGGTAAATAAATACACCATGCAACACATAACGGTGCATTTTGTGTAGCAATCAGTCACTTTTGTGACTGCTCTTCAGGTGCTAGTGATCAGGTAAAATAACTTCCCTCACTTTCTCTAAGAGCTGCCCAGCATTTTAAATACCTATCTATAAGGTATCACTGGCTGTCTTTTTCCCAGGCTTGTAAGCTATTTTTGTGGCTAAGCTGGTGTGACACTAAGTAACTCAAACTTCAGCTAAACTAAAAGAAACTGAGCCATTATAAATAGATAGATAGATAGATAGATAGATAGATAGATAGATAGATGGATGGATGGATGGATGGAAGGAAGGTCTAAAAAGGAAACAGGAGGAAAGAAAGAAATAAAGCAAAAATGAAACAATAAAACCCAAACCAAAAACAAGAGGACAAACAAGAGGACTCCTTTACTGTAAATACATACACCTTATTAGCTTCATATTTACTCATCACAGGTATGTGACATTTTGATCAAAAATAACTCAAAGACAGAACATTTATAAGACAGAAACAATTTTGGAGTAAAATCTCTCAATAATAGGGACATTTAGGAGATAACTAACAACAGATTTTCATAATGCAAATTGGAAAAATTGAGCAGTCTTTCACAACTGTTATTAAACACTTTTCATTGGGTATAATTTAGCTATAAAAATTTACAGGAAATAGATTCTTTGGAAAACTTGAAAAGTGATATAGTAATAATATTCTAGCAGAATATCTAATATGATGTCTAAGGTTGCTGTACTAATAAATCACCTTTCTACTGGAGCAGCAAGGAAAGGAATTTCAAGCTAGTGTTAAATGAACACCTGGGGATGACACTCACCTTTAATGGCACCAAGAAAGGGGGTTCTTTGCCTGTCTGGAAGTGTGATTAAGTCTTTACATAGTGCAATACTTGTCTTTTTGCTTGTTTATGCACACATTTTTGATGATCATCTTATGGAGATCAACAAACGATTGCTCCCACACTTTCCTCTACTCACACAGACCTCTTAGCTCTTCATATGGTTGCTGGCCAGGGAGAGGACGCAGATTGCATGCTAGCTTGCATAGTGAGCTGGAGATGCCCTAGTAGACCAACCCTTCTGGCTGAGCTCTGCTGAACTGGTGATCAACCCCTCCTTCGCTGCCCTCGAACACCTCTTCCAGCAGCTGGCATACTTGCCAGCATGCAGGGGCTTGCTGGGACCCACAGCCAAGCAGAGGCTGCCACATGGCCACTACAGGAGATGCCACCATTTGGAAACAGAGCGGGCGTAGGCCTCCACAGTCTGAATCTCATGCCTAAAGCATCAGACTTGCTGGTCTGAGACTAAGACTTACAAGATTTTATCTGTGTGTGATTAAACTTGGGCTGAGCTGTGGATCTGTCTCTGGATGAATGTGTGGGGAAAATTTGTAGTGAAATTATTTTGAAAATGGAGATAACAGGTTTTGGAAAAACCCCAGTCTCCTTGCTCAGGGTGCCTGAGACCATGCAGCTGAAAAATAAGGAGCCTGGGGAACTGAGGAATGGAAGATTTCATGATCCTGTTCCTAAGAAGAGTGTGGACAAGACAAGCTGGCCTAAAACTAACAAGCAAAGAAGATGGACAAAGGACCTAGCCAAAAAGAGCCAGGAAAGTGAGCTTCGAAACTGGCCTGCTTTGTTAGAAGATCTGCTGAAGTCATCATGTTTCTCTAAACATGTTTGATCTCAACAAATTCTGTCAGAATAAGGTTGCCATAAAACATGTCTCCTGTTTTTTTCTAGTAAACAAGGCAAAGAATTGAAGAAAGGAATAGAAAAATTTTGTGTGTTAGGGTAGTTGAACAATGACCTAGTGAACTGGATTCTATTACTTACTGTGCCATGAAACTCCATGTGATGCTAGGCAAAACAGTTAACTGAATTTTTCTGGGTCCCTACAGTCTATATGCTGCTTGTGACTGCCTTAAGAACCCGGATT
Source organism: Pelecanus crispus (assembly GCF_030463565.1). Taxonomy (NCBI): domain Eukaryota; kingdom Metazoa; phylum Chordata; class Aves; order Pelecaniformes; family Pelecanidae; genus Pelecanus; species Pelecanus crispus. The sequence goes on from NC_134643.1 coordinate 24,536,860, forward strand.
TTTTCTGGCAGAAATTCTGACAAAAACATTGAGTCACATAAATTAATCAAGCCTGTGCTTTTAACTTACATATTATATTTAAAGAAAAGTAAGGTGCAAAAAACCATGCATAAATTGTTTAAATAGGGACAGAACCTTACTGTGTTCATTCTAGCATCTAGCTCAGTTTACCTACTGGGGAGATAATGGAAAAGTAGTGTTATGAAAACTGATGTATTGACATTGTTGAAAAACTTCAGCACTCTAGCAAGTGATGAATGCCATAAAAACTACATAAGGAAATTCTTATTTTTCTTCAAAGCAAAGTTTGAATAATGGGCAATAGAAAAAAGCTATGCTTAAAAATTGATTATTAATACAATGCAATCAAACATTAATCAATGGTCTATTTCTCCAGAGCTTTCTGTCATGTTAACCAAATGAGAGATTGTAGGAATGTAGGAAAGAATGTGACCGTATGAGAAGACTGTATCAAAATGCAGCACATGAGAATTAAGGTGTTTTGACAGCCATATATATGACATTTCATAACTTTTGAAAATGTTTTGGGGTTGGACTAGATGACCTTTAAAGGTCCCTTCCAGCCTAAACTATTCTATGAGTCTATGATTCTATGATACCATTGCAATGTTGACTATGCTATTTCAATATAGGGCTTTCATGTCTATGACAGATATTTGTATTTCTGAGAGAACCTAGTAATAGGCATGCTCACCATAAATGAAAGGAGTGTTTAGCTGTTGGTAATACCTTCCCATACAGATTCACAGTTCCCCTCTAATAATTCCTCATTTGCTATTTTCAGTATTGTTTGCATGTTCACAGATTCATACTAGGTGTTCTATGCAGAGTTCCTTATGAAGTAGAGTAAAGCACTTCGAAAATGCCTGTTTTGGAGCTAACTTGGGTGTCAGTGAAAGACGGAGATTTCACATACAAAGTGTTTTTCATATTGTCAAAGCTGTGGGGGAGTAGAAAGTGTTTGCAAGGAAATATGGAAAGCCAGCAGAGCAGTAAAAAATAAGGGATGCCAAGCACAGCGATCTCTCAAATTCTACCCTCATTTAAGCTTAGATTAATAACTCTCTGTCCACTCACTATGCAGACCATTGAAACCTCTTTGGAGACTAAATACCTTTTTAAACAGAGCATGATAGTGATAACACCCACTTTCTACATAATAGTCATCCAAGAAATGGGAAATTTGGATTCTTCAAATGAACAATGAACTACATTCCAAGATAGTAGTTACAGCATGCTATGTTCAGGTATAAAACATAAAAGGAGAAGAACACTCTGCCTTTACTGGTCCTGTAGACGACACTGTATAAAAAGGACTACAAGAGCAAAAACAGGGAAGCAAGAGCTTGATTCTGGGAACTAGCTATTCAGGCAGCAACCGGCAACTAGACTTCAGTTCCCAGGTCTCACAATATTTAATAGCTTTAACATTATATGTAAATAGATATATTCAAGTTATCAAGGACTTACAAATTAATATCTTCATCCAAAAGATGCTTAGCCTTATGACTAAGCAATCAGCCTACCTTAATTAACTTACTGCAGGAGATCATTGTCTTAGGAAACGTAGTTTTGAATCCTTTCTGTCCCTAAGAATTTTTATTACTTGCTTCCCAGGAGCGAGTGCTAACACCAAGGCTGTTGTCCAACATGTCCAGATTTTTCATCCAGCTTACTGAAATCAGCCGTATACCCTGTGCTTTGCGCTGAACTTAAGGTTGTTGCTTTGTGGTAGGAAAGGACGAAACAAGCCTAATAAATTGTCCATTACAAGGAAATATGGTATGTTTAGATTAGTCAAGGCTTTGGCAAGGCGTAGAGGTGTAGATCAGGATTTCAGAAGTCACAAGCAGTTAAGTTCTGGGTAGCTCTCAGGTTGAAAAGGTAGCATCCTAGCCAGTTTTAAGTGCCTCCAGAACTAGGCAGCAATGCAAATGTATAGATAAGCATGACATTTTTTCTAAATTTTCTTAAAGTTGTAGCCAAAGCAATTGCTACCTTCAGTTTCTGATCCCAGAACAGATTACAATGGTTTGGTGATTATGCTGATTCTCTAAAATCTCTATACCTATACCTATATCATCTCTATCTATATATAAGTGTGGAATCCATTAATTGATAATGGTTTTGGATATTTTCCCAAACGTATGAACCTTCCACTATTGATAATGCACAAGAAGAAAACACACATGAAGCCTGTTCCACTAGCTTATATTCCTGACTTTCTACTCTACTATTACAATTCTAACAGGGTTTAAATGTTTCACTTCATTTTTATCTTTGTGCTTTAATTGGAACTTATTCTGCTTAAAATGATGAATTACTGTCTGCATTATTTCAGGAGATATTTATCTGCATTCACACAAGAATCTAACGAGTAGATGTTCAAGGCTAAGCAAGTCACCCTACAAACCCTTTGTACTTAGGTGAGAGGAAAAGGTACCTCCAGAGTGTGACTCATCTGATCCTAAAAAACCCATCTAAAATAGATTAGATTACTTATCCTAGGATTATTATTCATCCAAGGCCTTTAAGAAGCAAAGCAATGTTGATTTTCTGAAGAACTAAGCATCAGAAAAAAAAGCAAAGAGAAAATTCTAAAGGCAAATTACACACACATATATATATCGGTATACGAATATACTAGGCTTGATTATAGTCTCAGAATTTTTTCTCTTAGGGAAAAAAGCCCACTAGTATATTTGTGTATGTAAAAATATATAGTCACATATATATATATAAAATAATATAAAGCCATATGTGTATTAATATATATACAATTACAGTAGTTTTGGGTTTTTTTTTTTTGGGGGGGGGTAGTGTATATGCATACACACTATATAAAATAGTTGCCAAATAATACAGTCTGAGGTACCTCAGCAATAACTAATTTGAAATGTGACATTTAAAGATAAAGTACATAGTAACAGCACTTATTTTGTCTATAGATTGCCAAAATCTCACAGCTACACTATTTCTTCAAAAAATAGCATGCTCTGCTCATTACATATTGGAAAGCATATAAAGTGAGTTCCTGTAGTTGTATACATGTTGCTTCTCCCCAGATCCACAATGTGTAACATCAGTGACTTCAGCTTATTTTAAGAAGTGTAAATGAGGTTAGAATCTGGCCAATGGTTGAAGTGCATTTTAAATTAAGTGTGTGGTACGTTTCTTAGGTAAATAAATTGTTTCTAAAAATCTGGTTTTAGTGACTGAGTGAGGCAGTTTTACTCTCAACTCTGGGATAAAAAGATTTCTAAATTTTTAACATGAAAAAGGGTGATGATCACAGCTTCCTCAAAGTATGCTATAAAAATGGTTGTATTTGTTTACTCTTAGCTCTGTCTTGTGTGTGTCAGAGTCCTGAAGTTCTACATAACTTTGAAAGTACCTTGTCCGCAGAATAAAAAAGGGCAAAGTTTGGTTTCCGTTTTCTTCTATTCAATTTCCCAGTTTCCTATCCAACAAGCTAGTCAAATAGACTCTGCTGCATCAGAAAAACAGATGACAGTGGAACACATCGCACTCAATGTCCTTGGGCATATTTTGTTGACTTTAAATAGTATCCAGCACTTCATGACAGAAAATCATTTCTATTTCAGAACTTTAACAGCTGAAGTAACACAAGGATAGGTAGCCCTATAGTAGTTCACTAAATACAGTTAGAAATACTTCAGAATAAGTCCTTGACCAAAATCTTGCCTGCGTCATTTAATAAGCTGAGAGACTGACCAAATTACAGTTAATAGTAAAATATAACTTTTTTATTTTTATTATCAAAAAAGGTCTTGTGTTCCCTCTCTCTTTGAACTATACAGTACCATGCTAACTAGGACAATTCACATTTCTTTGGTCTGAGAGAACAAGTACAAGAAGTCACCACAGCATATTGCTCTAAAGCTAACTAATTTTATCTGATCAAATGTTAGAAGGATAGCCTTTCCTATGTGACCTATGAAACATGCTGTATGTTGTTACAAAATATTATACTTGTAACAGTTTTACTACAATTATACAATTTTCAGCCATTACAGAATATTTTTTCCTCCCCATGTTGTCAGTCTTCAAATACAGACTTTATCTCACCTGAATTTAGAAGACGTCTACATCCAAGAAAGTCACTTCTGGCACCCTTTAAAGTCACTGGAGAGAACTGTTTCTTTTAAGGTGTGACTTATCTGATAGATGAGTACATTCAGATGACATCACATTAATTTCATCCGAAAGTTTCTTGCTGTTCCCATTCATTATAAAGGAGGTTTAGATGACTAGTTCAGACACAGCAGCCTATATTTTAGGCTCTATATTTAGTCAGATTAATCCTATTCAGAATGTCCCTTTTCCATCTCCAGGGTCAGCCCCAAAAAGCCAGTATGGAAGGAAGATGGAGACAAAAACACTTGCTGAGAATGGAGCTCGTGGTACCTGCCTTGCATTCTCTGTCCGGCCTGTCAATGCAAACTGTTTAAAAAGTGTATGTAGCTTTAGGGTGTCTGTCCTACCAACAGCCAAGACATTTGCAAATATTCATGTGACTGGATTTTAATGTTCTAATTCCTCACAGACGGAACAGTTTAAAGCTTCGCCGTTTATGACTAATGAGCAGTGAATTCTCAATGCGCTTGTCCTAGGTAACACTTATCTCATTATAGATTGGAAAAAATGTCACGTGGCTGCATGAATGGAAAATCAAATAATGATCAAAATTAATTAATTCTGTAAGATATTTCAAAAGAAATGTTAAGAAATATCGATCTGTTGGAAAACAATAAATGTTGAGAAAAATAGGAGAAAATAATCAAATAAATAATGAGTTATGGAGTACATTCTGAGCTCCAGAATATCTTTAAAGTAAAGTTTTCTGGACATCTGAGCATTTAAATTAAGTGTTCTTATGAAGTAAAACACTTTACATACCTTTTTTCAAGTTAATGTTGCGCAATCTTAAACAAAAAATTAACCATATGTTAGCATATTCTTTTGAATAGGGATGGTTTATATATTTGGTGTGTGAGTAGACTGGAAGAAATAAACATGAGAACATCTAATACATTATCAAATTTTCTGCACAGTCAAAGTAAACCTACATTATAAAATACCAGACCTTTAATAACTTATACCAATAAACATTAAGAGATATTTGGGTGACTATAGGTGACCATTGGAGAGCTGTTTAAGAAGTTACTTCTCAGTGGAAATATCATTGCTCTGTCTAGCATACCTAATATATCACAGTGTAAAGTAAAATGGATAAAATATAAAATTAAATCATTCTGAATGCAAAATAAACCAATTTTTTTTCTGCTTTGAATATACAAAGAATGGCCACATGTTCTGTTACTTTTGATGGAATGAATACAGATGAAAAAAAAAGGGTTGTGTGAAAACTAGGTGTAAAACATTGATTTTTAATACTTGAATGGTGTCAGATCATTTTAAGCGCATCAGAAAATGTAAAAAAACAATGCTACCTCAATGAAGTCACCTCTTCTGTTAAGAATAGCAATCAGGTAAGCATTTAGCCTACTATGCATAACACACAGTAAAAGTTTATCTCAATAGACAGGACAGTTTCTCCATATACTGCATGCCATTACCTTTCCTGTGATTTGAGCTTCCTATGGAATAATCTGAACATAGTTACCATGGTAGAACACTTCAACTTTCGCACATCAGCCTCAATCTCTCAACTGTAAATATATTTTGGTATAAAAAATATGTGTCATTTTGTCCTTCAAAGAAATGAGCTGTTTCTTTGAATGTAATAAAAAGTGTTTGTTGAATGACAAATGCAGAAACTTCCAGCATGTTCTTCTCTTCAGCAGTTTGAACTTGTTACTTTCTTCAAACATCTGCCTGGAAAAAATATCAGAAAAAGAGGTCCATGCTGAGGTGTCATTGTGATGTGTTGCGGTTTAACCCGGCAGGCAGCTAAACACCACACAGCCATTTGCTTACTCCCCGCAGTGGGAGGGGGGAGAGAATCGGAAAAAAAAAAGTAAGTAAAACTCCTGGGTTGAGATAAAGACAATTTAATAGGACAGAAACGAAAGGGAAAATAATATAATAAAGGAATATATAAAACAAGTAATGCACAATGCAATTGCTCACCACGTGCTGACTGATGCCCAGCCAGTTCCTGAGCAGCGGACACACAGCCAGGTTTTCCCCTAGTCTATATGCTGAGCCTGACATGATATGGTATGGAATATCCCTTTGGTCAGCCCCAGTGTACTCGCTGGTGGAGCGGTGTGAGAAGCAGGAAAAGGCCTTGACTCTGCATAAACACTGCTCAGCAGTAACTAAACCATCAGTGTGTTATCAACATTATTCTCATCCTAAATCCAAAACGCAGCACTACACCAGCTACTGGGAAGAAAATTAACTCTATCCCAGCTGAAACCAGGACAGACGGTAACACAGTGACTGCTTAAATGTTTCATGTCTGCTTCTGCAGTGAACATTGTACAGAGAAATTCATTAGTGTCAGGATGATTCTGTTGCGAACAGATCAAAGATCAAATCTCACATTCTAGGTATTGTTTTTCCATTACTTATAGATAAACACAGAAAGTTTATTTGTTTTGATGATAAATCACACTTATATTCTTGCATTTTTCCACAGAGAATATTATTCCCAAGCAACATTGCAATTTTTTTTTAACATCTAATTGTTCCTCTGTTTTTCAACACAGAGGATAATATGGATATAAATATACAGCGAACATATATATGTATATGTATGTGTGTGTGTGTGTATGGATATGTATATAAGCAAACTGGTTTTTGCCTAAATGTAGGGACATGCTCAAAACATGAGAGTGAACATTTCTTAACTTCATGTGTTTCAAAGCCAGACATAGGCTTGATTTTTCTGATTTACATTATCTTAGTCCTAAAGTCAAAACCTAAACCTGTCTGATACTCCTACTTACTCCTTCCCTTATTTCAGTACTTCTTTTTGTAAGTTGATATAAGTCCACTTAACACAGTTCACATGACATGCAAAACTGAGGTAGGGAAGAGGGGACAATCTCTAGGTCATCTGCTTCCCACTGCTAATGTTTCATTCTAATTCTAGAGAGCCTGGCCATCAGAAAAGATTTCTCAAATCTTTTTTCAAATGAAACAGGAGTGTTCAAGTGTATGAGAAGACAATCTAGGAGAAATAAACAGACACATAGAGAAGGACTGCATTCTGGCTTATATTCTGAACACCCACACTTTCAACCTTCTGAATTCCGGTTACAACATGTACACAGAAGCTTTGCAAAATGGCTTTCTGTCAGTGGTGGAACCAACAAGGCTTTAGTTACTGCAGGTTTTGTTTTTTCATACAGAGGTTCTGTGTGGATCCTCAAAGGGCTAACATAGCTTTTTCTGTCTTACAGCATTGCCTATGAACATTAGTGGATCTCTTCTCAGTATTCAGTTGCTAGTTCTCACAAAACTACCTAGAATCCAATCTTTGTTTTTTTTTTTTTCCTCTTGTGACTTCCAATCCTCTGACAAAACTGATTCAAACTGTTCAAAGGTTCAAAAGGATTTAGGCTTTTTGTGTGTTTTGTGGGGTTCTTGGTTTTTGGGGGGGGTTGTTTTGTTTTTTCAATGAAAGAGTCTACCAATGGGTTGTACTATTACACAATATTGTATTTACCAAGGGGGGGGAGGATGGACAGATACCCACCCCCACCACCACCCCAAACTAGAGGAAATGATACTCACTATACTCAGTGATGTTCTAAGAGCACCTCTACTTTTCTTAAAAGGCTAATATGTTGATAGCATAAATTAAAGATGCGTTTAGAGGTCTCATTTCTAGAAACTGCAGACAATCCTTAGTCACCAGCAAAATTTCTTAAATTGCTTAGATACACATAGAATCTCTTCTTTTCTAAAAGCCTTTGACAATGTCTTGAGGCCCATTGTAATAAATCTAATTTTATTACTGGATGACCCTCTACCAAAGGTCCAAATAAAGATACTCACACTGTTGCAGGCCTTGAGACCCCTGCCTATTTGACTTATTCATCTTAAGCTCATTTCCCATGCAGTCTTCAATTAATTTTTATTTTATTTTATAGACAATACCAAAAAGTTTGAAATGTGTAATCAAACTTTTTTAGAAAATCATTCAGAGCTGGACTCTCCAGAGGTATGACCTAGATATAGGTCATAACATATGGTAAAATAGGATGAGTTGCTAAAGCTGTGTCTACTGAAGCTGAAAAAACAGGTAAAGAAGCACTGTCTATCTGTCTGTGCCTACTCTTCCCTTCCAAAATAACCATGAAGGAGACTGGGGAATATTCATACTACAAATGGGACATTGTATAATAATCTTCCACCTGGATCCCTAACATTGGGGACTTTCTTGAATCAGGAGGCAGCAGTGTCCCATAAGATTAATATAGCATGCATCGGTTGCCAGATTCTTTGATGCTGTACAGCTGTTCTGCATCATATCTCCAGCATAAGCTGAATTCACCTAATTAGTGAGTTAAGGCCCTGTGTAAATGTAAACATGCAGTGATGTGATAGAGAAAAGTATACTGATTATCTTCACACAATTACTTAGGCTTAGATACTGATTGTCTTCACTAGCAGTCCTTAGAGTCATCTCTATGAATCTCTGGCCCAATTAATTATTTAAACAAATTGCAATAGGTGTAAGGGAGAGGAAGGCAGAGTCTGATTCCACAGATTTGCAACTGACTCAGAGCAGGAACCTGTGTCCCCATTTTAATTTACCCATAACAGCAGGGTGTTTGGGTTTGGAGTATTTTTGTTTGGTTTGGGTTTTTTAGTGTTTGTTGTTGTTTGGGGTTTTTTGTTTGTTTGGGGTTTTTTAGGAATAAAGGGTATATGAAAAAGAGAACATTTCAGGAGACACTTGGTTTTGACAAAACAAAAAATTTTCAAAGGGAGAGAATTTTCTACCCTATCCAGACCAATGCAGTCATGCAGTTGTGCAGACCAATGCAGGCATTAAATGCAGGACTACCACAAGGAAAACTGGATTTTTTTGTGCTAGAACATGAACAATATGTGCAGTTTCTAGTCTTTTATAAAAGGCTTTGCACAATCTTGCATATTCTGTTCTTTAAAGCTATGGTTTCCAAATTACTGTGATGGTAGCTGCTCACTGAACCAAAGACTGAATAAAAAAAAAGATAACGGAAAGCCTGTCATCCTTAACTTGGGTCTAAACCAAACTGCAAAACTCTACCTATTTGCTTTGGTCATGCACCTTTTTTATTTTTTGCTTTACCACATGATCTGTAAAATGAAGGAAATCCTAACTCTTTCTAAAAAAAACCAGGAAATAAAACAAAACAAAACAAAACTAGAAAAAACTTTCAGGGCATACCTAACTGCATATAAAAGTATGGTAACAGGGCCATTAATATTGAGCAGAGAAATTTTTGGTACTGCTAAATTTTACCCACATTTAATTGTTGATTCTTCCAAGCATCAGAATCCCTTTCTAACTCTTGTGACAAGGCCAAGACCAACAGGAACAAAATTAATTCCAAACCAGAGTCTTCTAAACCAAAGACTTCTCTAGACTTAAACTAGAAACACCAAAAAAATACAAGATTTTTTTCTGAGATGCATACAAGGATTGTGTAACTGAACTAAATGAGTAAACGGAACTAAATGAGTAAGACAAATATTAAATGAAATATTTCCAATTTTTGTGTCCCAGACAATCTATTCTTGTCTGAGCAGTTGTAATTCCCTTAAATATAAGCAAAACATTTAAAAAGTCATTTTGTAATATGTTAGTCTGTATTTGCAAGCTCTCAGAATTCACAAAAAAAATACACTGGTAGAAAAGCTTGGAAAACAAGAACCAAGTACATTTTCCTAGAGAGATGTCCCTGTAAGACTGCCCAGTATTTTAGAACACTAGAGGAACTTACTTTAAAAATATTTCTGAAATTTTAAAATGAACCCAGAGCATCTTGCAATGAGAGTAAGGAAATTTAGGAAACAGAGCTGATAAATAAACGCTTAGTTCTGTACATCATTCACAATCACAATGTGATTTAAATTCCTAGGGCTGTAAGAAACTTCTTACAGGTCTCTCAAATGACAGGTATAAAATTATCTAACTAGATAACCAACAAGTTATTTGACTTAAAATAAGCCTTGCTACATCACAAGCTCTTTGAACAAAAGCAGATGCGAGGTCACAGACAACGTAGCCTTCATAATAAAAACTGGGACACAACCAGTCACCACACCCATGCTTAACAGTCTAAGTGGTTTCTCACATAAAACTAAACAGCAGAACCTGTTACACAGAGATATGTATGAATGACTGTATGATGGTGTTTCAGAAGGAAATGCTGTTGAAATTGTGATGCCAATCAGGATGTGTGGTTACTTTTGTGATAACCCCAGTTTTGAAATTTAATATGACTTTCCAGGAAGTCCCAAAGAGTTTTGAATTTCTGAGACTTAAAAAGCAGAGAGAATGAAAATAGAAGGAAGTAGAACTAGAATAAAGAAGAATGAACAATTTAGTTATGCCTTATCAAGAATCTATACATATGACATCATAACTTGAATATTAAATTTGTATTGTACTGAACAAATGTCTTCTTATTGGTGTTATTTGATGTGACACTTTTAGCTATAATACCCTTCATAAAATATCAGAATATCAGAATTATCCATTTTCCACAAATACTTAAATTGGTTCGGATTTACTTTATTCTTTGTAACCCATTGTTTCATAGGTATGCTGGCTATGGGGATTCTGTCAGGCCATCTAGTCCAAATTAACATGCAACACAAATCATTAAGATTCATCTAGATTAAACCAACAGATTTTGAATTTGAAGGAAAAAAAATCTGTCCAAGGAGAATAATGGATGTATCAAATCTAAACAATAATAATAATAATAATTTAAAAATTTCTCTGTTAGTAACTCCTTATTCTGATATGAGTTTTATCACCTAAAATTCTCTTCCTGTACTGAATATAGAAAAAATGTTCATCATACAAGCAGAATGAAATTAAAGGGTAACATTAATAGTTGCATTTCAGTAGAACTGATTACAAGACTTGGTATATGCCTGAGACAGTTTTGTAATACACTGAACATTAAGAGTAAAAGGCTGTTTTTCACACACAGTTCTCAAAACAGCATGATACTCTAAAGAAATGTTGCCACAGTTCAGGCAGTGATTTTTCCTATTGAGAAACACATTACAAACTATATGCTCCAGAAAATAAATAATCTTTTCACAATATCATTAGTAAATTAGTAAACAGATCTCTTAGTAACTATTAAAACAGACTTGTTAATTAAGCCATTATAAAAAATTTGCTTCAGGATACATTGTATATTGTCTTCCCTATTCCAACTGGCTGCCAGTTCTTTCTTTGAGGAACAGTTTGTTTAAGGCAACTAATTCAATAGTAAAGTTGAAAAAAAATGTTCATCTTCATTACTTGTAGCTTAGGGTAGATCTTGCAGTAATAGAGAACAGCCTCTGCTGTCATTAAATATGTGCAAAGGTTTCACATACCTGGGAGATGAAAAATAAATATTGATATTTTACATCATGTTATTCATAGTGCTGATGTGTGAAAACTCTTTAAAAAAATATGGTATGGAATAGCCCTTTGGTCAGTTTGGGTCAGCTGTCCTGGCTGTGCCCCCTCCCAGTTTCTTGTGTGCCTGGCAGAGCATGGGAAGCTGAAAAGTCCTTGACTAGCATAAGCAGTACTTAGCAACAACTAAAACATCAGTGTGTTATCAACATTCTTCTCCTACTAAATCCAAACCACAGCACTATGCCTGCTACTAGAAAGAAAATTAACTCTATCCCAGATGAAACCAGGACAGTATCCACCCCTTATTCTATAGCATCTACATCATGCCCAGGTCTCTATGCTTTCCAACAGATTCCAATTAATCACCACCACTTTTCCTGTCTTTTTATATACACACACAGATATCATTCCCTTAGTCTGTGGGCTATCCCTCTAAAATGTCCATTGACTTCATTTAGTCCATGACTTTGGGATCCATCTGTCATAACAGTCTTTCGGGGCAGGAGAAATAATGTGTGATATTGGATTGTTGCATGTTGAAGCCAGTTCCGGTTCCATCATTGCGGCACTTTGCTCAGTTTTATTAAAGTTCATTTGTCATTAATTTGGGTGATTCTTACTGTAATACTGCTGATATTGCATATAGCAACCATAAAAGTGATACAGTATTATATAGCAATTAAGATCATACAGTTCAGTTCATTGACTATTTTCACTCAAAATCAAATCCTCTTGAGGTACACATTGGACTTCCCCATCCTTCCACATTACCCACCAAGTGCACCCAGGTCCTTGAGCAAAAGCAATCCTACAAATGGGTTTCCCTTTGCCTGAAGCAAAAGTAACCCAGACTGTCTTCCCCAGCATATTTCTTGCGTGCACTACAGGAACTTTATCTCCTTCTACAGTACATAAAAGTTTTGATTGGGCAGGGCCAGATCTGTTGGCAGATCCCCTGGTGTTGACTAACCAGGTGGCTTTTGCTAAATGCGTATCCCAATGTTTAAACATCCCACCACCCATTGCTCTCAGGGTAGTCTTTAACAATCCATTGTATCGCTCAATTTTCCCGGAGGCTGGTGCATGGTAAGGGATGTGATATACCCACTCAATGCCGTGCTCTTTGGCACAGGTGTCTATGAGGTTGTTTCGGAAATGAGTCCCGTTGTCTGACTCAATTCTTTCTGGGGTGCCATGTCGCCACAGGACTTGCTTTTCAAGGCCCAGGATGGTGTTCCAGGCAGTGGCATGGGGCACAGGATATGTTTCCAGCCTCCGGTGGTTGCTTCCACCATTGTAAGCACATGGCCCTTACCTTGGCGGGTCTGTGTGAGTGTGATATCAATCTGCCCGGCCTCTCCATATTTATATTTCAGCTATTGTCCTCCATAGCAGAGAGGCTTTAACTGCTTGGCCTGTTTGATTGCAGCGCATGTTTCACATTCATGGATAACTTCTGCAATAATGTCCATGGTTAAGTCCACCCCTTGATCACGAGCCCATTTATTTGTTGCATCCCTACCTTGATGGCTTGAGGTGTCATGGGCCCACTGAGCTATAAATAATTCACCCTTATGTTGCCAGTCCAGATCCACCTGGGCCACTTCAGTCTTGGCAGCCTGATCCTCCTGCTGGTTGTTTTGATGTTTTTCAGTGGCCCAACTCTTGGGTACGTGAGCATCTACGTGACGTACTTTTACAACCAAGTTCTCTACCTGGGCAGCAATATTTTGCCACAATGCAGCAGCCCAGATGGGTTTGCCTCTGCGCTGCCAGTTGTTCTGCTTTCATTGCTGTAACCACCCCCACAGGGCATTTGCCACCATCCATGAGTCAGTGTAGAGATAAAGAACTGCCCACTTTTCTCTTTCAGCAATATCTAAAGCCAGCTGGATGGCTTTCACCTCTGCAAATTGACTTGATTCCCCTTCTTCTTCAGCAGTTTTTGGAATTTGTTGTATGGGGCTCCATACAGCAGCCTTCCACCTGCAATGTTTTCCTACAAGATGGCAGGACCCATCAGTGAACAGGGCATATTGCTTCTCATTTTCTGGCAGTTTGTTACATAGTAGGGTCTCTTCAGCATGCGTCACCTCCTCCTCTGGCAATATTCCAAAATCTTTGCCTGTCACAGGGGTTTGAGTAGCCGCAGTGCCTTTTGCTGGAGTTGGAGTAGCTGCAGTGCCTGTCATGGGAGTCGTAGTGGCCACAGTGCATGTCACGGGGGTTGGAGTGGCCACAGTGCCTGTCATGGGGGTTGGAGTGACCGCAGTGCCCATTGCGGGGGTTGGAGTGGCCACAGTGCCCCATTGTGGGGGTTGATCTCTGGATGATGTTCTTAAATAGTTGTTTAACCCTAAACAAGACCTGAACTGAATTCAGAAGACATAGCAGTAGGAGGATGCTGGTTTGAATATCCCAAGGATATTCAAAATTCTTAAGAGCTGTTGTCGTTAGCCTGAAGGAAAAAGGGACAGTGAAGGAGTGGGGGAAAGTGTCCCATCCTGTCTCCCCAATAGATTGGTTCTCCAAGGAGAAGAGGTAAAATGTGTAATTACTAATAGTTTCCAAGAAATGGCTCCTGAAGCTCCGGACATACGGGAATGACGGCACTGCTGAGTACAATCTCATGACCAATAATTTTATCATACCATAAACCAGTGTTACACAGTACAGCAGAAAACATGCACATCCAGCTAATTCATTTAAGAGCCTTAATTAACCAAAACAGTTAAAACAAAGAAATTTATTCACAGTGGTCAAATTGCTAGCTCTAGAAGGAACAACATTTTAGTAATCCAAAAGTTTCACAAATGGTGGTTTAGAGAATGTACTGATAAGTTCTTCTGCACCTGAATACAGGGCTGGAGTATGTAATAGAGGTAACAGAGATCTCATGTTCGTTTGTACAGGAATGTTTTACAACTAGCCCAATAACTCCACCTAAATCTCCAGTTACAAACTTTCTCTTGTGTCGAAGTGGAAATGGAAATACTCAGAGTCAAAATTCAATTTATCCATATCCTTTTTCTTCTGGTAATCTAAAATCCACACAATACATTCTCAGTAACGTGTAGCCCAGTTTCTACTGAAGGATCCTGGCTTGATTAGGTTTCAGGTATATATCTCAATTAGGGAAATTTTATACTGCAGGTGAATCTCAAAACTCTGTGGAATTTTTATTTTAAGAGAGTCTTCCACAGGTTTATAAGACACATAGCTGAGCAATAAAAATAGACAGCATAATTGTAAGTTTCATAAATTACTTGAATTTAGCTAGAAAAATGAAAAAAAACCAACTAACTCAAAACTGTGTGTGAAATGCAGTTTAAAAAAGTCACCTTTGTTAACAGTAGGACCAGCAAATGAAGTCAGTTGGAAGTAGTAGCCTGAACAGTTAAATCTGAAAAAATCATGAAGTTTCTTCAAATATAGGATGTAGAGTCAAACTAAACAAATATTTGGACTTTGCCTTCAAAGAAGAGGTAGATATTGAATATAAGAAAAAGTAAGTTGACTAATGGAAATAAATGCATAGAATGGAAATAATCATAACCCAGGTGAAGCAAAAATAAAATTACTTAATTCAGTTTAGTCAAGAAATTTGGATGTTGCCATCTGAGAATAAGAGATTTAGTCAGAAGCTGTCTGACATCTGCAGTTTGAACAGTCTTAGAACAAAGTGTTAAGAATATGTAAAGATTTAATAAATTATGAATGAAATATGTAATCTTGGTTTATCAATCATAACATATGCTAACATAAATTGCAAAAGTTTTGAGGGTTTTTTTACATAGATGAGACTTACGGTACTTCCTGTGTTTGGACTAGAGCATCTCATTCAATTCTTTATGGAAAAAAATAGCGAAGATGGGATTATAAATGAATTGAGAAGCAAGGGAGAAAAAACAACCTGAAAAGAAGATAACAATGGATTTTGAAAGGTCAGCTGTCAGTTGAGTGGTATTTCACAATAACAAGTTTTAGGACAGGTATTTTTTAGTATTTTTACCTTAAACACAAAGGATAGGATTTGGCTCAAATAATTTGTTGGGAAGTGTTGCCCATAAGAAAAGAATTAATATATACAGGAAGAACTAACTATAGTGATGACAGGAATCTTAAAATGTAATGCAGTTGATAAACATGCAGGATCATATGCTTCAGGTCTAATAAGATAAACTTCCGTGACATCAGTCTAGGAGCTTACCTATAGTAAAACAGATGAAAGGACTTTGATCTGTTCATTGATCACAGAAAAATTTCCAGCTGCTAACTTGATGTAGCTGTGAAAAAGACAAATGAATCTTAGTACAGGAGAACAGAGACTTCCAGCAGAGGCAGGAAGAAATTGATCCCACTGTACAATTTGGGCCAGGTTAGCCTTCTTGCAGAATGCATATATGACTGGTTACTCATGCTCATGAAAAAAGAACTTGGAATGGAACAAACACAGGAAGGTCTAGGAGGATGTTCAGAGAATGAAGCAGCTACTACTTGACAGGGGATTAAAGAATGTGACTTGTTTAATCCAGCTAAGGAAGGTTAAGAAGTTACTCGATTGCTGTGTGTTACCATCAAAGAAGTACTTTTAGGCATAAATGTAGCTAATAAGAAAAACTAAACGTAGTGGCTGGGAAAGAACTGTCATCTATTGCAGCTTATACAGGGCTGATAAATGCCAGATAACATGTTCCTTGACAGATTAATGAAAAAAAACCCCAATATGTAATTCCGCTGCCCTAAACTGGACTTGGGGAAAACTATGTACTTACATCTAGTTCAAAAGACCATATCCAAACTGTGGTCAAGAAGTCAAAGTTAAAACTCCTGATCTGGATTCCTACTGGGCTGTGTAAATACAGTTTGAAGCCCCAAATCTGCAGGCATGTCTTTATATAAAATAGATTGGAACACACTTGTAAAGAAAGAAAAATTTGGCTAGTCACATTCAGATTCTCCTCAATGAACAGTTATGTGACATTTTTTATCATTTGTCCAGCATTTTGCCAATGCTTTGCTTTGCCATTCTAGCCACGTTGCCCCAGTGAAAGAAACCAGAGAGACATTTCTGGTGTCCAGTCCAGCTTGTGGTTCTGGAATTCAAAGTCCCTAACTACTACCTACTGAAACCAACAGACCCTGCAGAAAAGTGCAGCAGCACTTAAGCTGACAAATTATCACATCACACAGAAGTGCAAACTGGTGATGAAAAATTTAATCTGGGGTGAGATGAAAGTTTTTAATCAACAAATCAGAGATGTTCAGGAACATCTTGTTGGGGGTAAGAGGAAGCAAAAAACTCACCACTTATGAGAGAGTTCAGTATGTTTATGAAAGGGATTGTGAGGTGAAGTGGCTAGAATAGCAGGGTACAACTTGACCCACTTTCCCCCCCCCCCCCGTCTTGCTTTTTTAGGGAATGAAAGGACGAATTACTTACTGGTAAATGTAATTTTTCATGCAGTGTCTTCTCTCACCTCCATTTCACATGCTGTTACATTAGTCCTTGTCATCTCCCATTAGACTCTAGCTAATCTTACTACTTTGCTTCATCTCTTTATATATCAATAGGCCCTTCAGTTACCTCTCTGTCCTCTCTGAAGTCCTCATCTACACTTCCTATTTAGAGCAAATGAACAGTTCAAGCAGAAATGTAAAGCTTTATGAACCAGATTTGCACACATCTGCTGAATCCATTTAAACATTGGAAATAAGTTCAGAGGACTGATCCAGCCCTTCTTCCAAATAGCAGTAATAGCAGTACAGGCCAGATCCAATTGTTAGCAACTCTGTTTAAAATAAGCAACTCTGTTATTGCAAATCCTTATTTCTAGCCACAACTCACTCCCAGAATAGGAAACAAATGCAAACTCTTGGACATCATTCATAGTTGTATAGTATGATTTTATAGTCTTCATTTTTGGTGAAAAAGATTCCTTGTGCTAAAGATAATAACAAAAACTGAGTGAAAGGATTAAATAGCATGTTTCCTACAACTGGAGGGACATGCAGGTTCAGCATCAGCGCCCTTCCTGTTGCTGATACCATGTTTCTTTTTAACTTTCTCTAATTACTTTCTGATATTTGTTCAGTCCATACAGGCTATTGAAGTAAGTGCAGCAGGTCTACTAAATCACAGATTATTTAAATCTGTAATGGGTCAATCTATTTGATCTGTTTGCATTCAGCAAACATTACTGAATCCCAGAGAACTTCCAGCCTTGGTAAGGACTGTGGGGCAAAAATCTATATGAGAGTTGAAAGTCTCAAATCCCAACTAGTGAAGAATTCCAGGAGTCATAAGTCATGGCCCAAGAGAAGAAAAGTATAGTATTTCAGTATCACATAGTGCTGGTAGATGTTTTGTAGTCCTCTTAGGACCTCTCTGCCTCCACTAAATCTTTACATTTAATGTGTTATTAACTCAAAAGACCAACAAATTGTAAAGTTATAATAGGCTATCCAGCTGGAAGACAATCATGTGGAAAATACATCTAAACCTTGTTTGTGTATATCATTAGACCTCACTTTAGCTAGACATCACAGTTTCTGTCACCTCAGAACTTACACCAACCCATGGTTGATGATATTTTTTCCATGTGATGCATCTGGCATCACTCAGTTCTGTCCTCATCTCACAGCTCTCACTGAGGTTCTGCAACTTCTCTCATGCCAGTTCCCACACTCCCACCCTCATTTGATCCTAAACTGAGCTCTGAATGTTTGGCTGGAGCTTTTTGTGTAGTGGACAGGAGGAAGCAAAAAAAGCTTACTGAAACCTTTTCATCAGAAGACTTTGAAGAATTCCCCAAGGTAAGAAAATATGCTGTTTAGACAGCACTTTTACAAGATTTTGACCTGGCTACCCATTCTGTTTGTCTTGCCCCTCAATTATTCTATTACAGCAGGTCATAGGGTTCTGCTGGGGAGTCAATCACTAAAAAAATCTGTGAAAAGGATCATATTTACCCCAATTTTGTTTACCCATCCAGTTCATACCCACACAAACAGCTACATTGCTACAGATGCAGGAGATACATGTTGTGACATGTGGGACAGTCTGACAGATGTACTGAGAGGGTCAGTCTGCAATACCATTGCTCGTAACACATGGTACCTGCGTTATTGGTTTGTTCACTTTCTATTGCTGTTTCATGTTCTGCTAAACATAAATGGTTTTCACAGTTGCATCAAAAGTCAGAAAAAACTCTCTGCAGTGAGGGGTCTTCTCCTGACAGTATTTTCTGAAATGGACAATAAGTTCTTCTCCACTAGAAGAAATATCTTGGGTTCAAGTAATGGCCAACAAGGAATGGGACATATAGCAATAACAAAAACAAAATGGAAGACTCCCCGAAAGAGATCGGAACAGACAGATCAGCCTCAGTTTTGATGGAAAGAAAGATGTTTTCTTTAGAGACCCAGAAGAGTCTAAGTGGTCTTTGATGTAACTCATGAAACTACCAAAAAATGATGACTAGAGAACAACACCTTAGGGAAGGACTTGCACAACAAAGAAGTGTGGGAAGGTGAAAAGCTTGGTTTTGCATCCTTTTATTCTAATCACTTGTAAGGTTCGAATCTTTTCATTTAAAGAGTTACTTGTTACAATTTTTGCTTTAATAAAAGCAAATATTAGAATATCAAACCCCTTTTGATATTTTGAGGTACTCGTTGCAAAGCAACAGTATAGGTAGTTCTGCTCCAGAGATTTGGTCAATTTGTTATTTCGTTGCAGTACTCAGGAAAACAGAGCATGAAGCTTTGGAGAGAATCACTATGATACTGAAAATCAGCAAAGAGTGTGAGTCATAGGGTTTCTCTGTAACATGAAGCATCAGTAATAATAACACAGGCTACCAGCTGATCAGCAACAGAAATCTCTAAGGAAGATAAATAGAGAAAAAGGAGTGCAAACTAAAAGAATATCAAAGGTGGAAGCATAGATCAGTCAGGTGTCAGTCCCGGAGAGGCTGCCCAAAGGCATGGACAGTCTGCTCTCACCACCAGTATTATAGAAGAAAGTGTTCCTGATTTTTTCTATCATTTGTTCATTAAAGAAGGTGTGGTTTCACAACAGTCTTTCTAGTTTAATTAAATGACATTTAAGGGCAAACCTCAGTTTTAGTGTAAAATTCCAGGCATTAGTCACAAAGGATTCTCTGCATTTCATGCCTCTAGGAGGACAAATGCATATTGTAGCCTCTACAATTAGGAAAACTCAGCCACATTTGTTCTCTGAATTCCCAGACTGTTGAACATTTACATACATAGAATCATAAAATCATAGAACATTTGCCTCCTCAATGCTAAGTATCTCTCCAGTCTGAAAAAAATGTTGCAAATGTGTTGACTTTAACTTAATCTGGAAATTTTAATTGAATCAAAGAGTTATCTGATGTCAACCACAATATCTAGCATCCATTTGAAGTCTGATTAAATATAGTCAAGCTGATGTGAGTGAAATTACATTTGGATCAAATTATTAGCTTTATGTCTAGCAATGAATGGCAACCTGTTGAAAGTTGACAAAAGGCTTGCAAAATGTTTAGATTTTCAAAGATATCTGACTAGGCCACAGTTTGATAATCGTTTCTTGTCATCTTAGTTTGAGTTTACACCTCCCATCCCCTGTATTCTCATTTCCCTGTTAAACTGTTAGCTGGCCTGGTAAAAAATTTTGTGGGTATAATGGACAAGGTGAACTGAACTGAGGAACTGATGGTGTTTGAAAATAGCACTGCTGCACAATCCCTTACACTGACACAACCAAGTGTGTGGTTCTTGGATGAGTGCATGATGGCTGTTTTGACAGACACCTCTGCCAAAGGAAGAGTTCATAGCCATCCTTTGCCTGAAGTACGATTCAAGCCCATATTGGTTTGTTTGGGGCTTTTTGTTTCTTTGTTTTCCAAAAAAAAAATAAAAGGGAAGAGCAAATTTTACAGCCAACTTAATTTCCCGCTAGGGAAGTCAATAAAGCTAAAGCTAATATCACAGATAGCTAGCAGAAAGAGAAAGCTATATGTTCATGGTTAAAACAAATAAAAATAATCAAGGTTGGGGTAAATGGTGATCTGACTTTTTTTTTTAATTAGATTTTTTTTTTTTTACTTCCCTATCTAATCCTTTATTTGGTCTAATTTTACATTTGTTTTCAGTGCTTTCTATCTTTTCTTTGTTTTTGTCCCTGGATTTTTTACCCTTTTCTTCTCTCTTCTTTCCTCCCTTTACAATCCGACTTAGAACAAATACAAAAACATGTAAGACTGAAGCAAGTTGTCGTGGTTTAGCCCCAGCCAACAACTAAGCACCACGGAGCCGCTTGCTAACTCCCCCTACCCCAATAGGATGGGGGAGAGAATCGGAGGAGTAAGAGTGAGAAACACTCCTGGGTTGAGATAAGAACAGTTTAATAATTGAAATAAAGTAAAATAATAATAATAGTAATAATAATATACAAAGCAAGTGATGCACAATGCAATTGCTCACCCCCCGACGACCGATACCCAGACAGTTCCCAAGCAGCAATCACTGCTCCCCGGCAAACTCCCCCCAGTTTACATACTGAGCATGACGTCATACGGTATGGAATAGCCCTTTGGTCAGTTTGGATCAACTATCCTGGCTGTGCCCCCTCCCAGTTTCTTGTGTACTTGGCAGAGCATGGGAAGCTGAAAAGTCCTTGACTAGCATAGTACTCAGCAACAACTAAAAACATCAGTGTGTTATCAACATTCTCCTATTAAATCCAAACCACAGCACTGTGCCTGCTACTAGGAAGAAAATTAATTCTATCCCAGCCGAAACCAAGACACAAGTTCAGGATAGTTTGAAGTCAGATGTAACTAATTCCTGGTTTGTCTATGTTCTCTGCTGTCTTTATGATTCGTTATTTGAAATGAACAATGTTTTTTTCCAACAGCACAACTTGCTAAAAGAAAACTTCTCTATAATCATATTTCTCACTGCAAGAGTGATAATTAAAAATTCATTAAATTTGATTTGTCCCCCTGCCTGTAAATAGCATGAACATATTTTGATTTTTGAACTAGTTATTACATTGCAATGTTTAATAAAAGCTATCTAAAACTGTATGCATGCATATTAGAGATTCTGTTTTGTATCTTGATACTATTCAACTTTCATGTCAGTATATGGTATAGATATGTATAGAACTCACCTTAGAAAAATAGCCTCTATTTACCTAAGTCATCTTGCCATAGTTTACAATATAAAATCCTTCATGAAAGATGAAGAAGAATCTGTGCCTCACAACTGAAATGATCTTTCAGCCAGATAAATATACAGTGGAAGCAATACCTGATAGAATAAAACACAATTTTCAAAATTGTTTATAAAACTGGAAAGTGAATCTGAACCTGCTACATATACTGCGGGGGGCGGGGGGGGGGGGGGGGGGGGAAGGGGATTTTTAGTAGCTGAATTGCCTTTAACTAAAACAAAAATAAAATATTACAATAGCAAACCAAAGCCAGATGCACACATCTTATATTGGAACTACACTGGAAATTTTGTTACAACTATTCAGTCATTGAATGTTCATGCATTTTCATATAGAACTCATTAGCTTCACAGTTTCACAATTATTACATCAATGTGTCAATGTGTTTCTTCATTAGTTAGGAAAATAGATATCAAAACAAAACCAACACACTCACAAAACTCAAAGGTGGACTAGAAAACTCAGCTGATTTTTAACAGGATGTTGCTCTTAGATACTGACTAAGAAGTAGCTTTTCAAAGAAGCTTAGTGATGAACATGCAGTCGGTTTGGATCCATGAGCTACTGGTTACTAAGCCCTTTAGAGAAATCCAGTCACTTAGTGAACATTTAAGCATGAGTGAGTGCCTTCTGAAATATTGACCCAATTTGTGTATGTTGAAAAGTTATTCTTTAGTACCACAGATGTCTTTTAGCCTTCAAAATGGTCACCAGCTAGATATGTAGCCCTATAATTTTGTAAGCCTGAAATGTGTGAACCTAACAGATGTAGTTGTGTAGATTGACACACTTTAGTTCTCCTAGATTATGTAGACTTCAGCAGGTGATAAACAAATGGATTTACAATCAATGAAATAAATCTCAATAGTAGATATGGAATTCTTTAGCTGCACTTGCATCATTTTGAAAGCTCTTTAGAAGGCTCTCCTTCATGAAAGCCAGGCCATGCATCCTTTCTCATGTGGAGTCTTGTATCAGGTCCTTCTTCAGCTATGGAAGGAAGGATTTGTTCATTTTGACTCAGCTTTGTCAGATAGAGTGGAGAAAGAGAAACAGAATGAACAGGGCCAGCAACAACAGATAGTGTCTGTGGGGGAAGCTTGACATAAAACCTCCTTTCACTTCATAGTTTGGCTATGAGAGCAGTGGAAACTGTAGGCAAAGAACAAATTTTATGACATTATCAAAACAGTTTAAATGATTCAAGGAAGTTTGGGTAAATTCATATAGTCTGTTAAGCCTAGATCAGAAGACTAACCACAAGATCTACCTTGCCTTCTGTTCACATCATTCAAATCCTAAAATCACACAT
The DNA here is from genome assembly GCF_030463565.1 of Pelecanus crispus. Classification (NCBI taxonomy): domain Eukaryota; kingdom Metazoa; phylum Chordata; class Aves; order Pelecaniformes; family Pelecanidae; genus Pelecanus; species Pelecanus crispus. Next base: position 24,560,017 of record NC_134643.1, read on the forward strand.
GAACTTTCGTAGACTAATAAAAAAGATAAAAGACACTGAGGCTGTTTAGTTTAGAAAGGAGATGATTCAGCAGGACGAAGGAAGATGGTGACAGAAAAAGAAAAAAAAGTTTGAACTCAAAAACTGGCCCTCATAAATGCAGTTTTTTATTGGAGAATACAGGAGTATTTAATGACACATTCAGGTAAAAGCTTTTAGGAAATTCTTACATAATACAGTCTGTGAAACTTATTGACAAAAGTTGCCAGTGTGGTGAAGAATGCAATAGAGTCAGAAAGGTATTAAGAAATATATAAACAATTGAACTTGATAACTAAAGAGATTTTTTAAAATAACTCTTTTAAGGGTGGCAATGCAAATTTTCTTTCTTGATAATTTAAAAAGTGACTGATAAGAGATAAGAAGGAGCTTTCCTCTAAGTGACCATGCAATACCTTGAATTTTTCTTGAAAGTAGAAAAAGGCAAAACCAATGGAAAAACCCTGTCTGCTTCTCTGGCCCTGTAATGGGAATTCCTGATATTACTACCTATAAAAAACTCAGTTTTGTCTCTACTTTGAGAATTGAAAGTAGTACCCTTGTTCCATGTTCAAAACCTATTAGTCATACTTCACAAAATATTCTCTGGATCAAATTAAAACTGAAACTCGAAAGAAATTAATATTTTTTGCCTGCACAGACAATTTCTCACTCTTCAAAGATCAAACATGGAAAAGAGGAGATTGTCTGATCAGAAGGTATCATTTGCTACAGAAATCCTGTTGAAACTTTTTCTTACAGCAGTCAATTTAAACTTTTCTCCCTTGCAGTGACTTTCCTCATAACAGCATGATACAAGAGCATAACAGCCCAATTCTCTCTCTGTTTCCCATGAAACAAGGTCACTGTATTACCCAACACACACCTTTTGCTCTTTTCCTTTTTTCCTCCTTGTCCTGGTGTCAGTTGGGATAGAGTTAATTTTCTTCCTAGTAGCTGGTATAGTGCTGTGTTTTGGATTTAGCATGAGAATAATGTGGCAACACACTGATGTTTTAGTTGTTGCTCAGAACTGCTTATGCTAGTCAAGGACTTTTCAGCTTCCCATGCTCTGCCAGGGGCACAAGAAATTGGGAGGGGGCACAGCCAGAAGAGTTGATCCAAACTGACCAAAGGGCTATTCCATACCGTATGACGTCATGCTCAGTATAGAAACTGGGGGGAGTTGGCTGGGGGGCAGCGATCGCTGCTCAGGGACTGGCTGGGTGTCAGCTGGTGGGTGGTGAGTGGTTGCATCACTTGTTTTTCCCAGGTTTTGTTTCTCTCTCTCTGTTTTTGTTGTTTTCCTTTCCATTATAATTTATTATTACTACTATTATAATACTTTATTTTATTTCAATCATTAAACTTTTCTTATCTCAACACATGAGTTTTCTTACTTTCACCCTTCTGATTCTCTCCCCCTTCCCACCACGGGGGGAGGATGAGTGAGCGGCTCCGTGGTGCTTAGTTGCTGGCTGGGGTTAAACCAAAATACTACTTCATTTTTGTTATTATAATTGCAGGAGAAACAAGAAGCTAACTTTCTGGTAGTCATATATCAGACTGATGCCTTAATTTCTGCAACATGTTTGCATATTATTCATGATCTTTTCACAGTTCAGTCCAAAGTGTTACATTCTCAGGGAAGGGTGCTTTGAACCCTGAAAGAAAGGTCTAAATACTTGGAATAGCCAAGCTATTTGACTGCCCTCTTGAAATGGGCAATCTACACAAGTTGAAAAGCAAATATAATCCATAGCCACTACTGAGAAAAAAAACAGATAAAAACATTAATTTCAGTAAGTTTAGGCACTTAAAAGTTCTGTAAGTGTATGGTGATTTTCAGCAATGGGGAAGATCGATATAGCCCTCACGTTGTTCTAAATGATAACATTCCTGGTGATTTCAGGGTGTTTGCAAAAGCCAATACATTCTCACTGAAATAACACAAATGAATCTGTGCCTTTGTTGGTGTCTCTTTCCAGAGAACTGTCATCATCTCTGTTGTCTGACACATGATGAATTCATTTTGAAAGAAACCAATCAATTTATTAACACAGCATTTGATGACTAGAAAATAGGGATGATGGGACTTCCAAATTCCTAGATATAGGTTACACATACAAATTACAATGGGTTAATTTGAACAATTTCAAAAGACCTGATGATATCACATGGAACCTGTAGGAATCAAAAAAATGAACATCTAGCTCGGACATTGATATCTCATTAAAGCTTCGCTAAGATGCATCTTTACTACTCTGCTATAAATTTGCCAATGTTATTAATTAAAAAATAATAGATGGGGGACCTGATAGAATTAGGCACCACTGCTCAGTACCTGTCAAATTTAGTCTCACATTAGTTGTATGGCAAATGAAAGCATAGTGAAATCCAAATTAGACCATATGACAGAATTTTAAAAACTCAAAACAAAACAAAACAAACCCCAAAATGCCAACAAAAAAAACCCTCACAGAAATTATAACTTCTGGGGGAAAAAAAAGGAACACAGTGAGACAGGGCATGAAATTAACAAAAACTCTTCAAGGATATGTAAAAATAGGACAAACATCTAGTTCCTACTGGCTTTGATTTCAGTCACTTTGTCCCTTTGAAATTCCCAGCCATAATAAATGAATAACAAACTGTCCTTTTGAAATCCAAAAGATCTAGCAATTACTAGTGCAGTCAGGTTACATTTGAAAGATACTCCTGAGAACTGCTGAACCTCTGCTGAAGTATTACCATTGTGTTATGCATTTTCATTAATGTTCTTGTGAACTGTCTGAAATCTGTTATACAGATATAGAATATTTCTTTTAAATAGTGTTTGCAGAGACCAAAGATGAAAACCCCAGAAAATCTCAATGCCATTCTCTGTTGAAAGGGTAAATAATACAAATACAGTAATTTATCATTCTGTTGTTCATTATCATATGTTGTTCTGTTTATAAAGAAAGATTTATTAAGCAAAGGGCAAGAAAAACATATGAAATTTCTTTTGTTGAAAAATTTATTCTAAAAATATGGAAATTAAAAAATTAGAACAAGGCTTTACTAACAAGCTTTAGTTCTTTACACCTGGTCCTTCAAGTTATAGAACTATTTGGTTAAATAAAAATGAATATAGATTATACAAACCCTAAATTTTTGTAGACTACTAAAGAAAAGGAAAATTACATATTGAAGTGCTTGGACTTTCCTTTTTCAGTATTAGATGTATCTGTAGAAATATCAACATTTTAATGATGTATTAATCAGCTGTTACTTCACTAATGTATTCCATTACCATCATCCCATTCCAAAATAATTTTGAGCACAAATATCTGAAAAATGAGTGCACAAGCAAGCAACAGTATTCTCCATCTCAAAAGTGCAGCTGAGCAATTCAACAAACCGAAAATGTTAAAAAGAAGCCAGGCAAACAAGATTTCATTCGTCATGCATGAAGGAATATTTCAATTAGTGTGGTTGTTTGTTTGCCAGGTGTGTAAAACAGTATGTGTTTCCCAAGAACATTTGTTTTCCTAGTGAAGAGCCTTACTTCCCAAATGGTATGCTGCAGAATCAGAGTGGTTTGGAAATTGTCAGATAGAGCAGCGACTACAAATTCATCAAAACCAAAGTGTTTGCAGAAGACAGTTCCATTTTGAAAAAGTTGTGGCAGAAAGGAGGCAGATTTCCAACAGTCATCTGCAATGCTAGCTCACCCACCTGCCTTTTATGAAGGCTGTTGGTGGACTTCCAGGCTCCCAACTTTTTCAGCAGTCCACCTGGCAGGCTGCTGGGGAGCTGTGGGTCCTGGCTCCCAGGTCTCACTGCCTAGCCAAAGCTGCAAGGCTCATGGCTTGCTTTCAGCTTGCCTGGTGGAGAGTTAAGAAGCCCCCCAAACTTGCATTTCCAGCTCCAAGCGCCCAGCTGCTCAACAAACCAAGCTTTTATGGACTATGATCTGGGTCTACCTTTCCAGGTGTAGACCCAGATACTTTATAACTTCTAGGATCCATAGCATCCCACCCAAAGAGGTTTTCTTACAGCTGAAACATTTTGCCTTCCAATTCAAACTGAAAAAATCAGACATTTATTATTAACAGAAAACTGAGATCTGTGAAACAGAATTACTTTTCTGTCCTCAGCTTTTCTCAATAATGATGTAAAAAATGCTTTTTAGGCTTTTACTTTCCAAAATACAGTTACTTTCCAGCTACATCTGCAAATAAGATGTTAGAACAGGGGTCTGGAGAATAAAATAATTTGCTGAGTTTACAGGCTGACAATACTGTTCATCATTGGACACTTCATTTCACAGTGGACACTCCACTGGTGTAAAAAAGTTCTAAAACAGTGGTTAAGCTCATCTGAAACAGTTCTACTCTTCGTTACTATGTCTTCAGTTCATTTTTAAGGGAACACTAAACAAAAATTTTTCTTTAAAAAAATCTTTGGAAGGAGAAAGTCTTATACAGAACCTGCAGGCACTGTAGTCAATGGAGGCTTTTAATGAGAGCCCACAGCATGCTCATAAAGTGAATGTTATGTTGTACAAGAAGAGAAGTTCTGTGTGTTTCACTGTTACAAAATGTTAAACAAAAAGTACTAAAATGTCATGTGTTCATAAAGTCAGAAGTTCTTGGCAACTGAGAATTCTAAACAGTAAGAGGCAGTGCAGAAAAGAGTAGGAAGAAAGACAATGAAGAGGAGTGAATAGGGAACACGATAAAGTGAATCAAACTTAAAATACATAGGATATAAAAAATAATCACAAAATAGAATATCTACAAAATAAATATTTTAAGTATGTTCTATCTTAATTTAACACAAAGCAATAAAAACTGTACTCTTACATAACCTTTAGCTGTTATTACCAGAATTTTTTTTTTAACTTTGTCACTTTGGAAGATGTCAGATCAATAGTGGTGTAAGGAAGTGTAACAAGGAATCATTGGAAGGCATAATCAGGAACCAAAGAAATTAAGTATTTCAAGCAGCTGGTACTACTGAGCAGACATCCATGTGTTTTGGCTGAGAGTTTCTGTAATGTAAAAATAGATTTGTGGGTGAATGGGATCAGTCAGGAATGGAAAAATGCCATGGAATTAACAATTCAAGTCAGGAAGAGAAAAGAAGTAAGAAAATTAGTCAAGAATTCACTAAATTCTAAAATAAGTATTCAAATATGGCCAAAATCATTAACATCCCAGCAACATGGCATGAAACTGCATTTTTAAATTTAGATTTTTAAAGAGTTTCAAAAGTTTGATTAATTACATGGTGTCTCTGAGTGGTAACTGTATATTGGACATGTTTGCCTTGTATATTTAGATATACTATTTCCAACTTTTCATCTGTATGATATGTGCTATTACCAAAAAAAAAAACAACCCCAAACCCAAACAGAAGATTTCCAAGAATATTCCTCTGTTTTCTGATTTTACTGATTTTTCTCCAGGAACAGTTTCTTATGTTTACAGGAAAATTTAAAATATTCACCTGTTAAATGGACTATTTTTTGAATGAATGAATGAATGGATGAAGCTGTGGACTGACTAAATCATATGGGTTTCCATCTCTGAATTTTGAAGTTTCATTGTTTTGTCTGTTGAGCAAAACAGGCAAGATGGAGGTTATACACTTCACAGTTTAGGTCACATTTTCTTCTTATTTTAATTTGGGGAGGCATACCACAAACCTTCTCTCAGGACCTCCTGTTGGGATCTTACCACTTTTCCCAATCTACCAAGGGTTAAAGGAATATTATTCCTCCCCAGGCGCTTGACTTTGCATTTCCCTTTGTTGACTTTCTTGAGGTTCCCATCAGTACATTTCGCCAGTCCTCTGAGATCTCTCTATATGACAGCACAACCCTCTGGTGTATAAACCACTCCTCCCAGCCTTGCATCATCAGCAAACTTGCTGAGTGTACACTGTGCCCCATTACCTGGATTATTAATGAAGATATCAAACAAGATTGAACCTCATATTGAACCCTGGGGTACACCACTAGTTACTGGTCTCCAACTTGACTTAGTGCCACTGATCAACATCTATTTCCAGCCTTTCAGCCAGTTTTCAATCCACCTCACTGCCTGTTCATCCAGCCCATATTTCATCAGCTTCTCTATGAGGGTCTTATGGGAGACACCTTGAAGAACTTTCTGGGAAAACACTTTTCCCAATTCAGAGCTCCACTTCACTATGGATAGGTGCTGAGGTCATTTATTTGCCACCCATCAAAACCACATTTTCTCACAGCTGTGCCTTTGTTCAAAATGCCTCAGTGGATATGCTAGACATCACAGAACATCAAAGGCTTAAAACTCCTTGTTGTCATAGCTATATAATTCAGTAGAAGTATTTGCAGAAATGTTTCTCCTGATCATTTCCATTATCTGAACAATAACTTATGACTCTTAGTGACTTCGAAATACCAAGATTGTATTTGAGGTTTTAAAGAAACCAGATTCTCTAATCAACAGCATATTTTTTCTCTGTAAATTGGATTTGCAGTACCAATATTTGTCTTAATGACAAAAGAAAAGGAAAAGAGAAGGAAAAAAGAAAAGAGAAGGAAAAAAGAAAAGAAAAGGAAAAAAAGGAGAGGAGAGGAGAGGAGAGGAGAGGAGAGGAGAGGAGAGGAGAGGAGAGGAGAGGAGAGGAGAGGAGAGGAGAGGAGAGGAGAGGAGAGGAGAGGAGAGGAGAGGAGAGGGAAGGGAAGGGAAGGGAAGGGAAGGGAAGGGAAGGGAAGGGAAGGGAAGGGGAAGGGAAGGGAAGGGAAGGGAAGGGAAGGGAAGGGAAGGGAAGGGAAGGGAAGGGAAGGAAAGGAAAGGAAAGGAAAGGAAAGGAAAGGAAAGGAAAGGAAAGGAAAGGAAAGGAAAGGAAAGGAAAGGAAAGGAAAGGAAAGGAAAGGAAAGGAAAGGAAAGGAAAGGAAAGGAAAGGAAAGGAAAGGAAAGGAAAGGAAAGGAAAGGAAAGGAAAGGAAAGGAAAGGAAAGGAAAGGAAAGGAAAGGAAAGGAAAGGAAAGGAGAGGAAAGGAGAGGGGAAAGGAGAGAAAGGAGGAGGAAAGGAGAGGAAAGGAGAGGAAAGGAGAGGAAAGGAAAGGAAAGGAAAGGAAAGGAAAGGAAAGGAAAGGAAAGGAAAGGAAAGGAAAGGAAAGGAAAGGAAAGGAAAGGAAAGGAAAGGAAAGGAAAGGAAAGGAAAGGAAAGGAAAGGAAAGGAAAGGAAAGGAAAGGAAAGGAAAGGAAAGGAAAGGAAAGGAAAGGAAAGCAAAGGAAAGCAAAGCAAAGAAAAGCAAAGAAAAGAAAAGAAAAGAAAAGAAAAGAAAAGAAAAGAAAAGAAAAGAAAAGAAAAGAAAAGAAAAGAAAAGAAAAGAAAAGAAAAGAAAAGAAAAGAAAAGAAAAGAAAAGGAAAGGAAAGGAAAGAAAAGAAAAGAAAAGAAAAGAAAAGAAAAGAAAAGAAAAGAAAAGAAAAGAAAAGAAAAGAAAAGAAAAGAAAAGAAAAGAAAAGAAAAGAAAAGAAAAGAAAAGAAAAGAAAAAGACTCAACTTGTATTTAGTATATTCATTAGGATCTTGGTTTTGGGGTTTTTTTTTGGTTTTGTTTTTGTTTTAAACTTAAGTTAATACCCATATTCTTTCGTGTCTTCAGAGAAGTATCAATTATGTGGTGATGACACAAAAACTTCTTTACCTCAAATTTGTTTCAAGGCTTTTTTCAATTAAAGAACCCACACTCTGTGAAAGCTACATCTGTGTGTTTAAGTAAAAATAATTTGTGCCTCAAAGCTATACAACTGAAGAAGGAAAAAAAGCCTCTGATCATTTCCAAATGCAATCACTGAAAAGAAGTCAAAGGGAAAGAACAGGCCTGTTTTCTCAAGTTACCTATGTGTGAAGTTTTTTCTTCTTGTATCTCTTTCTACCATGTTATCATCTAGTTTTTCAGACAGTACTTCCAATCTGCTCTCATCCTGTTCTTCAGCCTACTGTGTCCTTCTGCTTTTTAAAAAATCTTGATCAGGATCCTCTAATAGGCTTTTGCTCAGTTTGATGTCTTTAGTCCCCTTTACAATGTGATCTCAAATTAGGAATTACAAAGCACTCTCAAATACATCTTCCAAAATGATATATTGACTTAGCAGATTCAGATCTGTTAGAAAGCTTTCAAAATTGTCTTCATTTTTCTGTTTTTTTTAATGACTTTTTTTTCCAATAATTTCTTTTATTTTTTGAAAGCATTATAGTTTGAAGTTTTAGGAATGCCTCCTAGTTGGCTTACCATTCTTCACTTAACACTAGTCCATCAAACATACCTCATTCCTCTGAATAAGCAATATTAAAATGCAAGAGTAACAATAAAACCAGCTGTCTTTTGCTTATCTCACATTGCAGTAGCACCATTTGCAAAACAGTGAGACTTACCTCTTGCCTGGACCACCTCTAGTGCCTGCTGCCTTCCCTGACAATAAGAGCAATGCTGAAATCTTCACAGCTCGTGTTCTCATTCACTTTTTCCCCACTTCTCTATCTGTTTTCACGGCTCACTTCTGTCAATGAGCTGTGGTTAAAAAGAATGCTTTGATCTGAGGAATCTTCAATGAAGTAAGATGTTAACTAATGTATAGCTGAGAAAGAAGACTGCAAGGGAGGGAGACCTCTGGCTTTCTTCTCTGTCAAACTCTTAAAAACCAAGTGACCCTAAAACCTGCTGTTGGTTTGAACCAGAACATTATCGAGTCTTAAGGACTCAGTTTCCCTTAGAAATTATCAATGGTTAATATTGCAGATTTTAAAAACTCACCATATTATCTGACAAAATATATCATTAAACTAATCTGTTAGTCTTGCATTGTCTTTGCTTGCTTTGTTGAGCAAGCTCGCCTGCAACAGAATGAAATAATGAAATAGCTAATTAGGAAAAGCAATCCTTTTACATTTTTCTCATGTAATGTACAGAGTTCTTTTACTCCCGACCCACTCCAATGCCCCTGCAAAAAGGAATAGAGTTGGGACACAGTGCTCTTTCATTTCTACTCTAGGTAGTAATGAGGAGGGGGACTGAAGTCTACAAAAAGGTTGCAGAAATACCGTGGGTGCCATGGTGATTAGTTTCTTTTTATCTCCAACAAAGAAAAAAACATGCTGGGGAAAGGAAAGGATTTGGAAGACAAAACAAATTAGAAGGTGCCCAAAATTAATTTCAGATGATCCTATGCTAACTTCTCTGCAACAAAAAGCAAAACAGTCACAGCTTACTTGAAAGGAGGGGAAGACTCAGCTAGGCCATGGGAAAAAGTAGACCATAAACCCCTGCCAGTCCAGAGGACTCGCTTGCTCAGTCACGCATATGGAGAAACCTTCAACTGACCTCAGTTATCAACAGCCAGGGAAACAGGGGTTTCAAGAGACTAATACTAATCAATGATTGCAGCCTTCCTGGGTAAAGAGAGTAAACTCTGAATTAATCACAAGGTGTAACTTCTGCTATAGTAATTAGGTAATGGAAAATTTTTATTCAACATCCATTATTTTTCTATTTCCATATATCAAGAACAGTTCTTTAGCACACATGATTCTACTTCTGCTCCATGCATTTTTTCTTGCTTCTCGGTTTAACTCTTTGCTGAATCAAAAGCCAGATCTCTGTTAAAAAAATTCCATCTTCATGATTATATAGTTAAACATCTTGACAAGTGTGAGTATCTAGTCTTTTCAGAACACCTTAATACTATTTTTTTTCTTAGTAAGCAAAGATTTAATACAGAAAGAAAACATCATAAGTATGTTTTAGAACAAAATTAATCACTTTTAAATTAAAAAAATGTTAGGAAGCAAATTTACTAGTGTTCCTTCCTGTACTGCTTCTTCAAAATAGAAGGCTGACATAATATTTACAATTGCTCACTTTAGCACATACATGTATTAACTTAGGTCTTACTCTCTGCTGTCTTTTCAGAGATGGCTTCTGAGTCAACTGGATTTTTCAGAACTTAAATAACAATGTGATGGCTTAGTTCTTTTTAGAAACTGTGAAAAAATAAGGCATCTGAGAATATCCAGATTTAGAAGCATTAACCCCTGAAGACAATATATTGTTCAGATTGCTTGGCTGGTATCAGTATAATTTATTAGTGGCCATTTATGCTGGAACCCTCAAGCTATTTTAATTAGACTGGAAAATTCAAATCCTGGCTATGTTTAGTCATCTAAACAAAGGCATCCAGGGACATTTGAGGTATGCAAGGATATCCTGGCTGGCTTCTAGCTGCTTCTCTGGAAGGAGATGGTCATATATACAATAATATTTAAGTACTGCACTATATTTGCCAGTACTGTATAAGTATCTTGGATACTGTATGGCATCTCAGACAGTATGAGATGGTGAAATTTAGACATTTAGACAGCCGGACGTAGCTTAAGGGGCATAATCAAGTGCAAGAATAAGACAATTACATTTGAGTGTCCATCTGTAGATATCTGCACAAGCTAGTGGAGACCAAGTCATAGAATCATAGAATCATAGAATTGTTTAGGTTGGAAAAGGCCTTTAAGATCATCCATTTAAGATCAACCATTAACCTAACACTACCAAGTCCACCACTAAACCAGTTAAGTGTACAGTAGCAATTTCATGTTTCCTGGCTTGGTGACTGGATTATTTATAATGAAAGAAAAAACTAGGAATCATTAGGATTGAAAGTCAATACAGTCCATAGAGTCTACAATAGTATTGGGTCAGTCTAATGTGGAAATCTAGAACTTGATTCAATTGCTCACACAGAGATGTTTAACGTAATTTGAGTTGGCCTGGGGTATTCTCTCTGCCACCATTCCAGAAGGTAACCAGTCTCCCACTGCTGGACCCTTGCAGATATCTTGGATTTGCTAGGGTGTCTCAAATGTTGTTAGAGGCTTATATTTAAGCAAACTAATTAAGGCACCATTGACTAATTTACTCTCTTTCAACTGACTATAATAGAAGCTCAGATATCTAACTCATACAAAGACTTTTACTTGAAGACACCTAAAAGCAGTACCTTAATCTCAAATATAAGCACACTTGTGGTTTATTTGGGTGCACAGCTGTATGCCTTTGCTAATACTAGTTTTCTCTTCTCTCTCAGTTAACTGATGTACAGTACAGGGATAATGATGTTTTCCTCTATTGCACTGGATTATGTTTACAATAGCCGATAATACATAAATCTCCTGCTTCTCAAAATTTATCAGAAGAAAAGGTGCTATACATATGCAATTAAGCTTTCATCTCTTGAAGTGTTTCATCACTGCATAGTATGATTTATGTTTGATTGAAATGATGGATTTAAATCTAGTCAGCATTTTTCTTGCAGACAAATTTTTAGTTTCTCAAGTAAAGAAGGGTTATTACTACTCAGTTTCTAGTTGTTCAGTAGAGGGAAAGCAAACCATGAAGGGAAAACATCACTCCAATGAAATGATGCAATTTACACTGAAAGGGTAATTTTCACTTTTTGGAAATTACTTTTAAAAACCATTAACAATTAAATGAAAGACAATCTTGGCCAAATATATTAAACTCCTATTAAACTGAAATACTGCATTAATGTGGCATCCACAAAAATCTAGTATAGGAAACAAAATTAAAAAAAAAAAACCCAGACTAAAATTACATGCTAACTGAGCTCCCTTTACATCACTTTTGTCTAACACCTTCATTTAGGAAGGTGCTTTAACATGTCTTCTTTAATCCAGGCATATGAAAAAATAAAGTGAATAACCCCAACCTTCTTAAATTTAAAAAGAATAACTCTGTTACTGCAGGGCTTGACAGTATTTTTATTACCATAGTCTTCATTCTTCAGGGCAGTAAAATTAGAAAAAATCAGGCAGAGCTGATCAGGTCAGCTTTGCAGATCTTAGCAAAGACAACTTCATGTCAGTATTTGAAGTGATACTTGGATTTCTTTCCAAAATGCAGGGACCTAAATTTGTTTATTCTACCAGCAGTGCAGCAGCTGTTTTCCTCTCTATTCCTGAATTCTGTGAGTGTTTCTTCCATGAATGGTGAGTGCATGGAAGGCTATAGTAGTATACCTCGAAATACTTAACTAAGTAGACCTCTCAATGCAAGGGCACTACTGCATGGCAAAAGTCCCCAGAATATGGTGGTAGGCTGTTCTTGACCACACTAAAAGTTGATCAGTAAAGGTATACCTGAAGGTTGCTCTTTACATTGGAGCTTTCTATAGCACATTAAATATGACAGTTTTTGATGGGTTTCTTGCTCAGATAGGACATGAAATCAGTGAGAATAATCTGAATTATATCAGTCAATGTTCATTTAGCCTTTTGGTATCATGACAATAGATTTTCTTGTTTCAGTACTTGTCTACTGGATGATATGGCTGAATATCATGGATATGACAAATTATGTAGGCCAGAGTCAATCTACCTACTTTTACTCATCACAGCAAAATTTTTTAGAAAGCATGTTTTCTTCAGATTAATCTTCCATTATTCTGTTTAGCAGTTAGGGAACAGATGTTACCAAAAGGTAGATGAGTTTGCATGAGGAAATCAGAATTCCCAAGTCACCAAAATAGAGGTTTTTAATTTGTTCAGAAACATTAATTGCCTTTATAATATTCAGTGAATGAGTTCATAGATAACAAAAATCTTAAAGGGAAAACTTGGCTAAAGTCTTCATATAAAAACATAAAAACCTGTTGTTGCTTATAGTAACATTATGTAATTGGTGACTTTTGCAACATTAAAATTAAGCAAATGCAAAGGGGATCCATTGAGCCTGACTGAAACATCTAAGTCAGACATGATATGCCAGTTTTTGACATCTAAGATGGACTCTTAGGGATGGATCTCACTTATCTTCAAGATAAGTGCAATGTGAATGTTTATGCCTGAGGTAGTCATCTAGCCTCCTTGTACAGAAGTTGGAGAGTTGTAAGCATTTGAAATAGTTGTATGTAGAACAGTATTTACCTTACTTATTTTAGATGTAGATTGTAGGAATTCAGTTGAGTTCCAGGAATCCTTATTACTTTCTATCGACCATGAAGAGAAGATCTTTGAGTTTAGCTCAGATGAAGACCTCTACACTGTAGTCATCTAAATTTGACATACAGAATAGGACATTTGTTCCTCCTGAGGGAAGTGCCTAAATTCTTATAAAATGCATGAAAAGATATTGGGGCTTCTGAAGATTTCCAAAGACAGCTCATATCTTTCTTTTCTGTTGGTTGTTTAAGGAACTAACAGTGTGATGAGTCCTAGAGGCACCTGTTTTTATAAATCTACTCAACAGATGTCCCTCTAACAACGCTGTGTGACACTCTTGAGGTGTTGTAAACAAGCCATTTATTCTCTGTAAAAGAATATACCTTATAAACTTGAGATTGACCCTTAATAGCTTCTTTTCTCTCTGAGCTGCCCCCACAAACACAGTCACGTGATAATTGTAATACCATTATAGTTGGTCATACTTATTCATAGTTTTAAAACAAAATTATGTAAATTTTATTTAAACTTTTATAATTGCTGTGGGAAACAGGGAGAGAAGTGTCTGCCCTATTGTTCTAAGAATCTCTTCCCCAGTGCACACTGTCATCTCTTTGGGAAATGTGGGTTGGTAACAATAGGAAATGCTAGACACCTTCTGAGAATAGACATCTAATGAAACAGAGAGAGTTTTTCTTCTTTTTTTTTTTTAAAGTAACAAACAAACAATTTCTTCATATTTTGAATTCTGTCTTGCAAACACCTCAAACACAAGACATTATGTCACAAAGTTCTTATGTACGTAAGGACAACTTCATCAACAACCCCTGTAGACACTCTGTGGGACTGAACCTTTATCAAATGTCATACCTGGATCACTATGCAGCCAGAAATGAGAGAGTCCTGGAGCCAAATGTTGAACAAGCAAGAAAGATTATTTTCACAAAGAGAAGGCATGGTCGTCTAGTCATCCCCAGCCTCTGCAATCTGTAGATGTTTTAGACTTCTTTTTTTAACCTTCTACTGGACTTAAGGTAGTTAGTGTAACCCATATGCAATCAGAAAGGAGTGATCGTTTTCTTTATGAAACAGAAAGCAAAGCTTTTAAATGTAGTTGAGTGTTCACTTTGGAAATGGGGATTTCTTCCTCCTGTTTTTTTTGTGTTGGAGGGAATGACTACAGATGTTTTGTGCCTAATATTACATTGTAATAGATTGTCTAAATATGTTATGAGGAGATAAAGCTATGATATATTCTTCCATATAGTCACACTTTTCTACCGATAAGGAAAAGAAAAAGAAAAAAAAGGTCTAGAGCCATTTTTTTAAAAAGACGACTACCAATACAAGTATTAGACATCTGATATTTGAGGGCAAGAGGTACAGGCAAGAATTCACAGACCAGTATTTCATGCTGCTTGCTGAGAGAAACAATTTCTTCCTTTCAGGAAAACTCAATGACACACAGTCCATGAGTGATGCTGAATAAGGACATTTAGATAGGAATATTTTCCATATGGGATTCTCATGTCAATTGCTTTGTATAGGCATTACAGCCAAGGTGACTTCTGCTTTAGAGGCAGAAGAGGTAGAACTTGGAAGATATCATTAGTAAGTTAAAAATATTGCTGGGAGGTATTACATGGCCACATGATAATCAACTTAGAGGGGCAAGATCATGACAGACAGTAAAATGAAGAAAAGAAAAGCTATGGTTTTAAAAACTTGCAGCAAGGAAAATGTGATACTTCTTGTCAATAGTTAGAATGAATGCCTCAATCTCAGCCACTGGGTGTTCTCCTGGAAGCTTGTCCCAAACTGCACTCCAAACTGCATAACCAAGATGCTCTTTGCTGTAAGTTCATAGACCCATGCTTTTTTTGTATGAAATTATTAAAAAAGTTAGCATCAACATCATCCTTTCATCTCTGAAATAAGACAATATTCAATCACGAATAAAGGAAAACTGTTGTGTTCTTTAGGAATGTTATTGTCAGAGACACAGAGGAATATCTTTTGTTCTATAAAAAAAAAAAAAAGGTGCTTTATTATTGTCGTTACCTTCATGTGGGTTTCCTGTGGACTGCTGCTTCCTTTATGCTGTTATTACAGAAATACTAAGCAAACAAATAAGGAGTAACAGCAGGTCAGAGGAAGGACAGAGGAGAAGAATGCAGGTGATAGTTTCTGATCACTTTCTGCTTCTCAGCAAATTATTAAAAGAATGCAAAATTTAATTAGATTTACTTACTTTTACTGAAGGCTTACTACCAATTGTTAACACAGCAGTTTTTCTTCTATTACCAATAACTTTAATAATAATACTTTGCTCATGTACTTGCTTGTCTGTAACATTCGGAAAAGTTTTGTGGATTCACTGTTGGTGGGATATAATATGTCTGTGGAATATTTGTCCCACTTGTTATTTATATCTGTGATTGTTTCTACTGTAGTTTAGAAAAAAATGTACAGATGTAAAGGTTGCAATCTACTGAGTTCCAATTTTATAAAATATTATATGTATGAAAACATCTAAAATTTTTCAAAGGGTCATGGAAGAATTGTGCACCAAAGAGGTGTATCTACCTTAACTTTAAATATCTATGATGTATACATCCAGAGCATAGCTAATTGGAGAGGCTGTTTTTATAGAAAAAGAAAGAGAATTAGCACCTTTTAGGGTGTGATTAATCTATTTCAGGTATTTACTTTGTAATGAGATCAATTAGATGTTCTGATTCATCTCTACTTACAGATCTCTACTTACAGTAAAGGGAACCATAGGTGACCAGCTAAGCTCTGTAAGTCAGCTCTTTAAATTTTATGTCACATGAATTTCAGCCACAATTTCTAGTTTCTAACAGGAATGGAACATTTATTGAACTGAATAGCTTTGAAAAATATCATTCTGCTGGTTTTCTACGATCCTCCTATACTCACCATTTTACATCAGATACGTAACCTGTTTTACTACTTTTAAGGTTTCATTTCTATGATTCTATGATTTGCAGTATCTAATCTACTAGAATCCAAATTACAGTCTTCCTAGCTCAAAATGAACATTGTTTACTCCTGACCTTTGAGCAGTGCTCATGCCTATGTGATAGAAACACATCCAGGATACTCACAGCCCACTTATTCCAGAAATTTTCTCCTGTCATAGAATCATAGAATCATAGAATCATAGAATCATAGAATCATAGAATCATAGAATCATAGAATCACAGAATGCTTTGGGTTGGAAGGGACCTTTAGAGGTCATCTAGCCCAACCCCCCTGCAGTGAGCAGGGACAGCTTTAACCAGATCAGGTTGCTCAGAGCCCCGTCCAACCTCACCTTGGATGTTGCCAGGGATGGGGCCTCCACTACCCCGCTGGGCAACCTGTTCCAGTGCCTCACCACCCTCAGTGTAAAAAATTTCTTTCTTATGTCTAGTCTAAATCTATTCTTCTTGAGTTTAAATCCATTATTCCTTGTCCTGTCACAACAGGCCTTGCTAAATAGACTGTCCCCATCCTTCCTGTAGGCCCCCTTTAAGTACTGGAAGGCTGCAAATAAGGTCTCCTCGCAGCCTTCTCTTCTCCAGGCTGAACAACCCCAACTCTCTCAGCCTGTCCTCGTAGGAGAGGTGCTCCAGCCCTCGGATCATTTTTGTGGCCCTCTTCTGGACCCGCTCCAACAGGTCCATGTCCTTCTTGTGCTGAGGGCCCCAGAGCTGGACGCAGTGCTCCAGGTGAGGTCTCACCAGAGCAGAGCAGAGGGGCAGAATCACCTCCCTTGACCTGCTGGCCCCTTTAAGTACCGAAAGGCCGCAATAAGGTCTCCTCGCAGCCTTCTCTTCTCCAGGCTGTCCTTGTGTTCAGAATGTTTTGGGCTGCCATGCGAAAAGTTAAGGATGAGCAGAGAAAGTTCCCCCATCCTTATTTTATTTTGCACATTCATCAAGCATAAATCTCCCAAATTTCCCTTTAGCTATTGTTATACCTCCTGTGGGATACATCTTTATATTTCCCTGTTAAGTTCATACTGAATATCATATAAAACTCACTCTCAGTATCCAGGTATCTGTCTGTGTGCAGTATGAGTAATTTTTCTTTGCAACAAAGCAGGTGGCTGCACCTTCAGAGACTGGAAGATAAAACTTAGTAATCATAGTGTCTGAGCTCCGTTCATGTTGCTGACTCAACAGCTGGCATTATCCAGTAGTGAGTGCTGCGGGAGTTAAAATATAATTGGAGGATCAAATAATGGAGGATAGCAGAGTAAAATGCAAATCGAAGACTATATTTCATGGGAAGTAATTTCACAGGACAGACAATGGCTGCATGCTCTAAATCTGTAATAACATATTTAAAGCCATATGCTGTGCTGAATCTGTACCTCTCACATCTTGCATTAGGGCTGAAATTTGACATACTGAAAGCTTGAAGATTATAATTTTTAAAAAGTCAACATATTTCCTTATATTATAATTACAATTGTAATACCAAGGCTCACAAAGGGCCGAGTTAGTGGGATCTTTCTGGAGTACAGGGACATGTATATTTTTTGATCCCTGCCTATGGTTCCTGTATAGTCAATAAAACTTTATAAAGCTCTTTTTCTATTGTCTGTGACCAGAAAATACCCAGAGAGTAAGATCTCTGCAGTTGCCTTAATACTCCTTGACATTCATAAAGTTATGAATGAATAAACCCAGGTCACTGAAAATCATCCATGACAGGAAAAAATTAGTGAAAAGGAGGTTAAAAAAAGAGGGAAAGAGATACACAATGTGAAATAACCTCGCTTCTGTAAGAAGTCAGGAGTAAGAGGGAAGAGCAGGAAGATAAGAAAAACAGTGTCAAATAGTCATGGAGAACCACAAAGTAATTGCAGCAGGGTGCTTTGATATTGCTTTGCAATGTTTTTGCTGTGATGTTGCATCAATACAAGAGTACATTGGGTTATGTCAGGGTGACATGTTGCAATTATTTTGGAGTTCTCTGTGACTGTATTCATCAACTTCATCATCTCTTCAGCTCTTCACTGTTGAATATCACAGTTAGGTATTCAAAGCACTGGATGCTTCCTCATATTCTTTAAAATTTGGCACTTCTGTGTGCTCAGTTATTTTTCAGACCACTCTTACAGAACTAGTTCTGGAATGAATTACCTTGAAGCTTGGAGAAAAAAACCCCGATCTATTCATTTTATATTATATAAATCTGTGGACACATGAAAAAATAGGGAAGAATAGGGAGAGCAGGAAATAACTGCTTGGAAGGAGTTTTCAAAATGTTTTGTGTCAAAGGGCAGCTCTAGATTAGTTAGAGACATTCATAAGAAAAAAATTGAATTGGTGGCATTAAGCATAACACACTCTTTTTAAATCTCCTATACTTGCTCTAAATAGAATTCATGGTCCTAATAGAAAAAAAATATTCTTGTGAAGCTCATGAAGCAAAGCCCTGGTGATCAGATTGATCTGTGAGAATCATTTATATCTCATGAGAATTTAGAAATCAAGAAGCATTTCAGCAACAAAATAAAGTGAAACAGGTCTAAGTGGTGACAGACAATGGAGCCATGTGCTCAACATAATAAGAATAACAAAGAGTATTTCCTGCCAATGACTTACCCATTCTCTCATTTGCAATGATGATCTTGGTGGGAAACAGAAATTGAGTAACATCCAAACTAACAGATGTCTCTCAAGAAGTGGCCTGTTCTATACTTGGTAGAACTATAGTTCAGAGCACAGTAATCCCTCTGCATCATGGAAAAATATGACACCTAGTCCTGTTTTGTTGCATGGACACAAGAAATGGCACAACAGGTAAACATCTTTTCTGTCACTAATCAATAATCCTCTTGAAAATTACATATCACTGCTACTCCAGCTTCAAGAAGAGAGGAAGATTTAGTTTCTCTTTTTCTGCAAATTACCTGCTTAAAACAGTTCTTTGCTTACACTCTTCCCTTACTAGTGGAAGACATAATGCAGCCATTGCTGCCATAAAATAGGTCTAGCCGGTGCAAATGATATCAAGAGCAAGATTTCTATTTTTATAATGCAAAGCTTTCTAAATTGATCCTTAGGTTCCTGAGCAAATATCCTGACTTTCCAAAATATTAAGTAGAAAAATTAAAGTAATTTTTAAGACTTTATTAAGTATTATGGATAACATAATTCAGATAACAGATTTATATATGTGTTAATAGAAAGTCATTGTTAGAGAGGTTTATAAGAGTTAGGTTTATAATTTCTGTTGTAATAGAAATATAGGTTCCTGTACTGAGAAGATAGTGTGGTTTTTAATGACCAGATGAATTCCAGGTGGAGAAAAAGTATAAGCACCAAGACAGGTTAAGGGTATATATAGAGGGTGCAGAAACAGCCTCATGGGAATTAGATGATCTATCACACTGCTTGAATATTGAATTTTGCTTATGGAGTGACTAAAAGAAGAGAGAAATTAAGTTTCTGGGAGCTATTCACATACATTATATCACATAAATTTTATATATTTTTTTTTAAACCACAAATTATAGTAAATGCTGTTTCCCAGTAGACAATCCTTAGCAGGAAAAACTACAATGCAAATTACAATGCAAAATTGCATCTGCTATGCTTATCCTTCAGTGCAGGTACCTAAATCCTTCTAGCAGTAGTGAAAGTGCTGTACACATGTAACTGGGAGAATTCAAACCTTAAAATGTGTTGATGAATTTTTTTTTATGGTCTTGAACATTTCTGTAAATTTTAATGGGGACACATAATTATAAAAGCAATTTTCTCTTCAGTAGTAAACACTCCAGTGAAGAAATCCTCTTACATTATGTTGCATTATTATTAGAATAGAAATGCAGCAAATCCAGGCCTGTAATCTGCCAAAGTTGGCTTTAAATATGTCCAAAAGTGCCAAGATATATTTAATCAACTAACTTGCTGTGACTGGTCTGGGTTTTTTTTCCCTTTATTGTCCACTATTTTTTACTTATCTGAGAAATAGGATTTTGCTTTGGTTTATATACCACAAGCTGGGACAAATAATTATCAAATTTCCTTTACACTGATTCTGAATTCATTCAACTTTGATACATGATCAAATGTGTACTTTTTAAAATATTCTTCCATATTTTGTGTCACAACAACTATGACTTTGTTTCATGTGGTAATTAATAGGAGTTCCTGTTAGACACAGAGCATATACTGAATGAAGAAATAGAAAATCTGTAAATTGCCTTGTCAAGCCTCATAAATCATCTGCTGTCCAAAGTATGTAGCTCATGTGCACTGTTCTCTCTTTGTGCTTTGAAACTTTATGTTTCCTTAAAGAAAAGAAAGAGTTAGACATAGCATCCATTGATAGAGTAGATGAAAATTACTTGGGGAAGTCATGGACAATGAGATATCAGACATGGACAAGGACAAATAAAACTGGACATATTCACTCACTTGACTGGACTGGCCAGCTGTGTTTGGTTTAGCACCAATATAACACTTCAGGAACTCAAGAGAATTTTTACTAATTGTCCTATGAACTTTGTCACCATTCAACCTCTGCGTGTCGCATATACCTAATTACATTCGTATGCGTCTACTTTAATTCTGCTCCAAACCCACCACTCGGAGAGGCAGAAATCATCAGAATGTGAGAACACTCAAAGGGCATGCTTATTTATTTTGGAAGAATCCCTCTATCACAAACTTTGAAAGACATAACATAACTCACCGTGCCAACTATCAGCTCCTGCTGGATCTTTTTTATGAAAGGAGAACATTCAAGGTAAAATCATCCTTAACTGTGCTTTGATAACAACAATGGTGCAGTTAAGACTGAATGGCAATCATGAAAAGCATTACCACCAAGTGTGAAAACTCAGTTTACATTTTGGTCATTCCACATTCTTCTAATTTCAATGTAAATCTTCACCATATAAAAATATTAGCACTTAATGTTTACTCTACGCTAGGACACCTGGCTGCAGGAATCATAGAATCATAGAATCACAGAATGCTTTGGGTTGGAAGGGACCTTTAGAGGTCATCTAGCCCAACCCCCCTGCAGTGAGCAGGGACAGCTTTAACCAGATCAGGTTGCTCAGAGCCCCGTCCAACCTCACCTTGGATGTTGCCAGGGATGGGGCCTCCACTACCCCGCTGGGCAACCTGTTCCAGTGCCTCACCACCCTCAGTGTAAAAAATTTCTTTCTTATGTCTAGTCTAAATCTATTCTTCTTGAGTTTAAATCCATTATTCCTTGTCCTGTCACAACAGGCCTTGCTAAATAGACTGTCCCCATCCTTCCTGTAGGCCCCCTTTAAGTACTGGAAGGCTGCAAATAAGGTCTCCTCGCAGCCTTCTCTTCTCCAGGCTGAACAACCCCAACTCTCTCAGCCTGTCCTCGTAGGAGAGGTGCTCCAGCCCTCGGATCATTTTTGTGGCCCTCTTCTGGACCCGCTCCAGCAGGTCCATGTCCTTCTTGTGCTGAGGGCCCCAGAGCTGGACGCAGTACTCCAGGTGAGGTCTCACCAGAGCATAGAGGCAGAATCACCTCCCTCGACCTGCTGGCCACGCTTCTTTTGATGCAGCCCGGAATACGGTTGGCTTTCTCGGCTGCAAGCGCACATTGTTGGCTCATGTCCAGTTTTTCATCCACCAGTACCCCCAAGTCCTTCTCCGCAGGGCTGCTCTCAATCCCTTCCTCCCCCAGCCTGTATTGATATTGGGGATTGCCCCGTCCCAGGTGCAGGACCTTGCACTTGGCCTTGTCGAACCTCATAGGTTCACACAGGCCCACCTCTCCAGCTTGTCCAGCTCCCTTTGGATGACATCTCGTCCTCCTGGTGTGTCAACTGCACCACTCAGCTTGGTGTCATCTGCAAACTTGCTGAGGGTGCACTCAATCCCACTGTCTATGTCATTGATGAAGATGTTAAATAGCACTGGTCCCAGTACGGACTCCTGAGGGACTCCACTTGTCACCAGTCTCCATGTGGACATCGAGCCATTGACCACGACCCTCTGGATACGACCATCCAGCCAATTCCTTATCCACTGAACAGTCCACCCATCAAACCCGTATCTCTCCAATTTAGAGAGAAGGATGTTGTGGGGGACTGTCGAACGCTTTACAGAAATCCAAGTAGATGACATCCATTGCTTTTCCCTTGTCCAGTGATGCAGTCACTCCTTCATAGAAAGCCACTAGGTTGGTCAGGCAGGACTTGCCCTTGGTGAAGGGTCTCAAATCTGGCAGTCTTGAATCACCTCCCTGTCCTCCATGTGCTTGAGCACAGCTTCTAGGAGGATCTGTTCCATGATCTTCCCAGGCACAGAGGTGAGGCTGACAGGTCAGTAATTCCCAGGGTCCTCCTTTCTTCCCTGTTTAAAAATGGGCACAACATTCCCCTTTTTCCAGTCAGCAGGGACTTCACCTGACTGCCATGACTTTTCAAATATCATGGAGAGTTGCTTGGCAACTACATCAGCAAATTCCCTCAGGACTCTGGGATGCATCTCATCAGGTCCCATAGACTTGTGTACACTGAGGTTCTTCAGGTGGTCTCGAACCTGATCTTCCCTTACAGTGGGAGGGGCTTTACCCCCCTGGTCCCCATCTTTTGGTCCATCGACTTGGGAGGGGTGAGGAGAGAGGTTGCCAGTGAAGACTCAGGCAAACATGTTGTTGAGTACCTCAGCCTTCTCCTAGTCCGTTGATACAAGTTCGCCATTCTTGTTCATCAAGGGGGGTACACTTTCTTTAACCTTCCTTTTCTGGTTGATACACCTGTAGAAGCCCTTCTTGTTATTCTTTACATCCCTTGCCAAATTCAGCTTCATCCTCTCCTTGGCCTTCCTGACCCCGTCCCTACACAACCGGGCAGTTTCCCTGTATTCCCCCCAGGACACCTGTCTCTGCTTCCACTGCCTGTGCAGTTCCCTCTTACTCTTTAGTTTGACCAGGAGGTCTCGACTCAGCCATGCTGGTCTCTTCCCTTCCTTGCCTGATTTTTTACACTTGAAGTCTCATAGCTCTTATGCTCTATGGAAGGTGTCCTTAAAGATCTGCCAGGTCTGTTCTATTCCCCTCTCCCTGAGGACCATCTCCCAGGGAGTCCTTCTGACTAACTCCTTGAAGAGCTGGAAGTTTGCTTTTCTAAAATTTAGGGTCCTGACTGTACTCCTCGCTTTTCCCATGTCCCACAGGGGCGTGAACTCCATCAATGCATGATCACTGCAGCCCAGGCTGCCTCCAGTCTTGACATCACCGATGAGCTCACTTGCATTGGTGACCATCAGGTCCAGTATCGCATCCCCTTGGGTAGGGATGTCTATTAGCTGGCTTAGGAAGTTGTTATCTATGCATTCCAGGACACTCCTGGATTGCCTATAGCTCACCGTGTTGCTTTTCGACCAAATGTCTAGGTGGTTGAAGTCCCCCAGCAGCACGAGAGTCTGCAAGCCTGAAGCCTCCTGGAGCTGGAGGAAGAAGCCTTTGTCAGTAGGCTCCCCTTGATCAGGCGGCCTGTAGTAGACACCAACCACAAGGTTCCCTTTATTGCCTCTGTCTCTGATTCTTACCCGTAAGCTTTCAACCTGCTCATGGCTATTCTTCAGGGACAGCTCTTCACACTGTATTGATTTCTTTACGTAGAGGGCAATGCCTCCGCCCCTCCTTCCTCGCCTGTCCCTTCTGAACAGCCTGTAGCCATCAATAGCCACATTCCAGTCGTGGGATTCGTCCCACCAAGTTTCAGTTATGGCAATCAGGTCGTAGCTGTCTAGTAGCACAGCAGCTTCCAACTCCTCTTGTTTATTCCCCATGCTGTGTGCGTTCGTGTAGAGGCATTTCATCTGGGCTGTTGGCCGTGTCACCTTCTTAGTAGAACCCCTTGTTTCCCTTGAGGTGTTTCACGAAGGTTTTCTTGTGAGCTCTATCTCAGGAGCCGCTGGCTCATCTCTGCAAGACTTCAACTGTGCTGCAGTGTCCTCATCATGCCTCTGGGCAACAGGTTGAGGGCTCACAGTAGCACCCCATCCCTCTAACCATTGAGTACTGTCCCACAGCTTGTCACAGGCAAGCCTGATATATTCCCCCTCCCCCTTCACATCTAGTTTAAAGCCCTGTCAATGAGCCCACCAAGCTCCTGAGCAAAGACCCTCTTTCCCCTTTGAGAAAGGTGGCTCCCATTTGTCGCCAGCAAGCCTGGTGCCATGTAGGCTGTCCCATTGTCAAAAAAACCAAAGTTGTGATGGTGGCACCAGCCACGGAGCCATGTGTTAAGAGACTGGATCCAGCTGTTCCTACCATTGTCACCTCCCACAACTGGAAGGAGGGAAGAAAAGATGACCTGTGCCCCCAATTCCCTCACTAACCATCCCAAGGCCCTGAAGTCTCTTTTAATCACCCTTGGCTGTGCACTGCAACTTCGTCACCACCCATGTGGAAGAGCAGTAATGGGTAGTAGTCCAAGGGCCGTACCAGGCTGGGAAGTCTGGTGATACCTCTGACCCGGGCTCCTGGGAGACAGCAGACTTCCCTATGAGGAGGGTCCACCCGGCATATTGGACCCTCTGTTCCCCTCAGAAGGGAGTTTCCTACAACTATGACCCGTCTTTTCTTCCTTGTGGAGGTAGTAGTAGTATCGGGGGTAGGTCTTTGTAGTCTTGGCGACTCTTCTGGTGTAGATGGATCAACACCCACATCGTCCACTGACTGGTCCTCCACATCTAGAGCCTCATACCTATTGTGCAGAGGCACCCGGGGGGTCACGGTGGACAAGGTAAGGGTTTGCTTGCCGCCCCGATTGTGGACTTGTTTCCACTCGCCGCTTCCCTCTAAGACCCTGCCTACATCCTGGTGGGGGGAGGATACTGGGTCCCTTTAGTCACAGGCTTTCTCTGGAGGCTGTCCCTGGTCAGGTTTCCGGGAGCTCAGAGCGTGGTTCCACCATTCTCTCTCTTGCTCAGCCTCCCTGATGCTCCATAGCCTGTCTACTTCCTCCCTTAGCTCTGCCACCAGGCCGAGTAGATAGTCCACTTGGTCACAATGCACACAGCTGTTCGCTCCGCTGCCATCTGTTCCCAGAGCAAGCTGGTGGCACTCCCTGCAGCCGGAGACTTGGATGGCTGTGTGTTTCCCTGGGAGCTCAGTCTGGGTCGATACAGCCCTTCTGGGTAGTGGAGAGGACGCACCCTTCCGCCGGGTGGATACCGTGGCCATGCCTAGGCTCCCTCTCACCAGCTGAACTTACCGAACCTACCTCTTGAGCTAGGAGGGGGACTTGGCCTTCCCCGCGTGAACCGCCATGCAAACCGACGCACCACACCCTCCTGGCGCGCCACGCCCTGTTTGCCCGTCCTGTTCACCACGCTCCTGGTCGCTTGTGCTCCCTGGGGGCTGCTTTTATAGGTGGGGGGGGTTGGCTGCCGTCACGCCTGTCCCCACCCACGCTGCGGCAGAGCTGCCGCACATCAGCAGCTCGCCCCTTCCCGCTCTTTCCGGCTCTAGGCGGGGGCCTGGGCTGCCCGCTCTCGCCCTGCGCTTTTTGACACCTTAGCAAGAGTGCCCCAGCGCGAGCGTCCGCTCCGGAGCCCTTTGCCTCAGTGACAGAGGAAAGACAGACAATGAAGAGCAAAGCCTTAGGGGAATATTTTGCTACAGGAACTCTGTTGGCATCTGATTTTTTAGCTCAGACCAAAGTAAATATGAATTAACAACACTAGTATAAATAGTTGCATGATAATGTAAACCAACTCCCAGTAAAAGAACAAGGTGCCAGAGGGTCGCCTCAGCCTGATTTTTTAGGAAATGAATCTTATGTCCGCTGCTTGTGTATGTGCCAGTTCTTAGGAAATCAGGATGTCTGGTCCACCCACTCCCTCTTAGAATCATAGAATCGTTTAGGTTAGAAAAGACCTTTAAGATCATCCAGTACAAACATTAACCTAACACTACCAAGCCCACCACTAAACCAATTAAAGGTAGAGTAGTAATTTCATGTTTCCTGGCTTGGTGGCTGGATTATTTTTTAATGAAAGTAAAAACTAGGAATCATTAATGTTGGAAAGCACCTTTAAGATCACCAGTGCAACCATCAACTCAACACCACCATGCCCACTAAACCATGTCCCAAAGTGCCATGTCTACATGGTTTTTGAACACTTCCAGGGATGGTGACTCCACCACCTCTCTGGGCAACCTGTTCCAATTCTTGACCACCCTTTCCGTGAAGAAATTTTTCCTAATATCCAACCTAAACCTCCCCTGGCGCATCCTGAGCCCATTTCCTCTCGTCCTATCACTAACTACTTGGAAGAAGAGACCAACACCCACCTCACTACAACCTCCTTTCAGGTAGTTGTAGAGGGCGATAAGGTCTCCCCTCAGCCTCCTCTTCTCCAGGCTAAACAATCCCAGTTCCCTCAGCCGCTCCTCATAAGACTTGCTCTCTAGGCCCTTCACCAGCTTTGTTGCCTTTCTCTGTATTGCCAGTATTAGGGAAAGGAACCCAGGTGCCCAAGCGTGAAATCATATGCAAATATCAAAGACATGACAGATTTTTTCTGCTGTAAACTCCACTGATCTTGTGCGGGGCTGCTCAACAGGAACACCCTACAATCCCAATCACATGATTTAATTTTTTCTCCTCCCAAGTTCACCCTCCTTACTGCTCTCATTCCCTCACAAATAACAGCCAACCATCTCTTTATCCTTTCTCCATTTACCACAGTTCTGTTGACCTTATATATTTATTTGCTATTTATCATCTAGTTACCCAGGTAAGCTTTATGCTGATAAAAAATAGTGCAAAGATTTTTCTGAATGGATTTGCTGCCTGTGCAAGCACTGCACGCGCTTCGGACAAGAACTAATAAGGGCCTGGTTCTTGGGCATCCCACGATATTACAAGTTACCTTTTAAAGAACTGAATGCAGCGGACCCCTAAACACATGGTAGATGATGTGGTTTGTGGGAGCGGGTGGCAATGAGGTAGAAAACGCAGCTGGCTGGAAGGCCCATTGTTCGGTATTGAGCACATGGTGCTGAGCTGACCAGACCACAGGGAGGTCTACAGCTGATAGGATGGAGCTGCAGAGTACACCTGCTCACTGAGAAATTTTTGTTGCCATGAGGCAGTTCACCATTCCCTTTGATGGAGGCTGTCTTTAGAAAGGACTCACATTCCCCTCTGAGCACCATCCAGGAGAGGCTTGAGAAAGACATGACTGTACAGATGAGACTGCAATGATCCTTTCCCTTGGTCTCAACCGGAATAAATCTTCAGAGTATTTTTAATTAAATATTAAATTAAATATTTTAATTATAATATATAAATTTATAAATAAAATTTATAAATAAATTTATAAATAAATTTATAATATTAATGTTTTAATTAAATATTTGTATCGAATATTTGTATTAAATATTAAATATTTAGTACAGTACAGTAATACAGGATTCTTCTACTCTTAAGAGGAAGTTATAGGCAACTCCAGGGAGGGATTCATCCCATTCTAAAATAGGTTTCTGAAACCAGTAGGATGAATAGTCCTGTGGAAGCACATTTTTCTCTTCATGGACTATCTTTAGGTCAGATGCCTGCTACTTACATAGTTAAAGTTTTTTAAGAAGAAATTTACACAAAGAATTGTTTTTCATATCAGTGCAACAGTGTTTATACCAGAACTTCATATTCTGACAATTCCTAAGACATAGGTAAGCATAAAAGTAAGCATGAATTTGAAAGATAGAGGCTGTCAAAAGGAGCAATTAAAGGAAGGCAATTATATGGGAATAGATAAAAGAAAGGATGCAAAAACTGTAAATAATGGAAAACAACCTCTTGCATGAACAGGTTGTGTTTAATAATTACAAAAAACATTAAGTTACCCCTTAATGACTTGATATAATTTCAGCTTGATTAGAAAACATTTTTTTAAGTGATAGAACTAAGACATTAAAGAGCTTACTTTTCCTTTGCAAACTAGGAAGTTTACAAGAATGTTTTTTACAAAGAAAAATTGTTCATTATTTTAGTAAGGTTAGATTTAGCTACTTTCCTCATACTACATAGTCATTCATATTTCATGAATGATTACATTAAAGTGTTCAATTCAGATTGACTGGTTCTGTCACTATGTTATTCATATTAAAATACAACTTAATGCTTACTGACCACAATGAATTAAGCCTTCATTGCTCCATAGTTTGGAGTTGACCTAGATCAGCGGAACCTGAGGATCCAACTTACCTGTAAAAAAGATTCCATTAAACAAAACATTGGGAACATCTGGATTACATTGAAATTTTCAACCACAAATTGTACCTGAGTCTTGAAAGCTGGAAGTATTTAGGTTCCCCACCACCACCCCTGCTTTTGGATTATTTCTTAATTACTGTTGAACATCTTTTCATTATTGTATTCTCTCTCTGATGGAAAAAAAGTCTGCCAAATTTTTAATTTTCACCTCTATTTAGACTGAAAGAACATTTAAAACATTTGGCATTTCCAATAAAATAGTGAGATCTAATTAAGATATAAATGCTACCTTCTTATATTCATTTGCAACTGGTCTCTTTTCTGAGAAGTACAGGATAATGTAAGAGGACATAACTTGTCATTGCTGATTCTAGTTCCCTAATTCTTTGGCTTGAAACACGTAAATACTATGTTTATCAAAGTAGCAGCAACTAGTTTTTAATGATGTTGATAACATAATCATAAATTTTCTTACATCATATTTTTCTTATCATATTATAAATATACAACTGTTATTACTTTCTATGCTCCAGATCTGGAGTTTACTGTGATATATCTTAGTAAGCAGCAACATGGTGATAAGATGACAGTGAGAGGAGTCTGATGATATTTTTGTTGCTGCTGTGCCTAAGAACTCTAGTCATGAATAGGGATGTATCAAGAGAGACTGAAGCTATGTTGAATTAATCTCATCTAGATTTAGGTGCTTAAATGAGGATCTAGATTAGTAGTATAGTACTGATATTTTAGAGTCCGCCTAAGAGAAAACAATAGACTATCAGTGTAACTCCGTGCATGTAAGATCTGCTTGAATTATGAGATCCATGTGAATAGTCTATGAATAGTCTATAAACTATGTATATAAACATTTACAGGATTATTAATCTTATGCTCAAGCATCAGTAGTTCATGAATATCCCACTTTACATAAGGCTTGTGCCCATGAGAAAAATTCTCTTGATGATTTGGCTGGGTTGATGCAACCTGCTGTGTAGAGACACTTCTATTCTGATTTTATTAATTTTATTGACATTGGTAATGAGCTTTCTTAAACAAAATCAATATTAGGCATTCTTTAGCAAAACTGACAGTTCTTACACCCATGCTGTTGCAGAGAGTCCAACTTTGAAATGCAAATGAGGCCACTTTTTAAAATAAACACACACTGTAAATTTACAGATTCAGAAAATTTGGCACAAAGAGCAAAATGTTTCTCTGCACAAATCTGTGGATTTCTGTTTTCATGTGCCTGCTGAGGCTGAAAGGCAGACCCAGAGAACTCAGCTAAAACAAAGAGATAATTGTAAATCTTCCACTATAATAGGAGGTGCAGAGGTGATGAATGATTACCAAAAAAAAAAAAAAAAAGAAATTATCAGTGATAATAAAGGACAGATAAACAAAAGGAACCAAAGTCCAGTGTTATCCCATCACCTTTCCCTGTCTAGCTCCCTTTTCTATTTCTATTTAAGTTTTTTTTTAATCTTCATTAACTTTTTTCAGCAACTTCTATATTAAAAGAGGAAAAGACTGGCCTATCCCCAAAACCCCCATGTTATTTTCATGTACGACCTTGAGTTTGATGGCAAAAAAGACAGAAACAAATTCCTGATAATTCCTACAAATATTACTGTATATTACATTCTGAGATATTTGCCCTTCCATAGGTATAGGTGTCTATATTCAGATCTGAAATTATCAATGGGATACTTGTTTTTATTTTAGTTTCTGGTTTTCTTCAAGAAACAAAAAGGATTTTTTAAAAAGATTAATAAAGGTAAACTGTGGTACCTTTAACAGCAAATTCTTTCTGTACAAAACCCTATAGGTTCCTTTACGTGTGCTTAGGCATTATTTTTCCTATCCATTCAATATAAGGAACTTTTTTTGAAATAAGGTTTTGAATTGAAATAATTAAAAAAAAAATTTTTTGAAATAACTTGCACAATGTCTTCATTTAAAAATCCTTAACATTTTTTCACATTCTTCAGTTATTATGTTTTGTAATTCATTGGCTTTGTTTATCTAAAGATATTTTTAATTCCTGAGGCCTCATTTTGTCCGTCACCTTCTTAACAGATTTTTAATAAGTCCTTATGCCTTTCCACTTAAAATTCACTGTGATAATCAAAAACTTCACCTTTGCATTCTGTTGTTTTATATGTTACATTTTGTCTAGTACCAGACTTTCAGAAGAGATGGGAGAATTAGATCCAATCCATTAACTGTCTCACTTTTTTCCCCTAATTTTGTACTGATAAAGGTATTAGTAACTTATTGTTCCTGGTTCAATTAGGGTATTAAGTCAAGCACTGACAAAAACTTAAGTCTTTCTTTTCTGAAAAAAGACAACCAGTTACTTCTCATATGAATAACCTACTGTCAGTATACTTTTCATTTTCAGCCTCAGTATTTTTCATGTCAGCGGCCAATGCAATGAAATTGCTAATGCTGAGACTATGACTGTTGTTTCTGTGCTTACCATCTCTACTTAGCAAGAGCAGAAAAACACACCTGACAATGTTTTCAAGTAGTGATATCATCCGTAGGATTTAAAAGCATTTTACACAGAGTAATAGGAACATTTTCTAATGAATTACTGTATATGCAATGTTTTTAATTTTGGGGGCTTTGTTTGTTTGTTTGTTTTATTGCCTATTGATATGAATTAATAAAGCCTCAGAGTGGTTGGTGTCAGTTGCATCCTTCCAGGTCAATATATGGTAGAAATGTGGAAGATGGCTTAAAGGTTCAAAATCAAGGTTTTTGGAGACTCTGTATACTGAAGAAAAACTCCAACTGATTAAGACCACAAGGCCTTTTAGACCACAGGGCACTTATATGTGACAATGGTATTTTAACAGGTTTTTTTAATCCTTTTCTCTCATTATTCTAACAGATTCTCTCCTTAGCAATTGAGATTTGTGGAGGAATTTTTCTTCTTTCTCTGAGAGGTATTTGTCCAAAGAAAAAGCTGTTTCTTTCATAGTCTTTATGGTATGCTTTGTGAAAGGGAAGATTTTTGAATCAATACAATGTCTGATCTTCTGGCTTCCAACAGCCTGTGGAAATTCAATATGAAATTCATTTAATCATTTCTGGTGCTCAGGCAAAGTTCTTACCTCTTTCAGCTCCTGTAGAAGTAGTGCTCATCACAAAGGACACAATTTATCTAAGTATCTAGGTTGCCCAGAGAGCTGGTAGATGCTCCATCCCTGGAAACATTCAAGGTGAGGTTGGACGAGGCTCTGAGCAACCTGATCTGGTTGAAGATGTCCCTGCTCATTGCAGGGGGGATTAGACTAGATGACCTTTAAAAGTCCCTTCCAACCCAAACTATTCTATGATTCTATGATTTTTCTGGTGTCTGTTCTGCATCAGCACTGAACAGCCACTAATGATACACATTATAACATCGCATCATGCTTACCATCCTTTTTACTTATATCTTGCTTACCTCTTTTTCACAAATATTTTAAGTTTGTGTGAAGGGCTTAGTATTATAGAGTTGAGACCTGTTGGTTCATGGATTTAAATCCACTGTTCTTAGTCTGATCAAGGACACACTAACTATGCTTTTTAAAACATCATTTGTTACTTTCTCAGACCATCTCTTTTTACATCTTGGTCCAGTCCTTTTAATCACAGTTTGCAAGTATTTTAAGTTTTACCCATACAACAGTAGATGTTTTTTCCAGCTAAAGTCCAGCCAAATTTTTTTCAAAGGTGAGTCAAAATATAAATACTGAAGAATAAAAGGAAAAAATAGCTTTCCTGAAGGATCCCCAGCTGATATCAAGAATAGCTAAATATCAGTCATTGGCGATGATTAGTAAAACTCTAAAATTTTCTGTCTTATACATAGTGGTGTACAGTCTTAGTATTTTCAACATTTCTAAACACAGACCTGAATAAAAACTGTTGTTGTAATCCATCCACACTACCCTAGAGGTTCCTCTTCATGGATTTGACAGTTTTTATAACTAGCTTGTCAGTCAGAACCTGAACTTTGGTATATCTTGTTTTATGTTTGCATCTCACAGGAAATATCTTTGCCTAAATAGATTGTTGTAGATATGCTCTGATGGGAACAGTGTTAACATATTCCTCATGGTGGTTAAATATGAGATAGGCTAGTAGTTCAAAATGTGATAATTAGTATTGCCCTGGCATGCAGCATTCATTCACATAGTTCTGATAAAACCACCAGGAGCTGTGCTAGTCTTCGTAAGGATACAATCTGGTCCCATTTGCTACTTCTGTGTTTCTTTTCAAATGTTGATGTTGAAAACATAATAAAGTATCATTAGTTCTCTACCCTTCTATGTAATCTCTTTTTTCTGGAGTTTGATCATCTGTAGAAAGAGTGGCTCTACCTTTACCCGCCTTCCAAGTACCCTGTTGATAAATGTTACTTTTTTCCTCTATATTTTAATTTAACATCTTCTTCTATTTTCTCCAAAACCAGAAAATATTCCTTCTTAGTTTTATATGACTGCTTTAAGACAGTGTACTGGGTTTGGCTGGGATAGGGTTAATTTTGTTCTTGGAAGCTTTTATGGTGCTGTTTTGGATTTGTCATTAAAACAGTGTTGATAACACAGGGATGTTTTAGTTATTGCTGAGCAGCGCTTACAGAGCGTCAAGGCCTTCTCTGTTTCTCACGCTGCCCCCACCAGCGAGCAGGCTGAGGCTGCACAAGAAGCTGGGAGGGGACACAGCTGGGACAGCTGACCCCAACTGACCAAAGGGATATTCCGTACCATATGACGTCATGCTCAGCAATAAAAGCTGGGGGAAGAAAGTGGGGGACACACATTCGCAGTTATGGTGTTTATCTTTCCAAGTAACCATTACATGTGATGGAGCCCTGCTTTCCTGAAGATGGCTGAACAACTGCCTGCTGACAGGAAGTAGTGAATTAATTTCTTATTTTGCTTTGCTTGTGTGCACAGCTTTTGCTTACCTATTAAGTTGTCTTTATCCCAACCCATGAGTTTTTTCACTTTTACCCTTCTGATTGTCTTCCTCATCCCCACGGGGTGGAGGGAGGGGAGAGGTAGATAGCAAGATGCTGCGTGGTGCTTAGCTGCCTACTGGCCTACTGGGGTTAACCCACAACAGGTGATTAACTCTGATACATTTCATGTATTTCTTCCAAGTTTTTGTTTATTTCCCTCAAAACCAATTTTAAAATATCTTAGTTTCCTTCCTATACTCTTTTTCTAAGTTTCTTGTCTGAGACCTTTTCTATCCAGGTTATTGATTTTCTAATGTTGCTTTGCTATGATATGTTATATATTGGGTTGGTTTTCCTTACAATTTGATAGATGATAATGCATCATGACTTTTATTAGATCTAATAACTGTATCCAAGGAGTACAGCTATCTATATAGTTATAGCACATAGTTTTAGTCTAGTCAGTAGTACCTGACTAGTTCTTTGTCTTAACTTAGAATAATTTCTTATTTTTAATGAAGAAATCTTCATGTCATTTCTGCTGCTTACATTTTCTCTGAGTTCTTCTTGAATCACTCTCATCTCTTCAATGATTTTCAGAAAAACACTTTTTCATTTTAAAGTACTGATCTCTACATATTCTGGGGTTGTTTTGAAAGAAAGCTTGAGATTCACACTCTGTGAACACAGCCATTGCCTGGGGCAGAATTTTCGGTGTAGATTGATTGCTTGAGTTTTAATTTCCTTGCTTTTCTTTTTGCTGAGTACATTACCATATCTCTGGTTTCCTTTTTTTGCTTGCTTTGGTATCCCTATGTTTGCGTAAATCCAGCTATAAAGCATACGAGCTGGTTTGTGTTCATCTTTCAATCAAAATAAGTTAGTTAGAAAAAACACCTTAGATTTCATTTATCATCTATCAAGAACTTCATGAAGATGCTTGCTATCTGTTTGAGTACAGAGAATGAATGAAAAGGCATTCCACCTTCCAGTCCATAGGACTAATTGCATTAATGGTTATGTTATGTTTCTAAGTGATCTCTGTAGGGGTTTTATTATACATCATAAGATGATCTCTGAAAAGATAACAAACAAAGAAGAAGAAAAAAACACCAAACATTTAAACAAAAATGAAGAAAAATAACATAAAATGAGGAAAACAAAAGTAATAGACAATTACTCCAAGCTTAGGATAAATTTTAGTTTCTTGTAAATGAAAACTACCAATATGCACAAGATTGTTCTTGGTTTTTGGATTTTGGTTTGTTTTGTTTTCTTTTTTTTTTCCCTCAAAACCTTGATGACCTTCTATTTAAAAGTTTGAATAGCTTGATATCATGTATTTGGAATATCATCCACTATATGTCTTTACACTGAAAAGCAAACTAAGAGACCAGTGATTCTCAGGAATTATTGCAAAAATTTCTGAAACAAAAGTAATCTTGGTGAGTTCAATAGGGCTGTCCTTAACTCAAATTTAAGAATTTGAAGAATGAGTGGCCAAAGATCATGGTGATTTATAATGATCAAGAGGATTTTAGGTATTAAGAAAAGTATTTAGAACCAGGATAGAATACTGGAAGAAGAAAGATGAACAAAAATTTGGTAAACGTGGTAATGATGCTGAGAGATGAAAGACTGAACAACAAGAGGTAGAGCTGCAGTGGATTCTGAACACAAGAGAAGGTTTGAACTTCTTTTCATGAAGAACAAGGCAGGAGGAAGGCAGAAGTTAGAGCAGGATCTGGGAGTGGATGTGCACAGGAAAGGAACAGAAGCATCCTAGGTGAGCATGGTCTGTGGGTCCGAGTGGCAATGTCAATGTTTCTATCACCAGCATAGATCGATATCAAAACAGGGAGTGTGGAGATCTTGGCAGAGGAAACAGAAAGCTCAGATTTGACCACGTTATGTTTAAAGTGTGGAGAGAACAGTATTACATTTTCTGGTGAAAAAAATATAAGGATACCAAAGGCTATACAGTAATCATGCAGGAACACTGTACGTAGAGAAAGGGTATGGGTGGTCAGTATAATAAACTGTTTCATAAGACAGAGATCTCTTTTTAATTATGCTAATATATCATGCCTAAGACACTCGCCTATTGCAGGAGGCATAACACTATCACAGAATCAATTAAAGTATCTATCTAAAATAAAATTAATTTAATAAAAAAACCTACACTAATTTCAAATTAGTTTAAATAAAAAGCCTTACACTTATTTCAAAAGTATTGGAGATACTAAAAAATGTTTCTTCTAGCCTGTGGTAAAGTCATTAAACAACTTCTTCACAGTTACAGCCTAGTGATTTTGTGGAAGATTTAAAAAAAATATTAGTTTCATTTCTCCATTTATAGCTTTGTTCTAGAAGTGCATTAATGTCAATTGTGGTACTATTTTCACCTTTTGCTACAATCTTTTATAAGATAGTGAAATACTATAGCAGAATGGCAATAAATCACTACCTATGCACTCATGCTACAAATAAATAGTAATGTTTTACAAACCTTTCTTTTAGTTTCCTACATTGTCTGTAAAGCTTAGATGACATACCAGAACTTGTGTTATCACTAAAAGCTCTAATCAGGAGTAGAGAAAACTTTCAAGACAAGCAGATGGCAGTTTCATTGATGATTTTGTGGACTTCGTTCTTTTCATTCATTCTGCCTGAAGAAAGCTTACATAATTTTATTTCAATTTCTCAAAAGTGTTTCATAAAAAATGCATTCTTGATAAAATATATATTTTTCTCCCATGTCATATGCATCTGTGAAAGGGCTAAGCCCCTGACAATCCCCGACTCGGACCTTACTGTGAGACATAAAAGCTTTACTTGCATATTTTTTTAGCTTCACTTGCATCCTTGTTCTCTTATGTTTTCTTCCCCTGCAAGGGTAGTTTTAGTTATTTGCTGAGCAGAGTAGATAAATAGGATAGATATTTTGAAGAATGTAACTCCTTGTCTGGCACAATTAAAACAGACCTTGAGCAAGCTCGTTGGACTTCCTGTGTAAAGCACTGATAACATAGACTCAGGACACCTGTGCGGAGATGAGCACTCAAGGAACTGGTTTTGTAGCATTCCAAGGCCGAAGGACTGATGAGCTAATTCAGTGACCGTATATGGACAAAGGAGGCCCAAAGTTCAATTAGCGGACAAGTGAGGAAGACTATCAGAGACCACCGGAGGACCCTCGAAGACCACCAAAGAGGACGACTACGCATGCGGATTGGACTTTTGCATATGTTAATGAGTTCCAGGAAATCTCATGTTTATGTAGATGAATTTTCAGAAATCCTATGAATATGTATGACTTTGTAGTATATAGTCTTCGGAGGTTTGCCACATTGTTGGAGCACTCATGGTGGAACGATCCCAAGTGCTGCCCAGCACTGTAATAAAAGATGTATGCTTAATAGTAACTTTGTTGCTATTGAATTTTATTTCAGGAACTCTCTGAATACTTCGTTTCCTCCTATCGGGAGGTTCGGACTTTGAAGAATAGTATCCGTGAATTTTTGTTTCATCTGTCAAGATCCTAGTTAGCTGTAGACCTTTTTTTCTGATGTGACCTCTTTATTATCTGACAAAACTCTGTGTGTGTCACTATTAAATGATCAGAAAACACCCTGCCTTATTTGTGACTGTGTAATACTCCCTGTATGTAAAGATCTTACAACAGCTAGAAGTGCCATAGTTTAAGACAAAAGTGGTAGTGTGGAGAATAAGCGGATAAAGACACCAAAACAGTTTAATCACAGGTCTATGTAATTTTACAAATCACAGGACTTGCCTGTCCTGTTGGAGATATGATGCAGTCCAGAAGTTTTGTGCAGGTTAGCACAGTGGTTCCTCGTACCACTTCCCTGTCCCACGGGAGATACGAAGTGTTCCATGAGAAAAGTCTGGTAGGTCAGCACAGCTCTTCCAGCCATGTGGTCCAGGGCCAGGGCTTTGGGTTCCCCTGGGGTCTTTTGTTCTTTGTTTCTCTCTTCTCCAGTCTCCAGGGCTATCTCTTGGGCTCCTCCCCCTGGCAGCTCTCTCATATATCCCTGAAATCTCTCCACGTGTGACTCTGGACACCCTCAGCTACAGGATTGGGTAGAAAATAATCTGTTCTTGACTGACCTGTGTTGCCTGACAGCTGGCTGTTGCCATCTCTGGAGCTCACAGTCTGCTCCTCTGGAAGCTTCCCAGCAAGTTTACAACTTTCACAGTGATCAACAGGTTGTTTACACTCAAAATACTCCTCCATTCCCCTTAGGGCTAACTGCAGTTCCTATGCTAATGCTATTATCAGCCAAGCACAATCCATGCTAAATGCCACATAAAAGTCTCAGCCCATAAAGAGCTTATTCTTGTGAATGTTACTGACTTCAGCCATTCTTATGCATATATTTTAAGGACTTGACCCTAAAAAATATACTCGTTTTTGAATGATAGCATAAGGGAACTTTAAGAAAACAAGGCAGTATCTCAGTGTTGTATTATTAATGACGAGGAATCTCAAAACTTCTGGAGACTGTACAGATAGATTTACAGTTGTTTATTAAATGTCTATCAAATCACTCATTGCTTTGAGGTTCTTTCAGGACAGTCATAACAATCTTGGACCCTGAGCACAAACTTCAGGATGAAAATCCAGTAGATTTTCATGTCATACTCTTCATTTTATGACTTTAAAGAGAAAAACTTAACAGCTTTCTCCTCTAGAAATTATTATAACCAACTGGCCTGCACAGGTTTTGCTGATTATAAATCAGTAGTTTGTTTTCTTGATTACACTGGAGAAGAAATAGTATAGCCATAGTTTTGCCTCTGTAGTGCTAACAAGAATAAAAAGGAGTAACGATTTGTTCTTGCCACTTAAGTCAGTAGAGGTCATTTTAAGTACCTTGAGAACTGCAGTTAAAACGGCAAGCTATAGTGCATCAGTTACAAAGTCTGATTTGTAACTGAGCTTCTGGAGAAATACAAAATTGGGTTAACTCAAGGAAGCTTTCATCAGGCATCCTTAAAAGTAATCCTTAGAATATGTATTTTTTTAATAAGATTGACTCTTTCAGGAAAAGAGTTTTAGATCAGAATCTTTTACTTTGGAACAGTATTTGCGGTAATGCAAAAAGTGTGAAATTAATATAATCTGTGAATTCCTACAGGTAAGGCTGATACATTTAACTAGAGCTCATTTTTAGCCTTTTGTTATGGAAACCTGGGTTTGTTACACACACAGGACCTCATTTTTAAAATCATTACTCAAATTAATACCATTGCACTTGTTTTGTTTTCTGAGATATTTTTCACTAAGGTTATTAAAACACACATTCTGTCATGTTGTACGGATGCATTATGGCTGTATGTTCTGGCATTAAATATAATCTGGAATGTTCCATATAAATAGCAGTCTATTTTGTTGGGGGGAAAAAAAAAAAAAGAAGAAAGAAAAGAAAACCTACCAAAACCCTCTGAAACCTCTGAAGTTTGATTCTTCTGTAGAGGCTTTGGATTCTGATAGGCAGATCTTTGCCTTATTTTCAATCTTTGGCAATTTCTCATCAGAGGATAACCATAATGTAGACAATACAATTGGGGGTGGTGGTGGTGGTGGTGGTGGTGGCATGTCAAACCTGCCTATAGAATGTGTTCTCCTAAAACAATACTTTTTATCCAGGGAGGAGAAATTTCAATGTTGTATAAAATAGTTCTTTAATTATTTGAAGAAGAAATGAAAGAACATTTGAGTACTACAGAATAACACTGAAGGGTGTACACAGATAAAATTCAAGGCTGTATGAACAGTTCTTCATTTGCAGTAAGTGTGTTGGTTTTGTGCTTTTTTTCCCCTTTTTTTCTTATGTTACTTGCTGTTCAATGTTTTCTTTCAATTATTGCTGCCTACAGGAGACCAGCTTATCCAAGCCAATAGCTTTGCTAGAACAAATTGAATAATAAGTTTTCAGGGAAAAAGATGGTTTGACCCAACCCTTTTTTCCCTTCAGAGGAGTAAACTAGATTTTAAAAAAACAGCAAAATAACAAGAAGAAAATCTTCTCTGATCAACATTTGGAATCTGTCTAGAGGAATAGATATGTCTCTCTCCTGTAATAATGAACTATGTGTGTAATTGTCAAACAGTAATTAATTTGTGCTTAAAGGGCTGAAAAATGAAACGTGCATGCAGAATGGATGATATGCCCAAATTACAGAGGAAGCCCGTGATAGAGACTTGAGTTGAATCTAGGTCTCCTGAATCCAAACCTTGTGCCTAATACAATGACTGACTTGCACAAATGAACTGAATGACAGTTGTGCCTAATTTCTTTACTTCAGTACTCTTATTTTCTTCCTGTATTCCCACATTAGCTGTCATGAAAAATTCCTTTTCTGTGTATAATATATATAAACATATATATAATATAGGCAAACAAATATCTGACCATAACTGAGTAGATAGAGCTCTTTTATTTTTCTACCAACATATTTCTGGTGTTTACTGACAAAATGCAGATAAGTAAAGATATATTTCAATACTCTATATTAAAATTGTGATTACAGAAATCATGGTTCTGTGTTTATTTTATTTTATTTTATAAAAGTATATACAAAACTTAGGATTTATTGCATTTGGATGGGTCTGTCATTCTGGTTACTTCATGTCTCAGCTTCTTTATGGCAAGGTGCAAATTAACACAAATTATTAATTATAACTATACTATTAATGCAAATAGTGGGTTTGTACTACATTTATAAAATCAGGTTTGGGAATACGTGGGTTATTGAGGTCATTGCATGCATAATGTCATAAAGTGATCAGGAAACCAAGTTACATGTAACTAATTTGTTTCACTGTATTAAAGCTGAAGTATTACAACGCAGACAAATATATATGATACTTTTGGCAATGGAAAAGTGAGTTTCTTTGCCAACATTAATCAAATTTTAGTCACAACCTTTTATAAACTAGCATCCTTGTATACAGTCCAAACAGTTTGTCTTTTTTTATTGGCAATATTTTCTCAATAAATTAATGTTATATAACATCCAAGGTGATGTGGAATTATTGGCTGTAGCCTGTTGAGTTACAGCTCTGTTATTTGGTATAGCTTATTAAAGATTAATAGCAGAGGCATTTTCTCTTCTTAGACCACAGTTCAGTAGTTAAATCATGCCAACAAAAATGCATTTTTAAGTAAAGGTAACATACCACTTCACATATATTTTCCATTCAGAGCATGCTCTTGAACAAAAGGTGAATTAATTATTCATGTGATCCTGATGTGAAACTGCTTCTATTCTCTATCATAGAGATTAACTAGTTCATGCTTTGTAATGCCAGGTTCATTTAGTGTGAGCTTTCCCTGCTTGTCTATTTCTTTTTCACTCACTACTGCATGCTAAATTCTCAAGCAGATTTCCAAACCTCTGTGAAGTCCAAGACTATGACAGTACAAATTCCTCCTAATAACATTTAGTTCAGATTATGTATATATATGTGTCAGATATATATAATATGGTATCGTGGTTTAACCCCAGTCGGTAATTAAGCACCATACAGCCCCTCACTCACCCTCTTCTCTGCCCCCCGGTGGGATCAATGGAAAAAAAGAAGTAAAACCCATGTGTTGAGGCAAAGGCAGTTTAATAGGACAGCAGAGGAAAAGAAAGTAATAATAATAATAATGATAAAAGAATATACAAAACAAGTGATGCACAGTGCAATTGCTCATCACCCACTGAGAAATGCCCAGCCAGTTCCCGAGCAGCAGTCCCTTCCCCCAGCCAGCTCCCCCCAGTTTATACACTGAGCATGACATCACATGGTATGGAATAGCCCTTTGGGCAGTTTGGGTCAGCTGTCCTGGCTGTGCTCCCTCCCAGCTTCTTGTGCACCTGGCAGAGCATGGGAAACTAAAAAGTCCTTGACTAGTGTAAACACTACTTAGCAACAACTAAACCATCAGTGTGTTATCAGTATTATTCTCCTCCTAAATCCAAAACACAACACTATACCAGCTATTAGGAAGAAAATTAACTCTATTCCAGCTGAAACCAGGACGTATGGAAAGTTCCTGAGCTGCTAGGTATTGATTCAGGGTCTGGATTACTTTAAAAGTGCAGGAATATACAGGCAGCTGACTCATCACAGTTGCTCAATAATAATACTATATTCAGTTGGAACTCTGCTGCTTTCTAATTAAGTATCCACTATCTGATCCAGCGATTGCATTCACTGGAACACAGTAGATCTTGGCTCAGCTTTAAAGTTCTAATGAAGAGGAATATAAAATATTCATCTATTTCTCTGAATCACTCTGCTTCAGCAATTAGTACTCTTTCAGGTGGAAAAGAGCTGTTTTCTTTCATTGCAAATCCCTTTCTCACAATTTTCTGTTTTACAGAGAACACTGCACACAGGTGTCACAGGTATATCTGCCAAGATTTAAGTACTTTGGAATATGCACAAGTGATTTTTATATGGATTGCTACTCATGACAATGACAACCATTTTATTTCCCACCCTTTGAGTGATTCATCTGATTCCAGGCTTCCTGCTTGCATGCTTGGAATGTGTAGCCTGAGGTTGCATTGGATTTCCAGTTGCTGATTCCCACTTTTCAGAAGACCCCCCCATCCCCACCATAACTTGTCACCTGATGTCATCTGACATGCATGTCATTCAGTAGAGAAATTCTGGAGCTGTGCAGATGAGGGAGGAGACTTCTTGGGTGCACCTCATCAAATGTTTCTAAATAATATATTATATGTATAAATTACTAAAAATATGTGACTATTTTGCATGGAACTACATCAGATCTTTCATTCAGAGCTCAAACACAATGACCAGGTCTGGTCCACAGTGTTTTCTTTGAATGGCCAATTACTAAAATGGTGTGAGGAATGGAGAGAGAAGAGAGACAAATGTGTAAGTGTTGAAAAAAAGCATGTGAGAAAAGAATAAAACCTACAGCTATTACTGGTGCTTCTACCTCTAAAAAAGGTGACTTTTTCCATGATGACTTTAGGGGAATATAGCCATACCTTCTCTGTATCATTAGGCAGCACATGAAAGGAGAACACTTCTTTTGCATTCTTTGAAGAGTGAGAAAGGGTTTAATCTAAGACATAACTCTTAAAAGGTGGAAGACACCTTTAGGTTGAATCAACCACAGTTTCTTCCAGTGTTTTCTGCTGTATCACCTCCTCGTCCCTGTGAGACCTCATATGGCCTCAGTCTTCATCTGTCTTTAGAGTGTGAAGAGTAGGGTGAATAATACTTTGTATGACACAGACTTAGGGTGCAGGTTAGAAACAAGGCAGTATCATGGTTAATAGTACAGAAATAGCAGCAATAACTAAAGAAAAAGCTTGCAAAATGCAGGCATGCTTAAAATTACAGAAAATACTATATTGCTGTGGGTTGCTTTGTGGTAATGGCTTCCAGATCCATGATTTTCTCACTAATTCTGTCTCCTAACCACATAACCACTCTTGAGATCCTACTTTTAACGATTTACTTTGAACCTTCAGTGTTGGATTGCAGCAATTCTCTGTTACTCTCTTTGCTACTGAAATCCCTTTTCCTATTCTAATTGCTTCTGTGCCAGAGGAGGACAGGAACTGAGATGTAGAAAAGCTCATAGAAAGTCAGCTCCTCATGGGACAAGACCACCCTTTCCTGGGAATTTGTGGCTGAGCTCACTTTGGTCTTTAATTTAAGGGTTTTCACTGTTTCATTCTTACATCAATACAGCCCCAGTAATGGACCTACAGACAATGAAAGTAACACTAACATTTTAAAATTTTTCCCCTAAAATATACATGAATTTAAAACAAAATAACCCCTTAACTTTGTAGAACAATAATCATAGAGTCTTAGAATCACAGAAACACAGAATCATAGAATAGTTTGGGTCGGAAGGGACCTTAAAGATCCTCTAGTTCCAACTCCCCTGCCATGGGCAGGGACATCTTTCACTAGATCAGGTTGCTCAAAGCCCCATTCAACCTGATCTAGAACACTTCCAATGATGGGGCATCCACAGTTTCTCTGGGCAAACCTGTTCAAGTGCATCACCATCCTCATTGTAAAAAATTGCTTCCATATGTCCAATCTAAATCTAAGTTATTTCAGTTTAAAACCATTGCCCCTTGTTCTGTCACTATGGGCCTTGGTAAAAAGTCTCTCCCCATCTTTCTTATAAACCCCCTCTAAGTAATGAAAGGCTGCAATAAGGTCTCTCCAAGCCTTCTCTTCTCCAGGCTTCTGCCTCTCTGTCTTTCCTCATTGGATAAGTGTTCCAGCCCTCTGATCCTTTTCTTGGCCCTCTTCTGGACCCACTCTAACAGGTCCAGATCTTTCTTGTACTGGGGACCCCAGAGCTGAACACAGTACTTCAGGTGGGGTCTCAGTGGAGTGCAGTAGAAGGGGAGAATCACCTCCCCGACCTGCTGGCCACGCTTCTTTTGATGCAGCCCGGGATACGGTTGGCTCTCT
Organism: Pelecanus crispus; assembly: GCF_030463565.1. Classification (NCBI taxonomy): domain Eukaryota; kingdom Metazoa; phylum Chordata; class Aves; order Pelecaniformes; family Pelecanidae; genus Pelecanus; species Pelecanus crispus. The sequence continues at coordinate 24,603,743 of NC_134643.1, forward strand.
GGGCTGCAAGCGCACATTGTTGGCTCATCCACCAGTATCCCCAAGTTCTTCTCTGCAGGGCTACTCTCAGTCCAGTCATCCCCCACTATGTATTGATATTGGGGATTGCCCCATCCCAGGTGCAGGACCTTGCACTTGGACTTGTTGAACTTCATGAGGTTCACATGGGCCCACTCCTCAAGCCTGTCAAGGTCCCTCTGTATGGTATCCCTTCCCTCAAGTCAATCAACCACACCACTCAGCTTGGTGTCATCCATAAATTTGCTGAGGGTGCACTCAACCCCACTGTCTGTGTCATTGTTGAAGATATTAAATAGCATTTGTACTAGTACAGACCCTTGAGGACACCAGTTGTTATTGGTTTTGACTTCGACATTGAGCCATTGACTGTAACTCTCTGGATGTGGTCATCCAGTTAATTCCTTATCCAACTAACAGTCCACCCATCAAACCCATATCTCTCCAGTTTAGCAGCAAGAATATTGTGGGGGACAATATCAAAGGACAATATCAATTAACTCTTCCCGTGTCCACTTCATTGTAGAAAGCCACTAGATTAGGCACCATTTGCCCTTGGTGAAGCCATGTTGGCTGTGTCTAATTACCTCCATGTCTTCTACATGCCTTGACATATCTTCCAGGAGGATCTGTTCTATAATCTTACTGGGCACTGAGGTGAAGCTGACTGGTCAGTAGTTCCCAGGGTCCTTCTTTTTAAACTTTTTAAAAATGGGTGCGATATTCCCTTTTCTTTAGTAACTGGGGGCTTAACAGGGCTATTTAAATGCAGATCTGTTTTGCTTCCTGTCATGCAAAAACTAATAATTTGGATAAAATACAGGTTTTATGTAGTGGGAAAATGAGTACTGATAGAAAGGTATAGCTTCAAATACTCACCTAGTGCAGCAATAAGCTCAGCTGAGTTTTACATGATTTACGGTCTACTTAGCCTAAGAAAGCAGGCCAGAAAACCAATGACAGTGGCCATCTAATGGAGAGAGAACATAAAGAACAGAGAGGGTGCCCTTTCATTGTTATATTCCAAATAAGATACCCAGATACTCAGGTCTGCAGAGAGTATCAGAACAGTCTGAGAAGTTCAAACCTGTCACAGTCACGGGGTGTGCATGGCACTTTTCATAGTCTTAACTGAATATTAGGAAAAAAATAATGGTATTAGACTAGCCTACTGATAAAGGGTCCTGGATGAGAGTAAAAAATCTACATTAATTTTTTTTATATATACTTTATTTCTCATTGATCATCTGGTTAATTGTTGGCTGGCATAAAATTTAAACATACCTCTGTGATCCTAATACTGGAAATAAGTGAAGAAATTAGAAATTACCATTAAAAGGAAACTAAAAAAACAACCCCAACAACCCTTTCTAATATAACCAGCTAACCATTAGAACCACTAAATCAATTATTTACTCAGAGCAGGAGGCAGAAAAGGTAGTCACTATTTCTTGTGTTATAAAGGCAAAAATTCTGCAAAAAAAGATTTCTTTTGATTTAACTAAAATGTTATCCTACTAGTTATAAGCACTTCTGGCATGCTCTGGAGAAGAAAATACAAGAAATTAAAAAGCAGAGAAGACAGGAGGTAGATTCAGAAACAAGGAAGAAGAATATAATTTCTTACCTCAGATTTTCACCTCCTCCCTTCAGTGAACCTAATCTTAGTGAAATGAATAGAATATGAAGCTGAAGAAAGTTTATAATCAAGATATATATTTCTGCAGGAAACATATTTGGGCAGGCAGTTACACCACCTATTTCAGGTACTTTCTCTAGGTGCGACAAACTCAAAAACTGTTCTCCTACATTATTCTGTTCTGGTCAGTAGAGAAAGACGCTCCTCCCAGAGGTCAAGCAATATCCCCAGTCTGGAGGAATGTTTTCAATCATCAGCAAGATACAGATGCTCAAAGCACAGAAGTTACTGTTAGGAGCCAATGTATAGGGGATGTGAACACCATTTTTCCTTATGTTAGAGGTATTTTCATGATCAAAGCAAGCAGGTAGCATGTTGAGGGGAATTATCATCATTTTGTCATCTCTGCTTCTTCAGTGTAAAATGAGTGTAAAGGAGGTATAGCTATTCAGTGTTCTCTTTCTCTTTAAGAAATTGATGCACTCAGGAAAAATCCAGTTTCTGTCTTTTACCTTAATCATCCCAACTGCAATTGCAGAGTTAGAACAGTATTTTTGAAGCAGAAAATATTATACAACTTTCCATTATCTAGACTTTCAGCCATATATTTCAAAAAACAACCAACCAAACAAAATTCCCATGTTATAGAATCACAGGTTTGATATTGCACATATGACCAGGTATTGGAGCCCATGAAAGGCTTTTTAATGGGGAGTGAATACCTGTAATGCTAAACCCTGCTGTGCAAAGGGCACAATCTCACGTCTAAGTAAAACACTGTGATTCCATCCAAATCAATAAACACAGAGTAATGTTCTTCAGATCAGTTACTTGTATTTCTGTGGTAGTTAAAACAATTACAAGAAATAGAAAAAGTATATGGAACAATGTTTGCTTTACAGTATTGAATTTCCTGCCTGATGGAGCTTGAAAGTATATGTGCACAAGTTCCTGCTATGTTCCACCAAAACTGTGAAGGAGCAAATATATTGACGTTACTGATGAATAAGTAAATACACAAACACACATATACAGCATAACAGTGGATGTGTCACTCACTGCCTGTTTTGTGGTTACAGATAGCATGTTCCTGTGTGTTAGGAATTTGATATATAAGTTAAATGAATACTTGTGTCTGCTCTTATCTCAGGCTGTGGCAAGACTCAAAGCTGTCTGTCAGGAGAAATAGATCTACTAATGAAAAGGGGTCAGGGAAGACTACTTAATGCATAGCAGCAAAATTGATTGTAGAAAAAGCCCTACCATTCTCTCCTGGCCAGATTCTTCAAGCTTCACTCAAGATGAGAAATGCTTGCTCACCTGAGTCTGTTAAAGTCTATGCAGACATTTGTGCAGGGCCTTGAAAGCAACAATCTTGGAAAACTAAACTTAGTAGAGTAGTAAAGGTTTGCCAGCAAGGGGATTTGGAGAGAGGAATGAATAGTAAAAGTCAGCAGGCAAGGAAGATAATGTTGGCTGCAGCTTTATAGATAGATTACCAAGCTGGTCCGAGTAGCTGGCTAACACTCAGTCAGGAAGGATTGCTTCTGCTAGGAGGATGAACTGGTTACATACCAAAGATGTATTCCCTGCTTACATAGGCTTGTTTATTTGCAACAGGAATATGAGCCCAATTACTCTTTTCCTAGTTGCAACTGAAATAAAAGAAGACACAAGTTCTTTGCTCCCCAATCTGAGAGGCAGAGAACTGTTTACCTAAAAAGCTTTGCCCCTCTGAACACTGACACTGACAGTTACTTCTTCAGGTCTTTCCCAGCTTCCTGCATCTAAAACCCAACTTTTTGCCATCCAAATGCCTAACGTCTGCAACTTTAAACAGGCAAGCATCTCACTTGGTAGGTGAGATAGGTATATAGAGAGGCAGTATTTAGAGCATTAAAAGAGACACAGATCACACCATGTCCACTGCGTAAAACTAAGCAGGCAGTGCATTTAGAAGTATGCATGCTGACTACTCACTAAGAAATGAATTTTTAAATTCAGGATGCTTAGCCCTCATTTACCTAGAAGTAGTGACATAACTTTTTACATTTGTCACATGTTCACAACTATGTTAAAAATCGGGACAGTTAGAATTGACACAAATTAATCTATTGATATGTCCAAAGCCTGTGTTCAAACTAAGTCTGATCTGCTGTTTGTCTTGGATGATTATTCCATTGCTTCCAGCTATCTTTGATACATAAAAAGACTTAATTGTTCCTTTCATTCAGCGTGAAACTGTTTGACAAACCCGTTAGCTTCAACAAACTCTGTGACTGTCTTTTGGACACTGACTCACTTGCTGGCAGCAATTAGGACTCCCAAAAGGTACCTGGCCTAAGCCAAACCCCCAAGAGTTTCATAAGGTGAAAAAAGAAGGTCCTGAGATTTATTTTGCTGCAATGAAGCTTAGGATTTCCTGAAAAACAAATAAATCTAAAATAGTTGAAGCCTGTGTTCCTTCACTCCGATGAAGCTGCTATTCTGTGTTAAGCACCTGATTTGAACAGAGGAATCTGGAGTGTATCTCCTTACTCTTTCACCTCCCTCAATTAAGTGAAATTTTCCCATTATCAATGAATTTGCATTCATTTTTTTTCAAGTTCCTTTTGGTAGAAATAGTTACATGCTTATTAGGTTGGAGAAAGAGGCAGGAAAACTGATGGTCAAGTCCATTGTTTGGGCTACATATCTGCATTTATGTATTTGCTTAGAATGAATACAGAATCCATAGGTTAATTCTGCTGTTTCTCTATCAATTTGAGCAGACATAATGCCTTAGACCCAAAATCTTCCCTTTGAAAGCTTTTAAGTCCAATATATACGACTGTAAAGTTGTTTCCTCTTTAAAAATTTTGACTAGTTTTATACATATTGGAGAAAAATGTAATGAGAACTAGACAGAAAAAGATAAAATGAGAAGGAATAGCAATAATAATCTCATCAAATTAAGGTTTATAAAACTCAGGTAGAACCTCTTAGTAAATGGAAAAAAATAAAAATTTCTGCATCATAATTCTTAGCATCATATATTACGTGTGTTAATAGATCAGATTAATCTAATCCTAATTTCTTTCCATTGAAAGATTATTTCTTATTACTGACTAAAAAGGGAGTAACTAGAATGGATATACAGCCCTATGTAAGATAAGTAGTGCCTGAGATGTCTACAATCCAGTGAGCTTGATCCTCAAAACATGAATGGCAGTGAAGATTGCTTTGGCTATCTGTGGGTAAAAGAAGTGGGACACAAGTTTTGGTACAGAGAAAAAGATTGTGTGTGTGAAGGAAAAGAGAGATTAAGGTCTAAGAGAGTATACAGTAATTAATTATTACTACACTGGCAACAATGATGAGGTGAAATAAAAAAGATTGTTCTGTTTATAGTGAACTTGAATTGTTTACAGACCAACTTAATTCTGACATTAATGTAAAAGGAGTGAAGAAATATATCAGACATAGAGAAAATAATTTACTTTCATGTTTGTGTTTAAACCTTATAGAGAGATCCCTAAACACAGATTGCTGTAGTACAACTCCTTCTGTAGCTGTGTAGGGGCTGGGAGTAAGGTTCTTTTCTCTCTCTCTCCTGTTGCATAGATCAAGCTCTTAAATGATGTTACAGTATTCTTTGAAAATACTAAAATATATTCAGTGTTATGAGCAAATATCAAAATAAGTACTTAGCTACAGTACACCCAACACAAAACTAAGTGCTCTTAAAGTCTTGTGTGGGTTAAGTTCTATAAGAATACTATAAACAGCGTTTTTTCAGGGCTGTTTCAAAACTGTGTTCACTATTCAACATTCTTTTTCTTCTTCTTCTTTTTTTTTTTTTTTTTTATTTTCAGTGAGTAGGGCCTGGTGTGTATAATATTTAAAGCTTCACTCTTAGCATTAAAAAACCAGGCAGTTGTCCAAATTCACTGAAGTAAGAACCATCAAAACATTTTGAATGCATTCACTAAGGCACCCTGGGAAATCTGGCAAAAGGCTGTAAATAAAATTAACAAAGCAACCATTGTGTTTGAAAAGTGTTAACATTTATGTAGAGCACACAATACAATAAAATAGTTCAGCAGTTGAAATGATTGCTTGGAATTAACAGTAATAACCACATATAACAACTGCCAATTATCTACTTTCTGCAATACCTGCAATATTAATAGATTAAAAATTACTAAATTATGGTGCTGAAAAACTTTTAAAATCAATAGCTTTTGCAGGTTTCATTTTAAAATAAAGACCATATGTAAAGGTGGAAGGAAATGATTAAAATATAAAAATAATTTACTGGTCTTGAGGTAGGCTATAACACAATTAATAGGCTTCTATTTCCTCCATTAAACAACAAAGGACCAGTGTTTTCCATGCAGAATCCTAAGGTCACTTGCATAGCAAAATTTTCTTTAAAATCATGTTCATACTAAGTTAAAGACAATGAGTCAGGCAGTTCATGGCATCACTGGATGAACAAGCTTATTTGACAGCTGAGGGGTGATAAGCATTGAACACACATCAACACATTATCAGAAGAATTGGTAGAAATACTTCTTGCATCTATTGTAAAATATGTAATCAGTGTTTGGCTACAAAGAACGCTGTAGACAGTGTTGGAAAAAAATCCCATTTTGATAGTGAGCTGAATTTGGGGACTGAGGAGATAAGGACAAGTTTTTTTATTATATCTTGTATTTTGGCACAGGGTCATGGTTTGTGTCTATTTCTATCACAACAGCAAGTATATTTCATTAATGTCACAAAAAAGCAGTGGATATAACAGCTTCCAAAAGGAAAGATATCTACACTGTTTAAAGGCTTGATGAAATATATAGCTGCTGTTCATTCAGTACATGGTAGCTTCAAAGTGGAACTGACAGTAATAAAAAGAAATAGATTCTATGACTTTCAACCCTGTTTTATAACTAAAGCTTTTTGAACACACTTACCTCTCCATATTACGCAATTTAAGTGAATGCTTGAAAAATTGAAGTTCTCTGGTAAACATGTTTAGTAGGAAGACAACTTTAAATGTCATGTACATGGGAAATTATATAGTGAAAACACACCCAGATGTGATCATGAATCATAGTATATGGTATAAGCACCAGAAACAAATGATACAATGTGATTCCAGGTCATCAGTCACAGCTAAGCTATAACTTTCAAAATAATGTCCAGAGTTGAATATTCGAAACAGCCAGAGAGCTAAACCACAAAGAATTCAAAACATTAAATCATCTGGGGAAGCCTACATGATCTTTTGAACATTAAATAGTAAGACATACAAATCTAGTAAGTTTGCCAAGCAGCACTTTAGTGGTGGTCCTTTGCGATCTTTCCCAGCACATTTACATCTGGGAGTAGATAAACTGTGACAGGCTAAACAGTTGGTTGTGGAAGAAGTCACACTCTCAGCATCTGATGTGTTGCAGAAAAGAAATATTCCCAAATCCCAAGTCTAATGGAGACTGAAGTGATCTGGTTTTGTCTTTTCCATTTACCTTTGTTGTAGCTGCCACCACATTGTGAGATTGTTCCAAATGGTTCATACTGACAGCCAGTGAGAGAATCAAATCTTTCTCTTTAGAGGACGAAATTGTTCATATCAGCCAGTAGTTGATCTGTGAGGACTGAACTACAACAGTTTTGTAGATAAACTTTAGAGATCTGGCCCTTTTTTTTTTTTTTTACCTTCCATAAGAGAGAAATTTAAAATATAAGCACCAACACAGACACATGCACATGCACATGCACATGTAGAATGGTATTTATCTTAAAATTTTTGCTTCTAAGTAGTGGCTTCTGATCAGTAGAAATATCACTCCAGTCTATATAGGAGATGGAGAGAAATAGCTCCTCCTAGCATATGACTAAGAAACACCTGATCCACTCCGACTTCAAATGATGTCTTAAGTATGAGCTTAGATGAAGACAGATTTATCTGATAAGGTATACTCAACCACTAAGAGCCAAAGATGATGAACAAAAGTGTCTCTTGAAATCAATGTTGTCCAAGTCAATAAAAAACATACACTGAAGACATGAGAAGATTAAAACAGCACATGGAAACATATACTCACTATTATATCATGGAATTTATCATAGTAATTTAGATTCTGACTTGCTGACTCTTACACCTTTCTCACAGTGAGTAGGATTATTATGTAAACACTCATGAGAGCGCTTATGGAAAATAGATGCTGTTCAATGTGATTAGGTGTATAAAAGCTGGCTCTTAAAAATAATTAATGTCAATAACACAATAATCATCCTGTTAACTAACTACAGTTGACACTGATCAGTAATTTCCAATTAAAATCAAAACAGTAATTTCAACTAAAGATATGTTTGCTGTAAACTAACTTCATTATTGGAAAACCATAAGCAAAATATTTCATTTTGATCCAAACAAAGACACATGTTAATTGTACCAATCTTTTCCTGATTTTGATCTTAACTCCTGCATAACAGTTTATCACACTGTATAGACACTACAGCCCAAGAACAACCTACACCTCTGATTGCAAACTTCTTTCATAGGCTGAGATGTTCTATTCAGCTGTTGTGGTTTAACTTGGCAGGCAGCTAAACACCACATGGCTGTTCCCTCACTCCCGCCCTCACCAGTGGGATGGGGAAGAGAATCGGGAAAAAAAAAAAGTTAAATTCTTGGGTTGAGGTAAAGACAGTTTAATAGGTCAGAAAAGGAAGGGGAAAATAATAATAATAACAATAATATACAAAATAAGTGATGCACAATGCAATTGCTCACCACCCACTACCGATACCTAATACCCAGCCAGTTCCTGAGCAGCAATTGCAGTCTCCTGGCCAGCTCCCCCCAGCTTATATATTGAGCATGACATCATATGGTACAGAATACCACTCTGGTCAGTTTGGATCAACTGTCTTGGCTGTGCCTCCTCCCAGTTTCTTGTGCACCTGGCAGAGCATGGGAAGCTGGAAAAGTCCTTGACTAGTGTAAGCAGTACTTAGCAAAAGTAAACCATCAGTGTGTTATCAGCATTATTCTCATCCTAAATCCAAACCACAGCACTATGCCAGCTACTAGGAAGACAATTAACTGTATTATTCTATTGGTTTCACACAAGACACTCACTCTTTGTAATTCTGCGGCAATTTGAACAGTAGTGTTTTGAGACCAAATCTCATGATGTCAGGTTTATTTTAAACAAAACAATGACTTAAACTATTATGCTTGCATTCGTTTCAGCTGCCTCAAAAATACTGCAATTAAAACATTGTATTAATCAGTAATTAGTTTAAAATATCAACAGACACCAATTTAAAATTGCTTGGAAATAAAATCAAACAGAAATGGAAAATTCATTATAATTTATAGTTTGTTATTGTTGTAAATATGTGTTTTATAGACTAGACTTTCACTGGGGCTATTGGTAACTAAATACCTCATTAGACACTGAATATGACCCCTAGGAACACTTGTAGTCACAGGGACACCACGAACTGCTTTTTGTCTTTGTTTCCACCTGTAAAAGCCTTTGGATACACAAGTTACTACAGCTGCAGATATGTGTGACAGCCTTTGTGTCTACACTGTTAGGTGCTCCAAAGGCTGATCTCTTGCTCCTAGGCCAAGAGGTGCAGGAAGTGAGGGTAGTATTATTTCCCAAACACGAGATTCAAAAGAGACAGTCATCATCTCAGCCAGAAGTCACTAAGCTTTTCGTTCTCTTATAGTGGAGGCTAAACTGATTAATAATTATGGGATGACTTATCCTGCTCTAATTTTCAGTGGCTGGGTACTCAGATCATTTAGAGATTGATTCTGAGCCTTTATTTCTCATATCAAGTCCAACATGTTTAGTTTTTGTGCCTGAAGCTAGTCACTTGCTCCAGTATGAATGACCTAGTTTCAGAGAGTTTGGAGACAACTCTCTGAAATATAAAGAATCATGCTACAACACACTAGAATGTGTGATTTTACTATTGTCCATACTCTGAGTCTTATAATTTAGGTCAACGACACTCTACCTGAAGGACATATTGTGTTACATTTGTCTTACACAACTTGACCTCCAAGCTAGTTGTCTAGAATTGCTTTCATCAGTGGAGAGCACAGTTCATTTGACCCATATTAAACTTTGCCTTACAAGAGATAATTCTCACTGTAAGTAAAATCCATTTACTAGAAACAGAAACCATCTTGACTAGATACAGAAATCACAGATGAAGCTGACATCAACACTAAAATAACTTACATCTGTCACACAAATGAAGCCTCTAAACTCCCTACAGTATCTGAGACATCCTGCCAGGCCTGGAAGCTATGGACACAAAATCCATGTGCCTTTCTGGAGTGGTAGCAGAGTACTTTAGGACATTTCAAGTAGCATTTCAGATGTCTACAATTAGGCAAAAAAAAATAAGCCATTCATCTGTGTGGCTGTCAGTGCAAGCTCAGTGACCAAGCGTATCTGTGGATGTTTACATGTAGACCTCTAAACTGTAGTATCTCCAGCTCAGGAGAATCTCACTCTGTACCTGGTAGACATCAAAACCTCATTGACACAAACTCTAGCACTACATCCTGTCCTATATACTAAACCGGATTTACTGTTTCATTTTTACATTTAAGGCCGTATGAGCCTGCCAGTAGACAACAGCTCCTCAGTAACAGCACTGACATTTCACACTGAGGTCCAGTGAACAATTTAAGTATAAAATGACACTGGTATAAAATGACGCTGTTACTAAGAGAAACAGTCTGCCACACATTTCATTGGCAGTCATCCGCTCCCACCTCTGCTTTTTCTGCTTCTCTGTACTGTAACAAACATTTCAGTGGCTATCCAGTGAATTATTCAGCTGAAAATATCCCAGCAAAAACATAATAGCTGTTACTCACTTGGATCAGTCATCCTGATGTGGTTTGCCACAAAGTAAACCAAATCTCTATGTTGGTCTTAATCTGAGGCTAGGAGCAAGGAGGTTTAAAATACTTAAAATTTTTTTTTAAATTACAACAAAAAAGAAGAGTAGCAGAGTTTGGTCATGGTGTTACAGAAAAGATGCTGTTTAAGAAGGTGTGATTGCAACTGTATGGAAAAATCAGTAACTCATGGGGAAAAAATTGTCAGTTTTAACAATTCTCAAGATCTTAATTCTATAAAACAGTCTAATACTTTTATGGTCACTTCAATAGGAACACTTTTTAAGAAACTTATTGTTGGTGTGGGGTGAAAAGAGTGAGTTAAAGTGGATTAAAACAATATCAAATAAAGAGGATAGCTATTCACAACTATTTTATAAATAATCTGAAATAGATTCCTAAAATGTTTTTTCCATGTTGCCCTGTATACTGTCACTTAAAATGACTGTCACCACTCAGTTTAAACTGGAGCAGTAAAAGCAGACAAAGTATATTACTGATTTTGATCCTCTAATTTTTGAGTTATAATTCAGTAATACCAAAAGTACTGCTTTTGCAATGCATGTCATAAAGAAAATGACAGGGACAGTAGCAGGTAACCCAAAGGTGCAATCAAAATTAACCAACATATCATGAATTTTAAATATGAAAGGTTTTGAAAAACTGCTGCTAGGCTTATCTGTACTTCAGTAATTATTCATGAAAGATATGTGCTTTATATTATCATCTGTGGGGGGATAATCTTCAAACAAAAGAAAAGGCAAAATGTGTCAAATAAATTAACAGTTATGAATTATTTTTTCAGCTCTAATTTTACTTTACTAATTTAAATTTACTCAAAACATGCAAGAATTCTCAATTTATAAAAGTGAATTGAACTTATAAGTAATAATTTATCTGATCTAAATAAATCAGCTCAAGTGCTATGATGTAGAAAAAGATCTTTTAATAAATAATTAAAATATCAGAAGGATATCTGTGTTTTAAACTGTGCTTTAATACATTGTGTGAATCCACATTCAGTGGACACATTATGTGTACTTTGTAAGGCCCTTAGCAATAAATTTAGACATTTTTTTTCATTGTGAAAAGCATTCTTAGCATAGCAGCTATCTGCTTTAACATTAGAGTTCTCAAATTAGATATTAATTTCTAAACTAATTTACTTTTACATGCACTGAAAAGAAATATGCATTGCTTACAGATAATCTATCACCTCCTATAAGGTAGGTGAGAGGACTTATAATTATTTCTGTCCATTCTCATTCAGAAAGGGAGTGTAGGGCAATTAACTCAGACTTTGAGATCTAACTTTTGGAAATAAAAATTCGGGTGAGATGAAACCCGTACTTAGTTTTCAATGACATGAGTATGATATAGACATCTCAGGTGTCTCCATCAAAAATCTCAAATAGAGAGTATCCATCATTCTCCAGAACAATTTAACGGACAGCATCTCCATTAACACGAGTCATTGAACCTATAACAACATGGCCTATTTGGGTTAGAGTATTCTGCAGGTAGAATGAGGTGATTTAGTAACACACTATTGTTATTGTTACTCCTTGATATATCTCTCTCTCTATCTGCTATGCATAGCAGATATATATATATATCTGCTATGCATAGCATTTTTAATTATTATTTATTAGTTCTGGTAAAAAACCTTTTAAAATTCCATACTAGCCTGGGTCCTATTTCAGTTATGACATAAATGGTGAAGAGAGGCTTGCAATGTGTCTTAGGGCTCAGAAATCCCATTGTATTATCTTTTCTTCTGTTAGCAAAAATCTCAGCCCAGTGGAAACAGTGAGTGTGTTAATGAAAGCCACAAAGGAAAAGATTATCCAGGCTTATATGACATGTGATTATTTGTCAATTTACAGTGGCATAGTTACACTCTTGAGCCCAGTTTCTTCAAGTATTTCTAAAAATGTAAATTAGATTTGTAACTCACTTAGGACTTCTGAAAAAATCTCCCTTTTTCACCTTTCTTACGTAATATGATTACAGACTGTCACATCAGATACCAGCTATTTCTCAGCATTCAAAGATCCTGCCTAACAAAATCCTGAAATCACATTAAAGGCATATATTTTTACACAAAAAACAGAATTACTGACTACTTAATTATTCAGATGAATATTCTTGCAGTTTAGATATCTTCCTAAATGTGGGACTGCGTAAGTGGAAGTGCATCCTTCAATATTTATGTTTTGTCCGGCATGTCCCAGGCTCACTGTAAGTTATAGTGATTCGTTTCACATTAGAACGTCTCTCTGAGAAAGCTTGTTGAAAAAAGATGCTTGACATTTTATGTAGTTCTACTTAACAATCCTATTCTCTAGTCATTTCAAAATGCTGAGTTACAAAACTAATATAGATTTTCACACAAAGAGCAAAATGATGGGCACTTTCCTGCTTCTTAGGATACAGGTTAGCCTAACTGGAAACTCAGCAGTAATTTACATGTATTGACTTTGCTGTAACATTTTGTCTCTGATACACAAATGGATACATATTTGTAGGGTAAAATCAGCCACCCAGAGTACTATAAAATAGAAGAATCAGATAATATTTGAAATGGATTATACCTTATCTTGAAGCTAGTCCTTATTTCAGTGTCTTATAACGCAATTAGAATATACATACCCAGTTTTTTAAAAGAATTGGCATTTGCTTAGTTTTCTGTTACATTTTTTCTCTAATCTTAGAGAAGGAATGATACTTTCCTGTGGGAATTGTGGGTAAATGCTGCATGTGATTCAATGATGGCATTTTAACAATTGCTACTGGCCCAAATTTTTTTAATTTCTCCATGGAGGATGTTTAGTCCTGTCAGTGATTTATTCTTTCTAGCTATACTTCCAAATACAATACTGTTATACTTGGAATCATATGCAACAGTTCATACACCTGCATCTGTATGATAACCATGACAATGTTTACTACAAAGTAAGACGAAAAATTAATCCAGGGAGAGTATAATAGAATCCTCATTTAATTTATAAAAAAAACCTATGAAATAGAAAATATTTTTCTATTTTTATTCTTGGAATCAGATTTTTTCATTATTTTAAGTGTACCAGTCAGAGGAAACAAATGTATAATATTAAAATTGTATTCAAATCAAATATAAATACTAAACATATTTATTTCTTATAAAGGAAGACTGCCATTAATAAAGAGCTGTCTCAAAGTCAGAGATCCACATATGCTGTATTCCTGTGATTTCACGCAGGAAAGCACATTAAACTTTATATTTCTTCAAAAAATCCAAGCTATCTTAGGCCTAGAAGAGAAAAGGGATCTAAGTCAAAGAGTTTGGTTGCATAGCAAATATCCCATAAAGTGCCTAGAAGAAGAGAAATTATCATCTCCTACAACCTGTCTCTGTAGTCTCAATATAATACATTACCACCTGACTCAATACCCTTCTCCAGATTTATAACATTATTCAGATTAACTGTGAATCTCCTCCATATTGTTCACTCTTACACTTACAAGTCATTTGGATTGTACAGACAAAAAATAATTTTGGTTTGGTCAAGCCAATGTCTTAAATCACACTTCAAAATCAGTTGAAAAACTGTAAATTACAAAAACTGGTTTACAGGGTTTGCTCCCTTCGATTCATTCCAATGATCTGTCATTCAGGAAAGCAGATATCTATTCTAAAAGTTCAGCAATTATCCCAAGGTAAAAGCTAGGCACTGATTTTCAGTTTAAATCTCCTTCATGGTTAAAGAAAAGCCAGAGAAACGTCAAAGAGAGATGGAGTGGATTATACTCTAGATACTTACCTCTCTCCATTAATCAGTGGATTATACTCTGGATACTTACCTCTCTCCATTAATCATGGAGGAGTACAACTGACTGAATTCAAGTGCTGAACCATTAGGAAACTAAAGTTAGACAAGATGAAGCAAACTCTAAATACATTATGTAAACTTGTAAACTACTTATTACTGCTTTTGTAGGGACCTTTGTCATCCATCTTCCATGTGTCATGGCTTCTAGGAGGTGGGGATAACTTATCTGCTATGCAGCCAATCTGTGTGTTTCAGCCCATCTCATCTTCTCTGAAGAGTTAAAACTCTCATCTTTTTCACCCTTTAAATGAACTGCTTAAAGCATGTTTCCTTTTACTCTGCTAAACTGATCACCAGATAATTGTTTTGTAAGATACAAGATGCATTTGCTGCTAGAGATATGCTTCTAGTAATTAGAATATTTTATGTCATTCTTTAGCAGTTTGTCAAAGCAGATATGAAAACAATGATACTGTGAGGAGTATTTTAAAGGAGGCAGTAGTGGACAGTTATAAATATGCAATAAATATATTCTCTTATTTTATGGCTTTTATGACATGTCTTCACATTTTGAAGATTAATTTTTCTCTTAAATTTAACATTTTCAAGGGAATGTTTAATCTTGTTGGTGTAATACAAAATAATGCTCGAGAAAGGAATGTGCAGGAAAATACTGCGTGAAATCCTCAGTAATTAGCAATTTGATTGAGCTATTGTTGCAACATTTTTACTAAATATGAGGTTTACTGGTAAGTGCACAGAATTTTGTTCTGAGGATATTCAAAGTTCATGGTGTTCCAGACCTTCAAGATTAACAAAAAAAAGCAACTCCATATTTGTAATATACATATTTAACACACATTTGACCAAATTCAAAGGTCAAAATAAACCATAGGACATCTGAAAACACACAGATCATACCTGAAAGATTTATATGGGTTTTGAAATATAAAACAGTTCTACAGTAAGTAAATACTATAACATTGCTTATTACAGTGAGAAAATGACAGTCTCCAGACCATTGAACCTGTGCAGCTTGTTTTCTCCAATGTTTTGGTCTTTGCTATGTCTTTCTTATGTAAGACAGAGGTATAGCACATTTTAAGGAGGCAAATGCCAACACAGAATAGTTAGGGACCAATCACAAGAACCCATCTGTTTTTAACAGAATGTAGAAATCTTTTTAAAAAAAGTCCTACTACAAATTTTATTAAGAAATACTACACTTCAATGATTTTTATAGTAAGGGAAATGTTTCCTTTTCGTGGAGTTAATATTTTAGTTTAAAATGCACTTTTAGTTTTAAAGTTATTTTAACTCTAGGTAACCAGGGATTAATGTTTCTAAATATGTATAATTAGACTTTAGGGATGGCTAGTGTTCCACATTTTCACTTGAACATCTGTTTTAATTGCTTTTTTACTCTAACTGGTCAAAAGGCAACAAAAAATACCTAGAATTGTAGGATTTTTTTCATAGAATCATAGAATCATAGAGTCATTTACGTTGGAAAAGACGTTTAAGATCACCCAGTCCAACCAATAACCTAGCACTACCAAATCCACCACTAAACCAATTAAGGGTAGAGTAATAATTTCATGTTTCCTGGAAGAAATTTTTCCTAATATCCAATCTAAACCTCCCCTGACACAACTTGAGGCCATTTCCTCTCTTTCTATCACTTGTTACTTGGGAGAAGAGGCTGACACCCACCTCACTACAAACTCCTTTCAGGGAGTTGTAGAGAGCAATAAGGTCTCCCCTCAGCTTCCTTTTCTCCAGGTTAAACAACCCCAGTTCCCTCAGCTGCTCCTCATAGGACTTGTTCTCTAGACCCTTCACCGGCTTCATTGCCCTTCTCTGAACACACTCCAGCACCTCAATGTCTTTCTTGTATTGAGGGACCCAAAACTCAACACAGTATTTGAGGTATGGCCTCACCAGCGCCGAGTACAGGCGGACAATCACTTCCCTGTTCCTGCTGGCCACACTATTCCTGATACAAGCCGGGAAGCTATTGGCCTTCTTGACCACTTGGGCACACTGCTGGCTCATGTTCAGCCGGCTGTCAACAAACACCTCCAGGTCCTTTTCAGCCAGACAGCTTTCCAGCCACTCTTCCCCAAGCCTGTAGCGTTGCATGGGGTTGTTGTGACCGAAGTGCAGGACCCGGCACTTGGCCTTGTTAAGTCTCATACAGTTGGCCTTGGCCCATTGGTCCACCCTATCCAGGTCCCTCTGCAGGGCCATCTTACCCTCCAGCAGATCAACACTCCCACCCAGTGTGGTATCATCTGCAAACTGACTGGGTGCACTCAATCCCCTCATCCAGATCATTGATAAAGATGTTAAACAAGACTGGCCCCAAAACTGAGCCCTGGGCAACACCGCTTGTGACTGGTTACCAACTAGACTTAACTCCTTTCACCGCAACTCTCTGGACTCGGTCACCCAGTCAGTTTTTTACCCAGCAAAGAGTATACCTGCCTAGGCCATGAGCCGCCAGCTTCCTTAGGAGAATGTTGTGGGAGACGGTGTCAAAGGCTTTACTAAAGCCCAGGTAGATGACATCCACAGCCTTTCCCTCATCCACTGGGCGCATCACCAGGTCACAGAAGGAGATCAGGTTGGTCAAGCAGGACCTGGTTTTCATGAACCCATGCTGGCTGGGCCTGATCCCATGGTTGACCTGCACATGCCTGTTGATGTTACTCAAGATGAACCACTCCATAATCTTCCCTGGCACCAAGGTCAGGCTGACAGGTCTGTAGTTCTCCGCATCCTCTTTCCAGCCCTTGTTGTAGATGGGTGTCACATTGGCAAGCCTTCAGTTGTCTGGGATTTCTCCTGTTAACCAGGACTACTGATAGATGATGGAGAGTGTCTTGGCAAGCTCCTCCACCGGCTCCCTCAGTACTCTCGGGTGGATCCCATCAGGCCCCATAGACTTGTGAGTGTCCAGGTGGCATAGCAGGTTGTTAACTACTTCCTCCTTTATTATTGGGGCTTCATTCTCCTCTCCATCCCTGTCGTCCAGCTCAGGGGGCTGAATACCCTGGGGATAACTGGTCTGGCTATTAAAGACAGAGGCAAAGAAGGCATTAAGTACCTCAGCCTTTTCCACATCCTTGGTGGCAATGTTCTGCCCTGCATCCAATAAAGGATGGAGATTCTCCTTGGCTCTCTTGTTGTTAATGTATTTGTAGAAACCTTTTTTTATTATCTCTTACAACAGTGGTCAGATTGAGTTCTAGCTGGGCTTTTGCCTTTCTAATTTCCTCTCTGCATGACCTTTGGTTTCCTTTGGTTCAAAAAAATAATTGCTTTTTGGAAAAAATAAAAACACAAAACCAACAACAACAACAAAAACAACACCAAAATTGCAGAACAAATTTTCAGTATCTTTTGCTACTCTGGCCTTGCTACTTCTTTTTCATTTCTTAAATGACATCAGACTATTACAAATACATTATAGTATTGTTCAACTTATGGAGTGCTACATAAAGCACAAAAACAAAACAAAAAGAAGCAGACAAAATTATGAAATGTAAGCATGATACCTGTTTTAAAGCACTCTATCAGTCTTACAATAAATTCATGTCACCTATGAAAAATGAAAAGTATCATAAGTGCCTCAAAAAATCACGGAAGTCTGGCATCATTAATTAGTAAAATAAAGACAACTATTAGATGTTAAAGAAACTATTTCCAAAGATGGTAAAACAATGTTTAAATTAAGGAAACAAAAAAGAGCATACCACTTGAGAAGTTAAACATAAGACTATAATAAAACAGTTCAAAAATTATCTGAAGGACTACCTACAAAATAAATGCTAGTGAAAACATTTTTGAACCTGTCAGAAATAGGAAGTCTGCCAGAAAGTTCACTGAACTTATAGATGACTGCCAAATACATAGGAGTTTTCAAACAAGATAAGGCCCAACCAGAAAATCTACGTTTACTATTCCCATCAGTGTTTGCTGCAGAAAAGCCTTAAGAGATGCCTCATGCTAGAACACTTCCTTTGGAAGCAGTTCTAAGATATCTTGAAGTATCAAAGGTATAGGTTTCAAAATACATCAATAAAAGAGTGGAACAAATAACCAGACTAGATGGTATTCATGAAAATGTTCTGTGAAGGCATATTAGTCAAATTTAAAAATTATTAGTGGAAGCTTGAAACAGGTAGCTACAAGTAATCTTGATACTCAGGAACATCAAATAGCAAGACAACACCAATTTGTCCCAAGGCAGATAAGAAAAATTACAGATCAAAAATTCTTACTCCCATACTAACTGAACAGGTGTGTCGTGGTTTAGCCCCAGCCAGCAACTAAGCACCACGCAGCCGCTCGCTCACTCCCCCTACCCCGATGGGATGGGGGAGAGAATCGGAGGAGTAAGAGTGAGAAACACTCCTGGGTTGAGATAAGAACAGTTTAATAATTGAAATAAAATAAAATAGTAATGCTAATAATAACAGTATAATAATGATAATAATAATGATATACAAAGCAAGTGATGCACAATGCAATTGCTCACCACCCGCCGACCGATACCCAGACAGTTCCCGAGCAGCGATTGCTGCTCCCCGGCCAACCCCCCCCAGTTTCTATACTGAGCATGGTGTCATAAGGTATGGAATAGCCCTTTGGTCAGTTTAAATCAACTATTCTGGCTGTGCCCCCTCCCAGCTTCTTGTGCGCCTGGCAGAGCATGGGAAGCTGAAAAGTCCTTGACTAGCATAACTTAGCAACAACTAAAACATCAGTGTGTTATCAGCATTCTTCTCCTATTAAATCCAAACCACAGCACTATGCCTGCTACTAGGAAGAAAATTAACTCTATCCCAGCTGAAACTAGGACAAGGTGGATGTCATAACTACAGTTAAATTGGTAGATGCATAGATATTTGTTCTAATAAAGAGGCAATGTAAACATGGCCATAGTGGATTCCAGTCATGTCTCACAGATTAGAAATTCTGTGAAACTATGAATAAGGTTTGTTATTGTATATTTAGATGTTCAGAAAAGTTTGTGATAATGTCTTTCACTGAACTTTAATTCCCACAAGTCATGAGAAATTGAATTGTTGCAGGTACATCAACACAGAAGGTCCTCCATCTCAGTGATTAATAATGGAATGTATGGTTAGAAAAGAACATGTAGAAACAAGTGGTCCATTTTCGTGATGAAGGGCGAGTAATAGTAGTTATAAACATATCTGTAGATACACTGTTCATAAATAATCACATATATATATGTACATGTGCAAATGTGCATGCGTTTAAGTATTAGACTGGAAATTCTGGTGGGTTGATATTGGCTGGCTGCCAGATGCCCACCCACCCGCTTTCTTACTCCCTCTCCTCAACAGGACAGGGGGAGAAAATAAGATGAAACATCTTGTGGGTTGAGATAAAGACAGGGAGATCACTTACCAGTTACAATCACAGGCAAAACAAACTTGATTTGGGGAAGATTAGGTGCCAGTTAAAACACTAGTTAAAATAGAGTTGGATTGTGAGAAACAAAGACGAAATTTTAAACACCTTCCCTGCCACCCCCATTTTCTCAGGCTCAACTTTTCTGACTCTTCTGCCTCCTCCCACCCTAAAGGGAGCAGGTAGATGGGGAAGGGGGGACTGTGGCCAGTCCATAAACAGCTCCTCTCTGCTGCTCCTTCCTCCTCAGAGTTTCCCCCTGCTCCAGCATGGGTGTTTCCCACAGGCTACACTCCAGGAAATACCACATGCTCTGGTGTGGTCTCCTCCATGGGCTGCAGGGCGACAACCTGCTCCACCATGGTCTCTTCCTTGGGCTGCAGGTTAGTCTCTGCTCTGGCGCCTGAAGCACCTCCTCCCCTCCTCTTTCTCCCACCTTGGTGGTCTCAGGGTTATTTCTGACACCTGTTATCCTCAATCCTCACTGCATGCAGTGATTTGCCCTTTCACAGAGTGCAATTTCTCACTTTTTTTCCCCCCAGCTCCTCCTCTGTCCATCATTTTTGTCCTCTCTGTAAGACACTTGGTTATATTTTCCCCCAAGCGCCACCATGGGGGCCGAGGGGTTCAGCCGTGCCCTGTGGGGGGTGGTTGGAGCCGGCTGGAAATGGCCATGTCTGGCACAGGGCAGCCCTGGCCGCTCCCCGCAGAGGTCTCCCCGCAGCCCCCGCTGCCAGCGCCTGGGCACCTGCACCCAGTAGAGAAACATGATGAAAATGCATATACTTAGGGTAATCTTAGAGTCTAAACCAAAATCTAATAGGAGTAATAGAATCCGTAAAACAGACTGTTTTTTAAAAGGGAGCCTGATCCATGCTCAACATTTGGTGAAAAGGGTTACACAACCTAGCGTGCCCCAAAATAGCAGAGGTCTTCCTGAGGATGCCTCACTCCTCCTTCCCTTCCTGCTTCTGTGCTAGCACAGGGCTGCACTGCAGGTCTCATGGTTCTCAGCCCAAGGTCTTTCCCACCCTGTGGTGTGGTGACTAGGATTTAAAACTGTGACAAATGGGTAATAAATGTAAATAAATAAAATCAGTGTGTTCATTTTGCAAGTAATAACAGAAACTGTCATTCCTAGGCAGCTGCAGAAGCTGTTCTGGAAGTAACTTTGACATCATTCCCAATCTTTTGTTACCAAGGTTTGTTGTCTCTTCTGCCCTTACATAAGTCATTCAGCTCTTAAAATGCTTCTCCCAGCTTTAATGTCTTCTCATACATTTTTGTGTTGCTTTTATTTCAGAGTTTCCTCTTTACAGGCACCTCTTTGAATATGATTTTTCTTACTGTGCACTCATCCAGGAAAAAGAAACTTTACCATTAAGCAGATATTTCCACAATGTATATTTCTTTAAAACATGTGTTCAACATCTTATTTATTTAATTATGCCTTATAATTTTGTTGTTATATAATGGGTTACTGCATGATCATGATTCTGTAAATGGGTTGTGTCATGCTGCAAAGTGTTTCTTAGAACAATTATTGGTTACTTATTGTTTTCAAGACAAGAAATAAACTTTTCTTTTCATAAACCATATAATAAAATGATCCACTTAAGTGTTTCTGCTCACTTCCTACCTAATCAATTCATAATCAGTAGAAGATCAGTAGCTGAGAGCATTCAGAACAGAAAGATCTTGTCACCCAGGCCATGCGTATGAACTGCCCACTGAATGGTAAATGTATGATTTGATACTGCTTTCTGGAAAAGAGTTTCCTAAAAAAAGTGTCTTTTATTTTTACTCTATTAATATTTCAGCCCTATTAGAATCTTATCATTTCTTTATTATACAGTTCTTTTGCTCCAGCATATGGAGCATTTTGCTCCATATGGTATAAAATAAGCAGTGAATGTTAAAGACATTTTAATACGAAATTTGAGAGATCAAATTGATATCATTATAAAAAGCACAGAGATGTTCTTATCCATAATGTTCTTTTTACCAAAGTCTATAGACCATTTAACTTCAGAAACAAGTAATGTATTTCACTGATTAGAAAAGCTAAAGTTATCTTTTTGAATTCCTAGTTCATAAACATTATGAGAGCTTTAAACCAGTTTTATCATTGGATCTTCGTAGTTGTTTGCATCAGTGTCACATTAGAATTAAGTTGGAAAGTTAGATTAACTGTTTTTCTGAGAAATGCTTTTGTATGGGAAATTCCTCCAGCAATGTAAAGCTGGTGGGGTAGCTTTACAATACATAATTTCCAGGACTATCAGTGAATAAGTGGGTCCCAGGAGGAAAAGGATATTGCCTTATTACTACATCCTCAGAAGCTATCAAATAAGTACTTTAAGCGTTAGGACATGCACACATAGTACAAGCCAGGCTTTCAGTTTCTCTAAATTATGCTTCATGTCATCCTTTCATAAACGCCTAAGAATGGTAAAATGCAAACATGGATATAACAGTGCTCCACAAAGTGAGCATATTTCAGTTGCAGCTAAAGATCTGGGACCAGGTCCAAAAAGTACTAGGCACCATTGAAATCAATGGGAGTTAGGTACTTAAATATCTTTGTGCTTTTCTTCTAAAGTTTGTAATATTTTATCCCTGATGTTTTACTCTCTGATGTTTCTAACACTCTCTTTATGTAACAGAATAATTTCTGCTCTTAAGGTAAATTTATAATTGCTTAGTGAACTTAGTAACTGTTGCATTTTCATGGCCAACAGCAGAATTTTTTCTTTATCTCTCTGCCAGGCTTTTATTCTTCCTTTTGTATTCAAGACTTATAGGTCTTCCTTATGATCTTTACTATGTATCAAACACAATCATGGAATACATAACCTTTTTCATGTTTTTGACAATTGTGACTAATGTCGTCATTCCTGAAAATTAGAATGGTGACAAATTAGCACAGTTCTGCTTTGAATCTCCTTGATGTCTGCCACTGAAATCTGCATGCAGACACTCAAGTAGTTTTGTTGCTTCAAGGTAAGACCAGATGTAATTAACTCCACACTGAAGTATAAAAAATATTCTCTGAGGTGAAGGGAAGTATAAACCAGGAAAGAAAAGACTAGACATGAAAATCTTTCAGAACATCTTACTTGGGGGGAAGAAAACATGTAGGTAAACAATTCAATTTTTGTAATTGTTCACTGAGCTTCCTATTATCTAAATCAGAAAAAATGGTTTGGATAGCATGCAGCATATCTTGGATCAGCATAGGAACTTGACTTCTTATGCTTTTATGGAAAAATAAGGCATAAAATATGGACTCATGGTAAAAAGTTTAAATTAATTTCTTTACAGTTTAAAAATATATAAAATATTTATCATTTAATGGACATTCATTACAATAGATTTAAGGCAAAACACTTAAGCATTATACTGAACTCTCTTTTTATCACCTTATCCTGTTCTTTGCTCTGCTCCACTGATGATTACAACCACAGGAAAAGTAAAAGAAAATAGATTCGCATGGGATATCTAAAATATAAATTACTGATGGCTACTGCCATGGGACCAATTACTCACTTTCATTTCTTCCTTAGATATTGTGTAGAGGGGTACTGTGTAAAGGAACAGCACTGTTTCTTTGTTGCAATGTGAATATGTCATAAAAGCGCCCATAAAATCCATAGTGAATTAGCAGTTACTACCAAATATAAATTGATGTACAGTAGAGAAGTTGATTTATATCTTGTGCTCATGCAGTGCAGCTGCCAGTAATTTGGCTGTATTTTTTCAGGACATTTTTAATATTATATAGAAAAATCTCTTCTTTGTAGTGTATATGTATTCTTGTTTATTTGAAGATAAATCACATTTCATTGTATGGTTCATTCTCATTTTGTTTTCTTGTCAAAATGAAGTTTGAGAACTGTTCAGTATTCTTTCACATAAGGGTCATATGCTGTGGCTAAATACTTCGTCACACAATGCTGCTACACATTTAACACAGCAATCTTCATAGTCATCTGAGAAGAAACTCTTTGCATCCAAAGAAAGTTTAAATGAACTAAATACCACTGCTTTAATTGACAACTGATAATGTAGAATAATCACTTTTCAACGGCTGTATGTCCAGGGCTAACATAAGTTGGTTTAAAACCCATTGACATAGATAGATGAAGGTGTTCAGTTCATTGTGTTTGAATGTTAACTGAAAGCCATGACCCAGCAAAGTGTGAATTTATGGATGATGTTGAAAAAAAAAGTACAAATACTTTTAAAGTTCGCAAAAGCAGTTAGACAATAATGTACATTTGTTTCCAATAATGCTGAATGAGAAATGTTGTTCCATGATGACTTGCCTTAATGTTTGTTTCTGTGTTTGGTTTCTTTTTTTCCCCTCAGAAAGCACAAGCAGTGAAGAAAAAAGGAGCAGAGGACAGGCGGTGGAATGGTGCAGTAAATCTGCCTTGCTGTCTTTCCCCTGCTACTTGATGCAGCATATCTGCTGAACTAGGCAGAGTAAATAAGTTTGTGAGAGAAAGAAAGGATTGTGAGAATAAAAGGGAACAGTAACTTGTCCTCTACTTCTACCCACCTAAGTCCATCTAAAGAAATTTCAACAGCAGAAACATTTTTCATTCATTCTCATTCATTTCTAAACATTCTCATTATATTTTTCTTTCTGAGTTCTTAAGTTAAAGACAGTCTCGATTTACTATGAAAGTAATGAATAAGAGCTGAAAAGTGGAACATATTTGAGAAGAGTGTTTTGGGAAGTTCTTTGTATTTTCAGTGTGTAACTGGAAGGGGATCATTGGTACCTAAAATGGAAAGGTATTGTTGAATTATAGAATTAAAGCAGACAATTCTAAGGATTCTTTTATGTAGAACTGCATGATAAGTTCCTTTAAATTCAGGACATACCACAAGTACTTTAGAATAAAATGGTTAGTAACCTATCTGTGATAAAACAATGGCTGATAACTTTGGTCTTGGAGTGAGCAACTATATAATATTTCCTTGATATAATATCAGCAATAATCAGTGAACATTGCATATAAGCAGAAATGGTTTCACTTTGTCTGAAGTGAATGAAGAATATTTGAAAGAAGATCTTGTGGATCATTGCTAGTGTGCCTTGAGAGGTCACCTTCAGAGTTATTTTTTAATAGCTTTAGGTCATAATGAAATAAGCCAGTCTCTTTTTGCAATGATTCCCTTCCATTCCTCCCTTCTTTGCATAAGGGGCAGCACCTGAGGACACCCAGAAGCCTTTATTGGCTGTGATGAAGGCCATATGTTAAGCAATACAAATGCTTTCCAGCTTTTAACATTTGGTTCCTTGGCATATCCCCAAAGAAACAGTGTAATAGCTTTGGAGTTGCCTACAGAACTGTCCTATGATTTGTCTGTGATGTAGCTGGATGCGGTGTGTCCTTGTTTCTCTGAAAACTAGCTTATTTTCATTTACTTGATCCTCAAGAAAATGTAAAGGTTTACAGTGACATTCATTTGATAGTGTTTCTAGTGTTTTCCTTAATGTCCCAAATAAAAGGAGAATATTTTGTTTATTTGGTGTAAACTCATGAATAAAGAGAGGAGTGATAAGAGAGGTAAGAGAGAAGTGAGGAGAATGGCTACATTATTTAATTTTAAAATTTTCATTATATAGACAGAGTTTTTCTTTCCACATGTTTGTAAGAAATTTTGCAGTTTTAAAACTTTAGATCCTGGATATAATTTTCCTTTTCAATGAGTGTTGAAGTAGTAGGCATTACTACAGATGACTAAAGCAAATTAATGGAAACTGAGGAAGTAGTTAAGGAAAAGGATCTGGGGAGAATGAACAAATATATTCTTGACATATGAACAAACTGCAGAAAAAAGAGCATCAGGAAAAGTCCCTTCTATACATTTGCTTTTGTCAGTGTTTGGTTTCATGCTTCATCTATTGCGCTCAATATACCATGTTTTTATCAAGATTGTGTAGGAAGATATAGCAATAATTGTGTCAGAAAGATTATCTCTTCTTCTTCAGAGGGTATCAGCATGCATCAGAATGTACTACAGAATTTTGCTTTAAGCATACTTTTTTTGCTCATACTAAACCTTCTTGAATCATTGTCCTTAAAAAAAATTTGCTTGATCTACATTAATCAATCTTCATTTCACAGACAATGGAGGAAAAAGAAAAGAAGGAAGTTCCTGTCATGTAGTCCTTCAAGAATGATTAAAATGAGAAAAAAATATTACAACCAAAAATTGATCTTGAACTTCCCCTAAAGTGCAGAAAATTGTGGAAGATATTTTACTCCTGTCATTATACTAAATAATTATAAATAATTATGAATTCAGGAACAAGATTTATTCCTTTGCTTTGCTTATACCTTCATTCTTTCTGGTCCTAGGTAAAAGTGAAAAGACTGTAATATAAAGACATATGATTCCTCTAGCATTTTGGGAAAACCAGTAATTAGAAAATATTGTCAGTAAATATTATTTCATTTAGGTATGCATAGTTATCAGGAAATTGTGTGCCTACAGCTGGCAGTTGGTACAAACTTTGTTTGCAAGGCCAGCCCATACAGCAAACACATTTTGTGTAGGAAAGCCCAATATGGCCATAGGTTCACAACAAATCAAACCCTCATCCTTCCTTCTGTCCCTCACTGGTCAGTGACATAGAGGCACATAATAAAAACAAGAAAAAACAAGATTCAGCTCAGTAGTCTAACCAGAAAGAAGAGTCAAACAGAGGAAATCTGGAGGCTGCATTTCATATATTCATCTGTCTGCATCTTCCTTCTGTACAGACTCTCTTCCTTTCTGTGCCAGGTCCTGAAATTGAGTCACAACAACCCCATGCAACACTACAGGCTTGGGGAAGCTGCCCAGTGGAAAAGGACCTGGGGGTGTTGGTCAACAGCCGGTTCAATATGAGCCGGCAGTGTGCCTGGGTGGCCAAGAAGGCCAATAGCTTCCCGGCTTGTATCAGGAATAGTGTGGCCAGCAGGACTAGGGCAGTGATTGTCCGCCTGTACTCAGCGCTGGTGAGGCCGCACCTGGAATACTGTGTCCAGTTTTGGGCCCCTCAATACAAGACAGACATTGAGGTGCTGGAGTGTGTCCAGAGAAGGGCAACGAAGCTGGTGAAGGGTCTGGAGCACAGGTCTTATGAGGAGCAGCTAATGGAACTGGGATTGTTTAGCCTGGAGAAAAGGAGGCTGAGGGAAGACCTTATTGCTCTCTGCAACTACCTGAAAGGAGGTTGTAGTGAGGTGGGTGTTGGTCTCTTCTCCCAAGTAACTAGCGATAGGATGAGAGGAGATGCACTCAAGCTGCATCAGGGAAGGTTTAGATTGGATATTAGGAAAGATTTCTTCACGGAAAGGGTTGTCAAGCATTGGAACAGGCTGCCCAGGGAAGTTGTGGAGTCACCATCCAGTCACCATGGAGGTATTTAAAAGATGTGTAGATGTGGCACTTAGGTATATGGTTTAGTGGTGCACTTGGCAGTGTTAGGTTTATGGTTGGACTAACCTAAATGATTCTATGATTCTATAAAGAGAGAGAAATCAAAGACACAAAGTCAAAATTGTACAGAAATGTAAACCATTTTCTGGGCTGTTAACTTTTTCAAGCTTAATGTATTGGTTACTGAGCAAATGACAAGTAGTGTGAAGCAGGTCTATCTTCACTGAACACAGAGCAACTGAATGGGAGAATGGTAGTTACTATTACTGAGTTTTAAGACTTTCCTCCATGGAATTATTTTAAACCGAATTTTTTACACACTTGCAGACAATCTAATGAATTTAATTTGTATGGTAACTACTGGATACTCAGTATAAATAATACATTTAGGTGTATCACACAGCTTCAACAATCAAATTTAGAAACTTAAAACTGTCTTAGATAAGTAAGTAACATGACCTCAACATCTCCAATATTTCCGTTTTAGCATAGGGACTGCTGTTTCTCTTTTAATATTTGTGAGTTTTTACAAAGGAAGACTATTAAATCTTCAGCCCTGGAATTGCCACATATTTATTGAAGAAAGTTTTAATTGATGCATGTATGAAGAATTTGTATGGGGATGTTGTATTCTTTTCCCATCTTACTCAAACAGTATTTACCTGAGGTACAGCCTTTGATGAGCAACAGTGGACTGCTTTGTTTACAAAGACCCCTCAAATGCTCCTCATGACTGATGTAGTAGGGAAAGAATTTGCATACTGAATGATAAATAGATTTTTAAAAGCCAAGTTTTTGCATAAGACTACTCTTTGAATTAGCTGAGTTTTAAAAATAAATAAATAGTATTCCCAATTAAAGAACTAGGATAATGCTAAAATATGAAAAGCAAAAAAAAATGGGAAAAATGTCCCAAGACAGCAGGTCACATAAATTTTTCATGTTAATCAGTTCTTAAATACTTAACATCCAATGGATTCACTAGGATGTTTTTGCCTTATAGTCTTGTGTGATTGCTATTACAATTTATGTTTAAAAGTGAAAAGTGATTCTGACCTGAAAAATAAAACTGTAAATAACAAAACTATTTTCTAACAGTATATTCTGTAACAAAAATGGACTGAAACTGGTTTGGTTTTGTTTTTTTTTTCCAAGAAAGATGCAGCACTGACAAATTCCTTCAAAATAATTTTGTCCATTTCCTTAAACAAGCTTGTAAAGTTACATTTCAGAATACTAGAAAAGTGGTGTTGTGTAATTATCTAATGAGGTTTGATGGTCTAGAAACAACATTTCCAAAGAGGGAAAAATTGTCAGGGTAATTAGTTCATGAGAATACACTACCATTATAAATTTAACTGAGTTCTGAGCATACATTTGTAAGTCTATGTTGTGATGAAGAAAAAGATTCAACTGTCAGTGAAGAGTTTTCTCCAAGGTGTTCAGAGAGGATGTCTACAACACACACACACAGAGAAAAAAAAAAAAAAACAATCAAATAACAATCCTGAAACCCTTTTCTGCAGGCTTTGAATGGATTCATCCCATCTCATCTTAGCCTTCCATACAGAACTCCAGATTTGGACTAACCAGTCCTGAATTCAATTTATATTTAAGAGAAAAATAAATACTTTGGAGGACAACATCTATTGTGAAATGAGATTATGCACACTCTAGAGGTTTCTGTTTCTCTTCACTAAATGGAAAGGGTCGCTAGACAACTAGCATGGATGTAGATGTCTCAGGTATCTATACTGAGTTGGAACAAGCATCTGTATTTATTATCTAAATTTATTTTTGTAAATCCTCTGTCTTTAAAGCCCACAAATGTTCATAGGTAAATGTGCAGAGCCTTCACTGATAGGTCATATACTTTATCTTTTTTCCCTGGCATGTTTCTAGTTTGATCTCATTCCATCTTCATGAGATCTATCTTCTATTTGACAACTGGCAAAAGAATATGACACCTGTTAGTCAAGCCAACAGGAAAAGCTCTTTACACACATTTTTTACAAGTAAACAAAAATGCTGCCCATTGAACAATATGGTTTGGGTAAAGTTTTCTACCAGAAGTTTGTTTGCTTGGTGTCAAAAAGATGATTTCAGCAAGGAAGAAAATGCTAGTGACGCTGAAGAGAGAATATTTATATTCTCTCTTATAGAATAATGTCATACATTGCAATGCTTAAAATATAGACAGTATCAGTGAAGACAATTCTAATTAGAAAACACTGGTTTTCAATCACAGAGATATTGATAATCATGTTAAGTGCCACCAAGGCTCCACTAGAGTCTGCTTTTGCTAACCCCTGGCATTAGTTAACCATGTTTCAAAGACATGGGAAACCGTACTGCTTTCATCTTCATTACATTAAAAAAAGAAAAGCATTCAGAAAAAGCAACTTAGTATTATTTTGTTGCAAGGTTAAACCACTCCAAGAATATAAAAACTGGATCAGTTAATCAGACTTCACAAAAGAAGAAAATTTAGTGCTGTTCAAAACAGAGTGCTGCACTGGGTCAGCATTTATTCTTTGGTGCTCTGAGTTCCCAGAGATATATTCTATTGTTGGTAAGGAACTGGTCAACAATTTAGCTGAGTGGAGAACTGAAAATTCATAATCTGGAGCTCATGCTGCATTTCATGGTGATGCAATGAGAAGGGCAGGTCTTTCAGCTTTGTCTACTGCACTACACAGATTCACAGAGTAATGATATTATTCACCTTGTGTATGAGAAAAAGATAATAAAAATGCTTTAAGTAGAGATGTTGGAGGCCTGTTGCTCTTATCTTTAGTAAATGCACTGCAAAATTTATGATGAAAAATATAAACAGTGTTGTAAATATAAAATATGTAAAGAGCGTAAGGAATATAAAATATATGTCAAAGCAACACTGAGCTTCCATGGGAAAAAGTATGCCTTCCAATGGGTCCCACTGATGTGATCATGCCTGGTTTGAAGGCAGATAATACAGTCACTGATGAAAAATATAGCACAGATAACATCACCAAACTGATGAAATAGCATCACCAAACTCCCAGAGAGTTTGCTGACGTCCACAAAATCAAATGCAATATTCAGGCAGAAACTAAACTATATTTTTATATGTTTTGTTCTTCTCTCCAGCTTCTCCAAAATCTGCACAGAAAATAATTTGGGGGGGGGGGGGGGGGGGGAGGGAGGGTGGGAAACAAACCAAACCAAACCACCACCACCAATAACAACAACAAAAAAAAAACAAACAAAAAAACCCTGAAACTTAATCCCACACCCCAATCCTTGAATAAGAATCTATCATGAGAATCCAGTTTTGCAGCTTCATAAGAATACATAGACTGATGGAATCAAGTCTTTTTATAGATTCCAGAAAAAGAAAGATTTTTCTGTTAGTAGTTTTTTGTTTTCTTTTTTATAATATTTACTTGAGTTTATTCCTTTCAAGTTAATTCAGAACCTGCTTTGGTGCTTTGAGTGCACATAATTAATTTTGTTACAGGACCATTTCCCTAGATGTGATCACTTTGTTTAACTCTTCTATTAAACTTTATTTGCCTGAACTCATGCAAACAGATCCTCATTAGCATTCAGCAGTCTTATTTTATTGAAATTCACACCTTCACACCTTAATTGCATGGATGAAGTGCCACATCTTTGATAAGAATGTGGAAAAACCCTTCAAAATCAAAGCAGGTTACAGAATAGCAATTGAATGAAAGGGTGAGAGAAAAAAAAAAAAACAAAACACCAGAACATGACAAATGAAATCAGTTTACTATCCACACGCAGCAAAGATTGTTTCCTATGCATAACATTGATTTCAGCAATTCATGTGTCATTTTAAATATACCACTTAGTTCTTCTAATACTTCAATCACAGATGAACATCATCTTCCACATGCAAGTATAAAAGTACTCACCGCTTCTAGGACTTTGAAAAAAGAATAGTTAATAATTCCTTCTTTTGACAGCAGTTTTGGAAATTGTAACTCTTTACAAAAGGATTGTATTATCTATTGTTCAAATTGGCATACTGTATAAAAACACATGGAGGGAAGAAAAAGAAGAGAAAGGGAGGTTTGTGAAAGAATTCACAGACCAATGTTCTGTAAAACTGAGTATCAAGGCTCTGGAATAAACAGAGCACCAGAAAGGTGTCTGCAGCAACCTGATTTTGTTGATTTATAGATTAAAAATTATAGTAAATTATCTGTATAGGCAGCAGATAAATAATGGTTTGACTTACTGCAAAATAACATTTTGAGTGGATTACAGAGGTAGAAAAAAGTTATTAAGATATAAAAATCTATTAAAATGAAAGACTACTGCGTAGATCTACAATAGCAAGCTAATTATAACTGAAAGCTGTTTCAGTACATTGAATTTGTCTTCACAATAGATATAGCAGCTGACCACAGTGTACTAATGTTACAGGAATATTCCTGTTTAATAAATTTGATCTAAAGCTGGTCTTATAAAGTCATGGGAGTACAGACTCTTTAAGATGATAAGATGAAAATTCCGCTAAACCAGCTTTAGCATTTGCTCTAGTTTAGTGTTGACTTTTTGTTCTTGTGAAAGATTGATCCAGAACTGTGCTTCAGCTAGAAAAATGGTGTCATCATTTCCATCCATAAGCCACACAAGCAAATCCAATTGTTTACAATTACCTTTCCAAGCCATTATGCTAGGGAATACAATTTGCTGGCATTTACCAAAAGCCTTAGGCCAGTCTGTTGCTTCTGACAAGAAGAAATTTATGATGGGATATTTTGCCAAGAAACTAGCTGGGAATGAATATAAGAGTGAATTAGTATGTGCTGTAATAACAAAGGAGAAATAATGTAAGGTTTCTTGTCACTCAGAAGCAGAATCTACCACCCAATAGCAGAGATTCACTGAGGTACTGGACACATAAAGTCAAACATAAGATTTGTTCTTGTCAGCTCAGCTATTAGAAGTGATGAAAATGTGTTATGTAAAATGCCCTGCAGATGAAAGACACAAAAAACAATACAAAAAAAAGGAAACAGTCTTTATGTGGGTGAAAGAGGGGAAAGGAAGCCTGGTGCCTGAATCATTTGCAGAAGAGTATATAATAAAAGATATAAATCCTGTGTTCTGAAAAACTGAAGAACAATGACTTGATCTTGGCTCCTGTCCTCACAGTGTATTCTCTTTAGAGACTGCCAGAATGATTTTAAGTAAAATTTCTGGTTTTCTAAGGCAGTTTGTGAGAATGGACCCAGATGGGTTTTGGGCGAGACAGTTTTGGAGATATAGAACAGAGCATCTAGGTCAGCAGAGTAGAGGTCTGGTCTTAATTTATGCCCCTCATATTTCAGATGAGACTTGTCTGTTTTCAATTATTATTATTATTATCATCATCATCATCATCATCATCATCATCATTATCTGCTATCTATTATCTATATATAATTATTATTTTCTGCTTGCTATCTTGCTTGATTTACTTGTTTTCTATTACAAAATACACAGATGGTAAATAAAACAACACACAATTCAACCTTGGTTTTTTACCTAAAAGTTTTTAAGACATTCAGGAGAAATCTAGAAAATAACTACATATAAACTGTTAGAGCTGCATTCACTTTCATATAGCAGTAATCTGAACTGAGAACTTCATGAACCTGTAGGTATGTTTTAATTTCCTCTCGAGATGTAATTAGACTGTTCAGATGGAGGGACATGTAGAAATTGCATGTAGGATTTGTTAATTGCAATGAGTTGAATTTTGTCTTTATTTCACAGACTGGGGACATTTTTGGCTTTGTTACAATGGACTTCCTGGGGGAAAGTCATGTTTCCTGACAGTTATCCTGATACCAGATATTACAGGGCAACAGATGCAGGATTGATGGGTCCCAACAACTGGCCAAGAGAATATGGCGTCTCTATACCTAATATACTATTTTGTGTATCAGACTGGCTTCTAAAGTTGTGATCACCCAGTTTCTTGAGGGAAGGGAGGGAAGGGGAGAAATATTATCACGTTTATAAAAAACCCCAATTGAGAATCTTTTGGCTGTATTTCCTTTTGAACACTTATTTTTAAAGGATTTTAAATTGCTTGTATGGCTAGTTCATTACCAGTAGCCTGTACTAAATGCATTATTTTTCCTATTTCCTTTTCAGTAAACAGTCAGAATTGTTATTGCAAGGAGGATTGAATTATTAAAGAAAAGTTGCATTTAATTAAGAAGTTACATTTCATTAAATAACAGAGCTCTAGCTTCCCGCAAATTGTCTGCTTATTCAGGGCTTGGATGTGATGCAGAATTTTTCTTTTATGTTTTTTCTCATCGTATAAATTGAGAATTAGCCAAAAAGTTGTTTATCTTCTGTTTATGCAAAAATCACATCCTAGCTTATAACAAGCATGGTGGATTCCTGTCTGTTGCCTTGTGGAACAGCCCAAACAACACTCCTAAATCAGTATTTATCATGGGGAAGACGAGAAAATCTTCACCTTTGTTCTTGACAAGGAAATACACATGACAGTGGTAATATACAATACCCAGCACTACAGAATAACCTACAATAACAGCACTCATTCACCGATGTTTGTGCCTTTTGCCTCCTTTCCAGAAGCATGTTCATACACACCAGCAGTTGAAGTTAACAACAACTATGGGGGCTCAGAAAGACTTGCAACATGTCTGCAGCCTAGAACACTTCTTTTTTAAGAAAATTCTGGACTCACTGATTGTACTTGAAGATAAGGACCTTAAAATTATTTTACAATTATTAGGAAGTTGACATATCCAAACCTATTTGCTTTTAAACTCATCATGTGAATGTGTTAGGAAGGTTGTTAGCAAGATTCATGCATTTCTGAGGTATCATGTATATTTATAAAATTGTTAAGCTCTTGATCTGACCTCAGTGAAGAATTCATCTGACAGTGAATCATGATAATAAAAGGAGTTACATTTGCTGGAGTGTGTTTTCTTATCCTTGTTTTCAACTGTTCTTCATACCGCCCAATTTCTCAAGTCAGGTTATGCTGGCAACGTGCATCCACAATTCAGTTTTTCACCTGCAAAGGCTGCTATTATCCTAACCAACGCTCCTTTATTACGTATGGTGTTCTTTTTCTGTTTGCCCTTCAGTGTACCCTGAGCCAGTTCTTAGCCCTCACGTGGACCAGCTTCACTTAATATATGATCACTTGTGGATCTGAAAATGCAGGCCTATATCTCCCTTGGGTCTTGGAGGAGAACTGTTGTTTTTATTTGGTTTTCCTGTGTTTTATTGAAATGAGAAGTAAAACACAGAAATCTCAGGCAGATCCTAAGTCAGAATAAGTTTTCAGAGCTCCATCAAATTCCTGCTGTTTGCTCTGCCTTACATTGCTGTTTATGGTCATGCAAAATTCCCTTCTCAGATCAATTTCATTTTTTCACAGAGAAAGCTCCGCATCCCTATTACTGATGCACCAAAGTTGCTGGTACTTATTTTCCACTTAATGATGCATTTACAGTACTGACACAGAATTTCCACTCAATACAATACTGTACTTATTCATCAATTGCCTGAAAGTCATTGCCTTCAAGGAACAGCATAACTAAAACCAGATATGACTTTATTGTGTTCTCAAATGGCAGCCATGAAAATAATCTGTGGCTCTACTTGAAATAAAATTGTGATTTCATTATCTCATTTTATTAGCTAGACTAAACACATACATCCAGGTTCAATTCTATCTATGGTACACCCATCCATTAAAACACATTCTTCCTTATATATGAAGGTATCTTTATCCATTCCACTGAGGACTCTTACCAACAAAGTATCTGAACCCCTGTTGTGGTTTAGCCCCAGTCAGCAACTAAGCACCATGCAGCCGCTCGCTCACTCCCCCTACCCCGATGGGATGGGGGAGAGAATCGGAGGAGTAAGACTGAAAAAAACCACTCCTGGGTTGAGATAAGAACAGTTTAATAATTGAAATAAAATAAAGTAAAATAATAATAATAACAATATAATAATAATAGTAATAATAATATACAAAGCAAGTGATACACAATGCAATTGCTCACCACCCGCCGACCGATACCCAGACAGTTCCCGAGCAGCGATCGCTGCTCCCCGGCCAACCCCCTCAGTTTCTATACTGAGCATGATGTCATATGGTATGGAATAGCCCTTTGGTCAGTTTGGGTCAACTATCCTGGCTGTGCCCCCTCCCAGTTTCTTGTGTACTTGGCAGAGCATGGGAAGCTGAAAAGTCCTTGACTAGCATGAGCAGTACTCAGCAACAACTAAAACCATCAGCGTGTTATCAACATTCTTCTCCTATTAAATCCAAAACACAGCACTGTGCCTGCTACTAGGAAGAAAATTAATATCCCAGCCAAAACCAGGACAGCCCCTAAGGTGGTTTTTTTTTTTTTTCCTGTATGGTACTTTATACTTAAAAGGACTACAAAATGTCTTCAAGTTCATGACTTAAAACAAAATTATTAAACTTTTTTTCTTTTGACATGCAGGTGTCAAATATCAGCATTCATTCTTCCTCCCCTCCTCCTCTCACTAGCTGATTTTAAACAAGGATATCATCAGAAACATAGTAAGAAGAGGATAACCAAGAGAACAATAAGAAAGGATATCGATCACACAGAATTCTTTCTCCAGGACACAGTGTGTCCTTTCAGTAGAAGACTGACACATTTCAGCAGTATCACATATCATTAAACCATAAAGTCAAACAAGAAATTTCCTTAATGAATCAGCAAGTAATACAAAAATTATATGGACTGTATGCATAAATGGGAAGAGAACAAGTACACAACTTCACTGTCGGGCACCTAAATGGCATGCCATACTACAATGACATGCCAATCAAATCACGGTGGCTGCAACAGCAGCAAGCACTGTAGAAATGGGAAATCTCAGTTTCCATAGAGATGGGGTAATCTCCTGATGAGACATAATCCAGAGATTAAATAATCATAAATTATAAGATATTTCTTTATGGAGCAACTAATGAGACGGGAGAAGGTCTGCTGATCTCAGTGTACTTAAACTTAGGAGCAAAAAAAGAAACCCAGAAAGATCCAACACTGTAATTTTTAACTTCAAAAAGAATATCTACAATGAATAAGAAAGATAATTGAATAATAATTAAAAAGGATGCTAAAAAATTAAAAATCCTGCCATCACTCTGGACATTGTTCAAAATTACTACTTTATTTAACATACATAAATATGACAAACTGAAATGTATTTCAAAATGACAATTAACCTAATTCCCCAAAAGGCTTCTTGACTAAAAGACAAGTTAAAGGACATTGTTATAATTAAAGCTACTTCCTTTTAAAAATTTGAAATAGTATAAAAATTAACGAAATTAAAAAATGGCATAAATTCTGACAGGTTAAATATGATAAAAAGGCAGACCAAGGAAAACAGCTTGCTAAAGACACAAAAACTCCTAATAAAAGATTTTTTTTTCAAATACAACAGAAACAGGAAGACTGACAGAAAGTCTGTAAGGTCAATAAATAAGAAAGTTGTAATTGGAATGTTCAAGAAAGATAAGAAGAGGATAGGAGAACAAAAAGCATTATTTGCATTGGTGTTTACTACAAAAGACCTATGAAGGAGTCTTCCTGGAAATTGTCTTTAAATGGGGTAAATTGAAGAAACTGTTGCAGGCTAACATGTCACTAGAAGACATTTTAGAACAGAATGGTAAAATGAATAGTAAGAAATTGTGAAACATTCATCCATTGCCCAGAAAGAACTAAAAAATGACATTGTCAAATTACTAATCCCATAACCTCTCAATCAAACTCATTATCAGTAGAATGAAATGTGGCAAATACAATATTTACTTTTTACAGGGCTCAGTGGAATCTGGAAAACTACAGACCAGTAAGTTAGCCTTCTGTATTAGGGCAATTAGTACAAAATCTAATAAAGAATAAAAGAAGGTGAAACATGGATAAATATGATAGAAAGAAAAATACTTTATAACAAGGAAGAGTCAAGATGGGTTTTATAGAAAGACCTTTTTTCAAAAAAAATTCCTAATTTTCTTGAAAGGACACAATGATGTTGTAAACCAAAATGATCCCATTGTTGTGGAACCATACATAAGTGTCTAGTTTAGGGTAAGATGAAAAGCCCTTCAGACTGTAGGATTTGCTCTTCACTGACGATAATGGAAGATCTCACACTTGTCTTATGTAGGTCTGTGAATTTCTGTGTCTTAATCTATGAATCATCCCCTTCAATTTAATTTAATGTTAATCATATCATAAACTACTGGGAAATAAGACTTCTTGGGTAATTGCTATCCATATATTTGAAAAGATAACATAAAAAATCTAGAATAGCATTTGTCAGTTGACAAATACAGGGAATAAATCCCACCATACCCTTCTATGGGATTTGTGATATTCAACATACTTATAAATAATGTGGGAAGAATATAATTAGTGAATCTGTGAATAACAGTGACACAAAAATATCCAGATGTCTGAAAATAAAGGCTGTCATAAAGACTTGGTGGAAGGATTTAATTGCAATTGACCTCACAACATTGCAAGAGTGGGAAATAAAGTTGCAGTTGGAATCTAAATAGTGTACATGGGGAAAAACAAACTAAGGTAATCAAAACAAAGCACTCCTAAATATGTCACTTTGTGATGCACTCTAAATAAAACTATTCTAGTTCAGAAGGGTTTTCTCTGACTAATTTTTGATTGTTTAATGATAAACTGATAAATATGCAGCAGAAATCTCAAGGAATTATTAACTATAAAACAGAGCACAAAGTAGAAAGCATGATACTTTATAAATCTCTAGACAATCTGCATCTGAAATGCTATGTACAGTTCTGCTTCCTCCATCTGAAATCTTTGGTAGAAATAGAGAAAAGCATGGAAAAATTGACAAAAAACTTACCATTGCTGTGGATTAATTTATGTGTTGGAAAAACTGATTAACATTCTTTACTTTGAAAAAGGAATGAATGATGAATCAAATGGTGACAGTAGAAAAATCACAGTTAACAAGGGGAAGGTGAAAACACTGATTATTCATAGTTTCTCACAGTGATTAAGAGGTCATCAAATGAGACTTTTTGGTGCAGACTAGGTAGCTGCTTAAGCTGTGGAATTTGTTGCCTTGGGATATAGGTGAATGCCAAAAGCACAAATGGACTCAGAAAGGAATTATGCATATTAGTAGAACAGAATTCCACCAAAGGCTAAACACAGAGATAAATGTAACACTTTGTCTCTGAATCATGGATTGCTAGAAGCTAGGAAGCTGTCACTGCATGCTTATCTGTTATGCTCTCACTAGATGTTCAATGTTGGTCACTACCAGGGACAGGGTATTTGACTGAATGCATCTACCATTGCCATGCTTCTCATGTCTTAGTGTATTACTTGGAAGAGCATGGTAGTCTTAATAGAACCCAATTTAATCATCCTGTTTTGAAGAAGTCATCAAGGCAAAATTCCATGATCTGATTCTGAAGAATCTTTAGTGCTACCAAAAGATGATTCTTCCAGAATGAAGATAATTACTTCTACTTTCAGTCGCCTGTTTTTTCATTCAGAAATTGTGTATTGTTTTAAGCTACACCCTGATAAGTTGTCTTGGCTACTGTTGAGTTGGAGGAAAAGATTACTGTCCTCAACCCATTGACAGCTGTTCAACCATGCCTTGCTGACAGAGGTTACTAATCTTGCAGATGTGCCAGAATGAAGAGTTTTTTCCTAATTTTGTTGCATCAGAATTAACCATGTCAGAAAACCCTAATATCACAGTGTTTAAACAAGCCTGAATTGTTTTGTCATAACCAAAAGGGTCAGCATGCACACAGTTATATTGGAGATATAGAAGATAAAGAATCTAACAGATATAATGCCACAATTATTTTTGTCTCCTTTCAAGCTGCAAGAAAGCTTTCTTATTCTAGACCATTTTGAGGAAAGGTGGGATGCAAGAAAGAAGGAAGAGAGAAAATAAAGTTGTGACACAAAGTAAGTACAGCTAAATTGCTGTGAATTCATCACTATAAATTCTTCATCCAAGGGCTTGCTACACATTTTGTGAAACCTCCATTAAATGTAGTTGTCATGGCAAAAACTTTTTAAAATGCCATCTGTAGTACAAGGCTACAAAGAGTTTTCAATAGCACCTCCTACACCAGTATGGTTAAGTCAATACAGTACCTGTGTAGATCAGCTCTTATTAAAAGGATATTTTGAAACTCTGATTATTTTCTTCCCTGGGTTTTATCACATTCTTTTCACTTTACCTTTATCATCCACTTAGAACACAGGATCTTCGGGATATATATAATCCATCCCTTCGTGTCTTAATAGCTTTAAGCACCAAAATATTTTGTTCTCAACTCTTAGGCACCTCCATGGTACAAATTATGCTGAGAATAAAATTACTGTTATACTTAGGCCAAACAATAAGATCTTAAATGGGGCCTGTGAATGAATGAGGTGATTTTACTTACACCACAAACTACAGCTCCACAGAAGTTATTAATTCAGCAAATGTATTAAATTAGCAGATGATGACCCTCCATGCTTTTATTCATGGTAATTTTTAATGGCCATCTGTTTTGAGGCTCATGTTAATCACACTGTGTAAAATTAAGAGATCTCAAGTGCAGAAGGACCTATTACTCACTTGATTCACGTCCTTCAAAGGTGCAACATGGACTTAAAGTACTTAGGTTTGGAGGCATAAATGTATGTTTATATGACAAGAAACTGAAGAGATTTTTGATGTTTATCTTAAAAAATGACACAGGGCATGATTAAGAAATAAAATGGCTGGAGGAGAGAAGGTTACACAAGGGGGTTAATTTTTAAACTCTCTTAAACAAAATAAGAGGAAAAAATGAAAGGCAAATACATGTAGAAATTATTTAAGCTGTGCTTTTCATCACAATATAGAGGAATCTGTGTCACTGCCATAGAAGAAAATTATTTTCAAAAGCTAAACAAAGTAATTAAAAGTAATTAAAATAATACAAATTAATATCATTACTAATGAAAGATAACTTTAATTTCATAATGGGGGATCAAATCTTTATATTTTAATGTAAAGGATAGTCAATTAGACAGTCCTCTTTAAGGAAACTCATTATTCCACATGCAGTGTTTTAGAGAATCTATGAACCTATAATGTGATTTTTATTCACATGCTTATGTTTATGTCTTCTTTCTCCTACTGTATTCTTATCTAGAATTCCTTTCCTTATGGGCAAAAGGAAGATTTCCAGAGAAAGAAGGACCAACCAAAGCTTCAGGAATTTTCCCAGAGAAGACAGACAGAGAGGGAAAAAAGACCTAAGGATTGTGTCTTTGTGGAAGGAAATACCACATGCAGTTGAAGACCATACACATGTAATTCTAAAGTACACTTGACAATAATGGACAAACAGAGGGAAACACCATATATGAATGCATTTTTTTTGTGTGTAGATTAATATATTCTCTTAAGAATTCAGTCCAGAACAATAACAATAGCTGCAAATCCTGTATAATCATGACTCCCAAAAGCTTTAAATCTTATAACTTATGAAGACAAACTTGACATTGCAATTACCTGTTGCAAAGGCTCCATCATCATTGCCTGCAGTGACTGCTCTGCTCTGTGCTCCAGTGATGTACTGGACTGGATAGAGCACCAATCTGATTCTGTGTTGTACTTTTAATAAGGGCCTAGGACCACAAACGAATCTAAATTTTACCCAGTTCATGCTGGGCAAACAGAAGACACTCTCAGATGGGGTGTGATAATAAAACAGAAAAATGAGAAGATCTTTGTTAGACAGAGCCTGGTGCATACTTGCAAAAGGCTTGTGTCTTTCATCTACCATTATGCAATAGTGTCAAATCTCATGTGGCCAGTGTCAGGCAGAACTGTCTGCCACACTTTTCTAAGTGAGACCTGGTATTAAGCATTATCAAAGTAGACAGCTTTTGCAGGCTGAGCTCAAATTGTTCTTACAGCTTTGTAGAGCCCTTCAAGCAAGCAAGACAAGTCCTTTACCCACTGATGTGGATGCTTTGGGGTCTGATCTTGTACTATACAATTAAAGGCACCAAATGTGTACAGTTCCTCCTATCATTAGTTTGTTTTGCATGGCATGTGCTGAGATACCAATATTGTCTACTCCCAAATTAAATGTAGGACTAGAACCACCAGTGAGCATAATGTAGGGACATAAAGAGTTAGATGTACATCAGTGTACATCCAGAAACAGCTTGGTCCAGTTTAGAAACCCTCTCCATTCTGGCCTTGCACGAGAGCTTTACACTTGCATAAGACTGTGTTGTCTCATAAGAACTTGCTGACTTGCTTCTCTGGTGCTCTGAAAGGTTAAATGATCTTTTATGTGACCTCTATTGCAAAATACACGTGTTCTAAACAGTTCCATTACAGATCTTATTAAGGCACTATTTTGATTACTTGATTCTTTATTAATTCAGCTGATGTGAATAAGTTGAATAAATTAATTGTCCACACATGATTCACAAAGTCAAGTATTTCTGACAGCTCTGTCATCCATTCAAAGTGTTAATCAGAGCAGCAGTGCAGTTCTTTTCATTGTGAACAGACCTAAACCATTTGAGTTAGTCTTCCAGCAATATTTGATGAAAACCTTTAAAAATGAATGAAACAGAGCCATACTAAAATAATTTTAGTTACTTGGTTAAGGTCTCTAGGAGAGGTAGTCTGACAGTGGTCAATGGGACCTAAGGTCTCTATGTAGGTCTTTTGTAAGAAACTTGTTGAATGTAATATTTGAATAATGATCATGACTATTTCTTGTTTTGAAAATAGCTATCTCTGCCCCATAAATAATAATAAAAAATCAGTCTATAAAGCAATTTTAAAACAAGAAGTAAAACTTTTAATTTTATGCTCTGCTTAGCAAGCAGCCATAGTAGCAGACTTATAAACGATATAGTCAGGTTTGTCACTGTATTCTGCATGAGATATAAATTAAAACAAGACTGACTAATGATTCTTGTAGCAGGCTTTTCTACCTCTACTCTAATAGAAAAGTGGGGAAATGGAAGTCTTTTACTATTTTTTTTAATATGTGCAGTATATTCTTTAACATATTTCTTAAATATAAAACACTTCAGCCAGCTAGGTCCTCAATCATATAGGATTTTGCAGATAAAGGTTAGTATTTTAAAGGTATTTACAACACCAATATTCAGCCAATGTTTACCATAAACCATATCAAGAAATCATACATATGACCAAACGTAATGCCTTAAAAGTTTCTGGCCAATACTTGGCATAAAGGATCCACAGCTCCCATAATGCTTTGGGGTATAACTTGAATAAAATTTATTATTCCCAATACAAATGTTCACTTGTGAGGTAAGACAAACTTGACCTACACTTTAGAACTACTTCCTATATGCAACAAATATGAACAAAAATGTAAACTGATATTCTCAGGCATCAAGACAGGTGAAATGGGAATACTCACAATAATTGATCTTGAACTTGTAGAGGAAATGAAGAAAATGCCCGTATTATGGCTGTCTTCTTAGCCCAGCAGCAATGCTATGGAGCCAGATTATCAGCCCAGCATTTGAGAGAGTATCTGCTAGTTTGTTCCTAATAGACTAGTGTAGTCTGTCAGCATATTTGTCCTCAGAATAGTTCCTAATCTTTAATGGATTTTGGCCAATAACTGCAAAATATTGCCTTGCCCTGGAAAAAGGAATAAATTCTAATGACACAGGTATGGAAACAGGAATAGTATTTCAAACTGAAGTTCTTTAGGAAAAGAATAGCCTTTTGCTATGGTGATACAGCATAAAGCTAAATCAGGACAAAGTATTCTAATTGGGGTCATTGGACCTGATTTCATATTAATAATATGAATTAAAATTTTTAATGTTAATTTAAAGAATAAAATATTTAAACCATCCACTGTCATGTCCAGGAATGGATATAAAAATGGGTGAATTTCCAGCTTTAAGGTGGGAACATTACAGAGTTTTCAGGAAGGACTGGAAGTATAGACTCAGATCAATGTTGTAACTTCAAAAATCAGGGGAAGACAGCCATTGAAGCAATGGTAGACTGTATCTATAGTGGTAGATAAAGAACGTTAGCAGCAGACAAAAGCCATTTGAGTTAGTTATAAAGACATTGTTACTTTTATCTGCCCCATTTCTTCGAAGTGATTGGGCCAAAATCTACCCTCATTTGCACAAACACAATTTTGACTACTTGTGCTGAGCTGAAGCCAGTTACACTGGCATGGCTGGGGACATAATTTAGTTTAATAGTTGCGAAGGGGTAATAAATGTGTTAAATGTGTTAAACTTGTAAAATGATTTTTTTTTTTTTTTTTAAATGCATGGTGAGTAGAAGCCTCTACTCAACACAACTGTATTGCAGAGTAAAAGTGAAAAGAAAGAAACTGTGCAGATTTCTAGTTCAGGAATGCTGAACATCTCAGGGCAGCAGAAGTCTACTTTACTGTAATAAGCAGATTCTGCACTTATTTCTGTACTGTAACATAAAAATCTGCTTTTAAAAAATTTTCCTTTATAAACTTTATTTGAAGTGTGCCCTTCTCACTAAGCCAATATAACCAGTAGTGAATTAGGGAAAATTTCATTATTCTCTCCCATGAAAGAACTAATTCTTTTAGATCTTTGTGGGATTTCTCTTCACTGCACACTGATGTAACAAGCTGAGGTGAGAATGTGACTTAGATTAGAATATAAGTAGAAACTGTCTCTTGAAACATTTTAAACAGGAGTGGATGTAGATTACAGTTAAAAGTTGGAAAGCTTAGTGGAAGAAGAATTCCTGCTTTGCAAGAAATATTTTCTGGATGACCTAACATGACTTATCCCTTCTAAGATTCTGCAAAATGGCAAAATAAAGTCTCTGGTGTGTAAAGTTTTTTAATGTGCAAACTAATAGTCTATGGACCTAGAGTCAGAGTACATTTCTGAAATATTTTAGCCAACATGATAAGTACTTTAACAATAAAACCTAGAGGTGTTGGTGGTACCCATGTTAAAATACATGCAGAGATCTTTTCTTTGAACAACCCTGTCTTTGAGGTGGTTCCAGGACAATTTGACAGAGATCACCTTTGCAAAGTAACATGCGGAGTCACCATCCCTGGAAGTGTTCATAAAACGGGTAGATGTGGCACTTTGGGACATGGTTTAGTCTAGTCTACCCTTAATTGGTTTAGTTTGGACTTGGTAGTGTAGGTTAATGGTTGGACTGGATGATCTTAAAGGTCTTTTCCAACCTAAACGATTCTATGATTCTATGATTCTATGCATTTTGCCAGGCACAAAAAAAAAAAATCTGTCTTTATATAGCTAGATTATAAACTTTTGAAAAACTGCAGTTCTCATGCTCACTTCTCAGGAACCCCCTACTACCCACAGCAAATGCCATGGCTTCCCTTCCTTGGAACAGGGGCTATCCACACAAAAAAGAGCAAGGAAGAAGGCGGCTGAAACCATAGACTTGACACGTCACTCTGCATCAGGAGCATCTGTTCCCAAATTCACAAATATTCCACCTCCCAAACTCACAGATGTATATGCATTAAGCATGTGAAATAGAGTCTTAGGGAGAGAGTACTGTCA
This sequence comes from Pelecanus crispus, assembly GCF_030463565.1. NCBI lineage: Eukaryota > Metazoa > Chordata > Aves > Pelecaniformes > Pelecanidae > Pelecanus > Pelecanus crispus. The sequence continues at coordinate 24,648,680 of NC_134643.1, forward strand.
TTCCCCATGACTCCCTTCAGTTGACTTGGAATACACATTTTGCCCCAGCAGAGCTAAACTGAGAGCTAGACTCCTCCATTGCTTCCAGTAAATGAGCTTTAATATTTGCACAGAAAGAGCATCCGTGTCTTATGCTAGTAACACATGCAGATTAATACATTTCTGTAGTACAAAAATTACAAGACACTGTGCTTTCTCATTCCTTCTTCCCAAGTGATAATTTTACAGCAGTTAGAACAAATACAATTTTGTCATTTTGAGTCTGTTTTTCTTATTGTTTCCTATATTCTAAAGCCATGCCATCCAAAAGACATTCAGAAAATAAAATCTCAGATACAAAATCCCTGTTTAAAGACACTGAAGCTGATTTACTACATATGCTAAGCATAAGAAAGAGAATACTAAACTGTTCCCTTGGGGTTGCTATTTGAGACCTCAATCCCTTATACTAACGGGCTCACACAGGGCTTCCATGTGACACATGTTTTAATTTTTAAGTCATAGGTATAAACAATTTTACCTGTTATCAAATCTGACATATAAAAAAAATCTCGTTAATCACATTTTTATGTACTGTAATGAGATTCCTCTGTGCATATAAAATAATGTGACATATATGACCTATTATGACCTATGAAGATTACAGTGCCTCTGGCAATAATTAGTAAATGCACCTTGAATTTTAAATAAATAGATGTTTGAGTAGTACCCAAAGAAGAAAAGGGGAAAAAAAGGACATATGCCATTCCCTAAAGCCAATAGAAAAGTTCAGTCTGATTATAAGATGCTTTAATGTCTGATATGAATGTCAGCAGGAATAACAAAATACCTGTACTGAAGTGTGTGTCTCCTTATCTCTCTATACATAAAAATACCTGCCAAAGGCATAGACATAATTATTTAAACAAGCTTATTGCACTAAAAGGATTCTTTTTAACCCTCCAGTTCACTATGCTGCATTAGGTACTTAAAATACAAGACAAATTATTCACTGTCTGTACTAGTGTGACAGTTTAGAAGAAAAAAGTAATCTCCAGCTTAAAATAGTTATGCATGAATACAACAGTCATGAGTTCAGGACCTAATTAAAGAGAATAGAAAAGGTGGGGTTTTTTCTTGTTTTAATTCTGTTGTCATTTTTCCCCTGTTAAAGAACTAGAAACAGAACAACAGAGGAGAAAAAACAAACAAACAAACAAAAAAAACCCCAAACAAACCATAAAAATGACAGGTAAGCCAGTTCTGAAAAGTGATTTAAGGACCAAGAGGAATTAAGTAAGGTTCTTACATGCTCAGATGTAAAACTGAGATCCAGAAGAATCTCTCAGCCATTGCCTGACTGTAAAGAAGCCTAAACCACCTGGGAAGCTCCCCTCTTTACCTCAGCATTCTTTTGGTACCTGCAATGCTGCACTGTGTTCAGACCTGATCAAACTTGCTCAGACTCTAACCCTTTGGCTTCAGAAACCAGGCAGAATAATATTTACATCTTTAAATTCTAGTCAGTTGTGTAAAGTAGGAGCCACCTGATCAAGTGAGCTGGAGGTCAGCCCCCAGTGTTTCCTTCACTTTACAGGTGAAGACAACTGACATTTCGATGGCTCAGTCCATGACATCTTCAAATGGCACTTTTAAAGTAGATCAGATACCCTAAAAATGTCTTTTCCTCTCTACTGCCTTTAAAGGCACTCTGTCATGATTAGTATAGATGCAGCTGTCTAAACCTGTTGTAGGTGATAAAAATAGCTTAAACTGCAAATGCTAACAGGCAGCAGGTAATTGGGGGTGGGGGTGTATGGGTGAATGTCTGAAATTGAGCTTTTGTATTTTCAAGCAGAAACTTGCTACTTGCTAGCTGCAGCCAGTATGGACTGGTCATAAATTCTGATAACACTTGGACTGAACAAAAGTAACACATCCTGAATCTTACAATTCATAGAGGGACATGAGAGAGATCCACCAATTAGGAAGCTAAGCATGTACACATACGCTATTTAGGTGGGAAAGCCTGGGGTCTGGGTTTCTGGAAAGAAAGTTACTGTTCAAAAGAAGGGCTCCTGAGAAGTGGTCTCAGAAAGGAAAAGAGGGTCTGAAAAGGTGGTGGTGAACGTCCTGACTGGAGGAAAGATACTGGAAGAGGGGGATGATCCTGGAGATCAAAGAGCTGAGTGGAGATGAAAGCTGGGAGATGCCCAGGGACTTTGGCTCAAACTGGTATCTGTAAGCAGCTGTGCAGCACAAACTGAAACAACTTTCTGACTGACTTTCCTGGGCAGCAGGGACCTTCCTGTGGGGGAGGGAAATTGAGACCTAGTGAATATAGCACTTTGTAGAGCAAGTGAGTGAGTGTGTGAAATAATAAAACAGGGTAAAAGCTCTAGCATTGAAGGTTCTTAAATAAATCCCAGTGTCCACCTCCACTGCAGATTGTTGATTACCTGTGATAAAACTTATGTGCCTGAAGTTGGGCAAGGTAAATTCTGTCTAAATTGATGTGACTGGGCCTATCATGAAAAGCAATTGTGACAGTTTCTTTTTTGTTATACAGTCATGAGAGGAGGACATTGCCCATAGTAAAAGAGACATGGACCTCTCCAGGATGCTGAGCAACCACATCTCAGTACTCATCTCAGCCTGACAGCATTTCTTCCTGTCAGCAAACATCAGCTGCTGTGCAGTTGAGTGTGGAAACACCTACACTTCTTTCTCAAGCTCATGAAAGCTGTCATCACATAACAAATAATGCAACTTTGCTCGTGGCAGAAATCAAGCAAAGCAGCAAAACTCCATGAGCAAGTGTTCAGGGCAAGGGCCCCTGTTCCCAAAATTAATCTGCGGTTTTATCCAGATACTACACAAAACATGTAACTAGTATTGTAGGAAGAGACAGATATCACAGATAGGATGTTGCCTATAAGACTAACTGTAGCCCATCATCAGGATCCAAAGAACTGTGGTCCAGAAGATGAATGAGGTACCTCAACTGACTAAAGTGGAATTCAAGTATTCATTTTTCAGTTATGACACTATTTGCATTCTGTCTCATCTACTGCTTCATTCCAAACCAGCCAAACTCTTTCATCCTTTACAATTTCAACGTTAGCATTTCCTTCACACCTGAAGTTCTGTTTATGAGGCTGCCAAGATATGCTTCAGTTTGGACAGTTTTAAAAAGATCCATGCCTAAACCATGTCAATGCCCAATGACTATTTAGAAATTAGTTGGTCCTTGTCCATGATATTTAATGAGCTTCACCTTGCAGATAATTTCAGAGTATTTTGCATACATTACAGTCCATATCAGGCACAATGACAGTGACCTCTGCTATCTACTAAGGAAGTTTTTGAGTCAAAGATTTTGTTAGGGCCATGAGAGCATCCCTGGGGGCTCCTGAAGGTTTGGCTGTCAGGTCTCTGGGCCAGCTCAGAGCCAGTGCAGCCGTGGGTGGCCCCTTCCCAGTGTTGACCCTGGGAAGAGGTTCCCAGGTGCCTTTGGGCTGAACTCTGGCCCAGGGAGATGCTTTCAGTTGAGGCTCTCACCTTAGTCCTGCCAGAGCTCCATCTCCATCTCCAGCTCCTGCCGCCCTGCAGCCATGTGCCTGGTCACGGGTCCCACTGAGCCGCAACCACCTGTGGGCCAACATCCTAGCCTGGGGACTCAGGGAGGTACCTGATGCCTCAGGCTGGGGCTGAATTTACTACAAAGACTTCACTGTGAATCCAACCTAAAACACAGAAATGAAAACCAAAAATTCAGATTTAAGGTTGAGTTTGCCTCATTGGTGGCTGTATGCAATCTTAAAATTTCAGATAGAACTCCAAGATTGTTTTATCTTAACCCTTTAACTTTTCATAGTTATGATATCTTATTTATTTCCCTTTTAACTCCAGAAGAGTTATTTTTCATCTGTTCATTTAGTTTCTATTCACTTTTTTGTGATAGTACATCTTAATTTAATATCCCATAACTTTAATGGGGAAAAGATTCTTGTATTCATTAAAGAGTGTATTGTCCAAAAAAGAGAAAGAACAAGCCTTTTCTTAAAAGGGTGATTTTCCCAGTAGCCAGGGAATTGACCTTGAATGATGGATACTCTTGTTGAAATCCCTACGTTACCTCTGTAAATGCTCGGATGAATGCTCTGTTCACTGAGCTGAGTCAAGAGGGTGTTCATACAAGAGGCAAAGTGTCTTTAATAGCCAGTGGAGACAAATTTAGGGCACCTCAGGTAGTCCTTTACACAAATTTCTTTCTCTTGAATATAGAGGAATCTTATGAAAAATAACCTTCTCTCAATCTGTCTTGTTTCCTTTGAAAGTATTTCACTTTGTACAAATAATTAGCCATTCGTAGGGTAACATGGAGGGGCTGCCTTGAATATTTAAATCTTTCTTTCAGTGAATTGTTTATACAGTGTAACAACTCCAAAAGAAGTCACCGGGGAATAATAAATACAACAAAACCCACATCAGAATTAAGAAAGTAGCTGGGCATGACAAATCTTGGGATCTTGTCAGAGATTATGGATCAGACAAAACTGAAACTTGAACATGATTAGTGAAAAACAATGACAAATCTTTGTGTATACAGTGAGGGGTTAACAGCTGACAATCATTACTGGAAATGAGATCTCTGAGTCATAACAGATAGCTCTATGAAAATGCCAGGTCAGTGCAGCAGCAGTCAAGAAAACAAATGTAACTCTAGGAATTATTATGAAAGAAATGGAAAACAAAATAGAAAACTTCATTATGCCCTTTTTGTAGAAGTCCCTGGTATATGTACATCTGAATATTGTGTAAAATTCTTACTGGTGGAAACATTATAGTAGAACTGGAAAAGGTCTGGAGATGTGTGACAAAAAATGTTAAAAGTATCAAACTATAGAAGGAACTATGGAATAAATTACAGCTTTTACAACCCAGATAAGTGGCAAGAGAGAGGGTTATATAAAGATATATGAAGTCATGTATGTCATGAAGAAAATGCATAGGAGATGAATATTAGAAGAACTAAAGAATATCCAAAAAGAGAAGAAGGTAAAATATAAACAATTTCTTCATTCAGTGTATATCCTTGGCACAGAATATTGTTGATGCTAAAAACTTGCATGGGTTCAAGCATGGAGTGTGTGAATTCATAGAATCAAAGAAAAACAGCTGAGGGGTATTAAAAACAGATTTCCATCTTGTTCAGAATAGGTTTAACCATCTCCTGTTACTAAGCATTGCACACTACTAGAAACTGCAGGAGGCAGTGGCATATATAACCTAGTTGTTTTTTCATGTTCTTTTCAATATCTCACTTAAATGCCTGCCAATAGCCATGTTGCGGTTTTGGTGTTTTTTCAGTTTTTGATGTTAGAAACTGAGGTCCAGAGAGAGAAGGTGAATTCTCCAAGGTAACACACTCAATCAACATCAGAGATAAGGAAAAGAAATAACTGTCTACTGGCTGTCATCTTTGTGCTTCATCCCTGAGACAAGCAAACCTTTCCTGTTTAATGGATCTCTAAAACATGACTAGATGCATTCAGTTAAAAAAAAAAAAAAATTAAAAAATCACTAACAAAATCTGTATGCGATAAAATGGGTTTAAGAAATAATACACTGCAGAGGGGAGAAAGCCTGACAGCAGGCATTAAGTCTCACGCTGTGTCTTGGAGTGTGTGTGTATTCTGCACACAAACACTGCCACGTATTTCTCTCTGATTAGGCTCAGCTGGATGCAGTACTCTTGATCGAGGCACAATACAAAGAAATGCTCTTTTCTCTTCCTGTGAGAATAAAAGTGTCCCTTTTTTTTCCTTTCTTTCTTTGCAGCAGGTTCCTAAGTAGTCTGAACAAATCCAAAGGTCTTGAATCCTTACTGTCTTGAGATACCAAAGGCACATGAGTATTTATCGCAGCATACTTGAGTATGAAAAAATGTAGTCATAATGAGGATTTCCACATTTTTTACTTTGCATGCAATGATTTTGCATAGCTCTAAGTGGGAGAAAAGCCCTTCTCATATAAAACAATGTGAAGATAATGACTAGCTATACAAAATTGAAATCCTGGTTTCCATGATCTGAATGAAAATATTTGCCCCTTACTTTTATCTGCTTTCACTCTAGTGAGCACTGGAAGGACTGTGTTCATGATGAGGTAAAAGAGAATGCAATTGCCTAGTAGTATGAAGGGAAGGAAAAGCCTTTTGCTATTGCTATCATTTTTGAACACAGAGACTGCTTTCTCTTGAGATACCACTAAGAAGGAAGATATTCCAAGAAGGAAGAAAGGAATGAAGACGTCACCTTCTTTACAGGAGTATCTACTGGAGTAAATGGAACAGGCTGCATTGTTCTACTGACTTATACGCTCATGCAAATGTTCAGATCTTCCTGAACCAATCATCCTGTTGTTATTTAATAATCGTGCTTGTGTAAAAAATGTTTTCACTTAAAAATAAGGTGAACCATTGCAATATCACTTGTATAACTATGCTCATTTTACAGCATATGTGGCCATCTGCTTACAAGACAAAGTGCTGACTCCTTGGGGTTATCATGGCAATATTTTCAGTAAAGTTCACAGAGCTTACCTTTTCCTCCCATAACACAAGGCAAACTCCGAACGTCCTCACTGTTGTTACCTTATTTGCTTTGCTTGCTAAGGCCATAAACTTTCCAAGCACCTATTCTACTCTCTAAATATTTTAATACAGAGACCTTTATGGTTATTTTTAAATCTGATAAGCGGTTATTTTAATTGCGATAATTCAATTAACACATTCACATTTAGCTCTAACAGTCCCTCTGCTGGAAAGAAAATACTTTTCAACTACAGCTCTAGTCTTAGTTACTTACAGGTATGCAGAGAGTGATGCTAATATTCAGACAATGCTATAGTGGCTGTTATCCATATTTTAAAAATAAGGTTTACTGCATTTAGGAATATTTACAACTCATTCACAACTAAAAATGGTCATCCATCCCTCCTCTTCTGCTTCCACATTTTACCAGTCAATTTAGAAAGATGGGCAGGAGTTAAAATTTGCCTTTCATAAGAAATACATTTTGGAGAAGAAAAAAAACCAAAACCTTGACCTGAAAGAAGAATTCAAAATTTCCTGAGAAAATTTTGCATATGTTAAAAAATAAATATGCATGATATGATAAAATTACAGAATAACTACATGCATGATACTAATTTTACCTTGTTTTTTTCATATTTATATAATGCAAATATCTGAATAAAATTAGTCAAATTATTATTAAAGTAATAAACTCAGATTTACCCCATTGAAAAAAATTACTGAACTATGTTTCTGTTAGATATTTCTACAGATGAAACTGCATTTGTTCAGTGAAAAAGAGTTCTATCTAAAATAACAACACTTGATTCAGCAACAGAATTAGCAACAGAAGTGTAGGAAGACAGATACTTCATTCAGGCCCTGACCTTGTATACCACAGAGATGCACAGGAGTTTTCTCTTAGGTGTGGGAAAATAAACCCCAAACCATACAGAGGCCACAATCCAGAATAAAGGGAACCTAAACCAGAGACTATCAGAAGAAGAGCTCAAAAAAAGAATGCAGCTCACTGGCAGAATACGTAAAATATCCATTAATATCTGCTGAGGTTTTAAATGACCTTCAAGCCAGAAATAGGACTGACCTGGAATAGGGACAGGCAGCAAAGCAGAAGTAGCCAAGGAAAAAAAGAGACCATACTGTTTGGTTTTGTCCTCACTGAACTGAGAGTAAAGATAATCATGTGCTTTACTATGTTTGAGGATATCTCCCTGAAGAGGGAAAAGTCAGATTGAGAGTTTCTTCCACTACATTTTGCTTAACTTCTAGGCACATTTCTCAATACCTCTTTCTGTATTTTGGAATTTAAATAAAAATATACAATGAAATGATTGTGCAACCATTCGTGAAAAAGACTCTCCATTTGTCTGTGTTTCAAAAAGCTGCTGAAGAAGTGCACTCTGAGCTCCTGCTAGTCTTCGACTATCCCTCTAGATAGGGGCTACCAAAGGAGTCGGTGCCAAGTGTCCACAAACCACACCCTCCTTCTGTTCTGAGGGTGGAAGAGGGATGACCACTGCTTTTGACAGGGAACCCCTAGAAATAGTAATTTTCCTAGAAGAACATATTCTTTTCAGAGGAAAGACCTTTCTGAAGACAAATTTGTTACCCATCTCAAAGATAATGAAACACAAGAACATACATGCTTTAATGACAGTAAATTCCATAATAATTTTGAAAAATATTGCAAAGAGGTTGGAATTACCTTTTCAGTTAGAACAGTCCATCCTGGATTTATATATTGCTGTGGTTATCGAGATCATAATTAACTCTAAGGTCCAGTGCACCCTGCTGAAATGTACTCAGGTACTTTTTGAGTAATAGCATTACACAACAAGTTGTACAACTGGGAGCTGGTGAATAATGCATTAAATCAAAATTGCAAGAGGACTTTAGATTGCCAGAATGCTGAGCTAACTGCAGCTTGACCAGCATTTTGGCGCAGACAGAGATCTTCCTGGCTTCTGAAGGAGTAACAGGAACCGCAGTAACTGTAGTCTGGCAGCTTGGAGAAGATGCTGGGAGCCAGAAAGCTTGGTTCTGTTTCTAAACTGGCAAAGGAGGGATTTCTGCTCTTTTGTGCTCAAATTGTTTGTGGAGACAGGAAAATTCAGTTGAAACAGATTCATTTTCATGAAAAGTTACAGTTTCAAAGAATATCTGCTTTGTTGTAGAGTTTCCAGACAGTTCCAATAAAAGTAACATTCATTTGGGAAAGAGAAACCACAGTTGTATTTCCTCATTACAAGGCAATATTTGAAGAGTTTTTTTACCTACTATATCACACTGCAGTAGAATATTACATTCATAATACTTCTGAACAATAATAGCAGGCACTCTCTGAATGCTTAATGCCCCACCTTGACCTGAACTAGAACTTCTAGTCCCATAATTACTGTCAGCATGAGGGATTTGATGCTGATCCAAGAGAATCAGTTTGAAACAAGATTAAGCGAATGGCAAACTCCCACAGGAAGGAAATGAAAAGCTGGGGCTGTCCTCCCCAGCCCATTTACAGCAGGTATAATCCCTCTGATATTTTGGCAATGTTGCTTCACTGGTACTGTATGTTACAATATTGCAGACTAACAGTTTATGTTAAGAGGGAACAATAGCTCGACTCCGAAATTTTTCATGTGCTTTACAAAGAAGTTAAACTCTGTGGGAATTCTAACACTTCTTGACTTGTTGTCAAGGTTTTTATTATTTTCATGACATTAATACCTGCTTACTGTCTGTATCAACTGCTTAGCTTAAGATATTTGTCCTGTTCTTAGGATTTTCAGTTCTGAATTTCTTATCATTATATGTCAAACTTTGAAACTAGCTGTCTGCTTTCTATCACCTAATCTTAATAATTCATCATGCCATTTTCTCTTTTAAAAACTCATCCATAGGTTTATGTAAAGAGGTTCAAAGTATACTGTAAATTTCATGTCTTTGTATAAATGCAAAATTAAACAAAGAAACTTTTTATTCCCCAATCAGTATCTGTAATAAAAATGTTTTTTATGGCAATCATGTGAAATAATTTCATATCTAGTGACAAAATTGGAAAGGTTAGAGTCCAGTCTGGGACTGAACTTTTATGCAGTTGGTATTTCTGCCAATGCTTTTTGCAGCAGCTGCCTAGCTTCACTGTACAGTCCTGATATGATCTGAGCATGCTGAAGGAACTTTTCCTTTTTTTCTTCTCTCTTTTTTAATGCATTGTTAAAACACAGGAGCAATTTCACTGGGCTTAGTTTGAAGGATTACTGAGCTTTTCAAATTGAGGTAGACAAATAGACTACATTGATTTCACAACTGAAACTTAAAAATATAGAAATGTTTAGTCAAACATCAAGAGGTTTTGAAAGCAGAGCAGTAGTTCATGTGGACACAAAAGAATAGGAAGAAACCTTTACTCTGCAAAGGAAGACAATTTTGTTCAATTGTAATCTGTTGTTCCTACTTTTCATGAGGGAAATAAAACTGCCACATGCCTCATAAGTGCGTGATATGAATGTGTGTGTGTATATATGTGTATATATATATATATATAAAAAAATAATTTTATCAGAGGATGCCAGAAGAGGGTTTTTCTTTACTTAGCCATTCTTCTGTTTGGTCTTCAGTAGAGACAACTAATGATAAGTTTTGAGGCAACAAAAATAGTTTCATAAATAAATATTGTGCATCATGCAAAAAGGAATAGTTAAATCAGATAAGCAACTGAAGTTCTTCAAGTAGAGCTGTGTAGCCTCAAGAAGGCAAGGTTGAGGACCGACAGCAAGGACTTATCCATGTGTACAAATGCCTGATAGGGGGCAGTGAAGAAGGTAGAGTCAGACTTTTCCCAGTGGTGTCCAGTGAAAGAACAAGAGGCAATGGGTAAAAAAGCTTTACTTTGATGGTGGTCAAACACTGTAACAAGTTGCTCAGAGGTGTTTGGGAGTCTCCAGTCTTGCAGCTATTCAAAACCTAACTGGATGCATGTATTGGCAACCTGTTCTAGGTGACCTGGCTCTGAACAGAGGGGCTGGACTAGACAATCTCCAGAGGTCCCTGCCAACATGAAGTATTCTGTGATTTCTGTGAAAACATCTGAATTATTTTTTCAACTTTCTGCTCCTAGAGGTAGACCTTTGCATATGCTCAGAGCTGCACAAGCTTTGACATGCTGAGAAACGCAATAATAACAAGCTCAGGCCAGGTCGTAAGTATTGCTTTCCTGTGGCTTGTCTGGCTTGCTTGTGGCTTTGCTTATTAAAGTGTTAAAGCATACTGAAGACACACTACTGAGATCAATACTAGCAAGGTGATTGGCAATGCTGTTTTCTTTTAAAATACCCTGGGTGACTGCTTTATCACTCCTTCCTACAAACTTACTTTTCTGCTTTCTTTGTCTATGAATGGGAGAGCCAGGTTTAATATGAAAACAGTTATCTCCCAAATAAGCACCTTTGCTGCCAGGTTCATGGTTTATTTAGGCACTAATACAGTTGAGCAGTGGCAGCTCTAATGCTTTTTAGCCAATGGAGATCTCAACAGAGGATTTTGTAATAGACATATATGGATGTATTTTTGTACATCTGCGTGAGTGCTCATGTACACGAGTACACATGTGTGCTCATGCACATGTGTAATACTTGGCGATAGCTGAAAAAAGGTTCTTTTCTAATATGAAGGTTAATTATTTTATCTTACAGCTACTAGGTTTCTAATTTTGCAACCACACTAATACATAAAAATGCGTGAAAAATGACCAAAGGAAATGTCACATCTTGAAATAGTAAAAGAGGAGAAAAAGCAGAAGTAGCAACTATTGAAGAAAGGGCAGATAAAGAGGCTGCAGGCATTTGTCAAATTTAGTTATCCAAGACCTTTCAAATATATCATAGTGCTCCAAAATTTAGAGTTCTATACACTTCTGTGGTCCTGTTATCTTGTTTGGATCATACTTTTATTTGAACTAGACATGAGTAGGAAGGCAGTGCTTGAACCTGTAAGGAGTGAAGAAATAATCGTAATGAGCATCCCTTTAAATCTCCTGATTCTACATAAAAGATGCCTGATGCCTGTTCTGGACTCAGTGACAAATTTGCCTAATTAAGCCTAACTACAATTGTCTCAAGGAGACCTGCTCTTTCAAATGTGTTAGGGAAACAGCTTTTCATGCTAAAAGAGGCAGCTTTTTTCTTATTTGTAAATAAGCAAGTACAGCACTGCTAGTAGGATCAAATTTTGAGTGCTTTACAAAAGCTGAAGGATACCTGTGTGCCACATGGTGTTTTGATATGAAAGGTATAAAAAGCAGAAGCAGCAGTTCAGATGCAATAGCAGCATATAAGAAGACTGTGCGAATATGTGTGTGTACATGTGCATGTATTGCTAATGCTTATCTATTGCTATATATGCATTCATATGAAACGTGTATATTTAGTTACGTACACATACAAATATTTGAGAAAGAAAAAAACAGATTCTTATCTGAATTTTCTTTAACAAGAAACACTAAAGAAAGCTATGTAAGGAATTTTTCACATGTGAGAGTGACACCTTTTGCTTTCTAAAATTCATCCTGATATCTTAGTATCTTTTCACTTCATTATCTATCCATTTCTATCCATATATACTATGGCGCAAAACTGTAGACAAGAAGGAAAACACAGTTTTTAGTAACTGCTATCTCAAATAATCTGTGATTAATATACTTTCATGTCCAGACATTCCTATTAAATAAGGAAGGAGTTGATACACACATTCACCAATAACACATGAGTCAAGACTCCTGAGCGCAAATGCTAGTAGTATTTTACACTCAGGATTAGAATGTGCAGAGAATAAGATTTTTAAAGACTGTGTAATTATAGTAGGTGTTCTCAGCAGATATTCCTTGTCTGCTGGAAAACAAAAAAAGAACATCGTAGTTGTGGTGGTGCATCCCCCCCACCCCCCCAACCCCCACCCCCCCTTTCTCTCTTCAACCACTTTACAACCTCAGGGATTCCTGCCAGACTATGACCTTGTGTAGTGAGCTGGTCGATTAGGTGCCCCTTAATTGCACCAGAAGCTCCTACATGGTCGAAGCAGAGAGTGCCCTTGTCCTTATCAGAAAGTCTTACATGGTTGAAGTGGGCAGTGAGAACAATCAAGTTACCCCTGACAGCTTTGAAACAGAGCAGTAATTACCTACCCAGATCGTGGCTTGGATGGAGATTTACAATGACTAAAGCCAATCATCTCATGATCCCATAAAACAGCAGTCCTAAGTGAGGCCCTTTGAGCTCTCCTGGACTGCAGTGGGCTGCACCAGCATCTCCCTCTGAGTGGGACGCCTCTCAGAGCTAGCAAACTCTTAAAGTTTGCTAAAATTGGAGGTCCATTGCTGAAGATGGACAGTGGAGCCTAGGCTGAAACCCTTCACTCCATGAGGCTCAACCCTTGCCCGCTGAGAAATGCCAAGACATTCAATGTGAATATTTCACTGAACTCGAGGGGAATTTTTAACTGGTATACCGTTGTTATATATATATGCATTCATGTTTGTGTGTATGCATGTGTGAATCAGTTTTAGTCTGTAGATGTACAATTTAATTTCAAAGTGAGTCTTATACTGCTGTCTTATCCTTATTCCTATAAACCATTGACCAAGTCTGAGACTAAGATTGGACCTAGCAGCACTTAGACTCCTCTCTGAAAAGGAGTTTAGAAAGCAAGGGGGTCTATTCTGAACCTCGTGACTCAACAGGAGGGTCCCCCTTATCCCCTGCACCCACGATCCCTCTGTGGGGATCCCATCATTCCAACTCAGTGTAACTTAATTTTCCTTTATGCACTTCCATGTAGTAATAGAGTGAACCTTGCCATCTTCGAATCTGCAACTAAGTCACTGTTTTGATCAATTTTGTCTAATCACATTGTTAATCACTGATGACTGCTATTAAAATATTACAATCAAATCCTGCGATTTGCTACAAGTAAATTCTAAACTGCTACTAAATCAAACTGTGTAAAGTCACTCATTCACAATAAATTGACACAATCAGCAGGATTCACAAACCTGCATTCGTGACAGTAGTGTAACATCAGTCGGGTGTAAAAATCAATTATATTTCAACCTGAAGCATATACCCCTTTTAGCAAAGAGATCTTTGAGTTTAATAACAGTGAATCAGTGACATCTCATATTTCTAATGACTTACCATGTTAAAAACCACAGTATTTTCATAGCTGCAATTGTAACATTTATTTCTTTGTTTTCTTCCTGTGTTTACTATCAGTGGAAATACAGGAGTACAGATTCTAGATTTCTTTAGACATTTTAACGGGACCCCTTACAGTAGCCGTTGCAGAAGGAAATATATGTACTCAGTTATAATCTTCAAAGTAACAAGCTGCAACAAAATAGCAAACTCTCCCTCTACCCTTAGCTTTGAATCAGGGATGTTTGAACTAAAACATGCAAGGAAATTTGCTGCCTGGCAAGATCAACCAGTGTTGGCTCAGCCCCTGATTATGCAGCCTGTTTTGGGGATAGATTTCCTTTGACAGAAAATAAAAAGTGATATTAAGATAGCTCTGTGCCATTAAAGATTCTTTCACACTGTGGGAGGGACATACCTGTTTCATTATAGGAAAAATATAAAAGTACATTCAGCTGCCTGTAGGAAGTAATTTTAAGTGCTCTTTGAGCTATTTCAGTAGAACAGAGAACACCTATTCTGGTGCATGTAGGGACATACTATATGTGAATTTTGAGCATTACAGTTCTGTTTAAGAAACTGGGCCAAGCTGGGCTGCCCATTTTGCTGTGCTCACTTAGGCTCGTGTTAAGAATCTTTTACATTGCTCTACAGCTGTGAAAGAATGTTATATACAAACACCACAGCTTTACTCTTAGAGCTGCCTCATGTTTTCTTTACTGTCAATTGTTAGTTCCACAAAAGATTTCTAAGGTTGTTGTTAAAATAAATGTGCACTTTTTTTGAGAAATATATAAGTGCACACAAATATAATAAAGGGTTTGGATGATTATAAAGTACAAACAAAGCACTGGATGTAGCAACCCTCTCCACTGTTTTTTAGAGTTGAAATGACATCTATGTGACACTAATAACCTTGTACAGAAACTGACAATTTTTCTAATAACTATATTTCCAAAGGACTAATCAAGGCTAGTGATTTCCTTTTAAAACATAGCCAGAAGAATTTACGTTAGTGCCACCTTCCTACTCTTTTTATAAGTACCAGATGGATGCAGCTTTTCTCAAGGACTCAGAGACATGGATTCTAAGTCCTTCTCACCCTCATGGTCAACACATGTCCTGGGGGAAAGAGACCATCCTAACGCCGTACAACAATAGAACATGCTGTGTAGCCTTCTTGTTAAAATTGGTGTGCTGTTTAGAAAGGCATGTGTTATTCATGGACCAAAAGGAAAGAACATCAGCAGGAATATATTGTCTAGCTTGGGTGTTCAGCTGGCAAAGTGGAGTCCTGGTTCTTGTCTCTGCTACCACAATCACTTCTGATGTTTATCTGGCTGTTACTTACTGTAAAATTCAAGGAAAAGAACAGCTACAGTGCATTCCATCAGTGGCCCAATCCTACCAACGTGCATTTGGTAGGACTACTAATCTGGAATAATTTCGACATAGGGAGGAGTGAGTAACCAGATACTGCAGAATGTAGCCATTTAATGGATGTTCAGAAGCAGAACAACAAATATGCAAAGACCTTTCCATGGAGACACACTTGTAAATGGAAAATAATTTGGGTTTCCTTTAAAACAGGATATGAATTCACATTCAAAATAGGACTTAGCAATCATGAAGTGCATAAGTATTAATTTTTTGTTTTGTGGCTTTTAAATGTTTTTTTTAACCACACTTATTAACAGTGGTTCCATTCATTGGTTTCTTTGTCAGGCTATTTGTTTTTCCAACAGTCATGAAGTCCCGTAAATGAATCAGTCTTATGATGAAGACTTGCCTGCATACTTGTGTTACCCATGCCTGTGATTCAAGTCCTCACTTTTCTAGTGTGATCTACTTCTGTTATGCAACTATTTCAACACCCATCAATTTCTAATAAAAAGACTTCTTTATGAGCCTAGTAAACACACAAAACATTATGGAATCATGAAATTCGCTTTGTGAATTTAAAGTCCTGTCCTTGCATGTGAAAACTAGTGATTATATGGATTCCTGAATCAAACTTCCTTCCTTTTTCTCCTCACGTGGTTGTTAACTTAAATTCAAGAGATTTGTAGTATTTTTCCCTTACTTTTCTAAAAAGGATGCTGGAGTTTATAGTTAATAAAAAGCTGTATTTTCTACACACTCTGAATCTGCTCATGTTTCATTGTCACCTATTTGTTTTGCACAATTGTAAACAATTTATTCACCTTTTATCTTAGAGTTATACACTCATCTCAGCTTTATTCAGGAGGCTGAATTCAAGCACAACTCAAGCAATAGTTCCCTAGAATTTAAAGCTAGGCTGTGCCTAGTCTTGAGGAAATAGGTTAGGACTCTTCCTTCCCTGTGTGTGGTGGATTTAGAATTAAACACAGCAGAGCCTCATGCTGAACTGAGCATGATTATGCCACTCAGGGGGGTTGGAAGTTTGGGCAGTGGTAGATGCTCCATACCTTGAGTGAGTAAGGAATTGTGAGGCAAACTTCCCATGTTTTACTGACATCAATAATTTTAGCTACACACCCAAAGTTAGTAGCAGACCGAAAACATTAATAAAACATTGACCTGTTGCATCATATTACAAAAACTTCAGGAATGGCTGTGCTCCAAGAGTTTCCTCATTCCTTCTTATGGATTGCTTTGTTGCTGTATCACACTCTATTGGGTGCTACGTTTATAAACACAATTAAATCAATTGTGGGGTGATCCCTGCCCCAGACGTTGCTATGGAAGTGTGGAAAGTGCATTATAATGGCAAGGAATAGAGACTCTAGCCAGGGCCATTAAATGGAACAAAGGCATTTGTGAAGGTTGGAAAGACAATTGGATTAGGATCCTGGTACACCATGGGTCCAGACTGTAGCTCTGCCACAAGCTGACGTGGCAAAAACATTCAGCAAGGCAGAGAGACAGAGAGGCCATTCCAGATAGGGGCTACAGAAAGGAAGACTGCTACTTTCTGAGATGGCAAAAGTGCTCATTACGGACAGATTTTGTGTAGCATTATTTCCAGCTGTATGCTTCTTTATCACCTCAACAGCTGTTGGGAAAACAGTACAATATGGGAAGCAAAGGTAGAGAAGGTAAATTCAGCCTCTGAATGGCCTCAATTACAAAGATGCATAACAGTGAGACACAAGGGTCCTTTATGTAGCTATCTCAAGAGCCATGAAGACATGCAACAGCAATATCAAAACAGAGCAAAGTTCAGTGGTCCTACTCCTTACAAAATGGTTGGACTGGATGATCTTAAAGGTCTTTTCCAACATAAATGATTCTATGATTCTATGTCTGTTGCTTCTCATTTCCTGAACAAGAAGTTTCATAGTACTATTTTATTTTATGTTTTTCTTCAGTAATGATACACAGACAAGTTCAGTGACTTCTTTTTGAAATTGGTTCATGAGGAAGGTGCAACTGTTTTAGCTGGTGGCAATTAAAGTAGATTAAGGACTGAGTATGAATTAGTTGTGTAACTACTGCAGAAAAAGAAAGTGCCACAATGGCTAGTCTTAATAGAAGGAAATATAAAGTACAGAAAACAATTTTCCTGCTCTACTTCAGCCCTGAAGTGAAACATTACATTGAATCAGCAACCAGCATTGCTGTACAGGGGGAAGAAATAGTTAACTGTCTTAGAATATAAAACCTTTGAAGTAGAAAGTATAAGAAAATCAAGAATATTCTGCCAAAATGATAACTGACAGAGGATGTGATAACTCTCTGTGGAAATATGTAAAGGGACATCTCAAGAAAGACTCATTAATCAGAGAACAGAAAAGTAGTAATGGGCTTGAACTCTGGAAAGACAATCTTAGATTGCATATTAGACATATCTGCCAAAGTACAAGCTCAGTTCAAGGAAAAATCTTCCAACATACTTAACAGTACTTCACAAGCCTCTCTATTTTTTTCATCTTACTAGTTGTGATATCTTACTGGTTTCAGTTGGTTTTGTTTTGTTTTGTTTTGTTTTGTTTTTCTCCTTATTTGTTTTTTCTTTTTCATTTCATTTATTTGCCACTTACTTATTTTATGAACTGTGATCTCTGTTTTTTGCTTGTTTGTTTGCTTTAACCTGAGATTCCAAAGCCTTCTGCTTACCCAAACCACCACCAGTCTTCACTACCACATGGGCTGGGAGGTCCAACCACACAGATGGGGAGGTCCAGCCCGGTTGCTACATGAACTTGCTTTTACTGATCCAACCCTGGGTCCAGTCCCCTTTCCTTCCCTCTTAGTGCCAGATTTCCCTTTGCTCAGACTGAACAGACAGCTTGATACTCTGCACCCATAAATGCTTTTATTGCTCTAAACCATCTTTAAAGAAGTATACTGGGCCCTTAACGTATGACTTTAGTAAAAGAGAAAAGTAGAGATCCATCACCCCAGTGCAAGGTTCCCAAAATCATATAGGCGAATTTCTTCCAGAAGATCTTTTTCTGAATTTTCTTCTAGGGAGCTACAAAAGCAGTCCCACAGGGGGTACAGGCCTTGCCTAGAATGGTGCTTTATATCCTAGCCCCCCACATTGTGAGACTCTACACAGCAGAGCACAGTCAGACCTACGAAGGTGAAGGCTGAGGGGCTAAATCTCAAAATCCACCATGAAGTTCTGATTTCACACTTGAGATTGTTCCACACTTTTCTGATTACAGAACTTTTTAATGTAAAGACATAATCCTGTGGGCTGTAGTGGGTAGTTTACTAGGCTCTATTGCACTACAGCACAAGACCTTGGCTGTCTGAGAATAACCTGAAGAATAATGATATTACTGAGGTGATTGGGAAAATGATTTTACCGGTCTGGATAGAACAGAGGACCCTCGAAGCCATAGGAAGGTATGGCAAATTATAGTAAATAATGGTGTTTATTGATGTCCCAGTTCTGGAATAGTCTTTTAGATTACCCAGCATCTGCTAATACATAAAAGAAAGAAACAGGGAAAGTTATAATGGGGCATGTCAGCAAATTTATACAGTCTCCTCTGGCTAGTAGGAACTTATCAAGCAAACATTTTTCATCTTTCAAATCATTTCAGTATCAAAGTTGGATCAATGTTGAAAGATACTTTTAACTGTTATTTTTCAGGACAAACAGTACCTCTCCTCTAACAGTGAAATTAATAGGGAAGGTAGCACTGAAGAAATCTGCTGTATTCTGGGGCTACTGACATGAGTGGAAAAAAATTATTGCAATATTGCACTCAGAAGAAATCATATGAGAAAACAGATTTTGTAGCTATAAAGCACTAAATGCCAAGTGAACATGGCTGAATTCTTAATTGGTTCCCAAAAAGTTTGTTCACTAGACAATAAATTACACTAAAAGCCTTCATAAGAAAATGTCTGCTATGAAAGAATATTAATTGCCTCTTAATAAAAGCTGTATTTCATTATTAATCTGTAAGTTTTGTAAAGTCCAAATAAACTTCAGTCCTAAATAAATCAGGGATATCCAGCATTGGAGATGAAAACCTAGAGCTTTGTTATGAACCTATGTGTTACAAATAGCTTTTGAATAACTTGATATATGGGCTTAATGACCTATCAATGATTCAACATCAGGTAGTTCAGAGAATGTCATCTTAGATGTAACAGATTTCAAGATTCTTTTTTAATTTCCAGATGAAAGCAAGGCAGCTTCAGATGTAATGACAGCAGGCACAGATAAGCTTGATGTACTCTTTGCCTTCTTTCTCTCTGTCTTCATCAACAAGGTCTCCCAGGCCCCTGTATTTAAAAGCAGGGTTCAAGGAGAAGAATACACAGCAGTGGATTGAGATCAATTACTTGACCCGTACCAATCCACATGCTGCATTCAAGGAAGCTGAGAGAAATGATCCTTACAAGACTGTTTTCTATCATCTTGGAAAGGTCGTGGAGATCAGGAGAGTTCCTGGATGACTGGAGAAAGCAAATATTGCACCCATCTTCAAAAAAGGCCAGTCACTCCAGGATCTGTGATTGAGGGGAGAGCAGGGGGTGCCATTCACCTTGATTTCAGCAAGGCTTTCACCACTGACTCCCACAATATTCTTGTATCCAAGTCAGAACACTACTGTCTGGATGGGTGAACAACCAAATGGGTAAAAGCTAGTTGGATGGTTGGGCTCAGGACATCATGGTTAATTGGTCATAATCTACCTGGAGGCCAGTAACGTGTGGAGTAATGCGGGGGTCTGTCCTGGGAACTGTCCTGCTTAATATCTTTATCAGTGGAGGAGGTGATGGAGCATGCTTTTATCAGATCTGCAGATGGCACCAAATTAGAGGAAGCAGCTAGTATGGGGGAGGGTAGTGCTGCCATCCAGACAGACCTAGACAGGTGGGAGGAACGGGCTAACAGCAAGCTTATTAAATTCAGAAAGGTCAGATCCACATCACTGTACCTGGGGAGGAAGAGCCCCTTGCAACAGATACAGGCTGTGGCTTGACTGGCTGGGGAGCAGCTCTGTAGAAAAGCCCCTGGGGCAGACAGTAAGCTGAACATGAGCTAGTAGTCACCTGGCAGCAGAGGTATTAAAAGGAGCAGAACCTGTAGGTCAAGGGAAGGGATTATCCTCCGCTACTCAACACACTTTGGGCAGTGTCTGAAATACTGCATCCAGTTTTGAGCTCCTAGTATCAGAAAAAAACACCAGTTAACTGAACAGAGATCAGTATAGGACCAACACAATGGCTTGATATTGGAGCACTTGTCCCATGAGGAGAGGCTGAGGGAGGCTGGGCTTGTTCAGCCTGGAGAAGACACATTCCAGGGGACTGAGCAGTGGTGCCCTATCACATACTGGGAGGTATATTACTTTAATATCCATGTTGAGTATTTAATTTTACTTTAACTTACTTTAATTTAATAATTGCAAGGATTTTGTAATCTCAATGTCAACTTTAGAACACACAGTTAAGAAAGAGAGGGCAAGAAAGTTGTAAAACTAACAACAGCAAATTCTACTCATTCTATTAGACAAAAACAAGGCATTGTCATATGTTAATTTATTGGATTAGAATGTGAATGTGGTAAGTAATAATGTTGTTTTGACAGTGAGTGATAAGGAGATTTTGATAAAATATTTATAAGGTTGTGGTTTTTTTGATACCAATGATTGTGATTGAATATTTTTAAGGTCACCATGACACTGAAGAATTTTGACAAGATATTTATGAAGGCACTGTGGTCCTAAAGATGGATGTAGATATGGAAGTGATGTAAATTAAACAAATTCATGAAAGATAAATATATCAAGGGCTATTAAGCACAAAGATATCAGTTCTGACTCAAAAAGTCAGACAGCTTAAAGCTGGGAGGTTATACCAGAGAAGTATCACTATCTGCTTGTGCTTTTCTTATACTCTTTTTATAAGCACCATAGAATAATTACAGATGAAGAGAGGATATTATGTTAACTGCTTTGGTCTGACCTGATATGTGCAATCCAGTGCATAAGGTACAAAGGTACCATATCCTGAGATAACTACCTCTAAACCTAAATGAAGATGTGGATTAAGTGATGAAGGTTACAAAGGGGTTTATACAAGCAATTCCTCTTTAGAGCTTTCCTGAAAATGTTCCTTTTAAAATCTGTCAAACATTTTCTTTGGCCAAGCCAAAAAAATTGGAGCTCTGACACTGCTGATAAATTGATAATAAGATTTTGCTTTGCAATTCTTTTTTTTTTTTTTTCTTTTAATTTCAGATATAGACATGCTTACTTTTCCTCTTCATTTGTGTGACTTTCTGTAGCAATTAAAATGTGACTGGCCAGAACCTCAGCCTAAACTATGGAAAATATTAAATTGAAAAATATCAAAGTAAAATGTTTTATTTCAAAAAATATTTCAATGGAGACTCTTCACTTCTTTTAAAAAAAGTAATGTCAATTATTCGATTAAAAATTTGAATCTAAGGAATTTGTTTCTAAAAGTAAACAAAACACTCCAGATTTTAGGACTGATATTATTTTAATGTCTTCTCTTCTTTAGGACTGTAAATATTTTTTTATAATCAACTGTTTTAAATAATCTTTCACCACCAGTAGTTTTAAGGAAAAAATGACAAAGTAGTGATGATACTTATTGCAATGGAAAGGCCTTGCCTCAAAGAAAGATAATAGTGTGCAAAAAAACCCATGAACTTTTGACTGTCAGAAGGCAGCAAGGATTAGGTATGTGAGAGGAGGAGATTAATGAATGTCTCCAGAAAGCAACGGGAAAGAATGGCTTTAAAAATCTTCACTTCTAATGTGTGATAGTGTGCCATGGTGAAGTTATGATTAGCATCTTGACCCTACTAAAATTAGTAACAAAGGTTTTACTAATTCAAATGGAGACTAGATTTCAGCCTAATTTTGATGTCCTAATGTCTATGCTGTTGGCACAGACAGCTCCTGCCTTGGCAATATGTGAGCTTGTCCCAGCGGTGGAAATTCATTGCAGAGTAATGTGTTTGTATGAAGTATCCTGGGACTAAAAATGGCCTAAGTGTACTAGCACATTGCTGTATCTGAGCATTGAAAACATGCTAGGAGGGCTATGCCAAATCATATGGACATCTGTCTCAGTCCGAAGCTAAAAAAGAAAAAAGTTCTATGCACTGTACTCCAATGTTCCATTTAGTCATGCCTTACATGTCAACTCTTAACTGCTATATTGATCTTTACAAACTCCTCACATGTCTTTTAACTGCAGTGAAAACTGAAAATAAATAAATTTCAAAAAAAATGCTGGCGGTGCTTATATGCTTTGGCAAGTACCTCACTCAGAAAATAACCTAATTGAATCACAGAATCACAAAATTTTTGATCTCTGGAGATTGTCTAGTCCAACCCCTCTGCAGGTACAGGACTTTGTTCTGCTTCATGAGGTTCCTGTCAGTCCACTTCTCCAGCCTGTCAGGGTCCCTCTGAATAGCAGCACAACTATCTGGTCTACCAACCACCCCTCCCAGTTTTGTATCATATGCAAAGCTTCTGTGGGGGTACTCTGTCCCAGAATCATGGGGAGAGGTCATTAATGAAGATGTCAAGCATGACTGGACACAGTATCGACTCTTGAGGTACACCACTAGTGACTAGCCTCCAGCTGGGCTTTGTGCTCCTGATCACACCACTTGCAGACTGGCAGTTCAGCCAATTTCAGTCCACTACCCTAGCCCATACTTCATCAGTTTGTCCATGAGGGTGTTATGGAAAACAGTATCAAAAGCCTGGCTGAAATCAAGATAAACAATAACTACTGCTCTTCCCTCTTCCACAAAACGAACCTTTTTGTCGTAGAAAGCTACCAGGCTGGTCAAGCATGATTTCCCCTTTTTAAATCTGTGCTAACTGCTCCAAATTACCTTCTTTTACTCACTATACATGGAAATTACTTCCAGGTGAATTTGCTCTATTGCTTTCCCAGGGACCAAGATGAAGTTTATTGGCCTATACTTCCTCTAGTCTTCCTCTTTTTCTTGAAGACAGGATTGAAAAAAGAAATTTAGGATGAGGATTTGGGGATGAGAATGAACCATTATTCCCAAATGTAAAGCAGCGTTCAAGTTAAATAGCACATGACTAAACTTGAAACTTCTGCTTCTCTTTTTCAGTTGTAGATTATTACTAATTTCATCTGAATAATCTAACAGTCAACATGAATTGCACCTATATTATTATATAACCTACTATTTCAAATCTCTTATGTTGCATAAATAATCCAACAAAAGTTAAGTATATGTATTATATAAGCAAATATCTTCTTTTGTTTTTGAAGATCATAAGAGTAATTTAATTTAGTATCAGCAAGAATAGCTTGGTCTCATGATGTTACTGAGTTCTTTCTTTAAGGACATGAAATCCTTGCCTAGAAGAATATGCCTCACAGACAGAGAAGATATATATGTGATGGAGGTCTATTCTCCTATGGCAACAATTATTGTTTCAAGTAATACTTTGATAATGAAGACAAAGGCCAACATTGTAAGATAATACATATTAATGGAATAAAAATACTGACTCATTTGTACCGTTGTGACAACAAACAACAACCAGGGAAGGATGACAAGACAATCCAGGAACTAAGGCACAACCCTCCAAAAGATTAATCTCATCCAGCTCTAGGCATGTAAAAGTTAGATGTATAATCTAGCAAACTGTCTAGGCTTTAGATCCAGGAAAAAATTCATTCTGTTTGTGACAGACACATCTATTTTAGAGTGGCATCAATCACCTTGTAGCTAAAGTTAAAAGATATGAATCTCAACCTTCTTGTGCAACTTTAGGAAATTTTTTGATATTTCATTATATTAGATTCAGAGCTATACAGTCAGGATAATATACATTTTGTCTTAAAAGATCAGGGGAAAATATGTTAAAATGTATGAAATATTAATATAAATATACTAATATTCCAAGTGGAAATGAGAACTGCTCTTAGCACAGTCCTGGATAAGTCATTCAGTCTGTGCCAGCAGATCCAAATGCAGGAATAAAATTAGTATCAGAGGATGTGATGGTACCAGCTGTGCTTTCAACACTTTTCAACACACATGCAAAATGAGTGAACTCTACTAAGGTGAAAAATAAACCCTTACATTCATTACAGGCTACCAAGCGGTCAGACTTCCTAAGGAAATATGAAGTTGATGGATGATGTAGGTTTTTGATGACAGATGAATTGCCTACATTTCCATTCTAGATTATGCTTCCAAAGTAAATAGGTACTGTCACTGAGTTGTCTTATCAATCCTGTCAGGGTGATGGAACTGGCCATAGCAGGAACTAACTTGCTGAAATTTTAGTTTCACCTGAGGCAGGTTGTGCTCTGAGATGTATAACTCCCACTGAGTTCTGTGCTGTTGCTTTTGTGCTTTTGAGGAAAGAACTTTGCCCAGAAGACTTTTTATGAATTATCTGTGAGGATATAATAGATATATTATATATATACCTGTGTCTTATGTATACCTTTTCAGTGCGTGATACAATCAGATAGTGTCTAATTCAGAAGATTGTCAGAAAGCTGAAACAGGTCTGAGAAAGTGTAGATACGGTGCATGGTAAGTTACTTGGTAAGTAAGACACAAGCACTAGGAATCTGAAAGGATTCACAGGCACCTTCTAGACTGACCTCAGTAGCTTGTTTTTAGGTATATCATATATTCATTCTTTCAGAAGAAGCAAAAAAAAAAAAAAAAAAAAAAAAAGAAAAAAGCAAGTAATCAAAGCTAAACTATACAGTGAAGGAAGTCTCCCAATACCTTCATGTGACCAGCTGAAGCCCTAAGGTGGTATTACTTAAACACAGAATTTGGAGACAGCTGTGTTATTAGTACAACCAGGCCCAAAAGGCAAGAGGATACACAGGGGAATTCTGAGAGATTGTGAGTCAGCTTTCATAATCACCAGCATTACACAAAGAGATTTAAAAATTTATTCCAAAATTTGGTCCAAAGTACTTTATATTTAGAAAGGATATTTCTAAGCAATCAATCCTGATGTGTTATTTCCTCCTGGCTAGGAAGGTACATTTTGTTTTGAAGTTAAGTATTTCTAGGCTCTTTTACAAGTCCTTGAAATTTTATTTTTAATCCTTTTTCAGTAGTGCTGCAAATCAACAAAGGGCTGCTATCCGCCCCAAAACAAATATAAAATCTGTGCTCCCCTTCACAATGTCTCAGATTATCCTCTTTCTTCCCCATCTTACATACCTGCTTCCTTTTGTATTTTTCTGTGAAAGTCCTTTCCTCCTGCTCCCTATGTCAGCCTCAGCAGGTAAATCAACTCAAAGCTGATGTACAAAATATCAGACAAGCTGGAAAGAGGAGAGGAAACTGTAGATTGTGTAGATAAATTTTCTTGGAGCTACAGTACATTATCACTGTTGGTCCCCAAATTAATTACCTGCTAGTAGCCTTATTTCCACTGTCAAAACTTTTTCTCCATTTTAAGTACCATATGAGAAATTGCAATGATCAGTTCTATTATCCTTCTTTTCTTCAGTAAGCTGAACAGGGCAAACTCCTTAAATTCTGCATGATGGAGTCTGTCATCCCATTGTTCATTTTGTGGTCCCTGAACTTGGTTTTGTATTCTGTAACTGTTCATATATGTATTGGGGTTATGTGACAAGGTTTTGGTAGTGGAGGGGCTGCAGGGGTGGCTTCTGTGAGAAGACACCAGAAGCTGCCCCTATGTTGGATAGAGACGGTTTTAGCCAGCTCCCAGATGGACCCACTGCTAGCCAAGGCTTGAGCCAATCAGCAACATTGGTAGTGCTTCCATGATAACATATTTAAGAAAGGGTAAAAAATGCTGTGCAACAGCACCCAGGGAGAGGAGTGAGAATATGTGAGAGGAACAAGCATGCAGACACCAAGGTCAGTGAAGAAAGAGGGGGAGGAGGTGCTCCAGGGACCAGAGCAGAGATTCCCCTGCAGCCCAATGTGAAGACCATGTTGATGCAGATTGTCCCCTGCAGCCCATGGAGGTCCATGGTGGAGCAGATGTCCATCCTGCAGCCCGTAGAGGATCCCACATTGAAACAGGTAGATGTGCCCTGAAGGAATCTGCAACCCAGGAAAACCCTGCATTGGAGCAGGCTCCTGCTCCAGGCCCATGGAGAGGAGCCTACACAGGAGCAGGACCTGTGACCCTGTGGGGGACCCATGCTGGATTAGTCTGGTCCTGAGGGACTGTACCCTGTGAAAAGGATCCATTCTGGAGCAGTTCTTGAAGAACTGCAGCCCATGGGAAGGACCCAACAGGAGAAGTTCATGAAGGACTATGCTGTGGGATGGACCCCATGCTGGAGCAGAGGAAGAGCATGAAGAGGAAGGAGTGGCAGAGATGAAGTATTATGAACTGATCACAACCCCCATTCCCTGTCCCCCTGCACCACCCAGGGGGAGGAGGTAGAAGAGTCAAGATTGAAGTTGAGCCTGAGATGAAAGGAGGGGTGGGGGAAAGGTGTTTTTAGATCTGTGCTTATTTCTTATTATCCTACTCTGTTTAATTGGCAATCAATTAAATTAAATTAATTTCCCCAAGTCAAGTCTGTTTTGCTTGTGACAGTAATTGGTAAGTGATCTCCTTATCCTTACCTTGACCCATGAGCTTTTTATTGTATTTTCTCCCCCTGTCCTTGTTGAGGAGGAGTGATAGAGAGGCTTGGTGGGCACCTGGCAGACAGACAAGATCAACCTAACACAGTATACTAAGATTTAAAAAATTCTTTATGACTACAGAAGTTCCTGAATGGAAAAAAGATGTTTTTATGTAAATTGACCTGTATGACATAATCAAAGAACCAAAGAAGAGTTGAGTTTGAAAGGGACCTCTGGAAGTCATCTGGTCAAATGCCTCTGCTTAAGTAGCGTCACCTACTGTCAGTTGCCCATAACCATGTCCAGACAGCTTTTGTGTATCTCCAAGGATGAAGACTCCACAAACTCCCTGGCCAACCTGTGCCAGTGGTCAGTCACCCTTGCAGGAAGAGCAATTTTCCTGATGTTCATAGAGAACGTGGAGTTTGTGCCCATTGCCTCTTGCCTGTCGCTGGGCATCACTGAAAAGAGCCTGGCTCCATCTTTTTTACACACACCCTTCCAGTATTTGCACACATTGATGAGATCCCTGCCCGAGCCCTCCCTTCTCTAGGCTAAACAACCCCAACTCTCTCAGCCTTTCCTTATGTAAGAGATGCTCCAGTCTCTTAATCACTGTAGTGGCCCTTCATTGGAGTCTCTCCTGTAGCTCGATATCTCTCTTGTACAGTAGCTTTTTAAGCAGCCATTAAGAAATCTTGGAACAATTTCCATCTTTTGCTTACAGACAGTCCCCAGGCTCTGAAAAAGGGAAAAAAAGTCCTCTAAAGAAGTCACTGGCATCATGACCTGATGGTTTGAATCAATAAAAGACAAGAAGAAAACTTCTTTAGTCTTTTAGGGAACACTCTCACATGCACCCACATTATAAATCTCTCCTGAATATTACAGTCAAGCAATACATGTCATATAAACCTCTGTTATTATTAGTTTCTGTGCAGTTTATCTTTCAACTATTGGCTGGTTTTAAGTACATTTCTCTTTTTATTTTTCTTTCCTTCTCTTACCTTTGTATCTGTTCCTATCAATACCAGGCCCACTCCATCATCTGACTCTTTACTATAAAGTATTCCCTCTCTCATTTTACACATTAATCTCAGAATGTCTCCAGTCTCTAACATCACTCTTCCACCTCCCTTTGCTGTTAGTAGCTTCCCTTAATTGCATTTTGCAAATGAAAATGAGCGCTTTTTTTTTCCTCTTTCCTTTTTTTTTTTTCCATTAAACTCATGCGATCTACATGTTTCCCCAGGATCTATTCTTTGTGACTCTTAACAACCAGGATGCTGGATAACAACAAAAATCAAAGGCTGCATTATGTCACAGAATCCTTAACATCATAAACACTGATGTAGATGATAATTTTTGTCTGACCTATAACTAGTTGACCCATGATCCAACTGAAGCTATAAAAGTAAACCTAAATAAAAAGCATTTTACATATCTTCCATTAAATTACAGCTCTCTAAATGAAAATCCTAGGACTTGGGGTCATTATGTGAATACTTGATACTCTCTTGAGGAGTCAGAGTTCATAAACTAATGAATGAGACATAAATACTATACACTAGTTTAATCTGTGGCAATTAATCTTCCTCTAGTATTTTTCATGCTCTTTAATAGGAAAATGTACCCATATTATTTAGTCTGGATCCTTAAAGTTCAGTAGCATTTCTCAGCATGATTAAACTCTGAAATGTTTTTGAAACTAATTGCTTCTGACAACTGCCATTAGGCACATATTTGCAAATACATTTTATAATGCCATAATAGCAAGAAGTTCTTGTTATCTTTTGAACTTTTGGGCTCTGTTGTGAGCAACAGAAAAAAGACACTTTTGGTTTAACTGTTTAAGCACCATGTAAGAGAACAAGTCATGATTATAAACTACTGCTATCAAAGGAAGCAGTACAGGTCAAGCAGAGTGTGCTGGTTAATTGTATATATTGATGCTAACTAGACTACAAGAAATAGGAAGAAATGACATCTATATTTTTACAATAAAGACTTGCTCAATAAACAAGTCTAGAAATCCCATTTTTAATATTGTACATGTAAGATAAACTGTTCTGCTCTTTTGCTACTATTTTGAAAATTAATATTTCAGAATACATTAGATTCTGACTTCTCCTGAAATGGTTATACACCTTTTGTCAGGTGATGCAGCAGACCGTAGAATGCATTATGGTAAACATGCACTACATTTAAATAACCAGATGCTATTTCTCAAATGAAGTAATCATGCACTGTATTTTCTTAAATGGAATTTTTGTACTTTCTTAATCTCCTGAACTGATCCTGTAGAAGACTGAGGGGTACAGTTACTTTATGACCTCCTCATATTTACCAGTTAAAGTTTGTTGACATAAAGTATAAAGCACTAAAAAAATGCCAACAGTTATCTCCCCTCAAAGTTTTAAAACCTAACTAGTAAAAGCAGACAAGAGGTAGAAGAAAGGGAGAATTATAGTTCATATTTAAATTGTTTGAGCTAAAGCTGAGAAAAGGATTTCAACATTTGAGATAGAAATAATGAATCACCCTTTTCAGGTGTTTTTCTCTCTCCATTGACTTTAGACAACTTTGCTTAGATGCCTTACTTTTAGATAGCATTCATTAATTGGGATGCATCTCATTGACTGATTTCCCCTAAATCAGGAAGTTTCCGTTTTTACCAAGACTTGGTTCAATATCTGATGCAGTCTAGTTCCTTACTCACAGGGCTATGAGTCCTACTTTATCTCCATCCAGTGATGAAGGAATGGAATGTCCTTCATCACAACTCCTGTTGAAGCTAAATTACTCTACAGACAGTGTAAAGATCATTATATAAAGAGTAATGGTGTCAAAAGAAAGCAAAGTGAACCGTTTTGTCAATGTGCACATTATAAGCCCGTTAAAATAAAATGAGCATCCTTGCTTCCTGATTTTCAGAGGCTTTTAGCTAGGTCATATGAAAACTAATTTTCTTTGGAACAAGCAAAGATAACCCCCAATGGAGAAAAATCTATTTCAATTCCAAGGTTCGAGTCCTATCTATAGATACCTAGGCTATTCAAATAAAATGAAGATTTCAACAGGAAAGATTTATCTCCCCTCCTCTGCACAGGCAATTCTTGAAGTAAGCAGCAACTGTAATGAACTTGATGAAGAGATACTTCATACACCCATTTTGCCCTCATTTTCTATGGCTTTCCAATCCCTATATAGAGGAACATAAGCTAATGTTAATATAATGCTAACACTAATACTGGAATCTACTTAAAACTACTTTCCACTTTTAGTCTTTTATTAAATAAGTTGTTAACATTTTGGATAAAATGTTAATGTCATCACCACTAAAATGTTTTTGTCCTGTATAAATCTGAATTTATCATGTGTAGACGTGAATTTTCCAAATAGCCAGTGTCTGATCACTGATTCTAGAATATAATTTTGTTGAGTAGAGAAAGTTTTCTATGGGTACTGGAACTAGTAAAGCCCAAATTATTTATTTAGCTATGTCTTTTTCCATCTCATTGGATTACAGTATCCACATGCTCTTTCCACTAAGATTTTTTTCTAAACCTCTGACTTATTCTCACATGGTATTTCCACACCTTCCTTCAACCCGGACTTAATATCTCTTCCTCCTGTATTCCTGACTCCTATAACTTATCTCACTTCCATGTTTGTCTTTTTTTCAACAAAGAAATAAAGAAATGTGGTATGGCTCCTGTGGAGAAGTGTGTGAGCTAACTGGTCAGCTAGTATTCTGGCAAAGATCACCAACCATCCACCCACTAATGAATAACAGTTTTGTTCTTTGGACCGTTTCTCCATAGAAATGTTCATATAATCTTTTCTTTCTAGCCAGCTGCTGACTTTTATGAAAACTGTGGGAACTGGTATTTCTGAAACTTATATGCTAGTTAAATTAATTTGAAATTGAAAATAGGTCAAGTGACAGACAAACAGACACTAGTAACACAATCAGACTAAACTAGTTTATGTGTTATTACATGTAAACTAGTAACACATGGGCAATCAGAATAAAAAAAAAAAAAAAAAACAAACCCAAAACCAAAACCCACCAACAAAAAACCTCCACAGAACAGCAGCAACAAAACCCCCTGCAGAATTCCCTAATTCTTCTAAGACAATTAGAAGTCAACTAGTTGTTGACAATTGGAAGACAACTAAGTGAGGTTTTGAAAATTGTCTTGTATCTAGAGGAAATAATTTCTATGGTTGTTTCAACAGAATGGAATCATGGAGAATATGAAAGAATTGCTTGGAAGCAATCCAAAGAGTGAATGAAAGATTTCTTGAAAAATAAGAAAGACTGCTTGGAAGATTCCCATGGGGTAAGACCCTGTAGGGTTGCCCAAGAAAGCTGGTTAATATTCAAGGATCACCTCCTCCAAACTTGAGAGCAGTCCATCCCAACAAGCAGGAAATAAGGCAAAAATGCCAGAAGGCCTGCATGGATGAACAAGGAGCTGGCTGTCTTATGTTTGAGTTGGACAAAACTCACACATAAAAAGGAATATACCGAAGGTGGAGACCAGGGGGAAAGTCTGAAGCAAGGAAAATGTACTCTTGGCAGAAGATCAGGTCTGAGAATACTCAAGCAAACTGGACATATGTAAGTCTATGGACCCTAATGGGATGCACCCATGAATGCTGAGGGAGCTTGCTGATGTTACTTTGGAGCCATTCACAATAATCTTTGAATGAACATGATGACTGGGAGATGTGCCTGAGACTGGAGGAAAGCAAATGTCACTCCTATCTTCAAAAAGGGCAGGGAAGAGGACCCAGAGAACTACAGTTCGGCCAGCCTCACCTCAATCTCTGTGAAGGGGATGAAGCAACTAATCCTGGAAACCATTTCCAGGCACATGAAGGATAAAAAGGTGATCAGGAGTAGTCAGCATGGATTCACAAAAGGATACACCTGAATGTGTATAAGTATTTGAAGGGAGGTTGTAAATAAGATGGAGCCAGGCTCTTTTTAGTGGTGCCCACTGACGGGACCAGAGGCAATCAGCACTAACTGAAACACAACAGGTTCCCTGTGAACATCCAGAAACACTTTTTTACTGTGAGGGTGGCTGAGCACTGGCACAGGTTGCCCAGGGAAGTTGTGGAGTTTCCATCCTTGCAGATATGTAAAAGCCATATGGACATGGCCCTAGGCAATTGTTTCTAGGTGATCCTTTTTGAGAAGAGGGGTTGGTCAAGATGACCTCTAGAGGTCCCTTCTATCCTCAACCATTCTGTGATTCTGTGATTTCTGAACAAGTTCACAAATAATGATGAACTGCTTTCCAGCTAGACTGATATTTTGTTCACTTTGTGCAGGTAAGAGTTTCTTTAGCAGAGCTATGATTATGCATGCATTGTCGAAGAGATGTTCAATAAGAGGAGTTTAGGGGAACATTCTCTTGTTGTAAAAATAGAATTTTCTCTTCATTACTATATGTTATGCACAGTTCTTAATTGGCACTGAGAGATGGAAACATACAGTCAATGTAAAATGGTCTACAAGCTGAAACAAAGCATATGATTTGACATTGGCAATAGCAGGAATAGAAACATCACTTATTGATGACTACCACGTGATAGCCCCTCAGCAATAGAAATACATCATACTAGTGTCTGCATCTTGCTGACCAAACTGAATTCTTATAAAACTGTCATTAGCAAGATGGATTAGGATCCACATAAAAAGGAGGACAGGTCTGATGTAATGCAGTCCAAAAAATATGTAATTTAATATCTAATTTGAAGAGAAAGTATCACTAGCACAAAAATATTATTTTTCCAGACAGATTCCCATATTCAACATTTTCTTTAATACCTTACTGTCCAAGCATATGAACTTTGTTAACTACACGCAGTACTTGTGTACACAGTTTTGTATTTAGTGAAAACACAAGACAGTCTGACCTGTGCAATCAGGCATTTGCCTTTATCTTATGTGCAGATTTTTTATCAAGCAGTCCAGCAAAACTAATGTGAGAGACTAAAAATCTGTAAACCAGAATAGTAAATGTCACTGTTGGCTTTGAACTACCTGTCTAGTAAAAGTTCGTGAATGTTCCTTTCTATCAGTGACTGTGCTTAAGCATAATTTATCAGCAAATTGTTAACCCAGCCTCCCTTCTCAACACAGAGCCTCAAAGGTGATGGCAACTACTGTTTCCTCTATTTTGTGTGCCTGAGCAAGATATAGCTCCTCTGGTAATCTCCTGACTTTATTTTTCATTCTTATTTTCCACTGTTTCTAAGCCACTGTTTTGTACTCCTCTCTTCTTTTTCACTCCATTATTTTCTGTGAAAATCTTGTCCAAATGCAGTATGCAAAACTTTTGTCTTTTTGCTGGCTGTTTCCTGCAAGCCAAGGTGGCATTTCCTTTCTCGCTTGTTTCTCCTGTTCATGTCCAGTCCTTGTTTCCCCACTCCTCTTCCTTAAGCATCCTTTTTCTTCTTTAAGCCAGGTTTGTGGGCTTGGTTCCCTTCCCCTCCCCCCCCCCACCCCCATCCCCCCCAGTTTTGTTCCCCACATTTCTTCCTGTGTTATTATGATTCTCTTTATTATTTGCTTCTCTTCAATGATTTGAAACTGTAGTTGTGTTTGCCCCTCATCAGTCTTCCTGGAATACTCTTGTTTGCCAGTTTACTTCCTTGCTTCCTTCTACCCTTATTATCAAACAGAAGAATTAACATAACAGACACGCATGTATATCCATCCTCTTCTCATCTCTCATCTTTATTCCAGAAGACAAGTAGTTCTATGTCAGTGCATTCTTGCCTTCATTAAGAATATGCCTTTTCAAGGAATAGCAACTCTGACAGCCTGCTCTGAAATAATCAGTCAGCTCTAACCTCCTCCAGATATATATTTATTACTCAAATAAAAACAGTGCTCAAGGGCCCAGAATCCTCAATCCTGATTCTACTGGGTTGATTTTTAAACTAGGCATTGTAAAAATACAGTTCTGGTCCCTTCTGCGAAGGCCTATGAAGATGAGCGCTACAGAAGGGAAAATGAAAGGTTTGGCACAATATGCCCCATTGTTATTAATGTAGTCAATTCTGTGCAACTATACTTGAACAGTGTTAGTTTATATCTATTGTAACAGAAGGAAAACAGCATCACAACATGACCTTATGAAAGTATTTCTTAAGTTTATAAAGTTCATTAATCAACCACATTCTCTTTGAAATCACTCTGTAAAATAATTTATTAGGCTTTCTATAATAGTCACATATGCTAAACTCAGCTGTCACAGATGCTTCCACTACCTAATGTGATAACTGTTTTTTGTCAAAACATGACCTTCTTTCTCCAAAGAACCAAAGCATGCTAATTAGACCTATGAAAGGGAAAGAAATGTTCTCTTTAAAAGCTGATATTTTTCTCTTTGTCTGCAAACTTAACGTAGCCCATGTGAGTGTATTCTTGCTAACCATATTGCATACACCTCATGATTTTCATAAAAATTGTTTAACCATCAGTAAAAATACGTAGGTGTTTTGGGTTTTGTTTTTGTTTTTGTTTTAACAGTATGCTGCATGCATGTTATTTCACTCATGATTCAGTATCTCACTTTTTGAAATGGATGTATTTGTCTTTTTACACAAAAATCTCTGAAATGGCTAATATTAATGAATTTGCAATAAACTAGCTTGAAATGACACCTTAATAGGTTGTAATTGGCATGTACAAATGTCTTCTGCAGGAGTGACAAATTCTACAAGACTGAGATATTGATCATTAGCACAATGATCCATGTCACAAGCACCTCAGTTTATCATAATCTCATTTCCTTAATGACATAAGTAAGCATTTTAATTCAGGAGATACTCCAATAAATCACCACGATATTGCATCTGAATGCTATCAGAAAGAACATTACTTTGTTGGATGAAAAGGTAAAATATTTTCAGCCAACACTATGAGAACAGCAGAAAACTGTGTCATGATCTTGATAACACAGTTACTAAGTAAACCCCTGAGTTACCTACCCTAGCCAAGAACTCCAGGAAATTTCCCTGGTGGTGTAACCCAAAGTTTGTGGGGATTTTTTATCTTGTTTACTTTTTTTACTCTTCAGAGAATTTGAAGTTGTATAAATTGGTGTATTTAAATGATAATCGCAAAGCTGTGTGTAAACAAACATTTTTTCTGCTAAGAATTGCTGCTCAGACAGTCCCTTTGTATACTGACTGTATTCTGTGAAAAAAAGAGCTGGGTGCAAACAAGCTATCACTAAGCATCAAGAGTGCTGAAAAGTAACAGCTGCAGAAGGGAAAATCCCTCACTCTGAGTCACCATGCACTGTCACTGTAATATGAGGTAAAAAGTTGTACTGTGGTTGGATGTTGAGAAAAGAAGGGGCAGTCAAACTCTGACAACACAGAGATGTGTACACAGAGGTGTATGACTGATCAAAATGAAGGTTTTTCACCAGTGATGCTCTGACAAGCATCCATCACCCAAGAGACGCGAAACATTAGCCCTGCCAATAGGGAATACTTGGGCTGAAGCAAGACAAGAGAAATGAGATGGTATGAGTGAGTGAAAAACACTGTGAGCATGATAGAAATGACTGGGGTAAAAATGACCCAAAGAGCAGGTCAGAGAGAATTCTTTTCCTGTCAGAAAGTGATGATTCTCTGAAAACACTCACTTTTACATAGGTACACAGATTTTGAGATCATATCTTTCAGAAAGCAAAACTGATTAAAAGTATGATAAAGAGAAAAAAAAAACTCACTTCAGACTTTTGGGGGAATATATTTTGATTCTCTCTTTTGCATTAGGTTTTTTTCATTGATTACAATACAATAATACAGTATAATTTGTATTATTTTTTCTTTGTATCATATGCCATATAACAAAAAAATTTTGATGGACCTCAAACAATGTTCCTGTCCCTCTTCACAAACTCCAAACATTTTTCATATATTTTTTTAATTTTTAAATTGTAGATTATTTACATAAGAAAACAAACAAAAAACCCAAACAATCCACCTTTCCCAGGCAGTCCTAAATCATCTGGTCACTGCTGTTATATGTGTCACCAAAATATTGCCTTTTTATGAGAAACATAAAATTATTTGTATATTTATCTTGCTTGAGAAAGTATTAGAGCTTGGATTCAAAATTAAAATCAGAGCATATGTATTAGAGCAGTCTGCCATTAATATCAGATGGCACTTTCCAAACTGTAGGTGAAATCTTGGCTTGAATTGTTGTTGACCAGTCAAGACCAAAGTTTTACTAGAGGATCCACTAGAGATAATCTTCTTAGGATGGATATCTCAACAGGGGACCCAAATACTGCTAAAAACTTTCATACAATACAGCTCATGAACCAGTTAAACAACGTTTAGTTGCATTAAGCATGGTAAGTTGTGAAGAGCTGAAAGTCTATTCATTGAATTGTGCCCAACGAAAAGATTAATAAGCTTTTTGTATGGACTCTCAATTTTATCATCAACAAGAAAAATCTTTCTGAAGCAGATTTTAGAAAGAAGATAAGTTTTGTAATCTTGCACAGTTGAGGACACATATTTTCAATTTTCTGCATTATATTAACTTCTCTCCTTCAAGCAGGCTTTGCATTCAGGCTGGAAAGATGCATGAGCACCAACTGTTTGATGCTTAGAAACTGGAGTTTTAATAACAGAGCTCAAACAAGACATGTTTTCCTTGCTATTCATCTCTGTGCACTTGGATATTCAGCCTTAGAGAGGACCTACAGATTGTTGTCGTCCAAAGTTCTTTATATGATTTTGGTGCTTTGCTAGAAGCCCTTGTGAAAATGAAAACCATGAACTTTTGTGGGTAACAGTTTGTCAGAAACTTGTTAACCTGAAGGGAGAATAATTTATTTCTCAAAATATATGAAAAATAAAGTGTAGTTCAAGTACATACTTTAAGCGCCTGGGAAAGACTTGGAACATCATTAAGGTAGCACTTATGTTGTAAAATGAAAATATAAATGAGACACCTCTATTTTCAATTGAGTGTAATTTAAAAATTTGTCTTTTTCTCTGTGTAGGTGATATTTAGCTGACGACTAAAGGTCAATTCAGCATGCCTTTTTTCTAAGCATATGAAAAACAGTAAGTTATGTTTGGTAGTATTGTTTCTCAACTTGCCAGTCATTTCATCTATGTTTTTAAAATGGCTTAGATACATTGCTTCTATCAAAAGCTAAATTTTCATTTCTTGAGGTAGTTCTTGCTCACATCATTCTTGTTACTCAGCACAAATATTTAACAAAAACTTATACAAAGTCTGTTGGAAATGGAATACAAATAAAATGTACACAGAACAAAAATAGGAATGACCAAGCTACTACAGTGAAGTAAAGAGGAAAAATGATCCATTTTTAAAACTGTTCTAGATCTTGGGTAATATAACAATTTCCTGTTACTCTGCTAACTTTGGGCATACATGAGACAAGCAGGACCAGAAACAAGATGTGATCTAACCACTGAAACATTTCTTTCCACAGTGAAATGCAGATCAATGCATTAAGTATCAAGACTTTCATGGAAAGAAGAGGGTGCCTCAAAACTGAAGCCCAAAAAACCCAGCTCATATATGGGATGCTAGAGCTGGATATTGGCAAAAAGTAAGTCCTGTCATGTCGAGATAGGGTTGTATGCTCAAAATCATTCAGGACTCAAAGTCTACAGTGTTATTCTATATTCTACTTGTGTGTGCTCCTTTTCTTTCAAAAGTGAAGCAAAGATCATTGTTTTCTTTAAAATAAGCTTTATTCTAAACATTTTTCCTGAATATACATGTGTTCAGACCACTGCTCTGCAGCACTGGAAACCAGGAGATTCAGTACTTCACTGCCCTCACGAGTGGCTCTGGGCTGTAGAGGTTAGTTCTTGCAGATAATAAAGTGTTCAGTTCACATCCTTTAACCCTTCCAGACTGAAGGGCTGTATTGATTTATTAGCGTCCCATAATTAACAGGTAATAATTAATCAGAGAACTATGCACTTATGAGAAAAATAAAAAATTCAAAATACAAACCAAAATACTGGATACTTGCAATGTTGATACACACTTGCAAATTTCTAAATGCTCTTTCCTAAACAATCCCAAACGGTTCTCATACACACATGTGCATACATACACACAGACACCCCCTCTCCCCCCTGATCTCCCGAACTGCAAGGGTTGCAGCTGGCAGCACCCATCTGCCTCATCTACCCCATTTCCTCCTCAAGGTCTCCAAGGTTTCTCTGGACTGCTTTTTTACTACAGTGGTCCAGCTGGGACCACAGATAAACATGAATCTTGCTTGCAATACTTATTTGAGAGGAAGAAGGCTTTAGAGCTAGCTCCAGATCTCAGGACCGTTATATATTTTATATTAATCACCGACAGACTGGAATAAAGATAATAGCTCCAACAAATATTATTGAGACTACATGTACTTAGAATGACTCTCTCGGTGTGAGATTTTAGCTTGGGCACTTCCGTAAAATAAACCCACATGGTTTCAAGGACCATAACATGGAGAAAGGATTTAAATCTGGGTTTCCAACATCCTGGCTAATCGCTCTAAGATTTGAGTTATCGATAAAGAAAAGCAGAGATTGTTTCATTTATCCTGTGAAAAAAATTAGAACCTCTTACTGAATTCTGTACAGAGCTTGGAGAATGCCTGCATAGATTACTCCTCTGACTGTGCACAGGAGCAGGACTTAGTGACTGAGTGACTGAAATATCAAAAGCTATGTGCCTATGGAACTTAGTTTTGTCCAGGATTAGACAGTATATGGAGTATTTTAGCAATAAAATGAAATTCTCCTTAAAATTAATTTTACAATACATATTAGGGGTTTTCTTTGTTTGTTTTCTGTTTTACAAATGTGGTCTTCAGCCTCTGTGTCCTTCAGGAAACCATCTTGAAAACACCATGTGTTTAGAAAATCTAAATCATCTCATGTTCTGTAAATAGAGTAGAAATGCCCCCTATACTTTCGGGAGACGACATAGTTATTTCAAGGTGAAATGCAAAGAAATTAATGAAACAAAATTTAAAAATGTTATATTTTTTCTATTAATTAACTGAAGGCTACCTGCTGAGGCTGTAATTTCAGTACATTGTACTTAAGAATGTAATAGCTATCTATTTACATTACCTTGATTAACATAACTGAGACTGGCAGTAATATTCTACATGGATATTTAGTCATATTTGACAGCTAAATAAAACAATTCTTTTATTTCCTTTGTCAAACTTTGTCATGCAAAGTTCTTTCACAATATGGTAATGAAGATTATCCTGTGCTTGTTTGGATGTATTTTTTCTGAGGTCAGCTGTAGGTGAAGTTGTCAGTTTTCAATGTCTATTGCTATTTATTCTTATTAAATTAAAAGCTTAATAAGACTAGTAAAATTATAAAATAACAGTAGCAAGGATAAAACAATCTGAAACAAAACAAAAACCTTTTGCAAAGACAAATTATACTGTATTCTCAGATTGCTGCTCCCATACATTGTCTACTGAAAATCAAAGAATTCCAGTTTAAGTGATGGTCCTCTCTATGCATATTTTTAACCTTGCTGTAGACCAACTGGCAGTACAGAGTTGAATTCACTCTATCTGGCTTTAGAAGTCTAATCATAGTATGAAGTTAAGAGGCTAGTCATCCTACAAATGAGACAACGTAGAGGAGATTTAGGTCACCTGAATTTTGAGGCATGTTGTCTCTTCCCCTTGATGACTAGGCTCTTTGATCATTTGTTACACTTAAATGTCTACATTTAGATAAAGTGAATTTGGACCAAAGAGCTTGCTAAGTAGTTATGGAATAAGTAGTTATGGATACTTCTTCCCTGGAAAATCTGCCTGCACTCTTCAAGAAGTAGCATCAAATAATACGTTAACCACTGAAGATGTCCCTTAGAATGTTTCTTAGAAAAATCTTTCCTGTCTTACAGTCCTCTGCAGACCAAAATGTTATAAAATACAATTGCATCTCTTTTTAGATCAAAGATCAGATATTTGATAAGTGGTTTCTGTTTCGTTAGGAAATGGGGGACATAAGGTAAGGAGAATTGAGATACAATCAGCATATTCACAAAGATGCCTGAGATCTTGTTCCGCAGGAGCTGGATATGTACAGTCAGCATTACGGAAGACATATCCTTTTTAGAATCATAGAATCATAGAATCGTTTATGTTGGAAAAGACCTTTAAGATCATCCAGTCCAACCATTAACCTACACTACTGTCGTGGTTTAGCCCCAGCCAGCAACTAAGCACCACGCAGCCGCTCGCTCACTCCCCCTACCCCGATGGGATGGGGGAGAGAATTGGAGGAGTAAGAGTGAGAAACACTCCTGGGCTGAGATAAGAACAGTTTAATAATTGAAGTAAAGTAAAATAGTAATGCTAATAGTAACAGTATAATAATGATAATAATAATAATGATACACGAAACAAGTGATGCACAATGCAATTGCTCACCACCCGCCGACCGATACCCAGACAATTCCCGAGCAGCGATCGCTGCTCCCCGGCCAACCCCCCCCAGTTTCTATACTGAGCATGACGTCATATGGTATGGAATAGCCCTTTGGTCAGTTTGGATCAACTATTCTGGCTGTGCCCCCTCCCAGTTTCTTGTGCGCCTGGCAGAGCATGGGAAGCTGAAAAAGTCCTTGACTAGCATAAGCAGTACTCAGCAACAACTAAAAACATCAGCCTGTTATCAACATTCTTCTCCTACTAAATCCAAAACACAGCACTATGCCTGCTGCTAGGAAGAAAATTAACTCTATCCCAGCCGAAACCAGGACAGTATCCACCCCTTATTCTATACCATCTACGTCATGCACAGGCCCTCCCCTTTCCAATGTGTTCCAATTAATCACCACCCCTTTCCCTATCTTGATATACACACAGATATCATTCCCTTCGTCTATGGCCCATCCCTCTAAAATGTCCATTGAGTTCATTTAGCCCATGACTTTGGGTTCCATCTGTCATCACAGTCTTTCAGAGCAGGAGAGGTGGTGTGCAGTGTTGGACTGTTGCATGCTGAAGTCAGTTCTCATTCCAACATGGTTTCATCAAAGTTCATTTTCCTTAGGCTGGGCAATTCTTACTGCAATACCATTGATGCGGCATATAGCAATCATAATATATAGTATTATATACTTAATATTAACCTACTATATTATTATATTAACATGCAGTTAAGAGATAACATATAGTTAAGAGATAACATACAGTATTATAAAGCAATTAATATTATACAATTCAGTTCATTGGCTATTTTCACCCAAAATCAAATTCCCTTGAGGTACACATTGGGCTTCCCCATCCTTTCGCATCACCCACCAAGTGCACCCAGGTCCTTGAGCAAAAGCAATCCCACGAATGGGTTTGCCTTTGCCAGAGGGGGAAGTAACCCAGACTGTCTTCCCCAGCATATTTTTCATGTGCACTACAGGAACTTTATCTCCTTCTACAGTACGTAAAAGTTTTGATTGGGCAGGGCCAGCTCGATTGGCAGATCCCCTGGTGTTGACTAACCAGGTGGCTTTTGCTAAATGCGTATCCCAATGTTTAAACGTCCCACCACCCATTGCTCTCAGGGTAGTCTTTAACAATCCATTGTATCGCTCAATTTTCCCGGAGGCTGGTGCATGGTAAGGGATGTGATACACCCACTCAATGCCGTGCTCTTTGGCCCAGGTGTCTATGAGGTTGTTTCGGAAATGAGTCCCGTTGTCTGACTCAATTCTTTCTGGGGTGCCATGTCGCCACAGGACTTGCTTTTCAAGGCCCAGGATGGTGTTCCGGGCGGTGGCATGGGGCACGGGATATGTTTCCAGCCATCCAGTGGTTGCTTCCACCATGGTGAGCACATAGCGCTTGCCCTGGCGGGTCTGTGGGAGCGTGATGTAATCAATCTGCCAGGCCTCCCCATATTTATATTTTAGCCATCGTTCACTATACCCAAGGGGCTTGAACTGCTTGGCTTGCTTGATTGCAGCGCATGTTTCACACTCATGAATAACCTGTGCAATACTGTCCATAGTTAAGTCCACCCCTCGATCACGAGCCCATTTATACGTTGCATCCCTTCCTTGATGGCCTGAGGCGTCATGGGCCCACCGAGCTATAAATAATTCACCCTTATGTTGCCAGTCCAAATCCACCTGAGCCACTTCAATCTTAGCAGCCTGATCTACTTGCTGGTTGTTTTGATGTTCTTCAGTGGCCCGACTCTTAGGTACATGAGCATCTACATGACGAACTTTTACAACCAAGTTCTCTACCCGGGCAGCAATATCTTGCCACAATGTGGCAGCCCAGATTGGTTTGCCTCTGCGCTGCCAGTTGCTCTGCTTCCATTGCTGCAGCCACCCCCACAGGGCATTTGCCACCATCCATGAGTCAGTATAGAGATAAAGGACTGGCCACTTTTCTCTTTCAGCAATATCTAAAGCCAGCTGAATGGCTTTCACCTCTGCAAACTGACTCGACTCCCCTTCTCCTTCAGCAGTTTCTGCGACTTGTCGTATAGGACTCCATACAGCAGCTTTCCACCTCCGATGCTTTCCCACGAGACGACAGGACCCATCAGTGAACAGGGCATATTGCTTTTCATTTTCTGGCAATTTATTATACAGTGGGGCCTCTTCAGCACGTGTCACCTCCTCCTCTGGTGATATTCTAGTGTTTTTTCCTTCTGGCCAGTCCATGATCACTTCCAAGATTCCTGGGCGACTGGGGTTTCCTATTCGAGCCCGTTGTGTGATCAATGCAACCCACTTACTCCATGTAGCATCAGTTGCATGATGTGTAGAGGGGACCCTCCCTTTGAACATCCAGCCCAACACTGGCAGTCGGGGTGCCAGCAGGAGCTGTGCTTCAGTACCAACCACTTCTGAAGCAGCTCGAACCCCTTCATATGCTGCCAGTATCTCTTTCTCAGTTGGAGTGTAGCGGGCTTCGGATCCTCTGTATCCCCGACTCCAAAACCCTAGGGGTCGACCTCGAGTCTCCCCTGGTGCTTTCTGCCAGAGGCTCCAGGTAGGGCCATTCTCCCCGGCTGCGGTGTAGAGCACATTTTTAATATCCTGCCCTGCCCGGACTGGCCCAAGGGCTACTGCATGAACTATCTCACGTTTAATTTGTTCAAAGGCTTGTTGTTGCTCAGGGCCCCATTTGAATTCGTTCTTCTTCCGGGTCACTTGATAGAGAGGGCTTACGATCTGACTGTAATTTGGAATATGCATTCTCCAAAACCCCACAACGCCTAAGAAAGCTTGTGTTTCCTTTTTGCTAGTTGGTGGGGACATAGCTGTTATTTTGTTGATCACATCCATTGGGATCTGACGACGTCCATCTTGCCATTTTATTCCTAAAAACTGGATCTCCTGTGCAGGCCCCTTGACCTTACTCTGTTTTATGGCAAAACCAGCCTTCAGAAGGATTTGGACTATTTTCTTTCCCTTCTCAAAAACTTCTTCTGCTGTATTGCCCCACACAATGATGTCATCAATGTACTGCAGATGTTCTGGAGCTTCACCCTGTTCCAGTGCTGTCTGGATCAGTCCATGGCAAATGGTGGGGCTGTGCTTCCACCCCTGGGGCAGTCGGTTCCAGGTGTACTGAACACCCCTCCAGGTAAAAGCAAACTGGGGTCTGCACTCTGCTGCCAAAGGGATGGAGAAAAATGCATTAGCAATATCAATTGTGGCATACCACTTAGCTGCCTTTGACTCCAGTTCATATTGAAGTTCTAGCATGTCTGGCACGGCAGCACTCAGCGGCGGTGTAACTTCGTTCAGGCCACGATAGTCCACTGTTAGTCTCCACTCCCCATTAGACTTTCGCACTGGCCATATGGGACTGTTAAAGGGTGAGCGAGTCTTGCTGATCACTCCCTGGCTCTCCAGTCGACGAATCAGGTTATGGATGGGAATCAGGGAGTCTCGGTTGGTGCGATATTGCCGCCTGTGCACAGTTGTGGTAGCAATCGGCACCTGTTGTTCCTCAACCTTCAGCAACCCTACAATTGAAGGGTCCTCTGAGAGACCGGGCAAGGTGGACAACTGTTTAATTTCCTCTGTCTCCAAAGCAGCTATACCAAAAGCCCACCGGTACCCTTTTGGGTCCTTGAAATACCCTCTCCTGAGGTAGTCTATGCCAAGGATGCACGGAGCATCTGGGCCAGTCACAATGGGGTGCTTTTGCCACTCATTCCCAGTTAGGCTCACTTCAGCTTCCAGTACAGTTAGCTGTTGGGATCCCCCTGTCACTCCAGAAATACAAATGGGTTCTGCCCCTCTATAGTTTGATGGCATTAGCGTGCACTGTGCACCAGTGTCCACTAGAGCCTTATACTCCTGTGGGTCTGACGTTCCAGACCATCGAATCCACACAGTCCAGTAAACCCGGTTGTCCCTTTCCTCCACCTGGCTGGAGGCAGGGCCCCTCTAACACTGGTCACAGTATTCGTTGTTCACTTCCTGTAA
Source organism: Pelecanus crispus (assembly GCF_030463565.1). Taxonomy (NCBI): domain Eukaryota; kingdom Metazoa; phylum Chordata; class Aves; order Pelecaniformes; family Pelecanidae; genus Pelecanus; species Pelecanus crispus. Next base: position 24,693,049 of record NC_134643.1, read on the forward strand.
ATGTGAATCAAAAGTTCCCTGATCAAGGTCGGAAGTAAAATTAGCCCTCTTACTCTGTCTCGGGAACTGCTCACTGGAAACTGGAGCTGCAATTTTCCTGGGAGAACCGCCTTTTCTAATAGTTTTTCCTTGCAATTCACGCACCCGTGCCTCTAAGGTTGAGGTGGGTTTTCCATCCCACTTTCTCATGTCCTCTCCATAATCACGCAGGTAAAACCACAGGGTGCCCCGTGGTGTGTATCCTCTATATCCTCTCTCTTGAGCATAGGGACGTTGACTCCTAATGGCTGAGACACTGGTCCGTGCAGGTGGGGAGTAGGACAGATCCTCTCTGAGTTGTTGGAACTCTTGGCATATTTTTTCAGACAGTTTTTCCACAGCCGAGACACAGGCCCGTAGGGAGGAAGAGAGCTTTTCTTCGTAGTCCCGGAGTTGTCTAGCCACTTCATCCACCGTTGGTGCCTCGTCGTCTTTCCAGGCTAGTATTGCCAACGAGTTGGAATACGATGCTGGTGCGCTCCGTACCACCTTCCGCCACATGGATTGTGTGCACCTGACTTCATCTGGGTCTTTGGTTAACCGCTCATCATTCAGGTCACTGTAAATCACCTCCAGCACGCCTAATTCCCTCAGGTACTGGATACCTTTCTCTACGGTGGTCCATTTGCTTGGGCGGTATAAAACATCCTCCTTGAAGGGATACCTTTCCTTCACGCTTGACAGAAGTCGCCTCCAGAGGCTGAGCGGTTTTGCCCCTTTTCCAATTGCTTTGTCAATGCCCCCTTCCCTGGAAAGGGATCCCAGCTGCTTGGCTTCCCTACCCTCTAAATCCAGGCTACTGGCCCCGTTATCCCAGCATCGGAGCAGCCAGGTGATGATGTGCTCGCCTGGATGACGACCAAAATCTTTTCGCATATCTCGCAGCTCACTCAGGGATAGGGATCGGGTGGTCACCATCTCATTTATGGGTTCTTCCTCCTCTGGTTCTCGTGATGGCCCTGGTTCATCTTCATCCCTTACTAAACGAACTGATTTCCTTGTGTATTTTTTCTTCTGTATAGGGGCAACTGATACCGGCGCAGGTTGGTTCTCTGGTTTAGCCACAGTGTCTGTCACTGGGGTTTGAGTAGCCGCAGTGCTCATGGCTGTGGCTGGAGTAGCCGCAGTGCCTGGGGCAGGGGTTTGAGTAGCTGCAAGGCCTGTAGTGGGGGTTGGAGTAGCCGCAGGGCCTGTAGTGGGGGTTTGAGTAGCCACAGTGCTTGTTGTTTTGTCATCAGATTCAGAGACCTTCTCTTTCTTTTGAGGGTACTGATTAGCGTTGACCACGGCTCGATAGGCATGGGCCAGTCCCCAGCATGTTGCAATGATTTGTGTCTCTCTGGAGCTACCAGGGTGACAACATACTTCTTCCAAATACTTTACTAATTCTTCAGGATTCTGCACTTGTTCAGGGGTGAAGTTCCAAAACACTGGAGGTCCCCACTGCCCTAGGTACTTGCGCATACGATCCCACACACCCTGCCACTCATAACTATCCAGCCTTGGGGTAGATCTCTGGATGGTATTTTTAAACTGCTTACTGACCTTTATCAAAATGGAAACAACATTCCCAAGAATTATCAATAGAAGTATCTTAACTGCCCAGGGGTGTTCAAGATACAGGAAAGTTGTTGTAATGAAGGAGGAAACATCATAGAAGAAAGCAGCAAAGGTGCCATTCTGTATTTCCTCCACAACAAGCCTCTCAGAGTAAGAAGTATAATTGCTAACTCTCTCTATGAGGTAGTACCCGAAGTACAGTAGTGACTTCTGTATGAAACCCAAATACCAAAGAATGCTCAAGGTCAGGGCTTTGATAAGGAGCCTCCCAAGCAAAAGATCATGAATCACTGCAGAGCATAGCACACTACACAAACTGACAGCAAGCTTTAACGCGTGCTGCAAAAAAAAGAACATGGTGCAGATCAGAAGAACTAATATCGTGACCGGCAACTGTTAACAGACTCCTTAATACACTCTGATTAATCTGTTGTTATCTCAAGCCCCACGTTGGGCGCCAAAAAGGACTGTCGTGGTTTAGCCCCAGCCAGCAACTAAGCACCACGCAGCCGCTCGCTCACTCCCCCTACCCCGATGGGATGGGGGAGAGAATTGGAGGAGTAAGAGTGAGAAACACTCCTGGGCTGAGATAAGAACAGTTTAATAATTGAAGTAAAGTAAAATAGTAATGCTAATAGTAACAGTATAATAATGATAATAATAATAATGATACACGAAACAAGTGATGCACAATGCAATTGCTCACCACCCGCCGACCGATACCCAGACAGTTCCCGAGCAGCGATCGCTGCTCCCCGGCCAACCCCCCCCAGTTTCTATACTGAGCATGACGTCATATGGTATGGAATAGCCCTTTGGTCAGTTTGGATCAACTATTCTGGCTGTGCCCCCTCCCAGTTTCTTGTGCGCCTGGCAGAGCATGGGAAGCTGAAAAAGTCCTTGACTAGCATAAGCAGTACTCAGCAACAACTAAAAACATCAGCCTGTTATCAACATTCTTCTCCTACTAAATCCAAAACACAGCACTATGCCTGCTGCTAGGAAGAAAATTAACTCTATCCCAGCCGAAACCAGGACAACTACCAAGTCCACACTAAACCAATCAAGGGTAGACAGTTATTATAAGTCTGCCTTTTGCCAGGCAAGTCTGTCTCCTTTTCCTAAAGTGGTTTCCCTAGCTCCAGCCATATTTCCATATGAAGCCCAAACCCATTGATATTTTATTTTCTAATTGTAAACTTAACTCTGCATGAATTTGATGTGGTCACATGTGCAAACTAGGTGAGATTAGGCCATTTAACCCATAATAGCTTATTTGTTATAAACACACAAACAAGTTACCACATTAGCCAAATTACAAAACTGCAGTTTGGTAGGTAGCCTACAATAACAGGTTGTAATGGTGTCTTGCAGGAAAAACAAAGTAGAAAACTTTTTCCCATAAACTATTTTACTATGAGGTAAGTGCATATAGTTCCTATAGACTGGCTGATGTGTTTCTATAGACTGCTATACTTCTTGATCATGATGTAATTTGTTTATGTGCCCATTCCCTTACTGACACTTGGAAAACTGTCAGTACAATTCAAAATCTACCACTGCCAAAAAAAGAACAGACTGCTTCTGAGTGAGAACTTTCTTGTTATACTTAACTATAAAACTGTTGCCTTTGAAACTTTCTGGCATTGCTGTTGGCACAAGAAATGAAGTTAAAACTGGGCCAGGCAAAGAGAAGTATGATACTGCCAATAGCACATTGCTTCCTTAATATGTGGGTCATGTACCAAAAAAAAGACTCCTAGATAGTCTCTTTTGCTAACCTAACTGTTTTTAACACCCTCTTCTAACAGTAGCCCATTTTGTTCTTGACCTCATTCTCACTCATTAGTGTTAGCTGTGAAGATCTCTTAAATAATTCTGCAATGCCAAATAGCACCTGTAGTCCATTGTTTATAGATGTCCAGAAAAACACCAGATGGTAGATTCTGGTCATTCCATTTGGGTACTATATCATACCTGAACTGTCTTACTACACAGATGCCTTCATTTTTTTTCTACTTGCTACTGTTTTATTGAATGAACAGATGTTTCATTTCCAGTAACCTCAGACAAAAATCCATGGCCTGTACTCAAGAAATTCAACTAAACCAAGCAGTGAACAGAAGTCTTCAGGCTCTATCTGCAAAATGTCTGAACTTTAACCCAGCCAGTTTGCTTTCCAAACTTCATCCCACTTAAATGGAAATGTTTAAAAGCATCCTGTTGCCTTGCAACATCATGTATGTCTTATCAAGCAGAATCCTCAGATACTAACTCAGTTATTTTCTTCTCAATAACTTTGCTAAATAAAAAAAAATCAATAATCAAAACAATTAACAAACTATATAACAAACTATAAGAAACATTCATTTTCAAGAAGAAAATATTTCATCAGATTCCAACACTGAAAGCAACAGATTTAAATCCTGTAGATATACAACATTTAACTCCTGTAATAATCCACTGTAATCCCTTTTCTCAATGAACACTTTTTGCCTACTGTTTGCGGGATGTATAATATAAAAACAAGTTTCAAGCCAAGTGGATTAGAAAGATAAAGTCCTTAAGTCCTACTGATTTTCAAGTTATCCTAGAACAAAGTCTCATATCTTGACTCTACCGTATCACCAGTTGCAAAACCAGAATGAACCTTTGCCTCCAGCAATAACTGACAGTGAAGAACTACAGGGGGAAAAGGGGTAGAGAGAAGGATCATGTGTTTTATGTTATCTAATAAAGGATATTTCTAACTTTTTTTCCTGGCCATTATTATTCCATTCATCACCATTGCCAGCTCTTCTCATTTACCACTCTCTGCCTCTCCCTTTGTTTTTCCTTTTTTAACTCCTGCACAAATCATTCTAATTGAAGTTTTGGTTGTTATGTTGTTGTTTTTGTTTTTTTTTTTTTTTTTCTTTAAACCTTACAAGCATGTTAGCCTCCTGATTCCCCTAAGAATAACTGCTTGAAATCCATTTGCTCACCCCTTTTCTCTCTCTTGCCTTGGGCAGTGCATAAACCACAACTGAACATAGTTCAATAGTTAATCAGTGAAAATACCTTTAATTCTAACAGGTTTGGACCACATAGTGTTATTAGAATCCATGTATCTTCTTTCTACTCTTGTAATTTCTGACTGAAAGAAACTTAAATAGTTTTGATCCTTCCCTACAAAAAATATCATTAATTCAGTGAGTTTATTCTTCCTCCTTTTATGAAATTCTTCTGAAACTACTGGCTTTTGTAACTTTCCTTTTCTAAGCTCCTGTACCATATTTCTGAGCTCCCATCATGATGATTGGTTCATAGTGCTTGTTTGCTAAGCAATATCAATCCTTCTGCATATTTCTTTCCTTAGACCCATGGCCTGTACTTGGTCCCATAATTTTAAAATAATAAACACTATTCACAATTTACATGTTTCATCAATCTTTAAAATCTGTCCAGAATTATCAGATGCTTTTAAAAAAGAGGAAAACTCCTTTTGTGACCACCAAAAGGATCATTTTCTTTTTGTACACCTAAAAGAGGATCCTACATGTTTTCATAATATTCATAATATAATATTAATCATAATAATATTCATAATTTCATATTGTTAAAAATATTTTCTTTCCTTCTTTCCCTTCTGAGAACCAAGGGTGGGGTTTTGTTTTGGTTTGGTTTTAATTATTTTGTTTTTTTAAAATGTTATTAGGAACTACAAACACCAACTGGAGAAAATGGAAGAAAATCCAAAAGACTACCTCTGCAGGATGACCATTATTTTCTTAATGGTAAATACAAATTTTTATGTCTTATAGAGCTCCATATTAACTTGTCCACGTTGATCTAATTTTTGTTTGCAAACATCAAGCACTTGTTAAAAAATATATAGGAGATTTCAAAAAAATATTTTCTTTTTTATCAGTAAGGAGGTGCCTAATGTGGTTAAATTTATCTTTTGTCCCTTAGAGTATAGTTTATATCACCATGATAAAGTCAGAAAATATCCATAAAATTTTAGATGTTTTTTCTAGCAAATGGAAGGGTTTCATAATTTTGTTGAAGGACTATTTTGTTTGTTTCTTTGTTTGTTTAAAGGGAAACTAATCTATACAACTTAAAAAGATTGAAATTCTCCTCAACAGACAAGATCCAGAGCTCTTGTCAATCAGTGCAGTTAGAAGTGTTTTAACCATTTGGACTTGGTGAAAATATCCCATTACAAAAACATTAGAAAATCTTCATTCCTTCACTCTGTGCCTTGAATTTCCACTAGCAGCAATAAGGATATTGCAAGCATGCTCTACTTTTTCTGGCTTAATCTTAATTGACAATAGTTTCAAACACTATTTGAAGGCCAGTGCAGATTTTTTATTTCCTCTTCAAAAAGGAAAAAAATGAGAAAGCCATACAATGTGTCCTAACTTTGGATTTTTTTTTCTCCTGTCGACTTAAGTCCTGTTATATTATTTCAACAAGTACCCCACATACCACTGCACAATATGAGCATTGTGAGGTAGAGAATTGTTAGGATGTTTTCTTTTGAGTTAATGACACATGTCTGCTTAGTTGAGATAATAAAACTCTTCACATTAGCAGTGAAATCAGTTTCTGGCTGACAGTCTAGTATTAGCTACTTTTTTTTCTTAGCAAGTGGATCCATTTCTTCCAGGGCTGCAGCAATCCTGTTCCTGTATGGGTAGTTAAGCAAACCTTTGTGCTATTAACATTATGCAAATGAGGCTAAAATTCTTAATGCAATGACACTTTGACTATAAAATGTGCTGTAGAGGGAAAAAAGTTGATAATGAAACAAGCATATTCACGGAAAAGAGAGGGAAGCAGCTAACTTCCTATTTGTTTTTGCATACTTCATAACCATTTTACATAAACTTCCAAACAGACCTTTGAAGTTATGCATTAGGGTAATTATGCTAGAATAATTTTTCATGTTTTTTTTGTTTTTCATTAATTTCTCATTGTCTTACACAAAGTTGAACTACACTGGCAGTATGCATTTTGCTTAGGGCTAGTCCTCCTCACTCACAGCACTCACATCAAAACACTCTTAGTTCAAAGGATGGTCCTTAAGAGTAGTATGTACAGAAGAATCCTTCCTTCCTTCCTTGCTTCGGTGCCTGGCTGCAGCACTGTGTGTGCCTGCTGTGCCAGCACCTGACTACCTGCAGATCCTGCTGCAGCCCCTACACCGGAGGAGAACTCTGACACACTTCCAAGGGGTAGGGGTGGTGAGGCTGTACAGTGGTGCCACAAGCCTCACTCGAGTCCCGGTTTCCTGCTAGAAATAAAAGCACAAAGAGCTTCTCACAAAAATTTCCTTCATTAGTCCCGTTAGTACTATTTCCCAGACAAAGTTAGCTTTTTCAGTAGCATAATTTTTATGGAACAATTTTACCTTCATCAATCTTAGGGCCTTACACTCTCACTAGAAAGCAGTGAGTATGGAAGAGTAGACAAGTCAGGCACAACATGTGGTATTATCCCTGGTGCTGACAGACCAGCCATGTAGTGCAGGTTACCCTCTGGCTCTTTCTGAAACTTTATAAAATGAAGGCCATTAGGATTTTGCTCTACCTTTGAGCATCTTCCTGTTTAACAGTATCTTGCCTGCACCGGGATGACCAAATCCGGATTCCATCCCTCTGTGTACTGGTTCTGCTCCTGTTAATGCAGCCCAGGAGGCTGATGGCTCCCTTGATGCTAGAGCACTGCTGGCTCATGCTCTATTTGCTGTCTGCCAGAGCCACAGAGTCTTTTCTGCAGAGCTGCTCCCCAGCCCTCAGTCCTCTGTCTGTATCATTGCAAGAAGCTCTTCCTTTCTAGGTACAATGATTTTAATTTGTCCTTGTATTTCATGAGGTTCCTGGTGTCCCATTCTTCCAGCTTGTCTAGGTCCCTTTGCCCTACCCTCTAGCATATTGACTGGTTACCCCAGCTTGGTGTAATCTGCAAACTTGATGTGAGTGCACCCCATCACCCCATCAATTATGAATTTGTTAAACAAGATTGGTCCCCCAGGGTAGAACCCTGCATTACTCCACTTGCTACTGCTCTCTGGGTAGAGCAGAACTCATTAACCACTACCATCAGAGTCCAGCCATCCAAACAGATGGATCATGCAACCCATCTGATCCATCCATCTAGACCTTGAATGGGCCATCCTAACTTGGATACAAGAATATTGTAGGAGCCAGTGTTGAACGACGTATAAAGTTGAGGTAAATGACATCCCCTGCTCTCCCTTCAATCACAGTTCCAGTCTGTTTATCATAGAAGGCAATCAGGTGCATCAGGTGCAATTTACTACAGTAAAATCTATGATTTTCCCAGGCACTGAACTAAGACTGACCCATTTCTGGTTTTCCAAATAGGCCAGTTTTCCTTTTTTGAAGCTGGATGAAACAGTTGCCTTTCTCTAGTCAGCAGAGCCCTGCCCAGTCTCCACACTCATCTAATTAAAAAACTATAGAGTGGCTTTGCAAGGACCTTGTTCTATTCGCTCAGTTTACTTAGATGCAGCCCATCAGACCCATGTACCTGTAAGAGTCCATGTGAATCTTGCCATCAAAAGCATTTAGTATAACACTAAAGTGGAAATATCCTTCTGAATATTTTCTCAGAAATGTTAAATTATATCACTTTTCTAGATAACAGTGGACATAAATCCTGACCTGTGAAGCTTTGTCAGTTTTTTTGCATTAGAGTTGGAAGTGAACCCCAGAATGGAGCATTGTTCCAGTACAGTCCCTTTTGTACTTCATGTCCTTGGTCTACTGAGGATTATTATACTGTTTTCCTTGCTAACAGTATATTAAGAACCTGTGATAGGAAATTCATAGTTTATGTTCTCTACTCACTTTCTGTTATTTTCTAGTTCCTGGTTGCCAATATTAATATATAGATAATTCTGTGTGTCAGGAGACAACCTACAGCATAAGAGGCTGCTTTCACTGAACCATGAACTGATGCAGTATTCTGGAAATGATGGTTCTCAGTAAAAATCATCACATGCAGTGGAGAGCTTGGCAGAAAGAGAACTTCCAAAAACCCTAAATTTTGTTTCTGTTTCACATTGGAATGGCCACGAATGTTCTGTTGAGAATGGAATTTTTAAAAAAAATTTTTTTTTCAATAAAACACCTGAAGTTTTTAATTAATCTCTTTTTCTCTCTCTTTTTCATTAGAGATGACCAGAGAGCCCTGGACTGCAGAAACCTTTCCTTTGAAAAACTCATTGAAACCAATATGCCTCTCAGGAAACATTTTGGCTTCTATAAAATTACACTTAGTCACAGCTGTTGCAGGCAGGTTTAATATTGTAAGAATAATCATAATACAGAAGAGCTGCCTAGACCTTCTAGCATAATCATGGAACCCTTATTTAAAAAAAACATTGAATTTCTCAGGCTAATGCAAGGGTTAGAAGTTGGGATAGTAAGAAAAGTAGGTGGACTAAATTAAATAACTCTATACCTGATTTCTAAAGTTAGATAAAGAGAAGAAAAGAATTGGTTGACTGTTTTTTTGTGGATTTTTTGGGGCTAACATGGATGGGTTAGATCAACAAATCAGATCCTGGGCTGCATCCACAGGGGCATTACTAGCAGAGATAAAGATGTGATCTTCCCACTCTACTCAACACTTGTCAGGCCACACCTTGAGTATTGTGTCCAGTTCGGGTCCTCACAATTCAAGAAAGATGCAGACAGACTGCAGAGGGTACAAAGGAGGGCCATGAAGATGATCAAAGTGCTGGAGAACCTGCCCTATGAGGAAAGACTGAAGGAGTTAGGTCTTTTCTCCCTGGAGGGGGAAGGCTGGAGGGGAGGTCATCACAGTATTCCAGTACTTAAAGGGTGGCTACAAAGTGGAGGCTCTCTTTTCACAGGGAGCCACGTAGAGAAGACAAGGACAATGGGTACAAGTTGCATTGGGATAGGTTTCATGTCAACATAATAAAATTTTTTTTACAGTAAGAACAATTATTCACTGTAACAACCTCCCTAGGGATGTGGTAGAGTCCCTATCACTGGAGGTTTTCCAGATGCAATTGGACAGGGTGCTATATAATGTCATCTAGGCTCCCTTTTTCCATAAAAGGTTGGACCAGATAATCTTTTGAGGAGCCTTCCAACCTGCACTATTCTATGATTCTATCAACAGGTTTATGTAGTCTGACTTGATATTTTCCTGAAAAGTTCCAGCTGTGAATCTCTTTTAGCACTGAAGATTTCACTTAATTTTTTAAATGAAATAAAAATGAAAAGGTGAGGAACAAGGTCACTACAAGTTTCTTCAAATAACTGATAATAACATTTGAACCATTAGTCAACCTGTTCCGTATTGAGAGGTCCGTACAGAAAAATACCAGTACTCTTCATGATCGTATGTGTAAAAGGTGTAGAAACACTCACTTGAGCATTCTTACCAGATAGCATATTAAAATATGTTGATTATATCACTGTGAGTCTTCTCTCATATGTGTGGGTTTGAATACAAGTCCATACATTTGAATGTAATTAAAATTCATTTTTTCTTTTCCTTTCTATAGCCTTGAAGGAAATAAAATGCAACCCATCATGAGTTAAATGTTGGTTTGGGAAGCATAAATTTGATTTAGGGTTTTTTGGGGGTTTTGTTGGTTTTTTTTTCCCTCCAGTTATAATCCTAGAAAATTGTTACAATGATTAGAAACAGTTTGTTTTGAAAATATACTTCCTGGATAATAAGCTCATAAAGTCACAGCTCTAACAGTGCAAACCAATGCTGGGCTGATGAAGCATTTCTGTTATAAGCCTTAACTCTTACTTGTTACAGATTTTGGCAAAATTACTTTTTGGTAGGAGATTTCTTATAGGAGAAATGAGATGTGAGTTTCTTCTATGGAATGTTTGATCAAATCCACTTCCAATTATGCGTTAGCCAGTAAACATAGAGAGTGAGGTACGTGTTAACAGAACTTGTAAAATGACAGTGAAATATCTAGGCTGTATTATCCATTGGTCTGTAATTTATAACAAGAAACGTACAAATCACTGCTAAAATAGAGTACCACTGATGATGATTTTTCATTCAGTTTTCCCCAAGACTAAGGTAATAGAAATTCTGACCCTTATAATTGGTGTATGTAACTCTGTGGTCCCTTTACATGATATATTTTTTTGTCTAGATCCACTTCCCAGAAAATATAGGTCTTTTTCAACCCCAAATTATAGTCTCTGGATCAAACTATTGCAAGTTATACATTTAGCTAAGACCTTAGTCATATTAGTCCCTGTTTGGCTAAAACAATCAGTCATTGTAACACCTGGATTTACTGTTGTCTTCTACTTAAAATGACTGAAGTTTGAATTGGCAGTAACACCAATGAAACCATATGCTCTAATATGGCATTTTATACCAACAAAAGTAAGAAATTTATTTAATGTACTTTCTGCATATTTGCAGGTCTGCTGCTCTCAAACCTGTGCATCATACAACACGTGACTTTTTTAGGAGAGAGGATGTCCTTGCTGTTGCTGTCTGGCAGACTCTACAGTAAGTAGACATGCGAAATGACAAAATATTTATCTTGTGATATTGCTATGAATGTCACCTTCCATTTAGTAAACAGCAGTAACATTTCTTGTTTTTCCTTATTTCTATCAGTTGTTTATTAGTAGAAATGTACAGTTCTTTTCTAGTTAAATATCCAAATAAGTGCATCTAGAGTAAGTAAATTCAGTAAGCAATTAGGGCAAAGCATGAGTGCTTGGAGATCAAGAATAGGGATCAGCTTATAACAGTGTATTTTAAAATGGAAATAGAGGCCACCAAAAATACAATTTGGGGCAGATTCAAACAAACCAAAGAAGGCTTTTTTTCTAGCGATTTACAAAGACATTATTGTTGTCAGAATTTTTACAAGAGTCTGCAGGAATACCAGAAAAATATTTGTCAGAGAGACCCACTGTGGAGTTATTAAGTAACAAATGATATCATGCTTAGAAAATCTCCAGAACTGACAATAATTGAAGCCTGGAAAATTTAAGGGATAAATATCAGGTATGTTCTTATTATTCCCTAGATAATTAATAATGACCACCACTGAAGGAAGAAGTTTTGGCTAGAAGTACCTCAATCTGAAAAACTACAACCATTTTTGTGTACTTGCATTCTGAATTAAAGAACTCATTTTTTCAATTTCTGCTTTTAAGGAATTTGTGAATATCAGTTTTACATCCTGACCAAATACATTTCAGTTTGGGAATTTTTCATGAAGTGGAAAATTCTGAATTTCACTCCATGACTTTTTCATTTCCACTGTGTTTAGGCTATTTCTGAACAGAAGGCTGAAATAGGTAGATAACTGTTGACAGTGGCAACAAAAATGACATTGTTGCTTATTACAGGATACTGTGCAGATAGTGTCACATTACCACATAGCGTGAGGCCAAAAATCTTAAATAGAATCCACCGTATCTGTGTGTTTGACAGAACAGAGCCAGAGAAAACTTGACTTGGCCAGGCTTGAATATTTAAATCCAAGTAAAGGAGCGAATGAAAACTACAGCAAATAAAGGAAATAGATGTGAAAGAGGCACTTGCATCCTATGAGACTGCTGACTTTTGACTGGGCAAGGTTGATGCAAATCTCAGGACAGAAATAGGTAAATTTTTATTTGCAGATTGACTTTTTTATTAAATTGATTATTGGTAGACCACACCATGTAGCAGTGTAGTAACATACTTTATTGTGGTTTCCCACAGTTACTCAAGTTAAACTGATAACAGATAAGATAAAGGCCTGTGTTTTCTCTTTTCCCCTCACTTACTCATTTCAGCAACTCCCTTTGACTTTCAATGAAATTGTGCTGTGTTATACCCTTGCAGTGAACAGACTGGTAAAAATAGCATTTTGAAGGAAGGTGTGATCTGGTGAAATCATGAGAAATTTATTTAGTATAACCAGCATATTTCATCACATCTCACTGAGAGAGTAAGGCAAAGAGTTCAGAAGAATAGCAAGATGAAAACTTATGTTCTTAATATCTAACATGCTTCCTACCCTAGAGACAATCAATGTGACAGGGGTAGAGAAAGATATAAACTAGTATTCTAGGAGAAAGATTATTAAGCTCACTACTAGGAATGTATCAGTTTACTGAAATCACATTCATGGCTATTTCTCCTTTCCCTTTAGCTCACTGAAGACTTTTCTCATATAGACATCTCAAGTGGTAAGGGGAGGAGAAACTAATGTCTGTCTGAGTCTCTGAGACCCCAATAATACCATGCCCAGGGAGCAGAAATGTCACCTATCAGTATTCCAAGTTATTTTTTCTCCTCCATGGAATATTGGTTTTCTCCAACAGATCAGAAAATGGATACAGGATACCCCATGATCACATCAGTTCCTAGAGAGTGGAAAACATGAGGACATCCACCACAGACTCAAGAAAACATCTATAAAATATAGCTGGATTACCTTTAGTATGCATTGTAGAAATTATATTGGATATTTTAAACCTTTCCAAATGAATATTCTCTGGCTTAATTACTCCTGAATCAATGTTAGTTCTTCTTGGTAGAAATCCTAGACAAATAATGTGTCATACTTGAATATATAACATTGTAATTTACCTGCCTTTGGACCTGTGAATCTTTAGAATGCATTTCTTCTATTCCTGCTATTTTTCTCCCAGCTGGGGATACATTAGTGCAGTAGTAGTAGCATTTCAATGTAAATATGGAATTAAATAATGTTTTGAGAAATGGTTTTGGACACTTAAAAACTTTCAAAAAGACAAGTAAAATACTACTCCAACGTAAGAGTATTTAAAACAATCAACCAATATTTCTAACTCAACCTCCACAGATGATAAAAGAAGCTGTGTAAATTATTCTGCTTGAATACATCCCCTTTTTCTTTCACTATATTTCTGGAACCTCACTTTGACATAGATATGCTGTTTTATGTGTATAGCACTTCTTTGTAAGAGGTAGGAAGCTATACATTTTTTATGTAGTCTGAAATCCTTGCACTAGAAGTTGGCTATTCTCTCTCTCTGTGAAGAGAGAGAACTGTGTACTATGGCTATGCTCCTTTCCCAGATATCATCATGATAATTTTGTGAAGCTGCATACAAGAAGTGGAGGACGCTCAACAGTACCTGTAGCATAATCCCTTATAAGAGTAAGCCCCAGGTAACATATTGTGTATAAGAAGAAATCAGCATTAAATTGCTCAGTTGACAGAAGTGAATGTTAGCCAGTGTGCTTCAAAGCATTACTATAGATTATTGTGATGTTATATTGGTTTAATAAGGAGGAATGGCTAACATCTTAGAGAACACACTGTTAAATTCCAATACTTACCCATTGGTTTAATGCTATTTAAATGCAGTGAACTATATTGTTCATTAGTCTACTTTTAGAATGGTATGGCATTTCAGAAATCTTGTGAATTTCCCTCATATTACTACCAAAAAACCCCCATCCAACACCACTGTTGTCTTACTTTGCACACCTGAAAAAAAAGCAGGGAGCAGAATAACTTTTGTGTCACTGGGTTTATAATGTGATAGTGAATAACAGGATCAGACAGATTTGAATAATAAGATTACAGGGTTCATGGTGTGAGAAAAACTCTTGCTGTGAGTATTCTGCCTTAACATTTTCCATGAAAGATTTTGTTGTAAGAATCATTTCTACTCGTAAAAAAGAAATGGCAGGCGACATAGAGGTAAAAAGCTTTTTCCATACATCTGTGTTACTGATTTAATGGTAGACTGCATATTTGACAAAAGCTTCTGAGCAGTACATGAAATTTTTAATGTTTTATTTATGAGATTGTTTTTAATTTCTGGATTTATTTAATTGCCAATAAGTCACTTGCACAGAGGAAGAGGGATCTATAATAAGATGAGAGCAGAAAACCCACTGTGTTTTAAAGGCCTTGGTGCAACTCAGCTTTCAGGAGGGTGTTGAAAGTGGTGATTACATTTCCCACCCAAGGAATACCACCCTTTTCAATTATTAATTAATGTTTCAATTGTTTGGTGTAACTGATACACACTTTACCCACCAAGGAACTATAAAAAGCCTTTTGGTAGACATTAAATCAACTGTACTGTCTGGCTCTGAGTTTCAAAACAGGATTTTTTTTGTCTTTATTTCTTTTACTCTGTAAGTGTGTAATACACAATAATGCCACACACATTCTATGCTTTTCTTGCAAATAGGCTTGAAATTTTAATGCCCTCCAAAAGCCATTAGAGGACTTTTTTATTAAGCAACATTTAAATAATACATTAATTCTTATTTTGAGGAGGTTTCAAGGGAAAATTTGGTCTCAAAACACTTCCACCTCTCCGAGATATAGTTTGTCACAGTCTGGGATAAACAGTTTTACCATTTCTGGACTTCAGACACATGAAAGAAGGGTTGGTGAATGAATCAGATTTCAAGGTCAAATTTAAAAATAAAAATAAAATAGTCCTAACTTAAAAACAAATGCATAAAAGCTTTCTCCCCTTCAAGTCCCCCTCCCCACTAAAAAAAGAAAGAACATTCCAGGTTTTGTATTTTTAAAAGCAATCTCTTTATGGCTGAAGTCCTTACTGTGACAAATCCTGTTTAGTGCAGGCTGAGTTGACCAGAAAAAGTTGCTAACAGTGGTTTCCTTAAGGGCTTAAGATCTCTTCCCTGGAAATGTCTAAAAACCATTCATTTAAAAATCTCAGTAAACTTACATTGTGACTTTCTTTTGGCACGTTTATTGAATTCTTTTCCACAGGCACAGCCTAGTTAGAAAATCTGTCCCACTTTTATGGAATCTTTTGTCACTTCACAGAAATACCCTGCCCAGGAATTTAAATTGTTCTCCTGTTTATTTAATATCCCTAATTATTAGAGTTTTTTCAATAAACACAAGTGAAACACCTTTCCTGGCACCCTTGTGTGTTCGAGGATGACCTTCTGTAGCCAGCAGTTTCTCTGGGAAGACCAGTAAGGCATGTGCACCCTGCAAGGCCAGTCTTGTTCTAGATACATGGTGGAATGTGCCACAGGTATCTGGTCGTGCTCACTCTGTGCACAGAACTGCAGTAAAACCTCAGCACATATTCTTCATTTATACCTCAGCAGCCAGTTCAAGGGACAGCACTGCTCACCTGACGTGAGGAAGGGGGAAAGCCAACGTTAAACGTATCTCATTACACAATTGATTTGCTAGATGATTCACCCTAATGAAAAATGTTCAGTAAAAAACAAAAGTCATTAAACAAACATTTCATTAGCTATAGCTTTGTGGAACAACTGTATCTTTTTCTGACTCTGCGTAGATGAACAAGGTACTTAATGAAAAGAATTTGCAAAATATCGTATCTACATTATATGAACATTCTTTCCAAGAAAACTCATTGTGAAGAAAACTGGTGCTAGATACACTTTTCACTGAATTTACAGAAAAGCATTTATTTGGCTTAGGTTTTTCAGTTCAAATGTCAACTGCTTCCTGGGGGAAATAAAGAAGTAACTCATAACCTTTACTTAAGTTTAGCACTACCTTGTTATAAAACCATTGTCACTGTGTTACGTAGTCATCCACAGAGGTATATGCAGAGAACTTAAAATTAGGGAACCCTAGTGTCATGGTTTAACCCCAACCAGCAACTCAGCACCACGCAGCCGCTCGCTCACTTCCCCTACCCCGATGGGATGGGGGAGAGAATAGGAGGAGTAAGAGTGAGAAACACTCCTGGGTTGAGATAAGAACAGTTTAATAATTGAAATAAAATAAAATAGTAATGATAGTAATAACAATATAATAATTATGATAATAATAATAATATACAAAGCAAGTGATGTCCAATGCAATTGCTCACCCCCTGCCGACCGATACCCAGACAGTTCCCGAGCAGCGATCGCTGCTCCCCGGCCAACCCCCCCAGTTTATATACTGAGCATGACGTCACATGGTATGGAATAGCCCTTTGGCCGGTTTGGATCAACTCTTCTGGCTGTGCCCCCTCCCAGTTTCTTGTGTACCTGGCAGAGCATGGGAAGCTGAAAAGTCCTTGACTAGCATAAGCAGTACTCAGCAACAACTAAAACATCAGCGTGTTATCAACATTCTTCTCATCCTAAATCCAAACCACAGCACTATGCCTGCTACTAGGAAGAAAATTAACCCTATCCCAGCTGAAACCAGGACACCTAGATAAAAAAGTAAAGATGGTTCCTGCAAACAAGCTTGTTAAATTGTGGATTATAGTACAAGCAGGTGTGATCTTTGGAAAAAGTAACAGAAAATTGCTCCTCACTAACATTTTATAGGGAAGAGGAATGTAAATAGAAACTTGTATATTATTTTTTTAGCTACCTAACTTCACAAGCCTCCTAATTTACCGTAATTTCCTGATATGGAGGATATTGAGTCAGCCTGTCACTTCACAGAGACACTTTGAACATGTGTGCAGTAGTTCTTGTTTCTGTGAAGAAAAAAATATCAAAAATGTTTGCTGAAACAATGGTGAAACAAGTCTACTTCTGACAATCTACAAGTGTTCAGCATCTGCAAAAAAACATCCATCTGTCTAAAGAAAATGCAAATCATTCTTCTTGGAACAATCATTGTCATAGTTTGCTCTCAGCTACATCTAGGGAGACAGTTGTTAGACATACGCTAAATTGTTGAACTGATGAATTTGCAGAAAATGCCTTACACAGAAAGTAATGTGGTTTCATTGAGAACATAGTACAATTGGTGTGATTTTTCTGCCTGTCTGTGTATCCACAAAAAATGCTGTGGGTATAATCAAGACCTACATACAGTGGGTTTTGATCTCATTAAAGCTTCAGTAAGTCAAAATATTTCAAGGGTACTGCTTCCTAAATTGGGCTATAATAACCATTGTTCATTGTTCATTGAAACTTCATTGTTTCTCTTCATGCAGGAATGAAGGTTCATGTTCTCAATCACAGAGATGGTTTTCAAGAACTTCTGCTGCAACAAATGGAGTTAAAGATAGTATGCATTAACCCTCTTCATTTTTCCATAAGTCCTCATTAATATATTTAAAGATATGGATTGTGACATCTATACTGAAATAGAGTAAACAGATCTTAAACTTGCAATAGGTAGGAAAAATAACTAAAATACAAAAAAAAGTAACACAGGCATGCACTGCAGGCTATAAGGAATTTGGTCAGCTCTGGAAACCTGTGAAAATACCAGACTGGACAACAAGGCTGGAACAAAAACTTTGGTCTTCAGGACAGTAAGGATGGGGAAGAAATATCTTTCCTTGTCTACCAGCAAGAAGACCTTGTATGTTAACAATCCGAGAAATTAAAGATTTAAGGAGTTATCTTATTCCAGTGGGTTACTTTATTTCAGTAAAAGGTTAACTTTTTAAATTGGATGCCTTTGCTGTCTTCTGTTCACATTTGAACACTCACCTCACTACTTTAGAGCTGAGTGCAGATTATTTTTGGATATGGTATTTTTCTTGAAATGACTTGATTTCAAATGTAGTAACATGATGAGCAGTGCTTATGGTACTGTATATGGAAGGGCTACAGGTTGAGTCTGCGAGCAAGATTGCTATTTACCACAATGTTATTGGCATCACTTAACTTTATGCCTACAAGACTGGGACTGTGTATTGTCAGTATAATAAACACTGTGATCCACGCATTTTTCAGGAACTAGATAGTCAGTGGCAAGATATAATATTTAACATTGAAATACTACAGCATTATAACATCACTGTCATGACAACTGAAGTACAGTTCAGATCATGAGATTTTGTAGCTGGTAAGACTTAAAACAGAGTCCTGATGGTCAGTAGTTAAGGAGAGGTCAAAACAAAGCAGGAAGTCATTTAAAGGGTAAAAACTTGAACATAATAAAGACAAAGAATTTGGTTACAATGGCCAAAAATTTATTGAGCAACAGAGACTAGGAATATTTTTTTTTTTTTAATTCTAAGAAATTATAAATTGAGATATGAACAATATAGAATGGGGAAAGATTAAGAAATTTTAAAAAATAGTCTTTATTCTAGTGTTACCTGATTTCACTTTTGGTACATGTGTCTGGTGTTGTATAACTTGTGCCAGTTTCTGCTCTCAGCTTAAAGTTTACTTTAAACTTATTTATCTGCTCAACTCCATTGAGGTGTAAATACACAAGTATTAGAAAAAGTCACCATAGCTTGGAATGATCACCAGCCTACACCTCCCTGAAACAGTATTTAGTGTCAGGGACTGTAAAACTGGATCACTGAGTTCTGTTCTTTTTCTTACTTCTAACACTGTATTACATAATTTCTCTTATAAATGGCTGGTGCTCCATTTTAAAAGTAAAAATATAATTTTTTTTCCTGCTGAAATGATGGTATGAATCTTTTCTGCTTTAGTAAGTAGAAGCTTTTTTTCACTGTCCTTGATTAAATTTATGCATCATCATTTTATATACTTATTTTTTGTTGATATTTATTTAATTTACATTTAAATACAACATTAATATTTAAATATAAACATAATCCTCACTTTACTTCTTAATCATGCATATTTTTTCAGCATTCATACCTCTTCTCAGCATTCACTTTTGTAGATTGGAAAGACCAACATCTCCTATACCACAAAAAGCTCTTTGTTGCCTATATCACTCAAAAAGAACATATGCCTGCTTGAGTGAATGATCATGATGACCAGGAAAACAGATAATGCTCCAGATGACATCTTATAATACCTTGTTCAAAGACCAAAGGTATTGGTACTCCTTTATCTATATTGGAGATTCCTGTTGAACACCTTGGGTTTGTCCATTGCATAATTACCACACTTTGGCAACAGATAAAAGTCTTCCAAGGAAATTGTAGCTGCATATGCTTCTCCTTATTGATCTCCACCTTAAGGATTTCTCAGCTTATAGTCTCTGGAATTAATACAAGGACATAAATGACAGTGAAAAGGTTTGAGTCAGTTCATTCTTGGCTTATTAACAAATCTGTTTCCAGGAAACAGATTAGTCCTCCTAATTCCCTTGCTATTTGCCAGGGAACTGGCAGAAAACTGAACTCTCTTCTGGTGTTCTGAAGACATACATCCATTTTTTTTGCTGTCTATTTGAATGTTCATTTTACATGCTATAGAATTATCTAAGAATTTTGAAGGAAACAGAAAAGAAAAAAGAAATCACTGATGGATTTATTCAAATATGCATTTTATGTACCACTGTTTTCATAAAAATAAGTAGGAAAGCTTGTTTTCTACATTTAACAAGGCTTTATATACATCTACATTCATAGATTAGATAATGAGAAGTCTAGGATCTTAACTTTAAAGATTAGAAAGTATGTTCATGTATAATAGACTTGAATTAGTAATGTAAAAAATGGTGAAACATTTTTATTCTGACTTTTCAAAATTTTAGAGAAAGTGATGAATGATTCAGTGATTCAGAAAAACTAATGTAGCTATGACCTCTTTTGAGGGATAAAAATTACTTGAGAATGAAGTCAACAGGCCTTTGCAGACATAACAATAAGAATATAATAATATGGTAGGATGAACAATTAGAGATTAGCTGGGCTGCAATTCAGCTAAATCTGTTCTGAATGCACAGCATTATATAAGGCAATGGCTGATATCAGACCCAATGTCTTTCTGTTCTTTTGTTTCATGCCAATGATGATAAACTCCTCTGTAAATCTGATTTAGAGCAAGTTTTGGCTTCATTTGAGACAGCAGCCAGACCAAAAGGTATTCATAATCAATCACAACTTGATTTAAAAAAAAAAAAAAACCACAGTAACACTCACTTCTAGTTGTGTAGAAAGATTTTTTGAAAGACAGACAATACAGTAACAATACAAACCTCTTGAGACAGTAATTACAGAAAGCTGGTAATAAGAATCAGGTTGACATGGACAGAATTGGAAGCAGGGACAGACGAGTGGCTGAATGTGCTTCAGCAAAAAGAAATCCTGATCTCCTGATCATAAGCCTGGAAATAAGGAAATCAGAAAAAAACTTTTCTTTAAAACAGTTTAAAAAGCTATTAATAGAATTGAATTAAATTAAAATAAATTTTAAAACAGCAGGTCTGACTTAGGCTCTGAACCCACACTGAAAGGATTTCATCTGTATAACTGTATATGGATATGAATCGTCTTTTGTGCTATTCAGTAGAAGATCTTGAAAACGTATCTGTCAGGGTACTAATGACAACTCAACAAGCCATTTCTCAGCCTGGAGATCATTTTGATGCATTTAATAGTGTGCAAAGCTGCCTTATTAAAGTACTGTCTGGAGGAAAAAAGGAAGATTTAAGAACTTGTGACTTCCTGCCATTGGTTCCTCAGATCACCATTTCCAAAAAAAGGTGTTGAACTGATCACAGAATCATAGAATCATAGAGTACTTTGGGTTTGAAGAAACCTCTAAAGATCATCTAGTCCAAGCCCCCTGCCATGGGCAGGAACATCTTACACTAGATCAGGTTGCTCAAAGCCCCATCCGACCTGACCTTGAACACTTACAGTGATGGGATATCCACAGCTTCTCTGGGCAACCTCTTCCAGTGTTTCACCACCCTCATCATAAAAAATTTATTCTTTATGTCCAATCTAAACCTACCCTCTTTCAGTTTAAAACCATTGCCTGTTGCCCTGTCACTATGGGCCTTGGTAAAAAGTCTCTCTTAAAAAAATCTTTCTTAAATCCTCCCTTTAAGTATTGGAAGGCTGCAACAAGGTCTCCCTCAAGCCTTCTGTTCTCCAGGCTGAACAACCCCAACTCTCTCAGCCTCTCCTCACTGGAGGTGTTACAGCCCTCTGATCCTTTTCATGGCTCTACTCTGGACCTGCTCTAACAGGTCCATGTCTTTCTTGTACTGGGGACCCCAGAGCTGGACACAGTACTCCAGGTTAGGTCTCCGAGAGCAGAATGGAGTGGAGAATGACGTCCTCCAATCTGCTGGCCGCACTTCTTTTTATGCAGCCCAGGATACAATTGGCTTTCTGGGCTGCAAGTGCACATTATTGGCTCATATCCAATTTTTTGTCCACCATTATCCCCAAGTTCTTCTCTGCAGGGCTACTCTCAATCCAGTCATCCCCCACTCCGTACTGATATTGGGGATTGCCCCAGCCCAGGTGCAGGATCTTGCATTTGGACTTGTTGAATTTCATGAGGTTCATGTAGGCCCACTCCTCAAGCCTGTCAAGGTCCTTCTGGATAGCATGCCCTCCCTCAAGAGAATCAACCGCAGCACTCAGCTTGGTGTCATCTGTAAATTTGCTGAGGGTGGACTCAATCCCACTGTCTGTGTCATTGTGGAAGATATTAAACAGTGTTTGTGCCCAGTACAGACCCTTGTGGGACACCATTCCTTACTGGTTTCCACTTGAACATTGAGCTGTTGACTGTAACTCTTTGGAAACAGCCATCCAGCCAATTTCTTATTTAGTGGCATGAATATTGTGGGGGACCATATCAAAGGCCTTACAGAAGCCCAGGTAGATGACATCAGTAGCTCTTCCCTTGTCCACTAATGTGTCACTCCATCATACAAGGCCACTAGATGAACCAGGCATGATTTGCCCTTTGTGAAGCCATGTTGGCTGTCTCTAATCACCTCCCTGTCTTCTACATGTTTTGACATATCTTCCAGGATGAACTGTTTCATGATCTTACTGGGCATGGAGGTGAGGTTGACTGGTCGGTATAGTTCCCAGGGTTCCTCCTTATTACCCTTTTTGAAAATGTGTATAATATTCCCTTTTCTCTACTCACTGGGGACTCTGCCCAACTGCCATGATTTTTCAAATATGGTGGAGAGTGGCTTGGCAAGTACATCAGTCAATTCCCTCAGGACCCTGGGATGCACCTCATTGGGTCCCATGCACTTATGTATGGTCAGGTTTCTCAGATGGTCTCAAACCTGATCTTCATTTATGATGGGATGGACTTCAAGCCCCTGCCTTGAGGTTCAGCAGCTTTAGAGTTGTGGGAAGAGATTACTGTTGAAAACTGAGGAAAAAAATTGTTGAGTACATCAGCCTTCTCCATGTCCATTGTCACACGCTCACCTGACTTATTTATTGGGAAGCTACATTTTCTTTAATCTTACTTTTCTGACCAATATACCTGTAGAAGCCTTTCTTATTATTTTTCACATCCCTTGCCAAATTCAGCTCCAGCTGTGCCTTAGCTGTTCTGATTCCATCCCTACACATCCAGGCAGTGTCGCTATATTCTTCCCAGGATACATGTCCCTGGTTCCACTGCCTGTGCATTTCCTTCTTACACTTTAGTTTGACCAGGAGGTCCTTACTTGGCCATCCTGGTCTCCTGCCTTTCTTGCCTGATTTGTTACACACGGGAATCAAGAGCTCTTGCACTCTAAGAAAAATGTCCTTAAAGAGCTGCCAGGTCGGTTCAGCTCCTTTATCCCTGAGGGCAGTTTCCCAGGAGGACCCATCCACTAATTCCTTAGACAACTGCAAGTTTGCTCTCCTAAAATTCAGTGTCCTGACTCTACTCTTCACCTGGTCCATATGCCTCAAGATTGTTACTTCCACCAAGTTATGATCAGTGCAGCCCAGGATGCCACCAATCTTGACCTCTCCAATTAGTTCATCTGTGTTGTTAAGCAACAGGTCTAGTAATGCTTCTCCTCTAGTCAGAGAGGCCTTACAGAGAGATCTGGATAGACTAGAGAGCTGGGCAATCACCAACTGTATAAAACTGAACAAGAGCAAGTGCTGGATTCTCCACCTGGGATGGGGTAATCCTAGTTATATATACAAACTGGGACACCAGAGTCTGGAGGGCAGCCCCACAGAAAGAGATCTGGGGGTTTGGGTTGATGGCAAGTTGAACATGAGTCAACAGTGTGCCCTGGCGGCAAAAAGGGCCACCTGTGTCCTGGGGTGCATCAAGCACAGCATAGCTAGCTGTTTGAGGGACATGATTGTCCCACTCTGCATTGCACTGGTGCAGCCCCACCTGGAGCACTGTGTGCAGTTTGGGGCGCCTCAATATAAGAAGGACATTGAACTATTAGAGCGTGTCCAGAGGAGGGTGAAACAAGATGGTGAAAGGTTTCAAGGGCAAGACATAAGGAGCAGCTGAGGTCAATTTGTTTGTTCTTCTTGGAGAAGAGAAGGCTGAGGCTCATCGCACTCTACAACTTCCTCAAGGTGGGCAGCGGAGGGCGACGTGCCCTGGTCACGTGGGGTGACCAGTGATAGGACACGAGGAAATGGAATGAAGCTTCATCAGGGGAAGTTCAGACTGGACATTAGGAAAAGGTTCTTCACTGAGAGGGTGGTCGGTCACTGGAACAGGCTCCCCAGGGAAGCCTGTCAGAGTTCAAGGAGCGTCTGGATGTCACTCTTAGTCATGTGATTTAGTTTTAGGTAGTCTCAACTGAGAATGAGAGTGAATGATGGTTAAAACTGTTCAGTTAAAAGGTTTTGTTAGATTTTTTTCCTCCTTTTTGAAAATCAAAAAAGCCTATGAAATAAAACTTGCTGCTTTGTATTCTAGCCTTCTAACTGTTTCTCTAGAATAATTTCAATGTGAAAAAAACGCCAAGTTCACAGGTTCAATCCCTGCTTACTGCAGGGGCGTTGGGCTCAATGATCTCTCAAGGTCCCTTCCAACCCAAAGCATTCTATGATTCTATTCTATAAATAATTTATAAATAAAAGCATTGTCTTATCATTTTGAAAATAGCAAGGTTTTACATGTAAATAATTTAATTAGTTGACATCTATATGACCCATAAAAACCAAATAATTTTCTGACGATGGCCAAAACTTAACTTGAACACTGATCCTCTAATTTATGGAGTGAAAACTTTGTAACTGAGTTAACAAAAAAAACAGAAGTAAGGCTAGATATTTATTCAGGAGGCAAGTCGAGGCAATGCATTTTATTTTTCTTTACAAAATTATTTTGACCTTTTTTAAAAGTATTTGTAGGACTAAGGCCCAACTTTAAACTTCATATTTAACAGCATTGACATAACATACATTAAACTTCATATTTACATTATACTTCCTACATTAACTTACTTTAATTTTAATATAAAACAGTTTTATTTGTAGTGTCTCTAATTTAATAGTTTGAGGTTTTTTTAAGTGGGTAGTTACTTTTCTACAAACAAATAAATTACCTTTTCAGTTAATAATAATTTATTTCTGAGGCAGTTTTATATAACCCAAATGCATCACTCTGAAATCGCAGTAGTGTAATTTTAAAATATATTATATTTATTTCACTTGCCAGTTTTTCAGGACTTTTGAGATGTTAATAATATATTCTTCACTACTATGTGGTAATAACAGATGTTCTCTGCAATTAAAAAATAATAATAAACCAGAAAATAAGTGCATATGGACATGTTTCTTACTGTTCAGATGCATGTGTAGACCAGGAATAGCACTACAGGATTGGATTCTTTTGTTCATTGTATTTCTGTTCATCAGATTTATTTTATTATTTATTTCATGTTTAACTGCAAATGACATTGCTATTGTTTTTTTTACCATTATGTCAAAGATTATGTTTTACTGTTATGTTTTTACCTTATTTAAGAGTAAAAATCAGTTTTATCCACTCTCTGTTTGCTAAGTAGCTTTCTGAAATGTTGGTCATACAGATGGACACTATTAATCCTTTCTCTCTTCCAAAAGAGATTTAGGACTTAGTGGCTGTATAACACAAGAAATGTTTCACCAGGACTTTTTTTGTTTGGAAAATGTTGATTCATGAGAAGTAAACTCTTTTTTTGTAAGAATCCGTCCACTTTGGTGAATTTACTGATTACTCAGGATGAATTTTAAGTAAATCAGAGTCAGTGGTGAAATGTTGAGGGTGCGAGTGTAGCTTCAAGGCCTTTCTCTATTTGACTGATATCTTGATGTGGAGTGACGAATTCTCACTTCCTTCTGAATACCAGCAGAGGCAAGCAAAGAGATAAAAAATTAAATACAATTTTTTTAAAAGAAGATAATGAATCTAACCTGAGGTTATGTAAAAAAATAAAAAAAATTTATGGGACAAAAAAGTCACCTTGGAACCTGCAAATAATAGTAGTCTGAGTACTGTGGGTGTCTATACAAGGGGAAGATAAGCAAAGTGAAGAACTGGCTGCCCACCAATTTAGTGTTAATGTGCCAGCATGAGCAAGAAAATAATCTTCCTCTGAGTTGACATACAGCTGCACTACATGAGCATACACCAGAAAGTGCAGTAAAGGGGATTGAAAAAGGTCAGGAAGTTTTCAGTATAATTTTTTTTTTCTCTGAAAATGTCAATTTGTCAAAACCCAAATCATTTGTGTGGGAAGACTTATTTTTGTGAATTTTCCATTTCAATTTTGTTCTTAAATTAGTTTTGACATGCTGAAACATCACATCTTATCTGTTTGATAAAGTGTGATATAGAAACGGTTTTGGGTTTGGATCATATGACTATTTACAAACTACATGTTATTTTTAGCAAAGATGAAAAAAAAAACCAAACAATTAAGTTTTCATTTATCTGAGGGCATGAGGGAAGCTGTTCCACAAAAAAGTGGAATTGAATCCTGACTTGAATCATGATGGAAAAAAATTTCATGAGATGGTAGCCACTTTTCATTTAGTCTGTGATGAACAAGATTATGTTTCTCAGAATTGCCACTTGATGTTATTGCTGTCTTAGCTTTGGATTTGATCTAGAGAGTGGAGAACTTACACAATTTGTAATTCAATTTGTTGATTTATTTATATTATATATATTTTTTAAAAAAGGGGGAAATGAGTGAAGGTCATATTTTACTACACCAAATAAATCCATGAGCCTTGTAAATGATGAATGAGATGTATACATGCATTTTTTTCTTTGTGCGTCTGCTCACCATGCTCTAATAATTACTTTTAAACCCCTTTTCCAGGTAGATCTGTACATCCTATACACATGTTTACAGGACTTAAGTTTACTAGCATCTGGATAAACTGTTGCTATTGACAACAAGAGCAGGAGAAAAAGGACAATGAACTTCTCTGGCTTTGACAGCAGCAGAACTGCTCAATCTCTGCAACAAGAATACAAAATTTGTTCTGCCAATTAAAATTGAAGGAGTTGCAAACATATGAGAAGAATGAATCTAAGTGAATGGGAAAACATTGGGAACTACAGATTAAAAACATTTTGTCATGCTCAGCTACATAATGCTCACAATGGTTCATTTCGCTCTTTGTTTATAAGAAATGAAGGGTATGTTCACCCCATGAACTCTTCAATACAAAAAAAAAAAAAAAAGATTTTTAAGAGAGCAATTATCAAGACAGTTCCTTAGCCTGTCTTATACATTAAATAAAAATGGAAAACTTTCACTGTTAAAGATTCTGCTTAATAGGAGATATCTGCATGAATCATGTATGTGGGATATCTGTAGCTTTCAGTCTTGTATCATTCTGTACATAGAGACCAAAGATTCCACTTGTTCTTTTCATGTCAGCAGAAATTCAAGAGATGTGAAGAAGTCAATTTAAAAGAAAACAGTAAATTCTGTGAAGAAAAGGTTGAAAGATTCCCCTTGAGAGGGCTAGGAGAAAATTGAAGCCAAGAAAATCCTGACAGCTAGGACTACATGTCAGTAAATAATCCAGAAATTTTATGGACCTATTTCCTATAATTTTAAGGCAAATGCAACTTAAAGTGAAATCCATGCATCTGACCCATAACTCATATGATTCAGAATTGCAGTTATTTAAGAGGTAACATTTCCAATTTCAAACTTCCATGTTGAATTTTAAAACAAATAAAAAGTTAACCTAACACACATAAATATTTGTACATCTTCATGTAAAAATACGCATATTTTATTTGCATCCAGTCAGAGTAGAGCAACAATGTCAATTATCCAAAAAAGTTTGAAAGCTAAGGCTAAGAACAAAACTTAGCATGAAAGCTATAGTGGAGGACAAGATAAAAAACCTCTTCAAATACTTCATAAGGTCTTTATGAAGATCTTCTACAGAGCTCCCATAAACAAGCAAAAGTAATCACAGAATCACAGAATGCTTTGGGTTGGAAGGGACCTTTAGAGGTCATCTAGCCCAACCCCCCTGCAGGGAGCAGGGACAGCTTTAACCAGATCACGTTGCTCAGAGGCCCGTCCAACCTCACCTTGAATGTTGCCAGGGATGGGGCCTCCACCACCTCTCTGGGCAACCTGTGCCAGTGCTTCACCACCCTCAGTGTAAAAAATTTCTTCCTTATGTCTAGTCTAAATCTATTCTTCTTTAGTTTAAATCCATTATTCTTTGTTCTGTCACAACAAGCCTTGCTAAAAAGATTCTCCCCATCCCAGGACTCTAAAAGCAATAAAAGTTAGGAGTAGACTTATTGTGGAGTAATCTGCTTGTGCAGCACCCCTACAAAACAGTTCTCAAGAAACAAACAAAAAGTCTGTAGTGGGTTAGGCTAACAACCAAACTCCCACTCAGCTGCTCGCTCATTCCCCCATTCCCTGCAGGACAGGGGGAGAAAACAGGAAGATCAGGAGTGAGAAAGCTCAAGGGTCAAGACAAAAACAGGGAGATTGCTTACTGATTACTATCATGGGCAAAACAGACTCAACGTGGGGAAAATTAATTTAATGTATTGGCAATGAAAATAGATACAGATTCTTGTGGTGAGAAACGAAAACATTAAAGCAACACCTTTCCTCCCCCTTTTACCCATCTCAACTTTCTTCTTCACTCCAGACTCCTCTACCTACCTCCTCCGTCTGCCCCCAAGTGTTGCAGCAGGGGGTCATGGTGCACAATCGGTGCATATGGTCAGTACACCGCAGTTTGTTCTGCTCCAGCAGTTGGTCCTCTACGAATTGCAGTGATTACCTGCTCTGGCACCTGGAGTGCGCCTTCCTTCTCTGCCCTTGGTGTTCCCCCTGCATTTTATCATACTTTTTGTTCCCTCCTCTTCTCTCTCTCTCTCCCTCCCTCCCTCTGATGTTTTTTTGCCCATTCTCAAATACCCTTTCCCAGAGGCACCACCATCATGGCCGCGGGGCTCGGCTGTGCCCTGTAGCGGGTCACTTGGAGCCGACTGGAACCAGCTGTGCCTGGCACGGGGCATCCCCAGCCTCTCCTCACAGAGGCCACCCTGCAGTCCTCACTGCCAGCGCCTGCGCACGGACACACAATACAAGTCTGAAAATCTGATTGATTTATGAAAGAGCAATCACTGCCATTAATTCAAGATGTCATATTGCAAATATACTATAATACACACCTATCTTAAAATCACACTGACAGGCACATCTAATTTGCTGCAGAAAGTTACAGAGATCTCTGCTATCAGTAACACTTCAACCTTGTTATCTAAATCACAGTCTGGTGGGACAAGAGTGACCACCTGCCCTTTTGAAAACTGCTCAGTTATAATCAGCTTGTTAATACGCAACAGAAGAAAAATTGATTGGCTTAGAGTAGACTTGGTACTGTAGGTTAATGGTTGGACTGGATGATCTTAAAGGTCTTTTCCAACCTAAACGATTCTATGATTCTATGATTCTATAACAATTGTGCTTTTAAACCTTTAGATATAAACATTGTGGGTATACATTTTTCCAGGACTAAGAAAGTTTCCATATCTCCAGCAGGGAGATTTGTGATAAATCTTTCACAAATCTTGTCCCTTGCTATTCTCTGTCTAATCTGGTATGAGAATCAGCAGACAAGGTGATCTGTTGATTTTTCAGTAGAATCAGAGAGTTTTTCCAGAGATGCCACCCTGTCATGGTGATAGTAAGGGGAGGTTTATGTGGATTTTTTCTGATAAGGCATCTTGGTTTTCAATTAAATTAACTTTTCCATTAAGAAATGTTTCATTCTGGTGGAAAATTTCAGTCTTTCATGAAACTAGAATGTCTTCAGGTGCAAAACAAACCACTTGAAACAAAGCCTAAAATATTGGAAATAGTCTCATTGCTGTAATCACTAGAGTGCTGGTTATTTTGAGGTAGCACTGTAACTGTTCTCTCTTTCAGTTCTCACATGGTAAATATTAGTTAAATATTAACTGGTGTACACATTTGAATGACGCATTTGAACCCATATTAGCACAGGGTGTAAAGAATTATATCTCAAAGCTGTCCTGTTATTGTGCTTGCCACATTGTACTAGGAGGATGCAAAAGGGAAACACAACCATTCTTCTGGCCATTATTGTTTTAGCATTATTTCAAATATATTGTAATGTGAAACCACAGCCTGAGGGCTACATACCTCTGCTAGACTCCATTCTGCAGTATAAAGATGCACACAGAGGGTCATTTAAGACATATGCATTTTTTGTCATATGAAGAAGATGAACTAATAAACTGTGGGATTTTTTTGATGGAACTGCATAAGTTGTCTGTCTTTTTAAGTAAGGTTAATTGTCAGCCTGAATTTGCCAATACAGATCTACCAGGGTCTTTTATTGAATAGAATCATAGAATCATAGAATCGTTTAGGTTGGAAAAGACCTTTAAGATCATCCAGTCCAACCATTAACCTACACTACCAAGTCCACACTAAACCAATCCAGGGTAGACTAGACTAAACCATGTCCCAAAGTGCCACATCTACCCGTTTTTTGAACACTTCCAGGGATGGTGACTCCACCACCTCTCTGGGCAGCCTGTTCCAATGCTTGACCACCCTTTCCATAAAGAAATTTTTCCTAATTTCCAACCTAAACCTCCCCTGGCGTAGCTTGAGCCCATTTCCTTTTGTCCTACCGCTAACTACATGGGAGAAGAGACCAACACCCACCTCACTACAACCTCCTTTCAGGGAGTTGTAGAGAGCTATAAGGTCTCCCCTCAGCCTCCTCTTCTCTAAGCTAAACAACCCCAGTTCCCTTAGCCGCTCCTCATAAGGCCTGTGCTCTAGACCCTTCACCAGCCTTGTTGCCCTTTTCTGAACACGCTCCAGCACCCCAATGTCTGTCTTGTAGTGAGGAGCTGAAAACTGGACACAGTATTCCAGGTGTGGCCTCACCAGCGCTGAGTACAGGGGCACAATCACCTCCCTGCTCCTGCTGGCCACACTATTCCTGATACAAGCCAGGATGCTGTTGGCCTTCTTGGCATGCTATGATCATTCAGGGCTGGTCAATCAAGGAAAAAATGAAGACTGATGCTATGTCTTTTCTTCATTTCTTAAGTATAACCAAAATATAGTTGTATATTGGAAATATTACTAAAAGACATTCTTTATTAGAAGGTAAATCTTGACTACGGGAGTAAAAGGATAGAAATAATTTTCAACCTCAACTACAGAGTCTTACTGTGGTATCCATAATAAGAACATGGAAGACAAAAAATAAATTTAACAGCCATCACAACTGATTAGAAAAAATAGATACTGTTGCAATCCCATTCTTTCTTTTTCATTATTTGCTATTATGCCTGTAATCAGAAGTAATCAGCTTGGTCGGTTGAAATATACCATATACTGTGTAGCCAGGTCTGTA
Organism: Pelecanus crispus; assembly: GCF_030463565.1. Lineage (NCBI taxonomy): Eukaryota > Metazoa > Chordata > Aves > Pelecaniformes > Pelecanidae > Pelecanus > Pelecanus crispus. The sequence continues at coordinate 24,724,170 of NC_134643.1, forward strand.
ATTTGTTTTTAATCAGTGTTTTAACTGCAGCTAATAAAGGATTATTAATAAAAACATTCTGAGAAAAGACAAGCACTCAACCAGGTTTTGCAATATTCATGAATAGTGTTGTAATTACAATTATAGAGACTGATAACTCTCCTTTTCCTCTACAGAGAGAGCGATGGCATGGATTGTACCAGTGGTCATTCTCTAAAACTCTGAAACAGCTTTGTGAAGGACTCACAAAATGTTCTTTTAATAGCTTTATCTGTGACCTGAATTATCTGAGTCCCCAGCTGAAACCTCATTGAAATACTACAGGGCCCCCACTGATTACCTGCCAACAGTAATAATTCTGCAGGGGCTTTGTATGATATGGACATGTCATTTTCTTACTAATGGTTTAAGATTACTAAGTCATTACAAAATTAGGTAACAGTAGCCATCTTCAGTCACACAGTATTTGAAGTAGGTAGCTGGAGATAGCAGTAATGGTATTCATTGATAAAATGTACATGTTTACCTCTGATTTACTCATCCAAGTTCCAACAGAAAGAAGAATAGATCCTTCTACAAAGTGATTGTTCTCACCCAGATGAAAGAAGTTCAGTCAATTATGCCCTAAAGTTATTTCTTTCTCTCAACTGATTATAGTGGGAGCGTCTTCAGTTAAGTGAGATGATCCTTACTGTTGTTATCACATATGCTGTTATAGTTCAACACCCTTCTAGCAAGAACTGATATTTTTTTTTTTTTTCACTGCTCATAAATGTCATGTATTTTATGAGTGGTCCTGATGTGGAGGAACCACTGGTTTGCACAGGGGCAAGCAGCTTAACACAGGAGCTCTTGCTGTCTTCAAAGCTTGGAACTGCAGGGGAGCTCAGTACATAAAGGCTGGTTACCACGTTTCCAAAAGAGTGACAACTTGGCCTGCAGAACCTCAGCAGGAGCTGGGAGGTGGCTGTCTCAGCCTCTCACCTGATGCACAATGCCTTTTTCTTCTTCATAAAATAGGTGCCTGTTTCATGGTGCTTGCAAGACTTCTGTCTGTGCTTTGCCAGTGTGATAAGCAATGTTTACTAGTGGTTCCTCCATCGTTGTCTGAAATACTGTATGCTAGCATTATACTCCAAACAAAAAGTAGCAGTATGAAAAATTATATTATTCAACTCTAGTTACTGATGGACCTTGTTGAAACTGATAGGATTTTTTTTTTTTTGTTAAACTTAACGTGTTTTCTATCAACTGTAGTCAACAGCCAGTTTGTACAGAATATCAATTGAGGTCTAAAAGAGGCAGGAAAAGCTAGTAAATAGAGCACATTTTTCTCATATACCCAGGAATCAACTGTTTTGACAGTTCCTGTTTTTGGCAAAAGTAAGGTCAATGGATGTGACTCATCATTGTGTTAATCTAATTTATATCTGTATCATCCTAATGAAACCACTGAATTTACAACAGTGCAGAACTGGAGTGTTGCTGTAATGAATCATCCTCTTTATTATAGTAAATGATTAAGAATCATCTCCCTGTTATACCAGCCACTGGACAAATGCAAACTAAAAAGGAAGTTTCTGCACTAAAGGAAGTAAAAGGAAGTCTCTGTGTTAATTAATCATTGATTTAATCATTTTTTTAGGATCTAATTAGTGCTTCATCTAAAGAGGCAACAGTTTCAAGATGAAAAGTAGTGTACAGCAGACTGAGGTAGGTCTCGGTCTTAATATTTTTGAAAAATATTTTCTCTTCTATTTTCATATTTATTACATTATTCATAATGGAATAAAATAAGATAAAGTGCTAAAGATGATCACTTGGCTCTCATTGTAATGAACACAAAGCTCAGTTCACTCTCAGGTTGGACTTTTATTCTCTGCTTTTCACCTGACTGCAGGAGAAACACCTCAACTCTGAAGTCACTGAGATGGGAAGCCATGAAATCTGGTCAGTCTAGGTAGCTTCAGATAAAAGATTCATTTAAGCCACTTAAAACATTGAAGCCGAATTTATAAGTAAAAGTCAAGTGTTTCATGGAATGTTTGTGTCATAAATATCCAAAGAAATGCAATGCATATTCAGAAAGCTATGAAATTAATTTTTAGTAGAGCAGATAGTGGTTTATTTTAGCCTCGTTGATTTGTTATCATATTGTCTGGCCACCATCAGCAGTTAACTTATAAATATTTTAGGCTACTTTAATGTAAATATGAAACCAGGATTAGTGCTGACTTTTTTTGATACAGAAAGTTGTTACAGCAGCAACTAAAATATACTTTCAAAGGCAGTTTACATAATGTACACATTGAGATGACTGGCTGTTTTTCTGCACATGTTTAACAAATAAGAAGAAATGGCATGCCATGTAGAAAACATCTTTTACTTGTCCATAGAGAGTAACATATACTATCAAGAAAAAGAATATCAATAATGCATGCTTGAAAACAACTTGAAAGGCCTCTTTGAAACTGATGAACGTAATCTACAGAGGTCAAGAAATATTCTCTACATTTAAAGAAAGAAAAATAAGCTTTCTGTGCAAAATGTTAAGAATGCAGAAGACAACAATGACTGCATGGTCAAGAATAGCTCCTAATAAGATGTTTCAAGGTGAGTAACAGAGATCTTCAGAATCTAAAAGCAGCATCAGATTAGTGATTTTTTTTATTTTGTACACACAGGATATAAGCCACTGTTTTTACCACAGAAAAGACTGAAAAGGGATGCAGGATGCTCAGTTCCCCTCCTTCAAACACAGAATTGCATAGAAATTACAGATTTTGATATACAACTATAAACATTACTTAAGTATTACTTTTAAGTTTATTCAAAGTAGTCTGAGAACATACCTGTATGAGCAATGGGAAAGGTGTGATTAAATTCCTGCTATTTAAATCTGAGAATTTCAGAGCATGAATATGTAGGTAACTTGATGATTTATGTTTGTTCACATTGGTTGTATTTAATTATCATCCTTATCATTCCAAATATGTTTTCTGTGAAATCATGAAGGGGATTAAAACTGTTATCTGATTTTTAAGGGGATACTTTTTATAATTGTTGGTATTATTTTTATATTTTGATAATTTCAGTAAATTATTGTTCCAATTCCTTATACTGTCTTTTTTCCTATCAGGTAGGCTTTTGGAAATAATTACTATGACATATGATCTTATAATCAAATGGTTAGAAAGACTGAAAATTTACTTTGTGTCACCTGAGAGATTTTATAGTTAAATTCAGGACAGCTAAAATATTCTCTTCCAAACAGTATGAGCTATAACAGAGATAGCAACATTAATAACAATGTACAAAAAATAAAGCTTCAATAATTGAAAAAAAAAAAAAGACCACTACAAAAAGTCTCACATTATCAAATAGGCATTGTCTATTCTTTAGATGTATTTAATGGAATAAATACTATTTAGAAGCTTGAATTAAGCCTGTTAATCAGCATGGTGAACTGTTACTTCAGTGCATAGTGCTGTGAAAATGAAATCAAGAGAAGTTATTTGTACATCATTCATAATATCAGGGTGTGTATATATAGACTCACACATCACTAAATCTGGCTTAAAGTTTAACTGTAGATTAGGTAGCATGAATAGTAGTGCTGGACATCACTTTCAGTGACTGGTTCTTAACTGAAGAGTTGCAAAAATTCATCCTAAGAAGCAACTTGCTGAATAGAAATCCTCAGTTCAGTTCACTTAGATTTGATGTCTCATATTATTTCTGAGTATTCAAAAGGGTTGTTAAAATTAATTTTAAAGAGAATAGAGTTCTATTTAAAATATTTCATGAAAAAACCTGACAACATAAAATTTCAACTTGTAATAAAAATTAATTAGAAAATTATTTTGTGTGTTGCAAGGAGTAAACTTTTAAAACCCTTGCTGAAAAAAATTCTGACCATTCCCCCTGAAAATAACAAAGTTACCATGTATAGTTTAAATTTATTGCAGGGAAAAAAAAGTGTGTTCTGCTAGAGGTCAGATTCAGAATAGTCTTATGTAAAAATTAACAAATCCAATAATTTTCAAAAATGTTACCAGAAATAAGAGAAAAAGAAACAAAAAGTCCCCACAAATAGAACCCATTGTCCACTTCCATTGGCCTCTACTTCAAAGCAAAAATAAGGACCAAAGATTAATTAGTCAATACAACAGCATGGAGTTGAAAAAGTTTCTAAACGATACAAGGTGATTTCACAACATCAAAAACAGTCAGGAAAAGTAATGAGCACCTCAGAAAAAATGTCTACTACTTGTGACATCATACCTAAGCAAAGCGTCTGTTACTTGGTTCCTTACAGAACTGAGTTCTCTTGACAATGCACATAATGCATTGTCTGTCCCGTCCTTAAACATATTTTTGATTTACCATTATCTGCTATGCAAGTCCTGTATAGTATGCAAGTCCTGTATACTGTGCAAGTCCCGTACAATTCTGTCTTTTTTATGGAGCATTTCTGTTTAATTATCCTAGCTTATTTTTAGTTTTTCCTTATTGTTCCTTCTTGTTTTGCTTTCATTCATTTTCAATCTCCATTTTTAATACTGATCTTTGTCTTATCTCAGACTATCAATATTTACTTCTGCTGCCAAAGTGCAGCAAGTATCAGTGATTAGGTCACATGCCATGAAATTCTTATTTAAATGGGCAGATTAAAGGTCAGCTTCTGTTTACCTTCTGGTCATGTGAAAATGCTATTCAAATAAATAAATTTTTGGCTAACTGATAGTGCCTTCACCTCAACTTAAAATATTATTACTTTGATTGTATCTTCTAGTTCTTTCCTTGTTTTAATTTTCCACTATTTAAAAGGGAAGAAATATTTACATGTTATAAATAGAAATAGTGTTTCCAAGCATTTTCTAATAATATAGTATTTTTGTAATATAACTGTGTGTATTATAGGTGTGAATATTAGAAAGTGCTTAGAAGCATCATTATATGTATTATACATCTTTGTCATATGTAATATTATATTTATATATATAAACACACATGTGTATATATATACATAACCACTCATTGCCAATATTTGTCATAAATGACCACTGGTAATGAATAGCTCTGGTTCTAAATTTTTTATTTAAGTTCAGTTACTGTAAAGGGTGCTTTGAGACAAAAATGTTTTAACAGAACTTATTTTAAATCAAGTAAAAATTCTGCCTTCTCATCCTATTGCTGTCACGTTTATGTTTAATTTTCATCATTATGAGTAGTTAACAAATTCAAGCAAGATTTTCCTCTTTCTTTTCTATATTTGTTTGGAAAAAAAAAAGCCTTTCTAATGAGAAAAAACGAAGACTCGTGGTTGTTTGACTTGGTGTACATCTCTAGCTGCCTAGCATGTGCAGACAAAGAAGAAACACTGGAAGGGATTTTAATCATGACAGGTGTGCAGGCATTTAGCACTCTGCTGTTTGTTGACTGTTTCAAAAGTTTGTCTTGGTTCAGTAAAGGGTTACAAGGTGCACATCACCTAACCAAAAACCTGAGGTAAGCTTACAGCTGAATTTCCGAAGTCTCAGACCATTTCTCACTGCTAGAAGCTGCTGAATCCAGCAGCCCAACAGATGTGGGGTTGTGGCTGGTCGTGTTCCCAGGTCCAGCCAGGAGTGAGGCTGAGCATGCATTCCCAGCGGGCACACACACCCGCACAATATGTAACATACACACTGCCAGCCACGCAGAGCAACACAGAAAGCAGAGCACTCACAAACACCAAATATATGCACAAGGTACATCACTCCATCAACTGGCCTGGGTAGACAGTCTGTCTGGTCACTGGATCTCCCAGCTGTCTCATGCACAGACACACACATACAAATGCCTCTCTCTGTAGCCGCTCTCAACTTCTGGCCTTACCAGTAGCCAAATGCCAGACCATGTGGTCTCTCCAGGAGCTGGAAACTTCTGCTCCCTCCAGGAGCTGGCCTGAACCTTCTGGTCCCTCCAGTAGCCAGCTTTCAGACTCCCTCAGTCTCTCCAGGATCCTATTCAGACTTATGGCTGCTTCAAAACTTGGATCCCAAGCCTTTTGTTCTACTTGAAAGCTAGTCTGGCTTGATGTGTGCTAGCTAATACGTGCTGATATGTGCAGCCCGATAGTAGTCACACACTCCAGTGTCTCCAGGTACTGACATCCTAGACCCATGGGCCACTGTGGGCTACTCAAGTTGCCGGTACCTAGACCTCTATACACACACATGCATGCAGAATAGCAAGTCCTTCACCCAGTAAAACTGAAATAGAGTTTAAATAGGGCAGACTGCAGTAATTAGGAGCAGGGAATGGTGATACAAGTACACTGTCTAGAAACGTGTTTACACACAACCTACTACTTTTACCTCCTTTTTTCTCTATTTGCCATACTTGTTTCTCCTACTTTTGGTCCTCCTCCCCATAATAAGTCTTGTATAATCCCAAAATTATGTTCTTAAAAATAAAAGTGTCCCCCCCACACACTCCCCTCAGACTGGAAGGTGATTGAGGGAGTGTTTCCTGTTGGCTCAGCTTGCCAGGGCAATGGTCTGAAGCTCCCCTGGAATCACCTGGCGAGGAGCCAGCTCAGGGGCTCCATTTGCTCTGATGGGGTTGTTGGGGTTTCCCTGCCTGTCATTGTTCCTCTGGGCTCCTTTGGGTTCATGAAGATGGACACTAAAGCACGAATCCTGACATTCAGACCTCAGACTTTCTATTTGCAGAGGGACGGTAGAGACAGAACATGTTGAGGCACCTTGTCTGCAGGATTTCAGGATTTTCTTTCAGGGATCTATTTCTGCAGCCATAATCCTATGTTATGCTTGCTTATATACCTTATGTGCCCTTACACATGGCCCTCCTGGCCCTTGACATGAACTGCAAGTTGCTAGAACGACTCATTCTTTCATTTCTTTATCTTGCAGGGGGCATGGATATACATCTGTGTCTACAGATCTATGTGTGCATATATATATGCAGATGGACATATAGATACACACACATGTACTTGTGTATAAAAGTCTGATGTGACTTATGACTAACTGTTCCTAATCAATGTTGTGATGAAGGTTCAGGAAGTGGTACTGACACCTCTTGATGCTGTAGAATGGGTGATTAGTGAAATCCACAGGATTTTGCAAATGTGACTCACTACCTACAACTGTAGGAAGGGATATTAAGGCAGCTGAAGTCAGAAGACTCTGGTGCATCTTAGAAAAAAGCGATGAGATTAGATCTGGAGCATGACAACAACATGATAACAATTCTGTGGCAGCTGGTTGATGGAAAAGAGTGAAACCCATTTAAGTTGAAGTGGCTTTCCATTTTCTTCTTTTCTCTCCTTTTTCTTCTGACTGGTAAAAATACCGAATAGCATTACAGAAGAGAGATGTATTTTGGGCACTGGCCCACTTTCCCAAGTGATAAATTAAAAAAATCAGAAAGTCTGTTTAAAATTCACTCGCTGCTTGATTGAAATCACAAATTTGAACTCCTCCATCATCTCCTCCTTTTATTTCTAGGGAAACAGGAAAGAATCAGTTATGCCACCAACTTCTAACCAAGTGAATTACCTGACAACCTTCTATCTGGAGAATGTTTTAGTTTAAAAGTCATAGTCTGGTTCATTCTGCTTTGCTGACACTAGTGCCTTTGCATAAAGTACTTGGGAGCAACGCAGGAACTGTAATGAAATGAAGAGTGAGAGAAGGTAGAATCTGGATGTTCTAGGTCCTAAGTGAGTAACCTAACCCATAGGATGTGCAGCCATCCTTAAGCTTGCTCTCCAGATCAGACACGCACACAAAAATTCTGACATGAACTTTGCAGCGTTGCCTTTGTACATTCTCTGTTGGTGTTTCCAGTCAATTGCATTCCTCTCATCTTTGCTCCTGTGTTGCTTGTCACAGAGTGGGCTATCTGATGTACTTTCCTAGCTTGACCTTTAATTTGGCACATATCTACACTGACAGTATTCTTTCTTACAATATTTTAGATTTTTTTCCCATGACATCCTCCATTCTTTATGAGTTATATTCTAGGGTTTGTCAATTTCCATTTCACCTACATTTAATTTTGCATCACCCACTAATGATATCCCACGTCACTCATGTCATACCTCATTAGACATTTTAATTGCTCCACTTCTTCACTCAGACTAAGTACTTTATTTTGCATTGTTCCTGATATTTTAAGGGGTCTAGGAATTGCTGTGACTTCAAACTGCTTGAAATAAACCCTCTTCACTGAACACATTAGGGAAAAACAGGATACAGATTTCTGATTCCTCTTTGCAGGTATTCTGTCATCCAAAGCAAACTACAGCTAATTCATTTAAAATGTCTAGATATCTAAAGTTAGGTGAGATTAATATTAACCGAAAGAACCTGAAACCAGAGACATTTATGAAAATTTGGTCCTAACTACAGAGAATAAACTAGCTTCCTATATTTAAAAGTTTTGTATTCCTACCTCTTTTGTATCTGTTCATACTATTTCGCTGTTCATACAGTTATAATGACCTCCTCCACATTTTTTGAAGTTGTAGCTGCCCTTGCTGACCTGCCTGAACTCAGTTCCAGTGCTCTAGTAAAAAAGATACTAGCAAAAATGTGTCCTCTTTGAATATTTCTCATATTTTAGCCTACTGTTGAGGGAAAATAATTGATAAAAAATAGAAAACATTTAGCTAACTCAAATGCAAGATGCTTTGACCCAAGCAAAAATTTTCCTCAGAAGTGTTTATGAATGGTAAAATTAGTTATAACACTTTTGTAGTTTAATCAGTGATGTTTGCAGGGATATGCAACTCTTTGGGGGAGGAGTGGTGAAGGAGAAGCAATACTGTTAACTACATATCGTTTCATAGTAAAATGCTCTAAAAACAAAATGGGCACAGCAGAAAAAATATCTTTTTGGAATTACAAAATTATTACTAAATTTAACATAAGAATGGCAAATAGTGTATTTTTTTTCTTTGCATACATGTTTGTTTACATATTTTTCTATAGTAATCCTATATTGCTTTGTGATATATCTCAATATGTCACTAAATACATTTTGTATATTTTTTTAAAGAATAAACAGCAGAAATTATAAAGGGCAAGTTCTGCTGGGTAATGATTGGACATATTAGGTTTCCTGCATCAGACAGTTTTTACTGTTTGATATAATGAAACAGTTTTACTCTTTAATAAAAAAGAAATAATATTTGTGTTTTATCTAATTACCATATTTTTCATACAACAGCTGAAAATTATTTGAGACAGAAAAGATATTTAAGTTGATATTAAAGAATGGTTGGCCTTTCATTATTTTAAGACTAAAAGATTATTATATTTGAGAAAATATGTATTTCCATATAGTTTACAATATTATAATGTACTACTATGCTAGCAAGCTATGAAATAATGTAAAAATAATAATGCACGTTAAATGAAAAACATAACATTAAACTTTAATTAAAATACAAAATCATACTTTGAAAATACAGACACCTCATAATTAAATTATTTGAAATTGTCATGTTGTAGAAAATTTGGAAAGTGTCTGTTATGGTCCTTGAAAAGAAGAAAAATTAGTTTTAAAATATCAAAATTTTCCATGGAGTGAAAATCTTTAGTGTCAACATGCTCCGCTTTCTCATTGTGTAAGTAACTTAGAAACAATTTAACAGTTTTCACCAGTAAAAAGAGGTGAATTAAAAATATGTGATGTAAGCCATCTCTGTAGTGATTAATCGACAAAGGAGTCTTTCACTCTTGTCAGGGTTTTTCCACACATTTTGAAAGCTAACAATATTATCTGCTGACACTCCTGTCATAAGGTATGAGAAGGTTAATTTGCATCTAAGTGTCTAACATGGTATTCTCTGAAAACTGAATTTCCATACCAGTTGGGTCAACCTCACTGAAAAGTGGGAAGTATAATTTCAGTTTCAGCAACAAAGATGGTGGAAAACAGTTTTACACTGATCTATCCCATGTAATTTACAACTTTAGTTTAACTGAAGGGCTAATTTTAGTAGCAAAGTGGCTTGGGATTTCCATATGGTTGGTAAAGGAATGGGTGCTGCTTCTCACTTAGTAGTTGAAGCATTCTCTGGAAAGGCTGCCTTTTCTCCACAAGCTCTCTAGGGTACCACCTAGCATCTAGGACTTAACCTCCTCAGCTAAATGCTTTACAGTTAGGTGGGAAACAAAATGCCCTTTCATCTTTCTGCACTGCTTTTTGGTTTTAAATAATTCACAGGTAAACATTAAAGATTTAAAAAAACCTTCCTTTTTTTTTTTTTTTTTTAATAAGAAGGACTAATCCTTGTGGACTTGCATGGCAGAGGGGAAATGAGGAAGAGATATTATAGGAATTACTAGGACAGTTGGAAGCATAAATGTAACGTCCATTCTTGACAGGTTGTGTAAATTAGTTATTACCCACTATTGAATAAAGCCTGAGCCAAGTAGTAAGCATTTGCAGGATAAGATCCATAGTCCATGACTGGGGAATTATCACTGACCTAAGAGATACCAAATTTCCTCCTAATCAAAAGACCAAAGAAGACTCTTTAAGTGAAGAAGAAACAGATGTATATATAAATTGATATATAAATTCTCCAAAGTTTTTTCTTTCTTTCTCTCTCTTTCCCAGTGGACTTAACAAGAAAATGGAATCAAGAAGTCTACACATGTTCCTCAATGATTTGCAAAAGGAAGACATTTTACCAGAAGAACATTTGAATGCTGGTCAGCAACTGGTCAGCAACTTCTTGTTTTGACATCCTTCACAAAATGTGGTAAGCAACGTCTTTGAAGGATTTTATCAACAAGTGTGTGCATCACATGCATTAGCAGCAGCAATAAAATCAAAATACTCAGACACATAGCACAAAGCACACTCCAGGCATTTCTAGATTTTTGGAGTATTCATATATAAAACTGGTTTTACATTAATATCCAATTAACTGACAAGAAATTAAAGGGTAATGTAAAATTTTAATCTGAGCATTAATTAGACCTGAATGTAATCACTTAACATGAAAGATATTACTGTGGTCATCATGCTCTATTTACATGTTCTAATCGCCACACATAATAAAATATTAATTTAACTACAATAACAGCTATGCCTGTAAATGATATCACAAATTACAGTTGTCTGCATTCAGAAACCCTAGTTTGATGCATGTTACTGTACTTGTTAGGATCTTGGAGATAGTTTAATTTTTATGGTTACTATGAAGGAAAGCTGTATTCTCAAGCGGTTCTCATGTTTGTTTGGTGCATAATTTCTGAAAAGACTTGTGAATTTTATTAGTCATCTGAACTTGCTCTGAGTCCAGACTTCTTAATTTTCTGCAAAGTGCTGGTCAATCAATATTCCTTGCTTGTCAAGTAAAGAATGACAAGGTCTTCATAGTGGCAGTTTGTGTAAAAACCTTTTATCTTCCTATCATATTGTATATTTCCCTGGTGGTAAAGTTACCAGCATTAAAATATAGCCAGTGGAGATATTTTCCAAAGAAAGGAAAATCTACCTAAAAGAAGTTCTATGCCAAATCATACTAATTGCATAATTCTCAAAAGTTTATATAATTCCTGTAAATACACATGTATAGCCCAGAAAACAGACTTTGTAGGAGTTCATATCTACCAAGTGAGAGCTATCCACTTCCTTAATTCCTGAAATTTTATAAGGAAACTTGAAAAGAAAAAAAAAAAAAAATCAGGAGGTAACACCACAACTAAGAAGAAAAATCTTTAAAGACCGAAGCTTCCTTTTTAAAAGGAAGCCTTTTCTCCTTTACAATCATGTCTCCCCAGTTAGACATAAAAGACATGGCCACGTAGTAAATAACAGTGAAATCCATTTTATAGGCTACTCTTCCAGTGTACTGCTTTACCATTAGGTCAATGATCATCAAAATACACTTTGTACACTTCAAACTACACCAATGACTGAATCAAAGAGATTATTTAGAGAAGCATTCATTCAAGTAAGTTTCCAGTGCACCAGAAGTAGATAATAAGAATACTGCTCTTCATATAAGATATAAAGGAATATGACTTGATCCATATCAGGGAGCAGAAACACTTTTCTGTAAATTAAAAAAAAAATATTTTAAAGGGTGAAAAAAGCTAAACTGTGATTAATCATGACTGTTTTAAAACTGCATGTATCAGAGTACTCCTCAGTTGCAGCATGGATGTGTTACCTCTAAAATATTGTAAGGGTTTTTTTAGGGGAGGGAGAATTTAGTAACTTGGTTTGGGTCTGTAATGTACTGTGTGCTTGGGGAGCTTTTTTGGAGCAAACAATATTGCCATTGCCTATAACACCGCAGGGAAAACACTGCCCAAAACATGAGCTACACCCAAGCAATGATTAGAAGGTTAGAGGTAAACATAAATAGGCCAAGAGGAAGAGAACAGGCAACAGTGTGGTTTTCAAAAGAACCTTAGTTGTCTTCCCATGGACTTCCAAAGATATTCTAACATGAACTTGTCCCCCAGGGGCATTCTTTTACCTGTATATTACCTGTATATCACCAAGGAGTCCCGCTTAAAAGGTGGAGCTACTGGGTAATATGAGAGCCTTTGCTGGCTTGTTTGAAGCATGAGATTAGCAAGCAGGGCTGGAATTGAGCAGCTGGCTCCAATTTCTGAATTTCAGGTCAGCTTTCTTGCAGTTCATCAAATCCTCATTTCAGACTTGAACTCAGATTCCAAATATTAATATTTCTTCCTAGTCAAAAATGAAAGATGAATGATGGGGTTTCTTCCTCTCTTTTTCTTCTTTCTTTAAAGAACAGCTGAGCTGTTCATTGTTAGATGAGAGCTATATGAAGCTGTTGAAAATCCCATTGCTGAAAATCAAATCCTGTGTCCATATATCACAGCATTTAAGGTATATAAGTGTTAAACACATTCTTAATTCTGATCTCTCTGGGCAAGCAGAACCTCATTTGTTGTTCTTCTCCATTTCCTAGGTATAGTACAGGAACTAGATGAAGATCAGCATTTATGTTTATTTCAGCTTCTCTAACAGCTCTGAAAAGGCACAGAAGAGATATTGTGACTTGCTGTTCAAAAACTTAGCTTGTTTTCCATTTAGTATGCTAATTATCCAAGCCACCTAGTACAGATTTAGTTTTTGTGTGAAAAATTGACAGCATGGAAGTCAAAAATCTTGTATATATATGTGTGGAGGAGGAAGCAAAACCAGGAGGCAGACATGCACTTTTTTCAGGATGGGGGACCATACTTTCTTTTTGAGCTCCATTCACTGGGGAACCACAATATCACGACACCGATGTAGTAGCAGCTGACTAAAGTGTGTTTCCTCTTCTTCCCTCTGCCCCTGAATTCGGTTGCAAATGAATTATGCCTGCGAGGGAGGAGATTCGGATTTGAATCAAGATTTTTGCTTGCTTGCATATATTTGAATCTTCAGTGAAATGGTCTGTTATGTTTTTATTACTAAAAAGCTCATATGTTATGCAACACTTACTTATTTTTCCATAAACTCTTTCCTAGGGTGGTACAGAGAACCCATGCAGGTAGATGAGGAATGTTGCACTAAGCATTACATAAAAAAGACAAGAACTTGATGCCTACATTTCTCTGGGTTGAAAATTTCTATTATTGTGGCAAAGGCTTTTGTCGCGGTTTAGCCCCAGCCAGCAACTAAGCACCACGCAGCCACTCGCTCACTCCCCCTACCCCGATGGGATGGGGGAGAGAATCGGAGGAGTAAGAGTGAGAAACACTCCTGCGTTGAGAGGAGAAGAACAGTTTAATAATTGAAATAAAGTAAAATAGTAATGATAATTATAACAATATAATAATGATAATAACAATAATAATATACAAAACAAGTGATGCCCAATGCAATTGCTCACCACCCGCCGACCGATACCCAGACAGTTCCCCAGCAGCGATCGCTGCTCCCCGGCCAACCCCCCCCAGTTTATACACGGAACATGACGTCATACGGTATGGAATAGCCCTTTGGTCAGTTTGGATCAACTCTTCTGGCTGTGCCCCCTCCCAGTTTCTTGTGTACCTGGCAGAGCATGGGAAGCTGACAAGTCCTTGACTAGTGTAAGCAGTACTTAGCAACAACTAAAACATCAGCGTGTTATCAGCATTCTTCTCCTGCTAAATCCAAACCACAGCACTATGCCTGCTACTAGGAAGAAAATTAACTCTATCCCAGCTGAAACCAGGACAGCTTTCTAGATCAAGTTATGTCAGGTGAAATAGGAACCATTCAGAATGATTTACTGTCATCTGAAAAAACGGTTTTTGGATCTCAGCACTCTGCTATGAGTTCTTTTGAGGGATGAAGGGAAAATGTGTTTCTAAACCTATTTTGCCTACTGAAAGAAAACAAAATCTGTAGCATCATAATCAGCACAGCTCTGTGTTCAGCAATGGTGAGGTCTGCATTATATCAGCCCTGCTCACATGAGTAAGTATCACTTCAGTCAATGGAAATTCACATAAAGGCAATCTGTAGGTTTGGAGATAAATCAAGCAGCTAAAGAGGCATTAAAAATGTGCAAGGATGGCAGAAGGATATAAGCAGTTTAGAATATATTTAGCTAGCATATAAAAGAACAGAGTTTGGAGCTGGCATGGTTTTAATGTAATGAATGCTACAAGCATCCCTCTTATACCATCACCTCAGTGATATGGACAGGAAGATTTTAAAAATTGTGTTGAAAATAAAAACCTTTAGTTTTTTGTTTTTTTTTTTTAAGTCTGCTCTTGTCATTTATGAGGTGGCAGGTAAAGTGCAGGGGGTTATTAAAAATATAAGCAAGCCTCTTGTCCTTTTGAAATGGAGTTGGATTTTGACACCAGTGTCACTGTTCAAAATGAATAAAAACTGTGACGTTGTTACAGGTATAAGCAGCAAAAATAAAAACCCCAAAATAAAATCAGTGAGTTCCTGTGTATTACACTGAAAATATTTAAAAGGGTATTTAATGATAATGTACCATGAGTCCCAAACCTGCACCATTTTTACATGCACAGCAATTAGCATATCTCCTCTTACAGTATTTAATGTTATCATCTCTTGTCTGTTTAGGAAAACAAAGAGCTTGTTTGCTTAGGAAATCAAAGGAGTTATTGCTCCTGTATTCCCAGTATGTTCTTACAGTTTAACTAGAAAGGACATATAAATTTTGAAGAGGAAGGGGATTTTATTTCCCACATTAAAGTTCATCTGGTTGGAAACTGTGACCAGAGCCAAAGTGAAGGATCTGTGTAGACAGTAGAGAGTTGTAGGGGTGAGTCTCTTTCCAAACCTTGACAGTGGCAATGTCCCAACTGACTAAAGGCATTAGAGAATGCTAGTGTAAAAAGTAGTTAACAAAAGTTATTGTTCAATCTTGATTCTTCCATAGTTGACAGCTTCATATACTGCTCCAGGTAGAATCATCAAAAATAAAAAAAGATTTCTTGCTATAATGCACACCTGACAGCATTGTTAAATGTCATAGAGCAATAAAAATAGGTTAGTGAGATAAATAAATTCCAAGTACAGCTGTACAGTGTTTGATAGTTGAACCAGGTTTATATTCTCCCACTTGCAATCTAGAAAAAGATTTATTTTACTTGAAGTAAGCACAAATGAAGCTTAACTTAAATCAAATATCTAGAAGGATGCTTCTAGAGAGTTAGATGTGAACTACACTGCTAGGCTGTGCCTAAAGAAATCATGGAAGTAATATGAAAACAGAGATGCAGAAAAACCCACAGCAGTTTAGGTAAGTGAGCAACTCACTATGTGAGCAGTGAATGCTGCTTATTTTGACCTTAGTGAGGCTTTCAACACTGCTTCCATAACATCCTCATAGGCAAACTGATGTAAAGACTAAGTAAGTGAAAAGTGGGGTCGACTGAAAACTGATTGAATGGCCAGGCTTAGAGGGGTGTGATCAGTGGCACAAAGTCCAGTTAGAGGTCAGTCACTAACTGCATAACCAGGGTTCCCTACTGGGACCAATACTGTTTAACATCTTCATTAATGACTGGGATGATGGGACAAGGTGCACCTTCAGCAATTTTGCAGATGATACAAAACTGGAAGGAGTGATTAATATATCAGGGGTTCAGAGGGACGTCAACAGGCTGGACAAATAGTATGACAAGAACCTTATGAAGTTCAACAAGTGGAAAAGCCAAGTCCTGCACCTGGAGAGGAATAATCCCATGCACCAGTACAGGCTGGGACTGGAAAGAAGCTCTGCAGCAAAGGACCTACTTGCCCTGGTAGAAAAAAGGTTGAACATGAGCCAGAATTATGCTGTTGAGGCAAAGAAGGCCAACAATATTCTTGAGTGCACTGGGAATAGTGTTTCCAAAAGGTCAAAGGAGGTGATCCTTCCCAACTACTCAGCACTGATGAGGCCATAGCTGGAGTACTGTGCGCAGTGCTAGGCTCCCCAGTACAAAAAAGAAACATACATACCGGCCAGAGTCATGAATAAGAGATTGAAGCATCTGAGCTACATGGAGGCACTGAGAGCTGGGATTGTTCAGTTTGGTGAATAGAAGACTCAGGGTGAGCTTATCCGTGTGTATAAACACCTGATGGCAGATATTAAAGATGGCAGAGCCAGACTCTTCTTAGTGGCACCCAGTGACAGGACAGTAGGCAATGGGCAGAAATTGAAACAGAGGAAATTCCTTTTAAACATAATGAAAAAATAAGTCTGAGGATAGTTGAATGCTGGAAGAGTTTGCCCAGAGAAACTCGGGAGTCTGCTTCTTCGGAGCTATTCAAAACCTGTCTGGACATGGTCTTCGGCAACCTGCTCTAGCAGGCCTTGCTTTTGACAGAACGTTGAAGCAGAGAATTTCCAGAGGTCCCTGCCGACGTCAACTTTTCTGTGATTCTGTGTCCATTGCCAGAGGAATCTTTTCTTCTAGTGCATTTTTTCCTGTGACCAGCATGCCTTTGAATACGCTTTACAATGTGTATTAGGCCAGGGTTTTTTTTTTTCAGTTAGCATGGATTTTTTTTCAACCACAATGGCTCAGTCTTCACCAAGACTTCTGAAGAATAATAAACACCATAAAACCAGTCTTTCAGGAGGTATGGATGAGTATTTCATCCTGGTATTACTGATAAGTCTTGTCTAGGATTTGGAAAGATCGCCCTTCTACCCTTGGGTAGGAGAGCTAGGGATAACAGATGTGTCTGCAGTCTTAGAAGCCCAGGGGCTATTCTTTCACATAACACTGGGCAAAATCATATTGAATAGGATGATAAAGAGGTAAGATTCCTCACTGTTGCTGTCTTACAGGCAAATTTCAGAAATGGTAGTTTCTGTCTGATGTCCTCTAAGAAGTCAATTCGGATAAGGTTTGCTGAGAGCAAATTCCAGGTAGGTGGCAGAAATTAGTGAACACTGATAACTGAAGGATCAATGAAAGGATGAAGAGGTGCTGAGAGGTACTTAGGAAGTACTACTGTAAGGAAAATGCACTTATTTGAGATGATGTAAGGTTTTCTGTTCCTACAATCATTAAACAAAATCCAGCCTGAAGAAACTATGTGATCTAGTTCAAAATGTTATGCTACTTTAAATTACTTTTTTCTTTGGTTCTTGTGCTTGGGAAAGCAAAATAAAGTCCCTCATAAAAATTAAATTATGAAAAAGAAATTTAAACACCTTTACTGTTTTAGATCATTTAGCTTCTCCATGCATGGACCACAGTTGAATAGTATCTACTGATGTGAATACTGTCCTGCAATAAAGCCAGTCACAAAGGAAATCAAGACATAAAAGATAAATGAATTACAACCTTACTCTAAAAGCATGTTCTTGGATGTTTTATTTCTTTGTGTGTGGGCAAATGGGGTGGTTTTCAGGTGTTTCTGGCTCATACATGCATTATTTCAGATTTACTATGCCTATCTGATAGAAAGAGAAATATATGTTAATACAGACTAAAGCTCCTGAATAAATTGTTGTCACATTCAAAGATCAATAAAATCCATTAGAGTGCTATGGTATTTTTACTTTCAAAATATTTCTTCTTTCTTCTCTTTATAAAAGAAAGCTATCACAAACCCCCCCAAAAGTCTTGCAGAAAAAAGATCAGTCTCCGATGAGGTGGAATTCCACATAATAAAATACAGCATCTTACTAACTTTTGCACGCTCCTAACTGAATTTATATTTATCCCACTTTTGACCTTTTTCATATTCCACTGTTTTTAAAATTCCTTTTTAAAAGTTGCTTACTATAGCATAAGATAAATTATTATCATGATGTTTTAAAAATACTGTAAAAAATTAATTGTTGAAAATTTAAACTACTCTTTAAAACACTGGAAAACAAGAAAAGTTTTCCTTTGTATTCAAAAATACTTAAGTATTCTATGCAACTTTAAAAATAATCATTGGATTCTATCATATTCTGTTGTTAAGTCTGGGACCTTATTTTATATGAAGTGAGAGTATATAGGGATTCAAATCTTTAACCTGAGTGTATAATCTGAGTGCCTGCTTCAGGAATTTTATGAACAACTGAGATGATCATTAGTTCCTTTAGCTTATAAGTTATGCTAAAATGCAAATCAAAGGGCTTATGCTACCTTTTGAGGGACTGACAGACAAAGGAAAGCTAAATTTGCTGGTGGAATTCCTAGCACATCACAGAGTTTGGATTCAGTGGGGTTACTAGACAAGTGGTTGATGAAAGATGAAACAAGCAGTCAGACACATGTGGCAACAAAGCATGTAAATAAGAGGCTAGGCTTCTTCTACTTGAACTACGCTGTCTTCCTTCTCCCCTCAAAGCTGAATTAAGACATATACTGGGGATATTCTGTTATCTAAGCGGCCGTCATGTAGCATAAGGGAAAACAAAATATTTCTCTTTCATTTCTGCCCCTTTATTATGTTAAGTTCAGTCAGTGACTTAAAATAACGTATTTGTGCCATCAAAAGAATTGGAAGTGCTCAGTCCAAAAAGGCAGTTTCAGAGGTGCAGTTGTTCTTTATTATCTCTCAGCTGCTATCTTACCTCTTCCCATTCCGAAAGTTCCTACTCTTCTTCCTTTGTGTCCACAGTTTTACTGTAGTAACTGCAGCCTCTACCTAATCCCTCAATCATGTTAAATCATGTTAAATCATGTTAAACTTCAGCAACTTCAGCAACCTGCTAAACTTCAGGCCCTTGAGTTAGAGGATAGGGATGGGGACCAGAATGGAGCCCTCATAGTCCAGGAGGAAGCAGTTAATGACCTGCTATGCCACCTGGATGCTCACAAGTCTATGGGGCCAGATGGGATCCACCCGAGAGTACTGAGGGAGCTGGTGGAGGAGCTCACCAAGCCACTTTCCATCATCTATCAGCAGTCCTGGTTAACAGGGGAGGTCCCTGATGACTGGAGGCTTGCCAATGTGACGCCCATCTACAAGAAGGGCCAGAAGGAGGACCCGGGGAACTACAGGCCTGTCAGCCTGACCTCGGTGCCGGGGAAGATTATGGAGAGGTTCCTCTTGAGTGAACTCAACAGGCAAGTGCAAGTCAACCAGGGGATCAGGCCCAGCCAGCATGGGTTCATGAAAGGCAGGTCCTGCTTGACCAACCTGATCTCCTTTTATGACCTGGTGACCCGCCTGGTGGATGATGGAAAGGCTGTGGATGTCATTTACCTGGACTTTAGCAAAGCCTTTGACACCATCTCCCACAATATTCTCCTTGGGAAGCTGGCAGCTCATGGCTTGGATGGGCGTAGTCCTTGCTGGGTAAAAAACTGGTTGGGTGGCTGAGCCCAGAGAGTTGTGGTAAATAGAGTTAAGTCCAGTTGGCAGCCGGTCACGAGCGGTGTTCCCCAGGGCTCTGTTTTGGGGCCAGCCTTGTTTAATATCTTTATCGATGACCTGGATGAGGGGATTGAGTGCACCCTCAGTAAGTTTGCAGATGACACCAAGTTGGGTGGGAGTGTCGATCTGCTGGAGGGTAGGATGGCCCTGCAGAGGGACCTGGACAGGCTGGTCTGATGGGCCAAGGCCAACTGTATGAGGTTTAACAAGACCAAGTGTCGGGTCCTGCACTTTGGTCACAACAACCCCATGCAATGCTACAGGCTTGGGGAAGAGTGGCTGGTAAGCTGCCTGGCCAAAAAGGACCTGGGGGTGTTGGTAGACAGCCAGCTGAACATGAGCCAGCAGTGTGCCCAGGGGGCCAAGAAGGCCAACACCATCCTGGCTTGTATCAGGAATAGTGTGGCCAACAGGAGCAGGGAGGTGATTGTGCCCCTGTACTCAGCACTGGTGAGGCCGCACCTGGAATACTGTGTCCAGTTTTGGGCCCCTCAATACAAGAAAGACATTGAGGTGCTGGAGCGTGTTCAGAGAAGGGCAACAAGGCTGGTGAAGGGTCTAGAGCACAGGCCTTATGAGGAGCGGCTGAGGGAACTGGGGTTGTTTAGCTTAGAGAAGAGGAGGCTGAAGGGAGGCCTTATTGCTCTCTACAACTCCCTGAAAGGAGGTTGTAGTGAAGTGGTTGTTGGTCTCTTCTCCCAAGTAGTTAGTGTTAGGACAAGAGGAAATGCGCTCAAGCTGCGCCAGGGGAGGTTTAGGTTGGAAATTAGGAAGGATTTCTTTATGGAAAGGGTTGTCAAGCATTGGAACTGGCTGCCCAGAGAGGTGGTGGAGTCCCCATCCCTGGAAGTGTTCAAAAAATGGGTAGATGTGGCACTTTGGGACATGGTTTAGTCTAGTCTACCCTTGATTGGTTTAGTGTGGACTTGGTAGTGTAGGTTAATGGTTGGACTGGATGATCTTAAAGGTCTTTTCCAACGTAAACGATTCTATGATTCTATGATTCTATGAACAGCATGCCTGAGGTAAGTGATATTATACTATTAAAAGTGGTAAGATTAAACAGTTGCCTATGTATATATACTCTGTTCTACTTTGACTGTTCTTCCGCATTCCTTTATATGATTACTAGCTACTTTTGGTCACTATTTGTATTTCCTTCTCTCAAAGAAGAGATATTAGTAATGACAGTTATTATTTTAATCTTTCACAATAGCAAGAGTGAGAACCATGTCCACAACTGCTGCAATACTATTAAACTTTTGGTCAGGATAGCTCTGGAGGTCTGAATAGCATGTCCCAGGAACCCTTCCTGTTCCCAGACTGTGATATTCTGCCTGGGAAACAGAGACTTCCCTGGGAGACTTCATTTCATATTGGAGACAATGTCATAAGTTGATGTCAAGGCTTTCTCTTCCTCCACCGGCATCTTTGGATGCCGCAGTCTTTAAGCTGTACAGACTCCCCGTTCACTTCCCTGTCTCTCGGGACACAGTTCAATATGGAGACTATTGCATAAAGGAATGGTAGAAACTGACAGAGGAGACATACCCTAAATTTTCACATAGTCACCAATATTCAGAAATGCCTATACTCCTCTGAGTAAGATGCAATCTGAGGAATGTCCTCCCCATTTCTTCTCCCCACAGCTGCTTCTGGCCTTCAGGGAATGTCATGTGAGCCTCATGCAGGCTCCTTTCCAGCAGCCACTCAGCTGCCGCTTCCCCTGCTCCCTAATGAAGGTCTTTCTCGGTTTCTACAGCAGCCAATTCCAACCTCATCCCTGAACAGCTGAGTGAAAGTCACAGCAGAGAAAAGCTGAAGCCAGCTGCTACTGGCACCAAGGCCATCCAGGCAATGGGACATGAAGAAAGATGGAAAATACTATCTTGGTTTAGGGCAGCTGCTACTTGCTGGCATGTAGTGTAGTAGGACCAGGGCATGTTGTACGCTCCATGATGACTCTGGGAAACTGAGTGTATCCCAGCCAAACTATCCCTTTTATAGCTGCTAACATTGTTGAAGTTTTTTTTTAGTCTGTGAATAAAGTTAAAGGACATTGACTTTATTTCACCATCCTACACTGTGTTTCACTGTCATCTGGAAGCAAAAAACCCCATCCTTTTACAATGAAAAAAAAAGTAAGCAATTTTCAATAAACTCCCAGCCCTAGCACCCCCAATCCCCATAACTTCTTTGTTGCATTTATTCCAAGTATTGTGCTAAACATCTTAAAACCTCCCCCTTGACAAGGGCTGGCCTATGCAGCTCTCATTTTTTGTGTTAGAGCTGGGTGTTCCAACCTGAAAATTTTCTGTGGAGGTTGTTATACTCAGAAAGTTTCTGAGTTACTCCTTATCTTGCTTTCATACTCTTCTGTAATCTGTGGGATTAAAAAGAATTTCAATGTAATTGCTTGGGCAAAATTGAGAACAATTTGAAAAGGAAAGTAAAATCCTGTTTATATATATACAGCTAATCAATACTCATGCAGCAAACAGTGTTAAATAACGTAAAAGAAATACGTGAAAATATCAACCCTGTTTTTTTGATCAAGTGATGAGTGATTTAGAATATCATATTCGAGCCAATAATAGTGAAAAGGGGAATTAACATACAAAGCCTAAACTTGAAATATATAATATGCTACTTTCATTCTTGCTATTCAATGCCTGCAATGGTAAAAAGTTGCAGTTCACATTCCAAACTGCCTTTCTTTGATTTTATGAGTCTGAAGAAGAATAGCACTGAGCACAAATAAAATACATTGAAATCCTGTTAGAATTAAGTTTTGTCCCTTTCACTTTGGGATCTTCTTTTACATGAAGTTTAACATAATGACTTAGGGCTAAGCTTCAAAAAACGTAAA
Source organism: Pelecanus crispus (assembly GCF_030463565.1). NCBI lineage: Eukaryota > Metazoa > Chordata > Aves > Pelecaniformes > Pelecanidae > Pelecanus > Pelecanus crispus. The sequence goes on from NC_134643.1 coordinate 24,746,863, forward strand.
TGCCTCCAGCTGTAAACTGGGAATTTCTGGAGTTTTCACAAATGATAAACATTGGCCATAATAATTCCTGCTTCACTTAAAATCTAAGAGCTACTTTGGATAAGCACTGCTGTAGTGATGCATTTTCTGTCTGTGCTCTCAAGAGCTGGAGGAAAGGGGAAAATAAAACAACAAACAAACAAATACGGAAATCTGGCTGATTTTGAGAAGAAATTATAGTACTTGCCAACATATATTTATATATATAAATGATAAACAAGCAGGTGTTCTACTGCAGCACATTAGGTAGGTTTCTCTGAAAAGAAAATGTGTCTTGCAATATTTCAACATTCAATAAATTGTTTTTAGAACATGTTAAATTCTGCGTGAGCTTCAGCATGACACATTGTCACATGAAGGCTTAGTTGAAAATCTCTGTTCCACAAAGGCTGCTGTCCTGTGGACTAAAAACTTAAGAAAGGCTGTAGGGCAGTAGTCAACTGTAGTAGATGTGGTGGGAGGCTTGTGTGTATTAGAGCAGCTCTGGGGATCAGTCCCAAGCCTTGTTTGACATCTCCATCAATGACTGACAAGAGGAAGTAAATGCAATATTAATGAATTAACAGACAACGTCAAATTAGGAGGAGTTTTGAATACCAATGAAGGGAGAAAGGCACACAAAGGAAATGTAGAGCTATTGGTATTATGTTGTGGATTCTGCTGGCTCTAAGGCAAAATGTGGGTCAGTGGATCTTGGTATTTGCTGCAAAATGTTGTCCAGAGAAGGGCTAAGAGAGGACAAAAAAGCTATAAGAAGAACTAGAAAAAGGGAGAGATGTGGAAAAAAAAGTATGATACACATGGGAGGGAAATGATTTATGGACCCAGTCACAAAAGGTAAGAAATGCCCTGAACAACTCATGTGGAAGAGGACTGGATTGGGCATGGGTGAAAGGGCAAATAACCTCCACTTCTGTACTAATACATTTGTGCCCTTTCCCTCTCCCTCTTGACTACTATCCATCAGATAGAGCAGAGAGCATTGATCATTAAAGTGTCTGCAAGAAAACATGGATAGATAATAAATAGTTTTTCTATACTGTTGATTATGGATAAAACAGGAGGAATGATAGTTATAAAAGGATGCCCACATAACAGTAGTGTAAGAGACCTTAGATGGCTACATCATATAGGAGTGGGAGCTGCACTGACAGGAACTTAAATCAATTGTGAGGTACAAAAGCATATTGACTGTGAATCAGCAATGTTTTCACTGCAATTTAGCACAGCTCCGACTCCTTTTCCCCCTACTGCAGCCAAACAAAACAGGGCAACTGCCATCTGATTTGTTCAGGGCTTAATCAATGACTGTGAGATCAGAGGGAGTCACCAGTTTCCATGATCCTTGGAGGAAGTCATTTAATGAAGTCACAGGCAGAGAAAACTGAAGCTCTAGAAAAAAATTCATTATCCATTGAGCGCTGTGCAAACTCCACTTGTACACAGATAATTTTCCTCAGGTTTGTGCTGAGAACTTTGCAGTTTTCACATGTATCAGCCAGCACACTGTGCCTTTCCGTGGCAATATCATAATCTCAACTCCATTATCAGTCTGTTAGATTATGAAGTTTTCTAATTCCAAAATGATTACACTGAGAAACAGGTCAGTTTTAATTCCTGTATAATTTCCTATATGGTAATTGTGGTCATATCCGTAGTAATCACTCCTCATTTCTTTTCATATAATAAGTTTTGGCATTCATTGTAACTTGATTCTATAACTAAAGATAATACTTTTATAAAAACAAAATCCTAGAATCATATTAATTTCTCAATGCCTAATTTAGTTACTTTTATTTCTCATTCCTGGTTGTCCTGGGTTTGGCTGGGATAGAGTTAATTTACTTCCTAGTAGCTGGCATAGTGCTGTGGTTTGGATTTAGGATAAAATATTGTTGATAACACACCGATGGTTTAGTTGTTGCTAAGTACTGCTTACACTAGTCAGAGACTTTTCAGCTTCCCATGCCCTGCCAGCAAGAAGCTGGGAGGGGACACAGCCAGGACAGCTGACCCAAACTGACCAAAGGTGTATTCCATATGATGTCATGCTTAGTATATAAAATGGGGGAGCTGGCCGGGGGGTGATGACAGCTGCTGGGGAACTGGTTGGACATTGGTTGGTGAGTGGTGAGCAATTGAGGAAGGAAGCATCACTTATTTTGCATATTCTTTTATCATTATTATTATTATTATTATTTTCCATTCCTTTTCTGTCCTATTAAACTGTCTTTATCTCAACCCATAAATTTTACTTTTTTTTCCCCCCAGTTCTCTCCCACATCTTACTGGGGGTGGGAGGATTGAGCGAATGGCTGTGTGGTGTTTCACCGCCTGCTGGGTTAAACCACAACACCAGCTTAACCTTTCTTTTCAAAACTGTTGTGTTAAAGAAAAAATAACTCCTGTAAACTGAATACCAATTATGAGTAAAATAGAAGCTCTCTAGAGCACTTGATGCTTCTGATTTTTAAATATGAAGAGTAGGATACTAAGAAGATAGCAAATGGTCAGAGGGACCATGTCTGAGCAAAGGAGGGTAAATGTGAAACCTGGCCTTTACAAAGATGACCAGTCTGATGTTAGTAAAAGCAATTAATGGTGCATCTCCCAAAGGAGCAGAAACAACTTTCTCTTGAACATCCTCAAAAAAGCCTCATGGCCAGCTCAACTACTCATGCAGCCAAGCTTTTCACATCCTCCCTTAAGGTGACTTAAACTTTCAGACTTTTGCCTCAAATCAATCACGTGCCTGTAGAACAGACAATTCCAGTCACCTATGTATGCTTTCATGGTTTATGGTTTAACACATATGTGGCTGATTCAGGGCAGGGCAGGGCAGGGCAGGGCAGGGCAGGGCAGGGCAGGGCAGGGCAGGGCAGGGCAGGGCAGGGAAGGGAAGGGAAGGGAAGGGAAGGGAAGGGAAGGGAAGGGAAGGGAAGGGAAGGGAAGGGAAGGGAAGGGAAGGGAAGGGAAGGGAAGGGAAGGGAAGGGAGGGGAAATAAATTCCCTGGGGTTCCCAATATAAGATGTTTTAACATGAAGAAATTGCAATGACACCCAGCAGAGAAGCTAAAAAACCTAGAGCAATCATAAATGGTGCAGAGAAGAGCTGAAATAGAGCTCGTTGGATTTTTCACTGGGCATGATCTATGCTACCAAAAAGTGTCCTTTTTGAAAACTCCAGTTTTTATGGGGTGGGAGAAGGCATTAACTTTTCAAGACAGCAAAGAAAATACAAAAATTGATTTGCACAGGGAAGAATCAACATAACTGCTCTGATACTACTTTCTCAAAAGACTGTTGGCTAAGAAAATCCTACATCCCTAGCAGTTGTTCCCCAAATCTAGTAGATGAAGAATAATTCTGCCCCTGTTTTGAGTCAAGCAGGAATAGTTGCAGTCTGCAGGATCACTAACAGACCAGAGTACTCTACCTAAGGTCATTATCCTTAAAGAGATATCTTATTTTTTTAAATGAAAACCCCTTCCAAGGAAAAAAAAAGTCAAATTGGCTATTTTATTTTCCTGATTAATGATGAAAATAATTTGTAAGTGGTTTAGGAAATGATATAAAATTTCCTACTCCCTCCATTGGTCCTACCTTTTAAAAAACTAAATGTTTTCAAATTAAGCCAGTAATTTATTAGATGGAAATTTTTAAGTTTAAAGGAGAAATAAAAAATACAATGAAAGAGTAAATAACAAAATTAGTACACAATCTTTCTTTTATTTTGACTTGGTTCTAAGATTTTCAACTGAGCTTTCGTGATCTGATTAATATTTAGCTGAATTTTGCAAAACACTTTTTGCCTGTTATTGTACAGAAAATCTGTTTCAGAGAAAAGACCTTGTTTAGGGTAAGACTAATGTTTCAGAATATGGGAGCCAAAACATACTTAACTAGGTAAAACTTAAACTTGTCTTTGATTAAAAAAAAAAATGTCACCTGCAAATTAGCATTGCTGAAATCTAAGTAGATCCATATAATCATAAATATCCTTCTTCTCTAAGACTATAGACAGTGAATCTAGAAAAGAATACATTCATAGTATCAAATTATTCTGTTTTTTAAAAACCTAGCACACAATGCAATCATATGACAGCTGTCTGCATTTCAAAGTTCTAACACATTGTATGTAACCATTCTCCACAGAGAGGCTTACACCACAAATGAATGTACTGGTCTGCTTTATTTTATAAACATGTTTTAAGTAATTAAATCAGCAAAAGGATAAGCTGTAACTTTACCCTACAAAAAAGACAAGGCTTAAGTGCCCTAGAACAAATAAAACATACAAATTCATGTTTTTTTTCCCTCTTGGGAAAAGTAAGAACATAATTTTCTTTGGCCGCCAACCAAAATGCTAAACCAAAATTCATCATGTTCAAGTCATAAAGCAATAAAGCTTTATTAATATTGAAAAATATGTGAATACAACAATAATATTAGAACTAGGAAAAAAAAAAAAGAAACAGTGGACTTCAATTTTATTCCTTCTTAAACTTACTGTATTGAAGAAAGAAAATAGGGTAGATTCTTATTGGAATAATAATACTCTACTTTTGAAGAAGTCTGATTTTAGATGGTTTGGCCAGCTGATTTATAAATTCGATTTCTAAACTAGTTTCCTTTCAATTGTAAATAGTATGAAATTCAGGACTAACAGGAAAGACTTTCTTTCAGACCACGTTGGATTAAAGTGCAGCATTTGTCAAAAAGTGAATTATGAACAGACAGCAGACAACCAGAGCTTACATTAAAAAAAAAAAAAAAAAAAAAACGAGAAAAAGGAAGGAATAACAAATCAATAAATCTTGTGCTCTGGGTTTAAACCAATCTCTAGTCATTAGAGCCAGACGCTTATGCATTTCTGCATGATCTGATAATGGCTGTTGTCACAGGCAATATTGGTATTCTGAACTAGATGGATTTGGGATTTGATCCTTATAATTCCTGGGGTTCATTTTTTCAGTTCCACGTGTAAGTATTTTTTTCACTGTGCAGCCAAGACCTATGCAAATAGACATTAAATGAGATAATTCTTTTCAAAATAGTCATTCAAACCCACAAAGAGAAGTTCAGAGCTCTATGGATAGAATATGAGTCTATAATATGTATTACACCACTGTCATTCATTCATAAAAACTGTATACTTATTCAGAGTTGCAGAACCTTCCTGCCTGTCTTCCATGACGATAGGTGAATGGAGGGATGGTGACACAAAGGAAAATGATTAATAAGGACTAGTGCTGCTGCTTCCCTATTCTTCAGACATTGATACTTAAATATTCTTTCATACATCTGGAGTAACCAACTTCGGAAGTTCTTACTCCATACACCTTGCTGCCAACAGCTTTACTACCAACATCTTTACTATAACCCTAACATTCCCACTTGACCTCTGTATTTCATTGCTGAGGTTTGGTGCAAGGGAAGACCTGAATATTATCAGATATGACTATGTGTTCTCATATGTACAGAAATGTGACTTTTGCTTGCATTTGGAAACATAACACACCTGAGCAGGATTTGTCTCTGAAAAGATAAAATAGTTTTAGGGGTTTTATAAGTATGCCCGTGGCCAGTTCATGGACTTGCAATGCACCTTTAGCACCATTTCGCTGGACAGTCTGTTTCTGACTTCGTGTTAGATTAGAAAGTTTGGACATGAACGACATCCATTCAAGCCTTAGGTAACTAACTTAAAAGGTGCACTGAAGCTTTTCCTCCATTAGTGAAGAGAACAAGTGGTGCTCCTTGCACTACACCGGGAATAAACCACATTCTTGTGGCACTCTGCATTCTCTTTCGCCATCTCAGAATAGATACAAGAGCACCTGGAGACTGTACCCATGGAAACACTGTCATAACATAAGGCAAGATCATTTATTTTATCTTTGATTTTTCTGATCTTGCTTAGATTTTTGACTTTTAGTTGGATATAGTGATATTTTAAGTGATGTGGTAGGTTTTCTTTCTTTCAGAAATAAATACTTTGAGGCTTACAAATGTATTACACTACTGTAAAGGAGTCAGGATTTTGAATATGCTACACATAAAGTTGAATTTAAGATTCCATTTCAGATGATTTATTCAAATACATAAAATTACTCTTTTAATTCAAGTTCTTACCAGAATACTTTTTTTGGGTGCTCAGGAGAAAATCAGTTAAGTAGTCAGAGGGTTACAAATGTTCAAAGGCCATGGAAGTAGAACCTTTTTTGCAGCCTTGAAGCTCAGCAGAAATACTTTCTACATAAAATCGCAGATTCACTGCTTTACAAAGTATTTTTCACTTCATTTCCTAAAGAATGCTCCAGCAAAAAAAATGCTAACCCTGGTAGGCCTTAGGCACTCCTCAAGCCAAATAACCTGGATGGAGGAGATTAAAAATGGTTGGTTATTAGAAAGTTCACATGAAACAAGAATTGCTGAAATGAATGTTGCCCAAAGCACTGTTAAACTTTAATGCTTTATGTGTGCATGCAGCCTAAGACAAGATTAAAACACCTGAGACTAACTTTTAGGTAACGAACATTGACAGCCTAGCACAGCAGACCTCAAGTTCAAAGCCAGCCTTAGAAGCTGGGAAAATAGCTCTCTGCTGAGATCTGCTGTGCCATGGGAACACAGCTATTAGTATTTCACACAACCAGGTTAAACCTGTCTTAGATACACCTAGACAAGACATAAACAAATCTTTAGTATATCATAAATAAACTATTAATCAGAAATAATGTTTCACAGAAGAATAATATTACCTAACTTTAAATGCCTATACTGTAAATCTCTGCATTTGAACTAGCTACCTGATGCTGCCTTTGTAGTCAAATGTGGACAAATAGGGTAAAATTAATCCAGATTATTTTAGAGGTCTGCTTTAGAATGAAGTGAATCTCAAACCTGAAGTGCCCATTTCTTTCTGTTTGCCAGGAAGACCTGCAGGGTGCATGTGAATGCTGGTTCACATGTCCTCATCAAATATGTATGCATGTAGTTCAATGACTTCTGTCTACAGCATCTAGCAGCTGAGAACAGCCAGACAGTAAGACAGCGAGAACACGGAAATACATAAAATACAGATCTTGACATATTTTTTATCCCTGGAGATGACCAGGTATTTCAGGAATACTTTTGGACAGATAGATTTTGCTTTCTTTCCTGGGGAAGTATAAAATAAAGGGAATCTGCACCCACATTTATTTATGGTGCAATCTAACATAATTAGCTTTTTGAGTGGTATTTGTATATTCATTTGTAAGTTCAATGCTTAGTCTGACCTAACCATCTTGATGTGCTCTTTAATCAAAGGAAAGAAATTAGTACATTTCGAAGACAGTTACTCACCCAAATATTAGACATCCTTCCAAAGGTCTCTTGTCTGTGGAGAGCCTAGTCAAATAACTCATATCAGAATATCATATTTTCAATAGCTAGATTTGGGGAAGATTAATTCCTCACCTTTTTTTTTTAACAATATATATAATTTTATCTTCTCTCTTGTATAAGCACATAGAGTGACAGAGAAAAATTTTTACTTATTTATAGCATTCCTTCAAGAGCTTGATAAGTTAGTCAAAACACCTTATCTAAATATGTGGACATTATGATGTACCTGTAAGCCTTTTGTTTCTGTTGTCGATAATTCAACAATTTCAGCATTCACTACCCTTTAGAACAGTATATTAGCAACTGAGCACTGAAAAAAGAAGTTCTGATCATTCACACTGCAGTGTTCAAGGACCTAGGAAACCTGTGGAGAGCTCTGATTATGCTTTTATAATTTTTTTTAAGGCTGATCAAGACCTATGGTTAAAGGTAAAAAAAGAACAAAAAGGCTTCAAGGCATTAAACAATGGGGATGAAATGATTTTTTTAGTCTGCTTATTTGTACAAAATCAATTTCCCACCCAAGAACCAGATAGTGATTCAACATCAAGAGATTCGATAAGCATATAAATGCTTGAGCTTTAGTGACTCTGAGGAGCAAAGGAAATTATATAGAAAAGAAAGCAGTATTGAAGCTATCATCTTAAACATCCTACTAAGAATATTGGTGAATAAGAGTCCAGCAGCAACAAATTTAATGGCTAAAATGTCTGAAGCGATCTATTTTGGACACCATACAAGGTCTTTACAAATTGCTATTCATGCCATAAGGCACAACAACAAAGAAATCAACACTGGCGTTTCTTTACATTGATTTAGAATACAAGTACATTATTTAGAAGGCGGCAGTTAGAAACGGCATGACTCTGCTGTAAAACATTATTCGTATGAGAAATAACCAGAAAGGTTTGGAAAGTTTGTATCAAAATTATTTTCCCCAAAGATGTGCTAACTATTTAGATAAATCCATTTATTCTAATGAAACTTCATTGGATGAAAAGAACCTGAATTAAATACTGTAAAAATATCAAAATATTCTGCATTTATATTTATGGAATGAAAAGTTTCTATCTGAAAAAGAGAGAACTAGGAACTTTAGGAATCCAGAATTTTTCTGCTTATTTTAAACACCTACTTTAGAACAAGAGGAGCAAAGTCTCAGAGAGGCCTACTTTTTACTATTAATTACAGAAGCAAGTTAGATGAAAAAGTCAGATGTACATATTTATAGTTGGCTAGGTGAATCACTCTCTGATTTTGGGTGTTCTAGGGCACTAATTTTTTTATGTTACCTGGGGTAACCTTCAAACAAAACTTTGTCTTCAAAAAATCAGAATCTTGAAGCAATCCAATGAAAGAAGTTAAAAACTGAAAGCTGAAAAATACAGCATTGGTCATTTTCACACTGCTCTGATTCTTAATTTCTGCTTGTACAGAAAGAACCCAGATAGATTAGGGGAATATTTTTAGTATCTTTTCAAACCTGCAGCTAATTTCTCATTCCTTGTACTTTGGAGAAATAAACTATTATCCTCATTTATATCTGGAATTTTCTCTAGATGGTCCATGTGTTTCTTCTACTGCATGTCCATTGCTTACTGAAAACAGTGAGTAAAATAAAGTCTGATATTATCTGCATGTGCATTAACCATTCTTGAGATTATGATGCTATAAATTAATGCCCAGTTTTAGAAAAAATAAACTAGAAATTTTGAAAAGCAATTGTAGAATACTTGCAGGAGCTAGTCAACGAAGATTCGTAAAAGCATCTATATAAAGAAAAATCTGAAAGGGAAAGTACAAAAAGAATAAGTTGTTAAGAGAGTAGGTGATTGCAGCAGAAAGCCACAGCAGGAATATATTCAAACAAGCCGTTTGCAAAGGTTAAGATGTATATCAGCATCATTTAGTCTCCTTTTTCCCAGTTATCCAGGAACATTTGGCATACATCTTGATCTTGAATACTTATCTCCGATCCTTTCATTTAATATCATCTGCATGCTTTATTAACATTCTCATCTCTCTTCCAGTTTATCAATGAGAATATTAAATGGAGATCAGAACTCTGGCCTCTAGAGTCAGCACAAGATACCTCCCATCTACTTATTTCATTGTTAATTTTCGTTACTCTTTATTATAGCCTTTTAGTCATATTTCAGTCCATTGACTGTGTTCTCTGCAGGATAATTTATATGAATTTTTCAAGTGAAATGTGATAGAGTCAGTGTTTCTTATTGCATGAATTTATATCTGTGAAAGCTCTTCTAAGATCAACATATACTAGGAAATGAAATCCAACTCAGTGTGTCAAACAGTTCATCAAGACATTAAAGAAAATAATATGATGTTAAATCATAACATAATGAAAACAATTCACAAAATAAGATGCCTAATTCTTATGAGTTCATTGCTTTCCAGGCATTGGTCCTGCATATACTGATATTCTTTGGCCTGAATTGACCTCCATAGAATTTAAAGTGCTAAGTACCATATAGTATTGAGCTTTCCACATTTAATTATTTTTCTTTTGGATTTTAATGTAGGAAATCACTTAATCATGTGTGAAATGAAAGAACCGTCCAAGAAATGAAAGAACCATCCAAGCAGTCTCACTAAAATTAAGATTCCCACTTATAAGTATTAAATTGCACATATGGGTTAAAGTCCCGATCTTCACCTAAGGTAAATCAGTGTGGTTTCATTTAATTCAATAGAACTGGGCCAATTCACCTCATCTAATAATCTGCCAGCTCACACTTTTTCAATATGGGTATGAGCTAGACCTAAGAGTTTCTACTTTAAGAATCATTCCATTCTTATTTTCCAAAAATGGGTTCATACATTTGAAAGGTTTTGCCAATTCTTTTGATTCTTCCAATTGTGTTTTTTGTTCTTTTTCCTTTTGCAAGTACAGTGTCACAAAGCAAATGTTTACTTACAAAAAATCCCCAAGGATGCATATTAGTCATTTTTGAGGCATTTTCACTGAGTGTTGCGCTTAGTTTGGTACACTGCGTAAGTTAGATCTGATGTTAACACACAGCATGTGTCATTTAGGACATAATGTAAAACTTTGGCCTGGACAGACTCCTAATAAAATTAGGACATGTAAATGCAAGAGTATCACCAGCTGGGAAGTGATTCACTGTTTAGCTGCCAGTTGTGCTTCCAAGACCACACCATCGCTTGTCCTCCACAGTTTTTCCCAGTGTGAAGTGAGAGGCATTGTTATACCCACCTGATAATTTAGCTAATAAAAGGCGTTAAGCTAAACCATTTAGTTTTGGATGGGAATAGGGAAAGTTTCACAAGTGGTACTGCTCTTGAAATATATAACTAATATGGTGTGTCCCAGCCATATGTGTGAATGTTTTACCATTTTTTTTTTAAACCTGAAGTCAAATAGGTTGGCTTAATACCTGTGGTTTCAGCTAATTTATGGGATTTTTGCATGGAGAGGAGGAGAAGCATTCACCGGTTATCACCGTTCTCAGCTAGCAGGAAAGGACCAAAAGCATTATCTTTCACATTGTCTTGCTCTGATATATCAGTTTTTCCTCATACTTGGTAGCTGCGGTACTTGAGGACCCAAATGAAAATCTGGGGCAAGGATCTTAAATATGTGAATGAACAGTGAACTAAAGTACAAATTCAGGCTGAAACACGATTGTTGTGCGTTAATGACAAATAACACAAATGTGCCAAGCTAGAAATATACCTCAGATTATATGTCTCTGCTGGACATTGATAAAGAAAAGCGGGAAGAGATCTTTTAGTGATTTAAACATCTTTCTTTCTACAATATATAGGTTATGTTTTCCTCTCAGCTCTTGTGTTCTGTTTAATTTGTTTTCAACAGGAGTATGACTTATATGACATCAGAATACAACATATATACAATATACAACACTTATATGACATCAGAATTTGGTTTCTTGTATATATGGTGATTGTGAAAACAAAAGTAGTAATTTTTTATGTGCAAATGTATTCTGTGATACTCAATTTATTTTGTGAACTGTGATCTTATGTGTCATGGTTTAGCCCCTGTCAGCAACCAAGCACTACACAGCCACTCGGTCCCCCTTTCCCCCTCTGGTGGGATGGGGGAGAGAATTGGAAGGGCAAAAGTAAGACAGCTCATGGGTTGAGATAAGAACAGTTTAATAATTGAAATAAAATAATAATAATAATGATGATAATAATACTAGTAATAAAAATTGTAATGAAAAGGAGAACAAGAAGACAGAGAAACAAAACCCAGGGAAAATAAAAACAAGTGATGCAACAGTTCACCACCCACCGACCGATACCCAGACAGTTCCCAAGCAGCGATTGCTGCCCCCCGGCCAACTCCTCCCAATTTATATACTGAGCGTGATGTTATATGGTATGGAATAGCTCTTTGGTCAGTTTGGATCAACTATTCTGGCTGTGCCCCCTCCCAATTTCTTGTGCACCTGGCAGAGCATGGGAAGCTGACAAGTCCTTGACTAGTGTAAGTAGTACTTAGCAACAACTAAAACATCAGCGTGTTATCAACATTCTTCTCCTACTAAATCCAAAACACAGCACTATGCTAGCTACTAGGAAGAAAATTAACTCTGTCTCAGCCAAAACCAGGACACTATGAACAGTGACTGTATACACAGCTTGGGAAACCAAACTGTCTTTGCCTCACTAGCTCTAATAAGATGATAGGAGAAAAGAGTCTTCTACAATGACATAGAAGAACATTATAAAAGATACTGACAAAATTATATAAAAATGCTCCGGATTTACACTGATGTCTAATAAGATGCAGGTGTCTCCTGGTAAGTAAAACTATGTTTGAACAAGTTAATACATAAAAGATTCAAGAAATTCATACTTGAGATGACAAACTACTGCTGGCATTTGCTGTGATTTATTTATTTATTTATTTAATATGCTTCTCAGCTTTATCAAGATGTCTGGCCTAGACATCTCATGATGCCCTTGTGTAGCTTGACTAGAGCATATTTACATTACAAACAGGAAGAAAAACTGCTCAAACAATGAATTTTATGGCCACCATGTCTAAATCCTCAAATAGCAGCATGAAATCAAGTGAATTATAAGTGGGATGTTTGTTAAATAGTAACAGAACTAAGGACTCAGAAATTCTATAAATGTTTCACAGTCATAGAATCACCGAATGGTTTGGGTTAACTGGCTGAAAGGTAGAGCTCAAAGGCTTCTAGGGAATGGGGCTATATATGGCTGGCGACTAGTCACCAGCAGTGTTCCTCAGGGCTCAATTCTAGAACCAGTTCTGTTCAATGTATTTATCAGTGCTGTGTATGCAGGAGTTGAATGCACCATTAGCAAGTTTGCTGATGATAGCAAACTGGGAGGTGCTGTTGACTCTCTTGCGGGACAAAAGGCCTTTCAGAGTGATCTAGAAAGATTGAAGCATTGGGCTATGATTAATAGGATGAAATGTAACAAGTCAAAATGCCGGATTCTGCACCTAGAACAGAGTAACACAGGGCACAAGCGTAAATTGGGAGAGGAGTGGTTGGAGAGCAGCCCTGCAGAAAGGGACCTGGGGGTGCTGGGTGACAGCAGGCTCAATATGAGTCAGCAGCGTGCCTGGCAGCCAAGAGGGCAAACTGCAACCTGGGGTGCATCAAACACAGCATAACCAGCCAGTCAAAAGAGGTGATTATCCCGCTGTACTCAGCATTGGTGCAGCCTCATCTTGAGTACTGTGTGCAGTTCTGGGCCCCACCATTTAAGAAGGATGTGAAGGTCCTTGAATGCATCCAGAGGAGGGCAACAAAGCTGGTGAAAGGGCTGGAAGGCATCTCCTGTGAGGAGTAGCTAAGGACTTTACATTTGTCTAGTTTGGAGAGAAGGAGGCTGAGGCGCAACCTCATTGGTCTCTACAGTTTCCTGAGGCGGGGAAGTGGAGAAGGAGGTGCTGAGCTCTTCTCCCTGGTATCCAGTGATAGGACATGTGGGAATGGTTCAAAGCTGCACCAGTGGAGGTATAGACTGGACATTAGGAAGCATTTCTTTACTGAGAGGGTAGTCAAACTCTGCAACAGGCTTCCTAGAGAGGTAGTCAATGCCCTGAGCTTGTCAGTGTTTAAGAGGCATTTTGAGAATGCCCTTAATAATAACATGGTCAGCCCTGAATTGGTCAGGCAGTTGGACTAGATGATCGTTGTAGGTCCCTTGCAGCTGAAATAGTCTAGTCTAGTCTGTTCTGTTCTGCTCTGTTCTGTTCTGTTCTGTTCTATTTTATTCTATTCTATTCACTTAAATGTTGGAAGGGACCTTTAAAGATCATCAAGCTCCAACCCCCCTGCCGTGGGCAGAGACATTTTCCACTAGATTAGGTTGCTCAAAGCCCTGTCCACATGAACTTTCAGGAATGGGGCATCCACAACTTCTCTGAGCAACCTGTTCCAGTGTCTCACCACCTTCACCGTAATGAATTTCTTCCTTATGTCCAGTCTAACCCTCTTTTCATTTAAAACCGTTACCCCTGTTTGGCTGAATCCCATTTCTGCTGGACATGCGTGGAAAGAGATGGTGCTATTGAAAGACAAAAGACCTGTTGTAACTTCCTACTGTGTAAGTATCATGCATCTAACTGTTTTTCAGAGAAAGCAACACATTCCTCCTGGATCCTTCCTGATATGTATGGAAGAGTAGGAATTTAATTCTGAATCCTTTCTTGTTGCAGGTGATGTTCATTTTATTGATTGCAGAGCTTCCTTTTCTCCTTAACAAATTCTGAGGAGGTTACTGGTTGTGATGACATTTATTTTGTCTGCAAGGACAATTAGAATAAGTCCACACATTTGATGTGTGTAATAGATAAGAGATAGTAAATTGTAGTATGTTCTTCCTGTCATTGACCCTGAATGTATATAAACTACTGTTCTAGGTGGTGAACTGGCACATACATAAGTGAATATGATGGGCTATCCTGCCTAGGTATGTGAGGAGCACATAGCCGTAGCAGTTTTATGATGTCTTTCTCAGATCTGGTGACAAAGATAGGGTTTATGAGAAAAGGCCAGAGCCATCTGTTTCTATATTTTCTGTTGAAGACCTATTATATATTGATCTAGAAATCCAATTAAGATTTAATATAAATGTCAAGGTTCTACTCAAGAGCAGTGCTATGAGGAGAGTTAAGTAGGATATAGTCCTCAGCTAGCTCACTAGTACTGTATTTGGTCCTTATTCTGCCTCTCCATTTATCCGCCTAGTACTATCTGTCAGAGACACACATAGGAGAAAATACCTAGCAGCACTTTAGGCACTTCTGATTCATCAGTTCCAATGATCAAATTCTCAAGTCGAATTGTCCATTGGCAGTCCGTGATATGAATGACCAACAACATTTGAAATCACATTGCTGCAACTAAACAGTTTAAAAGCTCTGTTTCTGAACCTTCAAGAACTGTATGACAGTACCATCATATTCATACTCTAGTGACATACTCAAGGAGCCATACAACAGTGTGAAGCATGGGCTTCAGTTGAAGTGTCAGTACCTCTAATTGTTACATACTGACACCTCCTAAACATTAAAAAAAAAAAAAAAAAAAAAAAAGGAGGAGATTAATTCTTTAGGATGGTAGCACAGCCATTTTAGTAGAAATATACAATATTATAATACCTAACATTATTATCAAAGGGTATTGGTACAAAAAGGTATATTGCTTTACCCATCTGTTGGGAACATCTCATGAGAATCGTGGATCTGACTAACTTTATCTCTATCTAGGATCTTTCCATTCAATTACTTCTTACTTGATTTCCCATTCATAGATAGATTTACCATACAGTTCAAGTTACTGTTAGCTTAGTTTTGCTCTTACTTAAATATATTTGCTAGCAAGAAGTTGAGTTTAGAGAAAAACATCTGAAAATGTATTTTTTCCACCTCTATTAAACTTTTTCATAAATTTTGCAATATTTTGTTACCAAGATTTTGTGTTTCTTATGCTTACAATGACAGTGAGCCCTTTGTTTAATCAGATAAAATCTGATAAATTGACCAAAATATAAAGGTAGTTGTTTGTACATAGATGAAAGGACATCAAGTAGGAATGAAGCTGAAAAAGTTCCTAAGATATAAGCCTGATCCTGAATTTATAAATGGTTCTTTTGGGGAGAAACTTGCAGCTTACAGCTCACGTAGTGATGTGCTCCAGTATTACAGAATCACCTACTAGGAGACTCATAAAATGATGTGCCTTTTGGACTTCTTATGTGCTCCAAATGGCACATCAGTCTCATTCCCAGTCAGAAAAGGAGGAATAGAATTCTATAAAACCATGCCTTTTCCATTTGTGCAGCTTTTTGTTTGAGTAAACTGTTTACATTGCAAGCATTAGTACTTTGTTCCTGCTTGATTTAGACTACAGAGGGGTAGATGTCTTGACAAACTGCCAGACAATGGAGAATCAAACACCTTTCATTTCAATGTATAAAGTTATTTCCTGCTTTTTACCCTCTGATTCTCCCTTACTTAGTGATCTTCAGACCATTGGTCCCAGACCAATGCAGCAAGTTGTGGTAGAAAATGTTTGAAAATTATTTAGAAAAACATTTCCAAATTCTCCCTTATGTTCCTACAGCCCAGATAAATGTATGGGTACATTTGCACAAACACTGAGAACATTCATCCAAAAACTAGAATGTCAGGAGAAAGAAAGTAAATCTCATGGAATTGTTTTGATTTATTCTATGCCGAGAAGTGAACAACAAACTTCACAGAACTGGAACTAATTCAGACAAAAGTGTTTCATTGATATATGAAGCTGATCGATGTTGCTCGCTCTGTATATTATGATTTATAGATAGCTAGCATACATATATTCTGAATGTTGAATTTACATTGTTGAAAAATAATCTTAAACTATCGTAGCTGGGAATGGAAATCAAGTAAGGTTACGATCTAACAAAATGACTGTGAAACAATAACGTCTATGTAATGTAGCACCCAGGAAGCAAAATCTGCAGCTTTACTCTATATTACTACCAGAATTTAAGAGCACCTAGACAAACAACATTTCTGTGCATAAAGGGGAGGAAGAAAGGAAGTACTTTTAGTGCTTAGTTTTGACATCAAATACTTATCCTGCCTTTTACACATTGCCATCTTTTATACTTGATTTTTCTCTCAGTTTGCATGACAGCAAGCGTTTGTGCATATGCAATTCCGTGGCACATTTAGCCATCAACAAGGTTTATTTTGATCCATTTACAGAGAAGTGATATTGCTGTAAGAGCACTAAAGGCAGTGTAGAAGAGTTTAAATTAAAATTGTACTTCAGAAGCCACAAAAACCGCTCCCCGGTGTCCAGTAGCTTTTATGAGCCTTTGCAAATAGGCAGCAGGACTGTTAACAGACCATGATGACATGAGAAACATGTTGTATAATACAATTATTTTATTTTAAAGCAATGATATAATTTATTTTAATAATGAAACATAATACATTGCTAATTGATAGTGCATTAGCTTTTATGGGATATGGAATATGGAAGTGAGGGGAAAAAATCAAGTATATGCTATTCTGTTGTATGCTAACTTCTGCTTAGCATGTAGGGAAGTGTATAAATAAAAGCTCTCAATTACAGTAAAAGTGTCGTGTCAATACTGCTTCTGCAAAGGCTGTGAAATGAAAAATATCCTTTCAGCTCAGCTGTTTTTATCATATTTTTTAAAAAAATACAGTGATCATTTTGAAGTTCTTGAAATACATTTATAGTTATTATAAATAACTAGTCCCTCAATTTTGTACTGGGGAAGTATATACTGTTAACAAGAGCATGTGCTCAAAAAGAGGACTTCACAGTAAATCAGACTGGTATTACATACAGCCAAAACATTTTTTAGTTGAAGTTTATGGCATCAAGTGTCTTGAAGCAGTCTAAAGCCTAGTAAAATGACTCATTGTTTTGAACAACCCTCTCTGAAATACCAACTTGTCTGTCACGTTTAAGTTTTAATAACCAAGTACAACCTTTACATAACAAGTGGGATAAAGGAATATGTATAAAAATGCACCAAATATTATGGAATTGAAATTACAGCTGCCACTATAGCTAAATGAACCAGTCTTGCAGCTCTTCAAAGGTAATCTTTTTAAAACAAAGTCTGTGATCTCATGTCTTCCCTTTATTCAGGACTGAAAAGAGTGGGAGCACTGGGAAATGAATGCTCCCTGGTTCTGCAACAACTTGTCCTTGCCTCAAGTTATCAGAATTTACATGTGTCCTTTCACAGAATCATAGAATTGTTTAGGTTGGAAAAGACCTTTAAGATCGTCAAGTCCAACCATTAACCTAACACTGCCAAGTCCAGCACTAAACCATATCCCTAAGTGCCACATCTACACGTCTTTTAAGTACTTCCAGTGACGGGCACTCCACCACTTCCCTGGGAAACCTGTTCCAATGCTTGACAACGCTTTCTGTGAAGAAATTTTTCCTAATATCCAACCTAAACCTCCCCTGGCACAGCTTAAGCCCATTTCCTCTCGTCCTATCGCTAACTACATGGGAGAAGAGACCAACACCCACCTCACTACAACCTCCTTTCAGGGAGTTGTAGAGAGCAATAAGGTCTCCCCTCAGCCTCCTCTTCTCCAGACTAAACAATCCCAGTTCCCTCAGCTGCTCCTCATAGGACTTGTTCTCTAGACCCTTCACCAGCCTTGTTGCCCTTCTCTGGACACACTCCAGCACCTCCATGTCTTTCTTGTAGTGAGGGGCCCAAAACTCAACACAGTATTCCAGGTGCGGCCTCACCAGTGCCCAGTACAGGGGGACAATCACCTCCCTGCTCCTGCTGGCCACACTATTCCTGATATATGCCAGGATGCTGTTGGTCTTCTTGGCCCACTGGGCACACTGTTGGCTCATGTTCAGCCGGCTGTCTACCAACACCCCCAGGTCCTTTTCCGCTGGGCAGCTTTCCAGCCACTCTTCCCCAAGCCTGTAATGCTGCATGGGGTTGACCCAAGTGCAAGACCCGGCACTTAACCTTGTTAAATCTCACACAATTGGCCTTGTCCCATTGATCCAGCTTGTCCAGATCCCTCTGTAGAGCCTTTCTATCCTCAAACAGATCAACACTCCTACCCAACTTGGTGTCATCTGCAAACTTACTGAGTTATAGACTCTCTTCAGCTTAACATACTTGTTGATTTTAGACACTATGACTGATTTCATTTAACCATATGGCCCTTACAAGTGAAGAATCTGAACACACTTTGCATTTGAATACACTTATCCAGCTCTCCTATGCAAAGTAGGGAAATGCCATTATAGACCTTTAAAACAACAAAATTCAGCTGAGAGAGAAGGAAAGGCTAAAGAAGGACTTTTAACATAGCTTTGCCATGCAGAGGTGACTTGTATGATTCAATCAATGTCTTTTCACTGCAGTCCTCCTAGCTCCTTGTACAGCAATTGTTATGGACAAAACCTGCTGGATTGCCTTTGCACCCACTGTTGGAGACGTGTGTAAAAATCTAATGTGGGAGGGAGGTGGATAGAATTGTAGGTATTCAACTATATCATATAATAGAGTAAAGATATTATTCATCAAGACCATCTAAACCTGAAAAAGTATGTGCTGGGTTAACCTCTCCCTTCACCTTCTGAGGGACACGGGTACCTCCTCACTGTGACTCTACCATATCATCTACTTTCTTCACAAACTTAGCTCCATTTCTCCTCTGCCCATCTCCTACACTGACCATTAGAAAATATTCCTTGAATTACTGAGTGCAGTGCCGAAGTTTTAGATGTCCAGCCCTGTTGCAGAACCCAGAACTCAGCTGGAGGTGGCTGTATGCTATAGTGCTTTTTATTGAATACTAAAGTGATCAGGTTCATGGATACTTAAGTCTGTAAAAAGCCAGTGGCACAGTTCAGCACAGAACAGACTAGTAGCTCAAGTCTAAATGTATTAGCTGCATTATCTTGGCAGCAGGGCGATATTCCTTTTCAATTAAAAAGCCCTGGATTTCAGCTTTATCTTGAATGCAGTAAAGCATTGATGTGGCTAGACAGCAAGGGTAGTCGAGGTGTTAAAATTTGCACACTACAGTCACGAGGATTATTTGGGAGGTGCTTTCTCCCCTTACATGTCCGCCTACTGAAAACACAGAAGCAGTTTCATAGGCTAAGAAGGTAAAAATAAGATGCCTGTGCTAGGGTGACATAGCAGCTAAACTGGGATTTTCAGGATTAGAGCTTCTGATTTAAGCACTTAGTATCTATCTAAGAGCCAATTCACTAGCCTGAATTCTTTTTTTTTTTTTTTTAATTCTTGTCCTAAGAGAGATTATAATTTACAGCTTACAAGAAAGTTACTGTAATTATTGAAGGGCATAAGTTGCTAATTTTCCCTGATATGTCTGCTGCACAACATCAAAGGCAGCAAATAAATGAAAAAGCTGAAAAAAAAAAAAAAAGATGAATGAGGATGTCACTGCATCAGTCTTGTTTGCAGCCAACTGAGCTTCACACAGACAGGAAAACTCATTTTAGGCTTTGGCTTATGTGACCCGTGTATTCATCTGGATCCCAAATAAGAACCTGCAATTTGCTGCTTCATCTGATCCTGACTTTTTGGGAAATGATTAGATTTTCCTGACCCTTCCTGCCAGATCTTAATTGTATGGTTGTCAGAAGGATAAATGTTAATTATGAATGCTGTCTGCTGTCCTCATTTCCCTCTTCCCCTTCTCCTGTTCTGCTTAATCAAATTTTAACTCTGGTTTAACTACTTATTTTACCCATTTTGGCACTACTTCACTACAAAAAATAAAATATATACACAACTTTCTTAAATAAATCATATACTTAGCCTGCCTTAATAAATTAATAGTATCAATTCAAAGCGTAGTCACTTTGAAAATTATGTAAGAGATTCAGCTATTCTGTCCATATTTGCTAGTTTTTGAAGTGGTATTGTCACAGTTCCCTATTTTATCTTTCTTACTCCTATGGCAGAACCTTGAAGCTCATCTTCCCACACTCAATACATCAAGTATAGCTCAAATATTCGTGTGTGCCAGCAGGTGTAGTCTGTTGTAAGACTGCTTGGTATGAATGGCCTGCCTTACAAAACATTCATGCCATTGTCGCACTAAGTCCTCGCCAAGTCACGATGTTAATATGCACTAGCTGCAGGGAATGAATAGGTAATAATAAGATGAATATTGAAAGAGATACACACTTTAGTAGTAGTAGAACCAGTGGTAGTAGTAGTAGTATCTGGTTAATCAGACATTGGTGCCAAACCCTGTGTAAAATGAGGATACAAATGTCCAGCAAAAAGTATGTAATGCATTTTGAAGTTTGCCTCAGTCACTACAGATTCAGAAATGACTTATTAAGTTTTTGAGATTACCAGCCTTCTGACAGTCTTGTAAATCCCGTTGCTGCACGTTTTAATGAAGTTTAGAACCAGCAGTACAGTAAGAGTGGTTGCAAGCTCTGATTTCAAGAATAAGGCCGTACCATTTGCTGTGTAGAGGAAAAGACTGAACCAAAGCTCCAGCTAGGATGGGAAGACTACAAGTTTTCATATGACCAGGCAAGCAACAGCTCACAGGCAGCAAGGCACAGTTTTCTAAAGCACATCTCAGCAGTAACTGATAATGTGAGCATTCCTGAGCAAATGAAGTGGGTGAGTTAAAATCAAATTTATTTATTTGAAGTCTGAATTCACGTGCTTGGCTGGGTTCTAAAATGAAGTCTCTCACACTGTCTCCTGTTTAGCAAATCCTTTTTACTGCTTCACCGCTGCTATCCATCAAATGCCAGCTAAGACCCAGTGCCCTCTAGTATGAGTGTTGTGTCTCCTCCAGAAAATCAGCTGTTTCAGTTGAGGCAGATAACTGCCTGAACTATTATTTATTGGTGTTACTTAGTTCATTTTTTCCTACCTGAGACCCCTGAATAAAGAAGACATTTTCCTTCACTCCATTGCAATGTAGGCTGTTGGCAGAGTGGTGACAAGCACTTCCCTGTGTATGTAATTAATCTTGACATGGGGGAGGCAACACACAGTAGCAGTGAGAGTTGCCTGTCCCTACAGCCTTGTATCTGGGATTAATGTCTGACTTCACGGTGTATGCTGGAAAAGAACATGCACGTGTGGCTAGGATTTCTGAACTGGTGCCTAAAGCACCAAAACATTTTTAGAACATGCTCTCTACATGCCTCTGCTGTTAGTGGCTGTGTGACAGCATAGTTATAGGAGAGGTTTGCTGTGTGCTAAACTTCTTGAATGTAGGAGAAAATCTGACATCTCAGGAACTGTAGAGCATCAGTCCAACATCTCAACCCCAGAACTGTCTGTGTTCCCATCCTGGAGAAGATGTCTTGAATGCTCCCATGCTCTCATGGTGATATGAATTCTTCTGCCTTGCAGATAACAGTTAATATACAACTTGCAACTTTAATCTTGTAACCAACATTAGTCAGTATATCTTGGTGTATATGCTAAGCATCATTTTATTGGGTAAGGTTTTGTATGAGAAAGAAATGGGAAAGAAAAATCTGATGCATAGATGTATGAGGCCTTGAAATAACATTAAAAAAAATTGATCAGCTCCATCCTGATACACAATATGTCTTTCAGTCAGCATTTTAAACATTAGCAGAAATATACCCCCAGGAAAATCCCAGTAACCTCATATAATGCACTTCCTCTGTGGTGTTAAAATCTGTTTAAACTCCACAGAGTTCAGTGGTTTTACACCGAAGTTAACCTTAAACATAATCTCACACATCTGCTTGCCAACTTCTCAGTGGCACAAGCTAGATTTCTGTATCCTGTCAAAGAACCCCTCATTAACCTCTCCTCATTGTAGACTGACATGAGGCATAACACATTGTAACTACTGAGAAGATATGATGAGGTGCTTGTCTGTTTCACAGCTAATTGGGTATATGTGGCCAGGTTTTGGTAGCAAGGGGGGGCTACAGGGGTGCCTTCTGTGAGAAGCTGCTAGAAGCTTCCCCCATGTCCAATACAGACAATGCCAGCCAGCTCCAAGACAGACCCGCTGCTGTCCAAGGATGAGCCCATTAGCAATGGTGGTAGCACCTCTGGGATAACGTATTTAAGGAGGAAAAAAACCTGTGCAACAGCAATTGCAGCCAGAGAGAGAACTAAGAATATGTGAGAGGAAGGACTCTGCAGACACCAAGGTCAGTGAAGAAGGAGGGGCAGGAGCTGTTCCAGGCACCGCGGCAGAGATTCCCCTGCAGCCCGTGATGCAGCCCATGGTGAGGCATCTGTGCCCCTGCAGCCCATGGGGGTTAATGGTGGAGCAGATATCCACCTGCAGCCCGTGGAGGACCCCAGGCTGGAGCAGGTGGATGCCCAAAGGAGGCTGTGACCCTGTGGGAAGCCCGTGCTAGAGCAGGCTCCTGACAGGACCTGTGACCCTGTGGAGAGAGGAGCCCATGCCGGAGCAGGTTTTCTGGCAGGACTTGTGACCCCGCAGGGTCCCATGCTGCAGCAGTCTGCTCCTGAAGGACTGCACCCTGTGGAAGGGAGCCACGCTGGAGCAGTTCATGAAGAACTGTAGCCTGTGGGAGGGACTCCACACTGGGGCAAGGAAGAGCGTGAGGAGGAAGGAGCAGCAGAGACATGTGATGAACTGACCACAACCCCCATTCCCTGTCCCACTGTGCTGGGGGAGAAGGTAGAGAAAATCAGGAGTGAAGTTGAGCCTGGGAAGAAGGGAGGGGTCGGGAGAAGGTGTTTTTAAGATTAGGTTTTATTTCTCATTATCCTACTCTGATTTTGGTTGGCAACAAATTAAATTAATTTCCCCAAGTCGAGTCTGTTTTGCCCATGACAGTCATTAATGAGTGATTTCCCTGTCCTTATCTCAACCCACAAGCCTTTCATTATATTTTCTCTCCCTTGTTCTGCTGAGGAGGGGGAGTGATAGAGTGGCTTGGTAGGCACTTGGCATCTGGCGAAGGTCAATCCACCACAACAGTTCATGATAAAAATACTGATTGATGTCAATTAGGCTTGCCTAGAAATTGTTGTTTCAATTTAGACTGGTGCCAAGGGACTCATGAGCATGAATAAACAAAAGTTCTGATGAGATTTTGCTAGTGGCATAGTTTGGACCATTTCATCACCAAGCACTCTACATGAGACAGAGCATCAGTACATTCAAATCCTGTAAGTACTTGTGCTTTGGCCTTTTTGTGTGCTTCCACAGGTGGGATAGTGAGTGATAATAAGGAGGAACCAATTTCTGAAGAAACAAGCAAACTACAGAGTGTTCAGTCAGAAGTAACATTTAAAAAGAAATATATGTGCATTGAACAGGATTAATAAATATTCAGCCATCTGTTTATGGAATTTTTACCTAGAAAACTGAGAATGTAGTCTTCCTTGATGGTAGGTATTATCTAGGTTTGAAATTAGATGATTGATTTTATTCCTAAACTTGTCACTATTTTAATCCAGTAACAGTTTAAAAATTTAAAATTTTTAAACATTTCAGCATCATGCATTCCCATGATGTAAACTCAAATTTAAACACCTACCCTGTGCATATTGTCTGTTATACTTCTTTACAGTTTTTCTTCTTCCTTCTCCTTTGGCATCTTTTATTCAGCTTCCCAGTTCAGTGCTTTTCTGTCTCCCTTGTTGACAAATACTGACTTGTCAAATGAAAGCAGTACTCTTCCTCCTGTTTCTTCACTGTTATTTTCCTCGTTGCTTCTCTTCTTCCCCTGCAGATGGACAGTTGTACAGTACCTCAGGTAGAGGCTAGCAGTACCAAAGTAGGTAAAACACATTTTAGGACTGCACAGCAAAATGTGCTGTCACCTAAATTCTTATATGTTTCTGAGATTTAAGAGACAAAACAATGCTGATGAACTGAACACAAATTATTTTTATCATAAAACTGACAAAACTTCAGCAGAAACTTTTTCCTTAACTTTTCTCTGAAGTCTTAAAAATAACATTTCTATAAGTAGGTACAACTTGATATATATATATGAATATGTGTTTTACCAAACATTAATGAACATAAAACTTCAAACCTCAATATGAGATGATAAATGAAAAACAGTGATTATGATTTGTAGTTGTCAGACTGGAAGTAGATGGACAGCCATGTGGTATGTTTAACATTGTTCATTGCAACACATTTTCTACCAGAATTTGTTTTGGCACCAGAACAGAAGACACACTAATAATATTTGGAATATTTCACAAGATGTGCAAGCAAAGGTGTCACTTCACTGTGAGGACAAAACTCTCCTTCACAGATTGTCATAGAGATCTTAATCTTCCTTTCCTAAGTATCTCAAGACACCTAAGAACAGACATCCTTATTTTCCTCTCACTTATCTTGATGTCCACTCTGCACATAATTCATTTATGAAGTTCTTCAGGGACAGTATCTAAACTGTGGCTTCAAAGCTTGAAGGAAAAAATGAAGAGAAGCTAGTACTATACATCTTCCCAGTAGTATTTCCTGCCCCAGTCAACTGAATCACCTGTGTTAGTTACATAAAATACACCTTTTGTTTTGCTCTAAACTCTCTAAATGTATCAACATTGGTCCAGATATGACAGAATAAGTGGGTTCTGTATGTTACTTACCCAGGAGTGGAAAGCAGAAGTGGGAAATCAAAAGTCAGTGAACTGATAAACTGAGCTGAACTGGGGTCTAAGGGCAAGGATTTCTCACTTGTAGTTGTCATGTTCCCTGCTAAAGCAAGACAGAGGGGGAGAAAAAGGTGCTTCTGGGATAGAGCAAGAATACACCACACACTACAATTTGTGTTATCTATAGGTTGATGTATCTAAAGTCTTAAATTGATAAGTTTTATGCATTAAAAAGTCAATAGCTTTGTCACAGGGTGAAATCTACTCAAAAGCACAGCTCAGATAAAATGAGGTCTATACCTGCCCAGCTCCAACAGATTCCGTGATTCTGGTATGCACTGGAAAGAGAAAGCAGCACAAATAATTATCATGAGGGAGGCTTACCTGAAAGCACTGCTAGATGAGATCTGAAATACATCTGCCCTCTTGTAATGGTTTAGATGTGCACTGAAAAGAATCAGAAATAAGTTAACCACATTACATCCTTGTAAGGCACTTTGGGCAGGAGATCAGAAGGCAATGCTACCCCAGGTAGCCGCAGCTAATAGACTTTAGACAGGGTGCAAGTCAAAGAGATTGGGGATATATGACAAACAAGGTTATTGGTCGGTGCTGCTGACCATTTAAGTTAAAAAACAGGAGTACAAACAACAGTAGTCCCTCAGTGGGGACACATCCACAGAAGTCCACCACCCTGCAGCAGGCTGAGCCCGGGATGGGATGGCCACACATGGCAGAGAGACCCCTGCCACGACTCAGGCACCCAAATTGTTGGATGCTGCCCCATTCCCACGCCTCAAGGGTGAAGGGCACACCCAGACCCTATGGCAGGGGCCTTGACTGGTGTGTGTCCTCTGTGTGTAGTAGGACAGATCTCTGGACAGAAATCAATACCCACCTGCTACACATATCCCCCTTAGAAAATTAACTTTAGGATTTATGTCAGTACGTGGAGTGGTTCTGCTCTTGCAGCTACCCCCACACCACCCCACTCCCACCCCACTAATGACAAGTCTAAGTAATAACAATGTCTCTACTGATAAACATGGCTTTGTTGGGGGGGGGGGGGGGGGGGAGGTGTTTACGTCCCTGAATGTTTTACCTGGAGAGGAAGGAGGATAACAAAAAGAGAATCCAGATGGAGTTTTTAATATGTTGCCATCCTGACTGAGAGCTCAGTGCTGTAAGCAGGACCACCAGTCTCTCCTGACTTAGCACTCAGCATCATATCCTACACATTTCCACCCAGTAGAGAGGACATAGGGTTTAGTGAAGCTTCTACAATATCTTTTTAGTAAAACTCCATAAAAATATTTCTCACATCTTCAGAGACAGAAGTTGTTTTGAAGTGGAAAGGTGGCTCAGCTTGTTTTATTTCCTTGGGGTTCCCGAAGCTTCAGAAATGAGCTATGCCATTGAAGAGTTCACATAAATGGCATAGATACATACATCCTTCTTATTATGAGCCTGTGGATGTTGGTTATGCTGCTAGCCAGAGCTTGGGAAGTGGTTGTGATTTCAAAAATGCAGACAGATTACAGTAAATTAAGGAGGAGAAAGAAATTTCTTTTTTTCAAAACTACACACAGGAGAGTAATAGAATCATAAAAAAATTAAAAAAAAAAAAGAATTAAACAAATAATTCAATGTCAATCAAAATATAAAGAGATCGTCACCTGGCATTGTCCAGGAAAAAGCTGTGTGCGACTATCATAGTATTATGTCACATGCATAGACACAGAAACGAGCCCAAACCCCCGACTTGAACTGTGACTTAACAAACACCTATAACATTATTCTACAGTTCTATGAAAAAGAAACCTGGATAATGCTGATGGTAGATAATAAAATAATGGTCCTTTTTTAATGACTTAGACTTGCTCTTGTAATAGTCAAAACTCAGAGTTTAAATTTTTTATGTATTATATAGTGACAGAAGAAAAATAAGAGGTTAGGTTCTTGCCTGAAACCATATAAACATAAATATATCTGATCCTGTTAGACCAGTTTTGAGTAAGAGTAACAACCTTCAGGTGACTACAGAAAGAATCACTTAGCTCCCTGTTGCTTAGTTTTCCCATTCTACAAATAGCTTCCAAGGATAAGGAGATCTTGAGTGGGGGGAGAAAAAAAAGATACAATATGACATTTTTAAAGGACCTTTATCCTTTTATGTCCATACCACAGTGTTGGGCATATTTGCCTGAAAATGTGGGATAAACAAGTACCAAGCTCTTTTCTGCCAGACTGAATCCCTGATGTTAGAAATCTCTATAATTGGGGTGGTTTTCCTTTCAAAATGTGGACATATCCTCTTCCAGCTGTGAGTGTGCCAAGGAAGAGGTAACTGTTCTCAGTCTCCCTTTTGCTTACCACTGCCCTATTGCCAGGGGCTACTGACTCCTTACATCTGCCTGCTGACCTGCTCCTGTGAGAAGTCTCCAGCCCATTCCAGTGAAAATGAACTGGTTAACTCTCACTCAGCTTAAATACAGCATCATTCCCGACCCAGCCCAGGTGAGTGAAATAGGTACAGAGCAAACAAACAACTTGTCCGACAGAGGGTGAACACAGAGAGCATGCTTCCCCTATCCCTTATTGAGTCAATATCTCAGATTTCTTATACTATGAAAGAGATTCACACAGGAGGATGAAGGACACCATCTTCATAAAATAACAAGGTTCAGTGATTTGCAGACCTGAGTTTTCAGCTGATAGTGTGGTGCGTTACATTCCCTGATGAATTCCACACAAACAGACTGTATTAGTCTGCTTCATGTTTTTCAGCCTATATTCCTTTCCTGTATGAATGAAACAAGCATTTTCTCACCATTATCCAAAACTCAGCGATCCAAACACATCTGAACATTCCAAATATGAGAGAACGACATTGGTGAAGCCAAGATATGGAAAAATATTGATACCCACAGAAGAAAGGTTATCTGAGAATATTTCTAAGCTGTACATGTAGAATAACACTAACATATCTGAACTAGGTCTAGAACTGAAAGCAAACAGTTTGTTGCTGTATCTGAGCTAATATTTGGGTGCTGTATTGTGCTAATATAGCCTCACTGCTTGGAGGGCTGAGCAACGGTGTCAATACAGCATTAGTCCAGCTTAAACAGAGCTTGAACCGTTCTTTATTTCTTGGTATAGACATATCCTTAGCAGCATTATTGAAACAGGAAACAGGACATTTCACAGAATAAATATACAGTGTAACAGGCACAGCCCTGCACAATTGTTATATACAATCTTTTTCACCATATTATAAAAGTGTATGAAGGCAAGCCATAAAGCAGCATTTAGAGGATGCAACATGGCACTTATGACAATACTTCACACATTTCCATCTCTAAAAATGCTCTGTAATCCACCACCAATTTAGTTCCAGAACACCCAAAAGACATAATTATGTATTACCTCCAAACATAAAACCACTGGCAAGTGAGTAATTAAAAGATAGACATTCCTTCCCACCTGCAAATAGACTGCTCTTTGGTTATAGCAATAGCGGATTCTTTCACTTTCTGCACCACTTACCTGACATACCAGAAAAGTTAGATTTATTCATTTTTCTCAAACCTTGCATGAAACTCCATTCCCATTGATCCTACTCTCTGCTCTCTTCCTTGGCATTGTGGTCTGACTAAATTTATCTTAAT
Source organism: Pelecanus crispus (assembly GCF_030463565.1). NCBI lineage: Eukaryota > Metazoa > Chordata > Aves > Pelecaniformes > Pelecanidae > Pelecanus > Pelecanus crispus. Next base: position 24,775,626 of record NC_134643.1, read on the forward strand.
CTTTGGTGTCATAAAGGCAGTTGCAGTCCTGATTGCAGGTCCAGGTTCACCCCCCTCATTTAAGTAGGAAATATGGGTGTTACTGGCTCCTGTTACCGGAACAGAACCTCAGTTCCATACATTTCCAGCTTAGGCACTGCAATTGTATGTCTGAAATTATATTTGATGAATTTCAGCCTTAAAATGAAGTTTGTCTAAAGTCTAAAAGAAAGATTCTGTTGGAGCTAAAGGAAAGACCCCATCTAAAGTGATCTGAAACTCAGAACTTACATTCCAAGGAAAAATTTTGTTTCTTAAAACATATTTCTGTTGTGTACTGGAACAACACAAAAAGATTTTCTTTTCTAATTTAATTACATGTAAAAAAATATCTAATTTCTTCAATCAGAGTTCCTATGTTCATATTTTTTTCTCTTTCTTCACCTGCTCACTACAAGCAGCTAATGTCTATATTATGTTTTACATTATTTGTTGCATTATTAAATTGAGATAATAAACTCCCTGGGATAGAGGCATTGTCATTTTATGTTTCAGGAAGCAGATGGTGGACCTGTCAGATTGTCTCTTCTTCTGAATCACTGATGATGTCTATTTACAGTGGGGACCATTTCAAGACAGAATGTGCTCCTTACAGGAGGTACCTTTACTGTGAATGTGTGGCATTTTCAATTTCTATACTGTGAAAAACAACCAAACAGACAAAGGCATAGCAAAAAGTGATTTTTTTTTTTTTTTTGGTGCCCACTGCAAGAGCAATAATATATAATCCAAATTAAAATTGTGCAAATAAGAGTTTTCAGTTTATTTAAAGCCTGTTTTCTTGCTACTGATCACACTGACATGATATGCAGTCTATACATCATCTTTGTATGTTTAGTCCCATTTAATAAGTGAAGCAACCTTGTTGATTATTTTAGTTGTAAATTGTTTCAGAAGAAATCTCCCAGTGTCATCTACAAGTCATGGGAACTAGTCAAATGAATGCAATATGATCTAAAACTTTCAAAGTAATTATCGACATTTTGATCTTACTCCATTACACTGTAACATATTACCATATTAAATCTAAATTAGATGTCAATATAACTCCAAATTTAATCATCATGAGGGCTTCATCTGATTTCATTGATAACTTCTTGTTGTATGAGTAGTAATAGCATTATACTGCTGTTTCTGTTTAACATAAACAAATTAAATTCAGCTTTCAGAAAATATTCTTATCATTCTGATTATAGGGAAAAGCCATAAAAATTGTAATCTAATCATGTTGACTTCCAAAATAAAAGCAGCTATTGTTTGAAATTAAAATATTAAAAAATATGCTTATGATGCCTTGCATATGTATAATGTGATGTAATCGTATTTTGAATACAATGTTGCTGTTATACATGCTTTCCTTGATTATTGGCTGAGACAAAATTTTCCACATTAATATATATTTGACTTATGCAAATATTTTTATTTGCTTATGTAAATATTTGTTGAGTTTTTTTTAATTGCAACACAATTTGGTTTTATGATCAGCTTTCAAATCAACTGCCAATAGGAAGGAATCAAAAATATATCATAACCCATTTAAACATTTAACAAATGTGTAAAGAGGGAATGTTTCAAAATACATATTTTTAAATTCTCAGTATTCCCATCCATTTTCCATTCTGTATGTCTGACAGGTTCTTGCATGCTATTTACTACTTCCTGTGTTTATTATAGTTCATCCAATTGTTAGAAACAGTTATTTTTTGTAACTGTTCAAAAGATAAGAAAATGGGAATTATTCTGCCTGATCTTTCAAAACTTTCACCAGTTTCAAGATGACTGTTTGCATGAATAAGCTTTCACCATAAGGGTTCAGTCTGTCCTTTTATTAAAACAAACAAACAAACAAACAACAACAAAAACAAACAAACAAACAAAAACCAAAAAACAAGCCCCAGGCTGTAGGAACAGGATAGTTAAAGAGTTAAAGGAAGGAAAAATACTTCCCTCTATATCTCAGTTTTGAAAACGTAATAGGATACATTATCTTTAAAAAGACAAGTAACAAGTTAGTGGTGATGGTGGGGAAACTTCGAAGAAACATATGTTTATGTGAATTTAAATTCAATTCCTCAGTAGTCAGTTCTATAAATAAGGAGACCCTGAGTAATTTTGTTTGCTAAGATTTCAATTTAGCATACTAATCTGCTTTAATATGCAAGACACCGAAGCCCAGTGAGGCAATTCTATAGTAATGAAAGAAATCTCCTGCTTGTGAAAGTTTCCTTTAGGGCTGGAGGAGCTGGAGGAAGAAAGCACCTAAGACAGTTTTTTGGAGGGGAGTCATCCACATGGTACAAACAGCATTTTGGTGGCAGAAGCTTTAAGCACACCTCAATGGTTACGTGAAGGTATCACCCCAGAAGTAAAGCAAAATAAAACACAAAACGCCCAAGGTAATTTCTAAGCATTAAGTCCTATTAATTAAAATCATTCAGCTGTGGATAAGACCTATCATTCTACCAGAACTCACTGTTATCTTGTAGTAGGCGATGACTGTTGCAAGTCAGGGGAATGCATCTGTCTGGTGAATTGCAGTGAATGCAGAGCCTCTAATTTAAAAAACAAAAAGCAACCTTCAGATATAACTGGATTGTATGGATAAGAAAGTTGTTTGCACAGTGAGAAAGGGATATTGGACAAATAGAGTAGATAATGCAAAATACAGGATTGTTGCTGTTTTCTGAGGTCTCTTTAAAGAGGAAACCTTCATGCTTTGATCTAATCTTGAAGCCCTTGCTCCTACTGGATAAAAATAATAGTCTTCCACAGGATCATAAACCCAGTAGTTGTGTTTCTACATCTGCCTAGCATAACACTGTTATGTCTCCAGGTCAGTTATCTGCCTTCTAGAAAGTATCAAAGCAGTAATTCTGTGTTGCAATATATTAAAAACCAGTTCTGCCTTCATTCTGCAAACACCTAGATATATGACAACCATGTATGATCAGATTTCTTACTTGATTTGCCCAGACATCACTAGTAGGATATAACATCAAAAGTAAATATCATAGAATCATTGAATCATAGAATGCTTTGGGTTGGAAGGGACCTTTAGAGGTCATCCAGCCCAACCCCCCTGCAGTGAGCAGGGACAGCTTTAACCAGATCAGGTTGCTCAGAGCCCCGTCCAACCTCACCTTGAATGCTTCTAGGGATGGGGCCTCCACCACCTCTCTGGGCAACATGTGCCAGGGCTTGACCACCCTCAGTGTAAAAAATTTCTTCCTTATATCTAGTCTAAATCTATTCTTCTTTAGTTTAAATCCATTATTCCTTGTCCTGTCACAACAGACCTTGCTAAAAAGATTGCCCCCATGCTTCCTATAGGCCCCCTTTAAGTACTGGAAGGTGGAAGGTCGCAATAAGGTCTCCTCGCAGCCTTCTCTTCTCCAAGCTGAACAACCCCAACTCTCTCAGCCTGGCTTCACAGGAGAGGTGCTCCAGCCCTCGGATCATTTTGGTGGCTCTCCTCTGGACCCGCTCCAGCAGGTCCATGTCCTTCTTGTGCTGAGGGCCCCAGAGCTGGACGCAGTGCTCCAGGTGAGGTCTCACCAGAGCAGAGCAGAGGGGCAGAATCCCCTCCCTCGACCTGCTGGCCACGCTGCTTTGGATGCAGCCCAGGATACGGTTGGCTTTCTGGGCTGCAAGCGCACGTTGTTGGCTCATGTCCAGCTTTTCATCCACCAGTGCCCCCAAGTCCTTCTCTGCAGGGCTGCTCTCAATCTCTTCATCCCCCAGCCTGTATTGATATTGGGGGTTTCCCTGACCCAGGTGCAGGGCCTTGCACTTGGCCTTGTTGAACCTCATGAGGTTCACAAAGGCCCACAATCAGCTATGTAGATATGCCATATAATTTAGGATGCAATTCACCTCAGTCTGAACCAGATTTCTAAAACAAGAATTCCTATTTCTCTCCACTGGTAATGGAGGATGGTAAAGGAAGCCTGGGAGGTATCCATAAATCTGCAGTTATTTTTGAGAGAACCTAGGCCATCTCAGTTGGCCCAAAGCGTTTTTGAGACTCCTGTCATCATATGATAGAGGAGGACTGCAGTGCCGAGCAGTTCCTCTTCAAGATGGGCATAAATGAACCCATTTTGCACGAACATATGTCATCCCTTTCTGATCTTTTGGTTTCCACAGCAGTCTGCAACTGCAATTCCACGAATTAATTAGGAAAAAAAAAATCCAGACAATAAAACAAACAAAATCAAAAGCCCCTCACATAAAAAGTCTTCCCCTTTTTATGAGAGCTTGTGCCCTAATTATTTTACTTGGTCTCCTCACTGCCTGTATAGGGAGTTAGAGCATATATATGTTCTAAGTGGTTTTAAACAGTGACCAGAACTGCACACCATTACATTAGCTGTAGGTGCTTCAGGAATTTATGCAAAAAAATAAAACAACCTGTTTTGTCTCGATTTCTTTTCTACTAATTTGAAATCTCTCTGCCATTTTTGACTGCTAATGTTCAGAGAACAGATGTTTTCAGAGAAGCATTCACAGTGGCTCAAAGACCTTGTTCCCAAGAGGTAATAGTTAATTTAGAGCCTGCTGATGTGTAAACGTAGTTAAGGTTGGTTTTCCCCCTGCACTTTATTTTACATTGCTGACAGTGTTACATACATCATTTTATTGCTAGCAATTCTGTATTGGAAGTTTTAGATCTGACTGTCCTGAACATTTTGTATCATCTACAGACTCTTTACAGTTCACTGCCATTTTCAAACTGATTAAGGAGAATATGAAGAAAATGAATAAAAGCATTCCCTCTTCCTACAGCTGTTAAATAGCAACTGGTTCACTGCCAATAATCACTTTGAAAAAAACAATCATTCTACCTCTTCATTCTTGTTTTTAGAAGTTCCAGCAAGCCTTGCCGCACAGACACTTTTTATGGACTGTTTTTCCCTCCTCTCCCAAAGAGAAAGTTATTTCTCTTGTGGTCAAAGAGTGTGTGTTCGAACAAGAAGTAATTCACCATGTAGCATAGATATAGCCTTATTTCAATTCCTTATTTCCATATCTCTAGATTTCTTAGAGGGATTTAACTGTTCTTGGACTCTTGTAAGGAGTTATCTACAGCCCAGTGAGTAATATAACGTTACTCCCTGTACATGTTTTTTATCTGCTTCTTTTTCTTAGCATGCACCGTTCCATTAAACATATTCTAGAGGTTTCAAATCAATGCTGCTTTAGTATTGGTTTGACTTGTTTTTGCATGAGTTTATATATACAAGTGGAGAGGATACATCATAGGTAAATTTCATATTAAAGGTCTTTCAATTTTATTTAGAAATTATAATATTAATATTCATGGAAAGAGACATCTTGGTGCCTATTAATGTATACTTCTTCCTATTGGTATTAGTGAGGTAGCTAAATCCAAAATTAAGTGCATGCTTTTTCCCCAAAAGGGACAAAACACATAAAAGCTCCATATAATACATGTTTTAAAGTGCCAGTTGCAATATATTTTGAGTTAATATTAGAAACAATGAAGCACATAAGCACTCACTAAACATAAAAGTTTAAAAGACAGCAGAAAAAAGTAATTTTAAAAGATAAATGTGTGGCCTCTGAGATTAGATACAGAAAGTCTGCAAAATTCAAATGAATTAAATCAACCTTGGGATAGATACTGTTGCTACCTAGACTCAGCTATAAAAATTGTTGTGTGTTCAGAGAATGGTCTTAGAAAAAGCCAATCACATTCCATGTTGTCAGAGGTACAGTTTGAGTAATCAAAAGAGAAAATGGAAAGTTCTTTTGTTCACAGCTTTGGTGAGAATCCAATAGCAAAGTGTCCTCTCCTGCTAACGAGTTTGTAATACAATGTTTTCTGGGAGTCAGTAAAATCCTACTAAGAAAGGGAGCTTTTTCATTATCAGATATCTTTAGCTTCCCAGAAGATCAAGGATTTTAGAAGATTTTCATTCAGAGGCTTAAGAGATTCTGAAATGTCTTTGAAATCTAAATTAAGAGATGATATGAGTCATCATGGGATGTTTTGCTTGTTTTAACTCATGGGAATCATCAAATTGCTAATAATGAGGCATGCAGAAGGAAAAAATCTTGGGGAAAAAAAAAAGTTCATTCTGTATTTGAAGAAGCTGTTATGTACTCACACCATGTGAAAATAATGATACACATTCTATAACTAAGGATATTGGACAGCATTTACTAAGGTAAAATATTTTAAAATCAGTAGGCCCAGAGAACTTGTACCTAAGTCTGCAAAATATGTATTTTTAAAAGCTCAGGTGTTTTTTTAGAGGTTGATATGTACATAATTTAATGGCCTTTCTGTCCAAAGAGCCATTTTAGACCATTCTGGAACACTTCAGAGCTTAAGGCCTTCCCTCACAGACACCTTGCTTTATCATCTCAAAATATCCTGACATGTTCCTTCAGGCAGCCAGTGATGCAAAGAGTACCTCTCACTTTCTGAGGTTGGTTCTTGAAATCCTAAATATTATTCTCCTTCCTAGACAAATCAAATGTATTCTAATTAATTTACTTCTGTTTCACCCCAAATATGAGTCAATCACTGTTCAGTCTCTGTTTCTCTATCAAGTAAGGAAAAATACAAGAAACAATTTCGTTGCTGGAGTTTAATATTACATTTTTCCTTCCTATTGTCTTAAAACAGTCTTGCCGTAGGATACTGACTCATGGGATTTTCTCACATTCACCCACAGGAGCTAATCCTCCCCTAAGCTGCTTCTACATCTTACACCTACTACCTGTCAGATGTCTCCCTTCCTAAGCCTCCCATCTTCTCTTTCACTCTCCTCCCCAGCTTCCCTGCTTCCTCCAGCTGCTTCTTTTGATGTGATATCTTTGGTGATCCTATCATCTTCATGACCTCCCATAACACATATTTTTTTTAATTCCCTTTTGAAAGATGATAATTCTTACAAGCCCCACTCCAGAGTCTGCATTTTTTGAGAGGTCTATGTTTATGTGCCTGTACATTCAGATATTCTGAAACTAAAGAACAAATATGAAACTGGAGTTGTGATGTAAAATAAAATTTATTTCTCTGTATTTGAATTACAAACATAAAGACCATTTAGACAATTTAGGCCACTGCTCATGATCAGAATATAGCACTTTTAAAGTGTTACCTAAAGAGATGACCATCCCTACTGAGTATTTATTTTAACCTTCTCTATTACCTGCAAATGCACCTTCTGACATGGTGATAACAGTTGATACTGATGCTGGTGCCAATCCCTGTTCCTTGCCTCCAAAATCAGTGCTCATGGAAAGATGTAAATTTTTGCCAGACAGTACTGATTAATACTGTACTATTGTCTATACGGTGTCCATAATCAACAGCCCGAGTATACTTGAACTGGAAAATAGGTTGCTTTCTGTTCTTTTGCCTTCTCTGAATGCTTTTAATGGATTAAAAATTCTCTTCAAATAAAAGAAAAATGCTTCAGAGATGATTTAATCTGTTTCCTCAGATAATAGCTGACATGAAATTGCTGTGCCAGATGGTACCACTAGTGTAAATTTACAAGTAGTCAAGAAATATCCCAAGGAATTCAAGACAGCACATTATTAGAATATAAACTGCACAAATGAATTATACATACTATTCCTGGGTCTCCAAAAACCTTCTGTTCTTATTGCTGTCCCATTTAAAAATTGATAGTCAAATAAGTAAATGATCTTTACTTCAAAATTATTATTGTTATTGCTACTGTAATGCAAAGCACATGGGAATTTTAACCACTGAGAAATGAAGTATTTGCAAGTGCATTCATGTAGAAATGAGCTGGACTTTCTGGGCACATGCAATATGAGATATTCTTAAATTATTTGCGTATGTCAAACTGTAGCAATAAGCTATTTAGTTAGGAAAAAAAACCAGACTCTGTTTCAAAAGGTGGATCAAACATTTAGAAATGGGTTCAGTTTAGTGGTCCATCAAGAAAAAGACAACTCTTCAATACACCCTTAACAGGATGATCATTAGAACATCTATTCCTCTGCAAATTTTTCTTCAGAGATGATAAAGAGGAAGTTTCATGAAACCAGAAAGAATAAAAAACAAAGGATCCTGGGAAAGCCATGCCTACCTCTGTTTCACTCCTAAAGGAGAATTCAAAGGGGAACTGAATCTTAAATTAGATGAAGCATAGCTGGTACTTGATTTGAGTTACTTGGTTTGAGGTCAATTGATTCAACTGTCATTGAGTACAACTGAGTATGAGATATTTTATAGAGAGGTTAGGGAATGGGTTAGGTATTATATATTGTTCGTTTCTTCTGTCTATATTCTACACATATATTCTCATGTGTCTAGATCTGACTTTTTCCCTTGGCAGATCTGACAGAAAAGAATCTGCTTTTACAAACAACATCAGTAAGACTAACTCTACTCAGCTGCCTCCAGAGTTTTCTTAGAATTGCATAGCAACATATTTCCGAGTGTCACAAAATAATTCTGCATTCTAAGCCCTGGAGTGAGCACATTAAATCAATAATTGCTTAAACATATGCTTAATTAGGCTAAAAAGTGTATGCATTTTGAAACTGCTGCATGAATTCTTTAAAAAATAATTTAGTGGTTTTTAGAGCATTACCTCCCTCCTGTCTCTCCCTTATACTGTTTTGTGAAGCACAAAAAATGTTCATCTTAAAATTAACCTATGCATCTGAGTCTAAACATATTCATTATTTGGATCGCAGCATATTTTTCTCTGTGGTGAGAATAGTTATTTTGTTCTGTGCTTGTAGAGCACCTGATATAACAGTAGCCTTCTGGCCTTCAAATCCATCGCAGTAAGTTGTGAGAGATGAAGAGAGTGTATAGGGATTATCTGCTCACCACTCTTCCAATACAAGAAGAAAGGGCCCTCTAATAAAGCCACCAGATTCTGAACACCAAAAGAAAGTGGATCCTCACACAAAGATTTTCATGGAATGGTTCTGATCTGACTTGAAAATTTTTCAGGTGTTTCCAGACACGAAGGAAAAAAAAAAAAAAAGAATTCAGTTATTCATATCTACCAACATATACCAGAATTTATCTAAAAGAAATCACCATAGAAGCACTATTCCAAAACCATGATCTGAATTACATAGGTTGATAATTGTTTTTTTTCTTTTGTCCCGGGGCCTGAAAAACATAGAAACTAATCTGAGTTTCTATCTAACTCTGAATTATGTTGTAGTGTAAGGGATATTTCAGCTTCCTATGATGTGCTTCATGACACCACCTCAGATTTTCTCTCTCATTTTGGGGAGTTCTAAGAGTAAGAATTAGATTTTTTATTTTATTCTGTCTCCTATTGTTTGAAGGTTGCTGCTGTAATTTACTTGCACTTGACCAGTGGCCTAAAGCTTATGGCTATCACAGCTTTATTGGCTAGGGTGTCAGTGTTAGCAATCAGGAATGTGCTAGGGGATACTGAGTGGAACTGTCTGCATGCTACTTATCAGCTTGAATCAATGTTCAGGTTGTTGTTGAGCAAGACTGCTGTATGCAACTGTTCATACATGGGTTTTAGCAAAATTAAGTTTCTAACCTGTGACCATTGTACCATGCTGAATCAAACATCTTTGTGAAATGACTAAAGCAACTGATGATCTTGCTTTTGCTCTCAGTCTGGCTTGTAGTCTGCCCTAGATGCTAGATATGCTGCACCATCTCAGTGTCTTTGCAGAAACCATTTCTTTTTCCCAGATCATTCCTCAAGTAATTGTATCACATCTAGTAACAAAATACACTTATATTGATAAAGCAAACTGTTGGTTCTTCCATTGCTCTGAAATCCATTATTAATTATCTTTCCATTAGAGACAATTTAATAAAAGACAATCATCTTGTATCTGGAAATTATACTCTGAGAGCAGTGAGGAATATTCTGATTATATGTATTATATATTTATGTCTTCATGCTTATATGTGACCTTTGAAATATGTGTGTTGAAAAGAATGAAGTTGTATACTAAACTGGTCTCAGATTGAGAACCTAGAAATAAGGACTCCCATTACTGATCTTCATATGCTTCTGTTTGGTCCACTTTGAAGTTGGCCCTGATTTGAACAGGGATTTGGGCCTGATGGCCTCCAGAGGTCTTTTCCAACTCAAATTATTCTGTGATTCTGTGTTGTCTTTATAGAGCTTCTGGACAAGAGTACCATGGAATAGCCATTGTAAATAAAATGTCATAGAAGACATAAGTTACCTTCCACTGTCCATGGTAGAGAGGTGGAAATGGAAACACATATCTCCAGCAAAAAACTCTTGCCGCCAATAGCTATCAACCCTGCCAACAGCCCAAATGTTGTCATTTTTCAGGACATTACATAGTGACGGGTTTTTTTCACTTTTGAAAGACTTCTCATCAGATGTAAAGTGATCCTGGTTGGATGGTCTTGTGAATAGGTTTACTCACTTGATTCTTCATGTTAAACTGTTTTCTAACATCTGAGGAAGAGGTCTAGCCCTGTATTTTGTGCCTCAGAGGAATCAAATGTTAACAGCTCTCAAGAAAGGATATAGTGTCTTTGAAGAAGATATCACAATAATTTTTAATCATAAAAGACATTCTACTCTCCACTGACTAGAAGTGGAATACAAGGAATTTTACAGGGTATGATGCATCTCCAACCAGGAAATCCAATTAATGCAGCAGCACCCTAATTAGAACTGGACAAAATGTTTTTCACCTGAAAATGCCAGTTCATCAAGTATGAAGTACTTTTAGAAACCTATCAGTTTTTGAAGAAAGTTTATTTGAGAAGATTCTCTACAGCATTTTTGGTGAAATGCAGTTTTGTTTTTTTTTTTTTAACCTGGGTATTAGGGCATTCTCTTAGCAGCAAGTAAACCCAAGACTACCATTTTCTCTTGCAGAACAGAAAAAACAGTGATTCCCATTGGAATGTGGGTTCTCACATTTCAGTTATGTGAAATTAGAACTAACTGGAAATCCCTTTTTCTGAAACCCTAACATTAAAAAACTTTTTTTTAAACATTATCTCCTTTTTCTCATACTCTCCTTCTTACATAAACTTAAAATTTTCTTTAAATCTTCTAGTAAAACCTAGGTATCAGTTTGAACATGACTTCAGTTATGAGTACAGGATGAATTAAAATGAAAACCTTTTCTGTTAACCCAGGAAAACAAGCTGAATGCAGTAATTCATTTTACCTAATCCCCACTCATAAAGACTACATATAAAACTCTCAGATGTGACTGTCACACAATCAATTTACCCGTTCATTCAAAAATATTAAGTCCAAAAGTTAATCCATTTTTTCCTTTGGTAAGAAGCAAAGCCTAAATTTGATCTTTCCCAAACCCAGCTGCTTCTGGTCCTGAGAGATATCAGGCTTGGCTTGCATGTACACACAAACACCACACACGCTGCAGAAGCAATGGCAATATGCTCGCACTACAATTAGAATTTTTCGTAATATCATTATAACATTTGAGTAAAACATTGGAACATTTATTGGTCAGATATTTTGATTTAACCAAAATGAGGGAAAGATGGAAACCACATTAACAGTTTTTAAGTTTCTAACAATATGTTCTCCCTTAACTTCAGCTAGCAGGGGCGGGGCAGGGGAGAGTGTCTATTATCTGAAGCATTAATTACCATACTGCTGATTAATCATGGTATCTGCTTTGCTGTAAGCCTTTCTGTATACAGTAAGCTAGAAACATATCTTGATGACAAACCTGAAGGAAATCTCTTCCTCTTCCCTGTTTGATGAAAAGACCTTTTCATTGCCCTTCATGTCTTTGAAGTTTACCATGCATATCCTGCAGCCAATGGGAAGCTTTGCCATTTATTTCAGATGGCATCAGACCAGATCTTTTTCTGAGAAATGGCAAATCTCAGGGTGTTGGAAATAGATACATTAGTTACCTTCTAGAGGTTGTTCTTTCTAATTTGTACTCAGCTGAGAAATAATTTCATATTTTATATTTATTTTCCTTTGAGCCAATCCTGAAATCCTTTTCAGATAAGGACTGAGTCTGAACAAATAACTGATTATAATTTGGACCTCAGTTCTTGGAGCAGGAATATTTTCATAAATTTAGTCAAATTTTTCACAGGAATGTCCATCTGTGGACTGCAGCCACTTGGCAGAATATGTCCCTGGGCTCTTCAAAACTTTATGCAATTCAACAGACTGGTCTTCACATAGATTTATTGTCATTTATAACACTGTGAAAAGAAATTATGCTGTTTCCAAGCTTTTCACTGATCATCAGAAAAGCTGGGATTGATTCATTTATATGTTAAATTAGCTCGTGCAGTACTTCTTTAGCTAAAAATTAGAAGAAAGACTAAGTGAATTGCCTCTGTATTCGCTGTATAAAACTACTGATATGCCAAAGGTTTTGAAGACAGTGTTCCTGTCTCCAGTGTTCCATACATGAAACTCTCCAGAAAACTCTCTGGTGTTCCATACACTAAATAACAGAATCCACATGAAGATGTTTTGGTTTTCATTAATTTATTTTTTATCTATTAATACTGTGGATCAAAAAGAACATCACCAAACTAATTAAAATAGAAAGAAACTAATGGGAAGCATTTAATTGTCATTGTGTTTGAATAGCATTGTATGTGTTCTGCAGAAGATCTTTAATAATTTAGAGGATCTGTTACCTGTAAATTTTGGAAAGCTGTCACATTAATATTTCTTTTGTAAAAGAATGGAATGCTTTTCGCCCTGATGGATATGTAAAAATAACCTTTTTTTTTTTTCCAAAGTAAACCACTATTTGACCTCTTTACCTCAAGAATTGAAGGAAATAATATGTTTATACAATATTTCAGAGCGGTACTATAAATGTGTTAGTAGTGACATGCTTGACCATTTTCTGCATCCCTCCCACTGCATACCAATTTCTGTTCATAGTCAGACAGTGTCACAATCCAGTTTCAGCTCTTTCCCTCTCTTATTCTCTCTTATCTCTTCCAGCACTACCTTCTTTTCCAGAAGAGATTTCTTTCTTCTTTTTTTTCTTTCCTTTTTTTACTTTACTTTTTTTTTTTTTTTTCTTCCACTCCCCTTCCTCTTATTTCTTTTTTTGGGAAAAGTGAGGGGAGGTACAAGAAAGAGGGAAGAGAGATTATGGTATTACTAAAGACTAAAATTTATTTATAAATTATTATTTTTCCTATATTTTTCCTATATGTCATGTTATACAAAAACAACAGACTGGGAGATGGGTTTGGGCAGTTTGTCAGCTGTTTATGTTTATGAACTTTGGTACAGTGCAGGGGCATTCAAAATACCTGCAGAACTCTTGATGGAAGACCTGTGAACAGTGTAAAAAGGAGAGAGAATCTGGGATACAGAGTTTTAGGGGAAGCTCTATAGAACTGAAACACCTATAAAGCCACAGGAGACAGGTCTGGACAGGGACTCACCTAATTTCAAAAATCTAAAAATCAGTTATACGATAGTATCCCTTAAGCAATCCGTAGAAGCAAGGGAGAAAAATAGGCAGTTCCAGACAGAAGCTCATCTGTTTAACCACCTATTCTAAGATAAAAAAAAGTTATTTCCTCCTTGTACCTTTTATTACTTTTCTCAATCAATTACAATGCACGCTAGCTAAGGAACAGAAATCTAGTTTTAGGCATCTAAATTATAGTAGGTGAATCCCTCTCTAAGCACCAATCACCCTACACAAGCAGAATGAACTTATCTAAACCCTTTGCTAAAGATATTTTTCCAGAAATTTCACATTTTTTCTCAGAAATTTTCTCAGTGTTTGATTATCCTGGCCTTTAGAAAGATTCTGCTACTTTCTAGTCCACATTTCTTCATCTGAAGTCCTCTGTTAGAGTACTCCTGCCTCACTCTACTTTTAATCAGTTCCTTCTGGTACCTATGAGCTTTTATTAGTCACTAGAGTGAACCATAGGTAAGACAAGCACTCACTGTATTATGTGCACAGTATTGTGCACACATATCAAACATAGGTCAAACGTGAAGTTGCCTTGACAGGTAATGCTGTAACATTCTTCCAGAATGAATTAATAACTATATTTTTAAAAAACTTGTTTTCAAACAATGGTGTATCCTGATCTGTGAGCACCATCTAGACCATATTTCTACAAATTATTCATGAGTGCCATGTGAGATCATGTTAAAAACCTTACAGAAGTCAAGAAAAAATGGTATCTACTGCTCATCACTATTCATACAGCTGTGACCTGCCATCAAAATAAATTCAGACTACCTTGACAGGAATTGCTCTTGATAAACCTATGGTGACCACCACACATCTTGTTATCTTGTATGTGTGTTCAGATTCCTTCTTTAATTACTTACTCCATTCTTTTGTTGTTGTTTTCATCGTTCTTAAAACTGAAGTAGGCAGTCAAAGTTATAATTGCCTGACCTTGTCTTTCTTTACATCTGCCTTCTTGACCAACAGGGTGAACACAATATTTTTCTTACTGCAACTTAAATGAGAGCTAAATAATACTGACTGTATTTATATGGTTACAAGACTGGAAAAAAACTATTCCACCCTGAAAAAAGACAAAGTATCCAGATTTGTTTCCACCCTGGAGCACAGCCTTATCAAAACTTTAAAAAAAAAAAGTAACAGAAAAGGGAAATCCAGCTCTTAGAATAGTTGATGGCCCTGTGTCTGGAGAATTCACCTGAATTTTTTAGGAAGGTTTCATGTAACTCAGATGTTTGCCCTAATCAACAAGTTATGGGGTATATGTTTCCTGATTACCTGTTGAATATAGGGGAGGAGCTCTAAAGGCAAGATTACTTCAGGCCTGGACATTAGCTGCTACACTTTCCATCTTGGTGAACAAGCTATCAACCCACTGATAGTATTGATTCTGCATATGCTTCTCTCACGTGCTCTCATAAGAATGAATGGTCTGTATGGGAGCATTCCATTTCAATGGAAAATGTCAGCTAGTCGTAATTTCATTCTGAAAATTTATTAACAAGCTTTTCCTAACTTTTTTTAAAGAGTACATATAAATTTAAAAAATCCTTGAAAGAAATTAATACCATTTCCAAATAAAAGCTATGCTAAAATGTGTGGGATTACATTATGATAACTTCAGAATATTAGTTTCCATGTTAAATATACTTTAATCTTTAAAATAATTTTTAAAATTTATATAAAAAACAACATTAATGAAACATATGTTCCTGGACAGTTCTTCTTTTCTTCTCCATTGTGCCAAAGTTTTCTTTCATATAGGAAGCTGAGCCAACTGCTGTGCTTATCTTCCCAAAAGAGGTAAATCAATACAGAGCCCTTCTGCTTCACTGGAATTATATTGATTTGTACCACTGAGGATCTAGATCAGTGAAATTATGTGTTGATTACCAGTAGTCCTCAGAGCTCTCCATATCATGACCTCTTTGCAAACTTGAGTATAGCTGATCTTCTCTGTCATTTAGTAACATAAAAGGTATAGGTTAATCAGTGTATCTTGACATTTATTTACAGCCTGAAGGTTAAACCTAGGTGTTGTAAGTATTTGTAGTTATGAGAAAAGTCAGCCCTTAGATCACTTCAAAGATCTTTTGGTCTTAGTAGAAAGGCCACAAGATACCTTTAACAGAAGTAGTCATTCACCTGATATGTAAAGATTAAGTTGATTAAAATATCTGCCTAGTTATTCTTATTAATTATTTTAAATAGACCAATTGAAACAAAAAAGACTTTTTTATATTTATAAATATTGTCTTGTGAGACTAACTCTGTACTCAAGGAAAAAAAATGTCAATTTTTTTTAAGAAAGTACATAACGTTAAAAAAAATAAATTAAAACTGACTCATTTTCAAAATGTTTTTTCCCTAGCTTTGGGAAACCTATTATCACCAGCACCAAGTACAGGGGGACAATCACCTCCCTGCTCCTGCTGGCCACACTATCCTGATAGAGACGAGGATACTGTTGGTCTTCTTGGCAACCTGGGCACGCTGCTGGCTTATGTTCAACCGGCTGTCTACCAACACCCCCAGGTCCTTTGCCACCAGGCAGCTTTCCAGCCACTCTTCCCCAAGCCTGTAGCGCTGCATGGGGTTGTTGTGACCCAAGTGCAGGACCCGGCACTTGGCCTTGTTAAACTTCATACAGTTGGCCTCGGCCCATCAGACCAGCCTGTCCAGGTCCCTCTGCAGGGCCATCCTACCCTCGAGCAGATCGACACTCCCACCCAACTTGGTGTCATCTGCAAACTTACTGAGGGTGCACTCAATCCCCTCATCCAGGTCATCGATAAAGATATTAAACAAGGCTGGCCCCAAAACAGAGCCCTGGGGAACACCGCTCGTGACCGGCTGCCAACTGGACTTAACTCTATTTACCACAACTCTCTGGGCTCAGCCACCCAACCAGTTTTTTACCCAGCAAGGACTACGCCCATCCAAGCCATGAGCTGCCAGCTTCCCAAGGAGAATATTGTGGGAGATGGTGTCAAAGGCTTTGCTAAAGTCCAGGTAAATGACATCCACAGCCTTTCCATCATCCACCAGGCGGGTCACCAGGTCATAAAAGGAGATCAGGTTGGTCAAGCAGGATCTGCCTTTCATGAACCCATGCTGGCTGGGCCTGATCCCCTGGTTGACTTGCACTTGCCTGTTGAGTTCACTCAAGAGGAACCTCTCCATAATCTTCCCTGGCACCGAGGTCAGGCTGACAGGCCTGTAGTTCCCCGGGTCCTCCTTCTGGCCCTTCTTGTAGATGGGCGTCACATTGGCAAGCCTCCAGTCATCAGGGACCTCCCCTGTTAACCAGGACTGCTGATAGATGATGGAAAGTGGCTTGGTGAGCTCCTCCACCAGCTCCCTCAGTACTCTCGGGTGGATCCCATCTGGCCCCATAGACTTGTGAGCATCCAGGTGGCATAGCAGGTCATTAACTGCTTCCTCCTGGACTATGAGGGCTCCATTCTGCTCCCCATCCCTATCCTCTAGCTCAGGGGCCTGAGTACCCTGGGGATGACTGGTCTGGCTGTTAAACACAGAGGCAAAGAAGGCATTAAGTACCTCAGCCTTTTCCTTGTCCTCGGTGACAATGTTCCCCCCCGCATCCAGCAAAGGATGGAGATCCTCCTTGGCTCTCCTTTTATTACTAATGTACTCGTAAAAGCATTTTTTATTATCTTTTACAGCATTGGTCAGACTGAGTTCTAGCTGGGCTTTTGCTTTTCTAATTTCCTCCCTGCAGGACCTAACAAGATCCCTGTACTCCTCTTGAGTTGCCTGCCCGTTCTTCCAAAGGTGGTAGACTCTCCTTTTTTCCCTGAGTCCCCGCAAAAGCTCCCTATTCAGCCAGCCCGGTCATTTTTCCCACCGGTTTGTCTTACGGCACACGGGGACAGCCCGCTCCTCTGCCCTTAAGACTTCCTTCTTGAAGAAGGCTCAGCCTTCCTGGACCCTGTTGCCTTTCAGGACTGCCTCCCAAGGGACTTTCCCAACCAGCATCCTGAACAGGCAAATAAGTGTAAACTTTTCCATCTTAAGTTCTTTTTACTGGTCAGTTCCCAAGCTTAGGGTCTACTACAGCAATTCACACGTTTCTGTAAAAGTGTAAATTGGGAAAAAAAGCTGAACTGTTCAAGCAGCAGGAAATTGCATGGGAAATATGATGTCTCACAGGTGAGAGATAATACAATTTTTTCCCTTTCTACACTTTGATACAATTGAAATTGATATTGCAGACTGCAACTTCCCTTACAAAATGCAAGTGCTTATGTCACTATTTTAGTATCAAATATTATATTTCATTGTCTTGGTGATATAGTAGTGATCACCACTGAAACTAGAACAGTCAAAAAAGTCATAACTTGTTCAGAAAAACAATTTCCAACTTGATTTGGCTTCTGACCTTAATGTGAAAATAAAGCCTTTGTGTCTTTGGAGTAATGTTCAATACAAGTGTGCTGGGTTGACCTCAGCTGGCCACCAGATGCCCACCAAAGCCACTCTCTCACTCCTCCTCCTTAACAGGACAAGGGGAGAAAATATGATGGAAAAGCTCATGAGTTGAGATTTATTTTTATTTCTCTATTCCTTTCTCCATGGATAACCATGTAGTTATGTTCTCTTTTTGTCACCGAGTCCCATGCTTTAGATCCTACTAATATTTCAGAAAACAACTTATCCTAAATAAAACTTGTTTGTAAATTGCAAAAGACATGGCTCATGATTTTGTTTCTTCTTTTTTGTCATAACCCTCAGACATTCAGCAGATCAGAACACATCCTCCTCCTCTACCATGCAAAAAAGTGGTCTTTGGTTTTTTTCCTGCTTCATTCTCCTTGAACAAACAGCAGCCTTCTATAGCAATGATCTGGTCACATGAACGAATCAACCACAGCTCAGTTACAAAATGTAGTAAATAATTGTAATCATGTGTAAAACTTGTTCCTGCTTGTTTCATGACCTTTTTTCTTTAGAATGCATACATCTGAAATATTAAGTTGATTTGATTCACTGCTTTCTCTACTGAGTTTGGTTTATGAGCTGCTTATTATTACCCATCCACATCCTTCAGGCCATTTAAAAATTGCCATGATTTGTACATCTCAGTGGGCTACATGATGGCAGCTGCCTATCCTAGTGTAAGGTTGTCCTGAAGATTCTCACTTAGAGTGTCAGTGACCAGGACCATTCCTTCCTTGCTCCTGTTCCTGGGCTCCAACTCTGCACAACAACCTTTTTTCTTTTTTCCCCAAAACCGTTCTGGAGACAAGCATTCTTTTTTTTCTGTATGTGTTTCTACTTTCATCTTTGAAATAGTATTTTATTTAGTTTGTGTGGATGAAGTGTTTTCTCTTCTAAGTAACTGATACTGTCTCTGAAATTTGAATGAGAACATTAACATCTACTTATCATGGTTTTAAACACAATAGGTTTGAGATTTAATGTTCTGTAATCCAGTCTGAAAAAACAGATTCTTGACTTGTGTTTCATCACAGAATTCAGTTAAAATGTAAGAATTCTCAACAGCTTGTCTTTTGGCATTTCCATGTATTTAAAGCATACAAAATAATCTTTTTTTCCCACAGAGCACTTGCCTGCCTTTCAGTGTATCATTCAAGTACAGTCATGACTATAAGTAGAAGTCTTGTTGTGTGACTAGATAGTTATTTTATACTAGTGAAAAAAGAGCAAGTAAGCAAGAGATCTTAAGTAATACATAAAATAAGACAAATTTAAGTGGATGCAAATACCAGAAAACAGCAGTTTTTAAACTTAAAAGAATTCAGAATGAAGAAATAAATGAGATGCTGCCATCCATACTGGATGCTTTCCATACTGGAAATGCTTTCTATATATCAACTAATATATTCACGTGTCTATCAGCTCCTAATTTGTTTTAAGAAATTAATGAGAGGACAAGGAGAATCCTGGACAGCAGACTGTGATCAACAAATCGCGATAATTCAGATGGTATTAGGACAAGGCTGCTTTAAATTACTCATTAGGAACAGGAATTTGCAAAGTAAGCTTTTCCAAAGTGTCAGCAAATAGATGGAAAGCCTTGATAATTTGTGAAATATTAGGCATTCACATAAATTTGATTAGAGGATTCAAGACGCTTGATAATTCCTTTAATATTAAAAACTTTTCAAGTATGAATAGATTTTTTTTTACAGTATGTGTTGATTAAATTATAATAATGTTTTTCATTACACAATTTTTCATTGTCTTCAGCTCCCCAGGAAATTTAAACAGATTAGGAAATTAATACATAATGCAAACCTCTTTAAAGATCATACAGAGAATATGAGGCTGAGTTGAGAAGAGAAGCTGCATCTGTGCTTGCATGTCATTATATAATAGCTCAAAAATGCTCAGTCAAAAACCTGAATTAGAGAACTTAGGAAATAAATGTGAATTAGAATTATTTTTATACTTTCTTCTAAAGGAAACCACCTATATACCTAAAAACATTGTTCTTTTTGGCTGGTGTCTGGTGAGTGAAAGGAAGTTGTTTAAAAAGTTAACTTAACCTTGAACATGAAGTAATAATTTAAAATTAGTCCTTTGATGTTTAAATATGAATTCATTGGAAAGAAAAATAGTTTTGCAGTTCAAAAGGCCAATGACAGGAAATATTTGTCCTGTTGTTCTGAAAATTGACACAATTACTGATAGGTATTGAATAGTAGCAAGCTCTTCAAAAATAGACAAACTTTTCTGAAATAGTCTGTATTATTTCTTAGAGAATTATAACACTTTTTTTCATGTTTTTAACAAATCTATGCAATTGAGTTTCTGGGGGGATCCTGTACAAAGTCTTGTAAGGCATCCATAGGAAAGAATTAGCTTTAAAAAAAATCTATATGTTAGCGTAATTCCCACAGAATTATAACTTATTGCACTGTTATTGCATTTTATATTTTTTTCAAATAAAGTACTTGTTTTATTGCAGTCTTTGTGTGAGTATTGATGTAATGAAACATTTAGTGAAATAGCTGTTCTGGAATACATTTTCTGAATCGCTTGATATCTAAATTTTTCCTTCCTTCTAGAGTTTTTAATCCATCATTCTCTTGCTTCCCTGAACAGATGTAGAAAATAAGGAAGATACTGGTTTTTGTCTTCTTAATATATAATGTCTTTCTTTATTTTAGGTTTCTTTTGCCTCCTTTTGAAGGACAGTTCTGAAAGAGTACTATCAAATCAATAAAGACTGGCCACAAGCAAAGGATATTTGGCTACTGGGCAAAGGTCAAAGAAGTAAATGGACCCTGTTTGTGGGTAGTGATTTCCACAGATCAGAGATATCTTATAAGGGGATGAATCTTAAGCATCTGGGTACACTGATTTTCTACAATGCTTAGAAAAGGTCCTAAATGACTTGTTTAGACTAAATCTAATTTTTAACCATCTGGAGTTAACTGACATAACCCACACTAAATGAGGTATTTAAAGTGATACATAGAAAAGATTAAAAACAATGAGGAGACACCCAAGGTTCTTTTCTGGAACATTCTAGTGTTATTTCAAATTATATTAATGATGGATACCTAAAAAAGGAGGCTGTTTTTTATTTGCAGAACACAAAAAACTGTAGAAAGCTGCGAGTCTAACAGGGAACTGGGTTATAATTAAAATAATATTATAAACCAAATAAATGTTTGGGAAAAAATATTGAGATCAGTAAGAACAAATGGAAATTTCTCCTAATCTTGTAGGAATAATCAACAGAGAGAAGATACAGAATGACAACCAAGTCTATGTTATGCAGAAAAACACCTAAAGGCCATAGATTGTGAAGTGAACAAGAGTCAATAACACCACGCAACCTTGAGAAAAGCAGGCACCATTCCAGGACATATAAATAGAGTACTTTCTGTAAGACATGCAGTCATCCTTCTTTGCTGCTTGAACTGATAAGGCCTCCAGCATCCAGTTTTTGATTGTGGTAGCTCACAGCATTTGGAGTAACTGAAGAAAGTCCACAGAAAGCAGGAATAGTGACAGCGATAGTGATAATTCAGTTTGCTTAAACTGGTGAAGAAAAATCTCATGGATGACCTTAAAATAAACAACAAATTTGCAAGATGTAGTTTTGTAGTCTAAACAGAAAAAAAAGAAATACTTCTCTGTATTAATAAGTAGGAATATAAAAGCGTAACTGACAAGGAAGACTACAGAAGCAATAGAGATTTACGATAAACTTCTCAAAGCAAAGCCTGTGTAGCCCTAGGACATATTGTTTTGGGAAAAAAAGAAATTTCCATCACCACAGATTTTCAAGAACAGATTGGGCAAATGAGATTGGTCCCATTATTCCTGGTTTTGTACATTGTGAGTGGACCACAGGGCCTCCTGATGCCCCTTCCAGGTCTGCACACATTGACTGTTTCCCTGTGCTTTGTAGGTGTCATCAAAAGGTATGGCAGGAAATTTGTTCATTGTGGTGTGACTACATCACACCAAGCCCTGGCTAAAAACCATGGGTCAGATTCATAGCTGGAATAAATTAAAATGCTTTCCCAGGAGCAACCAAAACTGAAGTATTCTCTTATGAAATAGTATCTTGCAGAAACAGGACTGATGTAACGATGTATGTGCTGACAATTGTAGCAGTTTGGGTCTAATGAAAACCCAGTTAAGTCCCTGTTCTACATGTAAATTGTTCCTATAGTGTTTCTTGCCTGAAGTGAAAGAAAAGTTTATCATTAACAAAGAATACTTTTTAAATTATTAAATTTAGAATATCTGTACATAATTATACTTCCTAAGTGAACAAACCTTTTTCCTCCCACCCTTGTTATCAAAAAATAAAAAGCCACAGTACATTTTTACAGCTTTCTTTTCTGCCTGTTTCTATTTGCATTTACACATTATTTTGAATTTAAGATTTAATTGCTACCCAAAAGAGTATGAATTTAGCTATCTACAAATTCAGACGATCAGCAATGAAATACATGTGCTTCATGTTACATTTCAAATTCAAGGAGGTTCAGAGGTAGTTTGTTACTAAGTTGTCATTAACCAGTAAGTTGACTTTATAAGTTAATCATCCAATAGATGCCACATATATAACATTATCTTTGGTTCTTAGGCTACAAGGAATCTTGCACTACAGTAGAAAACATTAGGTGCTGATTTGCTAGTGAGCAAATTCTAAGAAAAACAAAATGAGAGAAAAGGATTTTTTTTTACTTCAGAAGTCTGCAGTGTACAACATGCCTAACTTTAGGTTAACTGCGAAACTCCTTTTATAGCCAAAGAAGAGAGATGGACAGTTTCACAAAGTGACTTAAGGTAGGTGAGATGAATCACTCTTGAAGAATATATTTCTCTCCATTGACTTCAAAGGGAATACAAGGTAACGAGACATTTTGATGTTCAATTTTTAGCTGTGTAAAGTAAGGTGAGATGAATCTTTAGGTTGTGTCTATATCATGAAAATAGCACTATCCTGGAAAATAATTGGATCTACAGTGTGCTTTAATTAAAAGAAAATTTTAAACAATCTGATCTTGGAAAACAGAACTATTTTAGGGTAGGACAGTCCCTCTGTATAAGGCTGCAACAAACTAACACCCAAGAATGCTGCATTATTTCTGCTGTAATTAGGACACACATACATAGAAGAAAAATCATTCTCTCCATCTGTCAAGTCATGCATGTTTTCTTGAGAATTTTGTGTGTACCACTTACAGCCATTTGGATAAAGGTTTTCATTTTCATCTAACCTGAAGAATTTTTTTATTTAATACTTATCCTGCTCACTGATACAATACTGATGCAGTTTCTGTACTGACTCAAATTTGCTGGAGTTTGAAAGCTAGAATCCTTAAAGTCATTTAGTCTAAATCATGTCTGTGAAAGAGAAAAAAAAAAAAATCAAAATGTCTAGTTCTTTTTAAGGAATGGAAATAACAGAGGTATGGAAGGATAGAGAATAAGGCTGAAAATGTGTTTCAGAGAAGGCCTCATCAATTCTTCTGCCTGAGGTCACCAACCTTTTTGGCATGATGCTTTCTACATAGTTTCTTCCATTGTTCTTATTTCAGAGTGCTTTCAAAGACTTAGTGTCGTGGTTCAGCCCCAGTGTCCTGGTTTCGGCTGGGATAGAGTTAATTTTCTTCCTAGCAGCAGGCATAGTGCTGTGTTTTGGATTTAGTAGGAGAAGAATGTTGATAACACGCTGATGTTTTTAGTTGTTGCTGAGTACTGCTTATGCTAGTCAAGGACTTTTTCAGCTTCCCATGCTCTGCCAGGCGCACAAGAAACTGGGAGGGGGCACAGCCAGAATAGTTGATCCAAACTGACCAAAGGGCTATTCCATACCATATGACGTCATGCTCAGTATATAAACTGGGGGGGGTTGGCCGGGGAGCAGCGACCGCTGCTCGGGAACTGTCTGGGTATCGGTTGTCGGGTGGTGAGCAATTGCATTGTGCATCACTTGCTTTGTATATTATTATTACTGTTATTATTATTATATTGTTGTTATTATTATTTTACTTTATTTTATTTTAATTATTAAACTATTCTTATCTCAACCCAGGAGTGTTTCTCACTCTTACTCCTCCGATTCTCTCCCCCATCCCATCGGGGTAGGGGGAGTGAGCGAGCGGCTGCGTGGTACTGAGTTGCTGGCTGGGACTAAACCACGACAGTCCTTTTTGGCGCCCAACGTGGGGCTCGAAGGGTTTGAGATAAGAACAGATTAACTAGAGTGTATTAAGGAGTCTGTTAACAGTTGCCGGTCATGATATTAGTTCATCTGATCTGTACCATGTTCTTTTCTTGGCTGTGCATGTTAAAGCTTGGTGTTGGTCTGTGCATTGCGCTATGCTCTGTAGTGATTAAGGATGTTTTGATTGGGAGGTTCCTTATCAAAATCCTGACCTTGAGCATGGTTTTGTATCTGGGTTTTATACACAAGTCATTACTGTACTTCGGGTACCACCTCATGGAGAGAGTTAGCAATTATACCTTTCCCTCGGAGACGTCTGTTGTGGAGGAACTACAGAATGGCACCTTCATTACCTTATTCTATAATGCTTCCTCCCTCATTACAGAAAGTTTTCAGTATTTTGAACATCCCTGGGCAGTTAAGATACTTCTATTGATACTTCTTGGGAATATTGTTTTGGTTTTGACAAAGGTTAGTAAGCAATTTAAGAATATCATCCAGAGATCTGCCCCAAGGCTGGAGAGTTATGAGTGGCAGGGTGTGTGGGATCGTATGCGCAAGTACCTAGGGCAGTGGGGACCTCCAGTGTTTTGGAACTTCACCCCTGAACAAGTGCAGAATCCTGAAGAACTAGTAAAGTATTTGGAAGAAGTATGTTCTCACCCTGGCAACTCCAAAGAGACACAACTCATTGCAACATGCTGGGGACTGGCCCATGCTTATAGAGCCCTGTTCAACACTATTCAGTACCCTCAAGGGAAAGAGAGGGTCTCTGGATCTGATGACAAAACAACAGGCACTGTGGCTACTCCAACCACAGCCACAAGCACTGCAGCTACTCCAACACCCACCACAGGCACTGCGGCTACTCCAACACCCACCACAGGTACTGCAGCCACTCCAACCCCAGTGGCAGGCACTGCAGCTAAACCAGAGAACCAACCTGCGCCGGTATCAGTTGCCCCTATACAGAAGAAAAAATACACAAGGAAATCAGTTCGTTTAGTAAGGGATGAAGATGAACCAGGGCCATCACGAGAACCAGAGGAGGAAGAACCCATAAATGAGATGGTGACCACCCGATCCCTATCCCTGAGTGAGCTGCGAGATATGCGAAAAGATTTTGGTCGTCATCCAGGCGAGCACATCATCACCTGGCTGCTCCGATGCTGGGATAACGGGGCCAGTAGCCTGGATTTAGAGGGTAGGGAAGCCAAGCAGCTGGGATCCCTTTCCAGGGAAGGGGGCATTGACAAAGCAATTGGAAAAGGGGCAAAACCGCTCAGCCTCTGGAGGCGACTTCTGTCAAGCGTGAAGGAAAGGTATCCCTTCAAGGAGGATGTTTTATACCGCCCAAGCAAATGGACCACCGTAGAGAAGGGTATCCAGTACCTGAGGGAATTAGGCGTGCTGGAGGTGATTTACAGTGACCTGAATGATGAACAGTTAACCAAAGACCCAGATGAAGTCAGGTGCACACAATCCATGTGGCGGAAGGTGGTACGGAGCGCACCAGCATCGTATTCCAACTCGTTGGCAATACTAGCCTGGAAAGACGACGAGGCACCAACGGTGGATGAAGTGGCTAGACAACTCCGGGACTACGAAGAAAAGCTCTCTTCCTCCCTACGGGCCTGTGTCTCGGCTGTGGAAAAACTGTCTGAAAAAATATGCCAAGAGTTCCAACAACTCAGAGAGGATCTGTCCTACTCCCCACCTGCACGGACCAGTGTCTCAGCCATTAGGAGTCAACGTCCCTATGCTCAAGAGAGAGGATATAGAGGATACACACCACGGGGCACCCTGTGGTTTTACCTGCGTGATTATGGAGAGGACATGAGAAAGTGGGATGGAAAACCCACCTCAACCTTAGAGGCACGGGTGCGTGAGTTGCAAGGAAAAACTATTAGGAAAGGCGGTTCTCCCAGGAAAATTGCAGCTCCAGTTTCCAGTGAGCAGTTCCCCAGACAGAGTAAGAGGGCTAATTTTACTTCCGACCTTGATCAGGGGACTTTTGATTCACATTTACAGGAAGTAAACAGCGAATACTGTGACCAGTGTTAGAGGGGCCCTGCCTCCAGCCAGGTGGAGGAAAGGGACAACCGGGTTTACTGGACTGTGTGGATTCGATGGCCTGGAACGTCAGACCCACAGGAGTATAAGGCTCTAGTGGACACTGGTGCACAGTGCACGCTAATGCCATCAAACTATAGAGGGGCAGAACCCATTTGTATTTCTGGAGTGACAGGGGGATCCCAACAGCTAACTGTACTGGAAGCTGAAGTGAGCCTAACTGGGAATGAGTGGCAAAAGCACCCCATTGTGACTGGCCCAGATGCTCCGTGCATCCTTGGCATAGACTACCTCAGGAGAGGGTATTTCAAGGACCCAAAAGGGTACCGGTGGGCTTTTGGTATAGCTGCTTTGGAGACAGAGGAAATTAAACAGTTGTCCACCTTGCCCGGTCTCTCAGAGGACCCTTCGATTGTAGGGTTGCTGAAGGTTGAGGAACAACAGGTGCCAATTGCTACCACAACTGTGCACAGGCGGCAATATCGCACCAACCGAGACTCCCTGATTCCCATCCATGACCTGATTCGTCGACTGGAGAGCCAGGGAGTGATCAGCAAGACTCGCTCACCCTTTAACAGTCCCATATGGCCAGTGCGAAAGTCTAATGGGGAGTGGAGACTAACAGTGGACTATCGTGGCCTGAACGAAGTTACACCGCCGCTGAGTGCTGCCGTGCCAGACATGCTAGAACTTCAATATGAACTGGAGTCAAAGGCAGCTAAGTGGTATGCCACAATTGATATTGCTAATGCATTTTTCTCCATCCCTTTGGCAGCAGAGTGCAGACCCCAGTTTGCTTTTACCTGGAGGGGTGTTCAGTACACCTGGAACCGACTGCCCCAGGGGTGGAAGCACAGCCCCACCATTTGCCATGGACTGATCCAGACAGCACTGGAACAGGGTGAAGCTCCAGAACATCTGCAGTACATTGATGACATCATTGTGTGGGGCAACACAGCAGAAGAAGTTTTTGAGAAGGGAAAGAAAATAGTCCAAATCCTTCTGAAGGCTGGTTTTGCCATAAAACAGAGTAAGGTCAAGGGGCCTGCACAGGAGATCCAGTTTTTAGGAATAAAATGGCAAGATGGACGTCGTCAGATCCCAATGGATGTGATCAACAAAATAACAGCTATGTCCCCACCAACTAGCAAAAAGGAAACACAAGCTTTCTTAGGCGTTGTGGGGTTTTGGAGAATGCATATTCCAAATTACAGCCAGATCGTAAGCCCTCTCTATCAAGTGACCCGGAAGAAGAACGAATTCAAATGGGGCCCTGAGCAACAACAAGCCTTTGAACAAATTAAACGTGAGATAGTTCATGCAGTAGCCCTTGGGCCAGTCCGGGCAGGGCAGGATATTAAAAATGTGCTCTACACTGCAGCCGGGGAGAATGGCCCTACCTGGAGCCTCTGGCAGAAAGCACCAGGGGAGACTCGAGGTCGACCCCTAGGGTTTTGGAGTCGGGGATACAGAGGATCCGAAGCCCGCTATACTCCAACTGAGAAAGAGATACTGGCAGCATATGAAGGGGTTCGAGCTGCTTCAGAAGTGGTTGGTACTGAAGCACAGCTCCTGCTGGCACCCCGACTGCCGGTGTTGGGCTGGATGTTCAAAGGGAGGGTCCCCTCTACACATCATGCAACTGATGCTACATGGAGTAAGTGGGTTGCATTGATCACACAACGGGCTCGAATAGGAAACCCCAGTCGCCCAGGAATCTTGGAAGTGATCATGGACTGGCCAGAAGGGAAAAACCTTAGAATATCACCAGAGGAGGAGGTGACACGTGCTGAAGAGGCCCCACTGTATAATAAATTGCCAGAAAATGAAAAGCAATATGCCCTGTTCACTGATGGGTCCTGTCGTCTTGTGGGAAAGCATCGGAGGTGGAAAGCTGCTGTATGGAGTCCTATACGACAAGTCGCAGAAACTGCTGAAGGAGAAGGGGAGTCGAGTCAGTTTGCAGAGGTGAAAGCCATTCAGCTGGCTTTAGATATTGCTGAAAGAGAAAAGTGGCCAGTCCTTTATCTCTATACTGACTCATGGATGGTGGCAAATGCCCTGTGGGGGTGGCTGCAGCAATGGAAGCAGAGCAACTGGCAGCGCAGAGGCAAACCAATCTGGGCTGCCGCATTGTGGCAAGATATTGCTGCCCGGGTAGAGAACCTGGTTGTAAAAGTTCGTCATGTAGATGCTCATGTACCTAAGAGTCGGGCCACTGAAGAACATCAAAACAACCAGCAAGTAGATCAGGCTGCTAAGATTGAAGTGGCTCAGGTGGATTTGGACTGGCAACATAAGGGTGAATTATTTATAGCTCGGTGGGCCCATGACGCCTCAGGCCATCAAGGAAGGGATGCAACATATAAATGGGCTCGTGATCGAGGGGTGGACTTAACTATGGACAATATTGCACAGGTTATTCATGAGTGTGAAACATGCGCTGCAATCAAGCAAGCCAAGCAGTTCAAGCCCCTTGGGTATAGTGAACGATGGCTGAAATATAAATATGGGGAGGCCTGGCAGATTGATTACATCACGCTCCCACAGACCCGCCAAGGCAAGCGCTATGTGCTCACCATGGTGGAAGCAACCACTGGGTGGTTGGAAACATATCCCGTGCCCCATGCCACCGCCCGGAACACCATCCTGGGCCTTGAAAAGCAAGTCCTGTGGCGACATGGCACCCCAGAAAGAATTGAGTCAGACAACGGGACTCATTTCCGAAACAACCTCATAGACACCTGGGCCAAAGAGCACGGCATTGAGTGGGTGTATCACATCCCTTACCATGCACCAGCCTCCGGGAAAATTGAGCGATACAATGGATTGTTAAAGACTACCCTGAGAGCAATGGGTGGTGGGACGTTTAAACATTGGGATACGCATTTAGCAAAAGCCACCTGGTTAGTCAACACCAGGGGATCTGCCAATCGAGCTGGCCCTGCCCAATCAAAACTTTTACGTACTGTAGAAGGAGATAAAGTTCCTGTAGTGCACATGAAAAATATGCTGGGGAAGACAGTCTGGATTACGTCCCCCTCTGGCAAAGGCAAACCCATTCGTGGGATTGCTTTTGCTCAAGGACCTGGGTGCACTTGGTGGGTGATGCGAAAGGATGGGGAAGCCCAATGTGTACCTCAAGGGAATTTGATTTTGGGTGAAAATAGCTAATGAACTGAATTGTATGATATTAATTGCTTTATAATACTGTATGTTATCTCTTAACTATATGTTATCTCTTAACTGCATGTTAATATAATAATATAGTAGGTTAATATTAAGTATATAATACTGTATATTATGATTGTTATATGCCACATCAATGGTATTGCAGTAAGAATTGCCCAGCTTAATGAAAATGAACTTTGATGAAACCATTTTGGAATGAGAACTGACTTCAGCATGCAACAGTCCAACACTGCACACCACCTCTTCTGCTCTGAAAGACTGTGATGATAGATGGAACCCAAAGTCATAGACTAAATGAACTCAATGGACATTTTAGAGGGATGGGCCATAGATGAAGGGAATGATATCTGTGTGTATATCAAGATAGGGAAAGCGGTGGTGATTAATGGGAACACATTGGAAAGGGGAGGGCCTGTGCATGACGTAGATGGTATAGAATAAGGGGTGGATACTGTCCTGGTTTCGGCTGGGATAGAGTTAATTTTCTTCCTAGCAGCAGGCATAGTGCTGTGTTTTGGATTTAGTAGGAGAAGAATGTTGATAACACGCTGATGTTTTTAGTTGTTGCTGAGTACTGCTTATGCTAGTCAAGGACTTTTTCAGCTTCCCATGCTCTGCCAGGCGCACAAGAAACTGGGAGGGGGCACAGCCAGAATAGTTGATCCAAACTGACCAAAGGGCTATTCCATACCATATGACGTCATGCTCAGTATATAAACTGGGGGGGGTTGGCCGGGGAGCAGCGACCGCTGCTCGGGAACTGTCTGGGTATCGGTTGTCGGGTGGTGAGCAATTGCATTGTGCATCACTTGCTTTGTATATTATTATTACTGTTATTATTATTATATTGTTGTTATTATTATTTTACTTTATTTTATTTTAATTATTAAACTATTCTTATCTCAACCCAGGAGTGTTTCTCACTCTTACTCCTCCGATTCTCTCCCCCATCCCATCGGGGTAGGGGGAGTGAGCGAGCGGCTGCATGGTACTGAGTTGCTGGCTGGGACTAAACCACGACACCCAGCCAGCAACTAAGCACCACGCAGCCGCTCGCTCACTCCCCCTACCCCGATGGGATGGGGGAGAGAATTGGAGGAGTAAGAGTGAGAAACACTCCTGGGCTGAGATAAGAACAGTTTAATAATTGAAATAAAGTAAAATAGTAATGCTAATAGTAACAGTATAATAATGATAATAATAATAATGATACACGAAGCAAGTGATGCACAATGCAATTGCTCACCACCCGCCGACCGATACCCAGACAGTTCCCGAGCAGCGATCGCTGCTCCCCGGCCAACCCCCCCCCAGTTTCTATACTGAGCATGACGTCATATGGTATGGAATAGCCCTTTGGTCAGTTTGGAGCAACTATTCTGGCTGTGCCCCCTCCCAGTTTCTTGTGCACCTGGCAGAGCATGGGAAGCTAAAAAAGTCCTTGACTAGCATAAGCAGTACTTAGCAACAACTAAACCATCAGTGTGTTATCAACATTCTTCTCCTACTAAATCCAAACCACAGCACTATGCCTGCTGCTAGGAAGAAAATTAACTCTATCCCAGCCGAAACCAGGACACTTAGCTATTTACTTAAGTGATTAAATGAGAGTTTAAGTAGTTTTGAAATCCAGATATGGAATTTTACATAATTATCAAAACTTTCTTATTAGTAAGAAGGAGAAAGAAAAAAAAAAAGAGTGAGGACACATCAATTACTTAAGCAACTAGCTGGGTTTTAATTAATAATAATAATATATAGTAATAGTAATAATATTAGCAGCTAGGTCCCATTAAGAAAGGCATATGTCATCAGTCTAAAGTTTTCTGTGCTCTTTCATTCACCCTGTGTCCAAGAATCTACTCTATGCAAAACCTGTTTACTGCATGCATAACATAACAAAAATCTTTATCATGTGTGGAAAGAAAAGTATGCTGTATTTTTCCTACACCTGTCACATACATATATCATCAAATAATGTGGTAACAGTATGGGGCTTCAAGCTAACCTTAAGGCAAAAAGTAAATCAAGTACCACGCTAAAGTTAGTAGAAAGATTCTGGATTTGTATTACTGTAGATGAAAACAGAATCTGTTTCATCATGTGTGTGTCTTTCCCAAATATGAAAATATGATTTTCACCGTAAACTGAAACTGGAGACAAAGCTTGAGCAAAGTGGAAGAGGTGTTTAATTTATTTTAAATCCTAACAGTGCCAAGAAGTCACAACACTAAAGCATGTTCAAATATATTGCTGCTTTTATAGCAAAACAATTAACCCTAATTTAGGAAAGTGTACTCTCCCCTCACCCTGAGGCACTTAGGGACAAACAGAATCTGAAAACCCAGTTCTACCTTCTCTTTTGTAAAGTTTTCACAGTTACTGACTTTTTTTTTTGTCTGAAACTCTAGAATACAAATGAACACAAGGAATATCACAGAATGACAGATTCTCATTCCTAAGCAGAAATTTTTAAAATTGTATTGGGTTTGCATGGCAAGGTTTTGGTAGCAGGGGGGCTATAATGGGTGCCTTCTGTGAGAAGCTGCTAGAAGCTTCCCTGTGTCTAATAGAGCCAATGCCAGCCGGCTCCAAGACAGACCCACCACTAGCCAACGCTGAGCCAATCAGCGATGGTGGTAGCACCTCTGTGATAACGTATCTAAGAAGGGGAAAAAAACTGTGTGCAACTGCAGCAATCAGAAAAAAGGAGTGAGAATATTTGAGAGGAACAACTCTGCAGAAACCAAGGTTGGTGAAGAAACAGAGGGAGGAGGTGCTCCAGGCACCGCAGCAGAGATTCCCCTGCAGCCCGTAGTGAAGACCATGGTGAGGCAACTGTGCCCCTGCAGCCCATGGAGGTTAATGGTGGAGCAGATACCCACCTGCAGCCCAGGGAGGACCACAAGCCAGCGCAGGTCGATGGGCCCAAAGGAGCCTAGAGAAGCGCAGGCTGAGGGGAGACCTTATTGCTCTCTACAACTCCCTGGAAGGAGGTTGTAGTGAGGTGGGTGTTGGTCTCTTGTCCCATGTAGTTAGCGATAGGATGAGAGGAAATGGGCTCAAGCTGCGCCAGGGGAGGTTTAGGCTGGAAATTAGGAGAAATTTCTTCACAGAAAGGGTTGTCAAGGGTTGGAACAGGCTTTTTTTGGTGGCAGGACTTGTGACCCCATGGGGGACCCATGCTGGAGCAGTCTGCTCCTGAAGGACTGCACCCCATGGAAGGGACCCACGCTGGAGCAGTCATGAAGAACTGTAGCCCATGGGAAGGACTCACATTGGAGGAGGTTATGGAGGACTCTGTCCTGTGGGAGGGACCCCACGTTGGAGCAGGGAAAGAGCGTGAGGAGGAAGAATCACCAGAGACAACGTGTGATGAACTGACCACAACCCCCATTCCCTGTCCCCCTGGCGCTGCTCAGGGGAAGGAGGTAGAGAAATTGGGAGTGAAGTTGAGCCCAGGAAGAAGGGAGGGGTAGGGGAAGATGTTTAAAGATTTGTTTTTATTTAGCATTACCCTACTCTGATTTGATTGGTAAGAAAGTAAATTAATTTCCCCAAGTCAAGTCTGTTTTGCCTGTGGTGGTAATTGGTGAGTGATTTCTCTCTGTCCTTATCATGACCCACGAGCTTTTCACTGTATTTTTCTCCCCTTGCATGAGGCAGAGTGATAGAGTCGCTTGGTGGGCACCTGGCATCCACCAAATGTTCATTTTTTTCAGAGTGAATCATATTCAGAAGGGCCTGGCCTCCTACTGTTTTTTTTTAAATTCTCAGGGGTTTTTTATGCGTAGGGGTGATAAACGAGAGAGAAGGTTTTAAATTCAGAAAATCAGAAAGTATTTGATCTACTGGAATAGGATAAGGGAAAAAGTTAAGCTAGCTATAGCACATGAATTACTTTCAGTTCCAGGTTTGCAATGAAAATTGCGAACAAATGCTGTATTTCTTATAAGTAATGGGTGGGAATATCTTTGTATATTTAACTACACATTTTCTTATCATAAAAATCTCCTGACGATCTTTTTAATGTTTTCCATTTAATGAAATGCGATAAGGCTCATTTTTTTCTCCTTTACTATACACCATTTCAATAATTAATATCAGATTATTGAATACAAAGATATAAAATATCAGTTACTTCCTGTTAAAAGCTACTGTCAGCTGAAAGGAGACTTTTGTATCAACCAAATAATGTAGTTCTTTTCTCCTCATTTTCCAAAAGAGTCATTTTCCTCTGTGAAGATAGTAGCCTTTTGTGTCATGTAGGATGTCCTGAGACTTATTTGAAAATTACCATCTTTATTATGCTATTATGCTTTCTTATTCTTGTTTTTCCCTTTTGACAGTATCACCTGCTCTGCCTTTTCACCATCTTTGTGACTATCCTTGAGAGATGATTAGTAAGATGTGATTAGTTCTTGATTCTCCTTCATAAAATTAGTTTCATTGTTCTTTGCTTTATCACCTTCTAGCCTCTCTGGTATTTTTAGCATCTGTATAGGAAATTTCACAACCATGGACAGTAATAAGCAAAATCCATGTTTGCACCTGCCTGTTGTGGTAACTAAAATATTTTCTCTCTCTCCAGATGATATTCATTTTTCTAATACAAAATGCAGCCTAAGCCCTTTCTTTCTTTTTTTTTTTTTATTAATCTGTCTTAATCATATTTCTGACCATCTCCAGGCCAGTCAACAATGACTTGTATTTATTGCCAAATATCCACTACTTTACTGGTCTGTTTTTTTTAAATCATTATCAGATTCCATGCAACTACTCTAGTTTCAGTCACTTGTTTCAATAGATCTTAAACCAATGTCTCAAGGTGTCTATTAAAATTTGATGATCACTGCAACATGTTTTGGGATCTCTTTCCATTTATTATGATCTGTACTATTTAAAATACTCCTCACTATTGACCCTTTGTCTTTTCAATGTAACATACAGTATCTTTGGTTGGATATGTTTTCATTATCTTGTTCTACTGATAATATTAATTTTGACCACATTCCTCGACGATGAGCTTATTTCTGCAATTCTCATTCATGGAATATACCCAAAGACTCCTTAGGGAATTATGTCTAGAGAAAATAAAGTATGTAAACAATGCTAGTAATGCATCTAATTCTAAAATTTTAATGAAGAAAAAGGCAGGACCATTCAGAAAATATAGACTTACTCAAATTATTGCAGCAAATTAATGATTTGGACTTATTTTTATCATTGTTTGAGAAATAAGTCCCTTGTGAATCCTGTCAGATGAGTAATAAGTAAGGCCAAAGACTTTCAGAGTGAAGACTGGAATCACAAGTTTCTTTGTAGTTCTTGATGGGTGCTGCGGTCACTCCAACCTCAGTGATGGGTAGTGTGGCCACTCCAACCTTGGGAACAGGCACTGAGGCTACTCCAACCCCCATGACAGGCACTGCAGCTATTCAAACCCCCGTGACAGGTACTGCAGCTACTCCAACCCCAGGAAAAGGCACTGCAGCTACTCAAGCCCCCGCAACAGGCACTACAGCTACTCCAACCACCGTGATACACAATGTAGCTACTCAAACCTCAGTGACAGGTACTGTAGTGACTCTAACCCTAGTGACAAACACTGCAGCTACTCAAACTCCAGCAACAGGCACTGCGGCTGAACTAGAGAACCAACCCGTGCCAGTATCAGTCACCCCTATACACAAGAAGAAATACACAAGAAAATAAGCTCGTTTAGTAAGGGATGAATACGAACCATCATGAGAACAGGAGGACGAAGAAGCAGAACCCATAAATGAGATGGTAACCACCCGATCCCTATCCTTGAGTGAGCTGCGAGATATGCGAAAAGATTTCAGTTGTTGTCCAGGAGAGCACATCATCACCTGGCTGCTCCGATGCTGGGATAACGGGGCCAGTAGCCTAGAATTAGAGGGAAGGCAAGCCAAGCAGCTGGGATCCCTTCCTAGGGAAGGGGGCATTGACAAAGTGATTGGAAGAGGGGCACAAGCCCTCAGCATCTGGATACGACTCCTCTCAGGCATGAAGGAAAGGTATCGCATCAAGGAAGATGTTATATGTCACCCAGGCAAGTGGACCACCATGGAGAGCGGTATCCAGTGCCTGAGAGAATTAGCCATGCTGGAGGTGATTTATAGTGACCTGAACAATAAGCAGTTATCCAAAGATCCAGATGCAGTTTGGTGCACACAACCCATGTGCCAGAAGTTTGTATGGAGTGCACCATCATCACATACAAACTCACTGGCAGTAATGATCTGGAAAGACAGAGAGGAACCAACAGTGGATGAACTGGCTGGCCAGCTCCGGCAATATGAACAAAGTCTTTCTTCCTCCCTATGGGCCTGTGTCTCGGCTGTGGAAAGACTGTCCAAAAACCTGTCCCATGAGTACCAGCAACTCAGAGAGGATATGTCCTACTTCCCACCTGCACGGACCAGTATCTCAGCCATTAGGAGTAAGCATCCCTCTACCCAAGAGAGAGGATATAGTGGATACACACCATGGGCCACCCTGTCGTTTTACCTGCATGACCACAGAGAGGACATGAGGAAGTGGGATAGAAAATCTACCTCGACCCTAGAGGCACGGGTACCTGAGTTCCAAGGAAAAACAATCACAAAAGGGGGTTCTTCCAGGAAAACTGCTGCTCCAGTTTCCAGTGGGCAGTTCCCCAAACAGAGTAAGAGGGCTGATCTTACGCCTGATCTCAATAAAAAGACGTCTGATTTGTATTAGCAAGAAGTGAGTAATGAATACTATGACCAGGACTAGAGGGGCCCTGCCTCCAGCCAGGTGGAGGAAAGGGACAACCGGGTTTACTGGACTGTGTGGTTTCAATGACCTGGCACATGAAACCCACAGGAGTATAAAGCTCTAGTGGACACTGGTGCACAGTGTACCCTAATGCCATCAAGTTATAAAGGGGCAGAACCCATCTGTATTTCTGGAGTGACAGGGGGATCCCAACAGCTCACTGTATTGGAGTCCAAAGTGAGTCTAACCGGGAATGAGTGGGAGAAGCACCCCATTGTGACTGGCCCAGACGCTCCGTGCATCCTTGGCATAGACTACCTCAGGAGAGGGTATTTCAAGGACCCAAAAGGGTACCGGTGGGTTTTTGGTATAGCTGCCTTGGAGACAGAGGAAATTAAACAGTTGTCCACCTTGCCCAGTCTCTCAAAAACCCTTCTATGGTGGGGTTGCTGAGAGTCAAAGAACAACAGGTACCAATTGCCACCACAACAGTACACCAGGACCAATATCACACCAACCGAGACTCAATTCCTATCCATAAGCTGATTCATTGACTGGAGAGCCAAGAAGTGATCAGCAAGACTCCCTCACCTTTTAACAGTCCCATATGGCCAATGTGAAAGTCTAATGGAGAGTGAGGACTAACAGTAGACTATCGTGGCCTGAACGAAGTTACACCGCCGCTGAGTGCTGCCGTGCCAGACATGCTAGAACTTCAATACGAACTGGAGTCAAAGGCAGCTAAGTGGTATGCCACAATTGATACCACTAATGCATTTTTCTCAATCCCATTGGCAGCAGAGTGCAGGCCCCAGTTTGCTTTCACTTGGAGGGGCATTCCAGTACACCTGGAATCAATGGCCCCAGAGGTGGAAAGACAACGCCACCATTTGCCATGGACTGATCCAGACAGCACTGGAACAGGGTGAAGCTCCAGAACACCTGCAGTACATTGATGATGACATCATCGTATGGGGCAACACAGCAGAATAAGTTTTTGAGAAAGGGGAAAAAATAGTCCAAATCCTTCTGAAGGCCAGTTTTGCCATAAAACAAAGTAAGGTCAAGGGGCCTGCACAGGAGATCCAGTTTTTAGGAATAAAATGGCAAGGTTCACATCGTCAGATCCCAATGGATGTAATCAACAAAATAACAGCTATGTCCCCATCAACTAGCAAAAAGGAAACACAAGCTTTCTTAGGCATTGTGGGTTTTTGGAGAATGCATATTCCAAACTACGGTTTGAATGTAAGCCCTCTTTACCAGGTGACCCAGAAGAAGAACAATTTCAGGTGAGGCCCTGAGCAACAACAAGCCTTTGAACAAATTAAACGTGAGATAGTTCATGCAGTAGCCCTTGGGCCAGTCTGGGCAGGGCAGGATGTAAAAATATGTTCTGCACCACAGCTGGGGAGAATGGCCCTACCTGGAGCCTCTGGCAGAAAGCACCAGGGGAGACTCGAGGTTGACCCCTGGGGTGTTGGAGTCAGGGATACAGAGGACCCGAAGCCCGCTATACTCCAACTGAGAAAGAGATATTGGCAGCACATGAAGGGGTTCAAGCTGCTTCGGAAGTGGTTGGTACTGAAGCACAGCTGCTGGCACCCTGACTGCTGATGCTGGGCTGGATGTTCAAAGGGAGGGTCCCCTCTACACATCATGCAACTGATGCTATGTGGAGTAAGTGGGTTGCACTAATCACACAACAGGCTCGAAACCCCAGTCGCCCAGGAATCTTGGAAGTGATCATGGACTGGCCAGAAGGCAAAAGTTTTGGAATACCACCAGAGGAGGTGGTGACACGTGTCGAGGAGGCCCCACTGTATAATACATTGCCAGCAAATGAGAAGCAATATGCCCTGTTCACTGATGGGTCCTGCCATCTTGTAGGAAAGCATCAGAGGTGGAAAGCTGCTGTATGGAGTCCTATACGAAAAGTTGCAGAAGCTGCCAAAGGAGAAGGGGAGTCGAGTCAGTTTGCAGAGGTGAAAGCCGTGCAGCTGGCTTTAGATATTGCTGAAAGAGAAAAGTGGCCAGTCCTTTATCTCTACACTGACTCATGGATGGTGGCAAATGCCCTGTGGGGGTGGTTGCAGCAATGGAAGCAGAGCAACTGGCAGCGCAGAGGCAAACCAATCTGGGCTGCTGCATTATGGCAAGATATTGCTGCCCGGGTAGAGAACCTGGTTGTAAAAGTGTGTCACGTTGATGCTCACGTACCCAGGAGTTGGGCCACTGAAGAACATCAAAACAACCAGCAGGTGGATCAGGCTGCTAAGATTGAAGTGGCTCAGGTGGATCTGGACTGGCAACATAAGGGTGAATTATTTATAGCTCGGTGGGCCCATGACGCCTCAGGCCATCAAGGTAGGGATGCAACGTATAAATGGGCTCGTGATTGAGGGGTGGACTTAAATATGGACACTATTGCACAGGTCATCCATGAATGTGAAACATGCGCTGCAATCAAGCAAGCCAAGCAGTTCAAGCCCCTCGGGTATAGTGAACGATGGTTAAAATATAAATATGGGGAGACCTGGAACTTTGATTATATCACACTCCCACAAACCCGCCAAGGCAAGTGCCATGTGCTTACAATGGTGGAAGCGACCACCGGATGGCTGGAAACATATCCCGTGCCCCATGCTACTGCCTGGAACACCATCCTGGGCCTTGAAAAGCAAGTCCTGTGGCGACATGGCACCCCAGAAAGAATTGAGTCAGACAACGGGACTCATTTCCGAAACAACCTCATAGACACCTGGGCCAAAGAGCACGGCATTGAGTGGGTGTATCACATCCCTTACCATGCACCAGCCTCCAGGAAAATCAAACGATACAATGGACTGTTAAAGACTACCCTGAGAGCGATGGGTGGTGGGACATTCAAACATTGGGATACACATTTGGCAAAAGCCACCTGGTTAGTCAACACCAGGGGGTCTGCTAACAGATCTGGCCCTGCCCAATCAAAACTTCTACGTACTGTAGAAGGAGATAAAGTCCCTGTAGTACACATAAAAAATATGCTGGGGAAGACAGTCTGGGTTACTTCCCCCCTTGGCAAAAGGAAACCCATTTGTGGGATTGCTTTTGCTCAAGGACCTGGGTGCACTTGGTGGGTAATGTGGAAGGATGGGGAAGTCCGATGTGTACCTGAAGGGGATTTGGTTTTGAGTGAAAATAGTCAATGAACTGAACTGTATGATCTCAATTGCTATATAATACCGTATCCTTTTTATGGTTGCTATATGCCACATCAATGGCAGTAAGAATCACCCACCTTCATGAAGAATGAACTTTGATGAAACCATGGAAAGTGCAGCAGTGATGGAACCACAACTGGCTTCAACATGCAACAATCCAATATCACACATTATTTCTCCTGCACCAAAAGACTGTTATGACAGATGGATCCCAAAGTCATTGACTAAATGAAGTCAATGGACATTTTAGAGGGATAGCCCACAGACTAAGGGAATGATATCTGTGTGTGTATATCAAAAGACAGGAAAAGTGGTGGTGATTAATTGGAATTTATTGGAAAGGGTAGAGACCTGGGCATGATGTAGATGCTATAGAACAAGGGGTAGATACTGTCCTGGTTTCAGCTGGGATAGAGTTAGTTTTCTTCCTAGTAGCTGGTATAGTGCTGTGGTTTGGGTTTAGTTTGAGAATAATGTTAATAACACACTGATGTTTTAGTTGTTGCTGAGTACTGCTTATGCTAGTCAAGGACTTTTCAGCTTCCCATGCTCTGTCAGGTGCACAAGAAACTAGGAGGGGGCACATCCAAGACAGTTGATCCAAACCAGCCAAAGGGCTATTCCATACCATATGACATCATGCTCAGTATTTAAACTGGGGGGAGTTGGCCAGGAGGCTGCAATTGCTGCTCGGGAAATGGCTCGATGTCAGCCAGTGGGTGGTGAGCAATTGCATTGTGCATCTGTGCATCACTTATTTTGGATATTATTATTAATTTTCCCTTCTTTTACTGTGCTATTAAACTGTCTTTATCTCAACCCACAAATTTTACCTTTTTTTTTTCTGATTCCCTCCCCTGTCCCACTGCAGGTGGGAGGAGTGAGTGAATGGCTGTGTGTTGCTTAGCTGCCTGCTGGATTAAACCACAACATTCGTACTTTTTGCTATAGATATATTTTGAAAGTAGCAAGGCATCTGATATTGTTACCTGTTAATGTGGTAAATTAATATGAATCAGAGAAAAATATCAGCGAGAAATAAAAACTGCCTCATACTAGAATAATAATTCCTGTACGATTTCTAAGACTGGAAAAGAAGTGTTATTCTCTGGAGTTAGTGTCTTGGAACATAGATTATTTGATATTCTTATTATTGATCTAGGCAGGGTAAAAAGTCAACTTTCATTAAATTTGTTAGTGACAATTGAATCATAACATGTGAAGCACATCAGCACACACATAAATCTACAAATGCAAATAAGACAGATCCACACTGCAAATGATTTGGAGATATCAAAGTAATAATTAATTGCATTTAAGAAAATGTAATGTACTACTATTGCTTGTTAAATCCTAATCCTGAAGATGGAAGAAAAGATATAACAAAAAAATTGAAGAGGAGAGAGAAACTTTGGAAAATAGCAAATTACAATAAGAAGGAGTCCATCAATGATAACAAAGTGAAGGTATAGTTTGCAGCATGACATCATGATATAGAGAGGGCAATGGTATTGAAAACACTTTTATAATCTGAATGTGGATCTAACATTAATCCGTGAGATATTATTGCATTTTATACAGCCTTGCTGGAAGATTATCTGCAAAATCATATGAAAATGTCATTCCTTTAGCGTAAAGTCTAAAACTAAACCAAACCAAAACAAACTCAACCAAAACAAAAACTACACCAGAGCACAGAGAAAGTTATGTAAGGAAGGGAATATCAGACATAGCAGTAAAGGCTAAGTAAAAATTATTTATAATCCAGGAAAGAAAAAAATCACTAGAGGTTTAATTATCCATCTGG
This sequence comes from Pelecanus crispus, assembly GCF_030463565.1. Classification (NCBI taxonomy): domain Eukaryota; kingdom Metazoa; phylum Chordata; class Aves; order Pelecaniformes; family Pelecanidae; genus Pelecanus; species Pelecanus crispus. The sequence goes on from NC_134643.1 coordinate 24,816,865, forward strand.
CTCATCCTTCTGTCTTAAGTACTTCCGAGGATCCAATCGTTATAGTATCCAAGGACCATGTAAACCTTTATTACAGTGTATCGGTGCTTTCAAAGAATTTATAAATGAAAGAAAAAGATGCTGGGAAGACTTTCCTGGCACTGTTTTGCAAATCTAGGAAAACATGTTTCAAATAGCGTCAGCAGAGCTGATATCTCTCCCGTTACAAGCCCTGTCAGAGCTGCTTTGGAGTCCCACCACAACCTCAGCATATATTTGCTGTAGTTCCTTGGTTACTTGTATTATGTATCTGGAACTCTTGCCCTTAGAAACTGACCATTGTTTAGGGCCCAACCACGTTTTCATACAGTCCATGGTTTACCACATGCTTTACAGGATGCTGTATCAAATACTTAACAAACAAACTATCAGCAAACCATTTCTGGATTTATTGCACTGCATTAGTAATTCAATGACTAATTTTCTGCCCATCGTTTCTGGTAGCTTGTAGTTGTTATTCACCGTACATGATTTATCATGGAATTTCATATTATTCTTTAGTTTTAGCATTGCAGAATTCATAGATTCCCATCAGGTCAGGACCCATTTGCACTGTATACTGTAAAACACAGAAGACAGACAACCTCTGCCCTGATCAACCTATTAAAGCTGCAAAAGTGAAACACAGAAAGATGACTGTAAAGTTGGAGTGTAAGTTTTAGGAAATTTAACATCAGCAACCACTAAGAAAAAACAAGAGTTCTATTAGCATTGGTTTTTCTCAATATCATCATTTAATGATGAGGTTGATTACATCTAGCCTAGATATAAACACTCCATATTAACTATTGCAGCCCAGAGCTACATATTCCTGTGTTACTACTGGCTGGCACAAAGATGCCTGCAACTTGTTCAGGCTGCCAAAAGCACTTCAGAGCCCTGCTCAACATTTAGGAATAAAAAACCCCGTTTTTTCATCCTTGCTGTGTATTATGCTCTACCAGTCATTATGCGCATGTCCAATACTGTCTTCTTCCTAACAGTCTTTGTCTTGTATTATCTTCCTTTGTTCTTTTTGCACTTTTTTGCAGGCTGTAAAATTTTATCTGAAATCCATTGTTTTTATTTCTATTCATGTTTTTCTTGGAATGTACATCCTTATAACAGCAGTGATTCACACTCCATCTGTTCCCACAGCTCATTTGCTAGCTTTTGTTTCTGACATTCATCTATGTCATGTCTTTCATCTGCTTGCTCATTTTGGCACCTCTTGTGTCTCTTAACATACTTGAAACTACCGAAGATTCACATGGTTAGATAATGGGATTCAGTTACATGTTTGAGCAATGATCAATCTACTTGTGATCTATACTATATCAGCAACTAGCCACGTTCTTGATTTGTTAAAACTGGGTTTTCACCCTGTTTTTATACAATGATGTTAGCAATGTGATTCAAGAGAGGCTGATCTAGAAAGATCCAAATCTACTTTCTTAATGCTATGGCATTAAAACACACTGATTTCAAGGATGAACTGAACTGAATTGAATGAGTTAATTGATCTTTCTCAAATTATGTCTCTCTATTCCATTCTAGTCAATAACCTATTTTCCCACTTTAACACTGTAATCTGTAAAACATATGTTTTTAACACAGCTTTAGTTAGTTCTTTCTGTTGCAGTTAGCACTCTTCAATGTCATCATTCATGACTGTAGTACATCTACACAACTGGGTGATCCTGAAGTGGATTGAAATAAACAGCAATGGCTGCATTGTTTTTGTCAAAAGAAGTTCAGATCACAGCTTTCCTGATCAAATGTTTGTCTTTTTTGGTACAGGAAGTTGTTTCCTGGAGATCAGGTAGTCAGAGCTTGAAGAGGAGTGTAGAATTCCATGCTTTTTTGGTTTATCTCCACAATAATGGGGTACAGTTATTGCACAACTAATTGTACACTAATTTAGTTTAGATCAATGAGGAGCCTAGGCTGCCTAGGCTGTTAGTGTAATTTTCACTTACACCCACTGCTAGAGAACAGGGAGATCTGCCTATATACATTTGGCTTCTTAAAATGACACACATGAATACACTACTGTGATTGATGTTTGGGCATTACAGATTGTAATTATTATGGTTTTTGACATTCCTTATTACTCTCCATATTCAGATGAGCTTGTTGACTAAAGAATTGACTAATTGCACATATCCTTCACACTTAAGTAGCCCAACAAATTTCAAACCAAGCTGAATCAAGATGTTGCTTATAGAAAAGCCAACATTTGCTGAAGAATTTTGCTGAAGGGATTTCCACTCCTTCGCAGGGCTGAACAGTCTGGCTCAAGGTGTTTCTGGAGGTCAGACATCTTTTAACTGTTGTGCTTAAAGACCCAAAGTATTTGCAGACAATGAAGACATTATGCAGCCATTATAATTTCCAGGCACGTATTATTCATTGATAAACAAATATCCATAAATACTTGAGCTTTCACCAGACAGTATTTAGCATTAGACCATGGCATGGTTTACACCTATAGCTGGAAATCATAGCACAGAACTAGGAAACTTTTACCATTGCATCCTCACTTTCCCTTTATTTAGAATCAAGAAAAGCATTCTTGGCTACTTTACTTTCTTAAAAAAATCCCCACAAATATTTTTTTTTCTGTATTTACTCTGGGAATAAAACAAACAGTTCATCTTTCACTCACTCACAATATAACATCCTGCTTTTAGACAACAGATGATAATTTCTTTCCCATGCTAACATGTTTGCTTGTCATTACCCAACATGAACATAAATTACAAAGTAAATGTGATGTGATAAGGATACCTAACTAGTTGCACCTAAACTATTTTAACTACTGAAGGAAGGATGATTTGAAATACGTATTTTCGGGCCTGAGGATGGTTACTAAAATTGGAGTAGTTTATTGAAGGACTGATTATTTAGTGATGGAATTGTACATGTAGAAATAAAGACTTGTCCTATTCAATAATCAGTGAGTACAACATTGAATGATCTGGAGGTAACAATCCACGACAGGTATGCTAGTGAAGAAGAGACCCATCTCATTTGTCTTGTGTCTTATGAAGAGGAGAGAAAGTTATCGGAGACACTTGAATTTCTTTGTCTGTCTGAGAGCTGTTACAACCAGTTGCTTTTTTAGGATGAGAAGGAAGATATACATCTTAATTTCAGCATTCAGCATATTGCATCAACCAACAAACTCAGGTTGAGTGGTGCACTTAATATTCTTTTCTCTCAGACTTATTTTAAATCATTCCCAAGGCAGCTAATCTTTTATTGCCCTGCATATTAAAAAAATATAGTACACTTCTATGTAGTTTTCCAACATCTTGAACCATAAAAATGTATAGTGGCATGTATATAGAATGGACATACCTGTTTATATTATTAATGTTTAATTGATGTATGTGGATTATGTAGTGTAAATATATATTACCTATATCTATATACAGGTCCATTTACTGTCAGTTCTGATCTCTACATCTTTTTTCTAGTTAGCATGTCTTTAAATAAATATATTAAAAATAATAAGAATACACAACTAGTATAGCTAAATCACTTTAAATGAGCTAAACTCATTTATGTGAAATCCAAAATATTTAAATACAATAGGAAACCACTGGGAAAATTATCAAATATGTAAAGTACTTTAAAAAGAAGAAAAATAGATGCAACAGATCTGATATCAGAAAACAAGAAGCAAAACAAATTTCTCAGTAACAAAATTCACCAAATTGTCTGTTATTCTGCCCATCTGACTTTTTAGAAAGACAGGACTAGTGGGTTTCTATTTGATTACTAAATCCAAGCACCTCCTACACTAGTTAGCTGTGTAAGGCTGTGAACTTATTAAGTTAGGAAGGTTGTTAGATTTTAGAAATACATCAGGTTTATGTTGTATTTACCAGTGAAACCTAAAAATCCAGATATTTCTTGTGGGACACTTCATGTTAAATTCATACTTCTTAGACTACTGCTTACTTCTTAAGCTACTGCTGACTGTTCTAGGCTGGAAAGTATTTTGGAGCAGGAAGTATCAACAGTAGACAGATTTGCCACAGTGCACTTGTACTATCTATACATTCACTGAGCACAAATACTTTTCAGATGAGAACAGACTGCAGAATCTGATAAAAAACAAAGCCAAGGAGCCCAGAAGGGTGTCTGAGCTTTGTTGTAATAGTGAAGTTCACAATCCCAAGTGAGGTACTCGCAGTATCACACAGCCTGGAATCACACTAGCTTCAGAATTGGAAGTGTAAGTCTAGAGGTATGAAAGAAAATGTGTGTCCTGAATCCTCCGTACACAATTTGGTACCCATTTTACAGCAATAACACATATGAAGGAGAAGAGGAGAAAGGTAATGTCTACATCTGCATGCAAGACTGCAAGTAGATTTATCAGATAGCCTTTAACACAAAATAAACCCATCTCTTTTATGCTCAGAGACACATTCTTCCTTATTTAATGTCTCTCTCAGTCTTACACTCCCAGTTGCATAGCAGCCCATATCAAATAAGAGTGATGAAAAACCCACTCTAGTTTGCCTTTTGGGGTTTAGAGCATTTTGCTGGGAGGTAAAGAATGTGTGCTGGACCATTCTGCTGTTGAAGTTGTCTGTCCATGCTTCCTCTTTTTTAAATGTAGTGAAACCAGTAAACTGAACTAGTGATAAAACCAGTGGAGATGACAACCACCACTTCCCTTCCCTGATTTAATTAAATGTATTTGCACATATGCAAGTAAACATTTAGGGGTGTTCTGTGCCTGAATCCGTATGGTTTCTCTAAGTCCAATCAGTTTAAACTTGGTATAATTTTGTTTATTTCATCTAATCTATCAGAGGAAAGTCAGTCATTCAAACAATAAATCACATTCTGATTCATGGATTTGGATGATAGGGAGCATTATGAGTTCTGTTTTGAATAAAGACTTCTTTATGTGATTCATCTCCAACTGGAAGAAATTTTGTCCACTGACAAGAATATTTTGTGCATCTTGAGGCAATATTTAGCCCATTATCTCTAAGTACTCATGGTGAATTTATGCATGTATGTTGTTTTAAGTAATTTTTGTCTGTCTGAGTACAGTTTTTCAAAGGACAAAGTCTGGCAATGTAATAATGAAAAATAAATCTTTTGTTCCCCAGACACTGAAAAAAGACATGTTAAAGAAATATTAGCAGTATTCTTGATCTTGAAAGTTTAAATTGATTTTTCCACTGTGAATTAATATCCAAAGTGCTGGAGAAGGGAATATACGGTTATGGTTTTTACTTACTTTTTAATATTTAACATACAGTCTATTTTACCAGCTTTCTGCATGCATAATAACAAGCCTATTTTCTTCTAAAGGCACAATATATTATAGACTTTCTCTTTTTTTTTTTCCCTTTAATGTAAATCATTCTTCTAAGTAAGCATACAGACTTGCTCACCACAAGTCCTATGGACCTATCTAGAAGACCAGTTTGAACATAAGTGATATTGATTGATATCAGTAGTTTGATTTCAAGGTCTAGTCAGTAATGTGGCATTACAATAGAAACACTGAATAAGTACCCAGCAATTCTTGAAAATATCACTATGGGCAGGAAGACCCTAAATGCACTACCTGAATTTCCCTACCCTTATTTATGTAAAAAGACAGGTTGGTATAGCTGCAATCACTTTTAAAGTGTTCCAGAATATTGAGGTAGATAAGAGTTGAATTTCCACGTTCGCAAGACTGAAATCATTTAGCCTGAATGCAAAGAAAGTAGCCATGAAGATGAAGAAAGTTTGAAGATGAAAGTCACTTATTATCACCCAGCCAGTGCTCTACCTCCAGGATCTGTCACAAGTTCCTTTTTACCAAAATAGTTCAACCTGCGTTAGCTACCTTCTCTGCTTTCAATCCATGGAGTTGTTACTCAAGATTAGAATCACTGGGCAATTCGGGAGGGACCTGAAAATGTCTCTGGCTAACTGCTTGCTCAAAGCAGGGTCAGCTATGAGGTCAGACAGGTGGCTCAGGGCTATGCAGCTGGGTCTTGAAAACCATGAAGGATGGAAAGAGACGGCACAAATTCTCTGGGCAACCTGTTCCACTGCCTGACTGCCGTTATGGGGAAAAAATCTCCTCTTATATCAGACTGAACATACCTTATTTCATGTCCATTGTCTCTCACCCTCCCACTGTGCACCACTGTGAAGAGCCTGCTGCTGTCTCCTTGATGACTTCCCCATAAGTAAGGGACGTTGCTGGGCTCTTCTCCAAGCTGAACAAGCCCAGTTCGTTCAACCTCTTTTCATGGGTGAAAGTACTCTGGCCCCTGACTGTCCTGTCCTGGTGACCCTACACTGAACTTGCTCCAGTTTATCAATGTCTTTCTTGTACTGGGGCAGGGAGGAGAGTGCAAAGCTCTAGATGTAGTCTAACAGATGTTGCTTAGAGAGGATAATCACTTCCCTTAACCTACTGGCTGTGCTCCTATTAATACAGCCCAGGATTGACCTTCATTGCTGCCAGATGAAGGATGCATGCAGGCATGCTGCCTGCTGGCTCATTCCCAGCTTGCTGTCAGCCAGGACCCCCCGGGCCTTCCAGCAAAGCTGCTCCCCAGCCAGTCAGTTCCCAGCGTGTGTTTTTGCAAGGGATTGCTCAAATTCATGGTATATACTGAAGACCTTCTCAAGTTTTGTATGTATTTAGGCAGTATTTCTGTACTGGGCATATGAATTAGTTACACAAGAAAGAGATTCCTACTCAGCTGGCTGTTGACAATGGAATAAATAATCCAATATAAGGCATCTGGTAACAAAGCTGAATAAGAAAGCAAGATTTTCTAGTGAAAAAGTATGAGACTTCTATAAGCAGCCAGTAGCTGGAACAGCAAAGTAGATGATGTAGCTGTCTTTTTCAGGCCTCACCACAAGCTCACAGTAAAAGGAGCATTCTCACTGAGTTCTTCAAATGCAAAAAAATGCAAAGATCTGTGAAAATGTTCAGGGACTTAGTCATTTGCTTGGCATTTATTGCTATGTAGTATGCAGCTGCTTATTCTTACAAAGCCTGCTAAAATTCAATGTCATGTGTCAGTCACACAAACCAATATTGTTAACTGATATCACTCATGTAGAAGCATATTCTCCATTCAGACTGTTACTGAATAGGCACTCTACCCATCAAATGATGGTCTGTGAAGTTACAATCATCATATTTAAAATTTCAAATAAAAAAGACAATAATTACACCTGGTGAAAAAGAGCGCTATGGATAAAAACAAAAACCTCAAAGGTCATTCACATCTACAAACAATACCATGGGTCTTGAAAGTTGAATAAAAAGGAGTTAATTGGCTTTGAAGAAAAAAATTAATAATCTGACAGAATTTTTTCTTCCACCAGGATGGTAGAAAGCAAGTCTTTCAGGTTATATCTTTTACAATGCTAAAAATAGAATAAAAACAGCAATGAATTTCTGTCAGAGCTAGACGGAGAGTAATCACAGCAATCCACAAGTTACATTTTCGTATTGAAAGTGCAGCAGTGTTCCACACATATAGCATAGTTAATTGCTCAACATTGTTAAACTAATTATTACGATGATAATAGATAACATATATGTAACTATCTGTTAAAAAAAAAAAAAAAGTAAAATTTTGCTGCCTTCCAAAAGACAAAATGTAAGTGAGGTATATTTAGAATGACAATATTTCAGTAAATGCAATAGACAAATCTGAGAAAGTTAGGAAATCTACTGACTTTACTACAGAGAGTCCTCGTTGTTTCAGCTTGTTTTGTGATTCTGGTAAGCCATATCATCTTATAGTATTTCTTTTCCTTTTCTGTAAAAATGGAAATAATACATCCATCCTGACTATTTGGATGTTGATACTCAGAGTGGTACAGGCTTTGTCTTATAGCATACTTTAATAGTGTGTCTAACAATGTATGGCTAATGACGTTGTTACTATGACATTAATTATTAGTAATCATCATCCTCAGCATCTCTTAGAAAGCAAAAAAAGGTCTGTATAGCCTCAGAGAAGTAAACAGTTAAGGCATATGGCTTGATAAACTCCTTTACAAGTCCTTTTGAGTAGAGATAAAATGAGTTAAAGGAGTACAGTTTCCAGGGATTCTGATCTAAGCTTTCCCTGCCATAAGGCATGCTCTGCCATGTGGTAAAGGTACTCGTGTAGCAATTACAACAGCAAGCTGGATGACCTCTGGGTGGATAAGAATAATCCTATGTAATTCTGTATTGCACTAAGTAACACATATCTACGTTATTAAAATGTTGGCTTAAGTTTGCTGGTCCGGAATTGCCCCTCTGCATAAAATTTGCTTTCAGTTCTTATGTACCTTATATAATGATGTCAAGTTTGATTTCCTGCCTCATACTCATGATTTCAGGTTTCATTACAGGGATTCAGTTTCTGCTCTATTGAATAATCAAAGCTAAGAAAAACTGAGATAAAAGATTTTGTACAAGAGAAAAAAGATGTGAATGTGAAGCTAACAAGCTTTGAAGTGTTGACATTGGGAAGACTGCTGAAAGAATCCCTAAATTCTTTAAGCCACAATAAAACTTGTGCTGTCTATGACACAGGATTTTAAGTCTTTTTCAGGTTTAAAATACTAAATCTTTTGTCTTATTACAAACACAGCAAGAAAGAAAGTGATAGTGCCCAGATTATGAGCGCATCATTACTCCATTCATCCCAAATGCCTTTTATAAATGCTCTAGACTTGATCAGACCAAACTGATGTCATCTGAGACCTTGACTTCCACAGTCAGTGCTGGAATGGAATGACAATGCAGACAGATTGTGATAAAACAAAGCAATTACTTTGACTACTTTATGGTCTTCCATCATCACAACATTGGAGTTCCTCAACATTTTAATACATTAAAACAATACTGGTTGGTTGTTGAGCAAATTTTATTATATAAGTTGTTAGCTAGAAAACTGAGGCCAAAATATACAGTGATTTTCTGCTGCCACACAAAAAGTCTATGACAGAGGGGGAAATTGGAGTTCTTCAAAGAAACTGTTAAGGATCATAATCATTATACTATCCTTTCTCTCTGCTGGAAATGCTGGTGAGAAGGACCACCTACTCTTCTGGAGAGAGGGCAGTAGCTGCAACAGTACACCCCTTGCAGGTCTCAGATGACTGTCTCTATGACCCATCTCCCTGTTTAATGAGTTATTTTCTGGGGATGAATCAGGAATTGAGACAATATGTGTACTGTATATCAGTAAGCAGACCTGAGAGCACCCCGATAAAAAAAAAGATTGTCTATTTGCATTGCACAGCTCCTCTACAGGTATGCCAGACTAGATCCTCTCCCTCATGTATTTGATTCAGAAACTTGTTATTGAGATACACAGCTACTTCATGGCAGCCAGATAAATCTGACAGATAAGACTAAGTGACCATAAAGGTTTCTAACTTCTGTAAAATTCACACCTCTTTCTGGCTACCCTTAGTACGTGAGTGGTACTCAAATCTCTCATTTCCAGGGAGCATTGTGTTTGTCCAGGCATTATGTTAATGTGAATTCAGACTATGAAAAGCCACATGTAATCAGACTTTACCAGATTGTATTTTATTGAAAAGGCTTGGAAAAGAATATCACCCTTGAGAGGAAAACATTGGAACATAAAAAGGTTAACAGCATTGTTGCAGGGATACCTCCTACCTGCTGAACGCATGCTTATATGTAGCATTAGCTTACTCCATTCTACATCTAGCCAGCTATATCAAGAAACGGCATTCCTGATGGCATGCTGTTAACTAGTTAGGCATAATTCCTGGGAAAAAGCTAGAAATAGCATTATTGTACAGCCCCTGTATTTCAGCACAGGTGTGATCCTCCTTGCCACTACATGGGTTCAGATTGGGAAGCCAAGGAGAGAAAGAGTTTCATTTAGTCTGACCTCATCAAGGGCTGGATATCCCAGCACTGCTAGGGACAGAGGACAAAGCAAGAAGGTAGAAAACTACATATAAAGGTAAAAAAAATAGAGACTGATAGATATATTTGAGTTCCAACATGCTTGATACTGTTTTCTACAGGATTGACCATGGTAGCTGTAGAGTCCTGGAATTGCATGGGTATAATATAGATCTGCAGATCAAAGAGCAGCTTGAGGAAGAGTTGGCACCATGATACCTTTACTCACCTCCAAAAGGTTCTGCAACTACCAAACCTGAAATGTTAAATTTAACAGGAGCTCTGAGGTTATGAAATCTCTGTGACCAACTACCCCTACTGAATAAATTTTTTACCAAATTGAACAGGTAGTGAGGAGAATTTCTGTCTAATAAATAACTTCAGTAAATCTTTCCATAATGGTTTTTCTTATATAGAGAGGTAATCCATCAATTTTGGTCTGAAGGAGCAAATGTTAGTAAATATTTTTATCATAATAGCTACACTTGATTTTTCCATGTGTTCTGCAATCATAATGATGCGATTGCAAAATGCTAAGATCAGGATAACTTTATAATGAAGAAGAAATCCCATTAGATATACTTTCCCATCTGTAATTCTTTTAGAAATGTCTATTTTGCAAGAAAACCACTTATAAAGCATGCTTTATGTTGTTAATGACTGGCTATATTTCTATAAAGCAGTAAGCCAAGAAAGAAAAGTGAGGAAGTAAAATCAAACTGTGCACTGAAAAAAGCTTGTACATTTCTCCAGCTGCCTTTAGTATCCAGAAAGAAACGAGACTGGATTTCAGGGACCCAAATTGTCTAATTATTTATCTATATCTACATCTGCTCTTCTGTCTGCCTATCAAAACCAGAATTTCTTGTGTTTATTTTCCCATTCAGTTATTGCTTTCAAGTGATGATCCTATTTCAGTGTTGTTAATTTAAATGTATATATTTCCTTTGAATTTATAAACCCAGGAAGCTCTTTAAACAAATAAACCCTTATGATTTAGATATGATGGGATTTCACTAGCTATATTGTATTTTTTATAGCTTTGTGAACCTAAGGAACTTTTCTTCAGAGTTGGTGCTAAATAGAGTTTTTTTCAAATCAATTTAACTAAAATTTAATTGATTCTTATCAAATGAGCTAACTAGGAATTACAGTCTGGAATTTGTTAATGAGCCACAGTCAAGTCAGAATGGATTCTGTGCCCCTCAAAATGCAAAATTTCTGTCAACATTAGTATAAATCCCGAGTGATTTTTAACTTTTATTTATTTCAAAGTATTAAAGAAAAGCAAAAAGCAAAAGGCTTGAAGCAATGTTACACACATTAAATAACTACAAAAGGTATTATGAAATAACTCTTCTGAAAAATACATGTTTCTTTAAAAACTCAAAAAGTAACAATTATTTTAACATTGGTTGTTTTTACTAACATTGAAAAAAAAAAGAAAAAATATATTTGGTTGTCTAATTAAATATAAAAATGAAGTTGTAATTTACAAATTCAGTCAACTTGGTTAAAGTAAAATTACACATCTTACTTTCTGGTCCCTTAGTGTCAGGCAGCAATATTTATGTTCCCCTTGAGATGTGATGCATAACCATGGCTCTTTGAAGAAATGCTATAGGCCACATTATACTTTTTCTAATGCTCAAAGAGTCCTTCCTTGATAATGTAGAACATTTGTACTTGATGATAAATGTGAGCCCCATTTTGAATTCAGAATATCTGACTTTGCCTTTTCCAATATTAATTTCTCACAGTTCTAAGAAAACAAAAAAAAGGTATTTTTGTCTCTATGGACCATGACAAAGCATCCACAGACAAGTGAAACTGATGGTTCTACAAGAACTAACACGAACAGTATGGGAAGGGGTCAAAACACACAGATAGTCTGTGCAGGTTATGAACAGGATCATGTGATATGGTTGCCTACAACAGGACTGGTCTAGACCTTATGGTCTCAGGATCGTTTTCCAACCTTTGTTGGTAGGACATCTAGCCGGTTTATATTCATGCTGATACTATCAGGACTGGGCTTAATAGAAGCCAGTAGACTCAGTGTCCAAAATATTATTCTACTCCATGCAGCTATCTATTGATGACACCTACATCTGGTCAGCTGAATACCTCTTTTGACTCCATTGGTTGTGTTGGTGGTGTATTGACTCTAATGGCTCACTTGGGTCCCATACAGACACCTATCTGTGAACAACTAGACATCAGTGTTTTAAGACACAACTTGAATTTCAGCCCTCTTGTCACAGTGATCTCGCCATGAAGGAGCCATGGGATAGGCTGTGCCAATCTCAAGTGCAACTTGTTTAACTGCTTGGCTAGTCTGTTTAGGATTAGTGTACAATGCCAGTGCAAAGTGTAACTGCAGCTCATACAGAAGTACTCTGAACTAGTTAGGTCTGATTGCAGGAGCTGTGTTATTAAGGCAGTGAAAAACCTGACTGCTCTTCTGGCTTGGCCTGAGCAGTGTCTCTGAAGTTTACAGTTTCACAGCTATCTTACTTTACGTGAGAGAAGGGAAAAAAAGTACAAGTGAGGAGATACAGAAAGGGTATTGTCTGTATTACTCTGTTACCAGCTGACTCAGATGTTTCCTGTATTTCACTAGAAATACTAGAAATACAGTAGGTGTGTCTTTGCCAAATTTGACGAGACACTTCATTTCTTCTCAGAATTGGTTTGCTTTAGCTACTTTTGACCAGAAGTTGTTTAGGATAATTTCAAACACTATGTTGCAGCAGTTTGGAGACACTTTTATTGCTAATCAAAAAACATTCCCAGTTTTTAACATCTTTCTGACCTCTTTTTTTGATTTTGTAATACTAATCCTCTATCTTCTATTGTCAGCTAAATTAAAGTTTTTTTTTCCATTGTCGTGGTTTAGCCCCAGCCAGCAACTAATCACCACGCAGCCGCTCGCTCACTCCCCCTACCCCGGTGGGATGAGGGAGAGAATCGGAGGAGTAAGAGTGAGAAACACTCCTGGGTTGAGATAACAACAGTTTAATAATTGAAATAAAGTAAAATAGTAATGCTAATAGTAACAATAAAATAATAATAATATACAAAGCAAGTGATGCACAATGCAATTTCTCACCACCCGCCGACCGATACTCAGACAGTTCCCGAGCAGTGATCGCTGCTCCCCGGCCACCCCCCGCCAGTTTCTATACTGAGCATGATGTCACATGGTATGGAATAGCCCTTTGGTCAGTTTGGATCAACTCTTCTGGCTGTGCCCACTCCCAGCTTCTTGTGCACCTGGCAGAGCATGGGAAGCTGAAAAGCCCTTGACTAGCATAAGCAGTACTTAGCAACAACTAAACCATCAGCGTGTTATCAGCATTCTTCTCCTACTAAATCCAAACCACAGCACTATGCCTGCTACTAGGAAGAAAATTAACTCTATTCCAGCTGAAACCAGGACATTTTTTCTCCTACTTTTCATCCCACACACATAAATACACTTGACCATAAACAAAAGTATGTTTGACCAAACTTACTAAGGCTTTTAAAAAACTGATCTCTTTAAATTAACATTAGAACTTGAATTAAAACTTGCCCTTAGATAATTTGACCCATTTCTATAGTCCAATGATTTTAACTGTGATAACAAGAGCCTTTGTTTAATTTTGACTACTCTCACAGCAATGACAAAACAACCCATCTATACAACCGCTCTATAGGAATGTTCAGTCAATTGAATGCCAGCACTGAATGCGTTCTCCTAAAGCCTCTATTTGTTTGTGGGTTTATTTATTCATGAGACCTTCATATACTTTTTTATCTTTTTTTTTGTTTTGTTGTTGTTATTTACAATAATTTTTATCTACCTGATTTTATTTGATCTTCAGAAAAACATTCTGTTTTCACATTTAAACTGACTGAAAACTCTTCTTACTATTATGTTCTTCAATAGATGCAATTAAATTATTATATAGTCAAAATTCTCAGTGTGTTAACACTGTAACAATGTTCATATTAATATTCTGAGAGAAATTACTTGAAGGCTAAAATAATAATTATTTTGCAGAGTAGCTTAAGCAAAAATACACGGTTCAGCATATACTACATTTGTATCTGCTGCTCTGAGTAAGTTAGTGGCACCAGCTTCCCATTGATTTGTTGGATCTTGAAGATTCAGGGAATCAACTTTTAAGAAAAACCAAACACAACAACAGCAGATCTTGTTCTTTTCTAACCTGTTCTGTTTCTACTCCATGTGTTTGAAGAAACTCACTGTTACATTTTTTTTCTAAGCTAAGTTGCCTACATTCTTTAAACCATAAACTCTTTAGACCATAAATTCTTTATTTCTTGATGTAATAATAATGGAATTGATCATATATTTATTCAAGCTGAGTACTTATCCTTGAGAACATTCTTGTCATTAATTATAGATGCTGAGTACATAATAAAGTACACGTCCAAAAGTGGTTGATTCAGTCCAATTAGGAATTTGCCTTATTTGATGTCAGTTAACTTTTACCAAAAGCAATCACTGTTAATAATCAGTTCTATTAATATCTTTTTAGTTTTCCAGCCAGATTGCACTGATGAGTATGCTTGGGCATGAAGTATTTGGAATGGGAAAAATCCAGTTAGAAGGGACTACTGAGGCATATCTTCTTGTTAACACACATGATTACTGAAATATTTAATTTGTCTTCCATTGTTTGGACTGGCTTCACAAATATTCAATATAGATTAAGACCTTAGTTCTTTTCCTCAGAGCATTTGATAACTGGGCTCTCACTTACTTAATATCTTCAAAGAACAAACAGGAGACAAGAATTTTACTTTGTAGTATGAAACTGTATGCAGTAAAGGAAAATTAATCTGTTCAGCCAACAGGACTTAGGAGTCAATCCAAGACTTTGGAAAAGGAAAGATAGACCATTATAAATAACATTGTCTTCTGCTCCTGGACAAAAATGTATTTATTCATGGGATCATAGGATGATTCAGGTTGGAAGAGACATCAGAAGATTTCTAGTCCAACCTCCTATTCAAAGTAGGGTCAGCTATGAGATCAGACCATATTTCTCAGGGTTTGATTCAGATCTTGAAAACCTCCAAGAATGGAAAGACTGCACCACCTCTCTGGGCAACCTGTTGCACTGCCTGGCTGTCCTCATCAGGAAGAAGCTTCTCCTTATAGCAGTCTGAATGTCTCTTATTTCATTTTATGTCTATTGTCTCTCATCCTTCTGCCATGCCTCCTTGTGAAGATGCTGGCTCCAACCTCTTAATAAACTTCCCATAGGTTCTGGTGGGCTGCTGTTCGGTCCACCAGAAGCCATCTCTACTTCAGGCAGAACAAGCTCAAATTCCTCAGCCTCCCTTCACAGGGCAAGTGCTTCAGCCCCCAAACATCATTGCAGCCTTGTGCTGAACTTACTCCTGTAAGTGGGACACCCACAGCTTCTCTGAGCAACCTGTTCCAGTGTCTCACCACCCTCAGAGTAAAGAATTTTTTTCCTTACATCCAATCTAAATCTCCCCTCTTTTAGTTTAAAACTGTTACCCCTTGTCCTGTCACTACAGGCCCTGGTAAAAAGTCTTTGTCGTTCATATAAGCTCCTTTTAAGCACGAAAGGCCACAATAAAGTTTCCCCAGAGCCTTCTCTTCTCCAGGCTAAACAACCCCAAGTCTCTCAGACTTTCTTCATAGGACAATGTCTGTCTTTTACTGGGGGGCCCAAAAGTGGACGCAGTACTCATGCTGTGGACATCTGGCAGTTATGTAGAGAGGAGTAATTACTTCTGTCTATTCAGCTTAACTTTTTCTAATATTCTCTAAACAGGTATTCTTTACCCAGTTACACTAATATAGATGTATTTCTTCTGACTCTTGTACTACATGTCCTAAACTTTCTCATGCAGTGACAAATGTATTTTATGTCCCCTACTTTTTTAACTAAGGAAATGACGACAGATGCTGTGGTTAGTTTGGAGATATGCATAAACTAATTGACCATATTCTAAATTATTGTTGGATTAATCTATAGCATTTCATTCTTAGCACACCCTTGATCACACTCAAAGGTAGTATTACCACCTTTAACAAATTTAACAAAACCAGATATGCATAGCTGCTGAAAGAGCAGAAGCAGAATGCAGTAAGATAAGCAGCAGGGAATAAGAAAAAGAAATCCCAACTGTATAAGCTTTAGTTATAGAAAAGTACATAATTCACCTTTCCAGCACAAGGAAAAAAGCCTATTGTGATCTCCCTGTTCATTGTCAGAGCTGATCATGGAATACATCCTATTCCTAACTGAGAAAATCACCAAGACATTTATAAAAGCTGAAGCTACTGTTAAGATATAAGATCTCTTACCTTTTAGTTACTGTATAATGTACGGATAGCATAGTTCTTGTCAAAAGCTGTATTTCTGCATCAGATGAAATAGCAGGACATCTAAACCAGCAACAACCTTGCTTCTCTTCAGTGTCTCCACCAAGCGCGTTATAGATAAATAGCACATTCAGCTATACAGGGAGGGGGTGAGGCTGGAAACATAAAATTAACTCAAGTTTCTGGAAAAAAGCGAGGTGCAAAACAATCAAATTTCACCTCTGAAGTTTGTATCATCAGCATAACATCTGCCTATCGACTGATTTCTGTTGTGCAGTTGGACATAATTGGTTATTCATATAGTTCAATATAACACAGAAGCATAGGGTACGGTATGTTTTTATAGTACAAAAATCTGTTGTGAATAACTAGTAAGTGTGGTTTAAGTTCTATAAAATTACTTAAGAAAAAATGCTACACTTTTTGACACACACAACATTTCTTTTAATAATGAACAATTGCTTTCCACTTATGAACAAAATGGTTTTTTTGACCCAAACTTCAACACTTTCTTCAGTTTTCAAGCTTTTAAAAAAAAAGTTAAAATGAAAAGTCCATTTAGAAACTTTAAAATTCTCCCAATTCTGTAGAAGATAGCATGTGCTTTGCTCATCAACTTACTGCTTTCTTGGTATATGACAAACTGTTTAGTCAGTTCCTAAATCCAGAGTGAAAACAAATGTTTAACACCAACATTTAGAAGTATTCCTCAGTTTCTGATTGATACTCATTTTTCTCCTTTGTCTGTTCTATATCTTCCAATAAATAGAAGAGACAGTCATGTTGTGATAGATGATTAATTCTCTTTAATCTTCATGCAAAAAATGTAGGAGTGTTCACACTGAAAAAACCTCACTTCTAGACAGAGGCTGTGGTTGATAGATTCCCTTTTCATACACAACGGAAGAGTTAAAGAGTAAAAATGATTGAAGTGGGAGGTAGCACTTTATCCGCTCTTGATAGAAGATTGTGAAGATCTAAGGACTAAGTAGTAAAAATACATAAGAAAGTGGACATAAAACAGAAATTTGAACTGAAAAAATAATATATTTTAACAATTTTTTCCTTGTGACAAAAGAGTAAAAGAAGATTCATGCATGATAATTTGCCTAATGTATTTTAGAAGGTACGTAGAAATCACTTAATACAAAACCTGAACTAGAACAGAATGGTATAGCTGATTTTGAGAAACACTAGAGAATCTCTTATATTACATACTGTTAATTCTACACCACACAGATTTTAACAGATTTTTATACTGGACCAATTTCTTTTCCTCTTCTCGAAATTTCTCTAATTTCTTTCAAATAGTGCGAAATTAACTCCCACTGCTCAAGACTGCAGTAAAAACATGTCATTCCAAACTACAGCATGTCTCTTCTGAGAGACATATTTTTATGAACCTGTACCTGATGGGCTGTAACAGGCAATAATTGATACACTTTTTTGTGGCTTTACACTTGGAGCATAGGGCATAGAATTTAATTAGTCCCCTGCATTGCTGTTCATAGATATCTACTACGACAGAAAACGATATTATATAAATGTACCTAAATTTATGAAGCTAAGTACTGCAGAGTTTTCTATATTTTCCTCCTGTTGTTGGACTGATATGGTGAAGTTGTACTGTTCTAGTGGTTAGAACCCTTTTTTCTAACTTTCAGTCTAGCACGTTTACATTTTTTTTCAGTTTGAGAATAATGTTTAATACTAGCTAATACTGCTGTTTAGAACTTCTGCTTTCTTGGTATTTACCTTCATGGTTTTGGAGAGAACATTCATTTGGGTAGGCTAGATGAGCCAAAGTTTTTTCAGTTTCTTTTGCTTTGATAAGTTTTCCAGTGCTGAAAATATAGTAATTTCCCTTGCAATTGATGTAATTTTTGTTTTGCTCAAAAGAATATATATTCCGACTGGAGCTTGCACAATCACAATTCAATCACATTTCCATTTGCCTACTGGAAATAGATTGAATGATACAACTTAGGATTGCATCTGCTTTTTTAGACATTTTTCTTTGCTGAGTTGCCTTTATAATTGTAATATTTCCATCATGTCTTTCACGATAAGACAGAAAAGTCAACAACACATTATTCTTCTGTTGAAGATGAGAAAAAATTATGTTACTGTATAACACTGCTGTCCAGTTACAAAAGTTTCTATATATATTTCTGTGCATATACATATATGTATAACTACATATCATGTCTGTGAACATATCCATGGGAGAAAAATAACTAACATTAGAATTCAATTACACTTTTATGTTTTAGACAAGTTGCCAGATTCTGATTTATTTTACAGAATGTAAAGCTGGTACCAAAGCCAAACTGTAAGAAATTCCAAGTTTATTCTGATTCAATACCTTCGTTTTATAAATGTGGCAGAATGTGCATATAAATTTATATCTATATAGCTTGTTTCATAGTATTATCCAACATAAAATAATTTTACAAAAAGTATTATATAGCAATTATATGAAACATAAAATAAAGGCCCGCCTTGGGTGTTCAGTTTCTTGTTTTTGAAAGCATCAAAGTGACTGTACTATAGCATATATGGAGTCCTGAAGGGCAAAGGAGCCCAGGAAGGCTGGACATTCTTCAAGAAGAAAATGTTAAAGGCACAGGAGCAGGCTGTTCCTACGTGCTGAAAGATAAGCCGGTGGGGAAGAAGACTGTCCTGGCTGAAGAGAGAGCGTTGTCTGGAACTCAGGGAAAAAAAGAGAGTTTATGACCTTTGGAAGAAGGGGAAGGAAACTCAAAAGAACTACAAAGATGCCGTTGAGGTTATGCAGGGGGAAAATTAGAAGGGCCAAAGCCCAGCTAGAACTTAATCTCGCTACTGCAGTAAAAGACAATAAAAAAATGTTTCTATAAATACATTAACAACAAAAGGAGGGCTGAGAGCAATCTCCACCCTTTATTGGATGTGGAGGAAAGCATAGTGACAAAGGATGGGGAAAAGGCTGAGGTACTTAATGCCTTCTTTGCCTCAGTCCTTAATAGTAAGACCAGTTGTTCTTGGGGTACCCAGCCCACTGAACTGGAAGACAGGGACAGGGAGCAGAATGAAGCCCCCATAATACAAGGGGAAATGGTTAGTGACCTACTATACCACTTCGACACACACAAGTCTATGGGGCCGGAAGGGACGCACCGAAGGGTACTGAGGGATCTGGCAGAAGTGCTCACCAAGACACTTTCAATCACTTATCAGCAGTCCTGGCTAACCAGGGAGGACCCAGTTGACTGGAAGTTAGCAAATGTGACGCCCATCTACAAGAAGGGCCGGAAGGAGGATCTGGGGAACTACAGATCTGTCGGTCTGACCTTGGTGCCAGGTAGGGTTTATAGAACAGATCATCCTGAGTGCCATCACACGGCACATACAGGACAACCAGGTGATCAGACCCAGTCAGCATGGGTTTATGAAAGGCAGGTCCTGCTTGACTAACCTGATCTCCTTCTATGACAAGGTGAACCACTTAGTGGATGAAGGAAAGGCTGTGGATGTCGTCTACCTGGACTTCAGCAAAGCCTTTGACACCATCTCCCACAGCATTCTCCTGGATAACTGGCTGCTCATGGCTTGGATGGGTGTACTCTTCACTAGGTAAAAAACTGGTTGGGTGGCTGAGCCCAAAGAGTTGTGGTGAATGGAGTTAAATCCACTTGGTGACTGGTCACAATTGGTGTTCCCCAGGGGTCAGTATTGGGGCCAGTTCTGTTTAATATCTTCATCAATGGTCTGGATGAGGGGATTGAGTGCACCCTCAGTAAGTTTACAGATGACACCAAGTTGGGTGGGAGTATTGATCTGTTTGAGGGTAGAAAGGTTCTACAGAGGGACCTGGACAGGCTGGATTGATGGGCCGAGGCCAGCTGTATGAGGTTTAACGAGGCCAAGTGCCGGGTCCTGCACTTGGGTCACAACAACCCCATGCAATGCTCCAGGCTTGGGGAAGAGTGGCTGGAAAGCTGCTGGCAGAAAAGGACCTGGGAGTGTTGGTAAAACACCAGCTGAATATGAGCCAGCAGTGTGCCCAGGGGGCCAAGAAGGCCAACAGTATCCTGGCCTGTATCAGGAATCGTGTGGCCAGCAGGAGCAGGGAGGTGATTGACTCCACCACCTCTCTGGGCAGCCTGTTCCAATGTTTGACCACTCTTTCCATTAAGAAATTTTTCCTAATATCCAATCTAAACCTCCCCTGACACAATTTGAGCCCATTTCAGGTAGTTGTAGAGAGCAATAAGGTCTCCCCTCAGCTTCCTCTTCTCCAGGCTAAACAACCCCAGTTCCCTCAGCTGCTCCTCATAAGACTTGTGCTCTAGACCCTTCACCAGCTTCGTTGCCCTTCTCTGGACAGGCTCCAGCACCTCAATGTCCTTCTTGTATTGAGGGGCCCAAAACTCAACACAGTATTCAAGGTGCGGCCTCACCAGTGCTGAGTACAGGGGGACAATCACTTCCCTGCTCCTGCTGGCCACACTATTTCTGATAGAGACCAGGATGCTGTTGGCCTTCTTGGCCACCTGGGCACACTGCTGGCTCATATTCAGCTGGTGCTTTACCAACACTCCCAGGTCCTTTTCGGCCAGGCAGCTTTCCAGCCACTCTTCCCCAAGCCTGGAGCATTGCATGGGGTTGTTGTGACCAAAGTGCAGGACCCAGCACTTGGCCTTGTTAAACCTCATACAGCTGGCCTCGGCCCATCAATCCAGCCTGTCCAGACCCCTCTGCAGCACCTTCCTAGCCTCGAGGAGATAACCTTCATGGCCATAATGACTGTAAAATAATATTTACTATATGCACAAAGATTCCTCTCCACTTAGAGTTTTGAGAGGTTTCCAACTCAACATAATGCACAATGTTTGTATGTGGATGGGGCAAACAGTTCTGTAAGAAAAGTGTAGTTCCAAAAACCTGCATTTTTCAAGCAATGCATATAATTTTCTGCTAGCAGTAAACCTGTAAAATCTTCTGTTAGGATCAGAAAATATGTACTTTTAACCAATTTTTATCACAGTACAATTTTTTCTCTGTTAAAACCAGATTTATTATTTCTGTATTTTACTTCTTTAACATTTCGTTATAAGTAAGCCAGCTGTAAGTGCTAATATATGATTGGATTTCCAAATGGATCTTAGTCCACTTTACTAATATTATTACTAATATTATGGCAGAGCGCAGAACACCTGGACATGTAGAGGTCAGATGACAGAGGAGTCTCTGAACTCTGTCTCTGAAAGTCTCTGAAAGGTAAATTTATACTCTAAAATGTGTTAAAACCTTACATCAGTATTGAAATTTAGTTCATCCATTTTGGCTGCTGATGAAAAACATGTGCAGATGCTATGGAATATGGAAAGGAAATGACATGCAGAATCTGACACGAGTTTCTTACTTTGCAAAGAAATAAGAAAGTTGCTCTGAGTCAGATTTTGTTCTCATTCCCCCAGCAACTTCATTGCAGCAACTGAAGCTGAATAAAGCTTGAACTGGAAAAAAACATGCTCCAAAACCTCAGAGAAAGACAATTAAAAATGAAATCAATGCTACTTACAGTCATGAACAGAGACAGCTCAAGGTCACTCAGATGTGTAGACAAAGATGACTTTTTCTTTCCACCAAATGAAAAGCTAGTGGTAGACTATGAGGGGATGGATGAGGAGCAAAGATGGGTTGGGAAGATGAGTAAATGGAGGAAAGGGCAGCTGTAGATAACTGCAATTGATATCACCGTGTCCCAACTCCAGTACCCACTGCTCCGTCACTTTCCAGAGTAATGGCTTCTTCTCCAAGATGCAAGCATGGGTAAAGTAGTCTGCAGGGCTGTGGTGTTTTGCCTCTCAATAATGTAATATCCTAGACTTGTGCTTATTTTGCCTGTGCCTAAAGCTGCCTTAGTCTCGAAGACAGTGACATGTAAATAAAGAACATTTTAGAATTATTCTCTAATAGCTGCATGTGAGAAAGTGAAAAAGTCATTAACAAGGCCTCATCTGTGAATGGCCCATAAAGTGAAAGGTGGTCAACAAAATTACTGTGTGTAAGGATGGGGAAAATTATCTTCTTTCTTTAGCTTTAACTGTCAAAAAAAGCATTTATAGCGATATCATCCAAAATATTATATTTTCATATTTTGGGATGTAGCCGGTCACATTTATCAAATTGTGGCTAAAAACAGAGCATGAATTTAAAAAAAAAAAAAATGCTAAAGCTTACACAAATTTTCACAGTATTGACACCTTCCAGGGACTGTGTAAGGACAGGTTGATCAAATGAGAATCACAAGTCCAGTAAAGTCTTGAACCTGATGGCAGCTGCTATAGGTGAACAGACATTAGATCACTTTCCTTTTTTTTGTTCTCTTTTCATATTCTTCAACATTAAAACAATCAGCCTACATGAACTTAATTTTTAATACTTTTTAAATAAAATTCTTTCTATTCAATTTTTGATAAGAAACCTTTGCATACTATACTGGAAAGACTGAGAGGAAACTCAAATGAAAAAGGGAACAGCCCATACACAGTGCACTTCTGCCAAGTGCCCTGGAAGGAAAACCATAATCAATGATATGGGATTTTTTTCCCCTCTCTATAGACCAAAAAGACAACAGTAGTGCAATCCCATACTCACTTAGGAGGAAAAAAGAATGAAGGTACTAGAGAAAGAGCACATATGGAGACACTCTGTTTGATGGCACGTGAAAAAAACCAGCAATGAATTATGAACTATAACTGCAAGGATTCAGCCTTGTCCAGAGAATGCCTTTGAAAAAGACGGTGAGGACCACAGCAGAGACAAAAGTGGGTTCCATGTAGAAACCTAGCCATAGTGTCTTACTCTGAAAATGTTCTTAAATATTCAGCAAAAAAGTGATGTCCAAATACATACAGGATATGACCCTACTGAAATTGGCCTAGTGCTTTTATTCCACAAGGGTCTTAACAGTAATCAAAACTGTCCAGAGGTATTCTCCAGGCCCAGAGGACTGTGACATGAAAGACACATTTGAATTTGGAACCGGTATATTAAAAAAAAAAAAGCTATTACGTGTACATAACATATGTTTGTTTGGAGTTTAGGTTTAGCTTTTAATACCAAGTACATTTGTCACCCACTAGAAAATGCCTTTCATCAAAAACCATTGGCTTTGAACAAAGCCAGACTGCCCTGGAAATGTCATAAGAAAACATAAGTGAACAGCTATGTTGTTTTCCCTTTACTCTGTTTCTGTTTTATGTTTATTCAGGAAATAAGAAAGCAAGTGATCCTACTGATACTGCTACAATATCAGTTTGTCCCTTCTCAAGCAACTCTTAAGCCCTCTCTCTCTTTCTGAGTGCAATATTCACTTTTTTCTCACACCCCAAAAGCTATCACAGACCTGTGAAGCATTTCAATATGCTCCAAGTTTTGGGTTTCTGGGCTGAAATGACATTTGTGTAAATTTTAGAAGTTGGTTTTGTCCTTCTTCACAACACAGAAATCCATTTGATAATCCTTACTAAAATATCACTTCTAATGCATCCTCTTTAAACAATTATTCAAAATTAAAATAGGTGACAGAAATATCATGTTTCTTTTTCCTTAAGAATCACATGATTCCTTCTTTGTAACATCTAGCTTAGGTCACTCTTATTTCTGTCTTTAATAGTTTACTTTGTCAAACTTACTTTGTCAAACTGAGCCTAGCTGAAGGCTTCTACAGCAAAGGTTTCCATATATGACACACACCATAGGTTCACTTTATAGATGTAGAAAAGTCAAATGTCCTGGTTTCAACTGGGATAGAGTTAATTTTCTTCCTAGTAGCTGGCATAGTGCTGTGGTTTGGACTTAGGATGAGAAGAATGTTGATAACACACTGATGGTTTAGTTGTTGCTGAGTACTGCTTATGCTAGTCAAGGACTTTTCAGCTTCCCATGCTCTGCCAGGCGCACAAGAAGCTGGGAGGGGGCACAGCCAGAAGAGTTGATCCAAACTGACCAAAGGGCTATTCCATACCATATGACGTCATGCTCAGTATAGAAACTGGGGGGAGTTGGCCGGGGAGCAGCGATTGCTGCTCGGGGACTGGCTGGGCATTGATCAGCAGGTGGTGAGCAATTGTGTTGTGCATCACTTGTTTTGTATATTTTTTTATCATTGTTATTATTATTACTTTCTCTTCCTCTGCTGTCCTATTAAACTGCCTTTACCTCAACCCATGGGTTTTACTTTTTTTTCTGATTCTCTCCCCCATCCCACTGCGGGGAGGGGAGGGTGAATGGGCAGCTGTGTGGTGCTTAGTTGCCGACTGGGTTCAAACCATGACATAGGAAGAGACAATAAAATATTCTGGGCACAATTTATCTACTTTAGATTGAAATTACTCATATTTTAAAAGTGTCTATTTCTCTCTCTCTCTCCAATTACAGCTACCTAGACAACTATTTATATTGTACAATAAAAGCACCAATTACATTGTAATATCTATGAGGTCTATGTTATGGTATTATGAAATAAAATGAAATAACATTAAATATTGATAAAAACTCCTGATGTGCTACTTCTCTCAGTTTTTCTGGATCAGACAGTCATACACACACATTTTTTCCTTTGGAATCAGATCCAAATTCTACATTATCTTTGCCATATCTAGGTGAAAGTCAGACCTTAACAAAGTCCACAGTAAAACTTGCCTAATTATCTATACAATTATAGGATGGCTATGTATGACCTAATCTTTCAAAGCATCTTTTTCAATCATAGGACAGAAACAGGCATTTCAAAGGTACAACTAGTCTGCCCTACATAGCTGGATGATTTGTCTTTCTTTTTCTTTTTTTTTTTTCTTTTTTTTTTTCTTTTTTTTTTTTTCTTCCTTTTGAGGCTGATTCTAGTATAAACTGCTTCTAATTCAAATAAACTCTCATTAGTTTCAGCTTTAGACTGTAACTTCTTACAAGGATTCGTACTGCTCCTAAATGCAGTCTTCTATTTATCATCTAATAGATTTTTTGTGTGTGTTTTGTCATGCATTTTCTGTCTCCTCTTTCTTCCCCCATCCCTTACTTTACATCTGAATGACATATTTGTAAGTCTAATGCACATTTTAAAAAATTGTCTGAGGTTTTACATCCCAATATTTTTACCTGCCTCCTAATGTAGTCATCTTCTATTCACTGTAGTTTGTCCTTGAGGGAAATCAAAACAGGAGGTACCATGTGGCTGCTATTGAGCCCTTTGCAGTCTCAAATGTGTTTGCGAACAGCACAAAGCCATTACTGATTTTGCATTTTGTAGAAATACAATGGGTCAGTCAGGCTGTATGTAGCATCTGCTCATTGGAGTGTTATAAAAACTTGTGATCCATCCTGAGAAAATTTCAGGTGGCTATGCAAGAGGTTAGATAAGATATAGCTGTTCTCAAGTAGGTTATCCCCACTGGTACCAAAATATAACACCCACAAAATAATCTGCATAAACCTACCTCTGCAGTTTGGTTACTATGATGTAATATGGATTTTTTCAACTTGGTGCACAAAATTCAACTTTTAAAAAAACTTTCTAAAAGGCACATTGTTTACTGACTTTCTTCTATTTGCACTGCTTGGAGACAGAGCATGACAGGGAAAGAACGAATTTCACCTCTTCTCTTTCTCTCACATGCTGTTTGAGATAGGTATATTCTCAATATTGTGAAGAACTGAAATTGGCAGGATTCTGATAGGAAATCAAATTAAAAAAAAATTAAATCAGATTTTAAGAAAGTTTCAAGTGAAACTTGAAGCGTGCATAGAGTTTTGCAAATAGTCAATTTTCAGACAAGAAACAGGGAGGCCTTTCATGGAAAGGACTGTAACAAACAATGTGGGTTTTTATTGTTTATTATGGCTCATATTTGCTAGGATCTACAGGATAATTTCTTATTACTGGTCTGGTTACAATACTGCAATTTTCAGAGAAAGTATCTTTAAAAATGTCTGATCATTTAGATCAAATAAAAATTGCTTAAGATATAGTATATTAATACATCCTCAAAGGAACTTTCTCCTTATTGACATCTGTCATTTTAGTGAGGTGAAGTCCTACAAGTCATTTCATATCAGCAGTCCTGGTTAACAGGGGAGGTCCCTCATGACTAGAGGTTTGCCAATGTGACGCCCATCTACAAGAAGGGCCGGAAGGAGGACCCGGGGAACTACAGGCCTGTCAGCCTGACCTCGGTGCCAGGAAAGATTATGGAGAGGTTCCTCTTGAGTGAACTCAACAGGCAAGTGCAAGTCAACCAGGGGATCAGGCCCAGCCAGCATGGGTTCATGAAAGGCAGATCCTGCTTGACCAACCTGATCTCCTTTTATGACCTGGTGACCCGCCTGGTGGATGATGGAAAGGCTGTGGATGTCATTTACCTGGACTTTAGCAAAGCTTTTGACACCATCTCCCACAATATTCTCCTTGGGAAGCTGGCAGCTCATGGCTTGGATGGGCGTAGTCTTTGCTGGGTAAAAAACTGGTTGGGTGGCTGAGCCCAGAGAGTCGTGGTAAATAGAGTTAAGTCCAGTTGGCAGCCGGTCACGAGCGGTGTTCCCCAGGGCTCTGTTTTGGGGCCAGCCTTGTTTAATATCTTTATTGATGATCTGGATGAGGGGATTGAGTGCACCCTCAGTAAGTTTGCAGATGACACCAAGTTGGGTGGGAGTGTCGATCTGCTCGAGGGTAGGATGGCCCTGCAGAGGGGCCTGGACAGGCTGGACCGATGGGCTGAGGCCAACTGTATGAGGTTTAACATGGCCAAGTGCCGGGTCCTGCACTTTGGTCACAACAACCCCATGCAACACTACAGGCTTGGGGAGGAGTGGCTGGAAAGCTGCCTGGCCGAAAAGGACCTGGGGGTGTTGGTAGACAGCCGGTTGACCATGAGCCAGCAGTGTGCCCAGGTGGCCAAGAAGGCCAACAGCATCCTGGCTTGTATCAGGAATAGTGTGGCCAGCAGGAGCAGGGAGGTGATTGTCCCCCTGTACTCAGCACTGGTGAGGCTGCACCTTGAATACTGTGTTGAGTTTTGGGCCCCTCAATACAAGAAGGACATGGAGGTGCTGGAGCATGTCCAGAGAAGGGCAACGAAGCTGGTGAAGTGTCTGGAGCACAGGCCTTATGAGGAGCGGCTGAGGGAACTGGGGTTGTTTAGTCTGGAGAAGAGGAGGCTGAGGGGAGACCTTATTGCTCTCTACAACTACCTGAAAGGAGGCTGTAGTGAGGTGGGTGTTGGTCTCTTCTCCCATGTAGTTAGTGATAGGACGAGAGGAAATGGGCTCAAATTGTGTCAGGGGAGGTTTAGATTGGATATTAGGAAAAATTTCTTCACGGAAGGGTAGTCAAGCATTGGAACAGGCTGCCCAGAGAGGTGGTGGAGTCCCCATCCCTGGAAGTGTTCAAAAAATGGGTAGATGTGGCACTTTGGGACATGGTTTAGTCTAGTCTACCCTTGATTGGTTTAGTGTGGACTTGGTAGTGTAGGTTAATGGTTGGACTGGATGATCTTAAAGGTCTTTTCCAATCTAAATGATTCTATGATTCTATGATTTACTAGAACAAAAAATTGTGTCTCTGCCTGAACCCCTAAGGATTCATTCCTCCACTTAACTTCAGCTTTCTAGTAAGGAAAACAAAAACAATGTGTTTATCTCCTTTTTTTAACACACCTACACACATTAATAATATAGTCTACTTACATAGAAAGAGTGCTTCCTTTTAAGAAACATTTATAGTACATTTATACGATTTGTTATATCATTGCCATACTATTTTGTTCAAAAAAAAAAAAAGGAAATGAAATGATGGATAAAAATGCAAGCTCCTGCTTGATGCTACAGTGGTGTCACAAGCTGTCTTGGGACTCTTCTTCAGGTACGAGTTGTCCTTTTAGAACCCAATCGCTTCCTGTAACTGCAGAACAGGAAAAAAAACCCAAAACCTTTATTAACTGAAATCTTTTTGTGGCAAGTTCTTCACTGAGTTCTGTCTACCCTACTATAATGTGTTCTGCTGTCCAATACTAATTAACTCAAGGAATAAGTGATAATTCGTCTTAATTTTCTTGCTGATCATTATTTGTTTTGCCTGTGAACTCAATCTTGCCTTATTCATGTAAGACATTACTGTGAAGTCAAAAGAATTTCTCCATAAATAAGGCAAACTACATTCTGACGACTTTTTCCTCACCTACTTCTCTTTTTTTCCTTCATATTAATACAACCACATTATTTCTTCTGAATTTCAGGCTGAAATTAAAAAAACAAACCAGCAAGTAGTACTGCAATGAGACAATGACGGGTCGCAAATTACTGTTTCTTTTATTTCAGTAGGAGTAAAGTAATTTTTTGTTGTTTTGCTATGGAAGCAGTTGGGAACAATTATGAGCAAGTATGGACTTAAACTTTCTAAGAATCAATCCAACAAAACTGTTTCTGTGGCCTTCAAACAGCTAAAATCAGTAAAATGGATTAAGTTATCAGATTCAGACATACTGCATGTGAATTCACAAATTACGCTTGTGATAAGAGAAAGACTCAAATACCAGATTCCAAGGTAGTTAAAGGCAGACAGACAATACCACACAATGGAATCTTAACTGTAACTTTTGTTGTTGCTGTTGTATAAGAGCTATATAATTGCTTTTTTTCAGTGACTTCACTGACGTTTTAGTGTATATCTCATAGCAACAGTTCAGGTCTCATATTGAAATCAAACCATCTGAGCCAAGTTTCCCTGTGCTACTTAAATTCAGCTTATTTGTTGTCAATTTTTATGGTTTAATTTTAATTAAATATGTATTATAACTTATAAATATTATTATATTATTATATATACTTTTTCTCATAAAACTGCTGCCTTAGTACAAAATGGTTGATGCTTACACAATAAGCACAGAATGAGCAACTGCTTAATATCTTGTTTTATTTTTTTAGATCCACACTATTTATCACTTGCACTTAGAACAGAATTATCCACTTTTTGTAAGCTTTTGATGTTTATCACTATATTATCTGAATGTTCATTATTGATTTTATCCATCACCTGTGGTGTGAGGTGACGGTATTATAACCACTGAAGCATAGAGTCATTACTGTAACTAGCATTAGTTATTCAATTTAAGATGCCTATATCCTGATAGTTCAGAGGACCCACAGTCCTCTCAGTTTTGTGCCCCTTACTATAAGAAAAACATTGAGGTGCTGGAATGCATCCAAAGAAGAGCAACGAAGCTGGTGAAGGGTCTAGGGAACAAGTCCTGTGAGGAGCAGCTGAGGGAACTGGGGCTGTTTAGTCTGGAGAAAAGGAGGCTGAGAGGAGAACTTACTGTTCTCTACAGCTACCTGGAAAAAAGCCCAAAACCCTTCTGTGGTGAATGCCAAGTATAAAAGCTGCCTTTATTTTCTTTTATTTTTTTAAAGTATAGTTGACATATTTTTGTTGCCAGTGTAATCAGACTTTTCAGAAGCAGGAAAACATTGTGTGCCCTAAAAAGTAAATTGAATTTTCAGACATATTTTCCACAGAAACTTTTTTACTAAATCTCTATTTCTACTCTATACTTTGGTTAACAATAGCAGACACACTCTAGCGCATATTTTCTCTTTCTGTTTTCTGAGGCAATTTAGTTTTCAAATAAGGTAGTTTTAAATGAAATATGTTAGTGAAAGGCTGCTCTTCTTTTTTCCTTATGTTCTGTCCTTGACTTCTCAGTTCCACTTCTGCCTCAGAACTAGGACATCTTCTCAGCCTCCATGAACAATCAGAGTCCTGTTGCAATGGTTGCTGTCTCCAGCTTCTTGAATTATCTTTTAAATAACTCCCACGGTCATAAGAAACCTCAGATGTACACTATGAATCTCAGAAGTCATGTGAAACACACATCTGTTTGCAACTGTAGAATGCACAACATTTTAATGAATTATCATTTGTATTTAAATGAGTACCTACACATTTTTCTTGTATTTATCTTTTTTGCTTTTGACTGAAAAAAACATTAGATGTTGTTCCATGTAAGGAATTGGCAGGTCGTCTTAACATGGAGATTGCAGGATGAAATTTTCATCCTATAGCAAAAACCAACACATCCATAAAAACATGTTTTAAATCATGTGTCCATTATGTCTATAGCTGGTCTTTAGAGAATAACACCTAAGTAGGTCTCCATGTGCACAGATTTGTAGTTTTTGTTCTCTAGATTATTATGAGTTATAAAATATGCATGTTGGCTGGAAGCGCTCTGCTAGTACATCTTCAAGCACACGAGTGCTACATGTTTTTATACAAAACTGTGTGTTGGCATATGTCCTTTGAAGTATGGCCACTGACAAAGTTATGTTACCAGTGGACCACTTGTCTCTATGGTCATCCTATGAGGACCACTGCAATTTATAGTTCTCCAAGTAAAGCACCTTTAAAAATGATGCAACCTGGTATAGAAAACACAAAGGATAGAGTAGAACAGCATAGAATTAATTTAGTACTTTTAACATTTAGAAACTACTCTTTACAGTCATGCCTATAAAAGGAAAATTAACAGAAGTAATCAGCTTGCACTGACAAGCTCAAAAGCTGTGAAATAATAATACCCTAGTGTGTGAGAAAAGTAAGATATAATTGGGATGTACCTTACACATATTGATTGGCAAAAAAATAGAAATAAAAACATCTAGTAGAATATTCAGGAGACTGGTTCACTACAAATTTTTTTTAGGCATGTGCAAGCTATTTTGAAATTGATAACATTTCATTCTAAATAAAACATCATAAAATTGAAGTATGGTCTAATTTGGACACAGCCTATCAATTCCTAAATCAAAATAGTTAGACATATTTTATTGTAAATGGAAGGAAGTTCTTCCAATTTTTGCACTAGCTAACAACAGGATACAACAATGTCCTTCTTGTCTTGTTTCTTTTATTAGAAATTTCATTAGTATTTCCAGAATAATTCTGACTGGCTTAGGCAGAGATTTAATAAGACTCATTCTTTAAAAACTGTAAGTGACTGTAAAGCAGCAATACACTTACTTTGCGAATGAGATTCTCCATTCAACAACTGAACAACTGTAACTATTTGATAGCTCCTCTTCTTTTAAAGAAATTGCTTGTAAGGGCTCCAACTGTGTTCAGCTTTTGACCAAAATCACCTTTCACAGGATTTCAAAAACCAGGCAAAAGACAAAATGAAAACTTTATATAGGAGCAAAAAGAAATGTTTATGACCTTAAGTTTCTGCCTGAGGTCTTCCAAGATCTTAATTTAATCTCTCATTCATTCTTTTGTAAGGTAATGTAGAGTCCCCTTTTCAAGATCTTTTTTCTCTTTTTTTTTTTTCTTTTTCTTTTTTTTCTTTTTAACAAAGAGAGAATTGTGTAATGGTAGTGTATGCCTAACTACCATAAGACTAAGCAAGAACAATATGCTCTAAATTTATGGGATTCATTTTCCTTCTCTGGAAAACTCCTATTAAAATATATGGGTTTGGAACATACATACATAAAATAAAAATACCACTTTACTGATCTTACATGGTATAGATAATTACATATCTTAAGTATGTCATTGTTATGCATCTGATATTCACGTAATCTGAAATAATTTCATCAATTATAACTGTGAAGTATATATAACAATTTGTGTGATCTGTGATGGTATTCTATCTTTTACATAGAAGCTTTTATGATTTTTCTTTCCTAAGTATAATATTCTCAGTTTATAGTAGCATAACTGAGAACTGAACGTATTGCATTCTGCTGCAATTTAAAACCAGCCAAAACAGAAAAATATGCAACCTCTGAACAACATCAGCAACACTTATATATGCTCCTTACATGCCCTTTGGATCTGGGATATTGGTGTGAAGATAAAAAGCTTTTTTTTCTTCAAGAAATTAGTTCATTGCTTCTGACTAGCTTGATAAGTAAGGAAAAAACCCACATATTTTAGAATCTAGAACTTCTAAACTGTTTTGGGTTGGTTTTTTTTCATTAATCAGTAACATTACAGAAACAGTTTAAAGAATAACTTTGAATGGATCAAAAACATACAATTATTGGCAATGAGATGGAAAAAACTTTAGCTACATCTTGAAGAAAATATCTCACCAGATATTTTAATTTTATTTTGAATGTAATTTAATATAATTTTTATTACTCTCATCACACTTCTTCCTTCATATGTTCTTTAATTTATTTAAGTCTTCTTCACAAGTGTCCAGTAATACAGAAGTCCCTTCTTTTAAACTTACCGGTTAGTATTGTTATATTAATCCATTGCTACCTTAGATGAAGAGGAGGGAATCTGTACCACAGCTGAAACCAGGTGGTCACTAGCCTATACATAGCAACATACTTGGTTTTTTGTGATGACATGTAGGCTGATCCTGTTCAGTTACATCATCTTAGAAAGTAAAAAGGATGGGCTTTATCACTTCTAGGAGACTACCATCATCTGAATCAATAAAAACCTACATACTCAGAACTGTACAGCCAAGATTATCACTTCAGTTTATTTTGCATGTGGTTTACGTTATTTTACTTAGATGTTGTTACTTGTTAATGGAAGTGACACTTTACTGAAAATACCTCGGAAGTCATCTTTCAAATCATAGCGGTTGTGAAATGGAGAATATGAAGATGAAGAAATGTATGGGGAAATAAATTAATCCAGGGCCCACTTTATTTCATGGCTACATATTTTGCTGTAGAAAGCACTTCTCACAGTCAACAGGGACTCTAGCATCTCAGTATTCATTAAAACCAGAAATAAAACACAGCTTTGTTTCTAGCCTTGCTTGCTATAACCTTGAAAGCATGACCAGTGCCTGTAACTGAGGGAAGGTAGCAGAGTGTAACCAAATGTCTTCTGGAGATGAAGAAAATTTGAAATTATACCTCTGAGAGCTATGAACTTCCACATTTATCTCACCCTGGGCTTTGTGGACTCCATGATCCCATATTTACTGATCATGTCATTTTTTCATAATATTATAGGATACAACATTTTATTGTAGCCAGTTACCTAGCATTCTTTTTTCTGTTTTTTTTTTTGTTTGTTTGGTTTTTTTTCCCCTGTCCATTTGGGAGACTCTGTTCAGCTGTTTCTTATTCCATAAATTCCCCAGAAGGGGGAGTTAATCAGATTTCATGCATGTTCACTGTTCTGTTTTATAGTATATTTCTCTTTTACCTTGTTCTTATGCTATCATGTTTCAAAACAAATATGTTTATTCAGATGATACAGGCTTCTAGTGAATTTCAGTTTTCCCATTCAAGGATTATCTCCACTCTGAAATGCTAAAGGAATCTCTTAAATGCTCAAGGAATAAGACAGTCAACAAATATCACTCAGAAAGCTTTATTACTACCCAGAGAGCAGTCCTGAGCCCTCAACCCACAGCCATATGGGACCTTACTGCTTGGTGTAAATTGACTATCAGCTCCATCACTGAGCATGAAGCCAACTTACACTCAGCTAAATATCAACTCCTCACAAGCTCTGACAAGTGTTTTTAAAATGAATACTGTTGTACAGCAATTATTATAGTCCTTCTGCACATGGAGCATAAGAAAACCAGTCTGGATAATAAAATCTGCCAAAATTGTTGATTAAAAATATACTATTTTTCCATCTCCTCTCCTCTCCTCATATTACTGAATAGACAAAATCTCTGACTTCTACTCACATTCTTCCAAATCTTCTGCCTATTAGAATATGCAGGTGTTTTTCACTTTTAATTTTCTTGCACATTCCCATGCTTCTGAATAGCTAGAACTAATTCATTACTAGAGGATATTTTGGACAACTCATTCTGTGAATGCCAGCATTACCATGTGTCTAAACTTTATCACTGTATTACCAGTGTAAGAATGAGGTTCGGGTCTGTCCTGAATTCTTGATTCACTCAGTATACTTGGTTATACTTGTGCATAATATGAAGAAATTTTTTTGTTTGTTTGTTTAACTACTTTTAACTTTGTTGATAATTTCTTTTGAATTTGTTTAACTTTGGTTTAGGTTTATTTATTCAAACAAGTATTTCTACTGAACATTTAAAGTAGAAATTCAGTTATGTGGTAGAATCACATATGAAGACAGCAGAGTGTACAAACTCAGTTGATGGCTCTTAAAATTTGCATCAAAGAAAATACGAAATGCCATGTACCTGTAAACATTGCTATATAATATGCTACAGTAGAGTGAAGATTCAGAGGCTTTGGCCCATATAATTTTATTCTACTTCTCTCCACAGAAGCATTGGTAAGGTTGATGTTTCAAAGCACTGTAAAGAAAAACAACAATGTAATTCAAACCACTAGATATCAAACAGTTCAAATTAGCTCTTTTTCCCAACAGTGGGGTGCATGCTTTTCTCTCTCTGCCTATCTCATCATTTATGGAAGAATAGTTTTCATGGGAATTCAAGCAGATTATACATTACAAATAGGACTGCTAGCCACATAAATTTTGCAAAGCTCTTTCACTCAGAAAATAAAAAAAAATGGGCACAACATATAGATCAGATACATGAAGGAAAACATACAAAAACATATTTATACTTCAGCTGAAAACTGAAGAGAGAAAACTCTGTCAAAACCGTGTTCTACCTTGTGAAAAAGAGTTGTGCTGAAAGCTCTGTGGAAATCTCCCTTGTGGACCACCTCCCAATGGCTTGCACAGAGCACTACCTTCGCTGCCATCCATCTTTGTGAAGCACTGTGGGTGCACAAAATAAAACACGTGGTACCCACTAGCAAGGCAAAACCATTTATCTTTGAAGTGTCATAAGCTCATATCAAATTCCAGTACTTTTCTTATAATCTGGTCCATAACAGTGCAAACCCATCAAAGCTCTGCTGTTTCAATGTCCCATATCTGCAACCTCTGCCTAAAAGGGAGGTTCTGTAGAACAGAAACCTTTTGTGCCAAAGTAATACAGTTTCAGCCTGGAAGGAAAATCTTTTACTATGACTATGGGATAAAAAAATGTATCTCAACTGTTCCCATTTTTACAAGGAGTGCGTGTCCCCTGGTGCAGACGTGGGGAATGGGAGAAGTAGCTGATAATGCTCTCTGCTTCAGAACAGCCTGACATATCTTCTTGTTGCGTCAAGAGGGCTTTGGAAGGTCCCCAATTTATTGTTATAAGTCCGGTCGCGTTCAGTGCATTGAACTATCACGATTACTGCTGCACAAATAACATAGGCACCTTTTGCCTAGTCGTGCTGCATGAACTACCACAGCCACACTTAAAGCGTCCGGTTGCATTCAATGAGAACTATCACAGCTAGACCAATAAATCAAAGCAATTTATTAAAGCAACAGACACACAGGTTCTTTGGATTACCGGTGATAAATTCACTGACTACAAGGCACATGCAAATACCAAAGCTTTGGATAACACAGATGCATCAAAAGGCATAAAAGTGTCTCTATAGAGGTTTCTAAATTTCCCAGGGAGGCACTTGGTACAACCAAGTGTTAGATTCTTACCCAAAGGCGTGCCGATGCGGGGGAAGAGAGGCTCAGCCCGTCGATTGACCCCAGAGGTCAGAGTAGCTCGCGATGGTATCTTCCCTAACATCCCCTCTCTCTTAGGCTAATTTATACTACTTTTTACCTTTCAGGTGGAGCTTGAGTAACTCTAGTCATACATACTTTGTTATGATTGGTGTAAAACTTTCTCGCTTAGCTTTCAAGGTATAGGCTAGGAAAAATTCAAAGCGCAAGCTCAGTGAGGAGTGGTCACACCTTAGAGGCTGGTAGGTTTTGGGATGGAGGTGTGTTT
This sequence comes from Pelecanus crispus, assembly GCF_030463565.1. Taxonomy (NCBI): domain Eukaryota; kingdom Metazoa; phylum Chordata; class Aves; order Pelecaniformes; family Pelecanidae; genus Pelecanus; species Pelecanus crispus. The sequence goes on from NC_134643.1 coordinate 24,853,016, forward strand.
TGTATTATAATGATATTATAATGAGCAAAAGTTTACCAAAGGATGGCATTTTGTCAAAACCATGACAGGTTGTTGGCCCAAGGTCTCATATTATACCCTTTCCTATTGCCCTTCTTCATTCATCCATTGTTTGCCCAAGTTCTCCCAGTGTTCCATTATACTGCACTCTGTTCCTTCAGTAAGTACATCTACAATAGACTGCTTGCCATGACTACACAGGAACTAAAAGCAGCAGCAATAAGGCGACAAATACTTCGTCTTTTCATGTCGGTAGATAGACTGAGTCTCCAGGCTTGACGGAGTGTACTGGGGAATCCAAGGGCACAGGAGCTGCCCCGGCTGGGCCGAATGCTTCACAGCAGTCCCATCTGGGGTGCCACACAGAGCCTGGCTGTGGTGTCTCCACACCACTCCATCCTCTGGGCAGTTCCTCTTAGGGCCAACACACCAAGTTCCCCTGGTGTTGCCGACATCTAAGGTTGCAGGCCCAGGGAACTTCCATGAAATGGATTCCTTGCATGCCAGCTGCACTCCACCCTGGAAGCTTCTTCAGTGCTGTGCCTTTTCCTAAAATTGTGAATCTAAGTTTAATCTCTAAATCACCTCCAGCATTTACTCCACATAATCGACCCCGTGACTATAGTCACTCAAGCTTCATGATATCTGAAATATATTGGGTGTATCATATACATTCTTGTGGTGAGGATTATCAAGGGGATGTACATCCCCTGGGGGTACTAGATGAGACAAATCATAGAATGTTTCATCATAATCCAAAGTCTAGCATGCAAAGTAACTGTTAGCAAAACCATAATACAATAAGTATTAATAGAATAACTACAGGGTGAAGCATCATATTTAGAACTCCTGTTGTGGTCAGTGACCATCCAAATAGAGTTTCCCACCAGTGGTGTTCTCCATCTTCCTTCACTCTTTCCAAGACATGGTATATCTTCTCAGCATCATGATGAATGGTGATGAGAGTCCTGTGTCAATTTTCTCAGATGTGTTTTAGCAGTTGGTCTAGGTCATCGTGTTGCAACAGTTTTCTCACCAATGTGAGATTCATTCCAATAGGAGTAGGTAATAAATCTTGACACAATGTATAATTAGATTGTAGCAGTTCATAAGATGTAACAGGAGCTGAATGATTGAAGTCACATCCTACAATTTTAGTAGAGTTACGAACACAAATATTTGAGTAATTGCTTATATCTACAGTAATGTCATCTACCAATAAAAAATCACAAAGGCTTCTCATACAAACACATCCTTTCCCAATATATACTAGTACAGTTTCAGGGGCTTCATTGGGTTGTATTTCAAAATGACAAACATTTCGTTCAGTGTCAAGACAAATGTATTGAGCTTTGATGGTATTACGCTCACAAATGAATCCTTGCTGTTCTCATACAATGCATGCATTAACATCAACAATTTGACATTTTTTTCCGTTTTGTTGGGCCCACACTCTATGCCCTAAAGGATAGAGTATGGTACCATTGTGATTCAATCCTAACGCAATGATTTGGTATATGGTGTATACCGAAGCATCGTGTATTGTTAAGACAAAAGCTGTGACTTTGCCATCAGTAGGGTTATAGGTGAAATTAACTGGATACCACCAGGACTGGAATTTTCTCTCAAATTCAGTTGCATTATCCCAAATGACTTTTCGGATTTCAGCGGGCAAGGTGCCTTCCTCACCTTCCCGTATTATTGCAGCTACTATAGATTGCATCCACAGTTGAGCTTGGATACAACTAAGAGCTAGAGAAACATTATTTTGGGCAGCGCCGAGTGCATCCGCAATCAACTGGTGGTCTTTCTCATTTACCTCTCCTCACTGAGGCAATATGTCCGATAAGAGCCATTGGTTAGTTCCCAGAGCTGAAAGAGAAGATTGTAAGGGGTGTTTCAATGCATTTAAGACACTGGTTACTGTGGCTAATTTATTAGCAAGTATTTCAGCATCTGTCCCAGACACCTCTGTCTCTGAAATATGATCTGTCCCAGAACCACAAGATTTGCCTTATTCTGGTAGTCATTGAAAACTGACAACAGGTTTCAAGATACTGTCAACACACCCTTAAATAACACTTGCATCAGCAATATACCAGTTTAAGTGTTTATGTGAAATTCATCTTCATGTAGATCTATAAAAGAATGACATTAACAGTAGTATGTAGGAAACACAACATTTAAACAAAACCCCCACACATTCTCTTTTTCTCCATTTGACCAAATAATGTACTGTAGATTTTTTTTTCAAGAAAATTTAAATCTTTTCATACTAAAACATGGCAATTTTGTCAATAGGAATACACTTCTTGGGCAGAAGACAAGACATATTTTACTAAAAGATATTAAGACAATATCAGGGTTTTTTTTTTCCAAAACTGTCATGATTATTTTCCCTTTGGGTGGATTTTTCTGAACTACTTAGTTTAAGCTAGATAGTCAATACAACAGCACTTTGAAATACAGAAAAATTTGCAGCCACACAGTAAATTTTAAGAAGAATTTTTAAAGAAGCTTCACTGGCTTTTATTCTTCTACCACTTAATTATACAAAATTTTTTTTTTTTTTTTTTTTTAGGCAGAGATCATATTTATTTTCTTTTGTTAACTTGCCTTTACAAAACTGCACTATAAAAAAGTTAGCATAAATCTATTTTTAAACTTCACTATAATGACACTGGTAGAAACTTATTTTTAAATTATAGATATACTTTACAGACATATGATAATATCTTATTCATAATGATAGCTAGATAGGCAAATGAGAAGAGAAAGAAATATCAAAAAATATTCCCTTAAGAATCATCTTCCTAAAAATGCAAAATAAAATCACATTTTTCTTCTTTCTGATCCTTCCAGAACATTTGAGCTTCAAATTTCTACCAAGCCTCTCACTGAAAACAAAACAATTTGTCTTCATCGTGCTTATGATTCTGTTATAAAACCACAGGGCACAAAGATCTTAATCTTCCTCTTGAAATGAATTTGAGATTTTAGTTGAATCCATTCTGGCTTGGTTAGGGAAATGAATGGTGGTTGATCTTTTTGGTAAAAAAAAAAAAACCAACATAAAATACAAATAAAATCTTATTTAATAATTTCACTGCATGCAGCTGATACTTTTTGGATGAAGACAAGATAATTTCTCACAGCTAAAAAACCCAGACTCAGTATCCCAGTACACCACAGCTGTCCAATGAAAGCATCAACAGCCAGCACTTGGAAACTCAGGAGGTTAGTCTCTGAGCACATATACTGCTGAGGGTTATGTTCAGGCACCAAGCGGCACCGTTAAAAGCTCTCTATTTCTGCTCCATGGCAATACCAGTTAATACCCCCATAACCGTGAGAACTGAGCTCCATTGTGTTGCTCAGTCTTCCTTCTCTGATTTCAGCCTGATGAGTCTGAATCTTGTTTGATCTAAACCTGATCTTGTTTTCATGAAGTAGGCAGAAAAACTTTACACAAGCAAAAAGCACTTATGTTTATCCCCCCCAGGCCGTTCAATTAAATTTCTCTATTCTTGAAGTGATCCAACACATAATACTTTCCCAAATGTGAAGGAGGGGTGAAACTCAGTTTGAGATTGGGGATCCAGAAACAAACTCCTGAATTTTCATCTTCATCCTGAGGCCTCCTAAATTTCTATCAGCATTCTGTAAACCCTCCCAGCTCCCACATGTCCATCCAAACACATAGCACCCCTCATTCGTTTTCACCCTATTTCTCATTTGACTTTGTACTATACCCTTGTATTCAAGCCACACAGTTCTTGGGTGAAATTTCCTGAGAGCAGGAATAGAATACAGCATCTGCAGGGCTAAATCTCTTGTGCCTTGCCACTCTTCTCCCAAAGCATTGGAGGAGCATAAAAAAAGGGAGATTGACAAAAAGAAGGAGATAAGATATAAAGGAGACACCTGCTTGAGGGAAATAGGAGCAGAATGGAGGCAACCCTTTAAACCAGGGAGTGCTGCCCTGAGCCTGGTGAATCATGCAGTGATGTCCATGAGGAGGGGGCTTCCTCCAGCTACGGATGAGAAAACTCATGTGGAGACTTTTGTTGCGTTCTTCTGCAGCTTCCATCTCGTAAGAGCCTCCCTATGGGACTCCTCTTACTGTCTATACAGTATTTTGCTCTTCAGGCCTTACTTGAATGGCATTATTTGAAAACATTTTATTAGAGTTTATCGGAGATATGGTCTTTGTGTTGAGAGATGCTTAACTTAAGAATAAAAACAACAGCTGCTTAGTGTTCTTGACCGTATTAGATGGAAATTGTGTAAGAAAGTATTACTCCTACCTGTGTAGATAAGTCCCATTAAGGCATAACTGCTAGTGTTACCCTGCCCACACCTTTCAATTTCAAAGAACACCAAACAACACCGGGCTGTCAAAAGAGGTAATTAATTTGAGATAACAAGCACTGAATCTAAGCACTTGAGACAACAAATGATTGACCAGCTTTCTTGGGGTCTTTTGTTAGATTTAACTGTTTGTGCTTTGGTGATCCTGGTTCCTTTCTTGCAGTAGTTCAGGGTAATCTATAGTTCCCAGTAAAGAGAGATCTTTACTTATGACCTTTTTACCTCAGGTGGGAGGATGCACTGACTGCTACTTAGACATTTTAACTATTTACTTGCTGATCTATCAATGTTGTTTATTGAATTTTCTAAACATATGAATATAAAAATAAAATCAGAGAATACAAGCAAACAAGAAAAATAGGAAAGACAACAGGCCAATATTCACTTATCGGGCAAAATAGCACCCATACCACTTCCCCACCTTCCAGGGATCATTTTTCTGCAAGTTTTCTCAGCCTCATAATTCCCTAATGCTAAGTCAACCACTTATAAAAGGCGAAGTTTAGGTTTAAGAAAATACCATGTATCTGTGTTCTACAGCTGCAATAAGTGTAGAAGCATTAACATTTCAACCTGGGCCATAAAACTACCCAGGTACTTACTAAAAAGTAAATGTTGGCCCTTGTATATAAAAGTAGTGTACATATCCCAAGGTGGCAAAAAGTAGTGACAACTGACACCTCAGTCTTTGTTCTTATTTGTAAAGAAAAATCCTAATGTAAAATTTTCTCCCCCCCCCTAGAATTTCATAGTCCATTTCTTTTCAGTTTCTTATCACATCTTTCTACTATCAGTATTACTGTATTCAAACAAGGTCTTTAAATGTATTAAGAGATTTTCTGAAAAGATAACAGTCCCATTTCAAATGAATATAGAAATGAATTTAAATGGACTTAAACAATTCAGATTAGAATGCAATCTACAGCAAATTAAATTTTAAACAGTTTGCTATCCAAAATAAACCATAGTAAAAATGATAGCATAGAAATATGTGATTTTTTAAAATATATATAAACATTTCTAAATCATCATTTCCAAGTCAATAATGATTTTAAAGCTTTTTAAAAAAGCAATTATCACAGAATCAGTGTTCTAGAAAGATCATTACTAAGTATTCTAATACAGATGTCCTGCAGACAAGTAGTAAATTTAAAAAAAAAAGATGATGATACTGGTACTCTTCTTGATTGGGCTTTAGGAAATACTAAGAATAGGGCCCTATGTATTCACAAAATGTCACACTGAAAGTGATCTTAAAAGGCATCCCTGTTTCCCATAGATGCATTTTTTCTCATTTCCTTCCCATGTCAATTTATATGGCAGGTATGAACTATGTATTTCAACACAGGCTTTTATTATCTGGAAATTGGAAATAAGAATATATTTTAAAGAAATTATATATTGATATTCTATTGACTGCCATACTTGCTGATGGAGAAATATATTCAAATATAACCACTTTATGGTTAGTGTACAGAGAAATAACATTAGCTCAAATAAATAAATGTGGACATCAGTTTCTCATAACTGCACTAAGATTGCTGTGGAGTAACATATCTTGGTAAGCAATGTAATTTGAGGAAAGGCTTATGGGAAATGTAAAAATATGGCTTTTTATTGTCCCATATTGGTAAAAATATGGGCAAACGCATGTTCCCAGATTCATTTTATATTCCATTTTCAAATGTTTCTTTATACATATATATAAGAAGGCTGGTGATATAGGGAAGGATTTTCCTTTTTTTCACTGGTGCATTTTATGTCACTCAAATTCAGCAAAGACAAGACTTTTTTCCTGGCTTAGCTTTTATACAGATCTAGGGCAAAGCATGTTGCCATACTCTGCCTACTGCAAACTCCACTGTGAGTCTTGCTTCTGCTCCTTAGTAATATCTATTTTTTGATCCATTGACTACATAACATCAACTGCATAAACAGTCCAACAAGGCAAAAATTTAATTAGTGATCATCTAGAAGGACTAGGATACCACAGGATGTAGTTTCAAGCACTGAATCCCATTTCATTGACGTGCGTAACTGTATGTACCCTACTAGAAATCTGAGCTCAGGCAAGTGACAGAGACTCTTTTCTCTAGATTTTTTGTCTGGTGTAGGTGTTCCCATGCTGAGCATGCTAGATGCTATGAAAATCAGTGTATAAACAAACATCAGAGCAGCTGCAATGTTTTAGAATGGGGTTCTGTCTATCGAGTTTTCTGGTTCTGATGACAGACATAAATGGATACTCAGGCAAAACCAGGGAAAGCATATAGGACTTCTCCTGTCAGCAATCTCCCAGCTACTGATTATGTTCAGCTCAGGGAATTTCATGACTTTCATGTGATCTGTTCAGCAAAACTCAGTGGGTCTCTCATCCAAGTACTTGTGCAATTCTGTTCTAAATACAATCTAAGATTCTGGCCACCCACAATATTTTTAGCTGCTACCACCAAAGGATTTCCATAGGTGCATAAAAAAAGATAATTTTTCTATCTTTTTTTTTTTTTTAAACTTGTTATTTACTAGCTTAATTTTATGTACTACATTCTCGTGCTGGAAGAGTTGGTGAACAGTCAGTCCTTATCCATCCTCCCTATGTCACTTATTCTGTATATCTCTATTATGGCTTTTTCCTCCCTACAGTCTTCTCTGTTCCAGGCTGATGAGTCTTACCCTATTCAGCCATTCAGAAACCTTTCTAAACCTGTGATCACCCTATTGTCTTCTTTTTGAACCGTTCAAATGCTAATCTATTCTCTAGTAACCTAATGTTTCAACAAAATGTTTGGAAACCTGGGTACCAAGTTTCCATTCCAGTTTTACTGACTTTTAGGCAGTGCAACAGGAACAACATCCTATTTAAACCTCTTTGTTTGAATGAATGTAATAGTATTTTATAGATTCAAAAAAGTTGCCATTCATAGGCATCTAAGGACAAGTTTCTAAAATTTGGTGTCACTTTAGGATCATTTAGGGTATACTGAAGAAGTTGTCCTTTGCTGATCTCCTTTAAGATAATGTGGCCTCCAAAAAAAGAGCTTGGGGCTGAAAACTCCATGTTAGAACGGAGATGTGCACATCAGGTTCTGCTGAAAAATTCCTGAATCCAGCTTTTATCATGAGTTCCATCTGAGTATCATCCACTAGGGTTTGGTTTCATAGTGATACCTTGAAAAATCCCATCTTAATATTTCATTGTTCTGCAAATTATCATGTCAGATTACTCAACAAGTACTACCGGAAGTGTGCCAGCCACCTACACAAGGGACCAGAGGTCTCAGCCAGCTACTAGAGAGATCTGCAGGTGTGTGTTTGTGTGTGAGAGATCTTCTAGCAAGCTTTGAGCCCCATTAGCTGGCAGCCTCATTAGCAGGATGAGGCTGTTCGCATCATTCATGTTTATGAGTGCTGTGTGTATGGTTGTGGTGCCCATGTTAGTCTGTTGATTGACAGAGTTGGCATAGTGTACGTATGCATGTGTGCACATGTGTGTGAGATGACATGCCTAGTTTCACCACTGGCTGGACCTGGGAACAGGAAACCACAGCAGCCTCATATCTGGCATGTTGGGGAAGGAGAAATCCTTTGGGTACTGGAGCCTGTCAAATTTGGTTGCATGGGACTGGGAAAGAGAACTCCTCTGAGTCCTGGAGTGAACTGTATCCAGCTTCCCCTAATAACATACACATGTATAACTTTTTTATTTCATAACTAAATATCATGTATCACTGATGTTAGATATTCTCATAACCAAGAACCACATTTTGTGCATTTGTTTTCAGAGATTTTTCTGTCTAAAATCAAATAAATAGTTGTGGTGAATTTATTCATTTGAACAAAAGCAAATGAGTGTATTTGAAGGTTCTTCCAAATTGTTCTAACACCAGGCTAATAACATAACCTCAAATCTTTACAAGTGAAAAAATGGCTATATAGATTGATTCCAAAGCTCTGTCCATCTCCCAGTTGCTGATGTTTCTTTCTTTGGCTTCTTATTGATTTTCCACTTAGGTCCAACAGCCTTTTTAACTAAACGTAAAAAATTGCAAAAAAGAGGTAAATGAGTAAAAGAAAAAGAAAAAGAAAAAAAAAAAGAGGTAAAAGAGTATGGATACTGTGGGTCTATTTGGGGTCTGTAAACCAAGTAAAATCAGTTACAAATTTTCTGTTTGAATATCACAAAACATGGTTTGATTAATGACATATTTAACTAAAGAAACAAACAAATTTGGTTTAACTCAGAAGAAATGGAGAGAGAAAGCAGTCATTGTGGGAAAGACTTCTGTATTCTCTCTGAACTAAGGACCAAGAGTGGGAGTATGAATGGCTTAAACTGAAACAGATATTCAGCTCCAGCATCATTCTTTTGCTCGGGTCTGTTTACACAAAAGGATAGTACAAACTTTTCACTCGCGTTGCTGAAAATATGTAAAATGCCTAATACATGAAACTATAGTTGTTACCACACAAAGTCTTAAAAAAAAAAACAAAACCCAAACAGGTTAGATACAGACACCTGGTCAATTAGATTGTTCTTACAGCTAAGTCAAGTAAAACAAAGCTACAGGCAGGGAAAATGCAGACACAGCAGACCTGACAAATCTCAGCCCTGAGGCCTTGCAAACTCAGTACAAAGCTTATGGCCTGTTACGAGCAATGATAATATATCACAGGGCCTTGGGGTTACACTTTCCAGTACAAGCTGATATTCAAAAGCGAAGTAAAGAAGTGTTAATTCAATTTAAATAACTACAGGAAATTTATAAAAGCAAAATATAACAACTGCTTTGGAATTTGGTCCTACATTCATGCTCTTGTAAAAATTATTCACCTTTCTCTAAATTAATCTACAGAAGCACAACTGCTTGTTCTTGACCGTAGCCTATATCTCTACAGTCTTCATAGATGTTTTTTCAATCAGACTCTCACAATCTATGCAGAAAGAATGTACTTTTGTAATGTAATAATATGGCAAAGCAATAACACATCTGTTCAGAGAGGAATCTTTTTTTGACCAAAAAAATACATCTTTTTTTTTCTAAATATATTTATGTTTTAGCATATTTACCAACACTCTGGAACTAATCTTAGAAATAAATTAGAAATACTAGACAGTAACTAGGAAAAAAGAAAAATCTTTGTTATTTCATATCTTAGGCCAATTTCCACTGTGAGGTAGAAGATTAGAACTGACCTCTGTAAAAAGCACACACAAAATATTATATTCTCCACTCCAGAGCTGCATGCGACTCATAATAATTAGTGTGTCAAATGCCAATGTAACTGTCAATAGACCCCTCCCCTGTAATCAGATTTCCCTATGCTACAAAACCCCGTAATTTATTCTGCTTATGCTACTGCCTTTAAATCCTAATTAATATTTAGATTCACATTTAATTGAATTCAGTAATGTCTGTCTACATGCTAATTTGTTTGTAGCTGCAGGCCATCTGTTGTGGTATAGGAGCTTCCCATCTCTATTTAATAATTTAGGCAAATGGACTTTCTTTTACTTTTACTTTCCCTCCTTTCTGTTTCTTTGTTTTAGCTCATAAAATCTGAACTAAAATGAAATGACTGAGGTACAATTTTACTTTCTTACAGAGTAAATACATAGTTCCATAATATTCAAATAAAAATAATTTACATAAGAAATTAAATCTCCATGTTATTTTTCAAACTATTAAATTATAAATACTCTCTTTGTATTGTAGAATTTACTGCCAATTTTGTGATCTAGATTACATGAGCTCCATGGTTTTTTTTAGCTTTACCAAATGTTTTAATGATAACATTTCAAAAGAATTAAACAGGTGTATCATAATTTCTTGATGAGGAGGTGTTTTTTATTTTTTGGGTTACCACCAATAATACATATTTACATCTTTACTTATGTAAGTTATACAGAGTTCACTCATACTTTACACACGTCTTCTTCCTTAAATTTCTATACGTTTATCTCAAATGAAGAAACTTTGGGGTGACAAGGCATCCTTGGGAAAAGTAAATGAAGCTTCAGCTTTAGGTTCACTGAGCCAGTATTAGTTATGGTGCAGACAGTATGCAAACTGCTTTATAAAAAAATTACAGAAAAACATAACTCAAAGTCTTTTTTCATTCACATAGGACCTAAGCCCTAATTTATTTCACCTTGCTTCTATTCCACCTTGCTGGATTACCCACCACCTCTGGGTGTACACTCTGCCTAGTTAGATATCCATGGACCAGAAGAAATGGGAACACAAAATTCACTACCAGATGCCCTGGTTCTTTCACATAAAAGAAATTCAGGTGCATGGTTGGGCAGGAATTTCCAAATACTATGAATAGGTGCTGGTCTAAAAGATCAAGTTGCCGAGACCTGAAGGCATGCTAAAAAGTGGGCAAGTGCATCCTAAGGAAGGACCTGTTCCCTCATTCTTCAATGGGATCAATCACTCTTAAGGAGTTCCTCTCTCTCTCTCTGGAGTATAAAGGCAACCTCTAGATAAATAAAGGTAAGTAAAGATGCTATCTTATTTAAGCACCTAAAGTGAGATGGGAGTAATTTGGGCCTAAAACAGTTCTTTATTTTTTTTCCCCATTATCTCTTGGCCTCATTCATTTAAAAGGTCCAATTCTAATTGATCCACAATGACTTATTTAAATGCTGAGGACTGGTTTTTAGTATCTTATATACTGCCTTTCACAACTGATCCTAGATTTAATTTGAGGCTCCTGGACACTGCTGCCATGCAAATGAAGAATCATGATAACAGCTATGACTTGAGGATTTGGCCAGTTATTAGACCAACACATGAAGCTCAAAATGACAAAATGGTCAGGAGGATCACTCTGACTACCAGATCTGCCTACATCCGTGGAGTAATATGGTCTTTCTCCAGTAGAGAATTAGGCTCTTTATTTTGAATATTTGTATGTTTCAAATAGACAATATATTTTAAGGGACATGCTGGAAAAGGTGAGAATATATGTTTTTCCTGAAATGATATTTTCTTACTTTCTATCTGTTTAACACAGAATCACTCACGGTCCCTTCAAAGTCAATGCAGAGGAACAAAGCCATCTACAAGAAAGAAAACAAAACTGCATGTCCTTGTTCTCAGCCCTGTATTCGCAGGATTAAAATGTTTAATTAACTGCTTTTCTTTCTCAACTTTTAAGGTAGAATAAACTCTCTTTTTAATTAGTTATCTCACCTTTATCGTTATGTATATCTTCAAGTTATTTAATAGGATAAAATGGCTTGGTATTTGTATTTTACCTCATTTTAATCTAATGTCACTTTATGATATTTTATTTGTGGGTTTTAATTATTCTGTGTTGTATGTGATACACCTTGATCATCAGTAGAGGCTAGACACCGCACAAATTATATTTGTTCTTATTAATACCTTTTCTTGCACATTACAGTGGCACTGCATAGGCTTCAGGAAGTGATGGCAAAGAAACCTAACCTTCAAGAAGATATCACAGCAAGAATGAGAAGGATAAAAATATGGTATGGGATTCTTCTCACCTAACACATACACTGACCTTGCACCTACATCTCATTTGCTACTGCAGACTTGGGTTTGAGTTAATGCACTAGTTTGCTTTCTAGTCAATGGGAAGCTGTAAGTGATTTTGAGATCTCCAAAGAAAGATCTGTCCATCAAATATAAAGCACCTGAGAAACCATTATAGGTTTCTGCCTTGTCCTGTTGGTTAGAGTCTCATGACATGGCTCACTGTTCTGCACTTCAGCCCCAACAGACCAGAATAGGTATTTGGCCTAAATATAAGCTTTTTGTTGTTCACCTCCACATCCCCACTGGTTGGAGAAAGTATTCCACCCATGGGCAAGTCCAGCTGGTGAATAGCAGCAGACCTTAGGTGTTGTGTAACTAGAAGGGCTACTTCAGCATCATCTAAACTACAAATAAAAGCTCACTGTCTACACTGATGATGACCGTCTACGGTGATAAAACATACAATGCCAAGATGCACTAAGAGATTACAGAATGATAAGAGACAGAAAAGACTTCATGATTAGCTTAGACAAGGAACTTGACAGAATGAACAAAACAATGCATGCTGTAAATAAGATATATTCTGGCATCAGCCTTTCTCATCATATTACATCCAGTGAAGCTGACAGACAAGGTTCTTAAATTTGCTTGCAGGAAGTAATATTTTATATGCCATATGATTAAGGTTTGTAAATTGCTCCCAAAACCTACCATGGAAGGAAAATCCTAATGAGAGTAAAAGTAAATGGATGTTTGTGCAATCATAAAAACACCTGCAGTGACATTTGATAGAAACTCACACAGTATGCTTGCACAGACATACAAGATATCATAATTTTGTATTATGTGAGAGGGTAAAACCTTGATTTATCCAGAACAGACGCTGGAAATGTGACAGCACAAAGAAAGGTCATGCTCTTACTCCATTGTACTTCATACAGAGGTGCAATTGTTACGTCTGTTAATCTCAGAGGGGGAAAGCAGAGAGTTGTCCCAAGCCCAGAGCATTAGACATGACACATAGCCTTACTTGGTCATTATCTACTTCTTCTGTGTCGTTACATAAGCGCTGTGTTTGTCTCAGTGGCCTTCCCTATCACATCATTTAGTTATATTACAGTTAATCTTTATTTTACCTGTATCTTAATTTCTTCTATATCTGCTTTACATTGTTGGTGAAATTATAGATCTTCAGGTTGCTGGGCATAAGGTAACATTAATTGGAAAAGATTAGGAATTATTACTGAAGTTATAATAGTTATTCAAGAAAGGATTTTTTTTGCTTTACTTTGAACATTGATGTTCAGTCATTCTCTGAGACAAGTTGAAGACCTAGAAATGCAGCAGCACAATTATGAATTATTTTTAATTCCATATGCTCGATCCTTCAGCACCAAAACCAATAGAAAGTTTCCCAAAGACTTCACAGGGGAATATGGTCATGCCCTCTAAATGCTGTGCATGTTCATTAGTCATAAAGCACAAATGGAAGCACTTATATGAACCTTAAAGCTTAACTAAATTTTAGCTGAGTGTTAAAACTGTCTTTGAAAAGATTGAAGGCAAATTTGTGAAAGCAGTAATCAAGAGTCAGAAATAAATCTCTCTGTTTTCTTTGAGTCTTTCCAGAACAGTCATCTTTCAGAGCATTAATTAATTTTTCCATGGGACTGAAGGATGAGATTTAAACATCATCTGGTAACAAATATCAGCTAAATACTTGCCGCTTTGTCATATTCTGAAGTTCACTGCATATTCTATGAGTAAACACATGCACTATATAACACTGCTTCTCATTTAATTAATTCTTCTCATAGCTTCAAATTATGCTTATGTTCATGTCATGGTTTAAACCTAGTCGGCAACTAAGCACCACACAGCTGCTTGCTCACCCTCCCTTCCCCAGTGGGATGGGGGAGAGAATCAGAAAAAAAAGTAAAACCCATGGGTTGAGGTAAAGGCAGTTTAATAGGACAACAGAGGAAGAGAAAGTAATAATAATAATAATAATGATAAAAGAATATACAAAACAAGTGATGCACAATACAATTGCTCACCACCTGCTGACCAATGCCCAGCCAGTCCCCGAGCAGCAATCACAGCCCTCTGGCCAACTCCCCCCAGTTTCTATACTGAGCATGACGTCATATGGTATGGAATAGCCTTTGGCCAGTTTGGATCAACTCTTCTGGCTGTGCCCCCTCCCAGCTTCTTGTGCACCTGGCAGAGCGTGGGAAGCTGAAAAAGTCCTTGACTGGTGTAAGCACTACTTAGCAACAACTAAACCATCACTGTGTTATCAACATTATTCTCAAACTAAATCCAAACCACAGCATTATGCCAGCTACTAGGAAGAAAATTAACTTTATCCCAGCTGAAACCAGCACACTAGCATTTACAGCCACATCCCTTACAAAAAAAAGGAGGAAGGGGGGAAAATCAGTTACTAATTATTATTTTATTTCCTCAGAGAATGCAAACTCCTGCTTCTGATTAGCCCATTATCTTAACTTACTTTCTGTGCTTTAGGGGTGGTCTCTTGCTTGGTTGACTAGCACAGCTAAGCCCTTTAGTGAGCTCTTCCTTACTGCTGCTCTGAGCCTCAGCCATAGCTGCTGTGTAGCTGGTGGGAGCGGGAAGTGATGACAGTATTTTAATGCTTTGTGTCAATAGGATAAACAGCATGCTCATCTTGAGAGCTTTATCAGATTAACCCTGGTGTAGCAGCTTCAATAAGTTATATTAATATCTCTGCATGACCAGCTGTACCTAGTAAATACTAAGTTATCTCATTTTTTTTTCTGTTTCCATCCAGCTGTAGTTTGACTGGTATACAGACAGAAATCAGATTTGAAAACAAGTGACACCATGTTTTTTCCCCACAATATTTCTCCCTACAAAAATTAGACAGTAATTAAAAATAAATAGATCAGTTAAAGTACTAATTAAGCCTCAGACCCAGGAAGCCTTACACATACAGAAATCATTTTGGGTCCATTGTCAATGTCATGAATAAGAGACTTTTCAGAATTGTGCTCTAGCTGCAATTACCGTGCATATGCATAAAGATGCCACATTAGTAAAGTCTACGGGATAGAACTTCAGCTGGTGTAAATAGTGAGGATGTCAGTGAATTCAATTCCACTGATTTACACCAGCAAAGATTCTGACCTGATGTGCTTCAAAGCCTTTATGAAAAGAAAAACTTCCAAAAAAACCTTCTGCTGTGACACAGTTTTTGTGTTCTTTAAAACTAGATTAATTTCACTGAGTTTTAATGTTACTTATTAGCCACTAAGTGTCTGGCCTAAATGAATCAAGGTGTCTGATTAGAACCTGGCCTAATACAGTTTGGTCATATAGGTGTAGAGTATAAGCTAGCCTTTAGCCATAGTCGACAGAGAGACAGGAACCATCTGTCTCTGTCTATATTAAGACGGAATAAATCAATTTATGAAAAATATGTGTTTCCTTCCCTCCACTGAATTTGGAGGCTTACACTAAAAATCTAATTTTTGATGCCTTAAATTATATTACATGAATATTGTTAATGTGGCAAAACATTAACACCATACAGTGTAAATATGTTGTACTTTATATGACACGTGAATCTACATATACTTAACCACTGATGTGTATGTGCTGTTAAGCACATTGCTGAAGGCCAATATTCAGTAGATTGCAAGATAACTATTAGAAAAATTGCAAATATATTTGGGGAGGAACAATATCTATGCACACTCCAGTATCTGAATAATGAATCTGTCACGTTTCTATTATTTTTACTTCTTACGCTCCTTATATTCAGAGTACTGAGAAACCGTTCTCTAGACATTAGTGGTTTTAAATGTGTGTATCTTGGCACCCAAATACTGAGTTGTTCAAAATCATTAAATAATGATTATTTTCACAATATTTTCACAATATTTCAGATTATCTCCCATCTCTTCTTACATAGCTGTTACCTTTTCAGAGGTCTCTTCTGGCACAAAGTCAACATTTCCACAAATGGACAATGAAATTTATGTCCTGTAAATGTAGCTTTTTATTAAAGGAGAAAATGATCTCTTTCAACTAACAAAAAGCTTGACAATCCTTAATATCATTAGAACTAATCTTGCTTTTCCTACCACCTAGTGCATACCAAGGATTCAGGTAGCAATACTGACTGAAAAGGCCCATGCAATGGTTTTATGTGCAATGAAGCATACAGCCATTGTCTCCTCTGTGAGTCATACTTGTGCTGCACAGGGACTACTTAACAATATTATAAGAGCTATTTTTTAGAAACTGACATAAGGTTTGGAATTTATAATATGGCATTGATCAGTTGATACTGCGCAATCTTTGAAGAAGGATCTCTGTCTCCTTGAGACATCCCTTGCACATGCTGTTTGCTGAAGGAGAAAGAATAGTTGCAGTTTAAATTTGGCAAAGGTTTTTTCTCAGTTTCCATTGCTGCTTGACTGTTATGGAGGTGAGAAAATTCATGGGTCAACTATTTTTTCATCTCTGTTTTAGCAATTGTACAAAAATTGCTTTTACAATTTTCTTTGATAAAAAAAAAAAGTAAATTATCCTTTTTTTTAATTAGAGATGAGCCAAGGATACTGTAATGTTTTTTTTCAAGGATTTCTCTAAAAACTTCTTACTTCCCTTGATCTCTTGTTGAAAACTAAGGAAGTTCTAACAAACTTGAGACCTACCTCTTTCCCCAACTATATCTATAGAGATGCCCTTCAATCTTTGTGCATCTTTCATCAGTTGTCTATGCATACTGGTCAAAAGCAGAGGAAGTTTCTATCCTGTTATTAGTCTAATTCATTTTCCTTTACACCTGACTGTAGGTATACAGGTATATATAGGCCTATCATGCTAGCTTATTAAACTTGTATTTGTAATGCTGTCTGAAAAAAAGGAAACAATATCAGAATGCTACAAACTGGCATCTATCACTTCACCGCATGAACAGCCCAAATATTGATGTAATTGCTGTTTAGAAAAAAATCTTCTAAATAGATGTTTCATATCTGCCAGATTTTCATTTGAGTTGAAACTATCATCTGAACTGGGCACACTGAAGTTTATTCATGTCTCTTAGAGAAAGTAAAGATACCATTGATGGATGTATGCAGCAAGTTTACACAGGCTGTTAGAAGAGTTCCCTTATCCATGTCCTGCACTTCCAGGTCTGGCATTTGGGTCATAACAACCCCACGCAATGCTGCAGGCTTGGGCAAGAGTGGCTGGAAAGCTGCCCAGCAGAAAAGGACCTGGGAGTGTTGGTCAAGAGCCAGCTGAATATAGCTGGCAGTGTGCCCAGGTGGCCAAGAAGGCCAACAGCATCCTGGCTTGTGTCAGCAATAGTGTGGCCAGCAGGACTAGGGAACTGATTTTCCCCCTGTACTTGGCACTGGTGGGGCCAGTCCTTGAATACTGTGTTGAGTTTTGGGCCCCTCACTACAAGACACTGAGGTGCTGGAGCGCGTCCGAACAAGAGCAGCAAGGGTGGTGAAGGGTCAAGAGAACGAATCCTATGAGGAGCGGCTGAGGGAACTTGGGCTGTTTAGCCTGGAGAAGAGGAGGCTGAGAGGAGACCTTATCGCTCTCTACCACTCCCTGAAAGGAGGTTGCAGCGAGGTGCGTGTCGGTCTCTTTTCCCAAGTGATAGGATGAGAGGAAATGGCCTTAAGTTACACCAGGGGAGGTTTAGATTGGGTATTGGGAAAAATTTCTTCATGGAGAGGGTTGTCAAGAATTGGAACAGGCTGCCCACGAAGTGGTGGAGTCACTGTCCCTGGAGGTATTTAAAAGACATGTAGACATGGTGCTTAGGGACATGTTTTATAAGTGGACTTGGTAGTGTAGGTTTACGGTTGGACTTGATGATCTTGAGGGTCCTTTCCAGCCTAAATGATTCTATGCTTCTGTGCTTATATGTTCTTCATTTTGCATTTCCAGGGTCAAGTAAAACACAGAAGGATGTTCCCAGTACAGTACCTACATAATGATACAATACACAGCTATGTAGCCACATAGGCAAAATATAAATAATTTCAAGCAACAGCTGGATTAAATAATTGCCATGTTAAACACGACCAAATGAAAATTAGTTACTCCCTATGCTGACCAGAGTATTCTATAACCCTAGGAGCATTGCAGATTCAAGACACCAAATATTAGGTTGCAGACCTTTCACGAAGCTTTGTGCTGTTAATCATTACATAATGGATGTCTGACAGTGTAGTAGGGATTCCTGGTCAGAATCTATACATCCAAAGAAGGTATGTAGAAAAATTCAGATGTCTGTCAGGAGGCACAAGTGTTACATTGACATTAATAAAGCAAACAGCCCTGGTCTTGGTCTCCAGCACTGCACATAATCATTTCTATTGTCTTGGGAGTCCGGCATGTTTCCAGCCTGCGCCAATGAGCACTCTCCCAGACATTGCTCAGCCACAGCCCAGAGACTGTTTCCAACAAGCAGTATAATTGAGGCCATTCTTAGCAAATTTTATATTATTGTACATATTTCTCAAGGACAAAGAGTAGACCCAAGCCCATTTTGTTTACAAGCACAGGCATAGCATAGCACACTATAGCAGCCGACACAATGAGCACTGGGATAGCTACATCAATTAGTAAGGAGCACTGAGAGAGAGAGAAATTACTTGCCTAACAGCAGTCCCCACTGAATTGAGTTTTGGGGCAGGATTTGTCAGCCAAAAAACCCACATTAATTTAACAAGTTTTTATAACTTTGTTCTTACTAGAGACTACTTTATTTTCCTAATTCCTGGTAGCACCACCCACAAAGACATCTAAAAATAAGTGCCCTATAATGAAATAACATTTTGGTGCTTGATTGATCAAGCAATCTTTCAGGAGGAAAGAGTTAGAAATATCACTTTCAAAGTAAAAGGAGAAAGCTAAATTTATAATTAACTTTATGCAAAGTCATATACAGTTTTCTGCTTGTATTACTTTATGCACATTATGTGAGAAATGTAAGAATAAATACATTTCCTTCCTGAAGATGATAGAATTTGGAAGTTTCTCTGATTTCTGAAATCTTCCTTATATCATTTGTTGCAGCAGCTGTCAGAACACAGCCATTGTGAGAAAATATACTGAGGAAAAAAAGGAAGTAGAGATTCTGAAGCAGTTATTATGCATGTGAGTTCCTAATGGCATTCTCCAAAGGGAAGTACATTACCAAGGTCTGAGAAATGAAAATTCTACCATTAATTCCCACACATAAAGGAAATGCTTATGTTCAGATCTACCTTCCCACATTTTATTGCTTCCTGAAACCTGCTCCAAACACTCCTTTCCCATAGTCTATGCAGTAATTTATCACCAGTTTGAAAGTGTCAATATTTTACCATATGTCCTCTGCTGTTTTATCTAAGAAATGCCAAATTCCAAGTATATTTCTATTTGAGCAGAACACAAACTTACATGGCAACATCATCTTCCCACAGTGGATTTTAGGTACCTAAATGATTCCTCTTTTTGGGATAATAAACTGCCTTGCTGTAAATGAATTTCACCTTTTTGTGGAGGGTACCAGATAAGTTCTATTTAAGCTCTTAGAACAAGGTATAGGTATCAGATCTCCAGTCTGAACTACATCAGGCTCCTCCTATTACTTTCAGAGGATCTCAAATCACACTCTGAATAGCAGTGAATATTCCTTGAAATTGTCACCCTGTATTATTTCTTTCTTACGCTACATCATAACATTATATTTCATCCTTCTTTTTGAAGTACTCATGAGACAATAGTTTTACAGTAATAAATAACAGGAATTATCCAGTTGATTAATAATGATAAACAAGCTATATTCTAAACATGATTCTCACAAATACTATTGCATTTTAATCAGATACTGTGGCATCTACTTGTTCTGTGGTTCAGTGAATCACGTTGTACACGATGTGCTTCTCAGTCTGCACAAATGACAACTCAGGCCTCCCCCACTTTGTTATTGGTAATATAATTGCATAGGAGAGCTAAAATCAAGGTGACTTTTGTACCATGAATACAAAATATGTAATTTTAAACTCCTCAACCATTCTGCATTATGTCACTGTGTTCAGCAAAACTGTGGAGCACAATGGGTGGTACTCATGAAAGATAATGGACTTGATACTGTTTTGACTAGGTTGATTTTCTTTATGTTCTTGACAAAACAAAAGTCATCCAAAGAATTCCTTTTTATACACTCAGAATAATTTTAAAACTTCAGAGTCTGGTGTAAGGTTTTCAAAGTCTGGGACAACCAAGTTAATAAACTTTAGGACCAGCTAAATAGCTTTAAGGATCAATATTTCACAGAAAAATATTATTTATATATAAAGATATAAATGCGATGTTTGCCACTAATTATATGAAGATATATATATGATTTATTTCCTCTTTACTCTCATGAGGTCAAAACAGTCTTCTAAAGTATTCATTTGTATGTTTTAGATAGATAGACAGATGTATACACATACACTCAGAGATATATGTAGTATTTAGTATATTATGGAATATATACCTGAAAATTAAAGTATGAAGTCATATTCAAATGACATAACATTAATTGACATTTAGTTCCATTAAATGAATAAAACAGAGAATGATAAAATTTAGCTTGGAAGAGAACTCTAGAGGTCACCTAGTCCAACACCCTGCTCAAAGCAAGGCCAGCTGGACAAGGCTGCTCAGGACCATGTCCAGACAAGGCTGGATTATGTCCAGGGACATAGATTCCACAACCTCTCCAGGTAACCTGTTGAAATATTTGAACACTGTCTCTGTAGAAACATTTTTCTACATGGAGACTGCGGAAGGGGAGATTAAGAATAACACTGCAAGTAAGCAGAAGGGTACTGTTACTCTTACCTATATTAAATAAACAGGTTTTTTAACAGCTTGAGACAATTTTAAAATGGACTACAAATGTTTTTAATTTAAATTTTAAAAGTAGCAGGGAAAAAAGTGCTTTAAAAATATTCAGTCAAAGAGTACCTAAATGTTCCAACACTGAAGGAGATACATGGCATGGCAAATCTGAAAATATTTTCCTGAACAAAATGTCATATACCCCACAAGAAGGTACAGAGTAATAAGTGCATTTTCTGGTCACCATCTAGGTAAGCAAAGGGATGGAAAGCTTTCAATGAGAACTTGTTCTGAGTAGAAAAAAGACAGATGTGAAATTACCATCCAGTCTCTCATCTCTTCTAAGAAGAGGATGAAGGCTACATCTCTTGAGATTACACTGGAGAAATGCACCAGTAAATGCCCTGGTAAACAGACAAAAATATTAGCATACTCATCCTACATGCTTCTCTTCTTTTCATTGCTTCATTTTTCTCCTGTAATTACAAAATGGTGGTTTTTCTTCAAAGGAAGCCCATCCACTAGGAACAATCTAAGGTTGTCTGCCATTTCATATATCATGTTGTAATGACATTTCCTTTAGAGTAAGGCGCTGGCTACTCAGTGAGCAGTGCCACTGTGTTTATGTCAAGTTTAGGCAGAGAACACTGTTAATTGTAAAACTGGCTGATTGACAAGACATCTGGCACACCCAAAATTACAACAGTTTCTTTCACAGTGAGTGGGACAGCAAAAAGCATGGTACATTGCTAAGGAGGCCATATGGTCTGTCTGCCTTAAAATACCATGCCAAGTATTTTTGCATGTCTGTGCATGTGCATGGCTTAATTTAACTGTAACATTTGGGCACCTTTTTCATGCATTTCTTCTGTGACCAATATAATGGAACCATCTCCCTGTGTATGTATCTCCTTCTCTCTGACATTTTAAAAAGGGTCACGGAGCTTACCAGTCTTCCTGTGTGCAAGTCTGGACTTTCTGATGATCCCTGCTACCAGTTGCTCTTTTGTCCATAGAAATAAGTCTAACATTAAATGCAAGTCATGCCTGTGTGAGCCAATGCTATTCAAATAAAAAGAGACCTCCTCATTATTTATACAATTTAAGTATCAGACATGAAGTCTGAAGGCTGTATCTATCTGTCATCCTTATCCAGACAGAACAAGAGGTGCTGTGATGTGCTCCTGTATGTATATAACCTGGAGCAATACATGTCCTCAGCAGAACACCCACACGCAATCTTCAGAGTTTGATCCTACACCAGTCACGCTTCATGGCCATACATATTGCTTTATAATAGTCCTTCTCTTCAGCAGCATTTAAATGATCAGCAGAAATGCCTTGGCTATAAGCATTTGCAGAATTTTTTTTGCTTTGGGATTTACAAGACAGAAAAAGGAACAGAAAGATGGTCTGAAAGGAAGCTCAAACTCTCACAGGAACATCCTGAAGCGGCACTGCTATGCCCAGAACAACCAATCTGTTCCTCTTATGCATAATAGAAAAGACCAGAAGTGCAACATGAACCAGCCACAGCAAGACCAAGAAAGCTGACCTTTTCTCTTTGTCACACATTCCTACAACCTAGGTCAGGCAGGTTTTACATGCCTGTTTGCCACTTCACTAGTGGCTGAGGTTATGCTTTCAAACCTCAGGATGTTACAAAGTGCTCTCATCAAAGAGAATACTTGGGAGGTATGAGGCTTTTTAGAAATGTCACTAAAAAATTTCGGTTTGTTAAATAATTTAAAAATCACATGTTCTTTAAAAATCTGAAATTTTAGCTGTGCTGTGCTTGAAAAACAGTCTTTTTATTCTAGAAGAAACAGTAGGAGAGATTTTCACCTTATCTTCCAAAAATTGAGATGGCAAAATTTAAGCCTAAAACACTGCAGTTGTTTTTTAATTCATTTCATATTGTGCTCTCATCCTTCTCTAAGTAATATTGTTTTGCCATTCTCTCTGCTTTCTATTTCATTTTTCATCCCAGCTTTGTTTATTTGTTTATTTTCCAGATGATTTTTTTCTCCTTTCTGCTTCATTATCCATAGCACTCTTAAGTGCAGCATAAAAGGCAGAATTTAATTTTCAAATCCATTGTCGGAAATTAATTAAGCAAAATATGTTTCTACATTCCTAACAGTATAACTCTACAAGCATTAACAACACACTGATACTGGAGAGTGACACTTACGTATAATGGGAGAATGCAAATCTTATCACAAAAAGCTTGTGTCTGAAGCTCAAGACTAGCAAAATCAGCCCTTAAGGGCAAGCTAAGCTTCAAAGAGCACAAGCAGATCAATACTGTAGTTACACTCCTTTGGAAAGTTTTCTTTACCCTCTAAATTTATAGTGTGAGTGGATAACCCAGGGAGGTGTTACTGGAAGCAGGAAAAAATTGTGGCTAGAGATAGTACACAGAGTCTGGCATTTCCACAAGAATGCTACGTTTTTATTAAGAGTGTACAGGACATTATACATTTATTTATTTGTTTGTTTGTTCCTATAGTGAAAATTATTTAACAATATGTGAAAAAGATTGGAAATAGAACAGAAACTTTCTAGAGTTAGGTGTGGAAAGGGTATTGTGTGTCATAAAGTTCTAGTTTTCTTCTCTCATGTAACCAAATAATATAATGCTGTTCTACAGACCCATATCAGATTCCTTTTCAAGACTGGTAAGGTCTATTTCCCCTTATTATTCTTATGGAAAGTCACATTCCTCCGAAAGTTACAAATTTTCTTCTGATTTTCAGCCCATAATTATTGCTGGTCCATTCTTGTACATCTGTTCATATGTCAATATCTTTTTTAGATTATATACCTCTCTGCTTCTCTGGAGTTTGCCTACCTGATGTATTTAGATAGAGAAATCCTCTTTACCGTCACTCTTTATTTTGTTAGGTTAAACAAGCCATGATCTTTTAATCTTTTTTTAAGACACTACAAACAATGGTTCTACTATCAACATTTCAATGTTGGTACCGCTGGTGTTTTTGGTAATCCTACCAAGAAGTGTTTGTTTTTCAAAAGAAACTTAAACCCCAAAATCCAAACAACGAGGCCAAGATCATTAATGACTTACATAGAATGCATTTGTAAACCTTCAGACCTGTTGCTTCAAGCTGCTACAGTTTAGATGTCAATTGGCTTTAATTTCAGGAAAAAAAATTGGCCATTGTAGTAATTTCTCCATGTATATATTTATATTCTTTATATTTACATATACATATATATTTCATATATATGTGCACAATTACATATACATAGATATGTGAATGTTTAAATATATGTATACACAGCTATATATGTGTATATATGTATTCATAGATGCATACATACACACATATATAAATATAAACTCTCATACCATTTTCATGTTGTAATCCATGAGGAGTGACTAGCAAGGACTTGTCAAAAAGGTCAGTGCCCTGTCAGTGCTACGTGCTGATTCATAGCAAGGGTCAAAGCAAAATATCATGTTGCAGCTTCTCAAGGATGGCTTCTGCCAAGAAAAAGGGGATGGTTTTTTTGTATGAAGATGGATCCTGGGGAGAGTAAGCCCCTGGAGAGTCATGCAAAAGGTTAGTCCATTCCTCACTAGAATGCAGTGTCCAATACAGTCACCAAGCTAAAGATCCTTAAGCTGTTAACCAGTCACAGATTTTAGCTTAAAAAAGAATGAGAGCACTGAGCACACCATCAGAGTGAAATGTTAGGCATGCTTTACTGCAAAGTATTACTGTTGTCTACAGCAACTATCATTCTCTTAGAGATTATCTGTAGTAGACTGAGATCAAAAAGTTCATCATGAGTAAAGTTCAAGAACTTTTATAAGCATCCAAGAATCTCATTTTTATAAGTGTGCTGCATGCAGATATTTGAGAGGTAGTTTATGTGAAAGATTTTGGGTTGTGACCTTTTGGAAAAATCATTACTATTTTTTCGTACAATATTTTGACCTACAATTGATTGACTTCCACTTCATAGAAGTGCATCATTTCTGTACAAAAGTTCTGTGTAAATACATGTTCACAGTAATCCTTTGATGGTTGTTCTACCATGGAAAAATTAAAAAAGGTTATTCAAACATTCATGCAAATATTTCTGGAAGGAGTTCTGCCATAATTACTCTTTAATTATGGTGACAGAACCTCTTCTATCCAAGAACATTCTTTGGAGTCAAATTTAATTCACATAAATTTGAAGGATGGGATCAGAATTGCACAGAAGCATTAGGCTGGTTTTATTTGCTGTAATACTGACATTCCATGAGCATAGCCAAATATTAGGCAAATAGGTCCATAGACGCTTCAATATCTTTAGAGGTACTTTATTTTTTCTACCAGAGAATTT
This sequence comes from Pelecanus crispus, assembly GCF_030463565.1. Lineage (NCBI taxonomy): Eukaryota > Metazoa > Chordata > Aves > Pelecaniformes > Pelecanidae > Pelecanus > Pelecanus crispus. The sequence continues at coordinate 24,878,167 of NC_134643.1, forward strand.
AGCCTGTTTGTTCATACCATTGTAACACTGCTAGTCTTATTTCTGATCTAGCTTTTCCAGAGTTCATTTCTAAACAATAGGGAAGAGAGAAGCATTTGTACCACATGGCACAGAGGAAAGGTACTGTTTGTCTAAGCTAATATTTCCTATCGCTTCTATCCTTTCTCTGCACAGTATAGCATATTAATTCTACTATTTCTATAACATTACAATACACAGTTCCTCTAGCACTAAAGGGTTCAGTTGTAAAAGCTGAGACTATGCATTGCAGCATCTTTTTATAAAGAGCAGCTGGCCTCCAGAACAGGGTAAACTTGGTAGAGCAGGCAACCACAGAAGCATACTTTGCTGGTAGAGTCCTGCTACCAATGACACACTTCTATGTCCAAACCCGACTGTGAAACTAGCAGATAACTCAGCACATAACTCATCTATTCATATTTCTATTCCTGACAGGAATGTAAACCTCTCATCAGAAAATTCTCCTTTACTTTTGGAAAAAAAACCACTAGAAAAACTCCCTAGGTACTGAGAGGCAGCTTGTTGGCTGAGTTCAGCAGGAGGGAAGCCTACATTTAATCAGTTCTGCCCTCATTACTGCATTCAATGGAAAGTATTATAGTTGGCTGCAGGGGACAAGAGGATAATTTGTCCAGCCAAGAAAAGAAATTAAACACTGAAACCCCCAAAATGATAACATTGCAATATGATTATATGAGAAGATTAACCATCTCAAAAACAGGACAGAAAAATTTCGTGGGACTGAAAAGAAGCAAAACAAACACAAAGGAGTAGAAAAATACTGGGGTTTATGTACCATTTCCTAGTTCTGAGACCAAATCCTTTGTAGAAATACCTATTATGAGCTTGCATGTATATTTTGTTATAATTCTCCATATGCTTTATATTCCTTTATGTTAACATTTACACACACTCTTCGGCACTCCATTAAAAAAGGCATTTACAAAACAGATATTGCTTGTACCAAGCTGAAATGCCTGAAGCACTGCACTCCATTTGGTAGATACATAATAGTGTGTTTTAATTTTTACCTGAAATAGGTAACCCAAAGATTTAAAATGCCATTGGGATCAATCTATTGTTGAAATGTGCTTTTAAGATAGGACCATTTAAGAAGAGTCATGCCAAATAAAGTCAAGGATTTCTGATATAATTATAATATTAAATCATAAAAACTGTCTTTGGATTCTTTTATGGATCTTGGCAAAAACAAGTCATTTCAGAGTTAAGGTTGAAACTGATTTTAAAATTTCATAGTACTACACATTCATGTTAAGATAGCTTGAAGAGTCCTTGGTTCTTAGAGACATAGATGTCTACAAGGGCAAAGTGATGATAAATAGGAAAGAGAGTGCCTTAAGGGAATAAGGTGGATAATAAGATTTTTTTTTAATGGAAGTATTCATGTACTTAAGTATATACATACAAATGTAAGGTTTTGGGGCAATAAATAACCCAGATGAGCTACCAGTAGTGATTGCTTTGAGCTGTAAAAATCAGATTCAGATGCCATATGCCCCAAAGTTTAAGAGTCTTCAGATGTTACTTCTGGGGTCAGTTTCATCAGTAACAGCAGATGACCAAAATGACAGATGGCCTGAGCTAGGGATTGTTAACTGAGCCCACATGAGAAAGTTTAACTAAAAATGTTTCTTTAAGGAGGTATTATATAGAAGAAACAGAGGAAAGACAAAGAGGGAAAGTGTTGCTAATATACTCTGAAGGCTATTCAGACAGCTTTTTCTTTGCAACAAACACAGTGTTGTTGCAAAAATACCTCTCTTATTAGTCTTATAGTCTGTTGAAACTGTTTATGTTTCCCTCTTGGTATGTGTGCTGGTTTTGGCTCGGGTAGAGTTAATTTCCTTCATAGTAGCTAGTATGGGGCTATGCTTTGGATTTGTGCTGAAAACAGTGTTGATAATACAGGGATGTTTTAGTTACTGCTGAGCAGTGCTTACACAGAGTCGAGGTCTTTTCTGCTTCTCACACCACCCCACCAGTGAGTAGGCTGGGGGGGCACAAGAAGCTACAAAGGGACACAGCTAGGAAAGCTGACCCCAACTGACCAAAAGGATATTCCACGCCATGACATCATGGTCAGCATATAAAGCTGGGGGAAGAAGAAGGAAGGGGGGGGATGTTTGGAGTGATGGTGTTTGTCTTCCCAAGTAACCGTTATGTGTGATGGAGCCCTGCTTTCCTGGAGATGGCTGAACACCTGCCTGCTGATGGGAAGTAGTGAATGAATTCCTTGTTTTGCTTTGTTTGTGTGTGTAGTTTTTGCTTTACTTGTTAAACTGTCTTTATCTCAACCCATGAGTTTTCTCACTTTTACTCTTCTGATCCTCTCCCCCATCCCACTGGGGAGGAGTGAGCGAGCTGCCGTGTGGTGCTTAGTGGCCATCTGGGGTTAAGCCACAACAGTATGGCATATATATCACCTGCTGCTAAACACCACCTAACCACTCAGTGTTAGGTAAAGAGCTATGCCTCCATGCCCATGGGATGACCTGGTGTTCTGCCCTCCCAGACAGGACTAGCCACCCTGGCTACTTCTGTCCCCATGGCTGCCCATTATTAATTGTAATTGCCCATTATTATTGTAATTAGAGTATTGCAGTACACTGAGCGGCGACCTCCAGAGCTTGCCTCTTCACAGGTTTGTCCACACACCACCTCAGTGACAGTTGCCAGGCTGCTCACTGAAAGTGCTCAGGCAGCCGGGGTCTTACAAGTCCTGGAGAACACGGTTCGTCCTGTGGCTGCATGGACAGGCTTTTGGTCTGCAGTACTGTCAGGACTGTATGAAGTGCAATACAAATCTACTCAGGGGTGAGTAAATTTTTCTGGAATTTTTTTTCGGCTGGGCCAGTGCCAAGAGTTTTGTCAACATGTCCTGATGCCGCTGCATTTCCACACAATCCTGGGCATAGGTGATTAATCATTAACACAGTGGCAGAGAATCTGTGCTAAGGATATGCACTTGCAGTCAGTTACAGCCTGAGTTCCTTCAACTAGACTGTTCCTGTTCCCAAGTCTATTGGATCATTCTGCTCTTGCTAGCTCTCTTAACAGTGATCTCTCTGTACCTGCATGATGAGCACCTAGAGCAATTCCTGATGTGGTACTTATCTTAGAGACCTTTGGTCCTGCTTATCTGGAGGTCTCTTGATGGACACAGATTTGTCTACTTACTGATTTCTGCAAGAGTTGTCTGCTTATTCATTTCAGCTATAGGAGTAAGCTGATTCTTCTCATATGAATTTATTCTGGGATTTCTCTTTCTGACCAAGTCATGATATCAGGGGATACTCATTACTCCTTCAAAGCAAAGCCCTCTGTCTTAGCTCTTTAGGCGATCAGAGATTCTTCTTGTGAAATCAATCCCTTCCCTGCCCCTACCTTAACTCTAGCTGTAAGACCTGAGATACATCAAAGCTCACGACCCTAAGTGTCTACAATTCCTTTGGGTCCCATGTGGGTATCTTTGGTCTAGATTTATTTACAAACCTGGTTAAGATTCCTTACCATCAGTTCAGAAAGCACCCAAGATAATGAGAAGTTTCCCACAGGCTGCAGTAGTTACACTCTCACAGTGTGACGCTGAAGCTGTAAGCTTTATGCAGAGGGTGTAGCAGAAGGGTATAAGATCTGCTGGAATACTGCAGGAGCATCAGCACAAGCATTGCCAGCATGACCTCTAAGAAACCTTCTCATCCCATCCATTAGAACTGTCCTGGAGCTACCTAACCACTCCCAGGATTAGTCTGGGGTGAGACTTTGCCACCCACTCCAGATGGGAGCCCAGGAGTGATCCTACAGACATGCAGAATTAACAGTTTGGAGAACAGGACCTTGATGTGCAACTGGGACTGGTCCAAACTGAGAGCGTCAACCTGTGCATAGTCTATAATGGGCTGCAAAACTATAGCTGAAATTTGTACTGGAGGATGAACCCAGGAGGGGCTCTTCTCCTTAACACTTTTTTTCTATTCTATTTGCCATACGAGTTTAGGTAATTATTTTAAGGATATAAAACAAAAATTCATCATGACTGAAACTGTGACAGACCTCCTGATTCTGTAGCTGAAACCTAGATAAATGGCCTTGATCAATGCCTTTGGTTTCTTTACCACTGTGTATTTTAGTTTTGCCAGAAAAAAATCTCAAGAAACTCAAAAGCAAAGACACTGAAAAATAAAAGGCATGATGCCTAATGGCATAACTGAGGAAGGCAAATGCTCTCTGATTTTGGTGATCTTTGAGCATCCTCTGTATATTTTGACACAAATTATTATTTTAATTAATGATCTGAATGAAAAGCTCAATACAAACAGGTTACATACTAAAACAGTACAAAAATGGGAGGCATTGCAGACATCAGTGAGGATAAAGAAAAAAAACCCACAAAGCGAGAAGAGAGTTTTTAATTCTAAAATGTCTACAGGTAACCAACAGAAATTCATTTAACCTTTGAAAATGCAAGCTAATGTGTCTAATAAAAAATAAACTCAGATACAAGTATTCAGTAGAAGGAAATAGCATATTTGAAGATCAGTAAAGCATAACGTTCTTTAGGGAGACAGTGGACAGCAAAATAGATATCATCATGTAATCTAATATACTGAAAAAGGAAGACCAGACAGTTTGAGACTAGATTTACAAGTACAGAAAATGCCTTGTTCATGTTTCAAAATGGTTTATCTCTCATTCCTTGTCATTCCTTGTCATTCTCAGGTGAAGGTGACTGTCTTGTTCCCCAATGAGCAGAAGAGATTGAAAGTAAAATACTCAGTTAAATACTTAGTATATTTATGCCAGGAAGATATTTACAGATTATAGCAATTTCAGAAAAGAATGGACAGTCTAAATCCCTGTTTACCACACCCTGGATCTTCATAAAATGGAAGAGTTACCCAGACCTAATGTATAACATGTAATTTGTTATAATTTGTATTTCATAAAGCTGGTGTAAAATATGGAATAACATAAAATTATGTAATTTTATATAAAATAATAGATTAACATATGCAATGAAAACTATATACAGTGCAACATCAAATCATATATATAATTATATTTGAATGCTATATAATAACTCTTGTGACAACTTCTCAATCTAGAAAAGTACTTCTTTAGTAGGGTGGTTGTACTGCAGTAATTTATCAGATGAATTTTCTCAAAGTTCTCAAGAAATTTGTTGTATCATACTGTAAATTTAAACAATCCATATTTAGTGAAACACTAAGCAATTTGATATGCCATTAATGAGAAGGAAAGGAATATTGTCAGAAAAAAAAGTTATATCTAGACATAATTCCAGAGAAATTAGAACATGGAATAGTTAGCATATGGAAAACAACCATATAGGAAACTTGAGACCACCACTGTGTAAATAATTGATATTTTATTTCACTATAGATTGAGTGGTTTGGGGGGGAGAAGTCCTAACCTATGACCTTAAGGAAACTGAAAATTAGAATGAGTAAATTGCTGCAATCTGCATTTCTATTAAGGCTGAGAGGATGTTTAGAACAGAGACAGTGAACGCTATTCAATAGCTGTCACTTCAGAAAGTGAGGTGTGGGGAATAAGTTAGAAATATTTAAGCTGTTAGATGTGACAATACACTTATGTGTTCAAAAAACGGGTAGATGTGGCACTTCGGGACATGGTTTAGTCTAGTCTACCCTTGATTGGCTTAGAGTAGACTTGGTAGTGTAGGTTAATGGTTGGACTGGATGATCTTAAAGGTCTTTTCCAACCTAAACGATTCTATGATTCTATTCTATGATTCTAGCTTATGGAAATCTTTTTTCCAAATCCATTTGCACACTAATATGAACTTTTGGATTAATATCTAATACATTGTTTGGAAGTATTGCTTTTTGCCACTGTATTTATTGCAGGTAACTGGTAATCCCAAAATGTAATGTAGCAGGGCTCAAAACACAGCTGAACTTGCCAAGGCAGTATGATTAATGAAGGTGGTCTCTCCCTCCCAGAAGGATCAATCCTGCCTTCACTCTAGCAGTGAGTGCCTTGCAACGTCCCATGAGAAAGGAGGCACACATCAGCCCCCGGGTAGAGATCCCAGGCAGACAACTGGCCAATGGTACAGGTCCCTGAACCACACCTACCCGGCTCTCAGCTGTCTTTTCTACAACTGGTGAAACTTGTAAAACTTTAAAAAAAATCCAAAAGTGAAATAGAAAAGCAGTAAATCTTTCATTAAAAGGTACTAAATGCTGAATATCAAACTCTGAATATCAAAGTATGGGCATGGTATGCATTGTTGGCATGATTCAACTCATTTAGTGCTAGCCAACTGACAGACTACAGTAATGTAGCTTAATGATCAGGTTTCCACTAAAATCAATGATAGGAGACAGAAATGTGTGGAATACGACTCATATAGTCGGAAAAAAAGTTTCTTACAGAGGTGAAATGAATTGCACAGTGGAGGAACATACCTATAAAAATTACTACAAAATAAGTTTGGAAAGCTAGTTTATATTAGAAACCCAAACTTCAACAACTCTAAGTTGAGGTAAATTATTCATATTCGAAGAATATTCCCATACCAAACAGTATTTGCTCCAGAATATAGTAATTATCTATTTCATTTAAATAAAAGCTTTAATATGCATCCATTCCTTTTGAAGCAAACAATAAGCTACAGACAAAAATGCAGAAATCATTTTTTAATTGACACGCGTGGAAAACTGTGCAATAAAGATAGTTCTCCTAAGTTTAATAAGGGACCTGCCATATACTGAAAATAAGTATTTTCACAAAAGTAGATGCGTTTTTTCTAGAAAATCAGGTACTTTCAAGTTGTATAGCATAACTTGATGCATTACATTCAGTATTAACTGTCTCTTAAGGCTATCTGTTCTAACTAGCAATGAGGTATTGTAAAGGATGGGGAGGAGATGGGAGGGGAGGCAGAGGGAAAAAAAGCTATTGTGGCAAGGAAGTCAATGTCAGAAGAGCTTCTAAAGCCAGTTCAGAAAAACCAAACAAAATGGTTGCATGACGAACCATACAACAATGTGTAGCCAGTTGAATGACCTGCAAAGAGTCTTTAATTATTTGCTAAACTGCATCAGACTGAGATATAGAAAACAGTCAGATGTGCCTTGTAAGAATATACAACAGTATAAACTTTACAAAGGCAATACAAAATTACCTATCTGTAGAATGATGCTGAGTGTTGACCATCCTGTCTCTGACCCTGGAAAGCATTTAAGCATGTAATTGATTTTAATCATGCAGGTCTCCATTCTTGTTTAACATGGCTTAAGATTCAAGCCCACGTCTTTCAATACTTTATGGAATCAAGGTCTTAATTAACATCTTTCTGTAAATGACAGTAAAGGTATTGCATGCTTTTGTTTACATTAAAACAAATAGTTTTGGCAATGAATCAAACTCAGCATTATTATGAGACTTTAATTAAATGCAATTATTTTCAAATCACATCCAAAGAACTTTAGGGAAGTGTCAAACTAGCATTTGGGATAAAACTGCATGGCAACTGAAGGCTCTCAGGTTGTCAAAGCATGTTATGTCTGGTTAATCATTCAAAAAAAAAAAAGAAGAGTTTTTATTGAAGCCTTGGGGAAGTGTCTTTAAAATATCTCATCTTTCCTTTTTGCAAATACTTTGCTAAATGCCAGCTAAAATGATTATGGATTTGAAATTGCATTTGTTAACCCAGGCATGGCTTTTAACTTTTTTTTTTCTCCCCATGGACATATGAACTACATCCTCAGGCATCTTATAGTCTATCACAGGTTCAGTGAGTCCTACTGATAAGTCATAGTTAAAAAAAGATAAATTCAGTTTCATACTTACCTACAAATGCTGGGTTTAACCTCTCAGAGGAAATGAAGGTGGGATAATCTCTCTTCAACAACTTCAAAGCCTTCTTCTAACACAGTTTCTTGGAAAAAAAAAAAAAGAAAAATACCTTCACATTTGAAAAGGTTACACACATGAGTGTTCAATGTATGTATGTGTGTGTGCATCTACTGATTTTCTTTTCTCTTTTTCTATCAATTTTTTTCTTTGTCTCCTCTTTTCAGTCCAGCATATGAAATGGTATATCAGATGCTTTTATCTAAAAAAGGAGAAGAAAGAGCATATAAGCTTAGAAGTCTGTAAGTTTTTAGAAATTACAAACCAAAATACTTAGCAAAAGAGAAAGACAAAATAGTTAAAAAATGCCAAAAAATGCTATTGCTTTTCATTTTTAATGGTAGAAACATGTTTTTAAAAAAAAAAATTAAAAAATTTCCTGAGATTGGCAGCTTTCTCCACTTTGAAAAATGATTAATAAAGAGATTGTTACTTTCATTTGTAGAATGCTTACGTATATTTAAATGAAAAAGTAGACATACTTAAATGAAAAAGTAGACATACTTCAATGAAAAATTCTATTAAAAGGTATATGGTCAATAAAAAAAACCCAAGATTAAGTAATGTAACTTGTTTCAGAACATTCTAAGCCATTAATGTGTTGCAGTTATCCATTCTATTATTTTAGATATTATGAAGACCATATACAATTCATAAGCTACTTATGATTACTTGCAAATCATACATTGCTACTGAACTAGCAAATAGAAATTGCTAGGGAGCCAAATTTCTACCATTTATCAGGTAGACTTGCTCCACTCTGCTGTCTTTACGTACAGACATTTTAATTGGATGCCTCTGTCAGATTGCACTGAACTTTTTTGAAATCACCGGAAGTTGGACATAATTAACTGTTTCAGCCTAACCCTCACATTCAGATGTTCTAAGTGAGGAAGTAAATATTTTCTATAATTTCAACATCCAGTCATTTTCAGTCCCTTATTCTTTTCTTGATTAGTGCTATGTCTCATTCCTCATTGTGTGAGGTATGCAAGCAAAATAAAATGTCATTTATTGCTTTCTTCATAGATGCAAAATGAGGAAACTTTAAGCACTAAAGATGAATCTTCCTTCTTTATCTTCTAGTGGATTTAAATCAACATCTTCGAAGACCCAGCAGGATTCAGATAATTTTGGAGACAATTTGTCCTGATTACCGTGTAACAAAATGTGTCTCTGACTTTAATTGTTTTTACATGCTGTCACTGAGTTCAGTTACATATGTTCATCTCATTAAAATTTGATCAGTTTTTTCAAAAAATTCCCCCTGAAACCCCAGCCATAAACAATACTTTCTGTATATTATTTGTTCTTGTAAGTAATAGCTAAAAGAGATGTCATAGACTCATTTGGCCCTTAAAAATCTGAGGTCAGAGAAACTGGACTGCAACTTTTAACTCCATACAGCATCATTGATGTGTATAGAGAGTTCTGGGCAAAAAGAAGAATTTGATACATTTAGTGTAATGGATGTCAGTCTGTATCATATGTCTAGATGTGACCACCAAGATCCTATTTTCAGCAGCAGTTTCCAGTTACACTAGGTTATATGTAACACTAAACTGCAACCCCAAGCCAAAATTTCAGAGTCCCTTTAAGCAGGCAATGAAGACTATGAAAAATGAGTAGGAGCACTGCTGCTCAACTGCTGCCGACACAGGTCCTCAGGCAGCCATTCAGGGAGCTCACTCAGAAAACTTTTTCTGAGTAAAAAATACCATGATTTTAAAAAAAATAAAATAATAATACAAAAAAAAAAATCTAACTTTTACTCAGTTCCTACAGCTAGTTCACCAACTGCCACATTAATTCCTGCACCAATTCAAGGAGGAGGAAATCCATAGGTCAGAAATGTCAACAGGGCGAAGTACACATTGTCCTGTAAAAGCTCATTCATTTTTAATACCACAGCATTAGTTATATTTGTCCTTATTTAGAATAACACTAATGAAAGTATTAAGAACCCATATTAATATTAGTTTAAGTAACTGTCCAGGTTTCGGCCAGGATAGAGTTAATTTTCTTCCTAGTAGCAGGCACAGTGCTGTGGTTTGGATTTAGTAGGAGAAGAATGTTGATAACACACTGATGGTTTAGTTGTTGCTGAGTACTGCTTATGCTAGTCAAGGACTTCTCAGCTTCCCATGCTCTGCCAGGTGCACAAGAAACTGGGAGGGGGCACAGCCAGAAGAGTTGATCCAAACTGACCAAAGGGCTATTCCATACCATATGATGTCATGCTCAGTATAGAAACTGGGGGGGTTGGCCGGGGAGCAGTGATCGCTGCTTGGGAGCTGTCTGGGTATCAGTCCGCAGGTGGTGAGCAATTGCATTGGGCATCACTTTGTGTATTATTATTATTATTATTATTATTATTATTATTATTATTATTATTATTATTATTATTATGTTATTATTACCACTACTATTTTATTTTATTTCAATTATTAAACTGTTCTTATCTCAACCCATGAGTGTTTCTCACTCTTACTCTTCTGATTCTCTCCCCCATCCCACTGGGGCAGGGGGAGTGAGCAAGCGGCTGCGTGGTGCTTAGTTGCTGGCTGGGGCTAAACCACAACAGTAACAAAAATTGTCTTGAAATCATACTTTCTGCTGAAAATAACTATTCCACAATGAGGAATGTTAGCTTACAAATAGAAAATGATGGGGGTTATGTTATTAGAGAGTTTAGATCCAAGAAAAAAACTGGTCTTCATTTTAGAAGGTAAATACTACCAACCAGGTCAATTTTTTAAAATTTTTTAACCTCTATTCCAATTCCCAAAGACTTCATCTCTCTATTATTCATATTACACAGACCTGCTCAGAGAATGAAAGATGGTTATCTTGTCCAGAAAGCTACTATATTTTTAGGAAAACAACAATCTATTAGACAATCTCAATACTTTTTGAAAATATCTGTTCAGAGGATTTGACAAGAAAATTCATGCTTTAAATTTTTCCTCTTTATCTCCCCTCTATACAAAATCATTATTCTCTTTCTTTTGACAGAGGCAGTGTCCTTATTTAACAAAAAAAAAAAAAAAAAAAAGAAAATCTGGTGCACATATTACTTAACAATTTTTAAAATAATTTTAAAAGATAATAGGTGTGATCATAAGTCTTCAAGAACTATCCTATGACACAGCTGAACATAGCATATTAATAACTGTGCACTAAGGAATGGAAGCAGAATTTAAATCTTAGCATATCTTATATTTTCTGTCAGAATTGGGAGCTTTTTTCATGTGGGTTTTGTGGGTTTTTTTAAACCCATCTGAGATGTTTAGATGTCCCAGAATCCCTGTGACTATCATATGACAATCGGTTTCATAACTTTCATCTTTGGGTTTCCTTTTGATCTCTTGGTTTCCTCCCAGCCAACAGCTGTTTGGGGAGCATTTCCCTTAAATACTGAGGACAGAGACCAAATTTTTCTTTAAGGATTCCTCCTATATCTGTTTTCCTTAGGTCTTCTGCTAACATAGATTAAAAGCAGTAATCTTATTTATGGGATTTCTACAGACTCACAGGGAGGAAGACTATAACAGGATATTAATGTTTTCCTCATATGCAAATGCAGTAAAATGAGAAGGTTGATTTTCTGTCTTTAATTCCCTTTTTTTTCCCAATGTATGCTGTAGGAGGAAAGCTGTTTGATACTATAGCTTTGTATGATTCAGAGCTATGACTCACCTGGAACTGAACTCTTTAAAAAGCTTCTTATTCATGAGACTGTTGTTGTTTCTATACCTAATCTCTACATTTGAGATACATATGAAAAAGAAAAGCTTTAGGGTAGACCCAAGGGATTTTTATATTTTACTTATATCCTTATCTTTGTTTCAAAACAAAAAAAGTAGTACTTATTTTATTTTTCACTTACACTACCATTTTCCATAACAGCCGTTGCTGTGGCAGGATGCTAAAACAGTTAATGTTGAAGAAACAGAAAGCACACAATATATTAACACATAAAACCCCATAAAATGTTGCAATTAGAAAAAGACCAGGCAATAAAACCCTTTTTTGTTGCCTCTTTCTGTGAATGTATGTGCAGTTTACTTTTTCTTCCTCAGGAAAAGCTAGTCACTAATCTTAATTACATTCCTTAAAAAGACTGTTATGGAAAAGCAGAGTGTATTAAATGAAGCAGACTATCACATTCTTTCATAGGAACAAAGAAGGATTATCCACAGTTCATCAAAATGTTCTCCTCTGTACCATATTATGCTGTAATGATTAAAATAAATTTCAGTATGTGCTTCATAGAACCTTAGAGGTCGTGTTAAGGGTATGGTAGGAAAAAAATCCTGATAGCCAGATTAAGAGGAAGCATAATCTCATAGATCAGGCACTGAAATGAGATCTGGAAGACTGCTTCCATATAGCTTCATTCTTCTGCTTAAAACTGGGTTCAAAAGCGAAATCATCTCCATGTCCTTTTCCATTTTGTTTGTGTTTTCTTTGACACAAAAGCTATCTGCAACTAAAAATCTCAGCAAGGACTGACTAAGCATCAGGCACTAAACTTATACAACTGTCCATATTTTAAATTATAAAATACTGAATTGTTAGATGGCCTTTTGCATTACTGTTGTCTGTTATGTGTGCTGCATGAATGTGAACTACTTGTATATTGTCCTCTTCAGCAGGTTTTTTAAAGTTCTCATTCAGCTTAACTATGCAAACCATGGGCAAGCTGAAAACTGGACTTCACTTCTTAAAGCTGAATTCATGAGAAGGCTGTCTAAATTATTTCATAATTTGAGTGCAGAGGAGGCTGAGATTCCTATTTCACTGTAGTTATGGATCACAGGAGAGAGAAGCAGCCCTCTATGGATGAACTCCATTGAGGAGAGCTCATTTCCTATACCCTGGTTCTGCGCTGACTTTGGGACAGACAAATGGGAGTAGGATAGGGGAGCAGAAGGTGTCAGTGCAGGTATAGGACATGAGGAAGATACAGGGGCAACAGAGGCTCTGAATGGAGGTTTCTTTCTTCTTTCCTTCCTACAGCTCACTCCATCCAGTTCCCCTGTCCTCAATTGCCCCAGGGCATGCGGGAGCAGTTATAAATTCTGGGAACTGCCCAGTTAATGCTACATGAGTGAAAATGCTGCAATTTATTTGCCTGTGCCTTGAAGGCAGCTCCGGCTGATAGACAATAGTGGGCTTTGAGCACTATGGTCTGCACAGAAGTTACAGCAAGAGCTAAAAACACTACTGGAGGCAGCATACAAGGAATGAAGATCTTAATAAAGCACCATGTTTGCTGGTGTGGCTGTGAAACTTCACCTTTACATTTTTTTCTCCAGTTAGAACAAACAATCCTACAGAGTCCATGCACTCTGACTTCACACAGACTCCAGAATCTTTCCCTCTGAGAATTCTCCAAACTAATGCAGAAGTTGTTTATTTTGTGTTCTCTGAGGCAGTAGCTACTTTTTAACATGTTACATTAATATTTTTACCAACATATATCTAATAAAAAGTAAAAGCACTTCCTTTTTCTTTGGCCACGATGGTATATTTTAATGATAATTTTGGAAGTCCAGTGTTACAGCAAACATCCAGAAACTTCTATTAATACAGAAGTTCAGTTAATGTGATTTCTTTTAAATCATCTCACCAACACCTGCTTTAAGATTTAGACCTATGACTCTACCACAAATACCTTTTTTAATTCTACATGCTTATTCATGATGACATGGAAAACCACAGGAAAAGTAATGAGATGTCTTTGACTAGAAATCTTCAGACAATTTACCTTTTCTTTAACGAGTTATCCTCATCACATCTCTGAGAGGGTACCAAAACTAATGAACATGAATGGAGAATATCTGTGTGTTACCGAGAAATGCAGTCAGAATTCAGGAGAGACATCACTTGTAAAATTCATTAAACCTCCAAAATTCATCTGTAAACTATGTAGACAAACCTTTAATTTGATATCACTGAAGGTAGTCTGGAGTTTAGTTTGGAATAGCTTGTTTTGATTTGTTACATTTGCAGAATTCTCTGGAGTTAAAAAAAAATTTTTGAGAATTGGGATATTTTTGATTCTTGGTTTATTCAGAACAGTTATGAAGGATTGGTAACATTAAAATTTTTCTTACTACTGATGCAAAATACTTTACAGTATATAGAGTATTAAAAACATTATATATAATTTATTGGGAGGATGTGGTATGTGAGGTTTGGGAGTTATTCAGGACAGTAATATCACCTAATAGAGAAGCTACAGTAGAGAGGAGATGAACAGGTTGAGAGCTATGGGTAGAAATTAGAGACCAAGCTGAGAGAGGAAAACTTGTATGTGATGTTCAGTACAGGCTGCCTGATCAAGGGAAGCCTGTTGACAAAGCATTCTTCCTTTAGCTATGGGAAGCATCACACTTGCAGGACCTGATCCTGCTAGGGGACTTTGGTCATCCTGACATCTGCTGGAAAAACAGCACAGCAAACTGCGAGCAGTACAGGAGACTCTTGGATTGCATTGAGGATAGTTTCTTAATCCAGGTGACAGACAGCCTAACCAGAGGAGAAGCATTACTAGACCTGTTGCTCACCAACACAAACGAAGGAATTAGAGGTCAAGATTGGTGGCAACCTGGGCTGCAGTGATCATGCCCTGGTGGAATTCACAATCTTAAGGGATATGGGTCAAGCAAAAAGTAAAGTCAAGACCCTGAATTTTAGGAGATTGAACTTTCAGTTGTTTAAGGAATTAGTGGATGGGACCCCCCCGGGAAACTGCCCTCAGGGATAATAGAGCTGAACAGACCTGGCAGCTCTTTAAGGACATTTTTCCTAGAGTATAAGAGCTCTTGATTCCCATGTGTCAAAAATCAGGCAAGGGTGGTAGGAGACCAGGATGGCCGAGTAAGGACCTCCTGGTCAAACTAAAGTGTAGAAGTAACCAGGGACATGTATCCTGGAAAGAATTTAGGGACACGGGCTGGTTGTGTAGGGATGGGATCAGAAAAGCTAAGGCACAGCTGGAGCTGAATTTGGCAAGGGATGTGAAGAATAATAAGATGGGCTTCTATAGCTACACTGGACAGAAAAGTAGAATTAAAGAAAATGCACCCCCACCCCCCCCCCAATAAATAAGACAGGAGAACTAGTGACAACCAACACGGAGAAGGTTGAGGTACTCAACTATTTCTTTTTTTTCCTCAGTTTTCAATGGTAATCTCTCTTCCTACATGTCTCAAGCCCCATAACCTCAAGGCAGGGACCGGGGGATTGTAGTCTGTCCCATCCTAAGAGAATATCAGGTTCAAGACCACCTGAGAAACCTGAACATACATAAGTCCACAGGACCTAACAAGATGTATCCCAGGGTCCTGAGGGAACTGGCTGATGTAGTCACTCAGCCACTCTCCATTATATTTGAAAAGTCATGGCAGTCGGGCAAAGTCCCCAGTGACTGGAGAAAAGGGAATGTCACACCCATGTTCAAAAAGGGTAATAAGGAGAAACCTTGGGAACTATACTGACCAGTCAGCCTCACCTCCATGTCCGGTAAGATCATGAAACAGATCCTCCTGGAAGATATGTCAAAACATGTAGAAGACAGGGAGGTGATTAGAGACAGCCAACATGGTTTCACCAAGGGCAAACCATGCCCAGCTAATCTAGTGGCCTTCTAGTAATAGTGGAGTGACATGTAAGTGGAAAAGGGAAGAGCTACTGCTGTCATCTACCTGGACTTTGTACATCCTTTGATATGGTCCCCCACAACACAGATATGGATTTGATGGATGAACTGTTAGATGGATAAGGAATTGGTTGGATAGCTGCTTTCAAAGAGTTACAGTCAACAGCTCAATGTCGAAGTGGAAATCAGTAATGAGTGGTGTCCCTCAATGGTCCACACTGGAACCAATACTATTTAATATCTTCATCAATGACATAGTGGGATTGAGTGCACCCTCAGCAAGTTTGCAGATGACACCAAGCTGAGTGGTGCAGTTGATTCACTTGAGGGAAAAGGGATACCATCCAGAGGGACCTTGACAGGCTTGAGGGGTGGGTCTGTGTGAATCTCATGGAGTTCAACAAGGCCAAGTGCAAGGTCTTGCACCTGGGTCAGGGCATTCCACAATATCAATACATAGTGGGGGATGAATGGATTGAGAGGAGCTGTACAGAGAAGGACTTGGGGATACTGGCGGATAAGCGGATAAGCCAATAATGTGCACTTGCAGGCCAGAAAGCCAATTGTATCCTGGGCTGCATAAAAAGAAGCACGTTGAGGGAGGTGATTCTCCACTCTATTCTGCTCTCAGTGTCCCCACGTGGAGTACTGCATCCAGCTCTGGGGTGCCCAGCACAAGAAAGACATGAGACTGTTGTTCGAGTGGGTCCAGAGTAGGGCCACAAAAATGATCAGAGGAATGGAATACCTCTCCAATGAGGAAAGGCAGAGAGAGGGTTCAGCCTTTGTTCATACTGGAGAAGAGAAGGCTCTGGGCAGACCTTGTTGCAACTTTTCAGTACATAAAGGAGACTTATATGTTGAATATGAACTGAATATGAGCAGCAGTGTGCCCAGGTGGCCAAGAAGGCCAAAAGCATCCTGGCTTGTATCAGAAATAGTGTCACCAGCAGGACTAGGGAAGTGATCATCCCCCTGTACTCAGCACTGCTGACGCCGCGCCTTGAATACTGTATGAATACTATACAGTTTTGGGCCCATCAATACACGAAAGACATTGAGGTGCTGGAGCGTGTCCAAAGAAGGACAACAAAGCTGGTGAAGGGTCTAGAGAACAAGTCCTGTGAGGAGCAGCTGAGGGAACTTGGGCTGTTTAGTCTGGAGAAAGGAGGCTGAAGGGAGACCTTATCGCTCTCTACAACTCCCTGAAAGGAAGTTGCAGCGAGGTGGGTGTTGGTCTCTTCTACCAAGTAACAAGCAATAGGACAAGAGGAAATGGCCTCAAGTTGCACCAGGGGAGGTTTAGATTGGGTATTAGGAAAAATTTCTTCACGGTAATGGTTGTCAAGCACTGGAACAGGCTGCCCAGGGATGCGGTGGAGTCACCATCCCTGAAGGTATTTAAAAGATACGTAGATGCGGTGCTTAGGGACATGGTTTAGGGGTAGACTTGGCAGTGTTAGGTGAACGGTTGGACTTGATGATCTTAAAGGTCTTTTTCAACCTAAATGATTCTATGATTCTAAGAAAGACAGAGAAAGACTTTTTACCAAGGCTGTAGTGACAGGAAAAGTGGCAATGATTTTAAACTGAAAGAGGGTAGGTTTAGATTGGGTATAAGGAAGAAATTCTTCACTATGAGGGTGGTGACACACTGGAACAAGTTGCCCAGAGAAATTGTGGATGCCCCATCCTTGGAAGTGTTCAAGGTCAGGTTGGATGGGGCTTTGAGCAACCTGATCTAGTGAAAGATGTCCCTGCCCATGGCCGGGGGGTTGGACTAGATGATCTTCAGAGGTCCCTCCCAACCCAAACCATTCTATGATTCTATGATATTAGCACAAATTATAACAACAGTATTTTTCATTCACCTTATGAAGGCAGAATTCCCCTTTCTTTCTAGGAAAGGGGGAAACACCAGAAACAAACCACTGTTCAAGGAAATGGTGATCCCATTTTGGTACAAAAACATACAAATATTAAGAAGGAAAAGTGCTGACTGAAGAAGACTGATCTCTGAGCTGAGAAATAAAACCAAACTGAAATAAAAAATGGTTCAGTGAATGGAGTTAAACTGAGGTTACACTGTGTGTAGCCTGTAGTCACCATGGCTAAATGTACTTCTATGGCAAATAGATATAGCTTGCCATATTCTTACCCTTTAAGTAGAAGTTCTATCAGTTTTATTTTCTACCCAAAACTGGTTTTTTACTGTTTGTTTGGTTGGTTTTGGTTTGTGTTCCTTCTTAAATTTTACAAGAAAAAAAAAAGTCTTTCAGAAGATTACTTAGGATAGAAAGTGCAATAAAACATAGTCTTATAATAAGATGCTGAATAAGCTAAAGAATTCTTAAAAATAGTGTTTATTGTAAATACAACCATGTATACTATTTCCAATCTTTTTACTTTTTAATAAGCACTTTCAATTTGAAAGGTAGCATAAAGTATCAGTCCTTTCAGGAACTGCATTGGACTGTAGTAGAAAAATTAAGCTTGAACTGGCAACTGAATTGGACCAGCTGAAGGTCTCTCTTTGTATTGGACTTGAGAGGGAAAGTCTTTTCTCACAAGTAGATTTTAAAATCTTTCCTATTCTGCACTGAAACAAAACAAAGATCTTGTAATGGTTTTTTAACACCCGCTTCACTCTGTGTCTGCAGTTGTTCTACATATTATGCAATTCGGCTAAAGATCATAATGTTTTATTTATCATCTCCTTTTTGCCCTGTAAGACATTTCCCATGATCTATTTCCTTAAAAACTGGAGATGTCAGGGTTATTTATCACTGATTATTCATAATTAATTAGTCTTAATAACATGACCACACATTTATTAAGTCGCTGTCAACTCCATATATAAGAAACTTCTAAATATTGCTTATACAAAAAAACCAGCCCATTTCTTAGGTGGCAGGCAGACTGTTCTCTGAAAGTTTAACAGAATATTGTTGTTTATCTTGTATGAAAATTATTCTAAAGTGCTTGCAAATGCAAATCTATTTTTCCATAGGATAAGTGAAACTCACACCGTTACTTCCCTCTAAAGTTCCAAAAATATCATGAGCAACTTCACTGTAAGAGTTGAATTTTACATTCTTAATAGAATGCATAGCGTTTTATTTCTAAAATTTTCAATTGAATTTTGGTTTGATTTGTTAGTAACTTGAGTCTTTAAATGCTATCTCAAAAGTAAATACTGAAAAGCATAATAAAAGCAATAGTATTTTGTGTCTTTAATATTAAAATTTTCTTCTCAAATTAATCTTTTATTGCTTTAACACTATGCATCTTCTAAATATTAAAGTATGGAGAGCTGAACAAATCCAAATATGTTGTGCTATAATTTAACAGGCACAGTGGGTAAAAAAATCAGAAAAAGAACTTAAATGTTTTATGTTTGAATTATAAATATTTCATTATCTCTGAGTCCCTACTTGCATCCCCTTCTCTAATATCCCACATCTTCAAGGTTGCCAGAACATCTACCCCACTTACTAGGCCAATATACTACTCCAGGATACTAATAGCAAGAGGGTTTTTTACCCAGTCATGGCCCTTTTTTCAATATCTTTTCTTTAAATAATGCCAGATATTCAAGCATAGCATCACTATAATTAATATAGCACAAAATTTATAAATTGCTATGTTATTCACCTTCCTGATATCAACCACTGCAAGCCACTGTTACCTCTTCCTCATGGATACATCCGAAAGCTGGCTTTTCAAAACCAATTACAATATAGAGAGATTTAAACTAAAGCAGAGAAGGGATGACCACTACAAGCATTGACCTGTGGTGAATACCAGATGGGGGCAAAAAGGCCTTTGTAATCCCAGCTTTTCTTGTTACTGCCAAGAGAAAGAGGCTGCAGGTCAGTGTGGTCAGAAGAATTTGACACAGAAACAGCTTTAATGACTTAGTGGGAGAAATGAGATTACCCTGCAACCAAAATGTCTCTCTATAGTTCTGATGTTGGACATTTAGGTTTTCTGTTGTACAATACTAATAGTTGATAAAGATCACAAAATAAATGAGATGTTTTTGCATGTCAGGTAAAGAATTCATAATTCTGTATATTCCCCTTTCTGCTTCCTACAGGAGATTAGCATAATGCTGCAGCTGTGGAAACAAGAGCCATAGGGCCATTAGGAGAGAAAATAAAGGAACATAACTCTAGGACTTCATGATTAGGCAAATTACCCAGAAATAGCAACATCTTGCTTCTACTTTCTGGTCTTAAGGCAATGAAACTGTGTGATTGGCATAAGGACCAAATGCTGCCATTTCTCAACTTTCTGTTGTCTTTCAAGCTTAATTATAGCTACATAAAAAAGTCAGTCTTTCTCAAGGTATAGTGCAAGCATTCCACTTATCCCCACTGCTCTGCAGAATCCAATACTTTAACGACACAGAGGATACACTCTTCCTCTGTGTGTCTTCTAAAAAGGAGAGGGCCTGCTAATGACCACCAAAAAAGACTCAATGCTAGCCACAGGTCACTTTTTTTCTTTTGTTGGGAAGCACTCAATTGTCTTTCACAAGTGGTTTTTTACCCTATAGGAAACTTCAGAACCTAGTTTCTTGCATTGCCCTAGCAGGAGCTGCTCTCTGTGCTTCAGGCATGAGGTGCTGTAAGCTAGAAAAAAAATATCACTTTTCCCCCTGGATAACCATTTTAGGATGAATTTTGACTCTCAAGATACTCCTCTAGATTGGCATAAAATGTATTTCACCAGCAAATATAAAGATCTTACTCAAAACAAGCTAAGTCAGTAAGAGACATTTCGTTTACTTCATCTGGCTCATTACCTGACTGCTGGTGACAGCAACTGACAATCAAAAATAGTATGACATGTCAAATAAAAAAAAACCCCACTTTTTAAACTTTTTAAAAATATCTCTTCATTCTGTTCTGCCCATCATGGCTGTCAAGTTCAGTATCATTACTAAGACTTCTCTCGGCCCTACGGCACCAATGATAAGTAGTTGATAAGGAAAAAAGCTCTCTTGTTTTTTAGCTGTTCTGTCAAATTATATTTAATCTCTATTGACCAAGAGCTCTTCAGCCAGTGGTAGAAAATTTGCTTGTAAAATTATCATAGTGATGCCAAGCTCAAAGGTATTTCTGAAGTATGGATCCAAGCTCATGGAATGTCTCCTTTTTGTTTTGAAAACTTAATGGGAAGCCTGTGTCATCAGTGAGCCCTGCATGAGCCCAGCATGACCCCAGGCAGTGATACTTGCTTGTAAAAGTCACTGCCTGTTTCTATTGTTTGATCAGGAAAGGTAAATATTCTGCGCCACAGAGAAACATAACTAATGGGAATTAGTTAATTAACTAATTAACAATCTTCATCTTGTGAAGCTAAAGTGCAGTAATATGATTCTTAAAAATAAGAGCCTCTGGTTAAATTATCTTGCTTGTTGAATAAGCAGCTTTCACCATAAATACACAGAAACATTCTCTGGCTTTCCCATAATGATCTCAATTTGTAATGCCCAACACAGAGCTACAAAGTCACCTCTACGTTATTAGAAATATCTTCTGCCCACTACACATGGGATCAGAAATACATAACTTATGTTGAGTGAACTACCTTAAACAATCATTTTAAATGACGAGTCCATTAGCTTCTCTAAATGTAACATTTGCAAAAAAGAATGTCATTATCTTGTGAAAGTGAAAACATAATAGACAAAATACATAAATTCTAATATGATTCAGACGGCTTACAAATGCAGCTCAAATATAGTCTTTTTAAAATACCTCTGAAGGTAAATCAGTCACAGGGCTCAAAAATTATGTCAAAACTCTCATAACAACTATGTCTAGTCTCATCTTTAAAAGCCTGTGGCTTCACAAGAGGCAGAAGGATCATAATAAACGCCCCAGGTTACTTCACAACGTTCATACAAAAACTAGGAAATCTGTCGCAGCGATCAGCTCAAAAAGCTATTAGCATGTTGTGTCAATCTGGATTCATGAGATTACTTTTACCTGAAAAAGTCAGACTGGATGACATAATATTTGTGTGACAGAAACTATAGCTCTAGGTCTCAGTCTGTCTTGTGCATGGTCTCAGAACATCTTTATACAAATGATGGCCAAAGTCCTAGACATCAGTGTCAGACTGCTGTTTAAATGAGTATGATACTAGAAATACAATGCATGTAAAATGTTCTCGGGTAAAATGGAGACAAATAATGTTCATACATAGATTAAATTTGAATTATGATCATTGCATAAATATTTTTTCTGCATCCCAGTAAAAATATTGTTGTCATAAACAAGAGGAAGCAATTGCAAGTCACTGTTGTTGCCAATTTATTACACCTGCAAAGTCTATCTCACCTAACAAATATGCATAGCAATATTAAAGAATCATGCAAATTCCACTGTAATGTTAGCATACGTAGCAAGCATTGTAGAACAAGACTCGACAAGTGTCAAAGACCATTATTATTAGACAGGGATTCACAGCAGAGGCTTGTTAACATATGCAAAATCTTACAACTTTAGGCAAATGTTATCAACACATAACTTTTTTAATATACAAACTATTGAATTACATGGCTTACTGTGGCATAATTTCAAAAAATATTGTCCAAGGTTATTCTTCATTAGAATGTATATTAGATTTTCAAAGGCTTTTGATACCTAAACTGAGTAATAGCATTTTGAAGAGGAGACTCATCTACAAGAACACTATCATCTTTTTCTCCTAAATAAGGAAGTTTTAGTGAAAGCTGCTATAAGGCCTTAAGTAAATAAAACACAAAATTTCACAAGAAGATGACGCCATATAAGAACTAAATAATAATGCAAAGGCTGTGCTTAAGACTGAAAAACATACTGTTTAAACCCTTGCTATTTTAAATGCATGAGGTTTAATGGCAAACCTCTTATCTTTAGAACTACTTCATCTGTTTTAAAACTATGATCTGTTATTCAAAGCTGAAAATATTCAAAGCATAGCAATATGCTAAGCAGCAGCTAACAATAATATGAAAATGAAGGAGCCATAAACAATATTAAAAAGTCTATTCAAACAGGCAAATGGATATGTCCATTAAAGTAGGGTAAATAATCCTGTTCCTCTAAAGTGCAAGGAGATTTGTAGTTGCCAAGGTAGTCAGGATCTCAATTATATTTCACATCTAACAATGGCAGCCATACAGAGTCTGGATGGACAAACAAAAAAACAGATAAAATTGAGTTCATTGCAATCTATCCTTCTCAATTACCTATATAAATCAAATATGTTAATTTTTCACCAGCACTAAACTAGCTTTGAATGTGAGACAAGCTTCCAGTGAATGCTATATACACATTGTCCTTTGAGATCTACCACCCAAATACTGCATACAACCAAGTGAGAACATTTGGAGCACTTAGTAAATAAAATAATAAATCTCTATGCCATTTAGCTTGTGAGATGAAACAAGATCATGGCCTGTGGTGATGCTGAAAAAAATCCATAAACTATCTATAATTCAGCAATATAACAGCAGGAATACTTAAAGCAGGATTTTCAAAAGAAAACAATTCAATATTTTCCTATTTAAGACAGAAGAGGCATGTGAA
Source organism: Pelecanus crispus (assembly GCF_030463565.1). Classification (NCBI taxonomy): domain Eukaryota; kingdom Metazoa; phylum Chordata; class Aves; order Pelecaniformes; family Pelecanidae; genus Pelecanus; species Pelecanus crispus. The sequence goes on from NC_134643.1 coordinate 24,901,369, forward strand.
AGACAGAAAGAAAAGGAAGAAGCTAACCTTCAGAAGAAATGCATCAGTGTGACAGATGGGAACATTTAAAATGTGAGAGAACTTGTGGGGCAGAAAGTAAATTCATCTCCCATGTTGCAGGAACGTTGCAAAAAGGAAAAAAGTTATTTGAAGCTTTTATACTTTGAAAGCTTCTGTAGTAAAAGTAAGACAGTTCGAGAAAATGCAATGCCTGTATTTGAAGTTGCTAAACATATGTTGAGTGAACTTTTCAACCTTAAAATAATGTTCTAAAAACCAGAAAACTACTGGATAAGTAACTCCCACATACACATCCCACCGAAACACCCACATCTTGCTTTTCTAGCAGACACAGTGCTTACAGCTCCTGTTTGGATGGAGAGAAACAGGGATTTAGACAATTTCTTAATGACAGAACATTTGGTAATGGTGGTTTAACAGCTGAGGAGGTTTGCTGTGGGGTTTTTTTAAGCGCTTTCAGAGGGTCTTTTTTTCTCCCATTCTCCTATTGCCTGTAGAAGTTTGCAGCAATACTTGGAGAAAAATAGAACCATAATGCAATCAGAGTATCAATTATAATATAATTTTAATTGCAAAAGAATTGTGGAGATAACAAAGAAGTAGAATAAATTTGAAAGTTTATTTAAATTAGATTATGCTTTGGCTTTAGTATTATGTAGTCAAAATATGGCATCTATGTGGTGGGGTTTTTATCAGCTCATTATGGATGCTAGTAGGAAAACCACATTGCAACAATTTGCCATTATTTCAAAAAGTTATGAAGCCTTACTGCAGAAATAAAGTATAAGTATTTTGCAATTAGGTGGATATAAAGTACTCTGGATAATATGGCAGAATTCTTGACAGATCACTTGGAGAGTGAATATATGATAGAAAACCTCCACTGGGACAAATGGGTGCTCTATATCAATGATCAAGACAGAGCACAGAGAAAATCAAGTGATGGTTGATAGCTCAGTCATGGGACAGAGCATTGAAAGCAAAAGACCCCAAACTACCGACATGAGTATAGACAATGCTGGAATTGCAACAGTGGTGACTGCAATTCTTCCTCAGATATGTAACCAAAGTACAGAAAGCTTTAATGAATCCTCCTTACTGAATCACAGAATTAAATCAAGTTTTTTTCACCTTGTATAAATTGGGAAAAAACATAAGATGAGGAGAGCTTAAAAGGGAGCTGTGCTACACAAGAGTAGCTGTGCTGTACTTCTAGTACCCAAACAAGCTCACTCAGAGTTTCCTGTATGCCACAGCTTTGTGCTGTGACATGCGCTGTTGCAGGATTCCTCTGTCAAACATATTCCCTCTGCTCTGGAGGTTGCTGACATTCCCTGGCCGAGAAATGTGGAGCTCCTGTAGCTCCAGAAACAGTGGAAGGATGAATCATGTCTGAAAGCTTTTAAAGAAAATTTTTGAAACTGAGCATAAAGTTAGTGTTTTCACTTAAGTGAAGTTGTGCTCAACAGCACAAATGCAGAACAAAGCCAAGTGGGATACTGCTGTTTTGGCACAGCATTTACACTAACACCAGTGTGATGCATAAATATTTTATTGTAGACAACCCTATCTCCATTCCCATGCTAATTGTACCATCATTGTTACAATGGAAAAAAACAATCAGAAAGAAAGAAAGAAAATTTTGAAGAAAAGATGGGGAAAAAAAGGGTGAAGGACAGGAAAAATATAATAATGACAATGTTTAGCAGAGCAGAGTACTTAATGATCAGTGAAGGAACACCAAAACAATGGAGAGATAAGTGATGGATAGTCTTGCATTACCATAGAAGAAAATCAGAAGGGGAAAAGTAATGGACATGGTTGTTAAGGATTTAACACCCTAGCAAGGATATTTGTAATTGCCTGTAGATCATAGAGCATTTTAATGGCCCATCATTTTCTTGATGAAATTTAAGACACTGGTATGCTAAATAACTCTCTGCCTCTGTAGAAAGAATAGTAGAATAGGGAAAATTAATTTCTCGCAGAGCCCATGACAGATCCTGAAAATGGAAGAAGAAGGAGGTAAGGAGAAGCAGAAGAAATGAAGAGTTTTTCCAGGGATGGAAGAATGAGGGAGCATAGGAAACGAAGAGGGAAAACGTAGAATCACAGAATCATAGAATCATTTATCTTGGAAAAGACCCTTAAGATCATTCAGCCCAACCATTAACCATTAAGTGAAGTTGTGCTCAACAGCACAAATGCAGAACAAAGCCAAGTGGGATACAGCTGTTTTGGCACAGCATTTACACTAACACCAGGGTGATGCATAAATATTTTATTGTAGACAACTCTATCTCCATTCCCATTCCCATTCCCAAGTCCACCACTAAACCAATTAAGGGTAGAGTAGTAATTTCATGTTTCCTGGTTTGGTGGTTGGATTATTTTTTAATGAAAGTAAAAACTAGGAATCATTAAGGTTGGAAAGGATCTCTAGGATCATCAGTCCAACCATCAACCCAACACCACCATGCCTACTAAACCATGTCCCAAAGTGCCACATCTACCCATTTTTTTAACACCTCCAGGGACGGTGACTCCACCACCTCTCTGGACAGCCTGTTCCAATGCTTGACAACCCTTTCCGTAAAGAAATTTCTCCTAATTTCCAACCTAAACCTCCCCTGGCACAGCTTAAGCCCATTTCCTCTCATCCTATCGCTAACTACATGGGAGAAGAGACCAACACCCACCTCACTACAACCTCCTTTCAGGTAGTTGTAGAGAACTATAAGGTCTCCCCTCAGCCTCCTCTTCCCTAGACTAAACAACCCCAGTTCCCTCAGCCGCTCCTCATGAGGCCTGTGCTCCAGACCCTTCACCAACTTCATTGCCCTTCTCTGAACATGCTCCAGCACCTCCATGTCCTTCTTGTATTGAGGGGCCCAAAACTGGACACAGTATTCCAGGTGCGGCCTCACCAGCGCCGAGTGCAGGGGGACAATCACCTCCCTGCTCCTGCTGGCCACACTATTCCTGATACAAGCCAGGATGCTGTTGGCCTTCTTGGCCACCTGGGCACACTGCTGGCTCATGTTCAGCCGGCTGTCTACCAACACCCCCAGGTCCTTTTCCGCTGGGCAGCTTTCCAGCCACTCCTCCCCAAGCCTGTCGTGTTGCATGGGGTTGTTGTGACTGAAGTGCAGGACCTGGCACTTGGCCTTGTTAAACCTCATACAGTTGGCCTTGGCCCATCGATCCAGACACTCTTCCCCAACTTATGTGAGGAAGACCTAGAAAAATTGAGACGAGGCTAGTCCAGATTCCCAACTTCAAAAAGCAAGGAGATAAAATAAAATTGGAAGGAAAGTTGGACTGAGGGTTCTAGAGAATGCTGAATAGAGTCAGAAAATATAGGGGGAAAATGTACACAGGGACTCTTGCATCAGAGACTATAAAAGAATGGAGAGTGATGGGGTTAAAGATAAAGCTCTGGCATAAAAACAAACATGAGAATTGAAAGGATCCTATGAATAAAGCATGGGAAGGAAACACATAAGGAGCCATTGGGAAAGTAATAGACCAGCAGCCAAGATGTGTACTGAGCCTGGCTGGCAGGAGCAGCAGACTGCCGTCTCACCAGTGTGGCTGGTTAATGATGTGGCTGTACAGCTTGTCTTCAGTTCTCTCTGGGAGACTCTACTGATTACAGACTTTATAATTGGAAGTGCTAGACTTCCTAACTACATGTTTTACAGCTGGGAAGGAGTCTACTGCTCTGGAAATCATGGGGAGGGGAAGTGAAAATGAAGGACATGACCCAGTTCCTAATGGATTTTCAGAAACAGCTTTCAAAGTGCAATTCCCCAAAATAAAAAATGTGAAAAGCAAATAAACTTATTTTCTTCTTTCTGCCTCCCTTCTCACCCAACAAAAGAAAAAAAGACAAAATCAAAGTAACAGTTCATTGTTCAAGTCAAAAGATACTCTGAAATCTAACAGTGCAGAATGATCTTGATTCAGAGCTGATGAAGAAAATTGTATAGATGTAATTTCAGCTTTGTACTTACATGATCACCATTATGCTGAAACTTAAATAAAACTTACTGCCCTGTCACTATTCATGCTACATTTTTATCTCTTGCTTCCATGCAGTGCATTACAGCACTAAAGTGTATCTCCTTTACATTCTAAAAATCTGTTTACATTTTCATTGTAAACTGTGCAGTAATCTTAGGATCTGAGCTGCTTGCCTGAAAGCAATTACCTCTCTGACTTCATTTCTCAGCCCACACATTAGTCTTTCTCCTAAAACTTCTCCCTTGAAAGCTTCAGTTTGAGTTATAGGAGAGTAGCTGCCGTAAGTTAAAAAAGAAAAAAAAAAAAAAAAAAAGAAAAAAGTAAAATCTCAGCAATAAACACAAGGTTAAGGAGTTTTCTCCCACGTACTCTGGGGGGGAGGGAGAGGTTGTCCCCATGTAGCAACAGTTTTCCTCAAACATGATAAAAGCATTTTGCCATTAGTTATCCATAAATTCTACAATGGAAGACTTTCCCACATTAAAATATTGATTTGCTAAAACTTAAACACTAGGGAATGTTATGATATCTTTGGTTTAAAAATAAAATAGTCAAAGTCTCATTAGATAAGATCCTGGCACTTTGTCTTAAAATTTATTACAAAACAAAATCCTTTCCTTATGAATTTAATTTTATAGACCTTTTCAGAATTTTCATATTTTATTTTGAACTTTGATTTTATTCTGAAATTTGAAGCTGAAATCCACTTACTTTCTGAAATAGCTTTAGTATTTTACTTTGTCTTTATAAACTGAAAGTGTTTTTTCCATCAGACAATGCATTGGATCAACTAGTGGGCTTTGTTTCATTTCTATAGAAAATATTTAATGTATTTAGCGAATGCATTGGTATATTTACAAAAATTCTCACTTTGTTATGCAGTATGAATAAGACTTTAATTACTGAAAATTAGACCCCCAAGTATTTATAACAATAACTCCAAACAGAAAAGAGAATTCATTCCATCTGTGGGTATACAGTGCTAAAGTTATTTTATGCAAAAGTAAAAATGAAGATGTAGAACTAAAAATATTGAAATCTGAGAAAGAAGAAATTAAAGAAGCAGTCAGTAGCCACTGTATTATCTGCTAGCAGCAGTCCAGCTCTTAAAGACACTTGATTGACAACAAGTGAAATGTGAGGATGATCACTTACTATACCAGTAGGATTCAATTCTTTTTAAAAGTAAGTTTCATAGACTTATCACCGGGGAAAGGAAGATTTCTCCTGAGTTTCAAGGATGGTTAAAACCTGACTGGAGAGACATAGGAAGTAACTTACTTTGACTATTTTATACATGAATTAATATTTTAATCTAATAATTGCTGAAAGAGCATATCAAAAGCTTGAATTAGCAACAATCTAGTAATAAATATTAGCTTCCTAGGATACTTCCACATATTGATAACTGATTTCTTGTGGACTAGTCAGCCTGATTACAAAAAAAGGTTAAGAAACTGGGAGAAGAGAGAATAAGGTCTGCAAGACAATTTGAAAACAGCTTCTCAGGGGTGTTTGAGCCATATGCTATTTACTTTTAATCTATGTCTGACAGTCATTTAACTGAAGTGAGATTTAATACAAATAGGATGTAAAATATAAACAGAAAACTCTGAATGAACAATATATTGACAAAGGCAACATTTCTAAGTGTTACTTAGTTTCCTTAATTTCTGCATTCCAGTTTGGGATGAATATAGCCAGAAAATTGTGTATGAGTCCACAGTGGACTCAGTTCTCATTGTGGGAGTTGTTGTGCCTCCATCAGATTCTTCTAGTAGAAAGTTAAAAGATACTTCCACATTCACCCTGGGAAATATAAAGTGCTATAAATTTCTATTGCTTTCCATAGCAATTGAGAGCAGACACCTACTTGCTGGATCCAGCTGTCTGTGCACGGTGCTTCTGATTCTAGAAAGTTAATGCCTGCTTTTAACAATTTGGTACAAAAAGTTAATGGGTGAATATTTACTAGATTCTTGATTCATTTAAGCAGCCATAGCCTCAAAAAATCACATGGTCTCTTTCCCAGAACAACCCTATTAGAAGCCCCAGCAAGCACCTTTTCTTCTGTTTAAGACTCTTCCATGCCCATCTCCTTGTTTCTCCAGTATAATCTGGATGTCTTCTGGATGTGCTTATTAATACATTCATAGTTTGTATAAGCTCTTCACATTTCCATTTACACACTCATAAAGGAGATTGATGCTTTTGAATTGCTATCCTGGCAATGATTTCAGTTTCCTGTTCCTTGGTAAAATTAATATTTTGTAACCAGGCCAGCTAGTTAACCAATGGGAAGTGTTCATATAGGCATGATTTTTGTACTTTTTAACTGTAGCTGTTGTGCTGTAGTACATGCGTGAGCTCCAAAAGTGCAACATGGATAAATTCGAGGATTTGGTAAACTGTAAAGAAAAACAATTTACATTAATTTTTAGTACAAAATGTTTTTTAAAAGGCAAAACCAGTACTGTAGATCTTATAATTAAAAAGATTTTAGAGTGAGAAATATTTAAAGAAACTTGACAGGCTACAGCACTTAGATGGGAAGGAAAATAGATGCTCTCCAAAGAAGTGATACCTGAGTGATACACGCCACTGTTATGTGAAATACGTGTTCCACTCCTTTTGTGTGCAATTCTACAGTAAAAATCACAGTAATAGTAAGAGTCACAAAATATATGCAATTAACTGTGGTTTTGCTGCCTTCCTTAAATTAAGTAATTAAAACATAATGGTAACATTTCTATGTTACTCCTACACATATACAATTTGAACAATTATTGTAAGGTAGCTTTCAAAGAAACTGTTGTAGCAGAAGTTAATTTTGCATGAATTATAGAGCATTAGTGGTAGTGCATATTGACTATAAACTAGGCTTTTGGTTCCCAATTAAACAGGAAAGGAGGAAAGAAATGATACTACAAAACAACCTTTGATACATTCCTGTGCCTACAGCTCACAGGTATTATAGGGAAGGTCAAAATTCAGCAAATGTACTTTAACCATGTTTCATTGCTGAATTTGTCATTATGTCTTTCCAGTTTCACAGTGAGCAATATCATGTAACTGAGGAAGGAAAAGACAGTGACCTGGCTCTCTCCAAACACACCAAAATTAAAAAAAAAAAAAAACAAAACAAAACAGTAATATCTAAAAGACACCATACCATATCCAAAAGAACTGCTGCAGAAAATGTCCTGCTTAGCTTTCTAGCACTTATGCCAAAATTGAGTCAGCCAGTTCTAATTCACAGAGCTGTAATCTCTGTGTAGCTCTGAAACACATGCTAATGTTTGCTGGCAGTCTGGTGTCTTTGGTTGCAGAGCAGCTTTCAAGAAGCACTGAACCACCTTATTTTAGACCAATTATCTTGTTCTGTACCCACACAGCAACCCTGCTGGTATGAACTTTCAGGATAACAAGAGAAAAGAAAAGAAAGAAGTGAGGTAAGTTGCCTCCTATTTAAACCACAGCTCACAGATTTTTTTTTTTACATCTCATTTCAGCCTCATTTAAAAAATCTGTATCCTGTTAAACCACAGTGGTCTTTTTTTTTCCTCAGTCAGCTTACTATGACTGAATAATACAATCTATTTCACAACATAAAGTCCAGTTAACTAGCAATTAAAGAATCTTTGATTAATCTCCACTGCTGTGATACCTTATTAGCTAGTTTTTGAAGGCTGAAGCAGCTCTTTTTAGTACATTTTATTTTTCTCTAATAGTAGGTTTTGTTATATGGCATGAAACATATGTAGAATACATCAGGGTTAATTTGCATTTAAATCCCTTGAAGAGATGGTCGTAAAATTTTATATTTTTTTCTGTGTTAGGAATTGTTTCCAAACATAAAAAGGCATTTCTGTGCCCACAGAACAATAATTGTGTTCCTTTTCCTTCTACCATGCAATTAAAACAGGTTATTACCAAATCAATACCCATTTCACAAAACGCGTCCCTCCAATGTCTCTTTTGTCCTCCTCATCTAACAAGTCTAACCTGTATATTTATTCTGCTTGTGCCTCTGCAGTAAAAAAGCAAAATTCCAAACCAAAACAAAGCTCAATCACAATCTCTTAAGCACAGCTGCAGGTTGAAAATGAACAGAGCATATGCCAATCTGTCTCAAATACCACAGTGTGCTAAGGGCTTTGCAGTCTTTACAGGGATGTCAGGATGTGAAATACCTACCTAGAAGACTTTATGATTTGAGCAGGAATATAGAAATATGAACAAGAAATTGAACTTGTAATCAAACCCAGTATGAAGTCTAGTACCCATTTTGTTATCTCCACGGGTTTTTTATTATTATTTACAGGAGTTATGCTGGTTTTTGATCTCTTGTTTATTTCTCTCTTTTGCTTGAAATTAATCAAGTATTGGAAAAGCTAAAAAATGTCAGGCAACTCTTTGATAAAAATGACAATAATTGCTTGTGGTCAATGTACTTATCCCTCTGTACTCTTCCTCCCTTTCTTTCTCCCTGCTATTTATCCTGTGAGGAGTGCTGGAATATGGACTTCTGAAAAGAATACTTGAAGGGCACTGAGATGGGGGTACACGGACTTGCATTGAAGGAGTAAGTACATGCATCTGTAAGGAACTTCATGAAGGAGAGCACGTGGGATGACAGGAGGATCTACAATGGAAGATGAATTGTTTTAGCTGGGAAAGGCAGAAGTGAGAAGGACAGAAAATTAGTTAATGCCAGTCTGAAAGACAGAATGTGAACTTTCAGTTCACACACAGAAAAGGAAGGACAAGTGAGTCTAAGGAGGAGGAGGGCTTGGTCAAAGTTATTGACACAGTAAGTGATATTGTGGTAGCATTTATAAGAGCTCAAAGTAAAAGGAGATAGAAAGGAAGATGTGTAAACAGTCAAACAAGAAATACAGGTAAGATTTTCAGTGGAAACAGAGGGAAGCAGATAATCTTTAAGTGCACTCTAGAGAAAAAGAACATGAGAAAAGTCTGGACATTTCCTTATTTTTCTTTACCTACTGATTTTAGTTATTTCAGACTTCATGGTGTGTGAGCATGAAGTAGTTACAATCCTAGCTAACACACACCGAAAATTTAAACTCCAAGCACTGGCTAAGGATAAAAGTAAAGTGCACAGAATTTTCTAAAATATGATAAGAGACTGGTTAACTAAGAAAAAGGCAGCAAAGCCTATTTCATCGTGGCATCATATACACTCTTACTCAGTACATGTGTTCTTTCTGATCGTTTGGTTTCTAAACCAAATCATTTTATTTTTTCCATTGCCTTGATCAGATTAAATAACTGGTGCTGTAAGTTTTTGATGTATGCTTACATACTGATATAAGGTATTCTTACTGTCATTTAAGATATTTCATTAGTCTGCATAAACAAATGCTGGTATACAAACTACATGTGAGCATTGATCTGCTTTCCTTGCTTTAAGGGAAGACATTTATTTACATTTTTAATGAGAAACTATAAGCTTAAGAAAGCCCAAATCACTCTTTGCTTGCTTTACTGTGCCATAAAAAGAGGCCACAAATGTACAAGCTCATAGGTCCTTAATATGATGAAAGATATTTCTTTTAGTATGATAAAATCGGTGTTTGTTTTGCTTAGGTGGCAAATATTACAGGAAAACAAAGAATTCCTTGTCCCTAGAGATTTTGTTATAAGTCATTACCCAAACCTTTTTCCTTTGATGCATTTCTGATATTTATGCTCAGCATCTTCGTCTACTCTGAGATGTTTTCCCTGTTTACCCAGAGGAGAAAACACAAAACTTCTTTTGCAAAGTTAAAAATCTCTTTGTTGATTGAAAATTGTCTTCCTGTCTTCTGATATATACCTTGTGCAAATCTGCTATGCATATGCACATTTAGATAATTTCACAGGTATGAAGCTGTGAATCATTATCACGGATATTTTTTCCACTTCGTGGTATTAAAGTTGATTTTTTTTTTTAAATTGGAAAATATAAGAACATTTAAACAAAAGGTTTTCTTGAGAGAACATATCAGGTGCCATAAAAAAAAAATTAAGGGAATTTTTTGGTTTAGATAAAGAAGTGCAGAAAGGCATGAACATAAGAACAACAGTCCTGCATTGCTAGACATCCAAATTCTAGCCTACAGTCTGCATTTATGCCATGGTAATTATTAGCTACACTGGAGAAAGAATTCCCCTGTGTGCTTTAGGCCATGCTTCCACAGGCTTTGGCTTCACCTATAAGCACAATGGAAGTTCTTTCGCAACTCTGAAAAGGTTTTTTTTCCAGGGTAAGAAAATTGTTTCCTGTCCAGCTGTACTGGGGACTTGGAGCTGTCCAGCTGATATCTCAGTTTCTGTGTTTGACTATCACTAGTAAAATCTGCTGGTGTAAAGCAGCTTCTGGCCTTATGTTCAAGTGAATAGAGACTAGGAGCTTGCTTTGCTACTCTCAGTTCTTGACAAATGTGACTGAAAAGAAAATAGACAACTTTACTGTCATGCAGGGATGCGTAATTATGGATCGTAACAAATCCACTCCATCACTGTGATGTTGCAGAAGTCCAGATGAAATGCGTGCTGCTTTTACTCATCATTGTTAAAGATTTTGCAGAATGCAGAGGAAGAAAAGAGCCTGAAAAAAAAATACTATTTATTCACTGTATAAAGAAACTGTCAAAACTGTTGAAAAATGTCTTAGCGGGGCAAGCAAGACAAACTAACTTGGTTTGAGGCTTTAATAATACGAAGGAATGACTTCCACCTCCTACAAAGTATCAGTATTGTGGCCTTATCCTCACTTGGAGAGATGTGGAATCAATAAATGAGTAACAAGACTGAGACAAAATGTCACGAAGGCCAGTAACAATGAAAATTATATACTAAGAGACTGACCTGTGTTCAGTGTAACTCACTTGAAAACAGAAAGAAAGGCAACTGATCTGAATGATTTAGACTTGCAAAATGTCACAGGAATTCGTGTATTACCTGGCTTTGATGTGTTTACATGTTCAAACCACAAATACAACTAAGTAAAACTTGTACAGACCGTTGAACAGCTTTGGAAAATCTAGGCCAAGGACATACATTAGCCAATACAGGGAAACGATGTGTATATTTCTAACTCCGCTCAAGATATATTAAAATAAACTGTTTGGAATTCCATGTCATAGATCATATAATAATAGAATAATACAGGTCAAAAGGACTTCTGGACTGCCCCCCTTCAAGCAGGGTGGTATAGATATCTTTTACGTGCTCTCTTTAAAATTGCTCTGGGATGTCTCCCAGAAAAAGAAAGCTTGAATTGTAACAACAAAGCAAAAGCTCAGTTCTTACTGAGGCAATGTGCTCTCAAATTGTCAATCCTGAGCTTTAGTTTACAGATCAGCTCTGTGCATTAAGTACCTGTCACAGGCAGTAGTCCATGGTTACTCAAGCATTTTGGAGAACCACAATGAAGACATCCCCTCATCCAGCAAAAGCAGGACTATTTGTGATGTCCAGAATAGGCACACATATCAGTATTCTATTGCCCTGTGTAGAGAACAGTGGCACAGGTAGGCAGCACCCTTGACTTAAAGACCTTTATGATTCATTGTAAGAGCTTAAAGTGTAGTTTACTATGCTATAAGGAAGATTAAGTTAATCCCTAAGAGTTAAGTCTAAGTAGTTTCTTTTTAAAAAGTTAAAAAAAAAAAAAAGTTTCTCTTGTAACTTTTAAGCAATTACGTTTTTTATTTGACTGTCATTATAAATTGGGGCCACATTATTATATGTTCTTAAATGGTAATTGCAGCTGCATTTTCCAATGTAAAAGAGTAAGCAGTATTTACAATATACTTAATATAAAAAATAAGCTCAGTTATTCTCTGATCTACTCATTCAGTAGATCAGTAAAAAACTATGTGTAGTAATACTGTTGTAAAACAAGGTCAGTTGTCTAATCAGAAGTTGCATTTTCTCCTTCTAAAGATATAGCTGAATCAGCTATGCTTCTTTATGACTGTCACTGCCTTTTACATCCGGCTGTCTCATCACTTGAAAATGTGTTCTGTCAAGTGTTTTGGAACATTCTTCTTGTTGTATAAGAACCACTGACAAGATTTCAGGGAGGAACAGTAAAGACGACTACAAATTTCTTCTAGGCTGTGATTGAGCATTAGTCTATGCTGTAAAAGACCCTAGTACAGGTCTCCCCTTTGCCAGAATCAGCATTTCTTAGGTGAAAATACAACTTTTTAAAGCACGACATTGCGTCTGGACATTCCACTTCCCAGTCCAATATGCTGATGGTAGCTACTCAGGGATTTTCCCAAATAAAAGAACAATCACAAGCTTTGAGGCAAAAGGGGTATCCTCACTAAAAGAAAAAAAAATTACAAAACTTTGGGTTTACTTTTGATATCTTTTCTTCTTCCCCCCCCCCCCCCCCCCCCCCGATGTAAACCAAAAGATGAAAGAAAATAGATACTAAGATACTAAGACCTTAGAAATTCTATAGCTGGAATTTCTGTTTGCTGGCCATTCTAACTTTTACAAAATGAGGTCCGATGGCTAAGAAATTATCAGAAGTTTGACATGAAATCTTTTATATTTGAATTTACATTTGTCAAAAAGCCTTCACAGTCTTAGTATTTCTAATATGTACAGCTTATATTAAAAGTCATTTTACTTATGAATAGAAGGAAAGAGAACTGAAAGAGAACTTAATTACCTACATTTTCCAATATGACTCTTTTGTCAGAAAATATTGTAAATGAAATATTAGCATCATTTTGCAACTCATAGTCTATATAAATTGCTCACTATCAAATGAACATAGCCACCTGAATATCTCATCAATAGTTGGGATTTTTAAAGCAATCATGTGTAAATTAACCCTATCTCCTTATCTCCTTCTACTCACCTTCAGAAACATCTAGGATGCTGTTTTCCATTACAGTCAATGCCTGCTTCTTCCAGAAGACTCAGACTCAGTTTAGTAATTTAGAAGTGTAACTATATACTCTGAGTTATCCCCTTAACTTTACTGTGTTACCGACACTTTGCACGTATGTTTTAACTAGTAGGGAAAACTAGGACCTAAGCATGTCAGCTGCTGTCACATAAAATGCTAGTGACAATACAAATGACATTAGAACAATGATAGCAACAATGTAAAATTGCATCTCATCATGCCTCGGTTGCTGATATTACTCTAAGGATCCTGTGTCTGATCCAAGGCAACCTGTCAAGGGCAGAAGGAAAACTTAAGCTTCTGCCATTTGCTACTAGGGACATAACTGTAAAAGGAAACTGAAATGTCCTTTCTGAAATCAGTTCAAATCCGCAAGAGCAGCACAAGAGGAAATCTGTATTATTGCTATTTCCTCTAGTCTCCTGGCTCAGTAAAAGAAAATGTTAATATTATAGTTAATTTATCCAGCAACTTTCAGAGGAACTAAATTATTTTTAACAATTAAATTATTACTAAATTAAAATGTAGCTCACAAAATTATTTTTAACATCTTTTTATATATTTTTGTTATTTTTAAAAGCATTATCCAAAAGTTCTAATTCTAGTATCTTAAGGAAATTATCTTAATTGAAAAGAAATAATAGTCAAAACATAAAACTGAATTCTTATGTTAGCAATTTGCCTTTGCAGCTTGCTAATAAAAGTATAATTAATCATCAAATTTAAATGTACAGGTTCTGCATCAATGTCAGCCACAATTTGCTACAGCTGTTGTCTTAAATTTGGGCAAGCTGACAGGTAGATCACAACTACGGTCAGAAAGACTTACGTTGGAGGAACTTGTAAATTTTGATCACTGAGTTGAGTGCATTTCTGAAATAAAATTTACAGTGACTCTGCACTGCACTAGGTCACCTTTCTTGCTGGTTAAAATATATGTTCAAAAGAAGAAATAGCATCCTCTTATTCCTTCTCTATGCATGTGTTGGTGAAAATACAGTCAGTATTATCAATACAGTAAATACAGAGCCAAGGTTTATCAAGATTTATCTGTAATTATATCTGCTGAATTGTGATATGGTTCTTGCTTTTATATAAGCACTCATGCCTGCTGGTGATGATACACAGACATGAACACTGTCGTCTTCATGATTAACAAGACAACATCTAGAAGGCTGCCATCTACATATTACTGCTCTTTCTAGAGATTATTAAAACAACAAACACTTAAAAATAGGTAATTAAACCAAAATTGTCTGTGACCTTCTTATTTCCTCTACATTATCTTATCAGGGCTCAGAGAGAGTGATTGTATTTTTTTCTAACTACTCCTAAGATAAAAGTGTAAATGCAAGTCTTTGCTCTATTCTCTTAAACTATTTCATTGTACTGCATATGATTCAAATGTACAGGCTATATTACATATTCAGGTCAGAATTTAAAAATTATTCCATGACTACTACGCTTTTTTTTTTTTTTTGTAAGGCCAAGCAAGAGTGTGCAAGTGCTTTGAAGAGAAATCCGTGATTGGGTTCCTTCTCCTATGAAAAATTATGTTTTTAATGATTCTTTAATATAAAATGGATAAATAAAGCTCTTTGTTCAGAAGCCTGAGTGTTGGACGTTGTCGAGCTTAATTGACTGCCTAACTTGCAAGTACTGTTAAACCTTCTATTGGATCTTATTCTATGTCCTCTATGAATCAGGTCCTAAATATCTCAGATCTGTTGAACGTTCCTACCACAAATAATTCCTGAGATATTTGTAAAAGAGAATGTGGACACAAGAATGTGAGGAAGATGGAAGACATTTGATGACCATAAGTATTACTATGAGGAAACAGAAGTGAATATTGAAAAAACTCTTCTCTAAAGGCACTTAAAATAATTAATATCTATTTTTGCCAGTGCCATCAGGCACGGAATCACCTATTCTTCTTTGTTCCTAGGGGAAATTCAATTCAGTAAGCAAAACTTAATTCAATCACAGACTCATAAAAAGACATCAAAGAGGAAATAATCCAAGTTGGGAAAGGATTTTGAAATTGCTAATGTTACAATTGTGGAGGCTGAAAAATGAACAGGTTACACATGAAATAAAGTTGTACACTTCAGAAGCAAAACATCTACTATCAGAAGATTTAGACAAGTAAGAAAGCAGAAACAATTGTAATAACATCCAAATATGCACCCTCAAAAGACACACATTTCTTTTAGTAAACAATTATTTGGGCCTTTTTTTCATATGATCATTAAAAATTCTTTCTAGGACAGTTTGTGTGCCAGTTTTCATTGAAGCTACTTAGATATATATTAGAAATAGAAAAGATGCTAGGACATAATCTGAAGGGACAAAAGCTACAGTGGCAGCTGAGTGAGCCAACTGACCTCATTAGAAACACATACAGAGGTGTAAACTTTTTCAATAATGGTTAAAAAAAAACCCTGAAGACAAAAAAAGCCTTTGTGCATGTATGAAACTAAGCACAGCAGGAGTCACCATTAGAACAAAGCACAACTTAAATATTAGAATTTGTGAACTTAAAATTAAGCATATACTTAAATTCCTCAGTGAAGTGGAGAATAAAATTGTTAAAGAAAATTATCACATTCACATTGATTTATGGCCTAATGATCAGAGTCCTCAACTGGGAGTAAGGGAGCTTCAAGAATGGTTCAGTACTCTGTCCACTGTGTGTAATGTAAAGTATATAATCTCCTCCTGTATTGAATATTCGAATATAGATTTTTGCCTTCCCCATTGGTGTCATCTTTCACTTCTGCTGTCTTTGAGTCAACAGAATCATGCTTTTCTGTCTGTCCTAATGAATCCTTTTTTCTTTTTTTTTTTTTTTTTTCCCACAAAGTAAATCACTGCCCAAAGAGATGAGAAATGTAGTTTTGCCTCTTTGCTGGAGAAACTTCACCAGTGAGCACTGTACTCACAAAGCTAATGCATGAAGTTCTGAAGTACCTAGGCTCTAAAAGGAAATGAGTTACAACATACTTTTGATCTCAACATTATATTGCTATGTAGGACCTCATTTGTACGTTTTTTGATCTATGTAGGTAATATCATGGAGCACTGAAAGCCAGGCACAGGAAAATTTGTTGCAGTGTGTTGTGTTACTGAAGGAAGATTGAAATGGCTTTCTCTACATTTCTAAGTTGACCGCTATAATATTTATGTAATGGGTCTTTGCTGGATGACTAGGAATGCTGGAAATTGGTCCCTATCCAGCCAATAGAGAGCGAGTGCCTCTGAAGAATTATTCAGAGCAACTAGGTGTGTGTTCTCTCCTTTCAGATACTATGGACAAATTTTATGGGGTGATTCAGTAATCTTTGAGATGAGTAGCCATCTACTTGGCTGAAGGCTTCACAATATACATCTTAGTTTTCAGAATGTAAAGGACTTCAGCAGAACCACATAGTGAATGCAACTAGAGTAACCTTTTTTACAATAGTGAAGTACCTAGAGAGCCTTAAGGACAGAAGGCATTACTTCTAAGGCCTCCTTGTCTGAGGGGTGTTGATCTTTTCATAATCACTGTACCATGAGGCAATCGAGGACAATCTTTTTTTACTCCCATTTGACAACTTGAATAAACAGTTTTGGGGCCACAGAAGTGCTAAACTCTGCTGCCTGATGGCATAAACCATTGAGAATACACATCCAGAAAGAACGGAAGGGAGATCTGTTTTCTGCTTATGCATTGTCCTTTTAAGAGCTATTAGATAAAATGAAGAGCTGTCACATATGTGGACAGCAGTATTTCCCCAATCACAACAGCACTTAAAAAAAATGTGTTAAAATTATGACATCCTTAAAGGTTATAGTCATGGAAACTATGTATTTCAGATAGCAACATCTAATACCAAGTTGCTAGAAGTTACTGCAGAGTAGTGAAAAGAACTTAAGCAGGGGTAGATAATGTCATCTACAGGCAGACAAGTGTCATATGCCAAAATTCTTAAACCATGACTGGTACATACAAAATCTCTGATCTTTTGAGACTTCTCAGTTATGGAGTCAATAATTTGTTTTCCTTACTCCCTCACACATGTTTTATGCTTGAAATGCATTTACCTCAGGTTTAATTAATATGCAGCTGATGTATTGAGCATCAGGTAATCAGAAAACCATTAAGTGGTCCACATTGATCCATGTTACGATTTATAAAAGACAGTGTCTTTCAGTGATCAATAGTCTGAACTCTTCAGAAATGCAGCCAAAAGTAACATGTAAATACAAAAACATTTGCATGACTTCAGTTTTGTTTCTCAGCTTTTTGAGACCCAAGGTCTTCAGAATTGGGAACCATGAGTCCTACTGATGTCTAAGTCTTGTGGTTCTAAATCTTCTAGGAATGAATATTTACAAATATTCATTAGAATTATTAGTATTGAGGTAGAAAATATAGGATTTTATTGTTGTCTCAAAAAGCTTGTGAGAGCTCAATGATCCATTTATCTGGGTAGAGAAAAAGTAATGGTCATACTTCCAACAAAATTAAAACTCAAAACCACAAAAGTGAATAAACACAGTGTTGTGGTTTAACCCTAGTCAGCATCTAAGCACCACACAGCTGCTCGCTCACCCTCCCCTCCCCGGTGGGACAGAGGGAAACAATTGGGAAAAAAAAAGTAAAATCCATGGGTTGAGATAAAGAGAGTTTAATACGACAGCAGAGGAAGAGAAAGTAATAATAATAATAATGATAAAAGAATACACAAGACAAGTGATGCACAATGCAATGGCTCACCACCTGCTGACCGATACCCAGCCAGTCCCAAAACAGCAGTCGCTGCCCCCCAGCCAACTCCCCCCAGTCTCTATACTGAGCATGATGTCATATGGTATGGCATACCCCTTTGGTCAGTTTGGGTCAGCCGTCCTGGCTGTGCCCCCTCCCGGCTTCTTGTGCACCTGGCAGAGCATGGGAAGCTGAAAAGTCCTTGACTAGCATAAGCAGTACTTAGCAACAACTAAACCATCAGCGTGTTATCAGCATTATTCTCATACTAAATCCAAAACACAACACTATAGCAGCTACTAGGAAGAAAATTAACTTTATCCCAGCTGAAACCAGGAAACACAGTGAATACTAATGAGATGAAAAAGAAAATATTTTTTCCCACATTATGTGTCCAAGCCTCCTATGGACATAGATATGACAGAAATAAAATTTTAAGACTCATATGTAAAATATTTTCCACTGGAGGAAAGGGATGAAAAAAAAAGATCAGGAATCTTCCGTTGCCTTCACTTAGGTAGATAGTAAAATTTGTAGTTTCAATTATAAACCTTTAAATTGTAGCAGAATCTATATCTTACCAGTCATCTAGAAATAAAAATTGTGTCTTTGTAATTATATTCCTAGAATTCAAGTCCTGTTTTCCCCTTAATATGGAAACAGATTTACCAATAAAATAGTGACTTCATTTTAGTATAATTAACACACTGCTTTCACCTCATCAATTTTAGCACTTTATACAACCCCCGTGCAAAACAGAGATGGGATTCTGATCAGTCATGCTACAGAACTGGTATATTAATTGTGTCTTATCTGAGTACATGCACATCCAGAACCCTCAGCCACAGGTTTACAGTTCAATTTTTAAAAGCCTGATGTGATACAGTTTAGCTCTCTCACTCTTATTATCAAATGTGCAGTGTAGGTTGCCATAAAAATGCAATACCAGTTTTTAAGAAATGGAGATCTGTTTATGCAAATCACATTTAAATCAATTCTGGGATGTGAGAATGGAATATATTTTAACAAAGGTCTTAAACCTCAAATATTCTGTAACTTAAGCCCAGTATAATTGCAGCAAGGAAAAACTGTTTAAAAACATAGTCTACAATCTGGAATTATTTCAGTGCAAGAAACCCCACTGACACTAAAAGAACATTTTCCATTAGCAGAAAGAGAAAATGTGGCTACAAACAGAGAAACCTTTCTCTCTGCCTGAAAAATTTTGATGAAAATATCTTTTCTTGTCTGGAATCATTATCTATCCTCTCCCATTGCCACATCTACCATGAGGATGACCAAAGTCTTAGAGAATTCATTTCCTTAACATGTTTACCCATAAAGGGTATGAAACAAACCCCAGGTTATGAAGGATCTATGTACTTTAAACACTTTTTACCAACCCACTTCTTATTTCTTATTCTAGTTTGGTGTTACAATATTCAAATGCCAGTTTCAAGAGACATAATGGAGAAGTTACTCTAGGAAACTTCTGCAATGTTTAATAAAATCTATCTCTAGATTGTACATTTTAAGTCTTTTTAAGCCAAAAATTACACTGATCTTTGATTTGCAAATACTGATGACTCTCTATTTGGAAATGTTTTTTTCTTAAAAAAAAAGTTTCAAAACAGGAGATTCTTAGTCAAAATAAATATTTTCATTCTTCTTAGAGAACAAAGTGACATACTGGGACTTTTCCATAAAGATCCTTTTAGCCTAAAACCATTCAGAGTTAGCACTAATCAACAGACATTCAACTCTTTCCTCTGAATTCCCTGCCTGCCTCCCCCACAAATTCACCATAGGAATGAGCAGTAGGGGACCTACCACAGCTCCCATCATCCACAGGATTTGCTGAGCCTAGTTTTGCAGACTTGCACAATGCACTGTGTGTTCCTACAACTAAGTTTGTAAAGGCGCCCTGTAGGAACAAGTTTTATGAGCAATGAAAATTTCGCCTCACTTCTGGTGGGAGAAGTTGTAAGTCGTACCATCGAACCAACCATCATTAATTAGGAAGGTGAGATACTGAGGTGCAGTTAATTGCACATGTCAAAAGGTATGCACAATTTGTAGGGACACAAAACAGTAGGTTACGTAACCAGCCTTGCACAAAAAGTCTACATTGGCAAAATTTTGGTCCACACTTCATACAAACTTCCCGTATTCTTTGCTTCCATTTGCAGGATGTATCTTCCAATCTAAGTCATGGTTAACATCTGTGTAGGAGGGGTAGCCACACAGTCTGTTTTAGGCATGATCATGAAAATCAGAGTAGGAAACTGTTTAAGGTATGCAAACAGATGACTGGACCCTGGCCAGCTAAAGCTAATTGAACAGAATACAACACATTAATGAATAAGAATGTAATAAATTGCATGTAATAAATCACATGTAGTCACAGGTGTAGTGTACTGGGAAGAGAGAAAACCCCTGGATCCTGTAATGAATCAAATTCACCTCCCCTTAAGATCTGTAATTGTCCCCAGGTCCTGCTGGCAGAAGGAAGGGCAGAGTGAACCTAGTGCATCGGAGTTAGATGGAGAAAGTACATGCTATGAAAGGGACACTTCTATTAGGTAGCCAAACAAAAAAATGCTCTGTTCCCAAGAATTCAGGTATATAGAAAAAAATAAAAACATTTCCTGTCTTTTACTTGAGCTATTTTATGAGAAGATTATAAAAGATTTTTCTCTCTTTCATTCAAAACAGGCAGATACATAAATGCTAATTGAGAATATTGGAGGAATATAATTTATCCATCTTTCTCTGTGAAAATCTTTTGCAGCCTAAGATACATTTAGAATTTTGAAATAAACTTTTAAAGCCAGCAAACTCTTTAACTATTTTGAAGTCTTCTCAGTTAAGTTTTCCCAGTCAAATAGAAGATGATACAAAATTATATTTAGTTATTTCCTGAAGATAAAGCTAGTGTTGTTATCATGCGTTAGTCTTGGAATTCCCTCCAGTAATTTACAGAAACTGTAATGTACAAGGACATGAAGACTAAGTGGTAAATCCTTTGCAGAGAGGAATTTTCATGGAATAGGATAGGCTGTCATTTATTCTTGTTCATTTGGCATGAATAGCTGAATGCTCCTACACAGCAAACAAATGTTTACAGTGTTTGGTGAGAAGCTATTCAAAGCCACTTTGGAGTAATTCAGCTAACATGCACTAAAGTTGCAGTAGAAAAGCTAATCTGATTTTTAATGTGCCTCTATTTCCAGCAGATCCCTACGCTGACTCTCAAATTGGGTATTTATTTGCTGACAATGAGGAAATGCTAATTTTCTGCTAATCAGTACATTTTTATATGATAATGGGTTTTGACACATATTAATTGCTAAGTTAGAGATTAAATAAGAGAACTCTGTCACACTAAGTTCACAGGAGGAGGGGGGTTCATAATACTAACAAATTATGAGTGTGATGACATCTGTATCTCTGTGATGAGACCAATTTGTATACCATCTGGCACTGAAGAGTTTAGCTACTTGCAGTTACAATGGACATATTTTGGCTACAACACTAAATGAGCAAGATAATAGCTATTTGGTGAGTTAAATGGTTAGTACAGATATCCTAACCAAATTAAGTACCATTGGATAAGAAGAGACAGAGTAGTATCATTTTGTTAGCTGCAGACATTGGTGGCCCAGCCAGTACAAAAGGTATAAATTGAGAATTCCTCCATCATGACAGGAAAAATTGATTTTTCTGTTTTACTTTTGTATTAGCCTTTCCAGTGGAGTCCATAATTTTGTGTCTAGTGATTAAAAATGCATGCAGCAAAACTTTGTTGCCTAGACAGAAAAACAAGGAAGACACTATTTTAAAGGTGCAGCATACTGTGTCTGTAACTAACAGCTTGAGAGAAAATTACAGTCATTAGGGTGCAATGGTAAATAGTTTTTATTTCCATTTAATTCAAATTAAATTTGATTCAGAATACATGTAGAATGGTGGATATTGTTGCCAAGAATGCTATTACAGCTTTTGCCTATCTTTTCTGCAGACCTTTTATTAGAATGAAAGGGGTGCTTTCTAGCATCACTATTATGAACTATTTTATTTTCAAAACATATTGAAAAAAATACCAATAGCATAGAGAAGGCTTTATAATTTTTGACAAATATATTTACTTCATCGTCCTATTATTTTAGCATCTGGTCCATAAATCAGTGACATGGCACCAACCTAAACCCAATTCATTTGCTACCTAGTTGAATATATTTCAAGGAAGCATAGTATGCAATACAGGGTAATCCAGGCAATTTTGTGCACTTCAGTGATGACCTAGAAATATCATGATCTGAAATTATGTGACAGTCTATCTGAATGAAGCTGGTGATGTCAAACACATCTTTAAAAAAAAGAATATCACAAAGATCTTCAGAACTATCACTGTTTGCAGTTGAGGGTTGTCCTAATATATACTACATATTTATTTGAGATCACATATTTTATAAGACACTGATCCATACTGTAATCGCACTTCTAGATTGGTCCTTCCAAACCAGAGTACAGGTAATGTACTCTGTAGAGCTGCTTTATACTCTCTACAGATGCTGTGGCTAAATAGAAATTTTCACAACAAACTGCCATTCCATTTCTACTAAAAATAGTAATTCGACAACAATATTAAATTTATTATGCTTTCTGATCTAGTTTTCTATGGAAATGGATCTTATGTTCCATGACATGTGTACATGTGAACATGAAGGTCTAACTGTCCTCCCAATAAATTTTGATCCAGTTGGCCATGTGAAAAAAAGTTAAGTTCCTACAACTTCTGTGAAAATAGGCTGTCAGGTGAAGACTGGGCTACAGTCCTTAGCAGAAACTACAGAATCCACACCACAAAGCATGTTTATGAACAGCCCACACATAGGACAAACTTTAGTCCAGAGCTCACACATTTTAAGAAAATTTAACTACAGGACACAAATCTTTAAGAAGGTGAACTTCATTAGTTTCATCAGTCTTGAAATGGTTCATTTTTCTCTGCTTATTATCTTTTTTATTTTGTCTCCATTCATGAGAAGTCTGAAGGCAGTAACAGTGAGTGATTTAAAGTAACTTAAGCCACAAATTTCTTTATAATAAAATACAATGTTTTCCTGTTAGAAGGTGGCACAGGGAAGATAACAGGCAACTAGTTATTCTTGGTCTGCAATGCTTTTCTCATGAATGATAATCAAAGATTTTTCTTTATTGTGAAAACTACTTATTAAGATTCTGCCATTGACTGACAGAGTTAAAATAATTCCCTTCTGTCTGACAGGACCTGATCCACTGCCTACTGAACTAAAAGAAAGGACTCATAATTAATTACTGTTGGACAAGAATCCTAAATCCTTATTCACATCAGCTAAGTCTTCTATTTCTGCCTTGGCTCAAATCCCAGCTAGAAATGTATGACTCCGAACGTTCTTTTTGCAGGTGCTGTGAATCGTACAGGCTTATGAGTGAAGAAATACTTTGGTGGTGTTCCTGTATAAGTTGGCACTTGGTATATTTGTACAACTAATACCCAGTAAAGCAGCTACTGAATATATGAAGGTAAAAAGCAATTGTCAAGTTGGTTTGATGTCACCCTAACTTCAGAAGGTCCTGCTTTGCGCCTTCTGTGCATGTCCACATTTGGACTAATTCCACATGACCTGCAGAGTAAGGCCCATCAACACAAGCACCTGAGATAGAGAAGTCCCATTTCCAGAGCTGATCAGTGTAACACCACTCGTGAACAATGTTTTCAACATTTAAAACAACAAGAAGGAAACCACACATTACAGAAAATGAGTGACCAGAATGCGAAAGCATCAATTAACATAATCTTTTTCTAATGCAGTTCAGTGACACAATTGGCCAGATGATTAGCTATGCAAAATTACCACCATACATGGAAAATATAAACCTCAAGTAACAAGGATTTTCAGAAGTCTCTGCGAAAATTTGCAAAGCTTTCTGCTAAGTGACCATCCTGATCCAAGAAAGAAAGTCTGGTAGTATTGCTGTCCTTCCTGAAAAGCTGTCTGAGTCCTGTAGGCTTCTGAAAAGGCCAATTAGTCATTCATTTACTTAGTTTGTCTGGTCTCCCTGTGACTCTTTACAAACATTAAATTAATTTCAGAGCAAACTGCAGAGTAGTTCTTTAGGTGTGATATTGGACAGAATGTAAGAATATATTCATGAGGAAAAAAAAGGTGCTGATTAAAAAGTATTATTTTAATTATTTGTTATTATCATTCCAGATCAGTATCATTCCTCTCATCATCTCTCACAGGTTACCCAACACTTTCCAAAATTTTTTTAAAAAACTATTTAGTTACCCAAATACTTTTAAAATACTAAAATACTTACTTTCTTCTGCATTACCATCCCATGAGACGTCAAAAGATAATGTATTTCCTTGACCAAATGTAAAAGAAATAATTCAACAGAACTGACATGACAAAGGCTACAGAGCTACTGCTTAGATGCTAGTGTGCTATAGTTTTCTCCCAGGAACAGTGAATGATGAGAGATAATTATATCTCAAAAAAAACCCTACCACTTTCTGCAAAACACAAAACCTTTTGCTTGAACAAGGTGCTGTGATACTGAAAGCTATTGCTAGTACAGTGTAATAGATAATAGCATCACTGCTTTGCAATTATTTACCAATTTTCATTGCCAATTTATCACTCTATTTAGTTCACAGTGTGTCCTCTCACCATGAGAAGGGAAGAGGGGAAAGGGGAGTGATTCTGTCACAACAATGGGCAATCTAGATTCTCAAAGTATTTTGTCATTAACAGTGAAGACTGGAAATTCCTCTGAGGATGTGTTCTGTCCTGACAGTAAACTATTATTATATTTGGTTTGGATAATAGAATAACATATTTAAATAAACTATAACTCACAAATAACTTTCTAGTTACGTGCTCAAAACTGAAACTATCTGTTAGGATATTAAAAGAATATTGTTTTGAAAAGCAAAATAAATTATAAAGGTAATAGTATTGTGCTAATATGTTTAGGTATTTCTGCAAGTCTGCTTAGTCCCACACAACATAAAATAAGGCCAATAAAAAAAATCAGTATATTAGAACTGTGCTAGCTATTCTAATACATGACAAAATGCAATTGTGAACCAACCATACTTCATGTATGTACTCACAGTGATGTTGCTCAGGAATTGTTTTTGGACCCTATGCTCTCTGATATTTTTTGCAATAACATAAAAGAAAACACTAACTCTTTGACAACTAAGTTTGATGTGAAACAAGGATTAGGGGAGTACTAAATGGATAAGTAATTCTAAACAATCTAAGATCTTTTATCAAATAAGGCAAAAAAAGTCTTTTATTACAATGACGGTACTGCCCTACCCTCGTGGCAAAGAAATAGTGTAGCTGTACTCACAAGTTAGGTGACTCCTTGTGTCTGGATGTAGTTGGAAAAATATGTTCCACAGCCCAAATTAGGAAGGAAAACCTTCTCAACTGTAATGCTTTTATAGAATAAAAATTCCAAGATATTGGTATCCTTCCTTTGAAAGAAAGGCAAATGTTCAGAATGAAGCATCTGAGTTGCATTAGCATCAACCGTGACAGTATACTCATAGGAAAGGTGGGAAGACTGGGCTAAAAACATGAAGTTATGGCTTCATTGCCTTGTGTCCTGCCACCAACTAAGAAGGGCATACAACAGCAAAGGACCATGCTGTATCCAGGACTCCTGATAATCATGTGGCATTGAGTCTTCAGAAGGTCTTTATATGCACTGTATACAAGGCAGAGTACTCCTCACTAGCACTGGGCAAAATCCTCCCGTGACCTTTCCTTTCATCTAGAAAAAAGGCCAGTTTTGTCAAAATCTACATATTCTGCAAGAATGTCAATTTCAATAAATTCTTATGGCAGTAAAACACTTGAGGGGAAGGACTAACTTTGGTAAGGTCAAAACAGACGCTTCTCTGTTTTTCTATTTCAGATTTAACCAGAATGGAATTATTCTGATTTGGATATCCATGTTAAAATTTATACAATATTTTAAGCTCCCTTTCAGAAAATAATGCTGCTGCTGTTTTTAAAAGCCTGAGGTGATTTCTAATGGGTGTTTTTTTTCAAGAACCAAATGGAATAAAAACCACAACAAAACATTGAGAATGTGAAATTATTCCTAGGGTGAAAATTGGGCTTTGAGTATTTTTATCGTCTGTTTCTCTAGCCCATCTGAGCGTTGTCACTCAAATGACTTTTAGGGAATATTTCATTATTCAGTTCTAGCCAGTTCCTCTGCTGACTATACACATCATGCAGGGCTGACACTTTCTTGTAACATTCTTACTCAACTGACTTTAAAAGTTTATTGCTGTCTCACCAATAATGTTATCTATACAAATATATCTTATTTTTAATTAGCTGATCTGTTTATGGCCCATCTCAACAGTGGCCAAGCCCTTCTTCCCCATAGTTTTATTTTTTTAACCCACAGCTTGTGTTTAAAAAATAGATCAAAAGCCCAATTTCCATTGAAGAGAATGACAGAAGAGTAACACTGCTATCTTTCTGAAAGTAGCCTAAATATTTGCTAGGCAAACAGCATCCAATTCCACCACTATTCCAGACCAGATACATATTTTTTACTGCTCTTAGCTGAGATCTGGAGCAGACAGGGATGGTTTTCCTGGGTTATTTTTTGCTTCCGGCAAGTTGATGTATAAAATTGTTTCCCTCTTCTCAAGTCTGAGAATATGCCTTCCACAATTCTTTTCATATTTGCTTCAGGTAATTCAATCCCTTTGCTCTTTCAGTTCTTGACCTTATCTTTGAAAGTGCCTACAAAGATGTCAACTTGGCAGAGTTTTGGGCATATATCTAATAGAAACTGGAATAAGGTCAACAATTTCTTTTATGTAGTCAGTCAGTCATTCTTATAGTAGCAATGGTATCAGTCAGAATTCTGACAAACTAGGTAACTTCAGTTGAAGAGATATTTGTTCCAGAATTATCATTCAGTTTTGGTTTGCTTATACCTCACACGTTTCACTTTAACATCAAGCAAATCCAAAATTTGTGAAACTCTTGCCAAGGTGCATATCTTGGTTCTTCCTCAAATACTATATGAAACTCCTACATACATCTTCTTCCCAAAACATTTGTGAAAAACAGCAGGTGTTTTAGTTCTGGAATTGTCTCAAAATGCATTTCAATGTAGCTTTACATGTTAGAAAGTTGATTGGCTTTGATTTAGGACAAAGGAGTCTGTAAGTAATTTTTTTTCCATCTAGTAGTCTCCTGCCACCTCTAAATAAATCAGAATAGTTTTTATATTATTTTAAAAGAAGACATCAGTTGCGTGATATTCACCTTGTAGCAGACCCAACACTAACGGAGTTTGGCATACTAAGTACTGCCTATAGGTTGCCACTACATTCAGCTGTCAGGTCCACCCAGTCTAAGGCAGCCCACTCAGGCAGCCTTCGGATCCCCACTGCTCTGGCCACAGGCAACATTGGCAGGCCTCTTGGAAAGGCAGGTGATTGCTAAAAGAAGCATCATGTATCTGGCTCATCCCCACTGTACAAAGATAGCCACTTGACCCCACACTAAAGGACACTGAGAACCCAAATGGGCTATTCTCAAATATGTGTCTAAGGCAGACGGTAGTAAATCTGTATTTGAGCACAGACCTGAATTTGAGCTCAACATGAGGTGTATATGCTGGATGACAAGAATATGGTCTTCTACCACACAGAGACAGAGGTCAGACATCTATATGGCCTGGTCCTCTTTCAGTTCCTACGTATTCTCCTTTGCTAGAGGGACATGACCCACCACAGTCCCTATAAAGAATAGAGCTTCCATTAGAGTCTGCCAGGCATTATGCACAACTCTGAGACTGTGAAACAGTAATTTAATCTTTAAAATCTCCAATCCACATCTCAGAGTTGGGACAGATCTTTCATTAAGAAATTGAACACATAGCATTTTTATTTTAGTTCAAATGATGTAAAAAAAAATTTAACAGATCTATATCACTTGTACTAAACTCTTCCTTCTCTACAGCATTATGATTAGATGCCAAGACACCCAGTGTAATGGAGACATGAATTAAAACCCACTAAAATCACTTGGTTCCTACTCTGGTTAGAAAGCCAATATTCCTTCTTATGCATCATTAATTTAACTTTCTTACTGAAATCAGACAGAGGCCTTTGACTTCCAAGTTTCTCTCTTATGCATTTAAATTTTTAAAAAATGGTTAAGGATATGGGCACAGATTACAAGCATCATTTGAAAAGTTTCCAAGGGACTAGAGCTGATAGCATTTGACTTAATGACATGGTCTCATTATTCAATTTCATTGCTTCTAGTTTTAGTGACTAATGTTAAATATGTTTAGTCAGACAGGTTCCATTCAAGAAGGTGTTTTAGAAAAAGATAGAAACAAGTAGATTTGAGGTAGATTCTTCATTACAAATCTTGTCAATGTTACTTAAGTGTAAGAATGTTGCATAAGTATAGTATTCCTTGTTTTAATAACTGAAAGCAAAAACAAATGCTGCATCAGCACATTATCTTTATCTGAAAACAAAATTTATTATTACACTCTAAACATGAAGAGATTTCCAATGAACTGATTATTGATGGTTGCTGTAGCAAACTACACAGTGTATTTGACAAGAGGAAAAATTATATTATTAATATGCCAGAAAGAGCTCAAATCAGCAGCTCTATGCCAATTCTTGACAGCTGGGGATCTGACCCATTAAAAAACTAACAGTTTCTTAGAAATTAAGGCCAGAGAAGACAATTAAATAATCTACTGTGACCTCTTATTTTCTGCTGGTGCTGCATTTCATCCAGTTATCTTTGCAACAAGCCTAATGATTTGTGTGCTAACTAAAGCATAACTTGCATTTGAGTAAAGCATATCATTCTGTGTGTCATTCGGTCTCAAACCTAAAATACAAAGAGATGGATGTTCTAGCAATTCATTCAGCAGTTTGTTCCAGTGCTTTATTACCTTTTCAGTTAAAAAGGACAATTTAATTTTCAAATTCAATGTGTCTGTTTTCAATGCCCAATCACTAGTTCTTATTATGGCTTTATAAATTTAGTAACTGACATTTTCTATCTATGAATATACTTATACAAAAATTATAAAAGAATAATAATTCCCACTTCTTTTTAATATATTACAAAAATCAGGCTCTTTAATTCTCAAGGATATCCAACTTTTTAATCCCTTTTATGAAGCTTCTTTGAATCTTCTTCGGTTTTATAAAGTTGCTTTAAAATTGAGAATACTAGAACTTCATACAGTCTTCCAGTGTCACTATCAGAAAAATACTGCAGTTAGATAAAATCATCTTTATACTCCTTCCCCTTTAAACCTCTTTCTATCACTTAAAAGTCTGCATTCTCTCTTCTCCCTCAGCATCACACTGAGAACTGAAATTACATTCTTCATCAGTCACTAGTTTCCAAGATACGGTCATCTGGTATCCTTAAATTCTTGTTTCTAGACATAGTCTAGATGTATCTGATAGCATTTCAGAGTTCTCTTTTTTATATGCTGCAGTCATTCACTCAATCAAAAACATTCTGAATGACTCCCCTGCCATTATCACAGGACATGTTTACATTAGTAGTGATTTTAAATTTACTTTTAGATCCTTGATGAGGAAGTTGAACAGCATATGGTCTAGCCCAATCCTTGCAGAATATCACTAGAAGTCTTATAAGTCCTCTCCTTTTTGAGAGAATTCCCTTCTTTTGATAAGAAAGAAACTCTGAACTGCTAAAGTTGAAGTCTGCACTTAAGGTGGTAAACCATGAGAAAGATGCAGATTGTTCCTCTGTTCTCTCATTCATTTTTATCTAACACTTACTATGCTAATTGAACTTAATGGCAAAGATCACTTTGACTTTAAACATTATTTATTTAATTTAATTTCAGATACCTAAAATACAAAGGTATGCCTGTATTAACTAAATAAATTAAGGCCAATGACCAGTTCCTGGCTCTGATACCATTGACTAGTTTGTATCTGCACTGATTAGGATAAACCCCCTAAGGATGCACACCAGCAACTCTACATAGCCCCTGGTTCTGGCTCTTGTGCCCTGTGTGCTTACTCCATGGCCTGAGACATAATTACCATATTTCTTGTGCTTTTCAGTTTACAATGTTTGTTGCTTGCTCTGGGAAGAATGAAGTTTTGTGGGATGTCTGAGGGTTTGCAACCTTTTTGAATAGTGCTGTAAGATTGCATAGGACAGAGAGATAGAGCTGTTTCTGTGTCATTCATAATACCTTTCAGTAGCAATGCCTTGGTGGATTCCATCCTCCCCAACTGAACACATGTATTGCCTTTTTCAAAACCAGCTGGAGCGCTCCAAAGTAAAGGTGGGGAATGAACATAAAGAAATAAGCCATATGATTGATCAGGTGTTCCATGCTCTCTCTCTCTCCCTAATTGCCTGTTATTTAGCAATGTAAACGTCATCTCTTGCTTGGATTCAGTTCCAGGTCATGACACCTAGATTTAAGTGTCTTCTCTAAGTGTTTGAATTTACAGGGTCATCAAGAGATATCAAGGGGCTGATTCAGCTACCTGAACACAGGTGTCGAGCGCCATCTGATATTCTAGGACAGCCAAGAGATCTGTATAGGGCTAGCAGGTATGGCACAGGATTTGCAGGATTCATTTACTTAACAGGAGAGGCAGTTGAAGGCCTGCCAGGGTATTATACTGTGTGTGACTTGGCACTGGCTGACTATGTGTAAGCAGCTGAATACCCCTACCTATCTCATGCAGTCAGAGAGATGCATTTCACTCTAAAGCAGGACTCTACTGGGTAGTCAGTGAGCATTTTTCCAAGCTCCACTGACAAAAGGATTGATTCCTTTCTTTAAACATAGGTATTTAGTCCCATTTGAGACATCCTTGCTATTCTACATGGTCTTCAAATGCTCCCTGAATGCGTGTGACTCTCCCTGTGTCATAGCTGCCATCTCCTAATGTATGCTTCAGATAACCCAAAGCATCTCAAAATGATGCTAAGGGCCTTTGGTTAGGCATCAGTGTACCAGCTTTAGTGTTTGCATCTAAGCTGCTCATCTAGACTCTGAGTGGAAAGAAAAAATGTTGAAATCCATCTGAACTGTTTGAGATATATATATTAGGATGAGCTAAATTGTACCTCATAGGTGTTTATTTCATTTAATTAATTTCAAAGTCTAGGTGATTAGCTCACATAGAGAACTGCAGGCATCTAAAATTAGACAAGATAATCTGTTTAGTGGGAATCTGCGCAGTCTCTCCATAGGCAATGATGTGGTGGGTTGACCCTGGCTGGATGCCAAGTGCCCACCAAAGCTGCTCTATCACTCCCCTTCTCAACTGGACAGGGGAGAGAAAATATAATGAAAAAGCTCATGAGTCGTGATAAGGACAGGGAGATCACTCAGCAATTACCATCATGGGCAAAACAGACTCAACTGGAGGAAAATCAGTTTAATATATTGCCAATCAAAACTGAGTTGGGTAATGAGAAATGAAACCAAATCTTAAAACACCTTCCCCCCCCACCCCTCCCTTCTTCCTGGGCTCACCTTCACTCCTGATTTCTCTCTATCTCTTCCCGCCGAGCAGCACAGGGGGACAGGGAATGGGGGTTGTGACCAGTTCCTCACATATCATCTCTGCTGCTCCTTCCTCCTCAGGGGAGGACTCCTCACACTCTTCCTCTGCTCCAGCATGAGGTCCCTCCCACAGGAGACAGTCCTCCATGAAATTCTCCAGCATGGGTCCTTCCCACAGGCCACAGTTCTTCATGAACTGCTCCAGCATGGGTCCCTTCCATGGGCTCACAAGTCCTGCCAGCAAACCTGCTCCAGCCTGGGCTCCTCTCTCCATGGGGCCACAGGTCCTGCCAGGAGCCTGCTCCAGCACAGGCTTCCCATGGGGTCACAGCTTACTTTGGGCACATCCACCTGCTCCGGCATGGGGTCCTCCCCGGGCTGCAGGTGGATATCTGCTCCACCATTAACCCCCATGGGCTGCAGGGGCACAGCTGCCTCACCATGGTCTTCACCACGGGCTGCAGGGGAATCTCTGCTGCGGTGCCTGGAGCAGCTCCTGCCCCTCCTTCTTCACTGACCTCGGTGTCTGCAGAGTCATTCCTCTCACATATTCTCACTCCTTACTCCAGCTGCTGTTTGTGTCCTGGTGGTTTTTTATCCCTTCTTAAATAAGTTATCACAGAGGTGCTACCACTGTTGCTGATGGGCTCAGCCTTGGCCAAGGGCAGGTCTGTCTTGGAGCTGGCTGGCATTGGCTCTATCAGACATAGGGGAAGCTTCTAGCAGCTTCTCAGAGAAACCAGCCCTGTAGCCACCCCACTACCAAAACCTTGCCACGCAAACCCAATACAAGTGACTAGGCAATTCTGTCTTAAAGAAAGGCACAAAATTTTAGGGATCAGTGATTCTGCAGACGTGCATCTCTTTCTGCATGCATAAAAGAACATACTAGATATACAGCAAAGATGAATCCCACCCTTCTGCTTAAGGATCTGAGAGAGACAAAATTCATCATGGAGGGGGCTTTTGACTTGTTAAAGGACTTTCTTAGTGAACCACCACATTGGTAAGAGAAACTCAAATACAGCCATGTGTGGTTAGTGTAGCATCTCAAGGTCTGTGCTTTTTTTTTTTTTGTAACTATTAGTTTAATATAATAACACTAGCACTTCATTTCTTCCTGCAAATTGGGAATAATTGAATATATTTTCCAAAGGAATCTTGAAAGTATTATATTGTCACATTATAAACAGTCATCCTGCTATACTTATGTATTACAATGCAGGGCACAGAGACAGAGATAACTTTTTATAGCATGATACAGAGTTCTAATGATTAATCCATTATGTTGTCCATGCATGATTTCTTTTTACATTACAGCTAAACCTATGTTCCAGTGGCTTCAGAGGAAGCCATTAAAAGGTTGTTTGTATGCATTACAACATTTATACAGTATGACACTATTTGTTATATAATATTGTAATGTCATAAGAAGTAAATGAGTGTAAACAGTTGTATTATAGTTCCTGGATTCGGGAAGAATTGGGGAAAAGCAATCCAGTTTTTATTTCTATAAAAATAAATAAGGGAAGTAAATAAGGGGAGACTTGCAAACTCATATCTAGGAATTAGTAACTGAATGACTATCTAGATTCATATGTTTGAAGGATTAAAATCAATCTTGATAACCATAATGGAATTTGTGAAAATGGAGACCTAGGGAGTTTTGCCAAATGTATCCCATGGCTAACTTCAAATAATCACTGGCTCACAGGAAAGGCTATAATCCTTGTCTCCTCCTCCAGTAGCTGATACAGCTTTTCTGTTTGTTTTATAGAAGTTTTGTTTGTGTAAATGCTTTCCTTTCCACATGTGAAAATCTGAATTGCACACTTAAACCGTTCAACACTGGTAAAGTAATCAGAAGCCAAGCTTTTATGTCTATGCCCTTACTTTCACCAGAGCAAAGTGAGCATTCAATGCTACCATTCTTTATCTGATAACATTTTAAATTCACTTTGCAGAGGATAAATGACAGCCATTTGAGCCCCAGGACTCTTGCTAGAAAGAGCTTTGCAGAAATAGACTCTAAAACATCAGAAGCAGTTCCATGAGAAAGGTGTAAAATTACTCATGATAATTGAACTGCAAGTAATATCTCCCATTCTAAAGAATCCCAAATATGTTAAGGTGTTCTAAATTTACTCAGGAAATTTTTCTGTTGTATTTTAACACTTTTATATTATAAGGAAAAGCAAATATCTTGTCAATGTTGTGAACAAATAATTGCAAAATTTCTATGTCAAAGCGTCTTAAGAAACTGATGACAGATTCGTAAATTCAGTGATAGTTATCAAGATTGCTTTTACTCCATAAAACATCTGATTTCAGATATTCATTCAGTTATTAATTTCTTAATCTGTTCCAGGACTGTTGGATATCAGCTAAAAGTATTATAGATTAACTGGTGATGCAAACATGTTATCTAAATGACTGCACTTAGAATGATGCCTTCACAACCATCTAATAAATGTTTAATTTGCTGCCTAGTAGAATAACCTTCAGAAAGCTCAGTGTGATATGGACAAAGACTTGCTTTTCAATAGCTGTGTAATGAAGTTTTTAGAAATTGTTTGCAAGTCAAGATAAACTTTTGTGTTGCCATATTTTGATCTTTCACCTAGGAGTGAACTAGCCAAACACAACCACATCAATTTTTCAGTATTCTTGTAACAGAACAATTAAACACTACCAGTCACTCTCACCTATGCAGATTTGGCAGAGTAATTTGATCCATTTTAAATTAAGATGTGTATTTAACACAGCTTAATGTTCCTAAACTTGAGGTTAAATTTTACTAAATTAATGACTCATTAACACTTGCATTATATATGGCTGTTAATATCTCTCCGTGCTTAAATTCTCTACTTCATTTAACATGCATCCACCATACCCTATCTAATTAATGTCCATACTGAATTACTTTTAAGGCTTAAAGACCCATGCAACTTTGGACCACGTTGTCACATACTGTAAAACTATATGCACAAATGACACAGCAATGACAGCAATAACGTTTTTGCCTGTAGAAGCCTTACTTATTTTTTTTTTTTTATTTGTACTCAAACCTGTGATCTTGAATTGGGAGATCTGACAGATTAACATTATCTCAACAACATATGTATGCATAGACTGGTTCACAGGGTCTTGCATTCACTGGGGATATGTTCAACGGCAACAGATTGTCAGCCAGCAGCAGTGGCATGCAGACAGATGAAGGCCTGAACATTTTCTAAGCACTCAGGGCGTGTTCCTCTTTTACGTCTCAGGCCTTAGGTGATGGGCAGCATAACATCTTATGGGTCACTGACCAGTGCCAGAAATGTCTCCTATGCAAAGCCATAAGAAGCAGAAAGAAGAATTTTCTTAATCTTTACGCATGCAGAAGTGCAGCCAAAATAGTCTTATTGCCCTACTTAAGACTAATAGTAGCTGAAAAATACAGTGAGTTGTTAGGTTTTGGTAATTTCAGCTGACTACTTGACTAATCAGCTGTAGCAGTTAATGTAGTTCCTGAGAGCAATGGCTAGGAGTACAGATTTTGAATTGTCTTCAGGAAACACTAGGCCATTGGCTCGCTAAATTCTATACATTCAAAAATATTCCTTGCTTTCCGCCCAAGTAGAAAGCCTTAGTGGTTTCTAAATTTCACTACACAAATAACCATGTTAAAAAAACCACTTTTCACTGTGAGAATTAGAAGCTTTGGTAATGAGAATAAATTATCAGCCATGGTTAATTTTTAATATATTGGACCAGATTCCCAACTGGCAAAACTGACAAAACTCCTGTGGCCTTCAGTCAGCTTCTGCCATCTGCAGATATAGTCACTCATACAGCTGTCCAAAACAGAAGTATGCTAATCACCAGGAGCAGACTCATTATTCTCTACCCATTTCATATCTATATTCTATATGTCTATTGGAGGGGATTGGTATACGTTTTTTTAACAATATATGAGGTTGCAATGTCATTTAGAACCTGGGTGGCAACTTTTACATCTCATTTTCTTAATTGACGGGATGGGATTCAGCTCTACACTGGACATCCTCACTGAAGGATTTCTGGACACATAAAGTCTTAGCTGTTCTTAAAGACAAAGGAGTCTTTATATACTCTCTCTTCTGCTATTGCAGAACCAATTCCTGTCACCAGCAATTCCTATACCACTTTCAGGGAAAGTAATAAAAAACTGCAAAGAAAAAATGTATAATAACTTCAAACACTGATTGCTTTGTAATTCTATTGATATAATTTGTGAAAAATGACAGCACAAATCATGGAAATGACAATAATTATTACACAGTGGAAGACAGTTTTATTTGGGAAACAGCACTTTTTTATTATTATTTTTAAAATAATGTCTTTGGTCTTTTAAACAATGTAGCAGAAATGAGCTGTACTGTTTCAAGAAAAGATTGTACTGTGAAAAGCTCCACACAAAAAAGAAGGAGGGAAGGAAAGAAATGGAACAGAACTGCTCATCTGCTGGAGAAATACATCACTATCCTTCTTGGACAACTTGGAAACTGAACTGGGGTTGCTGCCAATTATAAGAGTTCCCTATCAAATAATCTCTGAATTTAAAAAGGCATCAACTTCCAAGTGCAGTAGGTGATGAAAAGAGACAATCCCTTCTACATTTGGGCTTGTAGGAGCTATTACTTTTGCTTGCAAGCATGACAAAGAACAGCCCCATTTTTCCATCTAGAAAATTGCAACCCATAAGCTTATTTTGCAAGAGAATGCAAGAAAAT
This sequence comes from Pelecanus crispus, assembly GCF_030463565.1. Lineage (NCBI taxonomy): Eukaryota > Metazoa > Chordata > Aves > Pelecaniformes > Pelecanidae > Pelecanus > Pelecanus crispus. Next base: position 24,937,514 of record NC_134643.1, read on the forward strand.
TAGCTTGGCTTAAAGATGTGAAAGCTGCATGCACCAGTGCTCAACGCTTTGTCTTTGGTAGACATTAGCCATTGCCAAGAAAGTAACACAATTTCCATACTGACATTTAATTTTGATCTGTATATCACATATTAATAGTTAATTTCCTGAAGCATGTAAGGCAGCTGAAGCAAAAGGGGGTTGGTTTTTGTTCTTTTTTGTTGTGCCAAATAATTCTGTTACAAATTATCATGCTATACCCTGGTCCCTTTAGACTCAGAAAAGAAACTCTTCTAAAAGAGATGACTGTCGATGCATTAGGTTGTCTAATTAGGTTAGGCAACACAATGTAAGGTAGATAATTCTTTCATTTTCTTTTTTTTTGAGAAAGTGAAAGTCTGGCCCATGTCACTTGCAAATTGCAAAGAAGGAAACAGTTCTGAACAGTATTTAGAATTCAGCAATATGTAAATACAGGCCATTTGTTAAAGTGCTTAAAGTCGTCTTGAAAGCTGTAAAAAATCCATATGTTAGTGCTTAAAAGTGGCCTGGTTTTCCAGGGAATTAGTAGTTTTGAAAATCAAAGCAGTTCTCTGGGCACAACAATATTGATTTAGGGTCAGCTACTTCTTTCTTAAAGTCATGGTGGTGAAAATGTTCTGATGATTAGTAGAAGGAAAAATAAAGGAATAAGTCAGAAGGCAAATGATTCAAGAAATGGATAGTTGGTGAAGAACCATGTTAAAATCCTATATGCATAAGTGATAATTTTACAGGAATACCTCTTTTGGAGTATGAGTAAAGATGGGTGGTACAGTTTAAATTAAAAAGCAATCACATGATGTAGTATAATACTTTTAAAAGTCATTGACAAATATCACATAAGGTTTTCAGAGCATTATATTTATAACATTTTGGTGTAAGAAGCTGCTCTCTCAGACTGCTTTCCTGATCTTTACTGAAACTGGGTTTTCCTGAACTGACAAAATAGTCAAAAAACTGCGTGAGAGCCCTTTGCTTTTCTCTATATTTATTTTTGTTTCAACCGGAGAACCAACTGTGTTTTGCAATGAGTTGGAAGAATAGCATTTGACACACCAGTTAATTTTATTGAGGCTTTCAATTATCTCACAGTCTGCAGGTTGACCAGCAACTGTTGCCTATGAGTAAAAAGTCTTCAGTCCAGTTAAAACTTATTCAGCTTCTTTAAGCAGATGTAAGAAAGATTTTTGGTCAGGTCAGCATCTCCTGTAACAGCTACAAGCTCGTTCTATTTTGTACAGACATGGAGGACTCCAAGCGCCTGCGTGTCAGGGTGTCATGAGGGCTAGACGGGGGTCTTCCCATGGGGGGCAGCAGGCCAGGCCTGGTACCCCATCCTGTTCCAAACCCCAGCCACGGGGGCCGCGGGGGCAGCCCCATCCTCCATTGACAAGCATGTCTGTGGCTGTGGCAAGGGGCTGATGGCCCTGGGCTGGGCTGAAATGGGGTCCTGGGCCTCAGGGGTGAGTTGAGGGGTGAGGCCCTGGGGGTGTTGGTCATGATTCATAAGGCCTGGTAGTGCCTCAGGACCCTGACACTGAGAACAACTCTGATTTAATTTTATTCGTAGCAAAATTGGACTCCCTTGCAGAGAAAGATGCTGCTTAAATGGATCAGTTCCATTTATTTAAATTCAAACCAGACATTTTCATTTAAGCATTGCTTTTACTCCCTCTCAGATAAATATCTACCCATCTCTTAAAGCATTAGTGACCCATTCCCCAAAGTGTGTGGCATCAGGTCTGTTCCAGTCACACCTCCATAGCAAAATATAAAAAATACCCTCCATTCAGAAATGCCAGACAACCTTGAGAACAGAAGTCCCATCTTTAAATTATACATAGAGTGATCACTGAAGACTCACCAGTAAAATTTAATCGAGGATTTGCAAATGACACAGGAAAAAAGATGGAAAAATCTGGATTCCAAAGTAGTGAAAAATAAGTAGCATTCACCATCTGTGGTCCTTGACAACAAGCAGACTATCAACAGAACCATACAGTAAAAACATAACTGCTTTTACAAGCTTAAACCATCTGTAAAAACAGAGTGCTTTAAATGCTAAACTGAAATGGCTCAAAAAAAAGCACAAAACTAACTGCATTACCATTCTGGTATATTAACATACTGTTAAATAGCCAGCACAAATCCAACAAAATAGAGCAATTCAGACTTAGCAAAAGTCAATATCCAAGACAACCTGGTGGGCTTATCTTAAGTGACCATCTCTGTGAACCAGAAAACAGTCACAGATCTCCAAAATGTTGTTCACTTCACTCAAACATTTATTCTGGAAATACTTAAACCCCACATGCTGAGTTTTGGAACTAAGTTTTGACATTCTTTTCTTCTCCATTCCAAATATCATCAGATTTTAACATTTTTAAGGTAACTATAAATGTGTATGTCACTAGGCACTTGCAAAAGGAGACTAATCAGTAATGGTAAGTGGTAAGACAAACAAAAATAACTCCATGACCCAAACATGTAAAAGAAACCAAAGCTCAGGAGAGAGTCCTTTCTGGAGAGGCCACTGAGATCACTACTGCACATTTAAGCAACCTGAAGGTCCCCCCAGTTTATGGTCATTTTCTTCCTGGAAGAACCACAGGACAGAGCCTGCCTTGCTCCAGTATTCTGTTCATGGCTGCTCCTCTGGTGAAAGCCCTAACCCAAAGAAGTCCCAGGCTCACTGCACAGCTTTTTACACCATGTGGCTCCTTGTCTGTGCTGGCTTTATTATATGGGAGATGATTTTTACTTCTATATTCCTTTTGAACATGTGGAATTTTACATCCAGGAAGGCTTTGTTATTTTGAGGGCTGTTGTTTCGTAGGTGCTGCATGACAGTCTTTGTAAAGCAAGCAGAAAAAAAATGGAAAGCCAGAAAACTCTTAATTAGTCACCCCTCTTATCTTTGTGTCCTTGGTATGAGATAAATAAGTTACAGAAGCCAAATAAATTCCACAGTAATATACCCTTTCCCATAAAATAAATATAAATACACATGGGAAGGTATGGAAAAGCATGGAAAAGCATATAATAAGATAAGAGCAAAACAGCTTTTCTATGAGAGCATACAGTGATAAATTCCCAGTGTAGTCTCCCAGCTTTGACCAACTTTTGGCCCTTTTTTAACTTCTACATTAGATGTAGCATCTTTGCCATGGCGCTCCTACTTCCAACATTTTCCGTAGGCTGAGAGTGCTTTTGCTTTTCCCAATTCCTCATAAAAATTAATTAACACATAAAATAAGCAACTAAGAGAAAGAAATTTTCTGTTTGTGTAAATTTAAAATCTTAATCTAGCAGAACTGGTATGCCAGAGCTAAGATTTTATGCTGAGACAGTATATTTAATGTAAATAATCCTTTTTCTCACCTCTGGCATTTAAAAGTCTTTCTTTATCTACATTAGTGATTCTGATATTTCAGAATAATTGCAAATCTTTTCCCTTCCCCCATACTGATGACTTAGTTCACTGCTTTCTTAAAAGTTTTTGCAGCCCTCTTTTCGCTAATCATCTTGAGTCCTTCACCCCTGCTTCTCCTTCCAATAGCTTCAGCTGCTCAGTTCCTCTAGGACAAGGAAGAGAGAATTACCTGGAATTACTATCAGAAAATGTTTATATTTTATTGCCTGAAGGAACTGATCTGCTACCACAAACCAGGGATCCTTAGCGTCTCTCCCCATACACTAAAAAGAACATGTGAAACTTATTCTCATCCCCCTAGTCTGGAGGGAACTGAGATGCTGCCAACTCCTGCTGTGCAACATTTCCAAACTTGCTCTAAACTCTTTCAGAACTCTTTAAATGGACACGCTACAAATTTCAGCAGGAGAGAAACAATCCATTTGTGTATTTGTGTATTTAGAAAACAAAGAAACTACCAGAACTTTAAATAGCTTTTTAATTCAGCTCTTATTCATTTAGAATATCTGTTTCAGGGAGTTGATGTTTTGAGGTAGTTATTTCCATTCTAATTTGTTGTTAACATCTATTTTTTTAATATTAGAGTTTTCACCTTGTAGCAGATTTTTAGAGGTTAACATGTTCTCCTCTGGGCTGCTACAAGACCAGTAAGGTTGCTTATTAACAAGATTAAAAATCAGACATCTGTTCTTTTTGGTAAATTGCTCAGTCTGGTTTTTGTACCATATAAATGGTATCTGGCCATGCAAAAACCAATAAAATTTGACGCCAGTTTTACAAACTGTCCCTTCGCATTATTTACATGTAGGTGATTAAATACCTTCACCAGGTCATGTACACGGACAATTACAGTCAGATTTGATTAATCTACAACAGTTTACAATGACATTAATGCAATTTTTGGAAGAGAGAGAGGAAAAAAGTCTGCAGGCAATTTGCTAAGCACTATTCAGATAAGGAATTTTTAATTATTAAATAGTCAGATTAGCCAGAGGTAATATCAAGGTTTGATTATTCTATGTTCCTCTGAATTGCCCTGTGATATGAGTAAGTCCCCTCAGTGCATTACCCCTTTGTTTTCCCACATGTAAGATGGGAATAACAACACAAAAAAAAAACCCAAACCCTTCAGAAGAATCTTCTGAAGCCTAATCAAAATTTCTAAGGGATTCTTGCATTTAAAAAAAAAAAAAATTCAACAGACTTGGCCATCCTGTTTCAAACACAGATTCTTATTCATCTTTCACTCTTTAGAACTTTTCTACACATGAATTATATAACAGTATGTGTATATCTATATATACACAAAGTATTCTAGACATCGGTCTCTGAATATTACATCCTAAATCAAACTTCCTAATCTGATTTATCAGAAATATGTTTGCATTCTGAACTTTGGCTATTTTGCAGGAGATTCCAGTTTTGGGAAAAAAAAAAACCAAAACCAAAACATTGGAAGAACTATAGAAAACTTCTAGCCAGGAGAAAGTAGCTCTATAAAACAGACAAAATAATTCACAAATTCATTCCATGAGGAAGTGAGAACAAGCTCCCCCTATAGTTAAATATGAAAGCATAAGATAAACTTCCTGAGGTTGTACTGTGTTAGAATACAAAATGCACTTTGGGTGGATACAGAATTCTAGTGTTTGTTCTTCAGTGTTTACAGTCTTCTTTTAGCAATGTTACTACCTTGAAGTTAGGCTTGGTGGGTCAAATGCGTATGGAGAACATCACAGTAATACCATGTGTGGCCTTTCCTCCCCTGTATACAATAATGTTTCTAGCTGAAGCAGCAGGTAGTTCAGGATACTGGTGAGAAGAGACACATCTGTGGAAGAGACTGCCCAAACTCCTGTTGAGATCCAAGGCCACTGAACAAACACTGGTGCCAGCAGTGTTTTCAACTTTTATTAGGACCTATGGGTTAAGGATAAGTATTTAGTCACAGCGAGAATCCATATGTTGAAAGTCTGTCAAGAATAAGGGCAGTTACGCAATCTTCTTTTACTTGCAGTCCTTGTTTTATCTCATCTCTGAGAGAGAATATGGAAAAAACCCATCCTAAATGAGAACTACTTCAGTTTCTCAAGTGCTCATCCCTAGTCTTTCATGAGGAGTGATATAGCCTTTAAGGTGCAAAGCTGCCTATAATATCTGTTGAAGTAGAATTCTAGACGCCATTTTTCTAGTAGTCTGCTCTGTTCCCTTTAAATTGGTTATTCATTTGCAAAGGAAAGTATTAATTCAAAAGCTGCATCCACATATTCAGCATTTTATTTTGGTTGTATATTGTGTTTAAAATGTCCACATCACTCCTTTTCACTCCATCTGTTTCTGTCCCTCTTTCTCATATACATAAATTGACTTTGAGTAAGTCTGATTTTATTGTCTCCAGGTATTAAGTTTCACACGTTGCTTGGTACAAAAATAATATACAATCACTGTGCAGTGGTAGTGTGTGTTCCCCAGAGGAAAGGAAATGATTGGTGATGAGATGAGAGATTTGAACGTGAACATGCATAATAGAACAACATAGGTATGGTCATCATCGTTACTAACTTTAATTTTCCAAAGAGGTCTACTTTTTCATAGTGACTGATAAAGATAAAAGGGGATGACATACAATGCTTTCCTTGAGTCAGGGAATTTTTAAATCTGTGATCTGATTTTAGCTGCATAAGCAAATAGAGCATCCTCCACTTGTTCCACAAACAAGGCAGCCAGGGCAAGAAAAGATGATATATTAGTCCTATCACCAACTACAATTTGCTTGAAGGAAAACTAATTTTAATTTGTGATCTTCACAGAACTAAATCACATCTGGCTGTCTAACCTGTTTTGGGAGACATACATGTAATAAATACATTAAATACATAAAACTTTGTAGACATTCCACTTTCCATTTCACGTTCCAGAGTTTCCTCAGATTTGTATGCCAACTCCTCCCACAGCTGTTCTCTCCCACAGGCTCTTACCAGGTCTCCAAAGATCCCAGGGATGTCAAACACTGACGGACTCTTTCATCATTCACTGACCCATGATTCACCTGGAATTTCACCTCCTCCAGAGGTCACAGACATTCAGGCTTGAATAACTATAAAGTTTGACTCATCCCTGGGTTTGTCAGACAGATATATTTATTTGGATATTTTGATAAGTAACTTCTTGATAGTCAATCAATAACAAAGTAGGTCTAACTGTCCAGCAGTTAGCATTCAAAATGTTTAAATCATAGCTTCCTTTATAAACAATATACATACACTTTCACTGCAGTATGTTTGTTGATTGGCTATAAGGGATATATTTACTTATCCATCACACAGCCTTGCTCCAACCAATATTCAGGTCATAAGATTATTATGTGAAGCCTGGTTAAATTTAAAGCTATGCTGGTTTGAAAATATCCTTCTGTACTATGTAGCATACGAGGCTTTCTGCAAGGATCTCTTTTGAACTGCAGACCTTCATTTCTCGTAACCCACCAATGTCTGCCTTATCCAGCATTATTCACCATTACTCAGACCAGTACAGGGCCAGATTATGTTTTCCCTGTTAGTTGTTGTTCATAACTTTTAAAGCATCTGGAACTAGGCCTACATCTTAACTCTAATCTTCATGCACATTTTTCAGTTCAGACAAAGCCATCCATTTGCATGTACAAAGTAAATAATTGATGCAAAATTCATGCTGGATGAAACAAGTATGTACAAGAGTAAAAACAAGCTTATTAATATCTGAAGTAAGATTTTTAAGAGCATTAATGCATTTAAGCTCTTGATACCCTCCCGAGTTCAGAATAAGAATAATTCTTATTTGACAAGTAAGAAAAGTGAGACATGAAATATATATGGACCAGAAAAACTAAGGACATTGATTTTGAATCCATTTATTTAACATGTCTCCAACTTGAGACTCCTTGCCTATACAGCCTTAGGACCTGTGGGAAGGGCAACACGTTTCCAAATCTATTTCCATTATGAAAACACAGGGGCTTCACAGACAGCCTTCATACTGCCTCCAGAAAGGCCTGTAGGCAGCCTACAGTGTACGCTGGCAGTGTACCTAGCCACCAAATGCCACAGGAAGCTGCTAGCTGATTTTCACACAAGGTCCTCTTCACTCCAGACTGGTTTGTAGCTGCACCTTGAGTCATGCTACCAAATTTACGGTTGGGTCAGTCAGAGAAATTGGTTTTGAGGGTAGCCTTGGGATGTTCCTCAAAAAAGTGCAGGCTTATCTGTTGAGGTTGATTTGAGAAGTGACACACCCACACATTTAAGAAAAGCAGTGGAAAGACTTCTGAAAAAAATGTGGATATAAGTTTTAGTTTAGTTACTTAAGACTTAACAAAACTGTTAGATTCTTTTGAAAATTTGGGGCTTAAATATCTTCTTCAAAATCACCAAGCAAATAAATGCCAGAGCTGGGAATAGAATCCGCATCCCATATCCCTCTAATTGTATGTCTCACCAGTAATGGTAGTTCTTAAATGTTAGCAATTGCTATTGAAAAAAGTTGGTCAAAGGTTTCAGCATTATTTTCAGCTAGGAAACCAAAAGGTTACTTTAGATTCTTTTATTTCTTAAACATATTCATCCAACTTTTTCACTGAATCACTGATTTTAATAAATTCCCAGAAAAGATCATTTGGTCTAATGACATTTACTCGTGGATAGATTTAGGTTACAATTTAGCTCAGACATATTTACAGAGTGCACTATATGGAATAAGGAGATGCTGCCATTCTTTGAGCTCATTTAAGCAAAACCTTACAGAAAAGTGTTCTTTAAAAATTGGTGGGTATGAAGTCAAAATAACTGACAGTCCTAGCAGGGCTTCTCATGAGACAAAAAAGCATTTTCTTGAGATAGCTTTCATGGCTGGGGCATTTTTTTAATATATTTTACAGTGGTTTAATAACACATAAATAAATCTTCCAAAATTGTAATATGAACCAGACAGAAGATACGAGATGCTCTGTTACTTAATAGTCCTCATTAAAAGGTTTCCTGAAGTGTTTGAGCCAAAGCCCAGGAACTAAAGCTTGGAATGAGTATTGCCCTAGTAAAGTGATTCTTGAATTTTGCTGATTCAAGAAAACATAATCCCAGTCTACACGAAGTGTCCAGAATTATCATTAGCAAATATGTCACTGAATAGCAGCCTTGCCAGGAAGTTTATGCACACTCAGTTACTTAAAATTTCACACAGCTATCAGTTGCTTAACAAATTCCAAGATCATACAACCTATTCCTCCTGACAATTCACTGCCTAAATACGCAAGAGCTTTGCAGCCAGAACTAGTTCAGGAATTTGGTTTTGTTTTGTGCCTCCCATCACAAATGATAAACACTAAACATCTTTGTTACAGTCAGTTTTGATGGCAACCAGAGGAAACATATCCATGAGAGAGAAGGAGACTGGTAAGTGGAGGAATATGCTCCAAAAAATTGATTTTTCGACATGCCATCATTGATTTTTCAGCTTAAGAAAGCAGTGAGCAGCAGTGGAGGTGTTTTTCAATGCTTGGTATTATAGCAGATTATTAAACAAAAAAAATTACACTTCAATATATATATTGAACAAATTACTTGCAGGTCTAATACGTTACCATCATCTACATATAATGAACTAAAATAGTTAAAGTGCTTTGTAGTTCACCAGAGTGAAATTTCAAAGCCTATGTCAGAAAACATTTCCTCCAGCAACAAGACTCAGGCTGATAAAGAAATTCTCACTTCAGACAACTGTTAGGATAGACTGAATTAAAGTCCCTCTATATTCTTCTGCACTTCCATAAGTTTGTCTCCATTATCATGCAGTTTGAGTAATTTCTTCTGAAGTTATGTATTGCTGTTTTATGATTGGTGTCTTGAATCATATGTGACCAGAGGTGACAATTCAATAAACTAATCATCATGCAACCCCAGCACTATTCAGACTTGGTTCACAGAAAAGAAATGCACAAGAGTTCCACAAAATAGCAGGAAATGCTTTTGAAACACAGAATAATAGAAGGGTCAGAAAACCAGATAATCTTGTAAAAACCTTGGCAACTCTGAATCAAGTTGGCATAAATCAATCACATCTTTGTTACCAGGATTCAGAGAAACTTAATTTGCCCTTACCCACATTGCTATTATAAGATTTATTCTTGGTTAAGATACATCAGAATAGTGTAGAGCTCCTATCTTCTCATTATCAAATCAATAAAGATGGGATGAAATGTCCCTTTTTCAGAAGGACGAAAAAGAAAAGGCAATTTCACTATCAGAAACTCACTGCTGGCCTAAGCAACAAGTCTAGCCAAGTTTGTTAAAAAAACCTTTCTTTGAGGACCTTTTTTTTTTTTTATCAATAGACAGTGTTACTTGATAAAATTGTGCATCTACTTTAATATTGTTTGTCTGTCCCTTGTGTCTCTGTATAGGGTTCTATGTGGTGTCAATACAGCATTTCTAAACCACTACAAATGTTGGAATAAGCAGGAGAAACAATTCTTGTTGTTCCAGACTCTGTTTTCCCAGAGTCTCATAGAAATATACAATTATTTATTATGGTGTTACTACAGCATTGGATTTCTCCTTCTCTAACATTTTCTTTTTCTCTAATGCACTCTATTTAATAAACTTTTATGAAGAGCTGATAGCCACAGAGGAATAGGAAATAATGAGAAAGGTGCTGTACAAAGCTGCTCATACAGCTCAGACAGCTCTTATTAGTCCTGACTTACCTGACAATTTAAAACTCTACTAAAGAAAAACCTACTGTAATGATCAAAGTGCTTTAAACTGACATCATAAGACAATTTGCTTGTTGCATTTTTTTGAGAGTAAATCCAGACCCTTTGAAATATATTATTTTGATTTAGTCTTGGAGGTGTAACTTCAAGAACATTTTTTAAAAAAATATGAAGGTACAGGGTATCACATTAAAAGAAATGTATGGGAAGGCTGATATACAAAGTAAAGAATGTAAAGTGGAAAATAAAGACAAATAAGGGGCTATGAGTGTTTCTAGCATTTTCTGGCTTGTGTATTTTTGAGTGCGCTGCACTGATACAGCAAGTCATATAAAACATCATCTATTCTAAATACTTTCTCTTACATAAATGTTCCATTGTTGACAACAGACCAGCTGTGATGTCAGTTCTCTTTCTTTTTAGCACTGGATATATTCTGTCTAGCAATACAAGTTTAGTATTTCTGTCTAGCAATTACAAGTTAACTATGTATGAATATGAGTAAACTTTTCATAGCTTGAATTAAAGGTAATTTCAGTTTCCTTCTTTTTATACAGGTATTAGAATTAAGATCCCTTATGCTGCTGACTCAGCCACAAAAGTCATGTCTATTGAATCAATAAGAATAAATTGAAGAACTAGGACCAACAAGGAAAAATCTAAGGAAAAAAAATCTAATCTAAGTATTAAACTAGTTTCTTAAGTAATACTTTCATAAGTGCTATTTACATTACTGCAATACCACCTTTCATTAGTAAGTGCAAAAGGAGTAAAACCTGTTCCTCAGAGGAATTTAGGCTCCTAAATCCCATAAGCAAGGGGAAAAGTTTAGCAGGTAGATCATGGAAGTAGACCTCCAGAAACTGCAGTGAACTCTCATTGAAATTAACATGATGTAATTGAAAAGCAAGGCTTAGAATTTTATTTTAAAAGATTTTAAGGTAATGCCAGAGAAACAGGCAGAAGCTGGTTGACTTGTGGGTTCATGACTCTCAGAGTTTATGTCTGGCAGCTCAACTCCTGCACCAATGTATACTTCAATTTTGCACGCAAAAATGGTTAAACATATCGGGTCAGCACTGGCAGGGTTCTCTAGCACTGCTCAGCACTGCTCTTCTCTAGTCATAGGTAACCAAGAATCTAGACCTATGATTGTGTGATAGATCAGGAAGAGAAAGAATATGATTTTGTACTGCTACCACACTGATCACTGTACTCATAAGAATATTAGATATTAGATGCCTCCACTCCTTCTAGGTGCAGGTTAGGTAGTCAGCACACACTTGATCAAAGCTTACAAAGAAGTGAGGTGGGAGACAGACTGCCCTCTGTAAATCCCACAGACCACTCGATTTCCTCTAAACCGTTTGATGCTGCCATGTAAGTAACTTCACATACCTACACCAGAAACATGATGTAGGAGACTATTTAGTGTTAGAAGTCTAACAAATATGAAAATACTTCCAAAATTGGTAGTGGATAAAAATTTCAGTAGCATTTAAGTATTATATTAGCAGTTGTATTCAGGCATTTGAACCCATTTTGGCTCTATTTGCTTCTTTCGTTGTTGGTTTTATACATATGAACTGCAGTCTGCAATGAAATCTGTGCAAAGCTTGTCACGGCTCCCAGTGGGGCCAGGTTATTGCTATGAGATAGATTACAGACATGCTGTGTCAGAAATGTTGTGGAGACTGGAAGTGAACACTGAGAGCAGAGAGAATCTTTCAGTGCCATCACCTCTACAAGCACTGAAGGGCTAGGGATGACAATTCACCCCACAGCAGCAGCAAGCACAAGTTGATGGGCATCCTTCATGCACTTTATGGGGATGGTGATACAATCCTTTACCTTGGACTTCTGCTGAGTTGAGTGGGCTCCCAGTTCGTACTGCCAACAGCGTGAAGACTATAATGCAATTGCTCTTTCTCTTTCCTTACAACAGTTACAAGGGCACACAGTTACCTATTCAGCTACACACAAAACATGCACGTGTGTACACACTCGTGCACATGCAGATGCCGCTCATTTGGTAGTTTCAGCACAAACAGGCTGGTTTCAGCACAAATAGGTTGGTATTAAACTCATCCTGATTTCTTTTTTTCAGTGGGGATAATAGTCTGAATAGAGGAAAAATACACATATAGCAGAGCTCTTTATCTTCTTCTCTGCATATTTAGCTACCCCCTCATTTTCTTTGTAGTCTGGAGTACACTGGAGGAGTTCCTCTGCAGATGACAGCATTTGCTAAATGCTAAGAGGAACACCCACCACAACTCTGTTTTTTCTCTTTATAAGCTTCTTGACTTAATGCTTCTTTGCTTTGTATTGTTTTTTAATCCTATTGAACTAAGCAGAACAGGGAAAAACACACAACTAAGTGAGCACAAATAATATTTTTAATTATATGATTAAATGAACCACCCATTACACCTGACAGAAGAGGAGAGATTGTGCTGCAGCATACAGCAGATGATTTCTGTATGAAATTAAAATTATGCTTAAGTACGCATCCTTTTAAAAAAGGTTGGCTAAAAGGAAACTATGACCTTTTGGAAAAGTATCAAAAAATGACTTGACTTATTGTTTAGAAAGACTTAGGATTCAGGTTTTCTTAGTGATGTTGTGTTCGGGGAGAACAGGGACACTACTGTTGGAAATCTGTATCTGCTTTTTTACTGGAAGCTTTCAAGTCCTCTCTCAGAAATTCTTACCTCTCAAAGCAGTAACTCCAGACAAGCCACCTTCTTGTCTTCATATTAATTCATCATAAAAAGATGCTCATTGGGAAAAGAGAATAATGGAGGAAAGAAGGAGAAACAGATTCATCAGATTGGAAAGAAAGGGAAAAAACTATCAGAAAACAAGGTGTAGGATAAAATATAGCAATGAATGAAATAAATATTTTTTGCTTTCATAGTTCAAGTTTTCCCTGACTTGTGTTTAACATAGATAGAACACTATTGCAGACATGTCTCAGCCCATAAAAAATTTCCAGATTCCACCATTATTCCCCGAGGAGCTGCCCTTGAGAAAAATAGATACATAGCTTCTATTTGAAAAACTGAGCAAAAACCCCTGCTATTGTTGAAACTCCTCCATTCACACCCTCCTCTCTCACTTTACTGAAGTGTGGCTTAGATTCATTATCGTTTGGTTATTATGCAGATAAAAACAGAGTACACATTTCCTGAATTATGAAAGCCCTCAGAAAATAGCTTGCAAAGATGAAATAGGTATGTCTATACTGGGTACTATGTGCAGGCATGAATTCCCTATGCCTACACTTTAATCTAGGACAATACAAATCAGCTCTGCTCTAAGAAGTATGTGATCAGATATTTCCCACAACATTATTTACCTGAGACTCAGAAATATTCATCATATTCTGGTGGATCTGGGGACAAAATGCCTCTTTTCTTGTTCTACTGTGGGGATATACTGAGAGAAAAATACTGACCTGAAAGGAAGAATGCATTCTCTCCACTGATAAAATATTTGCTCATTTTTTCCATTAGCTAAAAGCATTCCTTTTTACTTTTACTTTTAACTCAGCAGGTCTATTTCACCCAATAAATCAAAAAGGGAGGAGCAGGAGTAGAAATGTCATATTGTAGCAACCTATACAACTCATTGTACAGAAGGAAAAGTACTTTGAATATATTAGCTAGACTAATGGCAGTTAACCTGCTCATTTTCTTCTCAAAACTGCCTGGCAGCTTTCTGCTGTTTCCCATTTCTGCTCATCTAGGCATTAGAAATCCAAATTTATTCCTAGGCTTTGGTTTCCCATGCGTTATATCTTCTACTATCAGTTCATCTATGATATTTATTTTATAGGGGTATTTATCAGGCCACTTTTCTATTAGAGTCTATAACATACTTGTAATAATTGCTTTAATCTCTAGTTTCAGTTATAGCCTCATAGTTCTCAGAATAAGGGATAGGTTTCAAACCACATTCATTCATGCAGCTTTTTAACCTTTTCTGCTTCCCAGATGTGACAGTTTATTGCAGATAACACAGAAAAAAATGCTTTCTGGAAAGCATCTTTACTGGGAGAATTTGGGGCATTGTTAGAAAGCAACAGTTTTTCATTATCTGCACAATGAATTGCTTCTACAATGATGATATTACAGAGAGAAAGGTTTTGTGTGACTCTTCCAAATCAGCTTTCTGGAGGAAAACTTCTTTGTAGTTTTGAAGATAATTATTGCTATAAAGCCATGTTAGTTATAAAATAAATGTGAAATTGACAGTGTGATTGAAATGTAGAATAAAAAAATGTTTTGAGAAGTAAATGTCAAGAGATTTAGCTCCTGTTTATGAAATAGTTCAGCAGAAGTTGAAATAGTTGGGTGAGGCTGATTTTAGCTGCAGTTACAAATTACTTTGTCAAAAGTTGGAAGGATTTTTTTTCCTTCTTGATGAGTATCTTGATATCTGTTTTGCTTCTTCTTCATTTATACAGGCCACAATTAAGAGGAGAGTGTTTTAAGTAGGGCACTCAAGCAGAAATCTAGAAGCACCTTGTACAGAATAGGAAAAAACTCGGGCTTTATTGCATTTCAAAGGAACTGAGTTCCTTGAATCTTTTTTACCAAAACTCTACAAATTGACATCCATTCTACCTTTAACAAACCCAAGAAGTATCCATTTATCTTACTCAGGTAACAGATTAATAGTAAAGCAGTCCTTTACTTTTTTTTATGTGGAGCTACAGTTTGTGAGAATTCATTATCTAATGCATCTAATGCATGCTTCTTTCTGTTACAGACATTTGGCTACCATGGTGACAGGTACTATAAAAAAATAAAACTAGCTCACTGAAGATTTTTGGTGCTACTAAATGCATTATTTTCTGCATAGTTTCAGGTAACTTTTTTCTGCTTAGTCTTTCTTATTGTTGAAAATAGTATTTCATCTCTTAAAAAACAAGAAAAATAAGGATGACTGCTTGAGTAACTGTGTTCTGCTGTTACCTAATTGTGCCCTGTTTCTCCTTTGCCATGTTTAGAAGGCTTAGCTGCTGACTGAACTAAGATGCTGTCTGTATGATTGTCAGCTCAGGGACTGTAGGTGAAATCCTTCAAATTCAGCTGGAACTTTGCAGGCAGTATTGCAGGGTAACAAGATTTTACCTCATGTTTTTTGTGCGGTAACAAACAGATTCTAGCATGCTCAGAATTTCTAACTACTAATATTCTCACGCAAACCACTATCAGCAACTTTTTAGGGTGTTTGCAAAGAGAAAAGCAGATACAGTTCTGAGGAATAAACACCAATGGTGGGTTTCACATCATGATTCAAAGCACTTAGTTATACAGTTCTCCCTAAAACACATGCCTGAGGTAAGACTCAGTTATAAACACAGGGGCCTAATGCCACTGTAGATACTACAGTATGCAAGATAGGCAGCTGACTGACAGATATGAGACAGGTCTTACATAAGATGCAGGCTTGTAAGGGACACAACTATTTCTTTGAGCCTGCGGTCATTTTGTGTACATGCATTATGCTTTGCTCCCACAGATTTGCCAAGTATTTAATTTATTCTCTTTCTTTCTTACCTCTCCCCTAGTTACACAAAGAGTTGACGAGTCAATCAGATACTCTATTACTATGCATGTTATACTATTATACAAAGAGTTAAACATGAGGGAATGTAAAATAAGGGCAATTGATATTGTGTCAAAAAGAAGGAAAAGTGTTGCAGACTCAGAATTTCTCGGGGAAGAAACTGAAACATAAATATAAATATGTTTTCCTTGAATTCCTCCATGACAAAGAAATTTAAATAAAGTCTATTAGATGCTGTTGATATTGTCATCTGGAGGCAAAAACCCAATAAAAAATAAGCATATGAACAAACAAGTTGGGATCTGCAGTCTGAAAAAACACAGTGCAAACTGCAGGAATCCACCTCTTTAAAGTAGAGCAGGCCTGGCTGGTGAGTGCAGGAACAAGCAAATAATCATTCTGGGTAAAGTATAGTGCCTTGTTATTCTGATTTTTATATCTGACAATAAAGTGAAACGGTCTTGTGTATTACTTGTTATTACAAGCACTTGTGATTGTTGGAAAAACATCAAATAGATGTCACAGGCAATTCCAAAACATGTAAATGACATCAAAAGGCAAGTGCTAGATATCTTTAGCAGCTGAATTTCTGTCAAAGATCCATGTCTCCATTCTCTATAATGGGACCTCACACACCTTGCTCATGTGTAAAGGTATATAGTTAAGTGTCCTAATCTCAAAATGTGCTTTCAGTAAAGAGAGTCTCAACAGGAGCAAAGAGAAAAAGGAAGAAACAATTTGACAAAAGACAGTGGTCTGAATTTATTTAGTTGTCTTTCTGTGGGCAGCTACTGTAATGTTGGGCATTTTAGGTCATCTGAGCCATCAGCTTTGGGTTGGCAGATATAACAAAGGACCTTTGGTGGATATGTTCCTGTCTGAATCTGAAACTGGAGTCCACGTGTGATACTATCAGCCATTTCAAATGTCACTAGACACTTTTGTGTGGGAAACTGAATCAAGTTCCTAGAGACAAGATAAAGAAAAATGTGATGGTAAAACAGTTATCAAAGGGACTGGGAGTAGGGAGAAATCCTTTACAAAGGAAAAATCTCAAAGTTGTTAATTTGTAAACAAAATAGAGGTGCATATCCCATTAAGTAACTCTTTAAACATACATGAAAATTCAGGCAAACTGGGTACCTAACTCTCATAAAACCCAGCCACTGCTTCAGATAGCTGTTGATGAACCCAACAGTCACTTTTTAAATCACTTGAAATAATTTCTACACAAAAGTTGATTGCAAATTGCATCAAAAAAGGAACAAAATTAAAGAGGATGTTTATATAGGAGCTATTCCAGTTTAAGGTTCCCCTTAAGAATCAGACAGGGCATACAGCCTGGTGTTACCACCACACAGGGAAAAGGCAACACCGATGCCAGGACAGTCACCCAAACAGCAGATTGGTGCTGCTATGGCACTTTGGCCAGATTTAAATCAGTCCTCAGTCAGCATGGCGATGCTTTGTTACACAGGAAACAGTCTCCAGGTGTTATTTAGGAAACCTAGCTTTAGGAGAGGTGTCATGGTGCCACAAGGGCCTGCAGCTCCCTGGGCAGCAGGAGCACTGCGGGGTCTCCATGGCGTCGGGCAGGGTAGGGCCTGGCAGCCAGGCCCCATCCCACGTCCCAGCCAGGGAGCAGGGCAGCTAGGGGCATCGGGGCAGCCCCGACCCTGGCACCGCCATAGGGACAGGGACAGAGCGAGGCCAGGCCAGGCTGTGGGCCTGCCTGGGTGGGCCTGGCTTGGTGAGGCCCATGTCTGGGCAGGGCAGGGCAGGGCTATAGAGAGCTGGAGACCAGCCCTGCGGTGGGGTCGCTGGGTCAGGGACTGATAGCCCCGAAGGGCCGAAATGGGGTCCTGGGCCATGGGCAGGGGAGGGGGGAGAGCCTTGGCAGGGACAGTGAAGCCATTAAGTGCCTTCAGGGCCCTGACAAGTAGGAGGCAGAGATCCTCTGCAGAATGATGTTGAAGTCCTTCACTTAAGATCTCTAATGTCCATATTGTGGTAAATGCAACGAAAAATAGTGAACGGTGCCCTTTTACAGCCTTTACATATGAATTGAAACAACTTTTAAACAAGCTAAGTAAATTATCAACCGTAAATACCTGTCTTAGTGTTTTTCTTCAATTTAATATGCACCCATAAAATTTGCAATTCAACAAGAAAAGCTCCAGAGGAGGAAATACTGTGAAAATGCTGCCACTGCAAGGATTCTCCTGGGTCCCACAGGGACTTTGTAAATTTGGATGGGACTCATCTCACCTCAGTTTTGAGCTATAGATCTAAACTGCCATGTAAACTTTTGAACCAGTGAAGAGAGTTGTATCTACAATAGGATTCATCAAAACTGGTTTAGACGTTTACATTAATATGAGGTCAGTTATGCTCTAGAAGTGCAATTTTTAGTTTAGAGATTGTAAAGTGGCCTGGACAACTGCTACGATGCAGACATCTAAGGATGGGTGAGATGAATCACACCTAGTTAAATCACTTAATGTTTGTCCCAAACTTAATGTTTGATTACATTTCAGCAAAGCACAGTCACATTCAAGTATTTATCCACAAACTAAATACCCAAGCTACTGCTATTTTGAGGGTTACTTTATATAAACTTTAACGATGTATCTTCACCCTCTCATTCTACATGTTTAGCTAGTTTAGGAAAAAAGACCATTCACACTTGGCTTTTTCTTCTTGGTACAAAAGTGCCTCACATGCAAAAGTGCAAAGTAGTCTTGACAAGCCAACAAAACCAAAAATAAATTAAACTGAAATATAACAAAAGATTTTCTTGCATTGAACTTTCCGTGATTATTTTAAATTGTACTTTATAATAATGCTTAGTGAATACCATTAAATATATCTACAAGAATTTACAGAGTCAAATCTAAAGACTAAAGACTGGTAAAAGACCTGCAAAACCAAAATGGCTAAAGAACAACAACAGCAGCTATATCAAATGTATATTCTTGAAGGTAGTCCTTTAAAAAGTTATTATTTTTGTGTTGTGATCAGTAGTAGTATGATTTTCCCTGGATATTAGAAAATGATAATGTTATGTGCATTTACTTGTTTTAACTACTTGTATTGTTACACATTTTCAATGTCTCTTATAAAAGATGAAATTCAGAATTTTACTAGTGATAAAAAAATATAATTTATCTGTAGAGTTCCTGCTTTCCTACAATATCATCAAAAACCATAGAATGATATCCTTTCTACACAGAAAGTTTATACTGAAATATATCAAACATTCAGAGCAGAAATAAAGAGCTTGAGCCAAAATTCACCAGTCATTGAATTAAGCCCAGGGAAAGGTGAAGATACAAAATACTGTTGGAAACAGGGAAGCTGGGTTTCCCACCAGGACTGGTGTCTTGTAGTTACTGACTCCAGTGTCTGAAATGTGACCTGTGATAAATTTTTTTCAGTGACAGAGGCATTTACAAGGAAACATGTATTTAGAATGAGCTTATTTGGCTTTTTTCCCTGGTTAAAAGCACAGCACATTCCTTTTGTTTGTTTTATTTGACGCAGATGTATATTTTCCCTAAGCACTTAAATATTGAATATCTCTGAAAATTTTGCCCATTTCTCAAATTGGGCTGAAACTGGCTAGCGGGGACAGATTTTTCTGGGGAAGCTGAAGGTAGGAAATATGGTAGAGCGCCACATCCACACACACAATCATACAAACAAAGATTGCATCAGTAAAGCCGAAAGTGCTGAGTTTTCTTTTTTGTTAAACCTAGACCGCTGTAAGGAAAAAGAATGTACATTTTTAAATGTCATATCATAATTTCTGACATACTTTCATTGGATATTACTGAAGCCCCTAAATTATGAGTATAATATATATATATTCCAGATTTAATATAACCTGGGACAACTAATGGACCTGTCATCCAAGTTCTGCAAGAAATGAAGGAAAAATAGAAAACATTCAAAGAAACAATTCAATATCTTTTTTCAGAGAAGACTTATCAAATACCATTTGTCTTAAGCAGAAACATCATTAGCAATGGAATGTCTCTCATAATGTAAACTGCTGTCACGCAATAAATTATAGGGAAGTCTATGCAAGGAACTGAGTTTAACAGCTGTGTATTTCTTTTCTGTAGGGTAATTTGTTATGTTTCTGCCTCACTTTGGAAAATGCGAAGGGAAAAGTGTATTTTGGTAATAAAGGGAAGTAAAAAGATGAATTTGTTTCAAGAGGAACAGAAAAACAAACAAAAAAAAGAGACCAAGAATATGCAATTTAAGATTTTCATTACTTGCGCATATATTGATAAATAGTAAGTTAGTCTATGAATCAGCTACTTACTCATACACCAACTCTGCCGGAGAGTATAGTTATTGCTTGACATATTGAGAAAGCATAAAATGTGAAGAAGATAAGACATTAGCTCATCTTTTTAGCCTGTGATAAATAAATGTTGTAAATTCAGACTACTTTAGAGGTATTATGCACACAAAATGCAAAAAAAATGTCACCAAAAAAAGTTCTGATTTCAAAACTAGTGAAAGAAATGATGCTTCATTGTTGCAGTGTCATCAAAACATTGATTGTGTTTTATTATAATTGCTCTATAAAGCTATCATGTGAAAGTTGCTTTTAAGCTTAACAAAATAGAGTAATATATTCTCTCCCAAAAAACCAACACAAATGGCTTTGTCTCTTTAAGGATTCAATAGTTCTTTATTCCATTCAGCCATAACACAGCTGATTATTGTAACAAATTTTGCTTTCCATCCCAAGGTTATGTATGCATGAAGATAGCTTTACATGTTACTTTAAAAATTAAGTAAGTCTGAAAAGTCATACTTTTGCATCTTTAAAATAATAACACCTCACCAACAAGAAGGTCCATATAGTGATATATGATGCAGAGTGAAACAGAGTGAAAATGTGATGCAATGGTAGATATGTTAGATGTCTGGTCCTGCTCCATGGTTCACATAAGTTCGCAGGTAACTGCTCTGTCAGGTTTCTAACCTAGTTCATGTAGAGTCAATGCAAGCAGGGATTTCTAGGAGCTTGAGCTGATCTGGGACAAACTTGCTGATAGAACTGTCATGTCTGCTGCGCTCTGAGCATTAATAAACAGGAAATAATTTCTCTTTATTTGTAGTGTGGAGGCAAATATTTCCTTGATGTTCTGGACACTTTAAAAGCTTTCTGTCTCTTATCATATCTCTGTGAAAAAGAAAAGAGATAGAGGATTTTCAGTTCTCCTCATGTAGCAACTATGGAAAGCAATTAGGGCTACAATCCAGAAGGCACTTTAAAGAAGTTTTCTTTTAACCTTGGGATGTAAAACCAGTGGAGAATCTGGCCTCCAATGTTCACATGGAACATGAACAAACCACATAATAATGAATAGCAACATTATAAATATTTAAAAAAATATTTCTTTTTCCTTATCTATTAAAAAAAAAAAAAACCCTCAGGAGATCAGGCAAAGTCATTCAAGTGATGCTTATGCAGATGGAAATATCAGACTTCCATTCTTGTGCCTTCGTCCTTATGCATTCCATGTTCTGATTAGTTGGGATTCAGACATGTCTTTTATTAGTTCAACTGTGTCATATTACAGCTGCTTTCTAAAGAGAGAACAAACTGTCATTTAATATAATTAGAAATACACATTAACTGAAAATTGTTGTTCCATTTAAAAATGGAAAATTTTAAAAAAAAAGTTATGAGTATCTTCAAAGGTGCGATTTAAACAATGACAGGCTTGTTCATCAGCTCATATGCTGTATGAACAAGATATGTCTTCATCTGATACCTGTTGCAGAGCATGGGAGAGTGCATATGAGATGTGATGCCTGTGTCCTTTAGTACTGTTGGTAGTACACAGACATATACATCACCAGCCTTCAGTCCTTAAACAGGCGATTGATGGGAAGTAGAATGGAAGGATCGCTCTTCACATTTTGGGATTTTTTTATCTATACTTTTCACAAAGCATCCTGGATGAACCCCTTTCTGGAACAGCATAGTTGACTAAAAGGTTCTCTGAGCTGACCCAGCATCGCAGCTTCTAATGTTCATATATTCACACATGTGTATGTGCCTCCTCTTTACTGTCTTCACGAAGTTGTGCTGGCTCAGAGCCTTTCTAGGACATCCTTTTGCATCATCACACTGAGGGGTTTCAAAAGAAGAGCTAAACCAGGACCTTTTACCCCACCCCAAGACGATAACAGGAAGGGCTTATTTCCTTTTCTAGCTGCCTGGCTGTTTTACCCGTTGCCAAGAAAAAAGGAAAAAAAGATCAGGAAAAATTTGCTTTTCAAAAGCTGAGACACAAGTAACTCAACAGGTTTTAAGCTTAACTTTGCACAAACCCTTTCAACATGTTTTAGGAATAGGATGAAAGTTTTTGATTTTGCTGTGTCTATTACAACATTTTAATAAAGTGCAACCTTGTGTATCACTCAGACAAAATGTGCATGTTAAATATTATAGTTTATCCCTGAATGGGTGCAAGCATATAGCACACATGCAGAGAAGCAAATCTATAAACCTTTACATTATTTGTTTCCAGACTTAGCTAAAAAGTATATGGAAACTATTTTCTATGTTTTTCCAGCTCAGATTCTTCACATGGTCTTTACATAGATTTCTGTGAGCAATGAATGCAGTTAGAGCAGGTGGAGAATAAATGTTGTATGTCGTGACTAGATTTAGCAATGTTCATTATAATCGAACAGAAATTCAGAAGCTCTGCTGCTGAATAGACATTTTTTCCACATCATCTCATCAGTTTTCATTGAGAAAACCAAGCAAGTGAATAAAAGAACTTTAAAGAAAATGTCACCTTTCTCTAAACAAAAGCACTTTTCTCTAAATGAAGGATAAATATGTTTAAAATCAGTGTTTTGATCTGGGAGGTATATGTTGTTTTTGCAATATTCCACTAGCAAAAAAGGGGCTCTGCTGCATTTGTGCGCACATTTTTTTTCCACTTCTGGGCAATGACATTGAGGTATTCTTTACTGGATGATGCAGGCTTTTTAGAAATAGAATTAAGGATCCATTTCTGTATCAGAAAGAAGGCTTCAATCACAGGATAAGAAAGCATGACAGAAGTTGCAGGTCAATGTACAAAAACTGACTTTGGGATCTCTAGGGCTAAACTCATGCAGGGCTGGATTTGTAATACCATGGTCTTACAGTTTGTGAGGCAGTAGAAAACCATAGATTTGGTGGATTAGGAGCAAGAAAGATAATAAGCATAACCAACCATGTAGACCAAAGTTAGGAATTAAGGGCATTGTAATCCACAGGCCTATGGTGCTTTAAAGGCAAAACAAATAGTGCTTCGGAAACGGTACTAAAGACTGAGGATGAGAAGTAGTCACAGAATTTCCACTAATTTTCTGTTCATCCTGCAGAGAAAATGTACCATGCTGAGGCACTTTGGCTGCTGGATCTGATGGCTGCAGTACCTCAGCAAGCAGTATTTAACCATTTAACTGTTGGCTACTAAGAGTCAGCCAACAATCCATAGGCACTCACTTCCAGAAAATTATTGAGACTGACTGAATGTGCAGAGAGCTTGGAACCACTAAGCAGTCTTTGCCCCAAACTAGCAGGGGAAATAATGTGGTGATTTTTTGTTTTAATCAGACACTGCTTTCTGTAACAAGATATTTCTTTAAGATTGCCTTAGGATGGCAAGCCTTAGGATGAAGACGACACTGGAGAACTTTTCAGGTTAAGGAGATGAGAACTGGTTTAATCAATTCAACTTCACCTTCTCTTCCTTAAGTAGCATGTAAGAATGGTCATATTCCTTAAACTGAGAAATATATGCCATCTGCCTTAAGTTTGCTTAGAGCTAGCAGTATTTCTATGCAGGTCTGCATCAAATAAAGACTCAACCTGTGTGATAATCACAAAGTAGTAGAATTGCATTTGTTGGAATTGTTATAGTTATTACTATAAGCTTAAAAGGATACCAGCACCGATCCATAAACGTATTTATATGCTAAACTCCCACTCAAGTCATAAATCATTAAGGGTCTATGCCTTGGTATAGTAAAAGTCAAAAGATGTTGTTATTGTTGATTCATAATAAAATCATGCTGTCAAGATGACATTCCTGTTGTCAAGGTTACATTTGTGTCAGGACTTCTCTCAAAAATCCCTCTGAAAAAATTTAGTGCTTAGCATTTGCCTGTAACTGCATAATTTAGCCAAAGGGAGAAACAGTAGAACATTGTTATTTCAGCTTTGCCTGTTTGGTAGACTTCTTAACTTGAAAAGTTATGAAAAGCTATGTTTTAGTAAATGCACAAATTAAAGTTAAATGTAAACATGCAGTGAAAGGCAATATCTTGCAGTGTGTGCTGAAATTGCAAATTAAGCTGAAATCAAGCATTAATTTAGTCACTGGAGTAAACACTTGGAGATGTTCAAATGAATATGCTGTCTTTACTAATAAATTGTCACTAATATTTCTCAAATGTTTTTGTTATATGCTTTATTAAAATTGTGGACCCTGATACAATTATAAAGAACAGAACATTATTAGGTGGGAAGAAAATGAGATGCCCCAGGCTGGTAGAAATACATAAATAGACATTAAACCAGCAAGAGCTAGGATCAGGAAAAGATCAAAACATTTTAACTGATATGTAAACTGGCAATATCACAATGTCTGTATTTAGCACCCTACTTTTTCAGAGGCCTTTCAAAAAGTTATTTCAGGGTAATGATGTTTCTTGCTGGTTTTATCTAAGGCTGAGAGCACTGAGAATACCTGAATACGAACCCTCACTTAGATTTTTAAATTAAACCACTGACCAAGCTTTGAAGATCAGTCTTTAAGAAAGCAAACTTTAATGCCCCTTAGGACATTTCTGCAAAAAGGGGCACTAAAAGCACTTTTCAATACTCTACTGCAGACATACACGCACAGACGCTCATGCACACAGTTTCATACTGCAGAACACATATAGTGGCAAATTTCCATTTTTCTTTTGGTTTCAGTGAACATTTTTTTCTGAAGATTTTTAAATTAACAACACCCTTGTCCCCAGATAGTCACTTATTTAACAGTATTTTAATATTTCCTTCGGAAGATGATACTCATCCATGTTGCTGAAATGTACTATCACTGGGGTTTATTCCAGATTTGAATTTGGCATAGAAAACATTATTTTTATGTAGTGCTTCTTCACTCCTTAAGTTTCCTGGTAAAAGGATTTTTTTTATCCAGCTTCCTAGTCAGACACATAAACTGTTTACCACATAAACCAAGGACAAATAATTACAGGAGAGCTCTAGAGAATGAATGACCATTTATGAAAGTGTAGTTGCTTTGGATTAAAATCTGTACAAAATAAGTTCATGGTTGAAAGCACAGGTTGTATTTTTGTTTGTGTGAGCTGTAGTGCTCAATGGGAAAATCTTACATAAATTTAAAGGTACCCATATATTCATGTATTACAGAAGATGTTGAGCTGGAAATGGCACTCGGTTTGTATGTGTTCTTTCAAACTAGTTCTTTCCTAATGGAGCCTGCTCCCTCAACCTGAAGAGGCTTAGAAAAGGCTTTTCCAGGAGAGCTTAAAGCTGCAACACACAACTATCTGAGCCAGTGAATTCCTGTTAGTGAAACTCAGTTCCTCTTTGGAGACATCTAATCAGATGCTCTGTTGCTTGCACTTTCTCACTCTCAGTAGTTCTTTCTTAATAACACCCTTCTAACAACTTCATTTTGGGACCAGTGTGAGAAAAAAATTCACTGTGTTTTCTTTCTATCACTTTCCTTTTTTTTTTTATTCAGTGTAGGCTGAAACAGAAGCAAAATTAAAAAAAAAACACAAACAAAAAGATCAAAACAATTTTAAAGTAATTATTATTAACATGAGCCAATTAATGTCAAAAAATATAACTCAGAACTAAAAGTGAACTTCAGCTGGATCTCACACTTTCAGTTTTCCCTAGGTAGTTCTTTCCACACATTTTTCAAATTCATTTTACAAATTTAAAGCTTGTATCAAAAGATTGCCGCTTTCCCTTCTCTACCACACCAGTGTGTTCAACTACAGTTGTCCCAGACTGGCAGTTTTAGGTTGATTACGTTTTTTGTTCAGAGTATGGATCCAAGCCTGTAAAAATATGTATGGTAGTGCATTACTTTTTAAAATTGAGAATGAACATGAATAGCAAAAAAATAATTTTTCTTAAAACCTGAATTTAGAAGAATGTCATGTACAGATTAATGGCCTGGTAGACATGATGACCTGTGGATTGACAGACTGCAGTGCCAGCTGTGGAACTGAACATAAATGCTGGCCTCCACGATTGAGTTTTCTTGTAAGTGTCAGTGTCAGTTGATTCCTTCCTTCGACCAGAAGAACAAATATGTGCAGTCTGCAAATTAGAAAATAGGGAGCAGCTATCAGTCAGCAGCAGCATTTATAAGAGCTCTGAGGCTGGAAATCAGATTGTTTTAGGCTTCTAGTTAGATGCGCCTGTCAGAGTAAATGTGTTTTAAAATACTTATCAGGGAAGATGAGAAGCTTGTCCAGAAGACAGGGAATTGCTGCTTAAAATATGTACTTCTCATCTTTTTTATTTCATGTCAGACCGGAACCTTCCACAACATTATTTTCCTCCTTTCTTTACTGACATCATAGGCCTGTTTTGCTGTCTTTATAATTTCTTACTTTGTCATCTTCCCTGTTGGGGTATCATTTGCACATTGTATCATTGGGTCTTACATGAAAATACTGCATCTAGTTACATTCAGAATTAACAGGTTTGCTCTACAATTTATTGTAAATTTAAAAAAAAATCCTGCTTAATTTTTCTTTCAATACTTTAATTTCATAATGGAAGGGAGGGAGGGAGGAAGGAAAGAGAAGGGAAAGGGAGGAAGGAAAGGGGGAGGGAGGGAGGGAGGGAGGAAGGAAGGAAGGAAGGAAGGAAGGAAGGAAGGAAGGAAGGAGGGAAGGAGGGAAGGAGGGAAGGAGGGAAGGAGGGAAGGCATTTCACATCTTAAATATGTAAGATTAAAAATGGCATGTTTTTCATACTTAGTATATTGTTTGGCATGAATCTGGGAATATTTCCAGTTTAATGATAAAAATACATATTGCTAATGCCAATTCCATGTCTAAAGCTATATCCTGTGCAATCAGCTCTCATTAAATCTTGGAAAAGAGATAAAGTTTACTTAATTAATCCATACGAATTTGTTGAACATATTCAGTCCTCTAGAAGCCTTGGCTAAAAAAAGTATTAAAATGTAATTAGAGTATTAGTGACATTAGTTTTATCTTCTTGGCCAGTTTTCTAGTGAAATAGTGGAATCACAGAAGTACTGTAGAATATGGCATGATTAGGATAGGCACTGAACTAGAATGGTAATGCTAGTGGCGGTCAGTTGTGAAGTACATGAAGAAAGCTTGCAAATATCTGTTGACATACTTATTAACTCAAGGGCACACTCTAACGCTTTTTGGGTCATTGTTCTTATCCTTTAAACAAAACTGCAGATTAGTTTGGATACTTTCCTATTTCCTATATGTGAAAAATAAGACCCAAAGACACTGAAGCCTCTGTAATAATGTTGGACAACTAACCTATTATTTAAACATAGGCCTCACAATAAAGCTGTCTGATTGTTTAAATGGTATTGCCTCCTAAAGTATGCTGAAGTCCCAAATCTGGGATACTCCCCCTGCATGCCCCTGTATTTGCACTAAATTGTTGAAATGTATATTCTGTAAGCACAATCACTTTGGGAAACTATTCCATAATCTAATAAACCTCAGTGCCAAGATATTTCCCCTGACTCTTTAAATGTTTTCATTACTGCAGTTTAGTCCTATTGCCATTAAATATTTCCCAAACTCATTATGTCTGCTTTGTTGTTCCAAAATTCAAATCCTGAACTCAATTTCACAGGTATGTTTGTGACAAGTGTAGTGGGGCAATGAGTTCTCAACCAGGTTGATGGTCCAAGCTATGCACGATATGAACAGGGGGAAGAAGTTCTTTCCGCTGTGAAAAGAGAAATCTCAGGTGTCTTTTGCACAGAGCAATTTATATTCCTGTATATAAACTGGGATTTATATATATATACTGGGATCCCGTATATAAACTAGTGGCCTCACTGGATAGAAGATCAAACTGCACTTTTGAAGCATAAAGAGACAGCCTCTGTAGGGAGACAACGGATCCCACATGCAGGGGTCTTTTTTCCTAGAATCATAGAATCATAGAATGCTTTGGGTTGGAAGGGACCTTTAGAGGTCATCCAGCCCAACCCCTGCAGTGAGCAGGGACAGCTTTAACCAGATCAGGCTGTTCAGAGCCCCATCCAACCTCACCTTGAATGTTTCTAGGGATGGGGCCTTGACTACCTCTCTGGTACCTGTTCCAGTGCTTGACCACCCTCATTGTAAAAAATTTCTTTCTTCTGTCTAGTCTAAATCTATTCTTCTTGAGTTTAAATCCATTATTCCTTGTTCTGTCACAACAGGCCTTGCTAAAAAGATTCTCCCCATCCTTCCTATAGGCCCCCTTTAAGTACTGAAATCTTTTATAAAGATTTAAATGATTTCATAGTTAATATGAAGATTCTTCAAGAGGAATGAAAATTTTCCTGATGTCCCATGAAGACAAATGTGCTTGTGAAGGCATGGCCAATTGATTCATGAATGCAGAAATCAATGTCAACTGCAGGAAGGTATCAGTGAGGTTTATTTTGTTCATGAATCCAAAAACTCTGCTATCCTTCCTGACCACACCATCTCTTCATATTTGCCTTCCAATCTATTTTCAATGAGGAATTTATGAAGATACCTGGAGATGTTCTTGACTATTTTGTTCTTCACTTTATAAAGAGACAAATATGAGCTCATGTGCCTAAGGATAAAATATCAAGTTATATAACTGTATTGTAGAACTCACTTATTCTTTGTAAAAAAAGTTCTCTACTGAGCATTCATTTGGAGTTAATTAATGCTGCCTTACACTAATTTGGTTGCTGGATGCTGGTACAGCTGAGTAATCCAGTTTTTTGATACTGTGAGATGGACAAACATAACTGAAGGTAACTGTTGATCAGATTTACATATTTTCTGAGAAATTACATTGTTTCTCTGGGTTTCTTTTATAAATTTGTATGTGGAAAATGAGAGTATTTCTATGAAGTATTATCTCAAATGTCTTCTTTATTAATTTCTCTAAAAACAAATACAATATTTAATAGACAAAGCCCATCTCATCCTCTTTTGAGGTTTTAAGATTTTAATTAAGGTGCAAATTTTCTCAATGTAATTTTACATCCCCCCTCTTACATTGTAATGATGTTAATAGAATTTTCAGATTCTAGATCTTACCATACTTTTATTCTCCATGTCTGCACTGCCTAGACCAGGTTGGTTTGAGAACTCACTAACAGGTGGTGGATGCTGGATTCTAAGAACATTTGATAAGACATTTTCCTCCTTAATGAGCAGTTTTGTCCTATTTCTGTACTTTACAAAGTAATGTCTTGATGCTTCTAGTATTGCTTTTGCCAGAAAACCACATGTATGATGTATTCAGTACATGTTCTTGCCATTTTCAAGCTGCATCAACAGACTTAATCAGATGAAGAAAAAAGTGCTGTTTCTTCAGCAGGAACCTAACATATGATTGAAAAAGATCAAGTGATCATGGATCAGCTTTGTTAATGGACTTTCTTGAGCAGTTTTACCTTGGTTACTGCTGAGATGTATCACTAATGCGCCATGAAATTTCCTTATCACTGTATTATCTCATTTGCTAAAGACTTGCAACTATATATTGTGCTGCTCTTTACATAACAGCCTATTTAAAATCTTATTCAAAGTATTCTGTATGTTCATTTATTGTGATTTAAGTTATCTGTTGCATTATCTCTATCAGCAGGAGGTGGAACAATTTGGTTGGTACACGCCTTGGAGTTTGCTAGTTATTCATAGCCATAATGAGTATTGCAAATTCGGATCTGATAGAGATGCACATCACTGTGATGAGATTTTTCTGTGTTTCCTTTAGTATGTACCAAATTTTCTGATGGAAGATGAGTGCATGATAGACAAACATGTCACTCATTCTCCTTGAAATTCTGTGAAAACAAACACCAGTTGGCAGGATCTGTGCCCTACTCAGAAGCTCATCTATTCCACAGGTACTTAGGCACTGTATTAATAGTTTCTCCCAAGTGAAATTGCTGAACCATGCTTTATATATCAGCATTTGACTAGTTAAGCTTCATATCTTCTACCCTTAAGTTGATGTCAAAAAGAAATATTTTGTCTTTGTCAGAAGGCACAAACAGAAATCAATGGAGGAGAACATCTCAAATAGCTGAACATATAGCCATCTGCACCTGCTGAGGGCTTAGAGAGTCTTCAGAATGGACTCAGATTAGTCACAAGAAAGGGGTTTCAGCAGCAGCAGAAATGAAAGACAATATGGATTAATCAGAAGTACAAGTTCCTACAGGAAATTGCTTAGTAGTCCAGACAGAAGGTGATGTGGGATTGATCAGTAACAGAAAGTAATGTGGGATCAGTATGTGCTCACCATCCAGAGCTTCATGAATGGGAAATATCTTTCATAAATCTTTTTTCTCTACACAGCAGACTCAAAAGACTACATACTTTTTCTAGTTATAACTAAAGTTGTCTAGCTTTTACTGATGCCTTTGCGACGGCAGATTGCTAAAGAAAAACATGGACGTTAGTCATAGGTGTAGAGACATCAAGGGGTCCAGCATTTGCTGAAATCATAAAAAATAGATTCCTATTCCTAGAATAGATTAGTGAGATCTCAACAAGTACTAAAGATTGTTATCCAATGAAATACCATTCCCTCAATTACATTAGACTTTAAAGTGGCATACATGAGAGTAGTACAATGTCTAAGGTTAAACATCCACCACCAGATGCAAAATTGTTGTAGACTCTGGTTGTAATTCAGTTTCAGACCTAGAATAAAGTGTCTATAATGTGTCTGCATTTGAGCTAGATGGTCATCACAGTCAGCAGACATCTAGTCAGTAGAGTTAATAGACCCTAGAGTTCACCAAACATCTGTTTTTCCATCTAGATCTCATCCTAACTTCACAGACTTTATGTGCTAGATTGCCATGGACTATAGTGGAATCTTAGGCACTGACTCACAGGTAGACAACCAAAATACAGACACCTACAAATATGGGGCTGAATCCTACCCAGTAGTGTTG
Source organism: Pelecanus crispus (assembly GCF_030463565.1). Classification (NCBI taxonomy): domain Eukaryota; kingdom Metazoa; phylum Chordata; class Aves; order Pelecaniformes; family Pelecanidae; genus Pelecanus; species Pelecanus crispus. The sequence continues at coordinate 24,968,547 of NC_134643.1, forward strand.
GAGTCATAGCAATTTTCTCTGCCAGCTAGAGTGAAGAGCAAAGACTTATCTCTACGTATTTTCTCTCAAGCATAAAGAGAGGAGCAGACTGATAATAAAGGTTTTCTCTTGAAGGCAGAGGCATTTAATTCATGTTCCCTGAGAAACTGAAAGGTAACTCTAGTTGAGATAAAGGAATGAATGATAGCGACATAGCTTCAGACTCATTTATTAGGAAAAATGCAGAGAATAAGGGCAAAAGTGTTGAATCAGAGATGGGTATCTGAAGTATACATGATTGCAAATAAGTCCAATTTCTATTTCTTTGTGAAATTTTGCTGCTTGTTGCCCTGTCTGTCTACATTAAAGTGATTAAAAGTATGGATTAAATATACATCTTGATTGCAACCCTTTCTAAGTTCTGTTAAATATCACCGAGACTTCAGAAATATGAATCACTTAGGCTATGACTTGTGACGATAAAGTTATAGTATGGTTATATATTTTAAACCATTGCAATATATGCTTCCAGATGCCAGAGGAATATTCATTAATGAGAAAATTAGCTTGCTGTCATGGTTTAACCCCAGCTGGGGACTAAGCACCACACAGCAAATCGCTCACCCTCCACCCCCAGTAGGAAGTGGGACAGAATCAGAAGGGTAAAAGTAAAGAAAACTTGTGGGTTGAGATAAGAACAGTTTAATGATTGAAATAACATAACAAAACATAGCAAAACATAACATAACATAACATAACATAACATAACATAACATAACATAACATAACATAACATAACATATAAATAAGGAGAAGGAGAGGAAGAAGAAGAAAAAGAAGAAGAAGAAGGAGAAGGAGAAGGAGAAGGAGAAATTTTAATGAAAAGGAAAAAAATAAAAAGAGAGAGAGAAACAAAACCTAGGAACAACAAGTGATGCAACCACTCACCACCCACCGACTGACACCCAGCCAGTCCCCAAGCAGCAATCGCTGCCCCGCAGCCAACTCCCCCCAGTTTCTGTACTGAGCATGATGTCATAGGGTATGGAATATCATTTTGGCCAATTTGGGTCAGCTGTCCTGGCTATGCTCTCTCCCAGCTTCTTGTGCACCTCCTCGCTGGCAGAGCATGGGAAGCTGAAAAGTCCTTGACTTAGTGTAAACACTGCTTAGCAACAACTAAAACATCAGTTTGTTATCACATTATTCTCATGCTAAATCCAAAACACAGCACTATACCAGCTATTAGGAGGAAAACTAACTCTATCCCAGCCAAAACCACAACACTTGCAAATACTATAGTGATCTAATGATCAATAGATGTTCCGGTAAACTTGGCTGAAATGATGACTCTCTCTGGTGTATTTTGAAATCTTTACTTTAAAATAGAGATGTATAAATGTATACTGATGTCTAATAGTAAAGCAAAATTGAGAATGTCTTGCTGGTATATGAATTGGTTTAGTGTGGACTTGATAATGTTAGGTTAATGGTTGGACCGGATGATCTTAAAGGTCTTTTCCAACCTAAACGATTCTATGATTCTAAGTACACCTACTGAAAGGTGACTTTAACTTCCTAGTGGTTGCTGCATACGGCCAATTCTTACAGTAATGAAAACACTATAGCTCCATTGATATCAACAGATCTTTACAAATTTCTTTCAGCTTTGAATGTGGTGCACATATATAGAAGCAGGTGACTTGAATCCAGCCATATTTGAACTTTGGAAATTTTGGGATTTGGTTTTGAGGATATTTGTCCTGTTTCTTGTTTTCTATTAGGTAGATTCCAATATTAGCAGTTCCGATGTGTTACAGATAATATTTTTAAAAGTGCAGTTTTTAAAGATGTGGCTGTGTCAGCTTTTTAGTGCTGTAATCATGTTTATGCTTGTTTTCCAAATCAGCTTATACTGTCATTGTAGTTTGTATTGAATGTTATTTTATGTGGGCTTCTTCTACAAGCCAAGAAGTAACATTCTGTATTTCAAGAGTATAGACAGACAAAAAAATAAGAATTAATAGGTTCTTTATAGAAAGATTTCACAAATTCATTTTGCTCTGTTTTATAAGAATCAACAGATTTTTAGAAAATGATCCTTTTCCAACAAAACTGCTTTCTTTGATAAGAAATTGTATCCCTGAAAAGCTTTTTGATCAGCCCTACTTAAATTAAATAAATGATGATGTTTATGTTACTTGCCTAAGTGAAATTTCAGGTCAGTACAAAAATCATGCTCTGCTCAAGAAACAAAACAGAAAAGAGCAAAGGTGTATTAGGAAAAGATAGAACCTGGGGAATCACAACTGAAGAGGTGATCTATCTTTCCTATATACCTACACACCGGAAGTGCCCTGGAAAGTAGACCTGTTTCCTCTGTAATAAAAATTATGCCTGATCTCTGCCCATAGACTTAATGAACAGAGGATTTTTTCCTTTTCTGACAACATTCTTTTCAACTTGAAAGGAATTCAACTGCTTTAAAATTTCATATACTTTCAATGTATTCTACTGTATTAACTATTAAACATGAGAAATTTAAACATCAGAAACCCGTCTCTTTCCCAGCATTGGACAGCCTGGAAATGCTTACTTTGAAATATATTGAATAGGACTGGAAAGAAATAGATATTGAATGAATGGCTCTTATGAAAAGCAGATTTTAATCACGGCCAGCACATGTCATTTCTATTAAGATCTGTCCTCAAAGTCCTTAACGTTTTATGTCAGCATCATGATGTAAAGCTAAATTGAGTAATCCTTTTTTTTTGGGGGGGCAGGGGGGTAGCTTGCTATTCTTCAAATATCTTTCTAACAGTACCTGAGTATGAAAAAACTATTATAGGCAATGCTTCAAGCATTCCTCTAGGTAAACTAAATAAAAAGGTTAATCCCAAGGCTAAAATAGTGCAGACCATGTACTGCAGTTCGCAGACTGACTCTTGTTTTAGTTTGGATTTTTCTTTTTTTTAACCCAAATATTGTTTAAGACAAATTACAGAAATAAGGACCAGAATCCCAAGTTCAGAGGAGTACCCTTACAACTGGGTTACAAAGTCAGGCTACACACTCTTTTTTCCACCGAAACTTTAACATTTTCTGACCCTTGGTATTGTTTCAACAGCAATTAAAAATGTTGCAGACAAAGAATGCTTTGCTGTTCTTTTGAGGCAGATAGGATGTCTATTCCTCAGCAAGATCTTTACAAGCAGGGTCTATACAGGTAGCTTCTGCTGTTGCAGAAAAATTGGAATACACTTGAAATCAGGTCAGAACAGAAGCAGTTTATTAGTACGGCTGTAGGAGAGAACACAGAGCAGCAGCAGCTTGGCAGGCCCTGCTGATACGGACTGCCCAAAAGGGGCAGCTGCAGAGCTTATATACCTTTAAGCTGTTCTTCACCAAAACTGGGTCACATAAGCAGGACTATGGTAAATTACAACAGCAATTGGAATTCTTCAGGTAAGAAGGCTCTAGACAATATGTCTTTTTACAATTCTCTCCTTTGTTAATTAAATCGTGCTGACTGGCGAAACCATCAGCTGCAAATGTTTCTTAACTAATGATGATCATATGTTAACTATTTTGCTTCCACAACTAGAATCTTTTATGGTTATGCTAAAAAAAAGAATATTGGCAAACCAGTATCTCTTCAGAGGACTTGTACTGTCCATGACAGACCTTCTCTGAGCACTCCTACTGGATCAGGCCCACAGAGAGTCTGAATCAGGGGAGCTACTTGAAGAAGAGATCTGTACTGAGCCAGGGAGATCTGGCCATGTCCAGAAGCAAAACTGTAAGTGGCTAAGGAGATTTAAGTACAAATACCTATTGAGAGTGTTGATCCCTGTGTTTGAGAAACAGCTGAGGAGTTAATGAATTGCAATTAACTGGTATCTCAATTCCACCAGTCATTCTTTAAACACCTAAGTCAGCCCTTTTTTGGATTTTGCCTGTAGTGACAAACTGACTCCAAACACAGTTAAATCTTCCAAGGTCTGCAATGGCTTCCACAATTGCAGAAGGGCATTTTGACAAATGATTTTAGCTTGAGGGGAGGTTGCAGAAAGTCAACTTTCTTTTCCAAAGCAGACGGGGATTCCATTTAAGGCAGCCACCACTTACTTCAATTCCAGTCCATGCCTGTTAGATAATCTCTTCTGGCAGGGCTACTGTAGACTCAGGGGACAGCCTAACAAGAGATATATTCTTTATTTCCCTGCATCAGCCAAGCTAGACTGCTATTCTCATTTCTATTTTTCTTCCAGATACTTTTGTCTTACATTAGTACCTTTGGAATAACTGAAGGAAATAGTTTTGAAATGAAAGTGATTTCCATGTGTTACATGAGAATGGCAGAATTTCAAACACTAAGCTAGAAAGAACAATTATTTCTCTGCCCTTGAAAGTCAAGAGAATCCACAGCAAAATGAAAAGTTAGCTTCCAAGCCTTAGTTACAGAAGAGCTATTGTAGGACACACAGAAGCACATGCTTCTTTTTTTTTCATCAAAAAAGCAATAATAACCACTTCTGCTAAATGCCAGAAAAGAAGAGTTTTTTTATACCCAATATACACAAGGTCAGAAATATCTGGAAGGTTATTACTAACTCACCAATGAAGGTGAAAAGAATATATCAACCATGTTGTGATAAACTGACTGGCATGCACCAGAAGAGACAGCTTTGGGGGTAAGTGTGTCTTTTATGTAAGAAAACTCCTGTGCTCCATCTAAGAAGTGATGTGTGAGTGACACCTCTGTACCTTTCAGACTGACACATGCAAGAACTAAAAAAAAAAAATCCAGATATAACCCAAGAGATTCTCAGATTCTAATAAGCTAAATGACCTATGAATTATTTAGAAAAATAGGGGTCAATTGTTCTCATTTCTAATCAATTTCCCAGACAGCACTATATCAGAGTTTCCTGTAGACAAACCCAGCGACAAACCACAAAATTGTTTCTGACCGAATTCTCTTATTTACTTGTTCCGCTCTGCCTATGCATGGGAATCACTGCAAAGAGTGTACAGAAGTTGGCTATGATACACCAAAGGCAATCATTTTTAAAGGCAAAAAATTTTAAAGGCAAAAGCCCAGCTAGAACTCAATCTGGCCAACGCTGTAAAAGATAATAAAAAATGCTTTTACAAGTACATTAGCAATAAAAGGAGAGCCAAGGAGGATCTCCATCCTTTGCTGGATGCGGGGGGGAACATTGTCACCGAGGACAAGGAAAAGACTGAGGTACTTAATGCCTTCTTTGCCTCTGTGTTTAACAGCCAGACCAGTCATCCCCAGGGTACTCAGGCCCCTGAGCTAGAGGATAGGGATGGGGAGCAGAATGGAGCCCTCATAGTCCAGGAGGAAGCAGTTAATGACCTGCTATGCCACCTGGATGCTCACAAGGCTATGGGCCCAGATGGGATCCACCCGAGAGTATTGAGGGAGCTGGCGGAGGAGCTCGCCAAGCCACTTCCCATCATCTATCAGCAGTCCTGGTTAACAGGGGAGGTCCCTGATGACTAGAGGCTTGCCAATGTGACGCCCATCTACAAGAAGGGCCGGAAGGAGGACCCGGGGAACTACAGGCCTGTCAGCCTGACCTCGGTGCCAGGAAAGATTATGGAGAGTTCATATTGAGTGAACTCAACAGGCAAGTGCAAGTCAACCAGGGGATCAGGCCCAGCCAGCATGGGTTCATGAAAGGCAGGTCCTGCTTGGCCAACCTGATCTCCTTTTATGACCTGGTGACCCGCCTGGTAGATGATGGAAAGGCTGTGGATGTCATTTACCTGGACTTTAGCAAAGCTTTTGACACCGTCTCGCATAATATTCTCCTTGGGAAGCTGGCAGCTCATGGCTTGGACGGGCGTAGTCTTCACTGGGTAAAAAACTGGTTGGGTGGCTGAGCCCAGAGAGTAGTGGTGAATGGAGTTAAGTCCAGTTGGCAGCCGGTCACGAGCGGTGTTCCCCAGGGCTCTGTTTTGGGGCCAGCCTTGTTTAATATCTTTATCGATGATCTGGATGAGGGAATTGAGTGCATCCTCAGTAAGTTTGCACATGACACCAAACTGGGTGGAAGTGTCAGTCTGTTGGAGGGTATGATGGCCCTGCAGAGGGACCTGGACAGGCTGGTCTGATGGGCCAAGGCCAATTGTATGAGGATTAACAAGGCCAAGTGCCAGGTCCTGCACTTGGGTCACAACAACCCCATCCAGCGCTACAGGCTTGGAGAAGAGTGGCTGGAAAGCTGCCCAGCGGAAAAGGACCTGGGGGTGTTGGTAGACAGCCGGCTGAACATGAGCCAGCAGTGTGCCCAGGGGGCCAAGAAGGCCAACAGCATCCTGGCTTGTATCAGGAACAGTGTGGCCAGCAGGAGCGGGGAGGTGATTGTTCCCCTGTACTCAGCGCTGGTGAGGCTGCACCTGGAATACTGTGTCCAGTTTTGGGCCCCTCACTACAAGACAGACATTGAGGTGCTGGAGCGTGTTCAGAGAAGGGCAACGAAGCTGGTGAAGGGTCTGGAGCACAGGCCTTATGAGGAGCGGCTGAGGGAACTGGGGTTGTTTAGTCTGGAGAAGAGGAGGCTGAGGGGAGACCTTATCGCTCTCTACAACTACCTGAAAGGAGGTTGTAGTGAGGTGGTGTTGGTCTCTTCTCCCAAGTAGTTAGCGTTAGGACAAGAGGAAATGGGCTCAAGCTGCATCAGGGGAGGTTTAGGTTGGAAATTAGGAAAAAATTCTTTATGGAAAGGGTTGTCAAGCATTGGAACAGGCTGCCCAGAGAGGTGGTGGAGTCCCCATCCCTGGAAGTGTTCAAAAAACAGGTAGCTGTGGCACTTCGGGACATGGTTTAGTCTAGTCTACCCTTGATTGGCTTAGAGTAGACTTGGTAATGTAGGTTAATGGTTGGACTGGATGATCTTAAAGGTCTTTTCCAACCTAAAAGATTCTATGATTCTATGATTCTATGCCACGCTGTTGCACTAGGATATTGTGTTCAAAGGAATGGAAATAACTCACATTTCCATGCCTCACAGTTCTGGATCTATGAAAGAGATATCTATGTGGTGTTACAGGCAGCAGCAATCAAACTAAAGAATTTTGATGTACTTCATAACCAAACACACACTACCACATCACCTAGGAGGAACCTCACCAATGTGCTGCCATATTCACTATTGCACAGCCTCATATGAGAACACGAATAATTTGGCCAAAAGCAGTGGACAAGTCACATACACTTTAAAAAAAACTGTAATAAAATTCTCTCTTTAAAGTGGAAGGCATAGCCAAAGACTGACTGCATTTACTTTGCTAGCATTGATAATGTGCACTGACATACAGTAACTATGAATCAGTATACACAAGTGGAACTGAAATGAAACTAAATCAGGACTTAGAGGGACCAATGATTTCTCTATGCTTCAAGTTTTAAGTTTGCATAAAAAAATAACTGAAATTATGAGCGCAGTGAATTCTCATCCCACTAGAACAGAGCGCTTTGATGTATACACCTTGAAATCTAAAATAACTCAAAAACTGAGCAGAAATCTGAGCATTGGGAATGGCATCCATTTTGGGTGGTGACAAGGAAAGCCAGACAGAGCCAGAAACAGGCAAATAAGAGGCTCACTGTGCAAAGTGGGAATGCTAAAGAAAGAAAAGGAAAGTGTCTGGAAGCTCAAGAGGAGTCCCTCCTAACGAACAAAGTCCAGCAATTACAACAGGAGACCTGCATGGATGAACAAGGAGCTCCTAGCAAAACTCAAACATAAAAAAAAATTTACAGAAGGTGGAAGCATGGACATGTAACCTGGGAGGAATACAGAGACACTGTCTAATCATGCAGGGATGTGGTGAGGAAAGTCAAAGCAAGGAATACTTACCCTTGGTGGCAGAGGTTTAGTTAGGGAATACATGAGCAAAGTGGACATACATAATTCCATGGGTCCTGAGAGGATGCACCCATGAGTGCTAAGGTAGATGGCTGATGTCATTCTGAGACCACTCTTGATTATCTTTGAATGATCACAGTGATTGGGAGATGTGCCTAAGGAGTGGAGGAAAGCAAATATCTCTCCTATCTTCAAAAAGGGCAGGAAGGAAGACCCAGGGAACTACAAGCTGGTCAGCTTCTCCTCAGTCCCTGGGAAGGTGATGGAGCAGCTAATCCTGGAAAACATTTCCACACACATGAAGAAAAGGTGGTGATCAGCAGTGGTCAGCATGGATTCACAAAATGGGAAATCATACTTGCCCAACCTGATAACCTTCTATGATGAAATGACTGGCTTTGTAGAAACGATTCTATGATTCTACGGGGAGAGAGAAATTAATATTGTGTACCTTGACTTCAGTAAGGCTTTTGACATTGTGTCCCATAATATCTTCATAGGCAAGTGTTCTGGTTTTGGCTGGAATAGAGTTAATTTTCTTCCTAGTAGCAGGCATAGTGCTGTGGTTTGGATTTAGGATGAGAAGAATGTTGATAACACACTGATGTTTTAGTTGTTGCTAAGTACTGCTTATGCTAGTCAAGGACTTTTTTAGCTTCCCATGCTCTGCCAGGTGCACAAGAAACTGGGAGGGGGCACAGCCAGAATAGTTGATCCAAACTGACCAAAGGGCTATTCCATACCATATGACATCATGCTCAGTATATAAACTGGGGGGGGGTGGGGGTGGCCAGGGAGCAGTGATGGCTGCTCAGGAACTCTCTGAGTATTGTTTGGCAGGTGGTGAGCAATTGCATTGTGCATCACTTGCTTCGTGTATTATTATTACTATTATTATTATATTGTTATTATTATTATTTTACTTTATTTTATTTCAATTATTACACTGTTCTTATCTCAACCCAGGAGTGTTTCTCACTCTTACTCCTCTGATTCTCTCCCCCATCCCATCAGGGTAGAGGGAGTGAGCAAGCAGCTGCGTGGTGCTTAGTTGCTGGCTGGGGCTAAACCATGACAGCAAGCTGTAGAAGTATGGGCTGGATCAGCAGACAGTAAGATAGACTGAAAACTGGTTGAACAACCAAGCCCAGAGGGTGGCAAACAGTGGCATGAAGGCTAGTTGGAGGCCAGTAACTAGTGGTGTAGCCCAGAGATCAATAGTGGGCCCAATCCTGTTCAACATCTTCATCAATGAACTGGATGATGGGGCAGAATGTACCCTCAGCAATTTTGCTGATGACACAAAACTGGGAGGAGTGGCTAATACACCAGAGGATTGTGCTGCCATCCAGAGGGACCTCCACAGGCTGAAGAAACGGGCTCATAGGAACCCCATGCAGTTCAACAAGAGGAAGCACAAAGTCCTGTCATAGGGGAAGAACAACCCTATGCACCAGTATACACTGGGGGATCACCCAGCTGGAAGGTGATGCTGGGAGGTGATCCTTCCCCTCAGCATTGGTGATGTCACGCCTGGAGTACTGTGCCCAGTTCTGGGCTCCCCAGTACAAGAGAGACATGGAGCTACTGGAGAGAGGCCAGTGAAGGGCAACTAAGTTGACTGAAGGACTAGAGCATCTCACATATGAGGAAAGGCTGAGAGAGCTGGGGCTGTTTAGCCTAGAGAAGGGAAGGCTCAGGGGGGAACTTATTCATGTATATAAAAACCTGAAGGGAGGGTGCAAAGAGGACGGAGCCAGGCTCTTTTCAGTGGTGCCCAATGACAGAACCAGAGGCAATGGGCACAAACTGAAACACAGGAGGTTCCCTCTGAACATCAGGAAACACTTTTTTACTGTGAAGGTGACCGAGCACTGGCACAGGTTGCCTAGAGAGGTTGTTGAGTCTTTTTCCTTGGAGATATTGAGAAGCTGTCTAGACACAGTCCTGGGCAACTGGCTCTAGGTGGCCCTGCTTGAGCACGGGGTTGGACCAGATGACCTCCAGAGGTCCTGTGCAACCTAAACTATTCTGTGATTCTGTGAGTGGAGAGGCAAACAGAAACATTTATAATTATAGCTGTACCTATGGCGGTGTCTTAATTTTTTCCCCTAAGGGCAGCCCTGATGTTCCACCAAAGCATTGCATGACAAGAAAGAAATGAAACACAACCCAGAGCATCAAATGTCTGCTCTAATCAATTTAGACCATCCCAGAAAAAATCTACTTTGAACTAATACCATTTAACTTGGACAAACAAAGGGGTCAGCCCACACTGTTGGGATTTTTATTGCACTTCCAAGGAATTAATAAACTGATGTTCTATCATATTATCTTGTGATGATACAAATTTAGAGCACAACAGACAAGTATGCAGCAATATTAAAAAAAAAGACAAAGCATCTGGCAAAAAATGGCCAATACAGTCATTGAACAGAAACAATACTATAATTTGAAAAGATCTGTTGAGGACCAACAGCCTGCCATTTAATGAGAAAAGGAAAAATGGCTTTATACATCAAAAACTGAGGGGTAGACAGGAAAAAAAGAAAAAAACTTATACATGGTCTTGGACCACTAACGACAATCAGGGCTTTGTTGTCATGCTTTCAATGCAATCACCATCGCAACATTAGCAGGTATTTGTTGCATAAATTTTTGTGTTGCAGGAGGATACAATATTTTATAACTATTACTGTGGTAGAGAGAGATATATATGGTTAATATCAGGATAGGTTCCTATTTATCTTCTACATTGTATTATTTATATTTTATATATAAAACCTGAAATATGTACATCTCTAAAGCATACCTTGCAATATTTTTCTCTCTTTTACTGCCGACTGGAATATTGCTAACATCCCTGCAACAAGCACTACTAAAGATTTCAGAAATATGATTGGAAATAATCAATACTGCTTAAACAACACCTTTCCTCCTCCCTTTGAACACAGTGGACACAAGAGCAAAACGACAAAAGATTTCTGCAGGCAGATTGAATCTAATAAACCCAACAAGATTCACAAACCCTAAAAAAAAGGTACTCTTAAGTGCTATTTTTTAAAATTAAAGCACATAAGGCTTCTCAAAGGCAGTGTGTGTCAGGTCCCTGAGGACACTAATGGTTATACTGGCCCTGCCCAGCCTCCGCTGAGCCTCCCCCCACCCCACCCATGGCCCAGGACCCATTTTAGCGCTCTGGGACCATCAGCCCCTCACCATGGACCCACCTGGAGTTGGAGGCTGGGGCTGCCCCCCTGCTGGCCTGCTCCATGGCCCTGTCAGGACCACCTGCCACTCCTGGCCCCCAGCTCCACCCTGACAGTGCATGAGATGAATGCAGAATTCTTATTCACCAAATAATGAAATATTAGAACAACGAGGCACTCTTTGAAGCTAGTAGATGATCTCTAAAACAAACCTTGCACTGAGGTTAGTGAACTCCTGCAGTTTATTGCCACAGGACACAGCTACCTCAGAAGGGATTCAAGAAATTCATACACAACATGTCTTTAAACAAATACCGATGAGATTAGGCAGGATTGTGTCCATTGTCATCCCTAATTGCTAACCCCTCCCCTCAATTGTGGAGTATGATGGAAATGAATCACAGAAAATAGCAAGCTTTCTGTTATCTCCCTAAAGAGTATCATGTTTTGCCATGGCCAGAGGTAAACTACTGGGTTAGATAGCACCATCTTTTATGTTCTAAAGATTTTAGCCCAAACATATCATCTGTAATAAAAGCCAAGGATGAAAAAGAATGAACAAGAGTATTGTCTCCTTTCAAAAGCTTAACAGAAAAAACCTTTGGAGAATTAAAGGTTGTGACTATAGTTCATGTGTAGGTGGTGTTTTTTTGTTTTTTGGTTGATTCCCATCTCACTAGATCTTGTCATCCAAGAATGTTTTCTTGTACTTTGGAACAACAAAGAATGCTTCTCCTCTGATCCACTAGCAAGGCTACAGGGCAAAATGGGAGTCAAGTCCTAAAATGTGAGCAGAGGAAAGTTCCATGAACTTTTACTGCTAGAAAACCTCTTTCCTTGTGGGAAGGTAGAGGAAAGGTGATTCCTAGTGATAAAAGACTGAACGTGGAAGAAAGCAAAAGAAAAATAGATTGAGAAATATCCAGATGCACCAAATCCTCAGACTAAATTGCACTTGCTAACTTCTAGAGCAGTTTTCTGGTATATGTATTTCCAAAGAACCCAGCCCAATCAATGGCTTTCTGTGGAGATGGTAATTTGTGATCATTTGGGATCATGCAAGACTGGGCTTGCTATGCAAGAATTACACTCCTTTGGAGGGGACTGTATCAGAGATGTGCACTGCTTCACTCATATTTCATTCCTCTATAGGACAATTAGATCTTTGCTTGAACACAGCATCAATGGAAAAATCTGGTACCACTTGGGAAATGTATGCACGTAAACATTGTTAAGGAGTTCTGCCAAAACTGATGCAGCAACTTGTTAGTCTGTACTCCCTTCTTCTGCAATGTCCAGAGAGTGACTGCTGCTACATTGTACCAGTGCTGACTGCAACTGAAGTCCCCAGAACTACCAAGCCTCATCTCTTAGCATACACTATTGCTTTTGTCTACAGATCTCACACAACTCATGTGTGATGCAGCAGCCTCCTAAAATGTCCTTTACACCAGCCAACCAGTCCTTATCAAATACAGTAGAAACACAAACACAACCTATCTATAGTATTCCAATAATGTTTACCACAAACGTTTGTCTCCATATCAAGACAAACCAGAAATTTAGTTTCCAATCTTTTTGAATATGACAGTTCACTTGGGGATGCAAGTGGGTTCAGTACTGCCTCCTGCAATATGCTTCTAACAGACTACTCACATCCAGTGAGAAATTTATTTCCATCATTCACCTTAATAGAGCATTAGCAATAATGATTGATTATCATCAAGTGCAATGACCTTCTGTGTTCAAGGAAACAAAAAGCCCAGATGGCCAGGTGGAATGAAGCATTAACCAAAACAAGGTGCACTGACATGAGTAAGTGAAAGACATGGGCAGAGATTATTACCATACTAAGAAGTACAGTCTGGGGAATTGTCTGAGACTCTTACAATACATTATTCAAGATTTCTATGGAATACATTTTTATGACTTAACTTTTGAAAATTCTTTGTGAAATTATGCCTTTGTTCCTGAACTCACAAGGCATTAATTGCTGCCATAGAGGATTTCTTATCAAGTTTGGCATGACATCCTTCAATGGACCTTTTTTCTCTGCAAGCTTTTATTACACTGGGAGGACTAACACTTAAAATGACAGCATTGCTTAGCCTGCCTTTCCTGCCTTGGCAATTGCCAAGTGCCAACAAAGCACAATTTATTAAATTCTCTTCTGAAAGAAACTGTATCCTCCCTTCAGAGAATAATTCTGACTTTCTGTATGAAAGCATTTATGCTAACTGTGCTCTAAATAAAGGTATTTACAAAGCTATTTTGTGTTGTCTATAATTCAAGTATCTCCTGTTAAACCAATTGCCTCCCAAAGCACACCACAAATGTTTATGTTTTAAGAATAAATGCATGAAGAAGAAGGAAAAAAGAAATCTGAATTTGATTTATTGCTGTTACTGTTTAACTCTGGTTCATTGGCAATTTTCTTGTAATTTACCTTCTGACTACTAGTCTCTCACTGTGATGATAAACTAAAAAGAGAGAAGTTAAAAGGCTTATTCCTCAGATGAACAACAGAATAAAAAGTTTTCTGAAAAGAAAGACTCTAGTATCCTTAAAATCAATACACACATGATCTAATAGAATCTTCATTAATAACACTTTCATAAATTGTTGATAGGCTATCAATAAATGACCAGTGGTATGGTAATCACTTTACAGATGTGACTATAATAAATATAGATTGTTATTAGACGATTGGACAAACCTTATCTGGATATTTGGCATCAATGTTATAAACAATAGGACCCTTATTCATCATTTATTGATAATTTAGCTCTCTTGATTATTTTAATCTTTGAAATTCACATATAAATGTCTGTAGTAAAAAAAAAATGTGTCTTATACCCTAATAAGAAAAACAACCATTTGTCTGTCTGTATGCAGTTGTGGGATTTTTGCTTAGTCAACAATATTTTTAAAGAGCTTTGACTATGAGGCTGGGAATTAAGAAATCATCTAAAGAAACAGTGCACCAATGGCCACCTGCTGAGATTTCTTGAAGAATATCCATGCCCTTTTGTTACTTACACAGGAATCAGGAAAGGTTGTGAGATAAGTATTTTTATATTACCTGCTGTAAAAACTAATTAATTACTCTAAATTATTTCTAACTTACATAGCCTTTTGTTATAGGGGTCTATTATGGTGGAAGCCAAGGATAAAAACAAAACCCCACCTATAAAAGGACTTATTTTTCCACCTGCATGTCTTCTCCAAGAGAAAGGAGACTGCCAATACTTCAAAAATCTTGCTCTAACTATATAGGGTAAAAAAACCCCTACCTTTTTCTTGCTTTTCTAAGGAAGGTAAACAAACTGGCATAAAATATCAGATGATACATAGAGCTTTAAGACCATTGAGTCCAACCGTAAACGTAACACTCCCAAGTCCACCACTAAACCATATTTGGACCTCATGTGGAAAGAAGAGATGAGTGCACACTGTTCTTTTCTGATCCTCACCCTGTCAGAGAACGAGGAGGGCATCACTTGTCAGGTGCCTCAACTTGCATACCTCAAAGATAGGGAATGCAAGGTATGTGAAAGACCACATTTGCATGACAGTTTAAATATAGCTAAAAAGTTAAAAGCATATCAGAAAGTCTTTTCCTTTTAATACTTTTTTTGCTTTTAGTGGGAATTACCCTTTTAATGCTTTATTTTTCCCCCTTTCACTTTTTATTGACTTATTCATTACTCTCTATTTAGCCACTGTTCCACATAAAATCAATTATACACTCAAGAGTATGTTCTTGGACTAATCAGTACCTCCATGTTTAGATGACATACTGTTAACCAATGTACCATGCAATCCTTATTAGTATTCTGTACAATTTGAAGAAAAAACAGAAGTTTCTTCTCCCATTGTGTTTTTAACTCTCCTCTATGACTGACAATGTGTTTGTCCCTTCTTCACAGCTCTTTGGAACCTCACTTGCAGCTTCACACAAGGGTTCCATAACAGCACAACCATGAATTTGACATACTTTAACAAACTCCCAGATCTTGAAAAAATCTTGGAAACATGCAAAGCCACAAATTACTACTGACACATCATCATCAGTGTCCCATTGAGAACAAAAAAGTGGAAAGGCTAATTCTTATGCAGAAAGAAATTGAAGGGGAGAGAGGATCCCTTCCAGTGTAGCTAAACTATGCACAGAGAAATAGCCTTTTTTATGGTGTCATATTTCTCAACCTGATATCAGTTTAATCATATAAATCACATTTAATCATGTGAATCAAGCCCAAGTCTTTCCATTGACTACAAGGGCAGAAGAGAATGGCACTGTAGAAATCTAGAGTTCGGTCAGATTGCAATCCTGAAAGACAATATAATTATAAGGGGGTTTTACCCATTTTGTTTGGTTTTTAGGTGTTAATGTCTCTGTAATAGACTATTTAAAACAAACACAGAATATTTGGCTACTCTGGGACCGTTGATTTGTGTATCCTACAAGGAAACAGGTTCACATTATGTCTTGCAAATCTAGCCAAGATTAACTAACTAAATCAACAAGTGAGCAGGGAAAAACAATCTGTCAAAAAGAATGTCTTAAGCCTCTTTCCAGTGTATTTCCTATTGCTTTGTATTGAGCATACAGTAGCACAACTTATTGAAACTCAGCACACATAAAAATTGACCCAAAATGTCATGTGCATTTATTCCCTACGCAGCTGTTCTACTAGCAGGGCAAATATCGCAAACAAATAATCAAACAAAACCATTTTCTAACCTTGTCAATTTAACATAGAAGTTTTATTTCCCATTATACTGTTGATGTGCCAATTTGAAGTCATCTCTCATATCAGTTATACATTTCAATTTAATGACCAACCCATATAATTTGCAGATAAACACCTATATAAATATATATATTGAAAAACATGTATATATATGTGAGATAATATATACACACATACATACATTCGGGTTGCGCTTTTCTGATGCAAAAAGTTCAGCAGCAGTATTGGCTTGATGGTGGGCATCTGTTTCCAAGGCCACCTCACAAAGCACCATCTTTGCAACTGTGCCTGCATAGCTGTGGGTGAGGCCAGTATTCCTGCACCTGAAGAAGAACCTGCCAAAAAAGGCAGGAAGTGATGTCACCAGCACGATGACAAGCGGAACACCCTAAGCTGTCAGCATACCCACACCACTGCGTACAGCCACAGCCTGCACCCCAGGTCCTGAGACTGCACAGGGTGCAGTAGGAATGACACTGCCAGGTCTCCCCCAGATTGTATAAGTGACCATAGCACAGATCTTGATCTAAGAAACCCCTCCTAACTAAGTTTTCACAAAAACTGGCATTTTCCTGAAAAAATCCCAAGCTTCAGATTCTGACAAACCACCATTCTCCCAGGAAAATCTATTTTGTTAACCTTGCTGTAACATATTTGCCGGCTCTTATTCACTGAGAATGGTCTAGAATATCACTGTTCTTCATCAGGACCCCCTGCCAATGTGAAGCACTTTCAGAAGTACTGTATGTCTGATTCATCAGAGAACACACAGAAGAACATTTTGGCTCTAAAATAATAATAGTAAAAAAAAAACCTGCAAAGAATATTTAGCTTTTTCAGTGGACTATATCTGTTATGCTCTGAGGAAATGTCATTCTTCTTTTCTAGTTGCTCAGAGTTAAATGGTAATGAGACAGAGACCATTTTCTCTTTGTTTTACCCTTCTGTCTCAGTCACATCCTTTCTGCGTTCCCTGTGTCACTTGTCCCTCTTTCTCACTGTCCTTTCTTTACCATATGCTAGGAACACAAACACACATGCATGTATGACATAGCTTCATGCATTCCTTTTCCTCCTTCTCCCTCCCCTACCTACCTACAGGTTATTAATTGAACATGTCCTTCAAAAATTATCATCATCATAACTTCTCTTAAGTGCCACTCTTGTTATCTTGGCAAAAAAAAAAAGTGTTCCTTCATATGAAAGAGGATCCTAATTTTTTTGCCTGTTCTTACCAACACTCACCCTTTCCCCCTAAAATTAGAGAATCTGAAATCAGTTATTTTCTGCAGTTGTTCACCATATACCTTGCAGTGTATTTTCAAATTCAGTTTGAACAAATTGTCCCATTGCTAACTCTAAAAATCAATTTGGTTCACAATATTAAACCTTCCCTTCTGAATCTGCTATCACATCTGTTTGCTGCAAAATGGCATCTTTGAGGCATCTTATTAACCTGAGGGGCTTGTCCGCATGCATCTATGTATAGGATTGGGTCTGGGATACCAGGGCAGACCTTGTCCCCACCCAAATAGGGGTAAAGGTGTTGTGTGATTGCTGTTGTGTTATTTTACTGATTGCACTGCTGACAATCATCAGACATGATTTATCAGAGAGAAGCTGTCAGTTTTAGTGAATGTATGTGGGTGCTGAAAATACGCAGTTTGTGGCCAGGCAAACAGCAAAGATTTTATCTCAACAATGATTATATAAAATATCAATAATAAGTCTAGCAATTTTCATTGTGCAAACAGATTTATGAATGCTTATGTATGCTTATGAGTGAGTCTTAAAGTGAACTGCTATTTTTGTGAATTATATTGAATTATTGAAATTCTGTGACAATCTGATGAAAAATGTATTGCATATATTTGCAATGAGTTAGTGTACTGTGTGACAGTAACAAAAAATGCTGTTCCTAAGAAAAATTCTATAACTGCTACGATAAAAATGTAAGAATGTCACAGACTGCAAAGGAACGATAGATATAGTAGTCAACTTTCATAAGCAACACTAATTAAATCGAAGTGAACTGCCTTTGGAATATTCACAGTGTTGTGAAGAAAATTTAATGGGACACTGCAATAGAAAAGACCACACATTGCACCTTTCTGCTCCTACAATATGAGTGGACATAGACAAATTAAGATTTTCATACAGATTTAGCCAGCATTTCAAACAGTAAACATTGTAAATGTGATAAACTTGCACTCATCACCAAGACAGCAAGAATTCTCTTACTCTATTGATGTAAATATTGTTGTTTGTTTTACCGGCTCCAAAGTCCTGCTTTTCAACATTTTTCTTTTTTTTTTTTTTGTTACTAGGCAACTAAAGCAATACTGTTTCATACTGAGAAAGCAGCTTACAATTTATTTTAATGGGAAATATCTGTGACCAGAAATAAAAGATTTTGCTCTAATATTTTGACAAGTAATATATAAATGAACATTTTAAAAATAAAGAAAATATTAATTTTGTACTGCTTGTATAGAATGAAAAAGTTATATCTAAGCCTTTTGGCTAGTCTCAAAGTTGGGGTCTCCAAATCACCTCTTTTGGGTCACTGCCAAAATTTCAGCTAGTTTTAAGGGGCACAGTCTTGGGCTAACTGTGAAAACTCTTGGAAAATTTCATGCATTTAAAAAGTAATGTCATGAAAGCCAGCTGAATCCAAGAGACAGTCATCATCCTCTGGTACAAGCTGAATGTATTAAAGGTAAAGGGCAATATTATTTTTTCTTAACACATAAAGTGCTTGCTGGCATTAGTTTAGTGGGGAGTTCTGAATGCATTTGTTGTAAAAACGTCTAATTTGATGACTGGTTTTTATATGTTAAGTCATAAGATTTGTGATGAAGGAGAGAAGAACAAGTATAGCAAAGTATTATTGGAGAAAACATTAAAATATAGGGTGAATATACAGACAGAAACAGCATTTTGAGTTTCTCCTCAAAATGCAGGACCACTTAGATAATGTACTTGAATGAATCTGGCAGAGAGCCTAAAAGTTGTCTGTAATAGTGTTGCAGGCCTGTAATACAATGCATCAGGGTAGCTATTTTACACCTAGGATATAAATCATGATGCCATTCACTCAGCCTTTATTCTTCTAAAAATATGCTTAAGCGATACTTAAGCCTGCAGCAAGCCTCAGCTGAGAATCAACATGCACTAAGTGCTCTATAAAGCACTACCATAATGCTAGCTTCACTAATTTATTAGTCAGCTAATTCTTTTGAGGAGGGGTCCCCCGTACAGGCCATTATTCCACTCTACAGAGGCACAGTACGGTGATCCTTTTCCTGCCCATACAAAGGAACGTAGTTCACACAGCTGATTTAGATGAAAAATCAAGGTTGCATTAAATCAGCCCAGAAAGTACAGCATGAGAAAGACCTATAAGGCCATCTTCCCACATCCAAAATGGATGTGTAGATGCAGGAGAGAGCATCAATGTCATTATAAGCCTGTTATTTTCCCTTTGGTATGGCAGCACGTATCTTCCCCCCGCCCTGGAGGAAAGAGGCCTTCTTAGAATGCCTAGTGGATTTAGCAAGGACCAGGACATGCCACTGGTTAGATGGGCCAGAATTGCTGCAACCTTGTCCTCCTACCACCTATCCAGTTCTTTACTTCGCAAGTGTTCCAGGACATTTTATCTTTGTCTGTTTCCTGATCCCAAAACTCCAGTCCTTCTGTAGCTCATAATCCTTTCATACATATTTTACTGTGTATAAATCCGCTATTGACCAATCAACCCACAAGACTGTAAAATATATGAATATAAATTTGTTGGTGATTATGAAGGCTCATGTGCTGCTATTTGAAGGAAATCTGCAGAGAATTCTAACAATATCTCCTTCTTTCAGTGAAATTGCCCAAATCAAGGAGTTGAATTAATCCATGTTCATTAATTTCTTGTTTAATTTCACACCCTTGTTATATATTAAAGTCACATTCAAGATTTTTTAACAATATAAAGAACTTTTCCCGTTATTTTCTTTGACTAAAGAGCAGAAAAAAAGCTTTTGCCAAACAAAAATTAGCATAGTGCCAAGAAGTGAGGTTACATTTTCTATTTTTTACCTTTCAGAATGTCCCATTTGTGTGGCTTGTCTCACAGAATGTGGATAACAGTCTTTTATAAATAATCTTCAAAAATAACCCAGCAGTTCCTAAACCTCCCACTCCTAGGAATTTTGGAGAGATTTATATAACAATATTAATTGGGAAAATATGCAATCGTGCTGGAAGCATTTGTGCCAGTAAAGATGCCTTTGATCTGTAAGAAACACAGACCTTGTTAAAGCAGACAAGCTTCTAGCCATCTTCCATCTAGAGCTGATGAAAGAATTCATCAATGCCTTCCTGAAAAGTTAAATAACTGGAAATCTGGAAGACACTATATTTAATATCTGTTGTGCTGCTTGGAAATATCTGAACAAGAAGAAACTTATGGAGAAGTTATAAACTGAAGGGTTGTGCCTACAGCTGATGAAACTAGATGTGTGACTTTCAGAAAGCTCAGAGAAAACCAAAGAGAGGGCAGATAGCATAGATCTTAGAGGAAGCAGAGATAGAGCTGCCTGGGTCAAAAACTGTCTGCAAGATTTTGATTCCCAAGCAAAGGAAGATACTGTTTCCTGTTCTTTGTCCTTACTATACTCTTACTATACTCTTACTTCTTACTAAGATAGGACTTTGTTCATATTCTTTTGCTATCACAGAGAAATGCAAGCAACAAAGACTTGATTCTGTCATCTTCTTGCCCTTCTAAACAAACACAGTAATAAGGATCCAAATAATGGCCAAGCACACAAACACAAGAAGAACAGCAAATCAGCAATTATATGTACTTATTTTTTAAGGACTACCAAAGAATGAAAGACGTAATCTTAACTACAGACTAGATCCTTCAGTTTTGCGAGGGAGAGATTTGGAATGTTGTTATTGAAAGGTCTACGAAAAGCCATGGAAAAGAAGTAGGAAAAAAAAATGGCTTAAAAGGAATTGTAAGGGCCATCAAGCCTTACTTTAAAAAAATGCATAATTAGAGAAAGACTGCATGAAATTAGATAAGTAACCAGTAATTGTCACTGGTCTTGCCTTCCCAGTTTTGTGTAATCCTGAGTTGGCTGTCATATAAGGGAAAACTAGATCATGGATTTCCCCTCTGATGTTGGCATGATGGGGAACAGCACCCAGGAGATAACCTATTATGCAAACAAAAATCTAGCCAGAGACATCTGTACTTAACAGCATCAGAATAAAAATGAAGGGAAGATAAAACCAATTACTTTTTTTAAGAATTTATACTTGTGGCTCTACAAAGTGAATTTCCACAGTGCGGCTCAGGTTTCCATGAAGTTTTCCTAAAACTTAGTATTTTAATTTCTATCTAGCACTTCACAAATTCTTTATACAGCGGGCTATAAAGGCTTTAGTTAATGAAGTATCTCCGGAGATATAGCATAGGTATTTTGGAGGCCAAAGACCAACTGATTGTGACTTATTAATAAATTCTGAGGAGTGTGGAAGATGGTGGGTCAAATCCTCAAATAAGTAATGAAAGTTTGAAGAAAGTCTTTCACGACCCATTTAAATCTCTGGTAGCAGGGTAGTTAGTCTGTTAGAACAGGTCTTCCAGTGGTGATGGAAAGCTCAATCATTTCCGAATCTTCAGAAGCCTCACCCAGGGGAAAAAAAAAAAACAAAAAAAAAACAAACAGGTTTTTCAGTCTTGGAAAACAAAACATTTTGTCAGAAGTGCTTTGTAATTTTTTTTCTTCTTTCTAAGTCTCTTTCATCTTACCATCTTGGTTTGGTTTGCAGTCCTAACATCCTGATAAATGCAGTAAGGGTATTTCAGACAGAATATATGTACAGTGTTAAAACAAAACTTCGGTCAGTGTCTGTGTATTCTAGAGCTGCATGCCCCAATCAGCATGAGAAATGTGCTGGAGAACAGCTGGAGAAAAGCCTTGTGTAAATTTTGATTATGCTGAAGTCTGTTCAGTAATTCACTCACATGGAGTACAATGCATGATCAATGATGAAGCTGACTAAAGGACAATGATGAAACATAGAGGCTAAGACAGTTTGAGGAAGTAGAAAATTTTATCCATTTAAATTGGCTTTCCACTAAGCTCACACATTAAGTTCACCTCTAAATTTTATTATCCTATTTTCAGCATAATTAGTGTTAATACATTATGTTCAAAAGCAGTTGTGTTGGTAGACGGGTTTGTCCCAGAAAAAATAGAGGTGTTAAGTACTTCCATATTTTTCCATCTGATTTCATATTCAAACTTTCTACATAAAAGGAATGCCTTACTCTATCAACTAGGAAGTTCAAAGACCCTCTGACAAATGGTAAACCATTTTAAAGACTTCTTCTATTGTAGCATTAACTTATCTTATATTTCTGAAAGATGCAGAGCACATTATCTACTCATAAATCATTATTGGGGTGGCTGATTTATTAACAATGATCAGAAGATGTAGGACAAGCATCAATAATATAATTTTAGTTCAGTTCCCTGGCGCAATATCAACTTGCACTGAGCAAGATGTGCATGTTGGTATGTTGTTCTTTATCTTGCCTTTATGGACATCCTTTGCATACGTCACTCTTTTCAGACAATTTGATCCTGACCTTTTTTCCAAACTCATTTAGGCAGAAGAATTCAGTCACTCAGGGAATGCATTCTTCATAGAAATAAACACTGAGATGCCTATCAAGTGAAGGAGCTTTTAAAAAGAGACATCTCAAGGAAGAGGAAATTGCTTGCCTAACTGTTTCATGTAACAGAGAGAGTGGAAAGTGCAAAACAGAGATGGAAGAGTAGGGATCAGATTCACAGGAAAGGAAAAAGCTGTGAGAGCTGTAAGAAAGGCAGAACTGTAGAACGATACGAGGAGCTTGTTGCTGTAAAAAAGCAGGAAGTCATCAAAAGCTTGAGAATCAGCTGTGTTCAATGTTAGCAAACCGGTTGCACTGCTGTGGACTTACTGGAGTCTTAAAAACAGGGTCCTTAAGGACAGTTTATAGTTTGTAGCTTTCATAATCTGCTAATGACCCCTTCAAGTTCCCACAACCTGATTCAGGACACTAAATCAAGTAACGCTTCTGAATTGAAGAAGGAAGCGCTCTTGTAGTACACAGCTTTGATTTGCCAGAAGGTACGGCCAGCAATGAGAAGAAAAAAAACCCTGATAAACAACAATATTTTGGAATGAGAAGAAACATACAGGGAAGCCAGAAAAAAGGAGAGAACTGAAGGTTTTACAGCAGAGAACAGTGTCTTCTTTAGAGGAAGAAATAGCCAGAATTTCCAAGATCTTAGATACTTTGAATGAGAACATAGACTTGTACATGGGAATTTAATTCTTCCCAACACTCAGGTGTTTGGTTGTTTTTACAGAAAGAAAAGATTTGTACTCATCTGTCTTATAGGGCTAGCAATAAAATAAAAAGTTGTTCAGATCTAGTCAGGCTGTTCGAACCCAGACTTTATCTGTCTTTGAAAGAAAGAACAGATATTTTATGACTGCTCTGGGCCTTATGTAGAATCAGTGTCACTGTCCTTGTATACTGCCCCTCTATTTGAATTGAAAAGATGCAAAGACCTGAATGGCAAAAGAGTTATTCCTAAATGTGATTTATGTGGGTCAGGGTTTAAGTAAATTGTGTGTCGAATTTCACACTGACTTACAGTATTTTGAGTGTTAAAAGCTCGGTAGGATCTGTCTAAAATCTAGGCTTTAGTTTCGAGAAGCTCTCAAGTATTGCTTTGCTTTTGAAGTGGTACCAAGCTTTTACTCAGACCCTCCAAGGCAGGTGCACAGGATCCTATTATCTAGGCATTAGAAAAATTGAAAATTTTTGTTGCTATGGCTACACATCTTTCACAATCAAAAATTTATTTATGAATATTGCTAATTTTACCTCTTTGTAGAAGCGTAACTTGCGCTCTGCAATTGGTAACACACCTTGCTTCATATATGTGAATCCTAAAGCAAGTTACAAGTTTCCGTGGTTTAAGCCTTTGCCGCTGGTGACCAGTAGCCATTAGCTTGGTGTCTAATATGTTTAGTTATAGATAGTCAAAGTACATTCCATCTGTCATACCAAGTTTTTATTAACACAAGCCACACTGATTTAACAAGCAGGTTTTAAGTTCTTTCTGATTTTGTTTTTACAACCAAATGCAACTTTATTACTCCATTCATATTCTTCTACTCATAGTTAACATATTCTAATTCTAATTCTTCAGACACATGCATTTCATGCAAATTACGCATGTGTTGCCCTTCTGGAAACGTATGTTTAGGCCATAAAAATGTTCATTGCTATCATGTCTGAAAGAACACAGGATATATATTTATCACAATCTCATTAATGTAACTAATTCCTTACATATAATAGAGAAAAAAAATCTCCTCTGAGCCTTTCCTGTCTAATGATTAAATTATCCACTTTAGTGTGCAAAATTCCTCAAACAAGGCTTTTTACTAATCATGACTTCATTAAATAGAATAAAACAAAACAGCAAACATATGGGAAAGTGCTGAGATGCCAGTAACCCGAAATGATTACTTTCCTCATGAAAAACCTGTCAGCCTAAATTTTCAGTGTCTGGAGGGAAAGGAAGGATGCTGTATCATAGATCACTCTAGAGGCCTCTTGATTCTAATACTGACTTGACAGAAAGAAGCAGGGGGTGAGGGGGGAGGCTGCAATGGCTTCTTTAAAAAGGAAGAACAGAAGAATAAATTGTATTTTAAGTAGAATTTTAAGGCAGAATGCAAAACTGAAATATATCTTGCTTATCTACTAATAGTGATAGCTTTATAATCAGTTCTCAATCTTAAATATTCTTTTATTTTGCTATATAGAATTCATGTCTACAGTTACTGTAAGATAATCAAGATATCTGAAATATCTCTAGTTTCTTCACCTCAAAGAGCTCTCTCATGTGTCCCAAATCTGCCAGTAAAACTCTTCCACAGCTCTTGTCTTCTAACATAGTTGACGCTAATGGTCCAGTCAACTGCTCTTACCAAACAAGCTGGTATAAATAAATTAGCAAGCAGTGCGTCCACTTGGAGCTGCAAAATGGCATCAGGAGATTCCAGGTCTGTTGAGTGGCTGAGGGAGACCTGCACTAGCAGCTCCTGTGCCATGCTCCCTTGCAGTGCTGCAGTGTGACCCCCACCTGCTTGGTGACCGAGTGTGCTGGAAACAGCTGGTCAGCCTGGCAGTTAGATACTTCTCATACTCAGGAGGGGAAGGAGTCCATCCACTGGGGCCCCGATGTCATTGGACCCTTGCTAGAAGGTAGAGATACAGCCTTACCCAGATATCTGACCTGCCACCCCCTTTCTGCCATCTGCTCCTTCAGCCTGACAGCTTGGGAGAGAAGAAGCTTCAGAGATCTGCAAACATAATCATGCAGCAATAGCATAGTCAAGGGACCAGGTTTGGAAATCCTGTTATTCCAAAACCTCTGCAGCAGCTCAAATTCTTCATGTTCTAAAGTCAGCACTTAATTTAATTATTACTAGATGAAATTTTTTAACACACCCTTACATGAAAATCAGCCTGGCCAAATCTTGCCAAGTAAGATACTGGCACTTTAAGATAAAGTCTGTACTAGGCAAAGTAATCTTTTCTTTGAGCAGCTCACAGTAGATAGCTTGGTCAGGTCAGGAACAGCAGCTACAGCAATTCTTAGATTTTTCAATTTAAAAGATCTATAGGCTATTGGTTCTACACACACCAATGTAAAAAAAAAAAAAAGTCTCAAAAGGAATGCAGTGGAGATTTAACAATGGCTCTGAGCATTGTGGTAGGTATTTTAAAGTTTCTGTTGCCCTGATATCTCAGCATATGACCAGCAGCTACTGGGTGTAATGCTACTTATTTGACATTTGATACTTCTGAGTGCTGGCAAAAATAGCAGTCTGTTGGTTCAGAAGAAAAGACTGGCTGTCTGTGATGGTGAGTCAGGGGATGATACATGCCAGTCAGCTGAAGTACTGGAGGTGGGATCCTAATTGAGTTGTGCCTAACTGTGAGAATTGAATTGACAATCAAAAGGCTAAAAATGTATGGCCCCGACAGGGTCTGAGGGAGAAAAAGGTGGCTGAGATGCATTAGTGAAGACAAGTACACCAACCAAAATTAGCATCAAAGAAGGGGAGGGACAGGAGTCCTTCTCTCCCTCTCTCATTAAAAATCAAATTGTAGATGTGGTGCCTGTGTGAGGCTGGGATCCCAGCTGCTGTCCTGAGCTTCAGTGGCTAAATTGTCTGATTAAAGTGGACAGAGAGGAGAGGAAGGGAGACTGGGACAGGGAGGGCAGAAAGATAATCGTTTCCTAGGAAAGCTGGCTAGTGCTTACTAGTATTTATGCTTGTAAGAGAAATGGGAGCATTTGGGGCAAGGACAAATCCCTCTGCAATATTTATTGATAGTCCGCAGAAGCACATGAAAAGATAACACAGCTAAAGCGCTTGGCTGTTTGGTACAGACACTTTCTTGCCTCCCTTTTGAAACTGGTAAGGAAAATGCTAAGATTACAGTCTCTAGTAAAGCTGCATTTAGAGTCAGGACTGGGATGATGTTACTCTAATTGCAGCACTGCAGGCAGAAGAACTGATCAGCACAACCTAGGAGAAGCAATTATCCTTGTGAGGAGTAGCACCTATTTGGACGGTAAGGGGGCTGGGCGAATTAAGTACAGTAAACGTAGTCTAAAACCACTCCAAAACTACATTACAGAGCTCATTGAAAGTGCCTGAACCTCATAGCTAGGTCTGCACTTTAGATTTCTTGAAATGTTCCTGTGTGCTTATGCTCTTGTGGTCACTGCAGGTCCCAACCTGATCTCAGGTACTACTGTTGCTGGGAGTGGTTTAGACATGAAGCAGGTGCCACAAGGATGCAAAACCTATCTCCCATATTAAATTTTGCAGGAATACATTACACCAGTTTTCTAGCTTCACATGAGAAGGAGGATTAAACTATCTATGAGATGAATAAAAGAAAACAACTCACATGCAGTCCCTTCCCATCAAAAATAACCAATTTTTTCTAGAAATGCAGCTTTCCCTACTCCACTTCCCAAGCAAGAAGTGATGGCCGAAAAACAGTCATAGGTTTTTGATTTTACATATCTCCTTTCCTGTCACTAATACTGGAAAAAGTCAATAAAATTTGAATGCAATGTTTAACTAGGAGTCTGATTATTTTAATAGAAAAAAGTTCAAAATTACTAAAATTAAAAGTTGAACTCCCTTTAAAAAATAAATTGTAGGCATTTCTCTCTACTTTGATTAGTCTTAACAGACCTAAAGAACAAATACAAAAGGAAAATAATCCTAAAGTACATCAAAGCATCCTACCCGAACTCAACCCTTTGGTGAATATTTATATTGACCACTTGAATACATTCAAATTCATACTCAGTGGCAATATGTGCATTTTGGGAACATCTTTTGGCTTCTTCCAAACCAAAACTTTGGTCTGCAGGTTTTAGCCATACACTAGAAAACACCCGGTCACCTGATTTTGTTAAATATTTAGGCAGACCCACTGATTTCAGGAACGTGTTTGTGTATCTTCTTTTGCTAGAGGAATGTTAGCTCTAACAGTGGCAAAAGGTTTTTCACTACAGGACCATTGGTCAGAGCTTAAATTCTCAGTTCAGTCTATATGTTTCTCAAACAAAAGATATTGCACTACAGAAGAAGTAAATGAGAAGAGGTCCTGCAAATCAAAGTTGCTGCTCTTCATCTTGTGTGTGGGAGGACTGCCAAGTGAATGCAATTCAATAGTCCATTTGCATCAGCCTGGCTTATATATCCGCTGAGGGAGGCAGGAGTTTGGCAAGCTGTGTCAGCAGGTTACCTTGCCATTGTGAAAAAGAAAAGCAACAGCATGCTAAGCATAATGAGACAAATGTTGTGCATTCAGCTCTCCAAAGCCTTTTCTTGCTAAAAGAGAAGAAAAGAATGGCCTGTATTAACACTCTGGATATGCTTCTTGTTTACACAGCCTCGTCAATTGTGTTCTCCTCATTGAGGTACTAAAGGTGCACTTGTGAATGCATTAAATCTGACCTATGAAACAGACAAAGTCTTATTTCTTGCGTATTTTATATCATGGAAAAGAACATGTTAAGAGTATGAGTGATCATTGCCTGTGATTCATACTGTAACTGGAGCGAAAGCTGCTTAGTTCACTGAATGGAAAGCAGCTATACCTTGCTGTCAGTTTTACACAGTAACTATGAAGAGGCCAGGAAACAGAAGTGACATGGAGGCAGAGGTGAATGACACAGAAACATCTTGGTTCTGCAGCACAAGCTGTTCCACATGAAAAGGGGTTTACTTGAACAACAACCAAAAAGGAAATGGTAAATTCTACAAACTTGTAAGAGTCTGTGACCCACCTCCTGCCTGGAGCAGTCCCTAAGAGTTGCTACAGACAGTGAAGCTGGAGCAAAAGAGCGGCCTGAAGAGTGCCTCATAGAAGAGGGCAAGGGTGTGGCACGGGAAGGAGGTACATTCGATCCCAGCAGCCTGCTGCTGCTGCTGCCACCATTTATGAAGAGGGTTGGCATGGTGCACAGCAGCATCTGACAAGGTCTTTTTAATAAGGCCTGTTGTGACAGGACAAGGAATAACGGATTTAAACTAAAGAAGAATAGATTTAGACTAGACATAAGAAAGAAGTTTTTTACAATGAGGGTGGTGAAGCACTGGAACAGGTTGCCCAGAGAGGTGGTGGAGGCCCCATCCCTGGCAACATTCAAGGTGAGGTTGGACGGGGCTCTGAGCAACCTGATCTGGTTAAAGCTGTCCCTGCTCACTGCAGGGGAGTTGGGCTAGATGGCCTCTAAAGGTCCCTTCTAACCCAAAGCATTCTATGATTCTATGATTCTATAAGGCCAGGGAGGAGGAAAAGGAAGACAGTGGACCGAGTGCAGACATAGTGTGACGCTACAGCTCTGGTTCAATGAAATCACCTGAGCCCTCTCCCTTCTTATAGATTCAGGCTCTGCTTTTGCATTGGTACACTGACAATTGCTGCCATCCTTCTGAAGGCAAATGACAGTAACCTCAATATTTTATTTAGCTGATATAATGGGTTCATGCATACATATGGACATCATATCATGAACACTGGTTTCTCCAGCAGCTGTAAGTGGTCTTATGTCCCTTCCTCTGCTAGAGCTGATAGAGTAGCCTTAAGGCTGATCTAAATTACTGCTCTCCAGTGTTGTCATGGCAACAGGGACTGGCTGAGCAACCCAAGCGTTTTATCTTTTCCTTGAACGTATTCTGAACGCTACATTCAGAACAGTGATTGCAGCTATGCCATCTCCATGGGCTTGCCTTTTCTTGTAGAGCATCCTCAGATGCCTAACTAAATCAGCATTCTGCCTGCTTTACAGCATGTGAGTGGCAAATCTCTGCCAAAATGGTTTCCAGAAGCAGCTGCCTGATTTTAGTGGTCAGAACCGTCATTCTACACTTGGTATATCAACATGAACATTATATTTCAAAATATCCCTTCACTGCAACTTGCTAAACAACTTGTGGAATTTTTAAAAGCACTCCCTCTCCTAAAAATTCAGCTTGTGTCAAATGACCCTTTTGTGTTTACCTTTCAGAAGTATTCAGACGAATCACTCACTACAAAAGTGTTTTAAAAGATGAAGAAAAATAAGCAATGGGCAGGAAAAGGAAACCTTCTGGCAAGAATGAAAAAAATCTGAATTCAGCAACCTCATTTCTGGAACTTCCTGCCATAGAGACATTCTTTGCATGAACTTTAACACTGTTTATTAATATTGTGTGAGTTGTGTGTTCCTTCACTCAGAATTTGTCTGGCCTGAAGGATATAAGATACTCAGAGAATAAGGAAAGATGAGCATGGTCATCCTGGTTTTTTAGATAGCCAGTTGTGATATTAGAATGGTATTGAGTTTGACAAAGGAAGAATGCAAAGCTCTGTGTCTGGGCCAGCAGATCCTTCTCAAAGAGCAAATGCCCATGGCTTTGCCTTGGATTCTTCATGATGAAGGTCAGAAGGCACAAATGTTTTCTGTAAGAATTACATGGATGACATTCCACTGATCATAGAAAAACGGTGCTGGATTAGCCTTTAGAGCCTGTGTGGATGAGTGGAGAATGGACGTTTAACAGGACCGATGAGATGGATGGCACAGAGCTGAATGGCACATGACTGTCAGCTAACGGAGTATCACCTGCACAGCTCTACTGCACAGTCAGATCTAATGATTAAGATATTTGCTGCCTGAAGTGGATGAGTGGAGAAGAACCATGCATGATGCTACCCTAATTACAATTTTTAAGGGAGCTGGACCTTGTTATGACAGGCTGCACAGCTCACTTTTACATAGAATACCTAATTCATGAAGAAATAGATCTGGCCACACTCCTAACACTAGGATTTGCTTCTATTATCATATGCAGTGTTTGTAATATTAGTCATTTCTTTCCATTCAGCTAATACATTTCAGCTCCATGTTCAAGGGTTTGAGTATGTCAATCCTTGCAAATAAAGAGTAATTATCTAAGAGAATGACCTAACAGGTTATTTTTCTCCCTCATACCGGTATTAATATAGCCTTTGGTTACTGTATCAGCAATAGCTTTGTTTCAGAAGGACTCTCCTGATAATACCTGCTCAGCTATCATTGTTGCTGCCAAAACCAATATAGTTATAAAGATTCTCAGGAAAAAATGAAGGAATATTAACAGTCTTTATATTACTGGAGCATTAAGAGTCACAGTCAAGTATTCACTGTATCCAAAATAAACCCAGAATACCCAGAAAATATTTGGAATCTAAGCACTGAACAAATTAATTTAGTTAGGGAGAGCAAAGAGCAAGGATACAATGCAGGTTTACAGTTAGGAATATAAACTTTGTCATTCTCATTCCTCTGCATTAAATATCTGAAAATATTTTAAAACTGCACATCAAGAATTGTCTGTAGAGAATAGCAATGTATATTCTCCAAGGACAAAATAAAGAAAATTTCATGCTCCCTGAGGAAAACTGTTGAACCAAAATGCAAGTGAACAATTTTATGTATATAGACCTTCCAGAGAGAGGAGGAGGAGAAGAAATCACATAAATATACTTTGCACTGTCTAATCTCATAAATGTGGTAGCTGCAAGGAGAAATGTCATTACTCACACTTACTTTCCTTCAGAAAGCTCCCTCCCATAACTAAGCGCAGCAGCCCTTTATTTTTGTGTGCACAAGCAACAGTATTGTCAGACTTCCGCTGTGCAGAAAGTTCTACCAGTGTATTTTTCTTTTATTGGTTTGTGGGTTGGGAGGCTAGTTTGATTAGTTGCATAGCAATTTATTAAATGACAAAATCATGTCTTGTAAGGGGTTTTGGGGTTTTTTTCCATAATAAAATAAAGAATAATTGTCACTTAGAACCAATTTCTAAGTGGCTTACTTATAGAGTGAAATGCAAATTCTAATTGCTACATCCATCTCAACACTGTCCATTTTCCCTCTAGCCCATTCATAAAGAAAACAGCAAGTCATCTATTGATCATCTGATGACTGCCATTTCTCTGTTTTTTCCTGTAATTTGAGACATCCAGGCTTTCTAATATAGCAGTCTACAATGTAAAAAAAATCTTCTGCAAAGTGCCACAGAAAATAAGCCTTGTCACAGTTTCTTGGGAACTTACTTGTGGATCCTTCAGAGAAGAGACTAGAAGAGCTTCCAAGAGGGTACACAGCAGAAGCAGGAATCTTTTTGGTTTTCTGATCAGGAAAGGATATACACTAGGTAATCATACAGCATGCAACAAACACACACTCAGAGATATACATGTATATGAATGCATATATATTTCTATATGCATATATAAATGCTTATATATCAGCCCTTAATTTTTCTTTATCCAAACTAAATTAGACGGAAGGGAAATTTCTGAGCTTCTCTAGGCCTGTTTTATGCATATGCAGTCCTCATTCACATACTTAGTGAAGTGAAACACTTTGTAATATAGCAGCCTGGAAGAGTTTCTGCAGACTATATTCTTAATCCTTGCAAATTTAGAGACAAAAGATTTACTTGCCACATTCTAACATTAACAAAATTAAATTATTCTGTGGGTTCTTCCATGTAATTCTATGGTTAATTTTTTTAAGTGTGAGTATTTAGCATGTAAAGCTCTCCTGATTCCAAATGGTTTTCTGGGGTTATTTGACATCTAAGAAATTTTTATCTCTGCACTCCAGAGACACAGACCACAGGGAATGAGGCCTGACACCTCCTCAGGTGAGGTGACAGCTCCCAAAGACATGTACCTTTGTCTGATAGTCCATCAGCTTATTTTCAAATTTTTTTTTTTTAAGATGGTCTGTGAATCAATAGAGAGAAGGTGTTGGGATGGCAGCCTGTTACCAGAGATTCTCCTACTTGCCTGTTTCAATGTTTTGTTTAGGTACTGACTCTCATACCTGCTTCATAATCCAGTTCCTCCTCTGACTTGGAAACAAAGGTAAGTGCTCCTGAAAGCTGGTTAAAGCAGTCTCCAATTAGTGGGCTACTTTTTGGTTTGATTTTTTTTTTTCCTGTTCAGAATTATGCTGCCCTTGAAGTGTAAACAATGGAAAAAGGTTAAGCAATAACTGAAATAGCCATTAGACTCATCTACTTTCCTTCTCCTCCCTGAGAAAACCTCAAAGTTGGTGTAAGAGCATTTTACTCTGACCTCAGTATGTTTTGACACTTGTTTTGACTGTAGTATCTTGAACATGTGGGTTCTCTGTAATCCAAACAAAATCTTCCAGTTCCTACCTAGGTACTCTATCTCCACTCCTACAGAGGCAGTATATTGCCCAGTGAATAGTTGTACAAAAACTGGAGCATCTGAGCTGCCTGGTCAGGATAAAGTATGTAAAGCATGTTTTGGATATTGAAGACCTATGTTCAAATACTTGCTCTCAATGTAGAGCAAGAAGGTAAAGCTGGGTCTCCTAATGCTATGTCTGTGTCTCTGAAGTAGTGTTTCTTCTGATGCCCTACGCAATTCCCACAGACTCCAGACTGGATTTTGAGAAACTTTTCTCAAGTAAGGAAAAAACCAAAAAAGTTAATTTCCCTCAAAAATGTTTGTTTTCCTTAAAAACAAAAATCACAGACAATTCTCTGTCAACTCAGCATTGAGTACCCAATGCCCCCTAAAGTCTTACAGGTCCAATTTGTTTGTTCATTGCCTGACCAATTGGCTCATAAGAAGATGTGAAAGGGAGGGGATATAGAAAGTCTTTTTCCCTAAAGCAGCTTTCTATCATTTTCTAAGGGATTCTGTAGCCAGGGACTATAATGACAAGAGCAACCACAGTCTAGAGGGCAAAAATATAGCAGGATTTTCAGAGTGATTTCCGAAACCTCTCTTCTACTTACACATACCTGACTTCTCCAACTCTGCCAACTCTTTGTCACACAGAATACATAATTTCCTGCAATTTACTGGTAGCTCTGAAGGCTGGAAGGGTAGCTAGGCAATAGAACCGATGTGTTGTTTCAAGCAGGATTTTCTCCTACAGATGTATTTATTGGATTTAGTTTCAAAACACAGAGGAAAATTCAATATAATTATGGTTCTGCTTCCATTTGAAATCAAAAGAAATTATGCTACTAATTTCTGCCGGAGCAGAATCAAAACCCGGAATTTGCATTTTGCTCAAAATCCTTTTCTTTCTGACATATTTCAGTTTAAGGACTCGAATCAACAGTTAGCCAAAACTGCAGCTTCCTGTACCTCCTAATTCATAGCAATGTTCAGGTCGCAGCAGTCCCTGAAATGTTCAGTGCACAAATACAGACAGACCTCTTTAACAAATAATACCCTTTCCCCTAGCTGAGCTGAAAGGAGCTATCAATCACCCAGAAAGCCTGATACAGCTGTTCACTGCCCAGGAGCATCAAGGGCCAGAAAAGAACATCTTTATGCTGTAGCAGTAGAACAGCTACTTTTAAAAAGCATAGCTCTCCAACTGTCTCCCCTTACCATGCCAAATTTCTGTAACTGTTTGGGCTGGAGTAACACAGAGCCAACAAGTTCATTGTGATGCTGGAAAGGAAGAATAAAAAGAAGACTGTACGTGGACAATCAATCAACAAGGGTGAAACAACCACCTCTGAATGAGCTGTTTGGATAATGTCTTGGGAGCTGGCACCGCATGGAGGTAAATTTTAAAAAAACCCAAACAATAGAATGAGATTTCTTGATGAGCCTTCTGGGTACATTGGAGGTACAGAATCTAAGTCTGCTGGTGCTTTAAGCATCAAAGCTCAACTACTTTTAATGATCAGGAGCCTCAATTAGTTATTTTTATTACCCTACTTTAATTCATAATAATTGTAACACTATTTGCATACAGAATATCAAAAGAAATAGGCCATTGTAAATCAACATGTATACTTTTTGATAGGCAAAATTCTTCTGAACTGTGAGCTTAAAAATGCAACTAGAGCTATTTTTTAGATTATGTATTTTCTTATTTACTTTTTTCTAGAATAGAATGGAAAACCTCTAGGGTCAGTTATTTTAAGCAACAGTTTCTGACAGGTTGTGAATTAACTTGGATTGCAAAGTCACCTTGAAAAGCTCCTCTCGCTAGTTTTGTAGAAAAAGAAATAAGGAATGAAATACTCTGGGGGAAAAAAAAAAAAAAAAAAAAAAGAAAAAAAAAGGTGCTTTCAATAGTTCTTCAATATGGCCATTAGAAGCCTCTGGAGTTCTTACATCCTGTTGTGTGGACATATCCTTCCTCTCCTCACCCCCTTCAAAACGTTACAGAACAGTATGGATTAACTGGGTAGGATTCTCCTGTCTAAATGGTAATGTCTAGGGACACTTCAAACACCCAAGAAAATCTACACAGGGCTGGCAAATATAATATAGTCCCTGCAAGACCCACATCCCTCTGGCGAGCCATCTGGAATCCAGGCAAGATATTCTGGGCCATCTAAAACGTCACTAGATGTCGAGTTCAGGCATCTGAATCCTGCCCATTATCTTTGCTAAATAAGGCTCTGGTCCTGCATCTATCTCACTACCTTCCAGATGCAGACTTTGGCAGCATTAGCTGTTATGATTGTGACATACAGATGATGATGATATAAAACTTCTGCAGCACTTTCCTAAGCAGATGGGAAAATGTCTATACATAACTTCCCTACACGAAATCTCAGGGAGTGGGAGAGGTGACACAGAGAATAAAAGGTGATGAACAGAAAACAGGCATGTGTATATATGTATACATATATCTAAATAAAATGAAATCTCCAAGTCACCTGCACTAAGTAGATGAATGACATCTTACTTCATGCATTCAGCCAACACTTAATACCACAGAATTATTCCTCTGTGTTCAGTATATAGAAATAGATACAACAGTGAAATTGAAATAAAAACATTTTATAATTGAATAAAAATTGAAATTGAATAAAACAGTGAAATACCCATTCCTTTTTAGAATACGATCTAACAGAATCAGTCTAATATAGCTGTGAACATTTTAAATCAACAGAATATTTAAGACAAAAACAAATAAACAGATAAATTGCTTGGTTTCCAAAAAATTCTCACATTTAAAAATTTTCATCTAAATACAAATAATAAAAAAATCTGTCTGTAGTGCTGTATGCATTTGGTGGATATAATGCAAATATAGAGAAGATAATGAAATTTATAATTCCGCATCTAAAGCCTCTTAAACCATGTCACTCTCTTTGATGTTCTAAAAGGTGCTGTTATAATAGACTTCTGGTATCACATACCCATATTGACTACTTTTGTGTATAAATAAATGCACTAAGTCAGCACATACTTCTCACATTCTGAAAGTTCCAGTTAAAGGCATGTATGCGCTGAATAGCTCTCAAAACAAATTTATTGACAGAGCTGAAAGTTAGGATGGAGGGAAATATAGCAGGCAAAAGAGGAAGAAAGAGCTACTTTTTGTTGGGGGATTTTTGAAAGTATTCGGTTTTGGTCTGAAGCCACTCTTCTTGAAGTTGATGATAAAACTCTTATGGATTTTGGTGACAAAAAGAGCATTCCCAGACCTTTTGAAATTTTCTTCCCATCAGCATAATCTCTCCCTACTGTAGTGTTGCTTCTGTGACTTCATGCTTAACTGAACAAAAGAAAACGCTATTCTTCTGAGACTGCGAGAGAGGAGGCAGAATGGGTGAAAGAATAATAACAGAGCAAGAAATAAAGAGCTAGACTTTCTGTTACTGTGCAGCTGAAGCCAATGGAGGAATGAATGCCACGTAAGGAGAAAACTCAAAATGTTTGGTAATAATTTATGAGTTGTGTACTAGGTATTCTGGAAACATACGCATCGTATTATTTTGTAGCCATTGCCCTCATTATACAGTGGATCCAAAAGTATCATTAAAAAATAAGAAAAAAATATATGCAGAGAGGCAATCACTCAGATCTTTACCTTTTAGTTCTCAGGCTCCAAGAAAAGCTGATATATTGCTGTAGCTGTTGGTTTTAGGTAAAAAAGACTGATACAATTATTCCCTAGGAGGGATGTAGGGGTTTTGGGGATACAAAAAAGTATCTTGCATATTTTTATCACTGCTATTGCTTTCATACTAAAATGAATTGTAACTTGCCATGTTTCAATATACTGTACTGAAAACTACAACCTGAAAATAAAGTTTTCTGATCATGTATACAGGGCATAATTCTCATCAGTCTTAGAACATCTGTAAAGGCTTTTAAAGTAAATAGTCTTTTGCATGGACTTCCTAATTAACAGTTAAAAGGAAACTGGATGTATGCAATAAATTCAATGACTTGCATATCTCAACATTTATGTATCCCTTTTCTAGAACTGGCTTCTCCCTTAAGGAATAAATGTTCCTGGCAGTCCCACTGGTGTTGATGCTTTCTCTACCTTTCATACGTGTGATGGAAAATTTCCCTTTTCCTCAAATCTTAGCTACATTGAAACTAATTTGCATAAACAAGCAACAATTTTCGTGGGTCTTTTTGGGTTAAATGAAGGAGTTACGTCTAAGCATTATAGAATAAGGAAATGTGGTCAGCAAATCAGTAGGCAAACACAGATAACCAAACCCAGTTTCATGGTGATGGAGGTCCTCTGGCCAGTGTTGCTGCACAATGCTACAGCAGTTTAGACATCACTTGATTGACCAGCTGCTGCCATTAGACCATGACAAAACATTCAGTGACCTTAACAATCAAAGTTTAGACCAATGAGTAATTTTGAAAGTCCCATTATCAATTTCTGGTTCATTTTTCAGTACTAGCACTGATCAAAACCTGGGCATTTTTATGTGAAAAATAAGAAAATTCAGTCTGTTGATGCATTTTTATAGTTTCCTTTTTAAAAAAGTCACTTAATCTAGCTTTTAGGCTGAATATAGTCTTATAGCCCAAAAAAAAAAAAAAAAACCCCAAACCCCCAAAAACCAAAAAAAAATTCCATAACTTAAGTTTACTTCATGACTTAAATGTCACAGAATATTTCTTTTAAAAGTCTGGAAATTTTCATTTTTTATGTTGTATTTTATGAAAGATCATATTTAAATGATCAAGTTCCTTTGTAATAAACTAGTAAAACCATTTCAAATTTGCACAGAATAACTCAATAGAGCTTAAGATTTTGCTTCTAGTCCTGCCCTTACCATCACCAATTTAACTTTTCAAAGTTTATATTTATACAATTATAAAACAGAAGTTTTATTAATAGACATCTGAGGTATAGCAATAAGCAATAATTCCCTATACTTCGAAAGTCAAAATAATTACTCTCTCATACTTTTATAACTTATAGCCCAGTGTACA
Source organism: Pelecanus crispus (assembly GCF_030463565.1). Lineage (NCBI taxonomy): Eukaryota > Metazoa > Chordata > Aves > Pelecaniformes > Pelecanidae > Pelecanus > Pelecanus crispus. The sequence goes on from NC_134643.1 coordinate 25,006,312, forward strand.
CTGACTTTTAATAGCTACTACATAATAACTGCAGTTTACAATATAAGTACTGACAACAAAATGGTACATATTAACCACATAGATTGTCAGAAATACAGCTGCATGTGGCTTTGTTTTATAACAGAGAATGGCAACGCTAATGTGAATACACAGCTGTTGAAAACAGCGTTCTCAAGACAAAAATCACTTCATTATTTCTATGTTCAGTAAGGCTGGCAGGGGTCTTTCAATGTAAGCGCTTAAATTTAACTAATAGCTGGAAAAAGTGTAAACTTTGACATTTTGCTGAAATGTTGTTTCTCAGCATCACCGCACCTCATTTTGATACCTTTCATAAAAGACCTTATTTTAGCAAGGTAGGGCATCATTGTCCGGATTCTCAATGTCTGTGTGAGCTGGCATAGGCAGGATGCAGGGGCAACCACAAAACCACCGATGAAATGCAAAGAGTAAATTTATTTTCATTACCTCGCCAACCGGGGGATCCCTGAAGCAGCACCCAGGCAGAGGCATACAAGCAGGGATGCAGGCACCACGGAGCTTGGTCCTTGCTAGAGGATCACCAAACCTGCTGGTTTCACCTGTACTTCAGGGATTTGCACAGGTGTTATTTACCACTGTGCTTTGATCTTCCCCACAGCAGGGCAGGAATCCCAAGCATGTTCAATAGGGTGCCTCTAAGTCTATCACAGGCCTATGTTATCTGAACACAGATGTTCTACTTGTCCAACACACAAGGCCAAACAACAATTAGTATGATATATGTGGTTTTGAACACTCCAGCTGCAAGTCACTTGAGCGTGTTTACAATCCTCCTCACCAATCTTCCACTATTTTCCCACAATGTCATATAAAAGGGATATGTTAAAAGGGATGGGAAATTCCTGTTGAGGCTAAACTTTTTTCTTTTTAAATTATGTCTTTATGGTTATTCCTTTATTTATGGAAGTACCATCCTCAAAGTGAACAGGACTGTCCAAAGTATATGCAGTGATTAGCAACCTGTTGGCTCTAGTCCAGCAAACTGATCCTTATGGAGGAAAAGTGAAAGACAATTTGGGACAGAATCTCAGCTTTTATTGCTACCTCACAGATGAGTTCAAGATGATTATGCAGCATATTCAGCATATCTTACAGTGATTTATATGTTTCTGATATTACTAGCCCCATTCCAGCAAGGAGAGCAATTAAATTCTACAAGGGAAGTAGAACAATTTTTTTCTTTCTTTAGTTTTTCTCTCATAAAGAACCAGTGGGATGTAATAAACGTGCAGACTGCATCTCTTGAAGGTTCCCCCAGCTGATGGGGAACACCTAAGGACCAGTGCAGTTTTAACCAAGCAAGAAAGGATGACTGTGGCAGTCCTGGCAGATGCTGTGATACCCTTGGGCTGTAAGAAGTCCAGCCTCATGGTAGAATGACAGAATAGTGATGCTTTCTGCTTTTCCTCAGCACACAGACTTGATCATTTGTGACTGCTGACTGATCATTAAACCTCCTCCCATGGCGGTGATTCTTTGCACGGGAGATCCTTCAGCATCCCCCGAATTGCTGCTCAAAGCAGCTATGGGGAAGCTATCCTAGAACATGTTCAGACAGTCTCACTATTTGAGGAGGCAAATGTTTACAGGGAGGTGACTGCCATGTGGATAAAAGGAGATTCTGGGTAGTTAAATTGTCTGTTCTACACCTTTAGAGACAAGAAAAGGCATTGATACATCAAGGTTTTGTTCTCTGTGGGTTACTTTTTTCTTTCTTGAAACGCAATTCTTTGAGAGGAATCATCCAAATCTTTACCCCTTTAAAGTTAAAGGCAGATCCTAGATTTAAAAGCTGAGTATATGCTAACTTTGACAGGAGGAAAAATACAGATCAGTCAGCAATCAATACAAGAGTCTGGCCTTCTGCATTTGAATCCTGTAAGGCACTGTTGCCAGAAAGAGCTCCCTGGTTTGTTTTTAAAACACCTCCTTCCCTCTGTTCCTTCTTCCTTTGAAGTGAATTTCTTTCTCCTGCCATTACTGCTGTCACTGCTAAATTATATATGCCCTTGTGTTCTAAAAATTCTGCATCAGCCACAGTATTCAAGCACCACTTTCTTCTGTGGCTTGCAGCTGTCTGAAACTCAGGTTTTCAATGCAATTCTGCCTCCTTGAATGCTTCACTATGTATCCTCCAAAAAGAAGGAATAGTCTCCACTCTGTGTGCAAGAATCGAGTAGGCTTGTTCCACTGGTGCAGTATTAGCCACCCTGCACATCTTCCACAAGAGAAAAATTTGCCATGGTCCAAGATCAGATTTAGGAAAACCAATCCAAATAATCAATGTAAAATTACACTGTAAAATTAGGGTTATGTCCTGAATTGTAGAGTGTACTGAGTTGGAAAGGAAGAGTCATGTTACTTGAGCCTAAATACGATCTCAAGGTAACCAGCTAAAGTCCGTGGTAAATCCAGTGAAGTTTTGGCTTAATGAGATTGCAATGAACAGCCCCACAGTCTTAGAAATAGAAAAATTTTGGGGTAGGTTTTTTTCCTGTAGTAGTTCACAGCCTAATGCAATCAATACAACAGTAAGATTTGGAAAAATACAGTGTTTATTTGTCTATAATCACGTAATAAAAGGAGGAAAAACAAGATAAAAGAAATACATTTCACTCTTCTGCAGGGGGATAATAGGCTCAGTCTTGTGCTGAAAGCAACCAGAACATTTTTTAACAATTCTTTTCTAGATTGCTGCAGTTTTCCACTTCAAATTTAAGCAACTAAATCTAAAGACACCTCACAATATAAGACGAGTTTGAGGTCTGCTAGAGCTGGATTATTGGAAATTGGGCAATTCAAAGAGAAGTTCTTTGAAAAGAGGAGGTTAAATGAGCAGTGTCAATATCCATCTATAGATCTGTTACTGAGGACCCAAAAAGCCACTTTGTTGCAAAAACCTAGCAGTGCATCTTTTTACCTGATCCAAATTCCATCAAAGTCAGTAAGAGCTTTTGTGTTGCCCTAAGCAGGCTCATATATCAGGCTCAAAGTTAGGGAAAAGAGTGCATTCAGGACAGCCATTAGTGCAAAATGCTCTTATGTCGGGGAAAGTGTTGTTTTGGGTGTACAGACTGAATTAGTGCCCACCAATGCTGGCAAAACGGATGCAACCTTTTCCAAAATAGAGCCCTAATTTGGCTGAGTAAAATGTCCTTTTCTATGCTGACTTACCAGAGGAAAAGAGAAGTATGTCTTTCTTTACTTGCAAACTGTCAGTCATGCTGCAATGAGCACAGACATCATGAGTCACTCTTCTTTGAGATCTAATCTCTGCTCATAGTGACAAATGAACCTTAAAAATCAATGAGTTCTGACTCCTCAAAACTTTTGAGAGTTATTTTTTTAGGAGAAAAAATTAAAATAAGTATATTGCATGCTTAGGATACTAAATTAGAGGATGCAAAATTGTGAGTATATTCAAATGAAATGTCAAAGAGCTTGCACCTGGAATGGTCTCACAATCCTGTAATGAAAATGTAAGCTAAATCCCAAATAGTTGTAGCCTTTTTTAAGTTACCCTTCTAGGCTTATGGCAGCCTTACTCTGGCCTTTTGTAGGCTACCACAAGATGTGAAGCAACACAGTGCATATCTCTTCGACATTAGCAGAAAATGCATAAATATAAATGCCTTGAACTATAGTAAAAGGATCTACATTCAATGACTTGATGAACAACTCCTTCCCAAAAGGGCTGCTATCTTCCTACATTCATTCTATTATTGTCCAGGATGTACTGAACAAACATATTAGCTATCTTGTTTATCATCCATCTACCTGTCTAGCTAGGTACTTACTTTGCCACTGGTTTTTGTGGCAATAACTAGCTATTCCACTAGGTTTCCTGGTCTGAAGTCTTCCTCCGAAAGAGTAAAAGGAGTTCTGCCAAGAAAGAACTACCTTCTAGAGTGTGTCAGAGGCAAACAATTGAAAGAAATTAACACTCCACATTCTAACAGATTTCCTTGCTTAATATCAGAAGAAATATTTCTTTCCATAACTACCTCTGTCACAGGATCCACCATACTCTGCAACACTACTATCGATTTTTGGTTTTGCTTATTTTTTCAACAAAGCCTTAAAGATCACTGCCAAATTAAATATTCTCCTCCTGAAAAATTTCACTGATAATTTTAAAACTAACCCTGGACAATGTTGTAACAGAAAAATACTAGTCATAATTAACCTGCAGAGTTGCTACTGTTGTAACTATTTTGGTTGAGGATAAAACTTTGCTTAAAAATGGAAAAAACTACATCACTGAAATTGGCACAACTCTTGCTTTGTGAATAGCTATATCAGAAGAAAAGCATTCCTGTAAAAACATTCCTCCTCTTGCTGTCTTTTACAGTGATTTCAGTGCACATTTAGCAGATGGGTTACACAATATTTGCCACTACAGTCACAGTTGTATAACTGGTATATGTAAAGAAGGCCTTAGGAAAACAGTGTCTTATTTCTCTATCCTCCTCCTAGACTTGCTGCTTGAAGTTGTTTATTTTATAGCATAGTCTTTATTTTATGCCAGATAAACTAGTTCTAAAATAAGATTAAATTGATGAAAAAGCATCAGTTTCCATCCAAAAGTACCATTGATATATCCAGTACCAAAAGCTGCTTTTAAAGCCCCTCTGGATTTGACTAGCCTTCAGCTGCATCACACTGCTTCAAATAATCAAAGGAAATGATGAACAAACTAGTGAAATCTAGTTACAATGAGTGTGTGTGGGGGGGGTATTTTTATGAGAGGCAATGGCAGCATTCATCAAGTGGGAGAGATGCATGAGAAGAATGCTACAAGCCTTCTAACTACAACGCTCAATACCAGCAAACCCTGCCACAACTCCCTCTACCTGTTAATCATCCTGCAAGATATTTCTAGTTTGGGCAAAGGGAAGAAAGTGAGTAGGGAAAATGGTAAGATGCTACACTGTGCTTGTATTAGGGCTTAAAATACAAGAAATCATAACTTTAACCTCCTCTGAGAAGTTTCTTCAGAAAATTACAGGAAAACCTAACTATCCAGCAGAATAAATTATATGGTTGTGCAATTGCAAGGAGATTGATATAACATTGTTCAAGACACTGCAAGACGATGTGTCAGCACAAATATGAAAGCTATAAGTAATAAAAACCTCAAATAATAATGTACGCACCCTCTCTGTCATCATTATGCACCATCATTTACAGATGGACAGCGCCTGCCTTCCTGCTGAATCCTCTGGCATGTGTCCATTAGGCCCATTTACTGTCAAGTAAGTATTCTCCTTTGTGGTAGACGTGTTCCTTTCATTGCTAACCAGAGAAACCTACAGAAAGATCCAAAGCTAATGGAATTTTTGGAAACTGACTGTAAAAGTAATCGTAAAAAAAAAAAAAAAAAAAAAGGGTCTTTTTAACTTCCTTCTAAATTTGTTTCAAAATTTGGAATGCAAGTGTAGACTTTCTTTTCACTATATCAGAAAAACAGTAGCAATCAGCGAAAAGCTGAAACCCATAATCACAATACAGGTTTAGGGTGTGTGATAGAGGGTGCACTTGGAAAATACATGTGAGTGCAGGAGGGTTATCAGAACTTTTGGCTTGATACAGAGCAATCGGTAGTCAAGATCTTCATTCAATGCTCTAACTTCCTCTCTGAACATGCCCAACTTTTAATGTTAGGAGATACTTTTCTCTTTTTGGTGGCTTGAGAGGGAGCAAAGGTGCCAAAGTAGCATATGTGAACCTCAAGCCTTTACACCTAATGTATAGTTTGGCTGTGAAAAGCTTTTAAGTACATTCATAGAAACATAATACAAAGAAGAGAGGTTGTGGAACAAAACTGCTATTGTTTACCACTGCTAAAGGCTTTGCAAAGTGAATAATCCACAGAGTAGAATTGCTGTATCATGACTGATACCAGGCTAGAATGCAAAAGCATTTATTACTTTATTAATCTCCATTAAAAGTAAACATTTCTCTGCATCAGGAGAAGAGTGGTAAAAACACACATGCACATGCAAACACACACACACACTTTCAGTTTTGAAATTCAGGCCTAAAGTGACTTTCAATACAATCCCAGCTGATTGACAAATTCAGTGAGAGATATGGACAGGATGATCACACAAGCTGATTAATTTTCATACAGACAAAAGAAGTTTTCTTAAAATAGATGAAAAAGACAATCCTGTCAGACCAAGCAACCTTTGGAGGTCTAGATTTCTTCAAGCACTGTGTCAATGTGAGAATTCTTCAGTGTATTATTCATTCCCTCTCTATAACACTATGATGAATGATATAAAGTAACATAATCTGTATTTTATGATTTCTCCATCTAGGCTTGACACTCATGGAAAGGTTATTTCAATTTTAAGCAGAAAACTAAGATACAGCATTAGATATAAACTAATAACAATTTTTTTCAAACACTTTCCAAGCTACATAGCTGTCTGCCTAAAATTTAAACTTCATGAGCGTAATCCATTGTGGTCGCAGCTTATACTAAAGCAGTGTGGATCAATGCTGTGCATAGAGATTCAATCTTTTCTTCACAAACTCTGTTAATAAGATTGCTGGATTCAATCTGCCTAACTTTACCTGTCTTAAAGTTAGATGTCTAGTCTAACCTCATTATCTATCTTTCCTCCACGGTCAGTACAGCAGGAGAGACAAAGAGATACCTTCACAGGTACATTTATCTCACTTTCCACTGTCTTCTGTCGGAGGTGGCTTATGTCAGGAGAAGTGAAGCCCACCTGCCTAGCAGTTGTCAGAGACATCAGTGAAACACGTTCGGTCTGACAGCCATGCAGCTCTGCAGAGCCCAGCTACGCCACCTTCCACTCCAGCCTTACACCGCCGAAACCGGGAGCACAGCAAAAGGATTTGGAGTAAATTGCTTTCTTACTTTGCACTCCTGCAACTCCATATATCCTAACTAAAGGGTGAGTTCTGGCCTATTCAGGAATGTTTGGAAAATTTAGAAGATGGAGGAAGAAGGGAGTTTAAAATATAAGATTAAAACTAAAAAAAAATGTGAAAATATAGTTAATATACTAAGCTGTTTTTCAGATTTACAGCAGCAGACTATAGTCTTTACCTGCTTTAAAATGTATTTAATAAGCCTTAGTAAAAACCAAATGGAAATCATTCTTAATGTTTTTCTAAAGCTTTTCTGCGTAATTTTTTCTGCATTTTTTCAAATGCCAGCATCGTGGTTTATTAAAAGAGCTCCATCTTCTGGCAGCTGATAAAGAACATATCCTTCATAGATGTAGAAGAAAGGCTTAAAATCATTTGCAGAATTTAATGAAAAATTGATCCTGAGTAACCAATGTCTGCAGCTGCATTCCACAGAGACTTTGTGACATTTTTATTTTAGAGTAATTTGTTACTTGTTAACCTTGATTTCTAACCTTTTGTCAGGAGTCTTAGTGGTTATCGAATTAAAATAAAAGGGCAACATATTAGAACAATCCTAAAGAAGGGAAGTAAATGTATATGCTGACAGCAACATAATCACAGAAAGACAACATGCTACCTCACTTTGTGTCAGGTCAGGCTCCTGGTTGTGGTCTTTCAAATTAAAAAAAAAAGAGCAAAAAAAGCACTGAAAATTTAGTTCAGTTTTTCAGAAAGAGCAGAATAAACATGAGAAGTACATTCTTCCACATTTTGTGTGCCTGCCTTCCCAGTAGCTCAATATTTTAAAAAGATAGTCAATGCCAAAGAAGGAAGATGGCATCCTGCACTTTACCATTTTTAGCACTTGTCTCACCCTTGAGTTTATTATTAAGGGGGTTAGCCTCACTTGTTTTGCTTTTTTTAAAGGGGAGTATTGGAGGAAATGTAAGCTGAATCCCCAGGCTCTTCTCCTGTGCTCAGCCAACTATGGCACATCTGCTCGGTGTTACAGCATCACGGATCTGAGGAGAAAGCAACTCAGAAGATTCATCACCCCTCTTTAGCGTATTTATAAACAGAATAGTAAGACTGCATTGCATTAACAGGTTGAAGGCTTGCTATACTGAAAAGTCTTCACATAAAGAATAACTGAAATGGTGACTGAAATACCAACTTTCATTTTTTTAATCAGCCCTGTGTGAAAAGAGATCACTTGAAAATGGAGAGAGATCTGACTGTGGAATCAGTTCTTCAGAGACCTCTGAAATGGTGATCAAACGTGTAACAACTTCCAAATGAAAGGTTAAATATTTTAAAGCTTGAAATGGAATATCTGGGATATTTCTTTTAGCAGGGAAATGCAAAAACAAGCAATGAAATAGGAATGCCCTTTGGTTTATAGCCATTTCATCATTATCAATTAATTGCACATTTTGACAAATATTATGAAAAGTGTGTTTCAATGAAATAATTATTGAATATTCATCCTGCAATAATATTAGAAAAAAAAGACAGGGGAAAAATGTGATTATATAATCCATCAGATTTTATTGTTTATATTTTTCTTAATATTATATTAATTTGTCTCTGAAGCTGTACTTAGATTTACTTTAAAAAATCAGCCACTGCCCAGTGACACCTCTAAAATCATATTTAGACATACTAATTTATTGCAGATAAACTGGCTGTAAACAAAACTAGATTGGAATTCAGAAGAAGGTTTTTAAAAATCCAAGCAGCAAAGTCTTTCAGTCAGTGCTGTGGTTAAAATATCTCACCATTTCTAACTTCCGCATGGTTATATTTGCAGACCCACATGCTGTTAATGAAGGTTATTTAAAGTAGTCTTGCTAAAACTGCATTAGATTTAGTAAAAAATGCACTCATTGCTACTGCTGAGAAATACTCTCCTCCTACACTGTAACAAGTCCATCCAAAGAACTGCAACATCTGAAGCCTCCATGCTCTTTCTGCAGAGGTCATCTGGTCATGACTTGACCCAGAACATGCATGTAAAATGTGACATGTTATTACTCAAACCTGAAGAGATTGGTCATAGTAGATTGCCCAAAAATACAGACTCATTTGAATTATGAATAACCAAAGTACAACCTTGTCACTGTTACTATCTGTGCAGAGCTTTCCTGACTATGTATATAATATTCATGAAAAGCTCTCTGAAGACTGAAGGAGCTCTCATCATCCTGAGTTTTACCAAGAATATTGGAGAAATCAGAAGCGATGAAATTCTGACCTCAATTTCTTTTGGGATTGCAGCTGCCTTCAGAAGTCCCTGTTTATTCTCACCAGTTATCCTCATCCAGGGCTTGGTTTAAGTCCATTTCCAGATATACTGTGTCTACTGCATAGAAGAAAAAAGTAGTAAACAGTATTAAAGTTGCAAATTATTCATTGTAGCATTCTTTAGTATCTAGTTATCTGTTCTTCTCCTCTTTGTACTGAAAATTTTCTTCTCTTTTCACCCACCAGTAAGCTTCATGAAAATGAACTGCAGTAAAAATGACTTGGTTATTCCTGTCTACATCAAAGATGGAGGGAAAAATATACACATTCTTTTATGTATTTAAGGTCTTTCAGGCAAAACAAGCGTGTTTAAAGAGAGGGGATATTACATAGGAGTATCTCTATCAGATATTGGCCATGTTCTCTTCCAAAAGAAATTGTTTTGGTTTCAGGAGGTTATGAAGGTCTGAAAACTGAATATCAGTGAAGTATGTATTCATCTGTAAAATACTGGTGTAATGAAGAGAAGACATATTGTTCTAATAAAAACTTAGGCCCAGAGTACATACAACATGTAAGAAAGATCACATTCAGGAAAACTAAATTCCAGTTTTGTCTCTGTTGGGAGATCATAGGCATGTATTTAATTTTCCCTACTTCAGTTTCTCCCCCTGAAAAATGGTGATAGCATAACTTGCCCCTCTAAAGAGAGTTCTGTTTAAAAAACCACATTAGGACATATCACTACTTCAACGGAAAACCAAGTCTGCAGGAAACACATCAGAGAGGTCAGCCTGACTCAATAACTAGAATATTTGGCAGATCCTCTGAAATCTGGCCATCATTCCTTACTTGAAGCTCCCCTGCTGTAGGGTTTCTATCTGCTGTCCTCTAGCCCATTTACATTTTCCTGGACATAGGCATTCTCTCTTTCAATATGGCTTGAACAGTGCCTACTGCTGTGGAGCCGCCTGGGTCTGGAGTGGGCTGTTTTATATTAACTATAATTCGAATAATGGATCACAATAAATAAATCTCCCATTAAATTTCAATCATATGGTTGTATATACAGTCAGAAGAGTGGGGGAGTTTAGGTATTCACACAGCTAAAGATCAGGAGAGATGACATCTTATACCTAAAAAATGCCAAACACGAGGAACCTAGTTTCAGGGGAAAAATAATGTTGCTACCACAGAAAGAAGAAAGAGATAAAGATATAAAATTTTGTCATAAATCACATGTCATTAGATGTGTTTTTAACTATATATAAAAATATTTTCAGAGACAGAGGGAACAGCAAGTTCTCAATCTATTAAATACATCCATTTTTCACACAAATTATCTCCATAAAATATTGTGCTGTGTCTTAACACCTCATCTCGGTTCTAAATCATCTTTGCTTCTAAATTTGAAAATGACTGTGGAAACATGTATTCTCCTCATTTTCCCGTAATATAGTTGTTCAATCCATTACCGCTACTGATTCCTCTTTATGGAGCAGCTAAGGTGCCAGGGCAGAGCTGATGCTGTGCCAGGATAGAGGCGACTTCCCCCGAGGCAATCTTGTGAAGGTGAAGCTCTGCTCCAGTGCTGTGCCCCAGCCAGACCCTGCGAACCGTCAGCCCATCATGCATAGGTATTAAGCAGCTGGGATTATGTATCCCTCAGATAGAATCATAGAATCATAGAATCGTTTAGGTTGGCAAAGACCTTTAAGATCATCCAGTCCAACCATTAACCTACACTACCAAGTCTACTCTAAGCCAATCAAGGGTAGACTAGACTAAACCATGTCCTGAAGTGCCGCATCTACCCGTTTTTTGAACACTTCCCGATCAACAAGGAACAATAAATGAAAATAATACACATGATGTGACATACAATAGTTCCGTGACTCTACAGGTACTTTCGTAAGCCTGCTGTACACAATGTAGAGCAAGTTCCCTATAGAATAAACAGGCTAAATAGGCAAACAGGATGGGTTTTTAAAGATTCACACATAACAGGCTTTCCCAGATCCTTCTGTGGCACTTAGGTGTAACTCTGGATACTTAGAGTCTTAAAAGCAGGTATGTGACTGTCCTCTGCAGATGGAAAAAAACTGTGGCATGAATGATTAAAAATTGGGAGTTTAAGAAACTATTATATTTTGTAGAGCTGCAGTACTATGGCTTCCTACAGTAATAGACAACTGATTTTTGTATCTTTGATTAAATCAGTATGAAATCCTGGAGAGGGACTGATTTGGCTGTGTTTTACACTACTTCTCTGAAGTTTTCTATTGCCGTGTCTCACCTCCTTTTCTGAGATGCTGCCAAGAGGATGTTTAGAGCCCTCAACATTCAGGAGCAAAGCTGGAAAAGGATAAGAAAATGGTAAAAAGAATGGAAAAACTGTAAAGGGAAAAAACTGTGCAGTAGATGGAAGCCCCTCAGACAAATCATACCATATATAAAACCTGCTCCAAGAAAATCATCCCAGTCAAAAAGAGAAATAAACCATTGTCCTGCATAGTCATTAAAGAGCAACACCTCTATGCATGTCTGGGATCATGCATACTCTCCTGCATGCTTCAGAAACAACATAACAGGGCCACCTACTGAAATTCAGCATCTCTTTTCCATATTATTTATTTCATTTGTATCACTGAAGCAGCATAATAAGGAGAAATTAATCACAGAAGCTTCAGGGACTTATTTCACAGTGTATCAAGCAATTATATATTGAAGGTGATGAAATAATAATATCTTTGATGTAACTTCCCACCTAGGAACTGCAAAAGAAACCACTAGAATCTAGAAAATAAGAAAGAGAAGAAAATTAGGGAGAAAAATAATGATAAGGGAATAGCCAAGACTACATTGCTTTAATGTTCTTTTCTTGCATTCTTAAGAGATTCAAACTGTTTGAAAAAAAACTAGTAAAGGTCAGTCAGAAAGGGGGAATGAGGGGGAGGGGGTTATCATTAAAACTATTAAACTGGAAAGCCTTATAAAGGATTAACCCTAGTGTTCATTATGCATATTAAAATAAATATGTATAATATAATTTAACTCATTTTAGCTTTCCATTCTCTTCCTATCCCTCTGAGAGAGTGGCTGTATACTGAAGATAAACTGATTAGAAATACACAGATGCTGCAAATAAAATGTTGCATATCTGAACAAAATAAACATAAGGCTGATGCCAAGAGAAAATATTAATTTGTCAGTAAATGTGTAATTGTAACTGGCCACAGATTTGGCAAGGAGACAAAAAAACATTCACACAGAGGAATTCCATGCCACAAAATAAAGAAACTAAACTGAAGAAGATAAATTGCACCCATCAACAAGCTGGCCAGCTGTAGCATCATGTGCTCTCTGGATAGCAGGAACTCAGGGCCAGCCCACAGATTTGTTCTATTTTTGACAATCGCATGTCCCTCAAAGAAATCAGAATACAACAAATAAATAAATAAATGCACTTATTAGAGTTACAGTCAGAAAACAAAGCGCTGGCATTTTGTTAAGAAGAGTAACTTTACCCTGGATTTGCAAAATGTGCCCAACAGAAGACAGACCTGCAGCTGTCTTGCACAGCCTTGACAGATCTTTATAGTGCTTTGAATACCAAACAATTTCAAGGAAAAAAGACATTACTGATTTATAATGGCAAAATTGCAGCTACACTGCCTCCTATCGATGTTTGTACACAGGGGGCACAGGGAAGGATGGTACTGCTGTCCACCTACTGACTTCTGTTGTGGTGTAAGATTTCAAGCCCATAGGGACAGAGGGAGCTGCTTTCAAAATCCAGACATCACCCAGTAGGAACATAGTTGATACGCTCACCTCAGAGATGAAGGATTATGGCCCAAGAGGCAAGTACATAACCAGCGCTCGGTGCTGAGGCCACAGATTACTCATAGATAGCTACTCATCTCTTTCTGTACAGGACTAAGCTGGGTCTTGTGCCACACACATCCATACTCATCACTCAAAAGCGCAGAAGGTTAACAGAACAAAAAAGAAAAAAGCTCAAAAGAGGAGAATAATCACAACCACCCACAGTAAAGTACCAAGCCCCAACTATATGTGAGCATTACGTGGGTTTTCGGAGGGAAATAAAGTGTGATGCAGAGCTCTGCACTACCTTCTAACCTCCCAAGTAATATTAGGCTCCGGAGCACTGTGAAATGCTGGGATGTTCCTTACATGAGTTTTATTTTCTCTAACAGCAGTCTAGGAAGTTACAATTGACCTTGCTGCTGTACCTTGTAACTACCAAAAGGAAGCCTCTGGAATTTTTTTACAGATCAGTCCACTGAAAGACCAGTAATGAATGTTCTCCTTTTTAAGTGTGATGAGTAACATACAGTACTAGAATATGAGTTAATTTAGATAAAGATGCTGTGTTAACTTTGGCTAGCAATGTAGAGTTAATTTCTGTTACTCTTGTATTCACAAAGCTATGCAACAGAAAGTAGAAGAGGAATTACTTCCTACTTCCTCTACTCACTCTGTCTCCATGCAAAACTCTATATTTTGATTGGTAAGAAACTTCATATTTGAGTCAGATAAGGAGACTAACACTGATCCCCATGCTACTATTTTATCTTATACAGTGGTGTTGTGTTTGCAAAACCTCAGGCACTGATTTCATTCATAGTTCACATTTTCACCAGGTAAAAGGTAAAACTGTGTGTATGGTTTGTATGATGTGTCATTACTATTTTTGTATGGACACTTCTGCATGCACTATTTCTGATTTGTGACTGTGATGGCCACAGCAGAAAAGAGAGAAAGCCACTATCAAGCACCAGGAGTCTAGTGGCTCCTATCAGGACACACACACTTCTGCGCACTGTAATTAATATATGCTGAACACAGCTGAGCAGGACAGGAGACCTAGGTAGCATGAGGAGATATCAGAAGCCCAATTATCATTACTTTGTACCAGTAGAGAACACCCAGATTATTTGTCTACAGGTGAAATTAAAATGAATTTATATAAATTTTTAACACATTTTGCAGCTCCCTCAGACACAAGAAAAAGTAAATTTACAGTAAGTGTAACATGCTACTTGGCAAATATTTGAGCTAAGCCAGGTTAGTGATTGAATTTGTTGGAAAACGCTTTCATTAAAGCAAAAAAATCCATAACTGAAGCTGTTAATCCTGCAGTGAAGCTATTGCAGCTTGCATATTTCACTGTAGAACTGAGGACAAAGTTAAAATATACTTCCATGTTGTACTAACTTTAAATTTACGGAACCATACAAGATACCATTTTTTCTTCACCGTCAAATTTTCAACTATAATAGTCCACTAAAAGTAGCAAGTCTTCTGCAGTGCCTGACAAGAAAAAAATGCATCATGGCTATTATTAGTCAAAGACAAGACCACTATTGTCTTCTGTATGATAGCTTATGCTAACTTTAAATAAAGTTCTTATTAGCTTTGTGAGTTAAGAGTAGGCTTAGATCTGCCAGCTTCATAGTGGTTACCTTGGTTCAGTTCTTTCATTTTTTTCCCCCTTAGATTACCACTGCACGTTTGAGAAGGCTATTTTACACTAATATCCTTCTGATAAATGAACCAAATACAAGCAACTGTTTCTCAGATAAGCCCTTTTTAGTACAAGGATGATAAAGAAAATGGAGTAAAGGTAGCAAAAGTATTTGTCATTTACTTAACTGGAAGTAATATCTAGCAACTTTGATCATCTCCCCTTCCTTTAAGTCCCCTTTATTATCTGTACCAGTGTTTTAGTTTCTTACTTTGTAAACGTAAAGTTATATTCTTGGAAATAATCATGCAAAATATATTTACACTGAGGTTTGTGCAACTATTAGTATACTTGTTTCAAATCCTTCTAGGATGCCCAGAGCCTCCTCTCCAGAGCCTGCAAGCATCAGGCAGGTCTTGAGACATAGTCAAAGAGGGGATCAGACTATTGACTGAAACATGGTCTGTCTCTCTATGAAAACAAGACGAGGCAGTTTGCCCCAGTGAAGACATTACAACAGCCTACTCACCATACAAACTACAAATACAGGATTTACACTTTGGGAGAAGCAAGCTCCTTCTTGCAACAACTCTGGCCAGATATTAGCTTTCAGTTCCAGCCCTGAGAAGCAGAGGCTACTTGAGAGATATGTTGAACAAGGGTATCTTTGATCCTCTGCTAGGTTGGCCTCCCTAGAGGTATGAAATACCCTCAGAAGCTCTCCTGGCAGTTTTCTCCTGAGTTTTCTCTCAGTTTTCTCCTGGCAGTATGGGCAGTGTTCTTCTTCGTAGCACCTCTTTCCCTTCTGGGACCCACAGGCTGGTTTCTACTGCCACCAACCTGCAAGTGTGTGAATCTGGCTTGCAATTTTCTATATTTATAATACATGAAAAAGTAAAAGGACTAAGTTCTGCCCCTAAAGTATTTTCTATAGACTTCTCACCCACAGGTGCACTGACACTTAGCATAGAGCCTTCACTTCCAAGTATCTCTGGTGTCCCCTGTCCCTCCCAAATGACTTGTCAATATCCCAGCCTACTCATGTTTAACATTTTCATCCAGTCATTGCCTAGGTTCTCTTCA
The DNA here is from genome assembly GCF_030463565.1 of Pelecanus crispus. NCBI lineage: Eukaryota > Metazoa > Chordata > Aves > Pelecaniformes > Pelecanidae > Pelecanus > Pelecanus crispus. Next base: position 25,022,060 of record NC_134643.1, read on the forward strand.
TATAAAATGCTTCCAGTCTTCATTCATTGGTGCACCAAATCTTGCACTGATCTTCTTTCATTCATTTAAAATCCCCTTGCAGGGCACTAATCGTGTCTATTGGTCTCAGGAGTAGTTTTTAAGCAGCCTCTGCTTTGAGCCCTTCTCCTAGTTTTATTATTTGGTACTGCAACTGCGTGCTTACCAGATTGTACAGTGATCCTTTAAAATGTCACATGTTAATCAGGGTCACCATTAAATGACAGAATTCCAGAAAGGCTGAATATTGGAGAGATACTGCTTGTATTCAATGTACATTATTTATTCCCAAAATTAAAAACCAAGCACATGAGATAAAAAGGGAACTGGGGGAGGAAAGAGTAATGTATTCAAACTGGAATAGGAAAGGGGTTTTACTGATCTGCAGTGAGCCGAAATCTACTGATGCTTAGAGTCTGTCTACCTAAATGTTTCAAACATAGATGCCATTATTCATTTCATAGCAGTCTGATTCCAGTTTTCATACTGTCTTGTCCCCCTGGTGACTGCTACTTGATATTAATTCAGAGCAAAATTGCATGTCACTCTACTGCCTGTTCTTAGCTGCTGTATGCCAGTCTGAATATGGTTGTATTCCTGTGGTGGATGAATAAATCCTATTTACCTATATCTCCATGGATTTGTGATACCTAATTACTGCTTGAAAAGCTCTCTGAAATCATTGATTCAAAAATAGCCCTTCAGCCATCCCAAGAATCACAATACAGTGCTCCTAATAATATCTTCAATTTAAAAGTCCTGTAGTACATTTTCTCTGAATAGAGCTGCAAAACAAAAAGAACAAAGTTATCATTATGCTTGCTTTTTTTTTTTAACACCTAGATCAGTCAATTCAACCATCACAGTAAAATATATCAGGCCAACTCCAAACACATCCTAACACTCCAGAACCATTATCTTCCATATACAGCATTCAGTCATCCCTAGAGCACAAATTCAATTCCTCAAATACCAGTCTGTTACCAAGATCAAAATAGGTCTTTGACAGAAAACATGTATTCTGTATGAAGTCTACATATTAACTGTAAAAGAACTCAAGAGTCACTGTAGTTTGTCTCTTGACAAACTGGAGACAGGCATTTGTATTTTTTTTTTTTTTCATTTTGCATACTGAAACATCTCTGCAGCTGGGACTCCAAAAAGAAAATCCTAAATTACCTCAAATGAAGTACAAAGAAATCCAAGATTAGATTTTCGCTCTAAAGCTTTACCAGTACTCTAACACTAGATCTCATAGGCCACTGAAATGGTTATGAATGATTTCCAAGATTTCTACTGGGCTGCTGGAGAAAGAGTGGAAGGAAAGAGGACAAAAAAAAAAAAATCGTACTTTTGGGGGACTATCAGAATGAGGTGCATTATCATCAAAAGAAAACAATGCTGTGTATCCCTAGAACTCCCTGCATGGAAAGAAGCTAAGACGCTGAGGTATAATTTTGGCAATATTGGCACTGTAACAGCTACAGACACCACCACATTGTGGGAATCTTGAGCTGCTCTGTAAAAGATTTTTCCAGTCTTTTTGTTTTCTAACCCATCAAGTCCTCAACTGCTATTTCTGAGAAGCATACACAATTTCACTTAATGCCTTTCCAGATTCACCAACAGATTTATTTTATGTATGTCCAGAATCATGAACAGTCATCAACTTTTCTTTATTAAAAAATCAGTTTGTTCCCATAACATGCAGTCCTGTCGTTTACTCTAGACGATTATGATCTGTATTTTAGTGTCTCATATCAGCAGAAACAGAATGCAGGCATTTATTAGCACATCTGTCATCTGTTCCTATTTAATAGCACAGTCCATGTCTTATTAAAGAAATTGGCTACTTATGTCCAAAAATTTAGAGCCAGAAATCTTAATATAAAGATATTTTCCCCTCAAAGTATTTTTTTTAAAAAAATCAGATTCTTTGTCCTAAATGAAAGTTGACTTCAATCAATAGCAAATAAAAAGAGGGTATTTGCTTTTCAAAATCCATGCCCATGTCTAGTTCTTCTAAATATACACAGCCATATCTACAATCTAAAAAATCATAATCTCACAAATTCAGTTACAAAAAAGTGAATTCGTTTTCTGGTCTGTCACCCCACTTTCTGCTGCACTTCTATATCAGAAGCATTAAAAGTAATCTCTCGAATATACTCCATGGTGTTGGTGACTTGACTGCCATCCTCAGTGATTTCTCACACTGTCCAATTGTTCAAGCTGTTAAAGACTTTTCCTTAATGTCTAACTTAAGCTTTTCCTTTCCTATCTTCAGGCCATCACTTCTTGTCATACGATCTTCTGAGACAGTGTAATTCCCTTCATTCATTTTTATTGTTACCTTGATGGTGTTTATAGACTGTGATCATGTTCCTCTTGAGCTTTCTCTTTCTGAGACCATAAAATGTTGTTATTTCCCCTATGCTTATCCTTGGACTGGATTATTGTTGAATCTCATTGTATTTTCTGACTCCCTCCCTGCATCCTCCCACTCTTCACTGTCTGAAGTGCCTGCAGTTTGTCAAACGACATGTCCAGTGGCATGTCAAGCTCCTTCACATCATCCTGGTGCATCATAATGATTCAGGAGCTTTTTGTTTTGTTAAAAAAAAAAAAAAAAAGAATCTACAGGAGTTTATAATGTTTGGTTGTGTTCTCACTTGCTGTCCCCAGGATGGGCAGGGCAGGACTGAGCAGCCAGGGTCCATCGGCAGTAGGACCCTATGGGGTCCTGTCCTGTCTGCCCCCAGGCAGGAGCAGGGCAAACCAGGGGGGCACCAAGTAGCAGCCCCAGCCCTGTGCATCGGGCACCTCCCTGGGGACAGGGACAGGCCTTGACAAGCTGTGTGATTCTTACTTTCTTGGCCTAGAATTAACTTGTTTATAATTTTTGGCAACACATTTCATACAACTTTTACTCTTTTGGTATGGCCAGGTCATTTTGCAATTAGCTTTTGTGTCTCAGTGGCTTTCCTACCCAGTTGGTATTGGTTTTCAGAGAATCCTTCCAATTTGCTGGAAACAAGACAGGGGACTGTGAGGGGGACACAAGACTCAGAAATGAAGGACTGAATTGTGATGAGCTGGAAACCTCAGTCTCTCAAATCAAAAGAAGTAATTCCAAAAACATTAATATGAATATTGTAAACAGGAACGATATATCAGTTTAAAACATATCATCAGACAGATACATTAAAAAAATCACTTCTTACAAAAGCTCCACTTCTATCAAATTATCTTCTTCCAAGGAAAAACAGCTTCACTGAGAAAAATTTATTTGTTCTGCTTAAGAGCAGTGAACTGGTAGAAAAAAGATGCAGCAACTGTCAGATAACTATAAAATAAACCCTTATTATGGTTGGCTAGGTATCTCTGATGTCATTGTTGTTAGGACTACAGCATGCTTAACTAATTTGAAGAAAAAAAGATCCATACAAAGAAACAAGCCACCAATAGGAAATTAGTAATGAAGGTAAGCAAGAAGTGGGCATGTTTCTGAGCATTGTGTTACCTTTGTACCACAATAGATGTTATCTGCAAACATGATCGTGATTTAAGTTACACTTTATTCTACAAAAGTGCAATTACTCTTACTTCAGTAATCCTATTCCCCTTCCTAGCCCTGTTAGGTTCTTTATTTTGCTATTTCTCTGACAGACATCAAAACCATGCTACAGTATTTCGGTCCAGCTGGTATACATCATACAATATGCTATTCTACAACTGATAGATAGAATTACTTTACTGAACTCACTTTACCAGATAAATCAAGGTATTGAGGGCAAGGGATTGCTTTCATTTGGCAAAATCACATTAGTAAACCCATCTAGCTCATTAGCTACCAAGGGCCATCTTCCAAATACGGTCTCTTTTCCAAAAGAGGTTTAGGTAAGTGGTCACGTGCTGGGCCTTAATGCAGTGATGGGGAGCCCAGTGCCCACGTGCCACTATAGCCATATAGTGCCAGAGGCACATTCACAGAGCCTTCCCCAGCTCCTCACCACCTTTCCTTATTTTTTTCATTTTTCTTTTTGTATAATCAGTTGGTAAGGGCTTAACACAGCTAACACAGAAATCATGTGGATCTGTATAAACAGAATAAAAGATTAAGCTGATCATCTTTCTGTATGTTTCTGTGTGTGTGTGCTCTATCAAGGGTGGATTTGCTGGGGGAAGGAAAAATATGGAGGTCAGATTATATAGTGCAACCAAATAGCCCCATGCAGAAGAGGAAGACAGTCAGCAGTGTGTGTATATACATGTTTGTTCAGTTCTGTTTTTTTCTTAAATTTAACTTATTGGAATTGAATTACACTGACCTTTCTCTAAGTCCTTTCTGACTCTCCTCAGTATGTAATATATGTGTATATATATATAGACATATATATATTTCAATTCTAATAACTAGAAGAAAAGAACACAATCATAGTTACTTACACAATTCCATTTCATGCCTGTCATTTCAGTAATGCAAACAGTACATGCCTTTTTTCTCTTTTCTTTTTTTTTTTTTTTTTTTTCCCCCCACTGGCATATGAAACAAGACAGAAGAAACACATTTCCACACTACCATCCACTGATTAACTCACTAGGACAGTTATTAGCCAGACTCCATTTGCAACCCATGTGGCATGCTGCTGGGAGAGCTGACAGACAGAAGAAGAATGATGGTAAGCAGTCAAATGCTGCTCTGCTACCCAGGAGGAACCCTCAAAATAATTCTGCTGACTTTGAAATCAAAGAGTAAGTTGCCACGAAATTGCAACATGCAGCAGGACACAATGTAATCATTGAGAAGAGCATCTCTCTTCAGTAGATACACACTTAATGTTTCTCTGAAAATGTTTAAGAAAATGCTCTCATCTTCATTCAGTCAGGCCAGCTCCAGTGCCTACTGAAGTCCATGACAAGAGTCCTACAAGAAGCCAGCCTGAACTCTCCCTGTCATCTCTTACGTTCTTATGCTAAAGGCTTTCAAATGTTTCTCTCATGATTTCACTGACTTCAGTCTGGTTTTACGTTCCCAGTCTTACTATGGAAGCCTAAGTAGGAACAAAATTATTGTATAGTTGTTGCATAAAAGGAAGTGGGTCAAAAGAAGAAAGCTGCAGGCCAGAGTCTGTATCAGTTCCAGCAACACTTCTCTTAGCTCTGATCTCTCCTGAAGTTCTTTCCTCCATTCATTCATTTTTGGCACCATTTCAAAGATAAAGAAATAAATATGAAAGTTCTCTCTTTAGTAAAAATCTCATTTATAGGGTATCCATGTGCCTCTACATTTTCTCTCCTATAATTTTTCATTATTCATCCTAAGACTATCTGTTTAAATACATTGGTTTCAAACAGCAGCAAAACCAGCCTACTATGTTATCTTGCATTTCTCTTTTTCATTTATAGCCTGTTTTCTTTCTATTCCAAGATTTATCTACAGTACAGCTTGCAACTCATTATTATATGCAAACCTCAACATCCCTGTGAGGCAGTGTTGTAATAAGGATCAAGAAATTCCACTTAAAAGATCAGGAAGGGGAAGGAACGGGTGGTATTAACATCACATTTTACTTTTAAAGCTCCTCCTCTGCCAGTCAAAGAAAATCAACCAATGTTACTTTTTTGTTCCAAAAATGTATAAAAATTAACTATAAGTAAACCATATTTTTTACCAAGGAATACCCAATGGATTTAATTATGAAGCAAGATAGTGACACTTACGGAATAAATACAACACTATATTCAAACTTTTAATGTTTCCTTCATCCACTAGAGATTGCTGAGCTGACCTCATTGCAGCCGAGGAGTCGGAAATTTGATTTTGAATGTCATTATCACAGTAATTAGTACATAGTGTCTGGATTTTGACACATCAGGCAGAGGCAGAAGGGTCTGTAAAATATGGTCTACTGAATGAAAAAAAAAACCCAAACCAAAACAAAACCAAAAAATCACACACACACACACACAAAAACCAAAAGAAAAGAAAACCTGGATAGAACTAGAGCAATCCTGCAGAGCTCACTCTACACGTATGGATGGATTGGTGCCTCCAAGTGGCTCAGCTTCACATCCTGTAGTGCAATCAGTAAACCCTGGGTGCCAAATCTAGGTTTACTAAAGTTTTTAAGAAAGAGTTGTCTAAATAATGAGTTATTTAATTTTCATTATACAATCAAAATACGAATTTGGAGGACAACATAAAAATTACTTGCAGTGTTTCTCTATGGGAGAACAAGAATTAGAGCAAGGAGCTAGGGGCCACTGAGCGCTCTTCCTTGGGATTTGAGATGCTAACAGGGGGTAAATGCCTTGTTGCTGTCTCTCTGTTTTATCCTTTCCTCCACCTGACGAGGTCAATTTATTTTCAGTTAGAGGAAAAGGCAACTGCATGACTGAATATAACATTTGTAATAGGATAAAAAAAAAAAATCCCTTATTATCTGAATGAGGTAACAATGCCTCTTGTTCTATGGTATATGAATGTGACCAGCCATTCTTATTCCATGTTGTTTTCTTGAATAAAAGAACCCGTACAAGAGCAAGTGTGGATTATAAACACATTTTAAAGTGTTTCAGTTTAAGGGACTTGCAACAGCTGTGGATATAAAATACCATATTCTCTGTTCTATTCCATCTATTTTGTCAGCATCATGCAGATATATGACTATATAGCCATCTGTTAGTTAATTTTTTCTGCAGGCTACCTGCTTTATGTGGAGAGATGTTGGAAGGCTACAATGCTAATGCCAATTTCTGACTCGTTAACAATCTCTTAAGGCCTATTATCAACTAGCACAGATCATTTCAGGCCCAAGGTTAAACTATGCTATGCAAAGTCTGGTACAGAGCAGGCTCAGGAATCAGGGAGGTAAAATGGGATCCTTCGGTCTTCCTTCTTTATCTCCTTCTGGATACAATGCAGAGAAAGGATCAAGAGACCTGAAACAAAGTGGTGTGTCATTAGCCAAGATTTCTTCTCTGTTCTCATCTGTTTCAAAGCATTGCCGCTCTTTCAGCTTCTGCTTCTCACTGGGAAAGGACTGACTATAATTTGACATCATTTAGGGTATATTTTGATGGGCTTTTTTCTTCTGTGATGGAAAGTGGGGATAATGGAATGGTGTTCATGGCTAAAATGTTACCTGCTTTGGAAGTTAATGGGATGGATTTCATCACCTTACTGTAAGTGTGAACATGCTGCTCAGCATGTGCTAGTGCAGAAGTTCTGCATCTCTTCTCCATCATTAAGCAGTTTCAGTTTACAGCAGTTGTGGATCCTACTTTCTGTTTAACACAGGGCAAAATTTCATTTTCAGTGGTCATTAAATACATATTCAGGAAACAATTTAAATAAGGGATTGTGGTGAACAAATATCGTAGTACAATATACATTCAAAGCAATTTTGGAAGGTCAGTTAATTAAAATTTCATACTCCTTTAGTTTAACCAAATGTGTTTTGTTCATTTAGCAGTAGGATTTATTTCACTTAACTATGTGCCTAGTCTGGGCTTGTCATTGTTCTCTAACCTGTGGAGAGAAATGAGCACATCATAAGAGAAATTAATCCCATTCTGTATTAGAAATCTATTTCTGACTATAATGACCCACATTCTGAAAATACCTCCACTGACTAAATAGCCGTCTAGACAACCACCTTAGGCTAAACATATAATTTTCACATAACTAAAGTTAGGTGAGACATATCCTATTAAAGTGTCAAAGAAGTTAGCTCCATACCACTTTCCAGGCTAATAGAAAGTAGTTATCCACAAAATTCACATGCACAAACCTGTGTTATCAACAAATAACATGTTTTTAATTAATGTTTTCACTAGTTGTCAAGGAAATATCAAGCCACCTACTTTCATACAAGCATCCATTTTGGAAGTGTGCCGTCCTCCACCAACAACAGCCATTGCTTTGTGGCTATAGCAAATTTATAAAAAATTACTGCTCTGGATTCTTAAAATGTAACCTATACAGTGAGGAATTCTACTGAACAACATCTGAATTCTTGAAGGAGGGCAGGTGACACATTTTGTTGTTAACTTGGACCTTAATTACTTTCTTGTACCTCCTTTTGTACAGTCATTACGGACAAAGGCTAAAATACTTGCTTACAGAAATGTAAGCCAGGCAAAATTAAACTCTTAATTTTCCTGTTAGTTCACTTTAGTATTTGTAGAACTACAAAGTATAATACAAATCTATTGACTGTCTATTAAAGAAAATTAATTTATTCTGCCACTAAATTCTCCAAGTAACGTACAGTAATTTCTAGCTGTTAAGAAAATCCAGAGGTATCTTTTTCAAGTGTCATGCATTTCATATGCAAGCAGTGTGTAATGGTAGTTCAAGGTACTTTGTCCTTACTGCCAAACACAGAACAAGCTTCTTATATTTTCTCTAACCTGGTTTATACAGAATATCCTCTTAAATGGGACTAAGACTATCTGAGCTATATTTACATTTATACCAGAAGATTAAAGATGCAATTTGTAAGCCAAAAGAATTTTTTGAAATTATCTCAGTGTTTTCCAAAACCATCCCAGAACGATCATGATGCTATTTTTATGCCAGTCGCTCTGTCAAATGATTTGCACTGTCACTATGAGATTTCCTGCCAAAAAAGAAGGCAGCAGATACAGTACTTTTTTGTACGTGACACCCACGTCACAAACCTGCTTCTTAGCTATGAAATGTGAAATGTTTGTCATGTTATTGGCATGAATGCACCAGTCAACAGTTTGGCAAAGATGATGACACATGCTATGAATAATTTCTTTTCCTGTTACGTTTTCTTGCTACCCACTGGGCAATGTATGTTAGGTATTGCTTTCTGTGACTGATCTACATAGTATTTAGAGTTGCTACAGCAGACGGTTAAGATCGAGTTGTATCGATTCATAATCACACACCTGCAAATCCCCAGTTTGGTTTTTAGTGCATCACAGAGTCATGGCTATGGCAACACTGAGGAAGAAGAGGACCAAGAACTGAGGCTTTGAAATGCTTGGGATGAGATTTTTGCAAAAAGAGGGTGTTTTTTAATGTTTTGGAACTGTAAAACCCGCTGGTTAGAGCATTATTGTCCCCTTCTGTGCCCACTTGCACACTATGTGTAAAAGGCTTACTGCTGCGAGAGACTACACCAAGGGCTGAAAATCTTTTCTTAGTCTTTTAACCTGATGTACCTACTAAAATACAATGTTAATTCCAGAAGGCTGAAGACTCTCAAAAGAATGTTCATGCATATTCCAAGCCTCACACTGTCAAGAGGTGCCTCCTATCTTCTGAAATTTTATCTGCCCTGAGCTACAAAAGTGCAGTTTCTATTTGGTTTGTCTGAGGCATGTCAAAGGGGTATAATACTATATCGTGCAGAACTGGCATGCACCATATTTCATATATTCTTCCCTTTCACAGAAAAATCACACACAGTGAATGTTTTTCTGTTGACTTGGGATAGTGGGAGCAAACTAAATGGCATAAAAACAGACAACAGAAGCTGAAAGAAGCTTCTTCAATCAGTTCTTTCCTTTTTCTTTTATTTCCTGCTCATTATGCAAGAAGCAGACATACCACACCGATGAGCACAGTATGAATGCTAATATTAATAGGTTTTCTTCAAAGTATACTTTCAAAAACATTAATTTGATCAAATTATGTGTGCATAGGGTAAATCACTTTAACAAACTAAAATCCTGAAGAGTTTGACTCAAAATCCTATCATAAGTCATATTCACAACAGTTTTAAAAGGGATACAACTGACATGAACAAAGTGATATCAACTTCAACTTACACCTGCTGAGGAATGAGGTGTCTTAATACGGTTTCGAAGAATATGCCATACCTGTGTATTAACAAATACGAACAGAAAGACACCCCAGTGGCAGTCCTTCTCTACAGTGGTTGGAGGAGGCTGAGCACACTTTATAAGTCTTTTTAGTGGCTAAAGTGTCCTGCACTTAGAACAATGCCACCATTTTAAACTGCTTTAGCAGAGGAGACTCTGCTTATTATAATGTTATGGCAGTAGTATTTTCTACGAAGCTGCATTGTTTATTTGTACCCATGTGATGCAGGCACCAATAAGTTTAATACAGATTAGAATTTAAAGGACAGAAGCATGCTTTTTTTTTGCAGTGTTTACATGCTGCATAAGTTTTAGTCCATAGACATGATGAGCATCTGAATATGAAAAGGTCTTGTCACTGTATCAGATCAGGTACATTTATAATGTGATGTGCGTTCCAGACTTTTGCAGCAAACAGAGAAACTGATCATTGTAACAGAACCTAAAGAAAAAGTAAAGCTATGACCTCTGGGGAACACTGAGACATTTTCACTATGTGCCTTAATATTAAAACAGAGAAATGTATTAAAAAACAGCTTTTCTATTTGGTTTCAAGAAATTCCTGTAAGCTTTAGCTACCTTTCAGATATTTTTTATTTAAAGAATAACACACTACTTAGTGTGATACAAATGCAGATGTATATTTTAAATTATTATTCACATTAATTTGGACATTCCTTAAATATATTGAAGTAATTAAATGAAATGACTGCCAGTGAGAACAAGAACCTGGACTTTGCTGGGGGTGGGGAGGCTGTGTCTTGAAAGCTGAGAATGTGTATGAAACTTCTTACATTTCACCACAGCTGATGCTCAGCTGAATGACAGTTATGCTAATCTAGGGAAAAGGTAAAGAAAAAAAGGTTAAAAAAATCCGTCATTAAGGTACAAGAACCAAAAGGATTTAGAGTTGGAGATCTGTAGATGGGAAGAAATCCGGATAGGAGATCAGGAAGAACACTGACACTTGGCAGAAGCATATCTACGTGAGTGAAACTTCATATTTAGAAATAATTGATCAGCCTGTCACTGTAATGTTTCTAAAATTACTTGTTGCTTGCCATGACCAAGGCTATGAGTTGTAGATGAAGGGGCTGAAGAGAAAGGTAACTACAACAGGTGTCCTGACTGTCCTTTACACTGCAGTGAATGACTGCCAGTGTCGCACGGGAAGGGTCCATGGGGGATTACACAGATCTGCAGAAGAGGCTTACAGAAGTGCAGGCCAAGGAGGTTTTTTCTAGAGAAGTAAGGACAGGATAATGCAAATGAAAAGATGGTTCAATCATGTGAAAAGCTGGGGATATCTTAGCACTGGGAGAATTTATTTAAGGATTAATTCTCTCAGCTGATGAAATCTATGTAAGTAGCTGGGAAAATACACAGATAAGACAAGCTTTCAATTGCTAAATTACTGAAGAAAGTTGTAAAAAATCATGCAGTGTCCATGTCTGATTTCAGTACAAAGGAAAAGGAAAATCAGGCAATCAAAGACACAGGGAAGAGAAGGACTGCAAGAGGAGGAAAATGGTAAGATTTATAGGAAAAAGGTGCTAGGAACACAACCATTGATAGAATGAAACCTAATCTACTTGGAAAATTTGGTGAGGGCAGTAAAAATCTCAGAAAGCTTGTGCACTGCTGCAAGGAACAAAACAGAAGAATATGAATTACTGCCATAGGACATTAGAAACTTATTTTACAAGTGGCAGACAGGCAAGAATAAAAAAAACCCATAGTTTCTGAAAGATATCCATTATTAAAGATAGCTAGAAATAAAAGTGCTGAGGAAACACTAAGTAAATAATGTTACAGGGAGATGTGATAGAGCAGATAAAACTGAGTGAAGCACTGGAAAATTGTATTGAGGAATTTGTTTCAAGGTCCAGAATCAACTTTAAATACTGACGCTGTCTCAAATCCTATAACTATTTATTCATTTATATTATGCAGAAGATGGAAATAGTCCTGAGAACTCAGGCTGGAACCCAAATTTCTTATACTGCATTTGAACATTCATTTCTTTCTCATTCACTTTTTTGTGCATTTGTTATGCTCTGAGGTTCTCTGTCCACTGGTTAACCCAGGGACTCTGGACAGGAGCCAGGCACTGGTTTCCCCAGATTGGACTGCTTCTTATGCATAAGCAGGAGCCCGAGTTCACAAACCTGAGGAACTCTGAAGTTCAAAATATTGACACCAAATTAAGTGCTGAGTCCTGGGGAATGAGCTTTCTTAATAACTGTGTTGCATATTCCAGCAACATGTCCACATGCCACCAAAAACCCATCCTAGGTGCCAAAGAGAATGCTCTGAACATTACCTGTCCTCAGCAAGATTTTAAAAATAGAGTTTGCTGAGACCTTCAGTTTCACAAATCTCTTTTGTTCGCAGCAGAGACATTTCTTACGGGTTTAGCTCATCTTCTCTTACTGGTAAGTATGAAGAAGGCCAGAATTCATTTTATTTACGTATACTGTTCCCCTAAGCCAATCTGTACTGCTTGTGGAGAGGAAGGCTTTGAGGCAAAAAAAAGACAAAACAAATCAAACGAGTAGTAGCACATTTTATTAGAAAAATCAAAGACAGATTAAAGAAATGGGTCCTGCTCCCCAAATACCCTAGCTTTCTACCCCTGGCCAATTGCTAATGGAACACTTCAATTATTTAATTCTCAACCCATAGATAAGGAAGGTATACATTTATGAATGTGGCGCTCCTTTCTAAATTCATTTACAAGTGTGTCTATACAAATTTGCAGATATGTAAACAACTGCATGTTTACCTGAGGTGAAGCTAATAAATGTTTAATGTATTCTAAAGTAAAATAACCTTTTCAAGCCAGTGCCACAGCTGAGTCTAATGCTTGCTGACAGACTCTATTTTGGCAATTATTTTTAAAGGTCTGTTTCTCTTCATTTTATTAGTGCATGATAAAGTCAAGCCCTAAGGCATCCAATTTCTGAGTTAAATGATGAAATACAGTAGTTACTGAAGAGGACTAAATTAAAAAGATAGAAATTGTATTATGTTTGGAAAAAAAACCCCTCCACGCAGACTGATTTTTTAGAAACTTGGGCTCTTACAAACTAGCAAGTATAAGGTGACAGCATTTTATTGACAGACCATGCTTTATAGTTCAGTTTCTATGCCTTTCAGTTGTACTAGATGGTAAGGTACATGTTGTTACTGAATGCAAGAGAGAATATTAACCCCTCTGACTTTGTGCTGTTTAGAGTCAGTTGGTTGTTGGCGGACTTGGTAGGAAAGATATTGACAAAACTACTGAGAAAGGCAGCAAGCTGGCAAACCAGCAGCAGCTATGCTGAGGGTGAGAGGATGCAAGCTCTCTATTAAAACCTTCTTCATTTTGGAATTGCCATAATAGGGATAGAAATGTGAACAGAAAGCTGTCTATCATTTCAAAACATACCTTTTTGTCCAATAAAGAAGCATGAAATAACTAACCTAAGCTCCAAGACATGTTTCTCTAATTATCCAGATATTTCTAATATTGGGGGAAAGGGATTTAAAGCAGAACAGTGTTTTGTCTTCTTAGGATTGCTTATTTACATTTTATGGAGAAGTCTTAGGACTGAATGGTGTTGTGCAATACATGGATGTAAAGAGAATTTGATCTACGTCTTTTTGGATACATGAAATATATTACAGTGTCCATAGGAAACTAGTAATCAGTATACGTAAAAATCTTTTGAATTGTAGGTGTGAGAAAGAGGCCTGGGACGGCAGCAGTAATACTAGCTTACATAAGCTATTCAAAATAAACAGCATCTAGTAACAGCATTGCAGCACGACTACTAAATGGCCTGCAAGTGAAAAAAATACTGCCTTTAGGGAAAAGAAGCTTATTGATTACCTTGAACTTTATGGACAAGTATTACTGTTAGTTACTGGTGTACTGGAAATAATCAGAAGCATAGCGGATGGGATGCATCTGACCATGTGTAAACTCCTTCACTGTCTGTATGTAAGCTAGTAATTTACACTCATTTTGTAGACAGTGGTGAAAAAATGGGAATTCTAGATTGTGGTATGTCTCATGTTAGAGAACGTATCTTAAAATAAATCAGATTAATAATTCTTATGTTTTGACGGTAATGGGATACCTGCTGTGGATATCTACGTTATAAATGTACCTAAAGAGAATGTGATGAATTCTAACTCCAAATACAACAGAAATGGGTGGTATGTGCACATATATGTGTGTGAGAAAGCAAGAAATAGAAAACATAACTATTTCAGGAAGCACACACTTTCACCACAGGAACACTGGTTCATGCTGAGTGACTGATTTTCTGCAATTCCATTAATATGAATGTATTTTTTAAAAGCTTCTGCTACTTCACTGTCAATTTGTAGCACCTCTTTTTCAAGTAAACAGAAGTACAACTTCCAAAATATGTGAATTAAGCTTTTCAGTTTGTTCAGTCATGAAAAGAAATCGGCCATAGTGCGATGTTCTGGTCTGAGCACTGCGCTTCAAAAAAAGATGTACACCAGACAGAGATGAGAGGAGAATAATGAGAATATCTAGAAACATGCCACGTGCAAAAAGTCTGAAGGACATAGGATTGCTTGGATTAAAAATAACTAAAAAACAAAAAAAAGAACAGACATACTTGCAGTCTTTAAATACATAAAACACTGTTGAGAAGAGAAAGCAAGTAATTTGTTTTCCATTTCTACAGTGGATAGGGATAATGGGCTTCAATTGCAGCAAGACACATTTAGGGTAGACAGTAAGGAAACACTTCCTGACAATAAAGATGATGAAGCACTGCCAGTGTAAGCTCAGGTGTTTTCCTCACTAGAGGTTTTTAAGTGGTCAATCAAGCCACTGTCAGAAATGCTTTAGCTAATTGGTCTTGCATTGAAGATAGTAGCAAATGGAGTACATGGACTCAGTCCTTTCAGCTACATTGTCTATGAGGCATATCTGCTGGACCCCAGATTCCACTTCCAAGAATCGAGGAGAATTTACCACTCAGACACAGCACATCGTTTTTCATCTTCTGATCATTCCAGCAATTAAACTGTCATCAACAAGGGCAGACTGTGAATGTACTTTAACAAAAGTAAATAAGCTTTCTGAAGAAGAAGAACGGGATTTGACTTATCAGTCACGGAATCATAACATAATTCAGGTTGGAAAGGACCTTTGGACATCATATTTGACCAGCCTGGTTAGCTCAGTTGGTTAGAGCGTGGTGCTAATAATGCCAAGGTCACAGGTTCAATCCCTGCTCACTGCAGGGGTTGGGCTCGATGATCTCTCAAGGTGCCTTCCAACCCAAAGCATTCTATGATTCTATGATCTAGTCCAATTGCCTCCTCCAAGCAGGTACATACGTGCACCAGAAGGCTCTAATTGCCCCGACCACTCTGTAACTGTCATTCTCTGTAACCTCTTTGCCCAAGGATCAGCTGGCTGTGTGTCGTGGTTTAACCCCAGTTGGCAACTAAGCAACACACAGCCACTCGCTCACCCTCCCTGCATCCAGTGGGAAAAGGTTAAATAATACTGGTCCCAGTATCAGCCCCTGAGGTACACCACTAGTGACTTTCCTCCAAATGGACTCTGTGCCACTGATCACAACCCTCTAGGCCTGGCTGTTCAGCTGGTTTTTAATCCACCTCACTGTCCATTTATGTAATCCATATTTTGTCAGCTAATCTATGAGGATGTTACAGAAGAGAGTGTCAAAAGCCTTACTCAAGTCAAGGCAAACAATACCCACTGCTCTCCCCTCATCCTCCAACCTAGTCATCTCGTATAACACTATCAGGTTGCTTAAGCATGATTTCCCTTTCATAAATCCATGCTGACTATTCCTGATCACCTTCTTTACTTTCTTGTAAAGTAAGCTTTGCCT
This sequence comes from Pelecanus crispus, assembly GCF_030463565.1. Lineage (NCBI taxonomy): Eukaryota > Metazoa > Chordata > Aves > Pelecaniformes > Pelecanidae > Pelecanus > Pelecanus crispus. The sequence continues at coordinate 25,037,836 of NC_134643.1, forward strand.
TCTTGTGCTTCTAGTGACTCAGCACTTGTGGCTGCAACCCACCAGGCTGCATGGATTTCCGCATGTTCAGTTTGTTTAAGTTCTCCCTAACATGGTCCTCCTCCATCAAGGGTAATTCTTCCTTGCTCCAGACTTTCCTCTGGTCTCAAGGGCTTGTGATTCCTGAAGGCTGGTCTTACCAGTAAAGACTGAAGCAAAGAAGGCACTGAGTACCTTGGTCTTTCCCATGCCCTTTGTCAGCAGTTCCTCTTCTCTATTCAGCATAGGGGCCAGGTTTTCCCTAGTCTTCCTTTTGCTGTTTATGTACTTGCATAATCCCTTTCTTTTTGTCCTTTGTATCCCTTGCCAGATTCAATTTCAGGTCAGCCTGGGCTTTCTTAACCCCATCCCAGCAACTCTTGCAGAGCAGCCTGTTCATGCTGCTCCCTGGCACGGAGTTAACTTCCAAGGCTGGAGCAAGTTGCTAAGGTTGGAGCAAGTTGCTCAAGGACTTGCGCAGCTGAGATTCTGCAGCCTCTCTGTGCCATCTGTTCCATGCTTACCTGCTCTCACTGTGAAGACTTTTTTGTGCACCTCCAAGAAGAGTCTAGCTCCATCTTCTCTAACCCCTTTTCAGTAGGGGAAGACCCCCTTAGCCTAAACAAATTCAGCTTCACAGCTCCTCTTCCTGTTATATGCTTTAGGCCCATAAACACCTTAATGGCCCTCCACTGGATTGTCTCCAGTTTCTTGACATTTCTCTTGTACTCAGATACCTGAACTGGGCACTTATAACTGGTTAACAACAAAACATCGAAAATAACGGTCCTGATGAAAATTATCTCCTCTTCTGAGTAATTCTTCTAAGTACAGAAAATAACTTCTGACATTACTAAAGGAAAAACTATGCTGACATACAACAATAAAAATTTATAAACAATCTAATCCTTCTAGCTGGCCATCCTCATCCCCATAGGGCTGGGATGAGATGGGCTGGGAGGGATATTTAAGGAACAACAGAAATAGGAAACTGAAACTTGTTAACTGGATTAGGGCAAGGCTGAGACATTCTTCTTGTTCAAACATCCTTTCTGCCTCATCAGACTGAAATTCTTCTGCATTTCTTTTGTTTATTCTTTTCTTTCCAACAATCAAAGAAGAAAGGCATGGACAGCAATGGTTTGATTTTTCAAGATGCTTTCAGTCAATGCCATAGGGCTCAGAGTCAGAGTTTCTATTTCTCTCCACAAAAATACCCAATAATCTAACACATCCTTCTTTTAACATGACCCCTCTGAAAATTTGGATGGAAAATTTTAGGCTGATTGCTGAAATTCACAGAAAACAATCAGGAACAAAATAAAGGAAAGAAAAAAACCAACCCTATGTCATTTCCTAATATAAAAATGGCTGACAGCATTATTGGTACTGTTCTAAAGTATAACAATAAAAATAAAATTAAGTCATAAAAATGTATGTTTAAATAACATTTAAAGCTTTAGCTAGCCCTCATAAGCCAGGTGATGGAAGCTTTTACATATTTTCTTCTGACATGTTACTACTACATTTCCAAACAGGAGTTGCAATATTTTAAGGTGTAATAGGAAGAGACTATAATAAAATGGTTAAAGAATGGAGTTTAAAATGCTAATTTTGTATTCTTGTGCTTTGTGTGAAGTGGGCCCCTACGTGCAATATGCTTATGATGAGAGAGCATCCTGACAAGAAAGATTTGCCTGTTTTTTCAGAGGTAATTAAGAAACAAACCAACAATTGAACAACATTAGTACCATGAAATATTTCCAGCCCCTGGTCTGAGGAGAGCTACTTCTCTCAGAATATAATTATTAGTTATGATTAATCATTCTCCCATACAGCCTGGCTAGGACGATTGATTCACTTTAAAACTTTTCAGTTTATTGTCTCAAAGGACACTCAAACAACAGGATATTTAGGCTAACAGCAAACAGGAATGATGCTGAGATGAAAGTGATGTTGAAATATTTAAGCTGAAAGGACTGAAACACAAAACTATAATCAAAGCAAAAGGACAATGTGCAAAATTTACATATTTGTTCTCGCCCTTCCACAAAGAAATGCAATATAACATCTGTCTTAAAGTCTGCTTGCTTTGCCTGTTTGACTTTATCTTTTAAAAATAGGTCTGTTGAAGGATGATTCCATGCTTAGCTTTTATGCTGAGCACATTTTTTTGTTTGTCATGCTACAGAAATGGTTGCACATAGACAGTCTGGTTAAAGGATACACAGACATATTCACCCTTGAACTTATCTCATCCAAATTAAGGTTCTTCTTCAGATCCAGGGCAGATTATTCAGAAAACTATGTTTCAGCCCCCTCTGTGTTACCACTACCATCTAGCTGATCATTTAAACTAACAGATTACATGACTCCTAGTACAGATGAAGTCTTCAAAAGCACACAAAACTTTAGCTTATGTTTCCATTGAAACAACAGGCATTTATCACGGATATTAGTGGGTGCTAACTTGAGATAGATGTGATTTTTGAGGTATTTGCTGGTTAAGATAAATGATTTCATAATTATAAATAACAGGAATAATAGGCCATTGGAACAGAATTCAGCAGGGTTTTTGTCTAAAAATGAAATGACAGAAGTGGAATTTGGGAGGTGTCCCAGTCCCTCATGATGGGGCTGAACTGTGCACTGGGAACCCACATGCTCTAGCGGTACGAGCAGATCTTCCAGGGTGCTGTGGGCCACACAACCTGTTGAATTTAGCTTTGCAAGACTGGAAGAGCCACTGAATTGACAAAGGTCCCCAAGACTAAGCCCCATTCCTTGCAAAACTATTGCTGACGAGCAGCAAGAGGCCGGCTGCTCCACAGGGAGGGCAAACCACAGCTGAGATTATGCACAGCACAGGCGTCACCGTGTCCTCACCACCAGCGCACAGACCCACAGCATCTGAGCAGGGTGAGCACAGCAGGGGTGCCCATCACAACGGGTCCCACCCACAGTCCAGACAAAGCTGAGGTACCGAGTCATGTCTAATATCCATCCAGGAAATCTAACCAACAGCTTAGGAATGGCAGTGGACAGGGCTAGAGAGAGGCAGATGCGGCAAAAACTAGGGGCCCAGGCTTGTGCTGAAATGGGGCTCCTGGCCATGGACAGAGCGGGTGGGTGGGAGTCCAAGGTGAGGCTTGTCAGGGCACTAAGGCTATTTCACAAAGGCATTCAGGAGCCTCAGAAGAGGTTTCACTGTTAGCAAGAGGAAAATATTCTCAGCAGGGCCTCTAAGCTGTCCTCCTACTTCTGTAGTAAAACATCCCAGTCTCATTACAGTTAGAATTACCTTGGGTAACCGACTGTGAAGGAAAAGTAAATGACTGTAGACAGACCCATAAAACCAAAGAAATAATTAAATAGGTCCTTGTGACTAAGTAGCATTCCAGAAAACAGAGCAATGGTTGAGCCTATTTATTATTTGGTAGATGGTGTTCTGACTTTATGGGAAGAATTAAAGCTGCTTATTACTTCTCCCATTTTCAGTATTGATCCTGGTATCATAAAAAAATAGCGCTTGGATTATGATGCCAACTGGTTCCTCGGAAGGTAGAAAGTACACAAACCATATATTTCACATTTCCCTCCTGATGCAACAGTGTTGCTCACCCTGCCTCTTTCACCCATGATTAGTGTTAGCTAAATTTAAAATTAATAAAAACCTAGTATAGATTAAAAGAGACCTTCTTGCTCTTTGACTCTAGCCCCTTGCTTTCTTTTCTGTAATACAATTCACAAATGACTAAGCTTGGTGTTTGAAGTAGTTGGTGGTTTTGCCATCACTGTTTTTTTTCAAAGGTTACTCCAAGCTATTTCTTTGCATACCCTGTAGTCAGGATGTGCAATTGTCAACACTAGTGGGTCTTACAATCAAATGTTTCTGATGGATTTTAAAAAGAAACAGCTAATTTTATGACTGGCAGTACTAAGTTATTTATCAATAAAAACTGATCAATACTTTTTCTTCACTGAATCCATGAATGGAAGAGGAAAGACCATTACACCATTGATAAGTATCATGGTTTAGCCCCAGCCAGCAACTAAGCACCACGCAGCCGCTCACTCACTCCCCCTACCCCGATGGGATGGGGGAGAGAATCGGAGGAGTAAGAGTGAGAAACACTCCTGGGTTGAGATAACAACAGTTTAATAATTGAAATAAAGTAAAATAGTAATGATAATAATAACAATATAATAATGATAATAACAATATACAAAGCAAGTGATGCCCAATGCAATTGCTCACCACCCGCCGACCGATACCCAGACAGTTCCCCAGCAGCGATCGCTGCTCCCCTGCCAACACCCCCCAGTTTATATACTGAGCATGACGCCATATGGTATGGAATAGCCCTTTGGTCAGTTTGGATCAACTCTTCTGGCTGTGCCCCCTCTCAGTTTCTTGTGCACCTGGCAGAGCATGGGAAGCTGAAAAGTCCTTGACTAGCATAAGCAGTACTCAGCAACAACTAAACCATCAGTGTGTTATCAACATTCTTCTCCTACTACATCCAAACCACATCACTGTGCCTGCTGCTAGGAAGAAAATTAACTCTATCCCAGCCGAAACCAGGCCAATAAGTAAACAAGGTCCCATCCTGTGGGGCAGGGATGGATCATCGCAGTTTTCTCAGAAATATTACTGAGCCTCTCAAAGGTGTTTATCAAACAAGTTGAATGAATGGTCTGATCAAAATTAACAGCTTCAGTTGACATCCATATAGCACTGAAGTGTCACAAATAGTTGTGGTAGAGGGAATGTCCACCTGACAAAAATTCCAGATAGTTCAAGCTATGTAGTGAGATTTTTCTGTTTATTGGTTTTGCTTCATTCTCTCTCACTTCCCCCAGCTTTTCTGCAGCCTGTGGCAGAGACATGCTAATAGTTGCCCAATAATGGAATAACATTTAAAAGAACACTCTTTCCTCCAGCTCTCACAGTTTTTTCAACTATCTGACTATTGCCACTCTCTATTTATCTGATATTTCATTTAACTTCATACTACCGTGGCTACAATAGTACTACTGACAGTGAAAGAAGGTCACTAGATCAGCCTTAGTATTGGCAAAACAGTCTGAGTGCTGGAGTAGCGGATTTGCTGTGTAAATTTGGATAACCTCAAGATATTCTTATTCATAAGAAAAGCTAAACTGGCTCCTGGCTTGCCAGGATCATAGAAACAGAAATTTGGCTTTGAGCATAGTTCACCAGGACTCAAGGGAAGCTGTTTGGGCTCATATAGTTACTCATTGGTCTTAGCTTAGTGCCTGAGTATTATTAAATACAGCTATACAGATTTTTTTAAAAAGTAAACATCCCAAGGAGAAAGGATAGGTTCTTCTATTTAAATTGCTAGCTTTAACTTCGGACGTTGTGAGCTGGGTCCATATCCCTCTGAACACCTGCCAATTACTTTTCCATCAGGAAATCTGGTACAGTGAAAAAAAAAAACCCCAAAACAACCACTAGGCTAGTCAGAAGGGCTTGTAGTAACTTACCTCTGCTCCTTAATAAAATCCTGATGTTTCCCCTTGAGGGAAATCACAATTTTTGCAGCGTGAGAATCTGTAAATTACATTTTAAAAACCTGAGGTAAAATCTGAGGGGATATTTTTTTCTTTGTTATATGAACTTTCACTGGAAAAGAGAAGCCAAACATGCAACTTCCTTTTAAGAGCGTTGACCCTTACTTTTCTTTTTATTTTGTGGTCACTAAAAATTCTGAATTTTTTACTAAGTCTGGTCCATCTGACTACAGAAAGTTTTCAAAAAATACGTTTTATTTTACCTATATGTGATGCTGTTGCAGTTACCAGTATTTGTCCTTAATATCAGCCATTGTGAGATGTCCTACTGATTTCACAAGGACTAGCTATGTCAGTAATATTAAATGCATGCATCTATGACCACAGAGAGTTTAAAATAATGTAGTACATGAATTACTGTATGCCTTTAAGCATTTCTGCCGTTAATTTTATGTGCTGCTTGCATTTTATGATGTTTTGTTGCATATTGCACTTACAGGAAAGTCTACTGACAATTTTTTTTTCAAAGCCTCAGTGTACAGATTCTGGTGCTTCATGAGGGGCACAAACATTAAATTCCTAGACCTAGGTAGTTGCAGAGAAAAGTTTGAACATCTGAGATAAAACACTTACGGTAACTTGAAGCAATGAAAGAAAACTGGAGTTATTGTCTTAATTGACCTTTCAGCCAGTTTCCTAATATGAAAGACACAACTTACTTTTTTCTGAATGCAGCCTTAGTAACTCTGGGTTTAAGAAATTAGAGGGAATTTTATGGAAATTAAGTAAAGATGAAGGTAAAAGAAAGATGAGACACCTGAGAATTATGCTAGTAAATTAAATTTACTGAGAGTATTCCTGGGTCTTGAAACCAGCTGGCACAGAAAAGCTTGTTTCCATGCTAGTAATCACTGTTATCCTGGGAAATCTGGTGGTTGCATGCAAACTATCTATTGGCAGCCCTCACTGGAACTTTCCAACTCCAGAATCGTGCCCAGAAATTCTTTGGGCAAGCTACTCATGGCACATGAAAAAATCATGACAAAAACACTAGCTAAAAAGCTAGAAGCTTACTAGCATAGGCAGTTGTGTTCCAGAACGCAGAAATAGCACTACATATTGCAAAAAGAGGTAATAGTGTGTTTCAAGTATTAGGTTTGGATGAACTACATATATAAAATTTTATATATACATAAAATAAACTTATAAAAAATAAATGCTGTAATGGTCACATAATGTAGCAACAGCTCCTGTGGCTTCCAGTCTCAAACACTATGTCTGCTCTCTAGGGACAGGTTCATACTGATTAAATTTTACATCATGTCCTTACATTGGGTTAATCTAATGCTACATTTACTTATTCAGTATTGATCTCACACTTTGCTCTTCTGCCCAAGTTACAGCTAACGGTCCCCTGGCAAGGGAACCTGCTGCATTTTCACTGAAACAATCCATGGAGGCAAAACACAAGATGTCTGAAGTGCACACGTTCCTTTTGTCCCATGTTTTCCGACATTGTTTATAGCTCTGCCATTCTTCAAGATAATCCTCTAACTCAGTCTGTCATGATCACAGAGCACACTCAAGCTGGTTCAGCTGACCCTTCCACCATTCAGTAGAACAGCACCTTACATGAACGAGGCTGGAGTATATGGAGCTGGTGACCAGTAGCTATTAACAGGCTCCACAAGAAGTATAAGCCACAATAACATAAGCAACAAGGAATTTCTCCTGTCTAGGTAAACTCTGTTGGTGTAAAGTTAGCAAAACAATGTATGCAAGGAGCACAGGTAGACTAGACAAATAAAACTGTTCCCATGCAGCTCCAACGAAATCCAAACTGCCTTAACTATGTAGCTGCATACCTGGAAAGCTGCCTGTCCGAAAAGGACCTGGGGGTGTTGGTAGACAGCCGGCTGAACATGAGCCAGCAGTGTGCCCAGGGGGCCAAGAAGGCCAACAGCATCCTGGCTTGTATCAGGAATGGTGTGGCCAGCAGGAGCAGGGAGGTGATTGTGCCCCTGTACTCGGCGCTGGTGAGGCTGCACCTGGAATACTGTGTCCAGTTTTGGGGCCCTCACTACAAGAAAGACATTGAGGTGCTGGAGCGTGTTCAGAGAAGGGCAACAAGGCTGGTGAAGGGTTTGGAGAACAAGTCTTATGAGGAGCGGCTGAGGGAACTGGGGTTGTTTAGCCTAGAGAAGAGGAGGCTGAGGGGAGACCTTATCGCTCTCTACAACTCCCTGAAAGGAGGTTGTAGTGAGGTGGGTGTTGGTCTCTTCTCCCACGTAGTTAGCAATAGGACAAGAGGAAATGGGCTCAAGCTGCGCCAGGGGAGGTTTAGGTTGGAAATTAGGAAAAATTTCTTTACGGAAAGGGTGGTCAAGAATTGGAACAGGCTGCCCAGAGAGGTGGTGGAGTCACCATCCCTGGAAGTGTTCAAAAAACAGGTAGATGTGGCACTTTGGGACATGGTTTAGTCTAGTCTACCCTTGATTGGCTTAGAGTAGACTTGGTAGTATAGGTTAATGGTTGGACTGGATGATCTTAAAGGTCTTTTCCAACCTAAACAATTCTATGAACTATGTAGCTGCACTGGCTACTTGCAGCTGATGTGTACTGTTATGCCCAGCCTCTGGAAGGCATTTTGAGTGCACAGATCATGACCTCAAGCTGAGGAAACTTATTGCAGGAGACTACCAAACACTCCTTCTTGGTAACACAAAATACAAAGGAGAACCCTACGGCTCTTGTTGGCCAAAACCAGCCATGATCATCTCCTGTAGCTGTTTGCAGATGATTAACAGAGTGAACACTGTCTCAAGGCGCAAGAAAACGTTGAAGGCTTTGTGAACAAACTGCTTTACAAATTACAGGCTGGGGCAAATGTCTTGGACCCAAAGAAAGTCAAAAACTATCCTCATATTTTGAAGCATTTTTTGTCACAGAAAAAGGACAGAACATCAGGCATTTTTTGTCACAGAAAAAGGACAGAACATCAGGTTTGTGGAATTTACAAACCTGCCAGGTGAAACAGTCAAATTGATTTCCAGAAAAGTGGTTTGAGCAAGAGTGGTTCAATTTGTCAAATTTGGTAGTTCTCTCTGCTGACAGAGAAAATGTCAGGTGTGGTAGCACAAATCAAACCTCAAGTAATGTTTGCATGCATGTAGCAAGAACAAAAGGGTTTTGTTATTACCCTAGGCTCTCTGACATATAACTGCCACAGCAGAGCCAAGTATGCTGGTTAGTGCTGAGAGTGTGAGGCAGAAGCAATTGTATAAAAGATTGAAAGTCACATTTCCAGTCCTGTTTGTGCCATAAATCCCCCAAGAACTTTTGTGATTTTGTGAATATCAATTACACATCTCTGCCCACACATTCAAGTAATCTCGAGCTCATACTTCTGCCAACAACTGAAAGAGTCCTGCTGCTTTGGCCAGGACTGAAAGACCACTTCTTGTCCTCTGAAGCAACACCATATATGTTGCTCTGCCAAGGAACAGATCTGCTTTGTCTTTGTTCAGAGCCTGCTATTGTTATTCAGAAAAAGCCAATGCAGTTTTCAAAAAGCTAAACTAATCTCTCCACTTCACACAAGAGATTAAATCACTACAGAAAACAGTAAAAAAATGGAATCCCTCAAAATTTCTACATCACATCATGCAATGCTACTGTGAATAGGCTATATCATTTGATGAAGTATAATGATGTGAATGAAACTTAATTCATACAATCATAGAATGCTTTGGGTTGGAAGGGATCTTTAGAGGTCACCTAGCCCAACCCCCCTGCAGGGAGCAGGGACAGCTTTAACCAGATCAGGGTGCTCAGAGCCCCGTCCAACCTGACCTGGAATGTTGCCAGGGATGGGGCCTCCACCACCTCTCTGGGCAACCTGTTCCAGTGCTTCACCACCCTCAGTGTAAAAAATTTCTTTCTTCTGTCTAGTCCAAATCTATTCTTCTTTAGTTTAAATCCGTTATTCCTTGTCCTGACACAACAGGCCTTGCTAAAAAGATTCTCCCCATCTTTCCTGTAGGCCCCCTTTAAGTACTGGAAGGTTGCAATAAGGTCTCCTTGCAGCCTTCTCTTCTCTAGGCTGAACAATTCCAGCTTAGAACTCCATACAGTCAGAATTGTTTTGTAAGTTTGCATTTTTATTTCTCCTCGTCACTCTTTTTCCCCCTAGTCATTTAGATAGTTTTGCTTCTTTTAACTTGTGGCATCTGTTAAAACACGGCAAAAATCAATTTCACTAAAATAATACAAATCATGTGTGAAAAGGAAGTAGGAGAGAGAACTATTAAGATCCAACCTACCTTTTCTTGGTTTACTGCCATATGTATTGTAACAGCTGAATACCCTGCTCTGCTCTGCAACAGGGAAATAAAAATAGCAAAAACTATTAAGTGGAAAACTTCTTTGCAAACACAACTTCAAAAGGATAACAGTATTTGAGGAATGCAGGACTCAAGTTGTTCATCCAGCCACCAAAATAAGTGGGTTGTTTTTTTTTTTTCATCCAAGTGCTTAAAGGTTGTATCCTCATCATTTTTATAACACACACTCTAAGAGCTTACAAATACAGACTAAATACGTCCTCAAGGGAAGCACTGAGTTTTCCTAGACCAGTGAGATTTTTCTGAAATACGTCTTTGCTGCATGGCAAACTCTCAGATGTTGTTAGATGTTGCTGCTACCTTCTGAGCTCCTTTCTTTTGTTGAGATTTAAAAATATCTTACACTATTTCTAAATTAGTCACACTTGAAGCAATCACCAGGGGTTTCCTTGCAGGTCTCTCAGAATTGGTTGCTTCACAGAAATGTTGACTTTATGAACGGTGAAAAGATTGGAGAAACTGACAAATTTGTCAAGCCTGAACTGCAATGTAAAGACAGATTGTTTGATGCAGTAAATCATGTGACAGCTATTTCCAAGGAGGCTTTTGACAAGCTGTCAGGACACTGGTTCGACAAGCACCGGGCAGCACTTCTCAGGATTGAAACAGTGACAATGGTGGGGAAATTCATGTCATTTCAGCTCTGTATTCCAGTTCTTGAGAACCAGTTGTCATATGATAGAAAATATCCTTCCTGTCAGATAGATTTTACGTGCTAGGGCTCTACAAGCTGGCCACTTAAAAGGTGCACATTCACAAAGTGTAACTTCAGGCACAAGAGCCTAAACTATGCAGGTTCCTCCTTTCTCAGCCAGTGGTGAGAGATAGGCTCTTCCACAGACTCCTTCAGAGATCACAGGTGAGGCTCTTTTCAAGAATTCACTCTAAAATGCCTTGCCTCCTGGGTTCTTGTGGGCCCACTTCTCTAGCCTGTCAAGGTCTCTCTGAAGGGGTACATAGCACAACCATCAGCCACTCCTCACAGTTTTACATCACATTCAAACTCGCTGAGGGTGCACTCTGTCCCGTTGTCCAGGCCATTAATGAAGAAGTATTTGGCCCCAGTATCAACTTCTGGTGCACACCACTAGCAACTGTCCTCCAGAAGGACTTTGTCGTCATGATTGCAAGCCTTTGAGCCCAGCTCTTCAGCCAGTCTTTAGTCTATTTCACTATCCAGTTATCCAGCCTGTACTTAACAGAGACAAGCTGTTATAAGAAAGAGTTGACAGCCTCACTAAAGTTGAGATAAACTGCTCTCCCCTCATCCTCCAAGCCAGCCATCTGTCACAACCTAAAGGGTTACCCAGTCTGCGGACGTGTAGAGATTGTGACCGTGGGTTCTTAGGAATCCACAATAGACAAGGACGTGGAGGCTTTATGCTCTAAATTTCTCTACTTTACTACAGATTACCACAAGTACCACGAAAATCACCACTAGCCAGTATACCTATGATTAATAAAGAAAAAGTATATATAGATATCGAGCTATTACAAATTATTATCAGCAATCAGTCATACAGTATCAATCAATGGTATGGCACCAGTCAATAACAGTAACAATCAATAACAGCAGCAATCAATAGTACAGCAGCAATCAATATAATAGCAACAATCAATATAATAGCAACAATCTATAACAGCAACAATCTATAACAGCAACAACCAAGTAGGTACATACTATTACAGGTTACTAGAAAAATCATTAGTGAAGCAAACTTATCAACAATGTAACATGTTCATATACTTATGAAAGACTAGTTATATAATACCTGTATCAAGCAAATTAGACAGATTTCAGAAGGGGGCAAACCACCCCAGAGGGCGAACCAACCATCCCAAAGGTGGGAGGACAAACCGAAGCGACCCCAAAAGTGTGGGTCCAGAAGGGGACCTACAGAATGACAGTCCCACTGCAAAGATGAGCCATGTCACAGAGTCTGGGGTCATCTGGGCATCCCCAGTGAGAGTCCAAGATCTTGTAAAACGTTTGTGTGGAAAATTCAACCTCTTTAGGAAAGGAAAAGTATGTGCAGTATGGGAAGTTCTCAGAAAGAGGCTCCATTCTGGGTACACATTAACTCATTTTTATATCATAGAGACGTAAGAGAGCATAGGACACCACCACTTCAAGCAGTAAATAGGTGCAGTTAATTTTTATTTTTCACCTGGAACAGCCAACAGATTATTATGTTTTCTGTTCTCTCAGACCATTTTTTGTTTTTTCAGACTGTTTTCCTGTTCTTACAGTTAGAACTGCCAATGGCAGTTACTGGTTCTTACTTTCTGAGGATGCTTTCCCTTTCTGTGGAAAATTGTGAACAATTTTCAGCAGTATTTAAGAAGAGTATAATTATAACTGCATTGATTTAAAGGAAAAGCATTATGTCAGACTCATAGCCTCACCTGATGAGCTCTGATGCTTCACAAGACTCAGCAATAGCTGACATCCTTTGGCTTTTATAAGAGCCTTATAGAATTTTAAAGTCTATAGGAATCTGTAGGGATACTTCTCCTTAGTTATCAATAAACCTAAGACCTAATTGTTAGTCTCCCCTTTCTTGGAGGTCTTAATCATCCTAGTGTATGCCCTAAGGGAGATAGTATAGACTTACAGTAAGCTATAGATGTCTGGACAGATAGTAAAATGTTAAATGTATCTTTTATTGTTTTTATAGCCTTCTTTTTTCTTGTCCTGTTTGTTTTCTATCTTGTTTTTCATTTCAGTTCTTCATATTACCTTTCTCTGATTTTCTATGTAGACATGCCTGTGACAGTTAAATAATTCATATAAGGATTGTTCATGATTTTCCATAAATATCCATTCATTTCTGGAATGCCACTCTATATAGAGAGTCCACATCAATTATCAGATGGTTACATGCAACATTTGTTGATGTCAGTAGAAGCTGTGTTCTGTCATATATTATCATATGAGGTGGTACTGATAAAATTTCCATTTTACCAGTACCACCTGATAAACATTTCCAGAACAATCTGATTCCTGACATCTATACAAGAAAGGAAGATTTTTAATATTCTGAACAGTGTGTGATACTTTGTTTTGCAAGACCATGTGGGAAATCACTCTATATTTCAATGACTATAAAGTTTAGAGTGAGATTATGGTAGTAAACAGGCTACCTATTAATCAATGTCTTACTATTATCTTGCCTATGAACTTCACGATTGTCATCTCTGCATCTTCCCACTTGTAAGGTGTGCCAAACTGCACTACCACTGTCCTAAGAAAACTCTGTAGAAAGCCCTTTCCATAGAGGCCAGAGGTGCCGACCCACAGAATATAGAAACCCTCATCTCCTTGCTTTCTTCTTCTGATCCCAAGAGTTTCTTGAAACTACTGTGAAGGAGGGTAGGTGAGAAAAAAGGCAGAGTTAATACATAGTGATAGCATTTTCAGAGTTTAAGAGATGTACAAAGTAAGTATCTTTAATCACTACTGCAGCGCTTTTTTGCCTTTTTTTTTTTTTTTTAATTATCTCTGTTGGTGATTTCTACTATCATTTAGCCAAATACACTAGCTGTGGGATATTTGAATCCTCTGGAATGGTTATTGTATATTTTTCCAATGAAGGTAATGACCTACACTGTTCATTATGATCCTTTCTTTTAAATCTTGTCCACCACAGTTCATGCCTTCTGGCTTTTTTTCCCTCTTGACTTTTTCTCACGCATGGAGACTGGCTTCTGTCAGACCAACAGGAAAATGGACAGATGACTCACTAAGAAATTGGACTGCTGACCTTGGCAACGTTTAATTTGCTGCTGTGCTAAAACCACTTCTCATCAGGCTGACCTTACTACCTCGCTGGCCTTCTCTTGTCTTCTACTCGTTGAAAGCGCTTACTGTCAGTGGCTGTTGTTCTCTTCAAGACAATGTGGTGTCAGTTCCTGATAAAGCTCCTACTTGGTACAGTAATAAACCTGATAAATATGAATAAAATTTGCCCACCCTGAGGGAATTTTAGAGCTGGATGTCAATACAAATGATAAATTATCTTTGTCAGTGCATAGCAATATATGTTTAATAACACATAAATCAGACTAATAGTTATAAAATACACATTTTATATATTATTTGTTTAAATTAAAAGCCATGAGGCAGGCTGAGAAGAAAGGACTGATGAAAGCTGATGAAATCACGCAGAACTTCAAATTTCTGATTCTATACAGTTCTTACAGAGTGACGATGGGATACGGATTTTCTGTCTGAAAAAGCAATGTGGATACAAGTTTCTGTACTTGCAGGAGGCACTCCATAGCAGAGCAGATATTCCCAAAGGGACAGAGCCCATGGAAGACCCACGCCGGAGCAGAGGAAAAGAGCAAAGAAGGAACAACAAACAAAAACCACCATGTCCTGACTGCAAACACCACCACCCACCCCTCTGCCATTGCTATTCCTTGCTTCACTGAGGGCACTGAGTGTAACCTGCAGCCATAACAAGGTTGGAGCAGAGGTGTCTGATGTCAAGTCGAGCCTTGGAAAAGGAGTGATGTGTTTTCCCTATATGTTTCTTGTTTTGGTTTGTGTTTCTGAATACCTGAAAGAGTAACTAAATATTTATATTAATTTGCAATAAATTAATTTCTCCAAGTCAAGTCTATTCCGCCTGCCACAGTAATTGGTAAGTGATCTCCTTGTCTTTATCTCAACCTATGAGATGTCTCATTCCTGGTCTATTCTCCCCTGTCATGCTGAGGGTGGGGGAGTGAGCGAGCAACTGGGTGGGTGCTTGGCTGCCAGCCAGGGCCAGCCCACCACAGACCTTTTTGGTAATAATTGTTTTGGTAATGTTGCCGACCTCTTCAGTAGACCCTATTCTTAAAAAGAAATGAACCTTGTTTAGAAAAATCCACCTAAGCCACAGAGAAGCTAAATCTACTGCAATCCTCACTGTTGTAAATAAATACTTCAGAGATAGCTTCACATTTGAGAAGACATATTCAGATATGTAGCATTTCATCAACTGTAATGTTGTCCTGTGAACAGAATCACACAAAAGATTCACATGAAACCAGCAAAGAAGTACTCACATTCACCAAGGTTGAGACAAATGTGATCTACATGACTCTTCCTAATGTGTCGTCTTGGAACAATGTCCTGTTTTCTTAGAAAATGCCATCTTGGACATCCTCTACAGCTATAAATTATATCAACATTAATAATCATATGCAAAAAAATTTACCTTCTCCTCTAAGAAAAGACTATTTGTATTAGCAAGAGTTGCAAGCTCCAAATTTGGTGTGCTATTATGCTCCTTCATGCTTGACTGCTTTCTTAAAGACGCAGAAATCAGTATCAGGAACGCCCGTCTATATTCAGTGCAAATGCAGCATCCAAATGCAGTTTTTCAAAATAATTAGATGCTTGGTTGAGCACCTAGTTTTAGTCAATTCAGTTGAACGCATGTGTAATTATGATATATCAGAAAACACTGTTTACAGTGTTTATTCCTTTTTGCTACTAATCAAATTATCAAATAAATTTTTAAATTTATTTTTGAAACCACTTAGCACTTCTTCTTAGATTTTTATGAGTTATCTAAAAGACAACAATTAAACCAATAACATTAAAACACACAAACCACAAAACTGAATGACATTGTCAATATACAGAAAAGAACAAAGAACTAATGCGGCATGAAAATGTGGCAATGAACAATCATGCAAGATTGTGTAAAATAGAACTAAATGACAGCTTTTAAGCACGTATTAACTACATCCAATCAAATACAATGAACATACACTAACCCACAAAAAAGCAACAAATTGTAAATATTTATTTCACAGTCTGCATGTGAACAGACTTCCATCCTTGGTTAGTGATTGCTTTGGGTTCATGTAAACAGCTTAGAATAATGCCATCTAACTGAGAAAAATACAGCTTTAAGAAGTGAACAAATTTAAACTAAGTAAAAGTTTCAAACCAAATCTTATAGAACCATAGAAAAATAGAGTTGAAATGACCTTCAGAATGTCTCTTATCCATCCATCTAGTCTGAGACAGATCAGATAGTTAAGCTAAATATTTTATTAACCTGGTACAAAAAAATCCATTTAGTAATGCAGATTTCAAGAAAATTATTCCATGCCTCAACAATTTTTTTTTTGGTCAGAAAGCCTGTCCTATTGTCTAATAGAAGTAATTAATTTTTGAATTTAAGCTTATTACTTCTTTGCCTATGTACCATGGTCACACACACACGATTATTTCTTCTTTGTTTCTATTTTTTATATACCACATGACTCAACATGAGAAAAACATACTCTTGACTTTAGTCTAAATAACCCCAGGTCTTTCCATCCACTTTTTGAGGTCATGTTTCCTAAGCCTTTCATCATTCCTGCTGATGTCCTTCAGAACCTCTCCAACTGACCTATGTTTTTCTTGAAGTTTTATGACAGAAACTGAACATATTAGTTCAGCTTATCAGAGGTCCTGAGCAGAAATGTTATTTTATGTATCTTACAGGTTATTTACGTCATTTGTTCTTTTACAGAACAGAATGACATGGCTGACTCACAATCAGCTTGTGATTAATTCCTTTTTTCTCTAAAGAACTGCCACTTAGTCTGTTGTTTATCCTCATGTATTTATGCAGTCGATGATTTTTGCTTAAGTGCAGTATCTTTTGCTTGTCCCTGTTGACTGCATCTTATTTTTAAAAATAATTTTCTTCAATTTGACAAAATGCTTTTGTAGTACAATTAACAATGGACATCCTCAGCATCTGATATTATTTAAAAGTCTTTCTTCAGATTATCATGCTTCCCAGGTGTGCTATATTTTAGAGACCACAGCAACAACTCCATTGCCAAGGTTGTAAGAACATACCAGCATATTCTCATAATTTTGGAGGTTTTGAGTATCTGTTCTGACACTTTTATGGAAATTCATCTCATTCAGTACCTCTCAAGAGCTCAGTAGCCTGTTAAATAAGGTCTTAACACACCTGAAGAACCCTTGTTTCCACAAAATTCCATGTGGCTTTAAGTCCCATTGAAGTCCACAGGAATGTAAGCCATCGAGTACCACACAGGTGCATGCAAAAAAAATGTGGCCAGTAATGGATGAAATCACAAGCACTCTTGAGTTAAGCAAACTCTAGAAGTAAAGATGAGTGCAAAATCATCACTAAACTGTTATATCAGATACTACCAGAGAGGTCAGAAGTTCTTCCTGTGCTTCACCCTTATTCAGTTCCTGAGGGACACTTTTTCATTTCAGTCATGGTGAAAAAACAATGGCATATTTTGCTTCAGTTTGAGTATTTTGGCTGTTTCAAAGTGTAAAAAAATGTTTGTTTGCCATGTTTTGGAAAATGCGGTTTCTATTTTTCTGTAATACAGAAGCTTCAAAAAATAATCATCTAGCCTAAAAAGACAAACAGGTGAAAATGTTTGGCAGATTAAAGACAAACACCCTTAAAGTTATAAAAGTTTTAAAATACAGTTGTCTCTCATTCATGGTAGAACAACTTCTGTTTGGTTTTTCACAGAACACTGAAGTTAAAGAGGTTAAGACACTGAATTTGCAATGTTTAGCTTCAGAGTACCCAAAACCACTTATGGCCCTTTGAGTTAAAACCTGAATTAAGGACCTCTTAGAAAACATTCAGGGTATCTCAGGAGAGGAGGTGAACATGACTAGTGATAAAGTCACTCAATTTAAGCCACAGGCCTTTGTCCTCCTTTATTTACTTAGTTTTGATTTTTATTTAATTTTCCTTTTACTTTTATTTTACTGAAAGCCAAAAGAAATATATAATTAAAAAAAATACATTGATGTAAAGCCAAAGTGAGAATTAAATGTAAAAAAGCAGCAAAAAATAGCAGTATATATTTTGAATAATCCCACTACAGTCTGCGAAGATAGAATTATCACAACTGAGCCCTAAGAGCTAAAGATTTTTCAAGAAAAAGAACAAATGCTTTTTTGTGCTTTTGGAGTATTTGATATATACAAAAAGTCTGGGTTTGGGGTTTTTTTTTAATTATAAGTCATTTTATGTATTGATGTTTTCTCCAGGCTGGAGAATGCAGTGATGTCTAGAAAATGGGCACCATTATCACATTAGTGAAAGCTAAGTAACTTAATAGGAATAGGCTTCCCAGTAACATCTCTTCCCAAGTCTCCTCTTGCTTCCTGATGTATTTTTTGGTTTCAAAGTATCTCACTACATTATAAATTAACTGCAGTTCTAACTGTCTCAGTGTATTTTGACTGTAAACCTAGCAGGGTGGAGACTGGCTTTTTTGTTTGCCATCACATTGTTAAACACAAAAGGATTCCAGTTCACAATGGCATCTATAGATTTCCACAGGGACAACAATGATGCCTGTGATAATAACCATAGTTAGACTTTCATTCCTGAAACTGAAGAACTTGAATTTTTTTTAAAAAAAAAGGTTCATAAAGAATTCTATTTAAATAATCAGGAAAAAAAAAAATCAGACTTTAGCATATATCATTGAAAATAAATTGCTTCAGTTAATGAAAATAACAGAGCGAGAAACACTTCACTATTTTACAAGTAATAGTTAAATAGCTCTTACAGAAATAATTCTGTTTATCTGTGCTCACACAATTGCACCCTTTAATAAGCTCTTTTAATGACTTCCTTGAAAATACATGCCTAGGTTCCTGTCCTCTGTTATCTACAACTGAAGCACACTTACCAAAATTGACATGCAATGAATGGACATACAAACAAATGCTCCAACATTAAGGACAAGCACTTAAAAGATTAAACAGCTCAGTGACACCATTTTGGTTTTAATTACCTTGTACCCATGAGTGTTGTACTTTTCTTGCAGAAATATCTTAAGATATTCCTGGTTTTACTCCTGTGCTTGCAACAGAAGAAAAGACCCAGTGCTTCTGAAGTGTTGGGCTTGCTTTTCATTATCTACTCCCAGGATATGTGTCACACTAACACATCAACTCCTTGGGAAATTATATAAATTAGATTTATTTTTTCAGTAGCCTTCTTAGCCAGTATAAGCTTATAAGCATCAGGGAAGGAAGCACAAACTTCTATAGCTAGTCAGATAGCTGAGGTTTTAGAATAAAGAACAATATTTCAACATTTTTAGAGCTAGGGAGTGTTTCATTTAAGATATAGAAACATATATCTCTTTGCTATGTAAAGAAATAACAAATATCCATATTGTTCATTTCTACAGAAGGCTTTCAGGTAGTTGCCTCATTAGAAAATAAAATCCTATTGCTAAGCAAATTAGCTAAGAACACAACCACAGAGCAAGTATACTTAATAAATGTATTAAATTTAAAGCAGAAAAATGTCTCCTTTTAAACAAAGAAGCAGACTTAATACTGGCAAACAAAAATCTAATCTGCAATATCTGTGATGATTTGATGACTAGGAAACCCTTAAAACCAATGGAAAGACTAACATTGACCTCAAGCAGCTTTGGGTTAGGTTCCAAAATTTACACTGCCTGCAATAACTCTTTATATTCTATTAACACCTGTCTTATTAATGCTCAAAACCCCAGCAAGGTCGGAAAGAGCAAGTAGACACAAGAACTATTCTTTTGTGAGACACTCCACATATCATATATCACCTTCTTTTCCAAGAAAAGAGATTTTCAGACATATTTTAGAGTTGCTGAACCACAGAATTGCCACAAGCAGAGATGTCTCTAGAATCACAATGGTGGAGACCTTCTTCACAGCCCTGCCTACATTCAGCCTCTTGCTTTTCCCCGGATCCTCTCCCGTTTCTTTTCCTTATCCCCTAAATATAGGAGAAAATTGTCTCCTGCCCAGAATGAGTCCTTCTTTACCCACTACTCCATCAGTGAGTTATCTAAAGCTGGCTGCTTCTAGTCAGGGAGCCAGTCATGAATCTGCTCTGCGAGTGAGCTACTGAAATACCAGCAATAGTCTGTGAAAAGTATTCCACTACTATCATAGAACATGTACAATCTATATAACCTATACAATCTGGTCTAATAAAAGGTGTATCCTCCTCTACAAATATTGCTTCCTAAATTATCATAATGAACCCATTAAATACCTATTAAATGTATGTCCTATTTATTTTTACCTCCATATAAGCTATATCCATGTCAGTGAGCTTCAATTACATAGAACACTAACGTAATACAATTAATGAAGGATTACTTTTTTCAGTACTTCATATATACTTATTTCAGAAGACTAATTCTGGCTTCCGCATTTCAGGTTTGCCAGCAGTGATAACAAAAACTCACTGAGACCTGACTGTCCTTTACAGAAGGAAAATCATTTAAGCACAGCGCTTTGTAGTGAGAAGCATGCTATAATCAGATTTCTTATTGATTCACTGCACATGAACTATGTTTATAAAGATGCAATTAGTCAAAATGCATTCTTGGAAATCATCTAGAAATTATTAAACATTTATACTGTAATCATTTCAGTAATTTTAATAAATCTGGATTCTTAACTTCTATTAGCCTATCAATTCTAAGAAGCAACACATCATTGCAGATGTACTGCAAAGGATCCCTGCCCCATAACTCACTGAATTTGGGCTGTATCCATAAAAGTCTACTAAAAAATCAAGTGTTGTCATCAAAGCAAAGTTAAAGGAGTAGAAAAGGGCTGCCTTTAGCTGTGTAGGTATTTGGAAATAGTTTTACAACAGCTCTCAAATGAAAAGAAAGCTGATCCTTTTTGAGAGCTGCGTTATTTAGAATCTGAGTATATACTTCACAATTAACATTGCATCAGCAGCCTACGAAATGTCTCATGATGAATTTAGAAAACTTTATACCAAGTCAGCTGCTATTGGATATAGCCTGTATTCCTATAAGACAACTCTCCTGCTATTGTTTACTAAGGTATCGGAGGAAAATGAAGTCGAACAGATAGAATTTTCAATATTGCTTATGGACTTGACTGCCATTGCAATGCGTGTTTTTCAAAACACATTTGAAAATCGTGCCCAGTATTTTCAAATAGGTCCAAAAATTTGAAATAAACATGAGCTTGAGGCTAGTTTCCCAAACCCCTATTTAGTTTCCCGCCTCATTAAGAGAACAGTTTTCAGGAGCTCCTGTGACTGGGTATCAATTTGATGTATAAGGTTTCTATTTCTGAAAGCTTTGATTCAATGTCTTATGTTACATATATTTTCAATGCATCGAGGAAGTTTCAGTCTTGCTGAATGGAAGGTTTCCATTATTTTCAGTGGGATCAGAATTTCAGTTGTATTTGGGGCTTTCAGGAATTCCTAAACTAGTTAAGAAGCACGGGCATCAGTTACCTGTGGACCCTCTGCAAACCCCAATTTCAAATCACACATTCAAGAAATAAGGCTACCGCGTTATTTATTTATGAACGTTCATTTAGTAGTGAAAGCTTTAAACGTGATTTATTGAAAGTCACAAGGCACACCGATGTCAAGACCAGAATTATGAGTTTTGAGGGTTTTGCTTCCCTGCCCCCCCCCCCGCAGAGGTATTATTTTCTACTACGATACGTATAAATTGCTGCACAATTCAAGATTACTGCAAGTAGCATAAGAACATACAGTACATACTTACTGGAACATTAAAAATCCCCTTCTGATGTAATGTAATTCAATATATTGTTCATCTAAATTCTCATATTGACTGTAATATTCTACTGGCAGAAACTGGATAATTTCTTGAAGAAAAATTAGTAAGTGAAGAGGACTATCATTTAAAAAACAGTATTAGAAATTAAAGAAAACCAGATTTCACACTAAATTTATGATAGACCCTAAATCTATGTCGACTGTTTTGTCGACACATAAAGCTGGGATCTATCTTCTTTTATCAAAATTCTGCTTATATACAGTTTCTTCAGTTTTCTCTTTTGATTACATACAGGACAGCACATATAAAACTCAAATTCTTCTAGGTTTGAGATGACTTTATAAAAGAATTTAACAGTAAATTTAGAAAAGATAGCTGGGAACAGAAGCAGCAAAAGAT
Source organism: Pelecanus crispus (assembly GCF_030463565.1). Classification (NCBI taxonomy): domain Eukaryota; kingdom Metazoa; phylum Chordata; class Aves; order Pelecaniformes; family Pelecanidae; genus Pelecanus; species Pelecanus crispus. The sequence goes on from NC_134643.1 coordinate 25,059,789, forward strand.
GAGAGAAGTAAGATGAGATGATCAAGTAACCATTTAAATTACTCAGGAGTGCAACTTGCTGTTTCCAAATGATTTTAATTTAATTCATCTATAATGTATAAGCTTTCCATGATTTCACTTCACCATAATTATAATTGCTAAGCAAATCTTTTACAGACATGAAAAAAGTAACAGAACAGAAAAGAGAAGTGCATCAGTGTGTTAAAGCAGAATTCCCTCACTTTACACTCTTTCGAATTTTCCAGAGTTTTTTCTACTCAATGATAAGGGGCTCTAAAAATGTTTCATTCCTGATTGTATCCTTCATTGCTTTATCAACTTTTTTGCTGATAAATTGTTAACCGTAATCAAAACTGTTGTTTTCAAAATATAGAATTAAAAAGAGGTCATAAGGGAGGACAGACAATATTCCACCAGAAATGTTTGCTTGACAGAACTCCAGTCTAAAAATGATTTCTCCAAACCTTTTGACGGAAACAAAGGATGTTGGCAAGCGACACCAATCTTCTCAGCCTATCTACTTTGCTGTAGTTGGCTCTTCAGATGTGCAGATCATTAGTCCTCCAGGTAACCAGGTGTGCTTAAATTCCCAGCTCCATCTTAGCTCTGACTGTGGGCTATTTTTATCATGCCTGTATAACAAGGTCTTAATAATATTTTTGCTTATAACCAAGCATGCTACATTAATACCCGATGGAAGGTACAGGATTAAAGTTTATTGCGAACAGTGATGATCAAAGAAAAGAAACCTGTTCCAGAAAAGGATGAAACAAAGAAAATGAGTACAAAACATAAATGTCAGTGAATCCCCCTCCAGAGGCTTCCTGAACATGGATGAAGTTCCAATTTCTGAATTGAATTTGAATTCAAAGTGTAACTAAAACACTTCAGAGACTTAACTAAACCAGCTCCAAAATAGGGGGAGGGTTGTGAGGGAAAAGATTTAAAGACAGAGAAAGGAGAAAATTATTTCCAGTGGGACTTTTTTAAAGTCACTAAGAGATGAGAAACAAGAAAAGGAAAGCTGTCCCAGATATCCAGGACGGCAGATGAGAAAGGGGAGAGAGAGCACAGGCTGGCAGAAGATGTATCTCTGAGGTACTGGGGAGAGAAAGCTGCAATCTCTAAAGAAAGAAGCCTTGCTGTTGTGATGTGGAGCCATGTATGCTCTGATTTATGAATTGGCAAGCAATGCAAATAGGATCTTGGCATGTGTCAACTTGCAGCATCCAAACATCAGCAACCCTGAGGGACCCTGTATCTCTGACAAAGACGAGTACTGGTTTTCAAAGCCTGGCCTGATGCCTCCTGCCATTTAAAAAAAACAATAAACACACACCAGCAAGCAGCAGGGTTTTTTTTCCCCCATATCTTTTAACCTTCTGGGAGCGACGGCGCTGCCTCGGGCCTTCCCCCAGCCGCCGGCAGCCCGAGCGGAGGCGGGGGAATGCCGGGAGGAGGCCGCGCAGGGCCGCCGCAGCTCCTGCAAGCGGGCCTCCACCGACGTGCCCGCTGGTGGGCCTCGCCGCCTCACCGCGGGGCGCAGGGCCAGGCCAGCGGGCCTCGGCCGAGGGGACAGGGCCTCCGCCGCCTCTCCTCTGCTGCCACCGCCCCTCCGCCAGCCCTGCCCGCGGCGCCCGCCCCCGCCGCTCTCCGCCCCCCGCCCGGCCCCCGCTGCGCCCGCCCGCCTCCGCACCGCGCATGCCCGCACCGCCCTCTGGCGGGGCTCGCGGCCGCGAGGGCGGGCGGGGCGGCCGGCGCCGCCGGTGCGCATGCGCGGCGCGCCCGGGCATGCTCAGTGGGCGGCAGGCGCGCGGTGCGGGCGGAAGTGGGGTCGGCGGCTGCCGCGGCGGGCGCTCTCCGCCCCGCGCCTGGAGACAGGTACCGGCCAGTCTGCGGGCTGCCCTCCCCTCCCTGCCCCGGCCCTCCCCGGCCCGGCCCGGCGCGGCCCGGCGCGGCCCGGCGCGGCTCGGCTCGGCTCGGCTCGGCTCGGCTCGGCTCGGCTCGGCTCGGCTGCTGTGCAGGAGCCAGGCGTGGCGGGATGCCCTGCCCCCTCTGTGGGGCTGAGGGGAGCGGGCGGCTGGGCTGTGGAAGAGAGGTCTCTCGTAGCCCGGAGACCCCGCCGCCTCGACGTGGCCTCTGGGCCGCCGCCCCGGCGGGGCAGGGTCCCTGCCGTTGCCATGTGCCGCCCTGGCGCCTTGCTAGGCTTTGCTTTCCACTGTGAGACCTACAGTTACCTTGCACCATCGTCCCCTCCCTGCGCTACCCTGCATATGGTCTCTGCTGTGGGAATTGAGTCCATGCTTTGACAAACACAGTGCTTTGCGGATTAGATCTCCCCTCTTCTCCCCTCTTCTCCCCTCTTCTCCCCTCTTCTCCCCTCTTCTCCCCTCTTCTCCCCGCGTAGGCAGAGTGTACTGAAAAAAGTTTTTGTGGTTAATAAGCCTATGTTAATCCATATAAGGTCTTGGTTTTAAAGATCTAAGCTTCTTGCAGTTGCTGAATTGACTCTCTGAAGTGATTACTGTTCACATCCTGAAAGGATCTGCTTTACAGCCCTGTATTCCTGAGGTCTGTTTGTTTTGCAGTGGGTGGCTGCTTTCTAGAGCTGAAATATTGTTGAGATAAATGGCAGTGTAAGAATTTTGATTCTGGTCTCTTTTACACAATATCAGATTAGTAAATTTTAATCTGAAATTAATAAAGGACATTCTGGGTTAGGTTTAGGTTGTTTTTTTTTGGGGGGGGGGGAATTCTGTTTGTATTCTAGTGAAAGTAAGTACCAGCTGTGTTATTAAGAGTAAGAATAGCGTAGGACTTATTTCCAGAAGATAAGTGCCTGAAGATCTGCAGCAACAGCAAACGGAAGCCTTGCAGCTACGGGAATAAGATGTGTCACACTGCTGACTTGGTTTTTCCTTCTGTTTTAGTTAGTTGACATGGTGTTTTCTCCTCCTGAGAAACTGAGCTTGCTACCTACAGCTTTTTGTACTGAAATCTTTTAGAAACTTTGTACTGCTTTACTGTGTTACTTGCCATACGAAATTTGGCTATTTCATGTTGCTTAGAGAAGCATGAAAGAAGGAGAGAAACTGATGAATTATCTTGATGATAAGAACAAATTTGCCTTTCCTGTGTGGCTTATTTTTCTTTTGTTCCTGTCTTTCAGTCATGTTGCACTGGTGTTCAAGTCAACAATTCTGTATTGTTTGTGGCTGTGTGGTGTTAACTTCACTTGCAACTGCAGGTTGTGGTTTCTTAATGATTTTCAGTGTGCACTGAAGGGCGATATAACTAATCTGAGAGTTTAAATTCTGGTGGTTTTCCAAACATGATTTAAGATCTGGGTTTTTTTTTAATTATAATGAAAGTTTAAAAAGTCTAGAGAAAAAAGATGTAAGGCTTTCACAAAAAGACTTAAATGGTCAGGTTCTTCCTACGACCCTACTTTGCAGTGCAAAGCTCAAAAATTACAGTCTTTAAGCCTGTTGTAGAGCCACTGTCTGATTCTGTAAGTGCAAAAGCCTTTGGGTGTATACTTTGTCTTAAACACTGAAGTTACCAGGCTCTCAGAGCTTGTATCTGGCATGTGTTGCACCTAAAATGAAATGCTAATTATTTTGCTTTCTGTGTACACTGATTAAAAGATTGTGAGCCTGAAAGCTTTTCTTGTTTCTTGTGCATGCACCCTAGACCATACCTAGCTGGCTAATTGAGGTCTATGGATGTTTAAACTCTCAAGCTGCAAATGAGAAGGGTGAGGTAAAGTCCTTCAGATATATTATAGGAATTTTTCTCTTGCTTCTGGACTTAGAGATAGAGGCATTCTGCGACTGCAATATTTTCATGGAATAATGTCCTTGTTCCAGAAGAAATGACCGCTTATTTCTGTTGAAGGTTAACCCTTGCTCAAAGCCATTTCTACTAGGCAATTGTTTTCTGGTGTACTGTGGTTTAAGATGGTTTTTATGCTTTTGGAATACATGTTAATATTCCGTAGGTAATTAAGACGGAACTAGTGGGTTGCGGTAGATTGTTCCACTATCAGAAATTTAAGGTCTAGAAAATTAGTAGGTAGAAAAGCAAGGATAGGGCAGAGCAGCACGTAAAAGTTCAGCCCATAGCCATCCTCAGTGTTACATCTCTCTCTCTCTCTCTCACTCTGTCTTCCAGGGTATTACTTCTGGGTTCTCGTTAAGTGTACATCCTTTCATATAATTCTTAGCTTGTTAAAACTATTAAGCTTTTTGGTAGCTCTCTATATTTATGTCACTTTCAGCTACTGGAGGCAAAATATGTTTGTAGTTCACTGCATTCTTCCTTCTGTGTGTGTGTGGTGCGTGTCCCTCCTGTTCCAGGAGTGTCCCATGATGCTGCCTGCCTTTCTTGCAGCCTCGTGTTTTTGCTTTGGTTGTTTTTTTTTTTTTAAACCACCCATCTTTATGAATAGCTCTGTTTATGCCAGTTACAGACTTCTTGAGCAGTAGTCTCAAGTTGGAATGATTCCTGTCAGTGTTATGAAGTCAGCCTTTTGAGAACAACAAAGATACTTGGCAGATTATTTTCACTTAGTTGCTATTCAGGAGAGCTGTGAACACCAAGGACAGCACTAAAGATATCTTCATGTAGATTTGGGAAGGCAGTGCTGTATCAGTTTGTTTTTGAAAATTTACTTTCGTAGCTCTTAGAGATGGATACTCACGACTTTGTTTTTAATTGCAGAGAACAAGAATCTGGGAGCTTCAGTGGTTAGTAGTTAAAATACATGACCTTATTTTTATATGTCCAGAAGTTTAAGATCTGGGAAAAAAAAAGTGTTTTCTACTTGAATGTTAGTTACATAAATGTCTTAAACTGTAGGAGTATACAGTAAGTAAATAATATGGGCAGGTCCCACTGCATCCCCCTACATATGGCTCCTTTTTAGACATTTTCCTTTGTAACCTTGAGGGCACATGTGGAATATTTATCCCATTGAAATAAATGGCAAAGGCTCTTTTTTAATTAAAGCAAGGGAGCTGCAGAATTTGAGGGTAGTCATCAGAGAGAGATGAGTTTTTAAACCTCAGTTCCTTTCTTTGTTTTGTTTTAGCAATGATGAATTTTAACAAAATGCATCTTGCTGTTAGACATCTTTGTGGGGGACAAAAAACCCAGAAAAGTCTATTTAATTGCTCAAGTACTGTAACAGAGAGAAATATATTATAAAAAAAAAAAAACCAAACCTGTTAATCTGTTATGTTGTATGTCTCCCTAGCTCATTATAGTGTTGCTGGATGAAGATAATATTGCTGATTAACTTTGAAGTTGACTATTTCTAGGTGGAATAGATCAGCTTCTCAGCCTGCTGGAATCTAGTGTAAAGTAGATACTTTGAACTGAAAAGCTTTGTAAGACTTCTAGTTGCTATTTTCGCTAGAGGCTTAAAATCCTAGTAAGCTAATGACATTGCTGTCCTGGTTCATGTTTGAAAACATACAGGTAAAGGCATCATTTTTAGCATCAGTTAGTGATATTTTTATAGAAATTCTAACTCCTAATACTTCATTAATTAAAGCAGTCAACAGAGATGGAACAGCATCTGTGTATCTGCACCAGGCTTTTGTCTCTCCTTCAGCTCAAGAAGAAATTGAAACCTGTCTGGTGTTGTGCCTCCCAGCTCTGTGCTGTGGTGGGTTGACCTTGGCTGGCTCCCCAGTGCCCACCAAGCCACTCTATCACTCCTCCTCCTCAACAGGACAGGGGGAGAAAATACAACAAAAACCTCGTGGATCGAGATAAAGATAGGGAGATCACTCACAAATTACCATCATGGGCCAAAGAGACTTAGACTTGGGGAAATTAATTTACTTTGTTGCTGATCAAATCAGAGTAGGACAGTGAGAAATAAGAACAAATCTAAAACCACCTTTTCCCGCACCCCTCCCATCTTCCTGGGCTCAGCTTCATTCCCGTCTTTTCCACCTCCTCCCGCTGAGCGGTGCAGGGGGACGCGGCATGGGGGCTGTTGTCAGTTCATAACGCTTCATCTCTGCCACTCCTTCCTCCTTGTGCTCTTTTCCTGCTCCAGTGTGGGGTCCCACCCACGAGAGACAGTCCTTCACGAACTTCTCTGAAGTGGGTTCTTCCCATTGGCTGCAGTTCTTCATAAACTGCTCCAGTATGCATCCTTTTCATGGGGTCTCACTGTATCCTATTGGATACATTTTAGAGATGTATACTGGGTCTCTCTGGGATGGAGTTAACTGTCTTCATAGCAGCATGCATGCTGCTGTGTTTTGGATTTGTGATTGAACCAGTGTTGGTAACACACCAGTATTTCAGCTGTGGCTGAACAGTGCTTGTGCAGGCCCAAGGCTTTCTCTCTTTCTCCCTCCGCTTCCCCCAGTGAGTAGGTTGAGGTTGGACAAGAAGTCTGGAGGTCACACAGCTGGGACAGCTGACATGAATTGGCCAAAAGGGCATTTCATACTGTATAGAGTCATGCTGAACAATAAAAACTAGGTCTTCCAAGGGAGCTGTTGGTCAGAGACTGTCAGGGCACTGGTCTGCTTGTGGAAGGTGTTGAGTGATTGCCTTTTCATCGCTTGTTTTGTGTTTTTTGGGGGTGTTTTTTTTTCCCTTCCTCTTTCCTTCACTTACTAAACTGTCTTTATCTCGACCCGTGAATTTTTTTGCTTTTAGTATTCCTATTCTCTCCGCTGTCCTGCTATGGGGACATGAGTGAGTGGCCCTGTGGGTGCCTATGGGCTGGCCAGGGTCAACCCACAACAACAGCACAGACAGTCAGAATGTAGAACTCTTGCACAATGCTTCTTACAACTCACTGGTGAGGTTACCGCACGACTGAAAAATGTGTCATGCATGCTGCCACTTCACCCTTGATTAGTGTGTTGTGGGCCCCGCCCCACCAAAGGAAACAAAAAAAATAAAAAGCACCAGTGTTGAAAGCAGAATTGGTCAACACCGTTACTGGTGAGTTTTGGGGATGATACTATGTCTTTCTAGCTCCTTGGCTGTCGGATGTTATGAAGGAGAAGGGTGTTGAGATTCCAGTTGGAGAATTGTGAATCCTTGTAAGAGCTTAGTATCTACTGTTTCATATCAAGTAACTGACATCTGATAATACTTCAGTTTTACCTTGGTAAAAGAGTGAGATTTTGTTTCTGTTTTATGATGTGTTGAAGCTCCCTGACCTGCTGTCCCTTCCAGGTAGTTGTTGATCTTGTTTGTGTCTTCTGGGTTCCTTCCAGAAGAGTAAAATCCTCTGTGAGGCAAAACACTCTCAGAAGCTCAAGTAATTATGCTTAAAATTGTCATTTGAGGTGTAAGCTGTCTTCTACTTTGCAGCTGGGACAGGTTAACATTGTACACAGATAACTACTCAGATGTTGGTAATTTGTAACTGGAGCTAATTCTTGTCCAGTTATCTGTCCCTATATAAATCTTTCTGCAGGTGTCCCAGGTAATAAACTTTTTGAGTCGCCTCTTCTTAGTAGTCAAGCTCTTAAATTTATTCATCAGTATTTGGTAAGCTTTGTTGCTCAAAATCTATGGCATTTTGAGTAACAGTGCCTCCTGGAGCATCTGTGTCTTCTGAACGTTATTAAGGCCTCCTTATTTCATGCACACGGGGGAAGAAGTTACAGAGAAACAAGTTGCTTGTTGACTTACGATGTAAAGTAGAGGAATATATATTGTAAGCAGGGAAAATGCATGGCAGTGTGGCCTTGTCATTCTTCTGCTCCTGAGTCTCCTGAGTTCTTGGGGTTGCTTAGTATTTTGGAGTAAATGAGGAGGTTTTCAAAGTCTAAGCTACAATTCAAAATAAGACCCTCAAAACTAATGTTTCTCATATTTGAGATATGGTATTTATCAGACTTGCTAGAATGTATTTTGCTTTTAAATGCCTACTTTATTGACTAGATACAATAGCTTAAGAAACCAGAGGTTCTTTTGCTATTACTGCTTTTTAACTCTTAAAAGTTAAGAAAAAAAAAGCAGATACTGTTAGTGAAAGGTTAACTAGTCTTCCAAGAATTGCAGATTTAAAATTAATGTATATTATGGCCAACTTTTCACTTGCTACTGTATATGACGAAGTAAATGGTGCAGTCTGGGACAAGTGACAAGAGAGGTATGTAAATTGGAAGCTAGGAGAAAAACAAAAGCCAGTCATCCTACGTAGAGTCATTTTGGCTGAGAGGACCTTGAACCAAAGTATCTTATTTTACAGAATTCTCACTAGTGAATGTGAATTCCTGATAGTATCTGCTAGACAAGGATAACATTGCTGGGGAGTTTCCTGGAAAGTGGGGAAGGAAAAAGGATGGTCATTCACAGCTAGAGAAATAGTCATAAGTGAATTTTGGGTGTCTTTAGATGCTGGAGTGACAATAAGGTGGAATTTTGATTTTTCTAAAGAATATTTTTTTTAAATAATATCTATAGTACTGCTGAGTGTCTGCATCTATATGCATTGACTTATGTTTATAATTTATGATCCAGTGGTCTTTCCATTTCTCAATGGCTTGCCATTTCCATTTAAGTGTAAGTGAATGTTTTGTAAGAATTCAGTCTGCCTAGCACTGAAAGAGCACGTCTGAACTGAAATGAAAACATAGTTTAAGCTTTTATTTAGTAGAATACCAAGGTTTTGTGTCCATCTAAAAGTACAGGAAATACTTTTTTTGTTGTTGTTGTTCTTCACTGTCGTATAAAAATTGCTAAAACTCTGTCTGAAATTAGGACTGTGGCTATAATACTGCCAGCTGGGTTTTTAGAAAATAGAAAAGCATTTTTTGCTTATTTTATTAAAACTTACTGAAAACGGAAGATTGATAATGCTGTGCCTTTTCTGTAGATACCAGCTTTAAATAAAAATTGTACAGCAAAAACCCAAAGATACTCCAAGAATGAGATGACCATGTAATGAGAAAATATATAACTACTTATTGCTAGATCACTTTCTTATATTTCTCATATGTGTAACTTCACTATAGTAGACTACTCTTCCTCTCCCCATTCTCAATATTATAAGTGATGTCACCAAGAATTTATTTGACTTTTAGCACAGTGAGAACAAACAGTAGACAAGTTATACATTTCTTAGCCTTTTTCCAGTGCATTCAGTGTTTAGCATTTGTTGATGTCCATCTTATTTTCCTTATTATTTTTTCTTTACTTGATACATTGATCAAAATTTTTTAATCTGTACATAAGCATTTTTTGTTCATTGTAAGTTGAAATGGCAGATGTCTTTCTTTGATGCAGTCAAATTGTCTTATAGGGAAACAGCTGAATATAGAGAGGGTTTATCCATGACCTGTGCTGGGGAAGGAGTCATTCAAAGTCTCTGCTTGGTTTTTAACGTGCATTTTTGTACATAAAATATTCACATTGTTTACATTACCCTTTGCATTCATATGTAAAGTAGTATTTTGTTGCCATTTGCAGTGGTTTGGAATGTTTGCAAAATTAAGTAATTTGGGTGGCTGTCTATTGCCAAGGAAATGTTACTTTCTTCCTGCTATTCGTGGTACTAAAAAATGAGGCCAATCCCTCTGAACATTTTTAGTCTTATGTAATTAAACTTTCTTACTATGAAATAGATAGATACTTCCCTTCTGAGTAAATTCCAACTTCTAGTAACTCTTAATTTGATCAAGGTCAGTAGCTTCAGGAGTCTATTTATCATTTTTGTTTAGATAAAGCAGCTATGCCTGTTCAATTGCTGAAGATCATTAGAGGAAAATCTGAGACTCCACTACCAAGCCATTTGCAGAAGGAGGACTTGAAAAATTTGCAGGAAGGCTTTGATCATACCAACAAATACTTTCAGGTAACTTACTAATAAAAGAATTTTGGCTTACTTTGAAATAGCTCCTGATATATTTAGAAGGGACCTCCGTATTCCAGCTCAGTTGGTGACTTGCTGCAGCTGTGTGTCTGTGTGCATCTGTTGTGTATCTTTAAGCAATGCAAAATTATGACCCTGTTGAACTTTGTTGCATGTTGCTATTGACTTCATTGATTCACAGTTTTGCCCCTTCCTCTTACGTTGTCAGACTTAAATTTTGTAAGAGGTTTTCTTAGTTTCTAAACTTTGGACCCATTTAAAAACACGTTAATATGCAGAAGACTGTCCTGAAAGTGAAGGGATTGGGGGAGGTTAAGGGGTATTTTGTTTAAAAAAAAAAATAGTAATAAGCACCACCATCCTGTTAAAGATCAAATTTCAGAGTAATGACTTCTAAAGCAGTTTTCCTTTCTTATATGAAGCAATGCAATATTCAGCTTTAAGCTAAGACGACTCTGTAGCAACTACCTGCATCAAGATACAATTAGGGTTTTTTATCATTACCAAAAGGTACATTTATATTTTACAGAAGTCCCAAATATATTTCAGATTGGAAGTACAATCCTATTGTACCAGTGAAATGCAGAAATATTTTCTTCATCCCTAAAACAAGTATACGCTGTAAAATGCAGTGTCAGTTCTTGAGGGTTTTCTTTTTTAACCTGTTTAACTTTTTTTGTGAATGGTTCTTAAAATCCTTTTAATCATCCCTGATGCTTAAGTGGCAGGAAATCATCTTCATCCCAAGCTTGCCTTCAGTCTGTTACAAAAAAAAAAAAAAGGAAAGGGGGAAAAAAAAACCCGAAACACCAAGCTAATTCTGTAGCAAACCTTAGGTGGCTTGAATCCTTAAAAAAATGCGCAAATATTTTTAAAAATATGAGCTGAACTGGCCTAATGATTTTCTGTACCCAAAAAGCATTTTTGCTTCCCCAGCTGTATATTCCCAGTTCCAGCTCTAGTGCTTATCTGACCCTGTGATTGAGTCCATTCATGAGAAATAAACTGGCAGAAGACTGTCCATACTGATGGACAGAGCGTAGTTTTTTGCTGCTCTCAGTCTCTGGACTGGTTCATTATGGTGTCAAAGAGATGCCAGGAGTAGTGCAATTAGGTAAAGCAAAGGAGCAAAACTGCCCCTTTTGGAAGCAGGCAGCAGCAGAGTGTGATAGGAAGTGATTTGATTGAGAAGGATCCAGCCTCCCTTAGGTCTTGTAAAGGAACAAATGGCAACATCAATAACCGATGCTGCGAGTAAACGGGGTTTTTATTCCTCAGGGTGTAGTTTTCTGTCCCCATTCACCTGGAGGGCATATAGGCTTTCCTGCTTTTAAGAGCTATGTCTGCAAGCACCCCTGACATGGGAGAACGGGGATTCTTGTTCACAAAGGAACTGTTGAAGCAGACAAAAATGGATTATAAATTAGAAAATGTTTCTGCCAAAATAAATGTTTCCGTTAGGAAAGCAGAACAATTATTACCAGCCTGTGATTTAAAGCATACACAGCTGATTGCTGAAAGAGAAAGTGAATAGAATCTCTTTCTCAGACTTCTGCCTTATGTTAAGAGAACTTGATGCTGCTGCCGACATGGATTAGTAGGTGACTAAGACAACTTGGCGTAAAAACAGTGCAGCTGGAGAGCTGATAAAGCTGGTGCTAATGCACCATTAAATATGTAGGAAAATCCAGTTCTGCAGGCTGAACTTGAAGCAAACCTTAGAGTGCACTGATGTTAGGTTATCTTAGGGGTGGCACAGCACACTGTCACTCTAGACCTGCCAAAATAGGGATCGGGTCCTGCTTTGAGGAGGGAGGAAGGGGAAAGGATTTTTATGAAGTGTGTTCTGGGAAGAAACGACAGAAAACATCCAAGATGCTTGTGTCCCTCAGTCCTTTAACTCTTCTGAAACTTTTTTGCTTTCTGGCATCCCTCTGAACAATACAAATTTTAATTTAAATTTGTGGAAACACAGCACAAGCAATTATACATTCTCAGTCATGATGTCCATTAACTGAACCTGATGTCTTCTGTTAATTCATCATCCTCCGGATTTTGCTGTGGCAAAGCTGAACGAAACCGGAACATCAGCTGCCAAATCAGCTGCTGGACCAGACTGAGGAATGAGGCTGCAGCAAGGAAAGAGACAGATTCACTGGAGGAATTGGACATAGTTAGTTTGAGAGTGAGTCTAGTGGCATATGGAATGGGGAGGGTTTTGGAAGAAGTTTGTCTATGGGCTCAATAAGCAGTGCAGGATTTGTGGGGGAAGAGTGAATTTGAGCAGGTTTTGCTAAGGTAGGTTTTGTTGAAGTTTGGAGCCCAAGAGTTTCAGGCGTGTTGAGAAAGCAGTGGGTAGTGTTTCTGCTGAGGAAGAGAACTTGAATGTAGGTGTTTGGGATACAAAGGGAAGTGGTGCGGCCAGACTATTGTAGAGAAGAATGTGGTCCCAGAATTTGAAAACTCATTGGAAGATACTGGGATGTAAAAGGAAAAATTAGAAGTAAAAATGGTCAGAAAACCATCTCTATCTCATCAACGTATCCTGCTTTAAATTAGCATGCTTGTGCAGATTGAAATTTCTTATGTAAGAAAAAAATATATGTGTAAATACAGAGTGTTCCTGAGGTGAATTTGTTTCATTGCAAAGACTTTATTACAGGAAAAATTCTGCAGTATTTTATTTACTGGTGAGTACAGTTCAAGACAAACAATCTCAGCAAAAACATTTATATATAATACTTGAAATTTTAAACAAAGTTGTAATTTTGAAAACAAGTGGCAAACCTTTCTGTAAGTATTCATAGACAAATCTCAGAACATTATTTTGCAGATGGTGATTGTTAAAATAAGTATTTGATACTTAAGTCTCCTTATATAACTCATTAGTCTTCCCTGTGAAAAGTAGGAACTTATCTGTTAAAAACATATGGTCATAGATTTTTTTTGACCTTCATTTTGGTCTTAAATGAAGCATTACTACTGCCTAAAGAGCAAGAAAGCAATATGGTACATGTTAAATATAATTCAACATGGCTATTTTTTTAGTTTAATAAAATTAAAATATACTTTGGGCTGGAAAAGGATCATTTGCGGAGTCCTAGTATTTCTTTATAGAACAGATAGTAAAATAAATTGTTGAATTTGATTTGGATTCTTCCTCAGTTAACATGTTGTAGGAATAATTTTACTCAGAAAAGCCTCTACAGTAAAAATTCACTGCTGTGTATTTTATCCTAATTTGGTTTAAGAAGTGTTTACTGGCATTTAAGTCAAGCTTTCTACTGAATATGTGTACTGTAAAATCATTATGATTTACCTGACTATCATCTTAATGTTGCTTTTGTGCATTTATAGGCAGATTGCCCCTGTTGTCTCTTTACAAGAAACCTTTTATTTTATTTCCTATGCTGTTTGTGTAGTTCTCTTAAACACTTTAGAGAGTCTGTTTTCAAATTTTTGTATTTTTCTTTATTGAACCTATTTCTGTGGTTTTATCCTTGAGAAGAATACAGTGCTTTACCTGCCGTACTGTGGAAGAATACATTTGACTGACGTTTTTGCTACTGTTCGAGGAGAACCTTTTTTGATGAGATATCATCTTTCTAACAAAACACATTTGTTCCAAAGAGATGTTAACATCAATGAAGTTGCTGGTCCGTGATTTTTGCTTAATTGTAACTTCAACTGCACTATAAAGAGAGTATTTTTACGTAATTAATAGAACCTTTGCATCTTTCAGAGCATTTGTATTATTGACAAATTAATAGGTCACTACATTTTCAGAACTTTGTAATACTGTTCTCTCAGCTGTACAGTTTTTTTATTTTTCACAGAAGATCATGTAGCTTCGTATATATCTTTTATCTCTTGACTGTGATTTTGTTTTGATATTTTGTTGTAATCCTTTGCCAATATTTTTGGAGAAATTGCTGTATCTTTTAAGATTTTGATCACCCTACCCTTTTAGATGCCTTCCAGGTTTTGTGCTAAAACTGTAGCCTTTGTGGTATTATTGTATACTAGTAAAAGGTACTTCCATAGCTACTATTTCTTTGTTTAGTGTAAGCTTATCATCTAGTCAGTAGCATCTAAGTGGTATTGACATGTAATATTTCCTTTGTTATATCCCAAGAATATTGCTCTTCAATGCTGTATTTTGTAGTTTTTTTTATTTTTTTTTAATAATTCAGATGGTAATTTGCACTTATCACTACATTTCTACCTTTCTTTTTTAACTTACAGATATTTCATCTGTTATCAGTGTTTCAGTAACGTAGAGGTGTATAGTCTTAGTTCACAATTTTTTTTTTTCTTACATTTTAGGGACTAGTTATTCTTTCCTACCCATTAACGAAACTCGGAGATGGGACAGACTTTTTCAAGGTGGTTCTTCAAGGTACTACATTTAAGTATACATTTTAAATTTATTTTGTTGAACTTCTTGACACTTATTTTGACATCACACTATTACATCACTAGTACCTGCTTTTTTAGTGTTCAGTAAAATTTTGCATTTAAAATATTCTCTACAAAAATAGATTATTTTAAACTTATGCCAGGTAAGTTAATGGAAACAACACAGTCTTTATATTTCAGTAGACTCCTTGTTGCAGAATGCTTTAAAATACTGTCCTGGAAATGCATTAACTGTATGTACAGCTTTTATAGTATATTTTTAAACTGCTTATCATAAAGAAGGACTAAGAAAAATGCATATTTAATAGTTACCATATAGTATACATAGTATATACTATGTAAGTGCACATTTAATGTCGGTCACTGTTGATTAGCAGCGAAGTATTTGTATTTCATTCTGTTTTAATCTAAGCAGTTAAAAAATGGAATTTTACCTGATTACTCAGGTATTTGAATATCAGTAGACACATTAACACATTGAAAGGCATAAGCTGTTCATCGTGTAATAAATGATACTAAATAGTATGTCCCTTTTAAGGCCAAAGGGACACCCCTTCCAGCCAGGCAGGAGGAGGATGTCATTAGTTAGGAGTCTGTGTTGGATTCAAGAAACTTTCCTTTCTTACGCTGGTTAGAGAATCATCACTTGCTCCCTCTGAGCCTTCCTAATTCTACAAATTCTGTGACTGTGAGCGAAGAGCAGGCAGGGGGGGTACAGATCCTCCCTGGTGATACTGCTTATGACTGGTGTTAGCAGAGGTGAATGAAGTTGATGGGACCTAAGTCAGTTTCCCTCCTGGCTTCAGGGTTCCCAAAGAGGGACACAAAACTTGCTTGAGTCTTGCTAATTTCACATGGCTGTTCAGGAGGGATGAGAGTTTCTGCACATTCTCCACAGCCTCAAAAAATAAGTTTGTACATCTAAATCATTAACATTGTTTCTGAAACAATAAAAGGTAGAAAACTCTTCTAAAATAACAATGTAATTTTTGCTTCAGTCCTCCTGGAATGCTATTTATTGCTATGTCTATGTCCTGGCATATCTCCAGTTTATAAAGTTCTACAATATGATCCGTGTTAAGGTAAAAAATCAAATGTGACTGGATAATATTTCCTCTCTAACACTATACACTGAATTGTCCAAGTAGAAATCTTTGTCATTTCTCTTTAATGTACACTGATGTACAACGTGCACGTTTTGAATGGTCCTCTTATGAAGAATGTTCTGCTTGATATACCTGTAGTTAGCACATAAAAGCAGTTGTATAACTATTTGAAAGGGTTTTCTGTTTGTAGATTAATTTGAATTAAAAGTGCTAGACTCAATAGATTAACATATTTAGGAAATCTCTTTGCATTACTGTTTTGTTTTGGAGAAGGTATGGTGATTGGAATCACTTCTGCTTTTTTTTCCTCTAGATTTGGATAACGTGTATTCACGGATCAACAGCATCAATATTTTAATATATGGAAAAATGGCAGAGGATTGTGCAAAAGTTATACATCATGGGGTAATTTTTTTTTTTCTTACTTTAGGAATTGTTTTCCACAGATGTGTGTTGACTTCTTATCTTGTCTTTGTATAGCTGTCACCAAAATTAGAAGTAGTCTATTCAGTCAGTTCAAATATATAAATATGAATTAGAAAAAATGAAAAATTATTTGCTTATGTAATTTCTTTCTAACAATAATACTGAAATAAAGCAATTCTTTTTCCCAGTGCTGTTTACCTAGCAAGTAAAGGATCATGAATATGGATGATAGAGAAGTCACCCATTTATGTTCGTAATTTGAATGTCTGTTGCCATTTGATAAGATAGATTTTTAGAATTAAATTGATTTAAAAGACAGTTACACTGAAAGCTTTTAAAAAAAATAATTTGAAACTATGTAGATGGTTTTCTTTATTGGCTGGGTGCTGGTGTCTTGCTTCGTCAGAGATACAAGCTTGGTTTGATGAGCTCCAGGGTAAAGGATATTGGAAAGTCAGCCTATGAGTTTGTGAGACAGTGTTGCAACTAAAGAAGGAAAACAAGCTGAAAATAATTACCTCAACTTAATATTTTTTTATTAGATTGCCTGTCAGTTTGCTGACATTTTAATATTAGACAGGTATCAAATTAAAATTAGTGTACAATATGTTATGAGTTCATGTTAGTGCTTTTTCATTTGCAATATAAATTCTCACTAAATCATAGAATGGGCTGGGCTGGAAGGGACTTTTAAAGATCATCCAGTTCCAACCCCCCTGCCATGGGCAGGGACATCTTTCATTTACATCAGGTTGCTCCAAAGCCCCATCCAACCTGACTTTGAACACTTCCAATGATGGGGCATCCACAGCTTCTCTGGGCAACTTGTTCCAGTGTCTCACCACCCTCAACATAAAGAATTACTTCCTTCTGTCCAATCTAAGTCTACCCTTTTTCAGTTTAAAACCACTGCCCCTTGTCCTGTCACTACGGGTCTTGGTAAAAAGTCTTTCTCCAAAAAAATGGCAAGTTACTTAGTGAAAAAAATAGGGCTTTGTTTTCACATTCTTAGAAATACTTATTATGCACAAAAGTTAGGGCTTTCTTAAATAGGGAAATAGCAATGACTTTAGCTAGAATTCCGTCAGGGTTTTTCAGCTCAAATGGACTAGTACAGCTGAACTCTGGTGATCTGTATATTGAAAAAGGGTAAAAGTTATGGCAGACCTTAGGGCATGACATCAAAATATCACTTAAAGTCCAAGTTGCTCTGAATTTATGGAACATTTTAATTTCAGTTCAGAAATGGATATTCTTTTTATGTAATTCTACCTAAGGTTAAATAATGACTTTTGCTTGGTTCCCAGCTCTTTTTTTCCTTTTTTTTTTTTTTTTTTTTTTTTTTTTTTTGAGAGGGAAAGATGTATTTATATTCCTTGAGAGTGATCTTGCTGTTTCTGGATAGTAGCTTACACCGTGAATTGTATCAGCATGATGCATGCATCAGTTCATGAGAGATGTAGGACCAAAGCTGCTAATTTCAAGAACTACACCTTTAATGAGATGTGAGGCATTTATATAATGTATAGTGACCTATATTATAGTCATGTGCTTATAAATATTCAGACACTGAAAACTTTTGAATCCCTGTGTTTTCAACATTGTTAAACTGACTAAATTAATACAGATTTGGTGAATATGTATAGATTAGAGAGAAGGAACTGAATGTTTAATTATTACTTTTATCATGTAGGCAATCCTCAAAAAGTAGGTAACATGCTGGCTGCCTCTTCAGATGGGTAAAACAAAAGTATCTTGCCCAAGAAAAAGTTCAGAGTTTCTCTTTTTTCAACAGAGATGTAACTGGTTTGAGACTTTTATCACTTCTCAAATTGTAATTGAATTCAGTAAAGAGGTTTGGAAGTTACCGAAGATGTAGGACAGACTGACATGACAGTGAAATTTATCTCTGTAAAAAGCAAGGCTAAAAAAAAAATACCAGTTCTGTAAATGTTTAGTGAATAGTTGAAGAAATTTATCTGAAGTGATAGTTGTGACCTAGTACAGCGTTTAAAAACAAGAAATTGCAGGGTACTGTATAGGTGAAAACCTCCCATGGAAATGAAAGATGTTAGCATATATCTTTGTAGACCCTTCTCTCTCTCTGTCATTCTTGCCTTGCCTTATTTCCAGTCACATAATTTATTTTATTAAATATTAAAATGATACTAATAATGATAAATAATATTAACAAAAATAATTACTATTAAATATTAAAAAGGCTTACTGTATTTTTAATGAATCTGCAAAATACTTCAGAAGTCTTGATTAGCAGTGTGATTCCTTGTACTTTGAGGACTTTTTCTGGCATCATGTACCATATGGCTGATAATCAAGCTTGTGTCATGAACTGAACGGGTTAAAACTTTGTTTTTGAAGAAATCACTGAATCTAAGAAACCTTTTCCAGGAAAAGGTGCTTGCGCTGACAGATAGCATGGTGGTAGGTCTTGGGAAGTATACATTACCTGTAGTGTGTAGTCTATTAAATAAAAGTCTGGGTGAGAGCAAAGAAAAGTCGATAGGACATCTTCCTCTATTTACATCTAGTATCTCTCCTCCAACCATTATATGTTATCTGAAGGAAAAGTCAATAACACCTAGTGATTGTGAAAGAAGTATTTCAGATAGAATTCTTTCAAATGAAGTTAGCCGCCAGAAGGAATAAAAATTACCTAGATCCTTTTAGTAGAACCAGGTTAGAGATTGTGCTATTAATTTGACCTTGGAATTGGTGCATGGCCCTTTTCAGCCCCTTAATATGTGTGAGCTTGAGGGAACAACACGGAGGGGCTTTGGGCTGGGTGGTAAGGTGTTGCAGGTCAGAGAGTATTCAGTTTTACATTGGAGTCTGCTGTGAATCAAAGCCTTGTTTTAGTGTTTGTCATATGCCATGCTAAAGAAAGAAACATGCCTTGAAGATCAACAAAATCAGTTCAGTCTGTTTGGGGGAGAAAAATCTTTTACAACCATCAGATATGTATAAAATAATAAGTGACAGTCTTTATACAAATTTCTTAATTCCACAGAATTTTGACAGTGAGTCCAGGATTGGAAGTTCCTGAACTAATTTCCTAAATACAAAAAAATAAGCTAAATAAGCTGCAGAATCATTTTAAATTTAAAAAAACAAATTGGTTTTATTGTCCTGGTAAAAACACAACCCTTGAACAAGGCCCTGAGCAGCAATTAGAAGGTAGAAAGTTCAGTACTAAAAAGCTGAGTAGGAAACCACAACCCACAGGCAACAACCCTTAGGCAGACAAGAGTGCACGAAAACCAGTGTTCGGTCTTCCCCAGTGAACTGAACCTTCATGTTACTTTCCATATGTCTCAAATGAGATTTTAATTTTGGAAGAATCTGAATCTGAGAGAACAGAATTATTTCTGAAACTAGCAGAGTTGCAATTTGGCAGTTATGAAATAGATTCAATTTTTAAAAACCCAAAGTTTTAGCCATCAAAGAACTCCTTCAGTAAGGTTCAATACTTTTTTTTTTGTTTGCTGCTTACAATTTCAAACCACAGTTTTGTGGACTTCCCTATTGTACTTCCCATACTGTAACAGCTTTAGCTAATTAGCCTGGGAGGAGGGGAGGAGCAGGCTATTCCCAAAAATGTGAATAACCATGTTGTTCTTGTCTCCTGAGAGTCTTCTGGTTCTGTAACAGAATAACCATTAGGGAAAATACTGTCTTTCCTTTATTTCTCAATTCCTTTGAATGAGGGGAGTAGGATTTCTTTTTGCTGTTTGAAAATGTTGGTCAAATCTTATAGTTTGTGTATGTATATGCAGTATAATACTCTTCTGTTGACATGAAAATCCACCAATTTATGTAAATGGCTTTGATTCCCAAGCCAATTATGAGGGAACTTCTAATAATTACTCTTAGCTAAAGGTGAAATGGAAACTACTCTATTTTGAAAACTAATATAGCATTAAATTTCAAAGCACTGTGCAAACCTTATGTAAATTTTTGTGCATGTTTAGAAACTGCAAGTCACAACCTGTCAAAGTTGACCATGAATTTGTAACAAGTCTGAGAATATACCTGTTCTTTCTACCTGTAAAACTAGATTTTGAGGTTAGTGCTGTCTTTTTTCCTCATTGAAATTGCATAGTCATTTCACAGGTGTTTTTTGAGTGTCATGTTACGCATTGCATATCACATGAGAGTAATCACCAGTGATCTAATATTATTCACAAAAAAGTTTCCATTTATTATCAATGTGTGTAAAGGCTTGAGTCTGTGTAATTCTAAAGTTCTTTCTGACACAGGAGAACAAGACAAGTCAGCTGTACAGATCTCCAATCCTGACTCAGCAGCCAAGTCCCAGAATCTTGTGGAGCCTGCAATCTAATAAAATGCTGAAATAGGAATAATGTATAGCAGGGCATAGCTTTTTAGCTGAAGGTTGATTCCACTGGTGAAGGAACAGCAGGAGTAGCATCAGCAACAGTGAAAGGAAAGACACATGCTAAGACCCGGTTTCTGCAAAATAGCTGAGTTTCCTGAAGCTTGTGTTTGTGTGTTTGTATCTGGAAAGAATGAAACAACTTTAATGTATGTTAGCAGGGCGGTGTGTTCCAGGTGCAAGGACTACTGAGTTGTCTAATTGTTTTGACCCATTTTAACTTGCTTAGCACTGAGTATGGTGACTTACATAATAATACATTGTATTACCATTTATGACACTACGTGAAAATCACCATGCCCCAGGTAGTTTCGTTGTGTATTAAACTGTCTGATTAAACTTATGTTTGCTGCAGTAATTTTTTTTTTGGCAAATCCTTTAATAACTAAATATATCACTATCACTTAAGCTAGTAGCCTTTCTTGCACAAAACATTAAGATTTTGGATCTTAAATCATTTAGAGTAGCATTGTCAGATTGCTGAAATAGCAAAAAAGAGCCATCATAGTGCAATACTTGGCTAAAACTGTGAACTTTAATCAGAAAACTCTTTTTATTTGTTGTAGTCAAATAAACACATGAACAAAAGTCATTCGGTAAAAGCTTTTGGAAGTGCTTTTGGTAGAAGGTCAAATAGAAATAGGGTTCCAAATCTAATATGTTTATTGGAATGGATCACACTTGTACAGCCCTGCTATACAGTTCTGGTATGAAAGGAGCTGACTATAAAGGAGCTTTACATTGTATCGGAGTTCCCAGCATTATCTTTGGTCAGATACCTTTCTTATCATCCTTATCTCCTAAATGTATTTTCTATCATTTCCCTTCTTTTTTCCCCTTTCCACTTCTTTTTTCCTCTTTTTGGAGGCGGGGGGGGGGGGGGGTGGCGGGGGTGTAAGGTTGCTACTAAAAAGGTGATCTGCTTCAGGGACTTAAATCATTTACCCCTTAAATCATCCTTTTGTTCACTTTGTGGTGTCTGAGAAACTTTATACCAAAGTATGCCATTGCTTCCTGTGCCAGAATCTTGAGAGTGATGCCAGACAAGTTTGTAATGTCTCCTTTGCTACCAGAAACCTATCTATTGATATACCTACCTATTTGACCCTTACAGAAGACATTGGAAGTTGTCGATCCAACCAAACCAGAAAATATCTACAAGGAGAGTCTCTTCAAAGTGCAGCTGTAACTCAATGAGAAATAAACTCTGAGAAAAGAGTGGTGTGTCACTGCTGATCCTATGTGTGATTCCCTTTCTAGCTTAGTTAAGCTTACCCAGAAAGGCGTTGGTCTTCAGTATATTTGAAGGGGAATGATTCTTTTGCTTTATTCAGTGTGACTCTTCCCCTCTAGCCCCTGTCAAAATTAGCACTCAGTCACAGTGGCATCAGGAATGTGAAAATTTTAGCAGAATTTGAAAAAAAAAGTGCTTGTTGGCGTTAGTTGGAAACATGAATTCTGTGGGTAGAAGAACTAAAATAGAGAAACTTAAAGGCAGTGTTTATAATTTGTTCAGGATTTTTGTTTCTTGAATGTCTTGAGACTTCAGGGTAAAATTTCACATCACATACTCTTAAAATAGAATGCGTGATACAGCCTGTGTAATCATCTATCACCCTGTCCCCATAGGACACCGTCGTAGTTGCAGGATTTAAGTTGGAAAAATCGCCTACAGCAAGAGAGGATGGTAGACATGGTTGCCACCTGGAGATGTCTGAAGAAGCTGGATCAGCCATTTATGTACGTGGGTACCCAACTTTTTTTACCTTTTTTGTTTTTTTTCCAAATACCAACATTAACATTTTGCTTTACTATAGAAAAGCAATAAAATCTATTAGAATCTAAAGTACTACAGGGTATTTTAGCATGTCCATCACAAACAATCAGAACATGTTTGTGTTTATGCATGCATGGATGGGGTATTATAAAATTGTAAGACGCAAATTATCTCAGGTCTCCCAGGTAAATTTCTGCTTGTTGAGTGCAGAAATTTGACCTTAGTTGGCCTTAGGTAGATCCCTAGAGCCGTTTAAGCCATTCTTGTGTATAACACAATGAAGTAATACAGACAAGGTAGAGGATGCAAGAGTGGTCTTAGGTCTATCATTTTTAGTTTTCTCTGGGCTATGACTTTGTACTGCTTTAACTCGCTTCATTACACTTTGCCTTTGAAATAAATTGATTCCTAGATTCCTAATTTTTAAAAGATAATTACACCCCTTTTTTCTGCAGAAAATACTTGTTCTTTTGTACTATTCTTGCATGAATACTCTTCATCTTAAATGCTTTCATCTGTTGAGATATGGGAGTGGAGATATGGGGGTATTCTGCTACTGCTTCTGATTATCTGTAGTAATATATCAGCAGTGCATGTTTGTTGTGTCCACTGTGTTGTTCCTTCAAGAAACATTTGCTACTCTTTTTAAGCCTAAGCATTACTATTTTTAAATTTATAGTACTTAGAAAAAGTACAGACGATTTAAGATATTAGTCTACATTTGGAAATGTGACCTTTGCGGGGCGGGGAGAGGGACTGGGTGGAATGAGGCTAAGGTTTCAAAAACTTTGTTGGACACTGCAATGGGATATTTTTCATATGTCTTATGGAAGTTATCCCAAGAGTTATGGGCTTCTGGTGAGAAGTTGTTACACACTTTTGACCACTGTCATTGTCTACTACTGTTAAAAAGAAGGATGATAGCATTGTACTAAACTCTCAGTGACAATGCTGCAAACTCCATTCTGTAGTCAGTGAAAAGGAAAAGGCACCTTCACTGGAGAACAATATAGCATTAGACTATATGGTGATTCCTTTGAACCTATCCATCAGATTTTGAAACAAACTTAGAAATAATTATAAAAACTTAAACACAAAATCACGTATAAAAGAGACTTACTAAAATAAATTGTGTGCCAATGTCAAGGTTTTAACTTTTGTCTGTATAATTGTTGTCTGACAATAATTTTAAATTTAAGAAAATATATTTTTTTATTTCAGAAACTTTTTTTTTTCCAGAATTGACCTGTATGCGTAATTAAAGCTTGGCATGAGGCTCAATGAGAAACAAAATTATTTAAAATTATACTGCAGACTGTTTCATGACATTATCTATTGATAATGATATGTAGGTAGAAAAAGTATGTTTCATTGAAGATAATAGATGGGAAAACTGTGCC
This sequence comes from Pelecanus crispus, assembly GCF_030463565.1. Classification (NCBI taxonomy): domain Eukaryota; kingdom Metazoa; phylum Chordata; class Aves; order Pelecaniformes; family Pelecanidae; genus Pelecanus; species Pelecanus crispus. The sequence goes on from NC_134643.1 coordinate 25,083,190, forward strand.
CTGAGTCTAGGCGAATGTGTCTAAACTAGATGTGCCTAAATTTTAGGCACTACATGCAGCACACAGTTGAGTTGGTAGGACCTTACAATGTGCAGTCTAACCCCAAGGAAGATGAGCAGCTCACTGAATGTGTAGGTTGCGCTGAGGAGGTGTCTGTCTCATAACTGACCACAGAATGGAGGTTGTGGCACTTAATTTGCTGACACAGTCATTAAATGCTTAAAATTAATACAAATTACCTGAATTTTTTGTGTGCTTCACTTTCCTAATTATAACTGTTCACCTGATGATTTAAAATAAATAAATGGAAATAAAATTAGCTTCCGGAATGCAATTGAGGGTGGAGAGCAAAGCCAGATCCCTAGCGGGAGTGTGCACTGTGGAGGTGATACCCAGCTGACGTGGATGGGACCCTGTGTCCGGCAGACAGGCTGTGGTATTGCATCGGGATGGTGGCTGAGCCCTGCGTTTCTCATGATAGAGTGGGTATGTGTTGGCATTACGTCAAATCACCATGATTAGTTCTTTAAAAGACCTTACACTGAAGCTAAGTCTGGCTTATAAGCATGGCTCTAAAAGCTTAGGAGCTACCTTTAGGTAGAACATATCCCATTCTGGGCAATTTTCCTTGACCCTCCCTCCCCCCGACCCCCCAACGGAGAGTAACGAGTCACTGAGAGTAGACCTGCTCTAAGCATGTCCAACACCTACACCCATTTGAGTTCTCTGTTAAGCAAGTCACTATTAGAAAGTACAGTTTAAATTTGTGGCCTCCGACTTTCAGATGCTGACTCTACTAATATGACCTGACTTATATTCAACCAAGTGCACTTCTACTTTAGGAAGTGTATGTGTTATTTAAAGTAGCTTTTGTCTGAGTGCAATTGGAGTAAATATTACTTTCTTTTTTCTGTAGGATAAAATTTTACTAGTTTCAGAGATTATTCATATAGCAAAAGTGTCTGTAGTGCTTTTTTATATTTGCTTATAGCGTTATATTTGCTTTACTGTTATCAAATCTTGTTATATTTGCGATGCCTTCAATTTTGTAATCAGAGATTTTGCAATTTTTTTCCTCCTCAGATTTATACTATATCAAGAACAACTGCTGCTTCAGAAACTGCATCTGTGGTGAGTTTATATTTGGGATGTTTTTAAACCACGTGAGACTAACTGCAAGTAAATGAGAATATGTGGAATTCTTTTTCTGTCCTGTTTATTTTAATCCCATACTATCATCCCAGCAGTCATTTGTTTAGCTTTTAATTTTGCAAATAATATGCCTGGAAAACAGAATAAAATATGAAAAAGTAATACTTTTTCCTATACTTGCAGTATAGTTCCCATCTTGATCTCAAAATAGGCTGCATGTTGGTTTAAGAAATAAGAACTAGGAAGGTAACTTCCATTCTAAAGAAGATCATATGCTTGTATTTTAAAGAAGTGGAAATATGAATCTTCCTTTGATTTAGTATCAGACTTCATGTACTGGTCTTAACATTTCTTTTGATTACTGTTCGCAACAAGCCTTTATGTATCTAAGTTAAAATTCTACAGGAAACAGTATATTAAAGGCATAGAAATTTGTGTATGAACTTTTTATTTTTCTTTATCATAAGGTTAAAGATTTAGTGCCAAAGATGATCACAGCTTGACATCGTGTTAATTTTATTAAGAGTTTCTTTTTTTTTCCCCTGATACAGTAATTGAAAACCACAGTTTTCAGGCTGTTTGGCAGAACTTGTATTCTTGAAAAGAGACTTATCAGCATATAATGTAACCTTAAGATGAGAGGAGAGTAATCCTTAAATAATAGAAGGTAGTCTTTAATTTCTTTAATCCTCCTCCAAGTGTGCTATTTTAATAGGAAGACTTACACAATGACTGTGGGAGGTAAACCCTGCCCCCCGCTCCCCCAAGACAGTGATTCTGTACAGTGACACTGCCAATAAGAATTACAAAATTATGTATGTATGTCCTTTTAGAAGTCCTTTGTATGGACATGTTAAAAGCAGTCAGTAAAAAATTACTTTCCATTGTTCTTTATTATAATGACTTTTATTCGCCTGTTTCATGTATTGAAACATAGTTGAACTGACTGGTTAGTTTATTGTAAGGAAGATGAAATCACAAAAAGAAATGGAAATAAATCTTGTGTGCTTTATTGCCTGTAAAAAAATATATACATATATTTATCTTTAGAGAGTCTAAAGTGAATAAGATAGAAAGAAATAGATAACTTTTTTTTTTTTTTAAGATGAAATAAAGCATATCCGAGGCTGGATAGTGTTAAAAGACAAAATTCTGGCTGAATGTTTGAATAATTTTTTTCTTCTGTTCTCCATTTTTATCATGCCTTTCCAGTCTGTTGCACCAAAATATGTGTATACTCCTCTGAATCATCTTAAAGATGGGACTATAGTGAATTTGTACGGCGTTGTGAAATTCTTCAAGCCTCCATATGTAAGCAAAGGAACTGGTATGTACTATATTCAAGAGATTTTAAATCTCTTCCTCCAAACAGAACTGTTGTTACTGTTTGTTAAAAATGAACCAGAACAACAAATTCAGGTGATCCTTTGACCATGGTTCTCAGCTAACATCAAGGAAACAGAACAATAAATATGTAAGGGATATCAGAGTTGGTTTAGGCAGACTGGTGGAGATAGCAAATGAAGAGCGTATTTATCAAGCTAATACTATCAGTACAAAACAGGGAAAAGGACCTGTACAAAAAAAAAAAAAAAAGGTACAAAATCCCTGCACCTGTCCTTGTGGGAAAGGATTGTTGTGTAACTGTGCAATTCTTCCTTGAGATTTTGACAATAAGTGTTATGATATGCTATAAACGTGGTGCCAGCATATTTGTTACTTGTAGAAGTTGTGCAACAACTGAATTACTCTTTCTTTGTGAGGTGAACACTTACTGATTGTGCTAGTTTTGCTAGAAGATCGTACCATTTCGCTAGGTGCTCAGTAAGTACTCAGCTAGGTGATATCCCTGCTGGATTCGATTGAGCAGTAGAATTTCTTGTTTGATTCAGAATTAATCAAAGTATTTTCTGCTTATTATAAAGTTACTGTGCATTTTAAAGTTGGGGTTGTTTTTTTTTTTCCTTCTAATGTCTTTCTAGTAGAACAAAAAAGAATAGATTATGATGGGGACTGTTGATTTTTCTGGTCTTAATTATGCATGCAAGTTTCTTGACTAATGTCAATAGCCATGAATTTGGCTTCTAAATACAGAAATTTAAGAAGTGAGCATGAAATCAGAACCAAGAGTTAGTGGCTTCTCTGCAAAACCTTTTGCAAACAGATCTGTGTGATTTCAGTTGCTCAAAACCTGCCATCGGCAGTCTGAAGGTGGTACACTCAAGATAAGGCAGTAAATGCCTTTGTGGGAAGACAGTGCTATACCTGCAGTACTGTGGCTTCCAGAATGAGGTTTGTGTACAGTTAGGTAGCTTGAAACATAAGTGAAATAGCTGAAAGCTGTGCAAACATGGTGGTGCACCCAAAAAGAGCTCCAAGACCAGCTAAGTTTCAACTAATGGCTTCGCTTTTTGAAGACCAAGCAATCTTCAGCCTTTGTTTGAATCAGTTTAGAGTGTATGAGTGGGAGGAATGTCTGGGAGGTCTGCGCAAATGTGTGTATGCTAGCTTCAGCATGTTCAACTGAACTATACTGATATAATCTGTATTGTGGGTGTGCTTAATCACTTCCATTCGGTGCATGTAGTATTCTTCTAGATAAACAGATACACTGGTATGAAAGACCCTATTGACAGGAAATTTTTGCTGTCACTTGTAGCTGAAGGGTGGCTTCGCTATAGTTGTAGCTGAAGTGTGGTCTAACGTTTGCCCACAGAAAAGCAAAGACTTGTGCTGCTCTGTGGGCTATCGTACACTAAGTGTCATCTGTACTAAAGGCAGCCACCGGCCCAGTCAGCGGTCGTAGTTAAGTTATGCAGAGCAACATACGATTTTTCCAGAATATATTAGATTAACTGTGTTCACAAGCTAATGAATAGCTTTGCGGAATTCAACAGCATTTTTACATACTGTTGACCCTCTCGACGCAAGAAACAATCCACAGCACTAGGGCTCAGTGCCCTGGCGCCTGCGGGAGAGCAGTTCTGTGCTTCCCATACAGTTAGTTGTGGAAATGTATTCCCCTTGGTGTTTATTATAGCAGGTGACAAGTCTGGCTCCTAGAAAACCTTTCCACTCTACATTCTTACTCAATGTTGAGAAGGCGGTAGCGTTCCCTCAAATAACTCTGGAACATAACCAAAAAACAACTCTGAAGAATATGGGGTAATCTAATTTAAACATTAACATTTTAAAATAGTTGTAGTCATTAAGTTGGGAACTGAGCCAGTAACGGTCCATCTGTTTTTATAGCAAATATAGTGCATGTTTGGTTTCTTTCCTCTTGAGACTAAATTAAAATTAATATTATCATATTCTACATAGTCATCGATACACTAAAGTTATTTTGCTAAACAATAAATTGCAGATCTTTAAGATGAAGTATTGTTTTGATTGTTTTATATAGGAAAAAGCAAATGGTAATTGTTAGAGAAAGCTGTGGAAAAGTTGGATGTCACTGTTTTTTCAGAAAATAATCATTTTTTGATAATATTGTAACCCAGCAGAAGTGGAGAAGTACAAATTCCAATTGTTTTACATTATGAATGTTACAACACAACAGCTATTCCTAGATGTAAATGAGGAATAATGGTAAGTGAAAGCATCTCCAGGAACTCAATGCATTTAGACTGGGCACAGAAAAGTGTTCTGACGTCTAATTAGAAATGCAAATGTTCATAAAATACTAAATTAAATGTGTGCGTGTTTGCAGTGTGTATAGCAAATCAAGTTATACTGCTAGCTTAGAAGTAATAGTAATAAAAACTATTCTGCCCCTAGAGCTGAATATTTATGGAACTGTCGTGCGATTTAACTACAGTTAATACTTAAATAATATTTAATATTTTAAAAGTATTAATTCATAGAATCATAGAATCGTTTAGGTTGGAAAAGACCTTTAAGATCATTTCCAAATTTCCAAATCATTTCCATTTTCAAAGAAAGACTCTAGAGGGAGCTCTTCAAAGGTTGGAGCTAGAATTCCACATAGTAGTGAATGGGTGGTGTGAGGTCGCTGGGGGCTTAAGGAAAAGGATTTGGGGCTGCCAGGCATGAAAAAGGATTGAAAATGGGAAAGCGGGCTGTGCTGGGTGCAGGTGCCCGGGCGTGGGCTGCGGGGCGGCCGCTGTGAGGGGCGGCTGCGGCTGCCCCGCACCGGACACAGCCGGTTCCAGCCGGCTCCAACCGCCCCCGACAGGGCACGGCCCAGCCCGGCAACCAAGATGGCGGCGCCTCAGGGAAAACATATTTAAGAAAGGGCAAAATGCTGCCTGGCAGTGATGAGTGAGGAAAAATGTGAGAGAAACAGCCCTGTGACACCAAGGTCAGTGAAGAAGGAGGGGAGGAGGTGCTCCAGGTGCCGGAGCAGAGACTCCCCTGCAGCCTGGGGAAGAGACCTTGGATGAGCAGATTGATCTACACTCAACCCATGGGGCACTGACACTTGAGCAGGGTTTTCTCAAAGGACTGCAGCCTGTGGAAGGACCTATGCTGGAGCAGGAAAAAAGTGTGAGAAGGAAGGAGCAGGAGAGGAGAGGAGCTGTTACGGACCGACCACAACCCCCATTCCCCGTCCCGCCCTGCGCCGCCCGAGGGAAGAAAAGGGGAGGTAGACATGTTGGGAAGGAAGAAGTGAAGTTGAGCCTGGGAAAAATGAGTCGGGGGAAAGCTGTTTTAGTCTTTGTTTCTCACCATCCTGCCCTATTTTTATTGGCAATAAATTAAATTAATCTTCCCCAAGTCAAGTCTGTTTTGCCCGTGATGGTGAGTGGTAAGTGATCTCCCTGTCTTTATCTCAACTCACGAGTTTTTCCATCTTATTTTCTCCCCTGTTCTGTTGAGAAGTGGGAGTGAGAGAGCAGCTGGGTGGGTGCCTGGCAGCCAGCCAAGGTCAACCCAACACACATGCTGGGACTCTCCAAGTTTTTCAGATTTTTCTGTTCTTTGGGTTATAATAAAATGAGGATAAATCTGGAGAAGAGATCTTGAGAAACAAGTTTCCTTTGAAGGTAAGAATCTCAGGGGAATAGAAAAATCTCTTTAGCTTAAAAAGAACAAAAATAACACAGAATCTTTAAACTTTCTGATTTGGTCCTTCCATTTGAGAAAGCATATGCAACACTTCTTTGGGTGGGCGATCTAATCACTGATATACTTAACTGCTTGACATGCCACTAAAATCCGTAAAAGACTTCATTGTAAAGGTGCAAGTATAATCTAGACCTGTGCAGAGCACAGAACAGTATTTTGTTTTTAATGTAAAAAATTGATAAATTATTTCAATATTGATTTACTCTATTTGGTCTTTTCTGCACAGGCTGCCAAACAACATCTGTCTGTAGTGAGCTTCTCAAAATCTTCATTTTGTGGTGGTGTCTGGTGATTGATTGCTTATGCTAGACCTGTTCAAATGCTATCAGTCTTACAAAACCTCTATAGTATATAGATATATAGAATACATATATATTTATTTGAAAAGTTGGGCGCGCTCTGATATTCTCAGCCTGCAACTGTAATAGATTTCTTAGCTGTGTTTATGAGGAACTGAAAAGATTAGCTTTATCTGCAATAATTAAGGATGTTGCCAGTGGTGAATGGAGGTACTTTCCTCTTGAAAAAATATTGTAGGTTTAAAATTCGGGCTTAAAAGCAAAGAAACAAACAAAACAAACCATGCAAATCTTTTAAAGGTTTTGTTTCCTTTGTTCACATTGCTGACAACAAAAAGGGTAAGGAGGAAATGAATCAAATGTAGAAAGTACTACTTATGTTCTTTGAGTAAATTATGGAAGGGCAGTTCTTGAATGATCAAATGGTCTAGATTTGTCATTTGTCCAGTTGCTTTAACAAGACTTTGGGGACCTGAGGACTTTGGACATCTTACTTAGACAAGCACTGTCAGACATTCTTTCCAGATACGTGAAAACGATAAAGTTAAATTCACTGGGTTTCAAGGTAATATGTATCTGAAACAACTAGGACAGATTTTTGCAACTGAGTTATTTGGCAAGTTAATCACTTCAGTTTCATAAGTAGTAGAAATTTAATGGGAAGAATGATGCTTTACTCAACAACTAGTCCTTGCCCAGATGTCATTAATTAACTTCCTAATATATCTTCCCTGTATGTTTTCAGTTGGTAATATTAGAAAAAAACAACACAACAATATCAGTGGAGGTCAGGGACACAATTTGAAAAGTTTCTTATTTATGAAGATAGTTGTGATTCACCTGCTACTTTATAATGAAAATCTCTAACACAGTTTTAATTGATTTGAGTTTTAGTGTAAAAATATTCACTAGTCAGTTAAATATTTCAGTGTTGGGTTTTGGTTTTTTTTTTACATAATACAAAATTGTGTCTGCTTGAGAGACTGCAAAATGCTCAATGATTGCTCTGAATTGCCAGGGCATGAAATGGCTCTTGTCAGAAAATTATTTAGTTGCTTTCTATCTGGCACAATCCTGCACTAATACATTCTCTTTCTGACACCGTGTTAATAGAATCATATAGCTTTAAGTTGGTACCTGCTGGAAGCATGGGCAGTGGAGTCACTGTACTTAATCCATATGGGTCTTTATTCACTACATAGATATGCCCCTAGATATGAGACATTGCTCTGTCTTACACATATTAAAGCTTAAGGCTGAAGCTTTGCACCGTGTTCCCACTGAAAGCAAGTGGTACCTAATTTAGCCTTGTCAGTTTATATAATCTATACTTCACTGTTCATCATTCTGATTACCATTATTGCAGTAGACAAATGTTAAAACACTGATGAATGAGTTTTCAGTATGATCATAAATTATTATTTATTCCAGAGAAAGTTGTTGTAACTGACCATGCTTCAGCTCAGGGCGTGTAGTTTGGCATGTCTATACATGAGAATTTTGTGTTCTGAAAACTGTCCAAGTAGTTCAGGTCCTGCTTGGTACAACAGGCAAATGGGTTTCTGTCTGCTGGAAGGTCTCTTGGAAGTATTCAAAGTTGTATTCTAGCTTTCCTTCCCAAATAGTTTAAGAGTCTTAGGTATTTTACATTTTTTAACAAGGGTGATTCTCTCCTCTCTTCCCTCCCTTATGCCCAAGGACATCTCAAGTATTTAGCCCGAGTAAAAGCAGTAAATATGAAAGAAAAAGAGCCTCTGTCTTTGTAGTGTCCAATTACAGACATTATGTGATTGACCATGAAACTTTTGGGACATTACAATGTGACGCTACTGCTTCCCCACCTCTTTCTCTTTTTTTTCCTGCAGATATTAGTCAGTGTTTTCCACAATGCAGGGAAGAATTATGGCTGGAAGAATCCTTGCTGCTGGTTAACAAGAAGTCAAAAGAGTAATGTCCTGTTTTCCTGGGGAAAACCCCACCTAGCTTGTTCTCTTAGATATATGCAGTATATTTGTGTCGTGTTGAATTAAAATCTCATTTTAGCCTACCTAGGCATGCATGTGGACAGTAACTATTTTATTTTTATGAAATATTTCTTACAATCAAAATTAATAAAGGGTAGCATTTTCAGAAAGTACACTTCTAAAAACCTTGAACAGTTCCAGGTCAGCAGTTCTACATGCCCAAAACACAGCTTAAGAACCATAAATCAGATTCTTAAAGGTATTTTGAAGCCCTAAGTTTTATTTTTATTTTCAGTTTTTATTTGATCTTGAGCCAAGTTCATCAACATTTTTAGCCCAGAATTTGTTTTTAGCTTAAAAACCATTACTTTAAACCTATAGCATGTGGGCAACTTCAATTAAAATAGTCAATTTTTAGTAATTTTTACTCAAACCAACTTTGGAGTGTAAAACAAACCAATCACAGACTGTTGTGGTATCTGATGGTCTGTTTGTGAGGAAGCAGACTCAGTCAAATCTGCAGTAGTTTTGTTCTTTATTGTGTTCTGGTTTGTTTTTTCCAAATCGAAATATTGAGGATGTATTCAAATTTTGCAGAACAGAATAAAAACTGTTGCAGAGGTAAAGATAGTGATTTCATTTTTTGAGTAATGTTCTTTTCCCTTCACAGTGGTTTGTATGTGTTTCTTTTTTAAATAATTGCTGTTTCCTATCATCTAATATTGAATATAAGTAAAAGTTAAAAAAATTTTAAAAAGGAAATTAAAAGTGAAACAGTTGAATAAATAGTTAATAGAAAGAACTCTCAAGACAGTTACTTTGATCTACAATTTACAAATGATGGCATTAAAGCATCTGTTTAGCCAGATGCTTCTGGTAGTTACTGAATGTGTCTCTTAAGTGTATCGCCATGTTAGGAGTAACAAGCTGTAGTAAAACATCTTCACTTTGATTCTTTAGAGGTTTTGTTTTGGGCTTCTGCAATATCTGTGTGCGTATAGACCTATACATACATACACACACACAGAGGAATGTGTGCACATTCGTATTATTTTTCCCTCCTGTTTTTTGTTGAACATATTTAGTAAGTTAGCTGGTTCAGCTGCTTGGTTTTAGTACAAAGAAACTGTGTATTGAATGGCCTCAGTAATTCTTGAAAACAGTATTAATATTTGGTGTAGTTTTGAAGAGAGAATAATTTGCTACAATAATATCTTTTTTTGTGTGTATTGAAATATAAGAAACAGAAGGCAATCTCTAATTGAGTCCCTCATTGCCAACAACATTGCCAAAAACTTTATCTCTTTGCAGGGGGAAGGTACTGATTCAGGATAGTGGGTTTTCCACTTAAATGTTCATCAGGAATACATATATGAGTGCTCAAAAGGGGATTCATAATTAGATTGATACTTTCTACCTTAAAAATTTATACAAGCATAGTTGTTAGGAACTGCTGAAGTCCTCAGTAAAACTAAAGTAAATATTTAATCAGTAAGTACTAAATGCCTTCCCGCAACATCAGTAAGTATTAATCTGGAAAGCTTTTGTAGCAATCCTGGTTTTCTTACAATGACTGAAAAATAAATTTGTAACTGAAGCTGTGGGGTTTTGGTTTTTTTGTAGGTTTTTTTTAATATTTCTGTACACTGTGGAGAGATGCTGACTTTCTGAGCATGCTTATGACTGGCTTAACAGTCTGTAAAAGAGTGGAAATACTATGGCATTTTTAAAAAGAAAGCTATAACCTGAAGAATGAACCTAAACCGTCATCACAGTGGAGGAAACTGTAGCTTTTCAATGACCATTACGGAGCTACAAAACATTAATATTTCAAACTATTTAAAGTCAGGACCTAGAAGCTTGGAGATAGGTGTTCTCCATATAGTTAACGTATCCCTCTACTGATCTTGCCTTGGAATTTTATTGATTTTAAGATAGTCCTTGCAATAATAATTAATCAATTTCTTTTCTAAAAAACTGCTTCACCAAATAGTTGTGAGGGTTTTTTTTATTTTGTATCATAAAAAGCCCCACTACTAAGTAACAAGTTAAAGTAATCATATTTTTAAAGAGCAGTAAGGACTAGTCCGAAGGGATGTAAGAAGCATGTAAGACACATGCATCACTCTGTACTTCCATTTAAACCAAATACCACTTATCTCTCCTTGTTGTTTTCATAAACTCCAATTCTGAGGTGTTACAAGCATCCTTACAGATAGCTGTCCATTGCTGGTGGTCCCTCACATGACATTAAGCCTGTGTGGGAATACCTCTTCATAATAATTAAGTATATTAAAAAAAACCCATAGGTGCAGTTTGGAGTTCTGTGTAGTATCACCCTAAAACCATTGCTTTTACTGAGTCAATCTAGTATGAAAGTAAAAAATTTCTTTTATAGTATATAAATTGCTGAAATGTGCATCCATTGTGTCATATTTTTAAGACAGATTATTACAAGTAAAAATTACCAGTCAAAAGATTTCCGTTCTTTAATAAAAGTTATTCAGTGGAGTAAACTTATCTAGTAAAGGAAAATTGACTCCAGTATCTGCCCAGAGAGGTGGTGGAGTCACCATCCCTGGAAGTGTTCAAAAAACGGGTAGATGTGGCACTTTGGGACATGGTTTAGTCTAGTCTACCCTTGATTGGCTTAGAGTAGACTTGGTAGTGTAGGTTAATTGTTGGACTGGATGATCTTAAAGGTCTTTTCCAACCTAGACGATTCTATGATTCTATGTAAACTTAGATTAATTTTTAATTTTTTTTTTTCTTTAGCTTGGTAGCTGAGGGATTTTGCTTTATTGGAAAGTATGTTGTAAAAAACCAAAAGTTTCAAGAATGACATTTATTATATTGTTTCCTGTAACACCGGGACATTGTTTAAATTTAGCAATTCTGTTTAGAGTTTGACTCATTATTTGTGCAGAAAAGTAAATTCAATCACTGAACTGTAATGCTGCTATGGAAAGCAGAAAGCAATTTTCACATTCCAGCTGGAGAAGGAAAGACAGGTGGCTTTTTATTTTTAACCTTCAAAAAGGACTTGCTGGATGAGGATTTCTTTCAAGGAAAAGCAGTCTTTATGTTTGGTTCTTGAAGAGCTCTATTGTAATTAGGTTTATTGTAGAAGTGATGTTTTGAGGTGGTAGTTAAGAATGGAAGTCTAAAATCACAGAGACAGAGAACCTATATTATGTAGAAGGTGTTCCCTGACTATGTAAAGCAAGTATAATATTTTATACTACTTTGAGTAGGATGATTATTAAGTCTTTTGAGTATGCTAATTGCACTGAAAATGGAGGGAGTGTGTTAACTTGTTCGCCCTTAAATAGGCAGCTGCACATACATGAAGCTGACTAGGTTGTATAATCACAGTGTCAAAGAGTAACCACAATTTTAATGTGGAATGTTTTTGTTATTTTGCTCTTGATTCCTATGTTGGATTATATCAATGCACTGTAACATGTTACCCTGTATCCTCAAAAGACTGTAAGTCTCTGAACCATATGTGTTTTTCTTTCTAATTGCTCATTTTGCTCATATCGCTTTGCAGCTGACCTGTTAAGTTAACCTCTAGAATTCGTACCTAAAGAAATACAACAATCTGTCTTTGGATTGCAGTAGTGAATACTTGCAGTTTTGTCAACCACTGACTAGACTTTATTCACCGCTGCTTAGCATAGCATAGAATGTCAGAATAGGTACTCTGTTGTGGTGTAACCCCAGCTGGCAACTAAGCACCACACAGCTGTTCACTCACTCTCCCCAGCCCCCCTGGTGGAATGGGGTGGAGAATCGGAAGGGTAAAAGTAAGAAAACTCGTGTGTTGAGATAAAGACAGTTTAATAATTGAAATTAAAAAAAAATAATAATGAAAAGAAAAACAACAAAAGAGAGAGAAACAAAACCCAGGAAAAACAAGTGATGCAACCACTCACCATCCGCCAGTCCCCAAGCAGCGATTGCTGCCCCCTGGGCAACTCCCCCCAGTTTGTGTGTTGAGCATGATGTCATGTGGTATGGCATACCCCTCTGGTCAGTTTGGGTCAGCTGTCCTGGCTCTGCCCCCTCCCAGCTTCTTGTGCACCTGGCAGAGCATGGGAAGCTGAAAAGTCCTTGAGTAGTGTAAGCACTTCTTAGCAACAACTAAAACATCAGTGTGGTATCAGCATTATTCTCATTCTAAATCCAAACCACAGCACTATGCCAGCTACTAGGAAGAAAATTAACTCTATCCCCGCCGAAACCGGGATGGTGTTACATGGCACTTGACTTTGTGCCTTTGGTGGGAGTGTGCAAAAGAATGATGCTTAGTAACTTCTGCGTGCAATAGATGCGAATTTATCATTATTGAGTCCGTGTAAAAGTCTTGGAGGAAGAAGAGTAGAGGTTTCATAGAAATACTATAGGTTTTTATGTCGGTAGGAGAAGTAGTTTTATTTTTCTTGGTAAGCCTTCACTGGATTTCTTCTTTCAACACTTTAGTCACTCAAATCATTAGAGAATTTAAACTTCTAAGTTTAAACGATAGTAAAGTTTGAGGGTTTATTTGCTGGAAACAGCAGAATATTTCTTTTGAAGGCGTAGTCAGTGCACACACAAGTATGTCTTTTAATCCAGTCTAACGTATCTGTCTTCGTGTTTGGGGAATCTGTTCACAGAGTTTACATATGACAGTTGTCGTCTTTTGACTGCCTTCCTATAGTTTTTATATATGGCAAATCTCAGTTTTAGTAGACTGATAATATTCTCTTTTAAATCTGTCTAGCAACAATTTATGTGTCTATATCTTTATAAAATGCATAATGGAGATTTTATTTACTTTGTTTTAGCATTACGACACCTTTGTTTAGTTCCGAGATATGTAAACTCTGGTTTAGTGTCATTATCGCTAACTACCTCGTAGAATTATAGCTAAGGAAAGTTGGGGGTTTTGATTTATTTGGATTTTTTGCTTTTTTGGTGAGGGTTTTATTTTTGAGAGTTGAAAAGGTGTCTGTTACAGGCAAAACAGATTTGACTTGGGGAATTTAATTCATTGCCAGTTAACATAAGCATTTAGTAACTGATTCAGGTATTGAGAAACAAAGAAGAGAAGCATTTAAATGCTCAGGGAAGACACCTTTCCCCCACCTTTCCCAGGCTCAGCTTCACTCTGGACACCTCTCCTTCCCCTGCCTAGCCTCCACTCCCCTTGTTGTTCTTTCTTGCAGGTTACACTGTGTCTCCTAGGGGGGCAAAGGGTGGCATGGGAGATTGGGGTTAGTACGTAGCAGTTTCTTTCTGCTGCTACTTGTTCCTTAATCTTTCCATACACACACCCACACACCCCACGGTACCGTCCTTCTTAGTGGTGTCCTCCGCTCCAGTGTGGGTTCCTCCATGGGCTTCAGTCCTTTTGTGGGCTTACCCACAAGCCACAGTTGCTTTGACCTTGAGTTTCATTTATAGTCTTCCAGTGTTTAATTTCACTGTTACAGAAGTTGAGAAAACTCACACTGTCAAACAAGAAGCTTCTTATTTCAAATTGCAGTTTTATGTAGTCAGTTTCTGTAGTTCGAATATCAGCAATAGAATTCATAAACAGGTTTATTCATTGTTTGTTAGTTTTGCTTCTTTACTGTTGAGTTGATGGCTGCTGAATTATGATCATGCCTTTGTGTGTTACTTTGTTTAGAGTTTTAGATCTTAAACAGTGTTCCCATTTTTGGTGCCTCGAGAGAATGGGTGTAAGTCTTCCTGCAAGTCTCTTTCTAAGAGTTAATACTTCTTTCTTTTTACAGTGTTGAGATTCTATTGTTGCCTGTTACCAAAAATGCAACATAAAAATTGGCAAAGAACTTTTAGTTTAAATGGGGGTCCACAATAGTAAGATTATAGCAGGAGTAAATGGGCTCTGTACATAGAGGAACTCTTCCTGCTGGAAGATGATATGTCTGCATTTTATATACAGGTCAGCAGTATGAGTAACTTTTACAATGAAAACTTACATTATTAAAATAGGATTGTGAAAGCAAAAATGTCAGTTCAAGTAGGTGGCATTAGAAAATTGGAGAGTTGCCCAAGCATTTTGGGTAATTCAGATCTAGCGATTTATACTTTTTTAGTCACAATGAATAATAGCAGAATCAGTTCATTCATGATTCCAGTCTGAAAGCACTGGGCATGCTGCAAACAGTTTAGATATATCCACTCTTTTCAGAGTATAGAGACATGCTAAGAGAAATAGTAAATCAGTGTTATACCACTGTGGAAAAGTACAAAATTTGATTTAAAATTTTTGGCCACTCTTACTAATACTGGTTTTGTGCTTTCTCATTCTGACATTGAAGAATGGTATGCTCAAATGGAAAACCAATGGAGAGTTCACCATCCTAAGAGTTCAAACTTCAGAATTTTTAAATTGTAAATCATTGAGTACTGTTAATTTAGTGCCTAAAAATTGTGCTCTTTGCTTGAGGATCTTTCTAACTCTTCCTAAAAGCCAAAATTTTGTGTGCATAAATGTATCGAGGTTGTCATCAAGGTAAAAATAATAGGTTATGATGTCATTGCTCTACTGATCTGCTGAAAAAGTTGTAATTCAGGACAAGATGTGCGGATGTTTGAGGTTCTAAACATACAGCCAAGTTGATACTGGGTATTTGAAAAGTTCTCAGGCAGGTTAACCAGCTACCATGCTGTGAAAGAGCAAGTGTACTCCCACTCCATTTTACATTTGTAAGATATCTGAGCACACGTGTTTCTGTAAGCTGAAATGGAAAATGCAGGTTTCATTTATGTCATCTGCACATACTGCTCTGTTCTGGACTGTTTTGCTCTGTCATATTTGTATCTTGTTTTGAGTTTACTTTTTAGGTCTTTAATAGAAGTGAAATTCTATTAATGAAGTTTAACTTCAAAAGGGCACATTTAAGATTCTTACTATACTTCTAACTACCACTGTGTGACTGTATCCTTGCAGTATATGTCTTGCATATTTTGTTGAAGTGAAGGATAAGTAATTTATGCTTTAATTTGGTTTTAGAACTTGTAGAACTTGTTACTTCTTCAGAAGACAGTGCAAAAAATAAACCTTAGAAAAGGATTGTACAGGATTGTACATATGCTACCCGTTTTGTAGAGGAGGTAATTGAAACCTGAAAAAATAGCATGCCTGCTGCAGACAGAAGAAAAAGTTTTGTGTGTTCCTGGCTTACAGACCAGTGCTTAATCACCCATTTCATTTTCAGTTATTTGGGCTAATTATTGGCAAAATGGGCCACACTTCAGTTGTTATGCTACTGTAACTAAACTGACTTCGGAGGAGTTACACACATCATAGCAGAAAAAAGATGGCCATATGGTTGTTCATCCCAAGTCTAATATCTGTGTATTAATGACTCCATAATGCCTATTATTGATTCAGACACTTTTATATTTTACAGATTATTGCTCAGTTGTAACACTTGTGGACCCATCAAATGTGAAGTTAACGTGCACTCTTTTTAATGGAAATCTAGATTCTCTACCAAAAATATACAAAGTTGGAGATATTGTTCGATTTCATAGAATAAAGGTATGTACTAGAACATGGGGGGTGTATGTGTTTGCTTTTTTGCAGTGAGAGGACTGTAGGAATAATTTAATTCTTCATGTACTGAAATTAACATGTGGAGACATTGGATAAAGCAGTTGATTGATAAAACGGCTGTGGTTATAGTATGGACCAAAACTGGAAATAAACTATCAAGTTTTTAAACAACAACAGAGTGCTAAGTTGATACCTCTCTTCAAAAAAGTGTTAGGTGTGGTTATGACAACTCCAGAACAGCATTATTTTTTTTAATATTTGTTGAACTAGTTGACAAAAATCACGTGGTAGTACTTCTAGATGAACAGAATTTAACTGACATAAATGTGCACAATTTATTCCTCTTCAAACTAATAGAATTGAGGGATTACTTTAGAGCTTCTGTTGTGGAGCAGTTTAGATCAGCTGGAGAGTTACTCAAGTAAATGTAATCTGTCTGGGGTTGTTAGTGTGCAATATGCTCTAGCTGCTTCTTTGATGTTTTCCTTTATTATATTATTTATCTGTATCAAAGGAAACAGTGTTTATAGCTTTGGTACTGCTTCTGCTGGATGTTTTTCTTATGCCTGCTGCAACTGTATATGGAAGAGGAACCACACTACAGAGACTGACTGGAAGTCTTGTAATGCTGGACCATACTTAAAGAGGTGCAGAATAGCACCAAAGACATGTTTTACCATGTTACATGTTAATTAGCAAGATAACCATACATAATTATGTATTTTATTTTTGCTTAAAATAATTATAGCAGAAATGAGTAAATGTCCCAAAAGTGGCCAGTTAAAAAAAACAATTTGCATATTGGAACACTCTTGAGAGATCTGGGAAATTTAGGATCATACAAAAGGATGATGAAAGGGATAAAGATCAGTAGTACTAAGCATGTGCATTTTGATATGCTGTAGCAGGAGAACAAAGGAAAAAAAAAACATGACAATAAATGTAAAAAATGGTAAGATTTATCCAGTAATTGAGATTTGTACCATTGAGATTATTAAGAAAGAACTTGTTAAGATTCAGAAACAGTCTTCAGTCATTCATGTATATTATAAATATTTACAACTGGGAGAAATTAGCTAACCTCTTCTGGGTTAGTATAAAGCTTTCTTAAGGTCACCTTTATGTTTAATTAGAGTGGAATGAAACTGTGTTTAGGTTTTGAATCTTGTGTTGCTAATCGGTACCTGAGATGTGTTGTTAGTCTTGGAAGTTCATTGATTTGATTTCAGATGGGAAAGTCTTATGCTAAATTTAAATTATCTGAATCCAGCAGGGTTACTGTTACACAGATATACTTGTTTCTGAAATTCGGTGGAGGTAGAAACGTGTTTATTGCTTCTGAAATCAAAATACATATTTTGTAATATAAGTGTGAAAAAGGAGAAAGTAGAAAGGAGCCTGATTAAAATAAAAGAATTGCAAAGTTGCATGTCTGTGGTAGGTTAATATTGGATTTGTTTGAGATGTGGGAAATACAGGTTAAAAAGCCAAACAAGACCAAGGGAAGTTATGTATGCACCCTCTTTTATGCAAACATAAGTGTCTCAGCTCCACTATTTATCTTTAATATAAACTTATTAAGCACACCTATTGATATAGCACATATAAGGAACCTCACCATTCTCCTGATTTGGCATCAAATTTTTGAGGAGATCATTCGAAAATCCTTAGCAATTGGTACTTGATCATTCTTCAAGATGACGTTTCGGTATTTAAAGATAGGTTCTGTTAATTCCCTCCCCGCATACACTTTTTTTTTTTTCCTCCATCCCAGCTGAGCTGTTTTAAGTGGTTTCCAGCCCTAACTGACCTCCAGCTGCTCACAATCCATATCTCCTCAGATGCATAAGCTGACAGCTTGTTTAATTACTTTCTAAGTTAGAATGATCTAGAGTCACCAAGTTGTCTTTTTCTGGATGGGAACGTTTTGACTACACCAGGCTAACAAACAGTTACTTCAGAAGTTTTCAGATCTGATCTGAGCAGGTAAAAATCTGACATAGAAGCCTGGTGCCAACTGCTGGGAGTGAACTGGGAGGGGGGTGAACTCTTCCTCTCTTTCACCTACAACCAGCATAGTATGTGTGATTGCTGTGCAGCACAGTTTTCAATTAAAAAAAGAAATCAACTCTAATTAGAGTTCTAATTACACTGTCTGCAGTTCCTCCTTCAGTCTCTTCTCCTTTTGTTTTCAGGCCTTATCACCTTCTCTTAGCTTGCTGAACGGAAAGCAATCGAGGGTAGCAGAGGCCATAGTCTGTCAGAGCTGTGCTTACCAATGAGGGCAGATATACATAGTCCTTACATTGTGTATTCACATTTCCCTGTCCCAGATATGCTTTTGAG
Organism: Pelecanus crispus; assembly: GCF_030463565.1. NCBI lineage: Eukaryota > Metazoa > Chordata > Aves > Pelecaniformes > Pelecanidae > Pelecanus > Pelecanus crispus. The sequence continues at coordinate 25,101,615 of NC_134643.1, forward strand.
AGACTTCCAAGAAGTTGACATTGATAGCAAACACATTTTAAAAATGACTGCTCCCAGCTATGCTCTCAGCTGCTAATGAATAACTTCTCTTCATAGTAACACAGGTGTTGGCAAGGTCTGATGGTTCAGAGCTAATAAGAACTTAATCGAGAGGATTCTATTGGGATTACTCTGGGTAGAGAATAATTTTATTTGCTCAGTATTTGTTGCAGAGAATGAAAATTTTAACTGTCTTAGTAACAGAACTGAAAGATTATCCAGTTTTGATTACATTTGTGTTAATATTTCTTGAAGGGCATTTTTGTAACTTCTTACGATTTCTCATGAATTATAGTACTTAGTGATTTGCAGTACTGTATTTGGGCCTTTAGCCACAGTCAGTGCTCTGCAGAGATGACAGTGGAGGGGGGGGGGGGTCCCTCCACCCCCCAGTATAAAAGCTAGGCCTGTGATCTAATTGTCTAACCTCCCTCTCTCTTCATGACAAAGAGGAGTTACATCAAGCGGAGTTTTCTTGGAACTTTTTTTTTTTATGGATCACTGTGGATGCTCTTAATATCTTTAACTGCTTGAACATTAGGCATTAAGTCTAAGAGAGGGAAGAGGCAACCTGCTGGTACTGACTAAATCTGCCATATTTTATCCTCACTTGACTTGGGAGTTTTGGCAGGTATTCTGCCTTTCTTGTATTATTCAAACTCTGCCATGATGATAGAATTGTTAATTTCCTCATTGGCTTTTCTCTAGTATTCCCTATTACCTCTGAGTGATTCACAAACAAGAATTTATTTCCTCACTCCCAGCAAAGTGAACTGGTATTTGATTTCCATTTTAATGTTTGAGAATTGGAGAAAGCGAAGCACATTCTTATTCAGGTGTTCATCTTGTTCAGTGTGCTCTAGTTGTCTGCTGCAATCACTGTCTAGGATGTTTTGGTGTGTCTTTTTCCCCAAATATACAGCATTATAGAGCTGTGTGACTCATGTGGAACACTTGGAGAATGAAGACCAAAGGAGTGACCTCTCATTATAAACTTTACTTACATGACTTCCTCAGCATAATGTAATCTCTGTAGCAATTACAAAGTCTTAATTCTCTAGCTTTTTGTCATAGTAATCTTGATACTGTTCTGCTCTCTTACTTTTGTGCGTTAACTTCTTCCATACATAGGCTCCAGTTGCTGTAACAAGTAAAGTAGGCATCTTAAAGGTGACAGCTTCTTTGTTACACAGCACTAATTCATCACCACTGCACTTCTCAAATCATGCACTGCATAGGAAAATGTCCTGTAGAGAAATAATGTAATGGAATGCGATATCGTAATACAAATGCACTGTGAGCTGAACTGTGTTTCCACAGAGAAAAGTTACTGTGTCATCTACGAACTTTGGAATAATTATGGTTTATAATTCTAGTGTTTTAGCTTTGCGGTTAGATGCAGCATCCTAGATCTTTAGAAAAACAAAATGGAGAAAAACAGCAAGAAAAAACAAATTCCTTGCATGCTATCAATTGCATATTCATCTGGTTCAAACTCTAGATTTACAATATAAACACATTGCTTCTTTGAGCAAAAGTACTTTATAGCCATGATATAGATAGTTGTTCCCTCTGTAGGTCAGTCAGTTGACAAGTATAAGTATAAGATGTATGTTTTGCTAGTGAGTTTCTAAGCTGTTTGCCTGTCCACAGAGGAGTGGGAATCTGAATATCAAGCATATGAAGCATGGCTTCATAGAAACGTAGGGGATCAATCACACTCCCTTTTTTGTTATCGTTACTAGTTCTGTCCTGTCTCTCTTCTTGTACATCACTCTCCTTAACCTAGTAATATTTAACATAGCATTTGTTCCACTAGGTTAGTTACTCTGATCTTTAAACCAGTCTGCTGTTATTTCAAAGAGCAGTCTTACTTCTGCACTTTGCTAGTGGTTTCCTTGTCTCTGTGTATTCCCTCCTTTAGTTTAATTCAGTTTGGCCCATGAAAGTTGATTCCTTTTCTTTCTTTCTACTTGGTGCGAGATGGAAGGCACTGAGAGTGGGACACAGGAGAAGTATCTGCTTACTTCTTATTCCTAGGCAGCTCTGGTCATAGCTGTCAGGTTGATAAGGATGAGAGGGGAAAGTCTGGAGCTTAGGTATAGAACATACTGAGTGAACATTAAACTTTGGCAGAATTTAGCTGCCAGACTCTTAGTGTCCTCTGAGTAAATGGGGTCCAAATATATAAAGCTGGCCAAAGTTAGGTTTGAGACATTTTGCTAAAAAGGATGTCAAAGAACATGCTGTCTGCGGCACTGCAACCCTGTTTCCAAATTCTTGCTCTGAAGAGTGGAAACAATTAAAATTTTTTTAGTAAACAGTTATGAGATTCTTTTTAACACAGAGAAACAAACATTTTTCTCAGAAATATTAGTATTACTATTGCTTTTGTTGATAGAGTTTCTCCATAATTTGCAGTCTTAGAATTTTGCACATATGTTTTCTGAAATTTTCAACTGGGTACTTTTGGTCAAGTTACCTGATCATGTCTTAAGTATGTAGGAAGTATTCCAAAATAGTAATTTTTCTACTTTATTAGAATATTCTCAAACATACTATGCTACTTTCTCTGAGGAATACTTCTAAAGCAGTATCACAATGCCTGCTGTTTTTTTAAATTATTATCAAAACAGAAATTATTTCAGCTGGTTTAAGTATATATACTTTTTGCATACAATTGTTTTCCACAAAATAGTTATATGTTCAGATGAACTGGTAAATATATTGTTCATTTTCTTCTTTAATTTGTATTTCCATTGCTGCAGACGTTTCTGATGATCTTATTTTGCAGACAGCAATTCTCAGGAATAGTAGAGGAGAAGCTATAATTTATGGTCCTAATATCTAGGTGCATTTTTTATGTCTTCATAAAAATTCATTTTACTTCCATATGACTAGCCTCATTAACTTTCTTTTAGAAGGTGCCTGCAGATAGTTTTTGTAGTTCGGCTTGCTGCTTGTTATATTTAAATATGTTTCAAAATGTTTTAATTTATATAAGGACAGAGATTATTTACTAAGATACTTCAAATTGCTTCTCTATTTCATTATTACCTCTCGGTTCATACAGCTGGAGGTACACATAGACTAGGATTACATTATTAAAATACAAGAAAATATAATCAGCATACCATATTATCAAAACTTGTTTAGGCTGTGATTTACTTAATGTGAGAAAACATTTACAAAATACAAGGAAATATACCAAATGCATTCAGGTGGTTTTTTTGACAGGAAACTTTTTTCATATAAACAGCATCAGTGACAATCATCAAACTTCTGCAAAGAAATTAATCTCTCGATCTGATATGGTGTTAAAGCTCAGGTTCAGCTGACTAGCATATTTTTGAGCAAAAAGTTATTAAATTAGTAACAATTTTAACAAATCATAGTAATTTTTTTGGTATTGGAGTCTTTGTCTGTTAGCATGTTCTGCTATGGGATGTGTATGTCATTCAAATGCTTGATCTGCAACTTTGGTTTAGCTTGGAAGAATGTCTTCATGATTGATTTTCTTTTTTTTTTAGCCTTCCATTCCATCCCACCTTCATGCACTGCATGACAGTCAGAATGGAAAGCAAGCATTTCCTCTTTCCAGATTAGTTTTAAAAATGTAGGTTTCCAGATTGTAGGACTGAAGTCGTTCTCATGTTGTGAAGTCTGGAGAGGGCTAGTGAGAAACATCTCCAAAGGTCTTACTCTGACTTTTAGCCTCTTCTTAGCCCTGTGCAATTCCTAATAAAGCTCAAGAGTTTCAGCAGCGGTGGAACAGGGACAAATTAAGGGGATTAGTTATTAATATCGTTGTAGGTGATGCTGGGCATACAGTGTATTGTATTCAGTGGCTACAGTCTGAGATGGACAAATCATCATAAATCCAGGACTTCGATTTTTCTCTAAGAAGTCCATAACACAAACCACCAACTCCCATTTAATAGAAAGGCCATTTAGGAATGAAATTGTTGAGGCCATTCATACCCTAAAAGACTTCAGGACAACTCTTCTGAGAATTTTTTTCAGCTAGTTTGAGGCATATAAACATAACTTCTTAACAAGACACCTTCTCAACCTGCTTTGGCTTTGTTCTTGTTTAAAATATTGGAAGCACTGATAAAGTGATAACATTTAACAGGAGAAAGCAACCTTTGTTTATAACCCATCACTGCTCAAATGGCAAGCAATATTTATGGGGTGTTTCCAAGTTTTAAAAACTCTGTGGTTCAGTTCAGACAGGTCTGAAACCCATGCTGTCTCGGACCAGTGGCTCTTAGATGCTATTCCATTCTGTGTTGGCTTTCTGTGCAGCCAAAAATCGAAAAGAAAGAACCCTAGGAAATAAGCTAAATGCCTAAGTGAACTAATTTTTTGTCTTGACACAATGGAAAACCTGTATTCTATTTGTTTGTTTTTTTCCATCAAAAATCTGATCCAGCTATTTTAGACCATTTTTCAAGTTGAGTGCAGTGATTTATGTCTAAAACTTTGTGTAAGGTGGTGAGTGAATGTGGAGAATTGAAGGGCATGCCTTTGTGACTTGGAATCCCCATCCCCTAGCATAAGGTAAATTTTTCATCCATCTTCTAGAAAGAAACCCTTTTTCATAGCCATCATTTATGAGAACAAATTAGAAGAGTGTGTGGCACCTAGTGTATTGTGTTCTTTTTTTGCACTATCCCAAATTCCTGTCTAGGTTTTTGGATGGAGTTTCACTTGTAATATAATCCACGTGCAGGTATTATCCCCAGATTCCTACAGATCTTTTTAAACATTCAATACAATCAAAATAGCTAGTAATCAGTGCTGGGGACCTTACGGATCTAGAGATGCTAAGACTTAGACGGCAAAGGGGGTATTTCCAAGGATGGTTGTGGACTAAGAGTAGTGCGTTATTGAAAGAGGTTACCTGAGGAGGTTCTGGAATCTCCATGCTTGGAGTTTTTCAAGGCTCAACTGGCCAAAGCCTGATGTGACACAGAGCTGACAACAGCCCTGACCTGAGGAAGAGGTGGGACTTTGCGATCTCCTGAGTTACCTGCCGACCAGAATTCCTGTGGTTCTGTGATTGGGCCATATCATTCTAGTACTTGGACAGTATCACTTTTCAGCACAGCCATTTGTAACTCTGTCTATACCTTCATAAAGTTTTTTGCTTCTGGAGGTTTGTGATCAGATTCGGTGTTTGAGAAGGAGGGGATTTTTTTTTTTTTTTTTGTCACAGCTTATTTGCATAAGATATCTTGCTTCTGTGTCAACTGAACCCTGTTTGTGTCACACAGAGTGGCATGTGCTTATACACATGTGTTTAACTGAGGGGAATGCGTTGCTTACCACAGTAACTATAATTCTTACAGATACATTGCCTGTAGACAACTTTGCACTCTTTCCTTCCTTTTCACTAGCATCTCACATACACTACATCTCTGCAGTTAAGGGAAGACTGGGTAGCAGCATGTGAACATTGATCTTGGATTATTTTGTTGTCAACCATGAATCACAGGGATCATAAGTTTTTGAATTCTGCTTAGGTAAAAGATACCTTACAATGAGGTCTTCAGCTGAATGTATACTCAAATTGGAATAGAAGTTTGGACAGTGCATTTCAGATGATGCAATAATCAAACCACAACACAACTTTGTCTTGAAATAATTTTATATGTATAAATAATAAGTTTAAGCTTAGTGTACTCATGTTTCAAAATATTGTCTTGAATTCCTGATCCTTCCACAAATCAATAGTTAAATTTATTTTAGGAAATCTTCCTTCTTAGTATAAGAATGTGTACATTATCTTAGTATATGTTGTTTTACAAGGCATTTTTTTGATATTCTGAGATGATCTGTGACTGGAGTGGTTTCATAATAGTCCTTTGCTTCTGCAATTTCACAATCAGTTTTGATGGATAACTACCTTGGAGATGCTATTATTCCAGCTTTATACACTACTTATATTGCACTTTTCCATTGAGTGAGGTGAGTAACACCAGCTTCAGTAAAAAAAAAAAAAGAAAAAAAAATCAGGTGGTTTAGGTTACTGTAAATCGATTTATAAATATTTCAAGATTAGCTTCATTTCAATGAGCATGTTCAGGATAGAGTTGTACCCCATAGAAATCACTGGAGTTTATTGTCCATGCAGTTTGTTGAGGTGACATTTCATCTTTGGTTCTTTAGTTTATAAAAACGATGCCAAAGATTCCCGTGATATGTATTGGAATTTACTTGCCTCCTTAGAACAAGCCAAATACATTGTATCTGCTCTGTTTTTGTCCCAGAAGATATTTTTGTTTAGCAACTATTATTTATTGAATTTATTTAAAATTCTCAGGGAATTTTTAAAGTTATAACCATCTCCGCCCCCCACCCCCAATTTTTAAAAAAATCCCCAAGGCCTCTAGAAATTACACAAAATGTACTGAGAGGGAATTGTTGTCATATACAGAAGTCTCAGATTAGCTCTTTTCCCTAGGTTTAATTAAATTTGAAAATCATTTGTGTGTGGAAAATATAACTAGTTTACAGTGTCACTGCTTAACTTGATCTGAGATCTACTTAGAGTGTCATAATGAAACAACATTTGCCTGTGGATTTTGTTCATTTTACACTCCAGTGATTCCTCATCACTTTAGCAATGATTTGTTTTTGAAGGACAAGCCCAGAGAATTTCTGTTGACCATCATCGGTTCTGTGGTTCTGACATAAGTAATTTTCCAGCTATGAAATATTTTGCTCTGTAACCCATTCTACATTTACTTTTCCTGTTTGTTGTTGTTCACTGAATAATGTTGTTGAATGCTGTTTACCTTTGAGACTACTCAGTGGCTTCCGTACATACCTATGCCTAGGGACATTTGGTTTTGCTTCAAGATCATTGGTAATTTTCTCATCATGACACTGCAGGTTTACCTTCTTACATATTTTATTTCTCTTGTTACTTTATAACTGCCTTTTCCTACATTAAAGCTGATTTCAAATCCACTAAATGAGGGTACTAGGAGATGTCAGAAGTACCGTATGTTTAAGTTACAGCCTCATGAATGTTCAAAACATGACATAAAGGGTTTGGGAAATGGGGAAAATTGTCAATGTTCAAATATTAGTGGAAGCCCGGGGAGACAAAGTAGTTTCTTGAACTGGTTTCCTGAAAGGTTTAGAGCCCTCATAAATAGGCTAGAGGTCTAGGACAGAATTTTTAGTAAGAAAGAAGTAAAGATATTTTGATCATTATTTAAAAGAATTAGTGAAGAAATAAGTAGGTAAACTGGAAATTAAAGCACTTTGAGACACATTTGACGTGTCAGACAAGATACTTAAAAATATGCTTGGTGTATCTTTTGATAGCAGATGAATGAGTAAGGTGAGAAAGAGAGTTTTCCTCCCCTTTGGATGTTACCTATTTTGAGAAGCTATGGTATATAACTAAAGTAAATCTGCATATTTATATTAGATAACATCTTAATGTTATTGTGGAACATTTTTTTCCAGATCATGGGTAACAGGCATGAATTGATTATGAAACTATGTATTTTCTTGATTTGTCCATTGGCTTTTCTTGTATTTTCAGTGTTTAAACCTAAAGGTTAAAAGACTAAAGCTTTTCAGTGTTACAATGAAGAAAAACTACATAATGAATTGATGTGCTCCATTGGTCAGGTCTGGAGAATGCTTAAGTAAATTGAAGCTTATCCTGGAGATGATCCTTAATGCATTTATGCATTACGTCAAAGTAGCAGGGATTAAAGGAATTCCTGTTGCCAAGATTAAGTTGCTTTGTTTATGGATTTCCAAGGAATACTTAATCTGCGTGCTTTTTGAATTTCAGTTATTTATAAAATATAGACCTAAATCATTGGCAATGTTTTGGTAAAGAATGTTGCTGTTTAGAACTTCTGTCACATCTTCCAGATTCTGCACTTTTAAATCAGTAGGATTATCAACCATTTGAAAATTGAGCACTGGGAATCCTAAACTAGATTGTCTCAAATGCTATATTCAGATGTCTTGTTACTTTTTCAGTAAGCAAATTTTAATTAAAAAGGGCTGGATCAAAACAGACAGTTTGAGATTTCTGGATAATGAGTCATGCAGTGCTTTGATATATATAAAGTGCAGGGAACACGAAGACTAGACTAGATCCTTGAAGGAATGCTTCAGACTGAACACTGTGTTTTATGTGGTAGCAGATACACAGCTAAATCAGCAGGATACAGAGGACCTGCCATGTGCAGGGCAGTAGACATAAGAGTAATTGTGAAAGCTGTATTCATAATTCAAGGGATGAAAGCTGGTCACTGTTTGCTTTACAGAAAAAGAAAAATAGCTCCTAGAACTGATATTTTCTTTTTCAGTTCCATGATATCAGGAAATCGGGCTATTGTGAGAGGCAGAAAGCAGGAATCCATAATAACTTTGTTCCACCGTCGCTCTGCTTGTGTGACCCCTAAAAATTAATTTCTCTTACACCTCAGTTTCCCCATCTGTAAAAGCAACCCTGATGTTTTCCCCACACAAACATTTTGAAATTTGTGAATAAAATACTCCACACTGATGCTGTGTATTTACAGATAGGTATTAGTTGGCCTCTTTAAAAAATTTTTTTTGTGTTAGATTGTATTTTCTGCTTATTCACTTTGTTTTCTTGTTAATGTTAATTTCCTTGTTTTGTTTTGATTTTGACTCCATTCTCCTGATAGTACCAGGAAGAAAAATTATCAATAGTCCTTTCTTCATGCACGTGATAAAAGAGAAATGTATGTATATTTCAATGCAGTGCAACCAGTTTGTTTTTTTTTTTTTTCTTCATATTTTGTTACAGATCAGGGAATACAATGGACAGATGCAGGGAATTACCAGTATGGGATTTGCATCCTTGACATTTGATGGAACTGTAGGAGCGCCAGTAGTTCCTCGAACCTCTAGCAAAGTGTACACTTTCATGGATGAAGAACAGAAAACAATAGAAGAATTACGTCTTTGGGCAGCCAGTAATCTCTCCATCTCTGGACCAGCAGCAAAATTGTCTGGTGTTCAGCCAATGCTGTTCTTTAATCTCACTTGCCAGCTGGTAGGAAAAGCAAAAGTGGATGGAACTTCTTTTCTTCTAAAGGTAGATTTATTTTTTTAAAATAATTTGTTAGCTTTATTTATTAAGACATTATGATTCAGTTTTTGATAAAACAGACGTATTCATTGATTTAAATAATGTTATGAAGATAAATATTTCAAGGTTAAGCAAATTTATGATCCTTGACCATTTTATTTCTAGGAAAACAAAACAGAAATTCCAGTTCTCTTTAAAGTTGTTCACCTGATTTATTTCTTTAGAGAGGTTTTGTAAGATGGCATTGGTATGGATCATCGTTTCACAAACGTGTAGATAAATGTAGCAAGATTTCTCAAAGTTGAAAACTATTATTAGTTTTAAATTTGAACCTTGTTTTTAATTAGAAGCAATTACTGCTCATTTTTCTGGATCTGCTGGATAGAATTAATGCAGTAAGTAGCACAATCTAGAAAATTAATTAATTGATTATGTTACCTACCTTGATGGATTTTAGGTAGCTTCTTTTAGCTATATATAAGTGCTTTGAGTGCTCACTGAAAGTATAAAATGAGAAGTGCCACACAACAGGAGAATACTTTCCAAGGGTGATCCTTAATGTCAGCTAAATAAAAAGGAGGTCTGCATAATTTTCCTGGTTTTAGCTCCACATGTATCAGTCTGGTGTTATTCTGAAACTCCTCTGTATTTCCTTTTTTCTTTTTTAAGTTGATTCTTAAAATGTGAGTGATGAACAGCCTGTTATTTTCCATTTTATGACTTCATAAAATTATTTATTGGTTCTACTTTATTAAGCTGTATTTTTACAACATTTTTAGAAACATCTTACATTAAAGCACCAAAGATTTTTCTCGTGCAGAACAATGCATGTACTACACAGAAACAAAACATAAGTATCATTCTATAATATGCTTTGCAGCTGTTACAAATATTTCCATTTAATTATCCTTTGTGAAGTAGATGTCAAATGAGACCCAGTAAAATTTCAGAACTTTGTGGACTGTAATTAAGTTGTTCGTTAATAAGTATATGTTCAGCATTAAAGGACCCTTTGCAAGGACAGAGACAAGTGCTCTCTTAAATTATTATTATTTCTTTACACTCTTCTTTGTGTTGTAAGATCTGAAGTTGATTTTGTCAGTTCTGTATAGTAAAGATAATGACTTGAGGATGGAACTTAAGATAGACTTAGAAAGGTAAAAGTTTGAAATCAAATAACAGTAGATCAGTTTTTCTGATATGTAATTCCTTTGACAGTATATTTTTTTTAGTAGTATTAAATACTTAAATCTGTATTAAAATACATCATAGAATCATAGAATTGTTTAGGTTGGAAAAGACCTTTAAGATCATCCAGTCCAACCATTAACCTAACATTACCAAGTCCACACTAAACCAATTAAGGGTAGACTAGACTAAACCATGTCCCGAAGTGCCACATCTACCCGTTTTTTGAACACTTCCAGGGATGGGGACTCCACCACCTCTCTGGGCAACCTGTTCCAATGCTTGACAACCCTTTCCATAAAGAATTTTTTCCTAATTTCCAACCTAAACCTCCCCTGGCGCAGCTTAAGCCCATTTCCTTTCATCCTATCGCTAACTACGTGTTAGAAGAAACCAACACCCACCTCACTACAACCTCCTTTCAGGTAGTTGTAGAGAGTGATAAGGTCTCCCCTCAGCCTCCTCTTCTCTAGGCTAAACAACCCCAGTTCCCTCAGCCGCTCCTCATAAGGCCTGTGCTCCAGACCCTTCACCAGCCTTGGTGCCCTTCTCTGGACACGCTCCAGCACCTCAATGTCTTTCTTGTATTGAGGGACCCAAAACTGGACACAGTATTCCAGGTGCAGCCTCACCAGTGCCGAGTACAGGGGGACAATCACCTCCCTGCTCCTGCTGGCCACGCTATTCCTGATACAAGCCAGGATGTTGTTGGCCTTCTTGGCCACCTGGGCACACTGCTGGCTCGTTATTCAGCCGGCTGTCTACCAACACCCCCAGGTCCTTTTCCGCCAGGCAGCTTTCCAGCCACTCTTCCCCAAGCCTGTAGCATTGCATGGGGTTGTTGTGACCACAGTGCAGAACCTGGCACTTGGCCTTGTTCAACCTCATACAGTTGGCCTTGGCCCATCGATCCAGCCTGTCCAGGTCCCTCTGCAGGGCCATCATACCCTCCAGCAGATCGACACTGCCACCCAACTTGGTGTCATCTGCAAACTTACTGAGGGTGCACTCAATCCCCTCATCCAGATCATTGATAAAGATATTAAACAGAGTGGCCCCAGTATGGAGCCCTGGGGAGCACCACTTGTGACCAGCTGCCAACTGGATTTAACTCCATTCACCACAACTCTTTGGGCCCAGCCATCCAGCCAGTTTTTTACCCAGCGAAGAGTATGCCCATCCAAGCCATGAGCTGCCAGCTTCCCAAGGAGAATGTTATGGGAGATTGTGTCAAAGGCTTTGCTAAAGTCCAGGTAAATGAAACCCACAGCCTTTCCATCATCTACCAGGTGGGTCACCTTGTCATAGAAGACGATCGGGTTGGTCAAGCAGGACCTGCCTTTCATGAACCCATGCTGGCTGGGCCTGATCCCCTGGTTGACCTGCACTTGCCTGTTGAGTTCACTCAATATGAACTGCTCCAACTCAGTATGAACCACTCCAATCAGACAAGCTTAAAAATGGTGTATTAACATTGGTATGCTGTTGCTAATTTCCTCCATTTTTCAAGTATGGCAAAATCCCTTTCTCATATCAAATGTTGGTCGTGATAGAAGTCTTTTTAAAAAATTGTAGACAGATCTCTGATTATTTTGTTGATTCACTAAACAAAAAAAATTCAATACCAGGTCAAATGGAGTGATCATGAAATGTTATTATTATATTATTTTGGTTATACATTTTATAATAATGATTTAAATTTATCATGTCTTTCCAAGTATATCAGTTATATTAATGGTTGATTATACTATAAAATATTATTTTAAGCATTGAGCTCCTGTAACTAGTGGGGATTGCTTCAAAGACTACTAAAATGAATTTCAGTGATTTTGTGCATCACCCATAGCATAACTTTAAATATTACGCTTGATAAACTAATTGGGATATGCTCAGCACTTGAGGCTGACATGGCATTACAGACAGTATCGCTAACTTCTTAGTGCTCTACATTTTTCTGACAATCTTGTTATTCAAATTGATGGAGACTAAAAAAAAAACTCACACTAGAAATTATTCTGTCATTCATGCCTTTCATGAGAGTTTTACTATTCTTTTCTTTCCTTCTGTCTGTCAGTTAAATTGTCTCCTTTAAGCTATGTTATGCAATTAGCATACTCTGCTAAAGTGAGAAACAGGTTTCATTGCGTCTCTCCCATTTCAGTGTTTTGCTGACCATGGTGATCAAAGGTTGTCACTAACTATTCCTTAGCTCCAGTCTGTTCACAGCTAGTAATGGAATCATTTGCTGTTTCTTATCCAGAATTAGTTTAATCAGTGTTGGTTTTTAGACCAGTGTTGTTTTTTGAAACCAGGGCTTCTGTGTTTTCATCCATAATTTGAGTACAGTGAAGCTGGCAAGCTCCTGAGGTAGAAAGCTTGATCTGTTTTCATATTTGTGCAAGTAAAAACCAAAAACCAACTACTTTTCCAATGATTTTTTTTTTTTTAATTGTAAAGAAAGCTTACTGGCTTACAAATTCCTCCAAAAGATGCCCTGACACTAGCCCCATTAGTTCCTCTGGTGAAGGACATTTTAAAGCTAAGTAGTCATCAGGAGCATTCAGGTTATTTCAATCCATATGTCAGATCCATCTTTTAAGTATAGAACTATCAAAGAGCCCCAAGTAAAGCCAGTTGAAAAGTAATGGGAAACTTGACAATCTTGAGGTTCTTTATTTTGTCAAAGTGACTAAAATTCATAATGTATATGTACTAAATCTGTGTTTCTCAAGCTCAGTTCTGGAAAATGTTTGATAATTCAAGCAATGGGCAGCCTCTCTTTCAAAGATGTCTTTAAGTATTTCATGGTACAGGATCAGAAAGTAATAGGCTTTTTTTTTTAATCTGTGGCAGCATGTACCACATCATTATCTGGGTCCTTCAGAATACACTCTTATTTGGGAACATTAATTTGATGTTTTGGGTCATTTTCACTGTGAACAGTTTCCCCTTTTATCTCTTGATTTGGGATGAGTATTTCAACCGTGAGTTATTCCCAGTGTATTTACATATGGCTTCGCTGATTCTTAGATCTTTTCCTGTGGGTCCTTTGATCCACAGCAGTTAAGCATAAGGGGTAGAAACCCTTTAAAAATTAAGCTTTGGTGTCTTTTTTTTCTCCCCGTCTCCAGTGCCTAACTCATGGGACAAAATGCCTTGGTATCACAAGCTGTCTGAAAATTAGCTTCTGTTGAACCTATATGCATGAAATCTTATGAAATACAATATTTCAGTCTTACAGTCCAAATGCCTCTAGATTTTTCTTTTTCTATGCCAGTATTTCAGACCATTATTTCTCTTGTCTTTGAGAAGATTATGTCTTCAGGAACTCAGGAAACCATAGTTTACAGAATATATCATAAGCACCTATCACTGAAATATTAATGTTTGATTTAAGTAGTAAGATTTTGATTCCAAAGTGCTAAGTCTGTTGGTAATCTTACTTTTTCACAATAACTTTGATAGCTCAAAAATAACTTTATTGATATTTCAATACTTAAGTGTATCAAGAGCTTAGCTTTAGGCAAACAATTTTTAGAATCCTCCTTATTATGTATGTGTTAAATACTGATGTTTTTCTAATATGTTCTGGATAACTAGCAGTATATTATTGGTGTAGGAGATCAGTAATTAAGGGAGTATATGCTGTGTACTCAGTCTTCACATACAGTAGCTGAAGTGGGTAAAAAAAAAAAGGATTAAAATACTAAATAGACAGTTGTGTGTATGGTGAATTCCAATAGTTGTAACTGCTGGATAAACAGTTGAGGTTTTTGCTAGAGCTGTTTGTTTTGGTTTTTTTTTTTAATATTAAAAAATCCCAGATCTTAACACTTGATCATATTCTGTATAGAGGTTATGTTATACTGTGTAAGGAATAATAATAAAAAAATAGCTGTAAAGTATAATTTAAGTAATTTAAGGACTTTCAGATTGAGACTCCAATTAAGATTTCTTATTGTTACCAATTTTTAATCAAACAACACATTTGTTAAAAAAATAAAAGTTATTTAAAATCTTAATCTAAACTATTCTGAGCGTATTGAAGTAGTTCATTTGCATTGCAGGTATGGGATGGCACAAAATGTCCCTATCCAACATGGAAGGTGCCTGTGGAAGCAAGAGACCTGGAAGGAGAAAAAGTTCTTCTTCATCAGCTGCGGAATCTAACAGTGGACATTCTGGTCTATGATAACCACGTACAACTGGCAAAATCACTTAAGGTAATGCAGAGTTTGGTATTTCTAACTCTCATTTTGTGGCCTATTTTCTGCTTGGAACTCACTTCAGAGAATGTATCAGTTCAGTTCTGCTGTTAATTAGTTTCAAACTTTCCTCTTTATCTTTCACTGTATTTTCCATACCTTCTATTTGGATGCAAACCTCCTTCAACATGTGTAAAACAGCCTCATTACCCTAAAATTGCCATGCAAAAAATTCTTCCAATTAAGCAGTTCTTTCCAGACCCTGTAATATCATATATAATCCTGTGCAAGTAATGCACTCAGAAAATGTATTCTGTGCTTTAGAATTATTTTTTAAATGAGATAAAGTGCGGTTGAACTTGTAGTCCCATTATAGGCCTGTAATTCTAAAGTCAATAAAAGATTTTCTGTTCTATAAACTTCTGCAATTTGCAGTGCAATCTTCATTTAGTGGGTCAGTAATGTTGATTATGCTTAGATAGAGAAAGCAACAACATAATTAAACATTTGATCTTCAGCAATACTGCCATCTTGCTTCTGAATACAGTAAATTAGCAAAGAATACATCTTTCATTTTATGCCTTGCCCTCTATACCCAAGCATAATTTTTAAGAAAGTGGTTACCAAAAAATAAAGGTGAGTGATAGTTATTTGTTAGTCTGGGGCTATCAGCAGATATAAAATCAATTTGATATATTTATGCCTGTTCATAAGTAAATGACAAATAGCAAAATAACTTGCCTTTGTGTAAGAATTTATAACAAAACTACAGAAGTATTTCATTACTTACAGGTTCTCTTCCAGAATTTTTCTGTTGCTAACTGGTGTAATCTATTGATATAAATAACTGCTGATGTTCCAGTGAAGCGATATGTTTCAAAAATTAAGGGAAAAATATTTTAATACTAATAAAACCTGTTTTCTTGAGTAGCTCATGATACTCCCTTTATTACTCTCTCCCATTTATATTCAGGAATTACTATTGAATATGTGGTACGTAGGATGTCTTCATCAGCTCTCTCAATCTTTTTCCTTCCTATAAACTTTCTTTCTTATCTCTAAAGTATCTGTGCCTTTGCTGGATACTGCGCTGTGTAGCAGAAGCTCTAATGTCAAGGGAAACTGTTAAGAAACCTGGTTTGACCTGCTGAGCAGCACAGGCTGTCTTCCTCCTTCTGGCTATGTCCAAAGTTGCAGTAGTTTCACTCATGCAGGCTGTAGAAGTTTTAAGTTAGATCATTTTTAAACACTGCTTTTTGGTGGATTGTCTTAGTGGAGTTATTGAAGAAAAAGTGTTGATATCCTAACAGTTAAACTTCAGGAAGATTTATTAAGCTCAGGTTGCGATGTGTGCAATTAATTTTATTTTACAGAATAAACTAAAGATAATAAAATTTTTGGGGACTCTTCCTAAAATGGAAGACTTAATAAAAGGATTGTTTTTAAATACTAGTGGAAATCGTGTCATATTATAAGAAAGTATAATTGAAATGCTCTATATTAATCTGTATAGTGTTTTATTTAGTTCAGGGTCTTGTTATGCAAAGATTTTTTTTTAAGAAAAATCATTTATGTAGAAGTATAAAGCTGGAGAGTGTTTAGTGTATGCACATGCACCTTCCTGCATGTGGACAGAAACTGTACTATATGTTTTACCAGTTTATTGTTTCAGAAACAATAGAAGTGCACTATTTTTTAGCCATCTCTTCTGCATTTGACAGTAGCTTAGAATTGCCTTTTTTAATGTAAATTGTTATAGAATTGTTAGGTTACACTCTCCCATGTTGTCATGTACCATTTGCAATGACAGTTGCAGCTCTGAAATGATGTTTTACATAGGAACAATCTGTTTTACTCAGCGTTGATACCAAGAGGGGCAGATTAAAAAAAAACTTGAAATATTTGTTCTTATTTTAAAATTGTATCTGTAGGCACATATTCAGACAAGAAAGCTCTGAGTAAGCACTACAGTCTAGAGAAAGTGGGTAATGTATTACAGTGAATTTTTAGCAAATCTTGGAGCATAGTGTCGGGGATATTGCTGCAAGAGTTTGTTAAAAGCTCCTTGTTTGGATTGTCTGTCAAGAGAACACTGAAGATAGGAGCATTTTATCCCATTTTCCGAGACAGTCAAATAATATGTACAATTTTCAAGGGAGAGAACTTTAGTAATATTGAAGATACGATACAGTTGATACCGTAAGTAGACTTTTTGTCCTCTATATTTACTGGCCTCCCTTTCCTGCTGGGTAAGATTGTGGCTTTTCAACATTTGCTGCTTTAGTGGAACATGAACAGAATTTTCAGAAACCTCATCTCTGAAGTAGATTATTTCCTGGGGCATAAAGACACAAGCAAGAGCCACAACTAGGCAAAGACAATGGTGTTCCCTGCTTTCTTCTGAATTTCCCTCTTCCTCTGGCTACCGGGGGTGCATGAGGCTTTCTCATTACTCTAGGAACCCCAGCCTGCAACTAACTGTCTGGAGTACAGTTGCTCCCCATAGGTTGTAGTTCATTATTCTTCAGCCTTTCTTATTCCAGTTTTTCCAGAGGGTCTCAGGATTCACTGACCTTGCCATACAACTTGGGAATAGGTCTGTGGCATGGGTTTCTCCATCTGGGGCATTTTGCTAGATATGGTAAGTGTCAAGATGAGTGAGCATCAGTGGTTAGTCAGTGCACAGTAGAGGTCCAGCTGTCCACAGCTGGTTGGAGATTTCCTTATGTATTGTCATTCATGGAATATGTGGTACTGTGCATTCCTCTTATGGCTTGATACCATCAATTTTGCATTGCCATGTGTTTTCTGGATATTACAATTAAAACAGTTAACCTTGAGTGTGCATACAAGTCCTAGTCCGTAGTTTCACGGTATTTACTTCATGTTCTGTATCTTCAGACGCAGAATTTGAGTATCTTCAGCTGTTCCTCCCACTGTATACAATGTCATGTCTTTTTTGATAGTAGTTTGTACTAAGAAGTCTTGCTTGCTGTTCTAGTGTGTGAGTCACATTTCCAACCTGCAACTTAACTGAGTTAACATGGCTGTAATACGTAGCTTCGTATTTTTCAGGCCTGGGTAGCATTGCTTTGACCTCGCTGTGATATTTTCCCCAATTCTGTCTTTGTACTCATTAAAAAGGAAAAAAAGCCCAAATCGCAACACTTCCCCATCCCACCCCCAAGTCCTCCAAACCCTTTAATGGATTTAAGTTGGTATTTTTTATTGCAAAGGACCATGCCCAAATGCTGTGTATATGTTTCCTCTCATTTGCAAAAAGTTGTGCACAATTTACTCAGTAAAATTAGACTGTTGATATGATAAAATGATGGCAGTCTCATTGAATGTCATTAGCCATCAAATAGGCATAAAAATTAGTACAGATGATTTTGTTAAGTGATTCCTGTAGATAAAGACAGCCTCTTGTCATGAGTTTCTTTCTGGCCAAACGCGAACATTTAACTGCCATGATAAATGACTGTTCCAAATTCATCAGTGTCTTAGATGTGAACACAACCCTGTATGTTTTGAAAGAATTACGAGAATTTGCTACGCTAAAAAGTTGGTGCAGTTGGCTAGTTACAGGGAACTGCATATGTGACTTCTTCAATTTAATTCTTATTAGTCCTTAATATGGGGTTTTTTTTAATAGTCATATTTGAATTAGACTGCAAGTAGGGTATTAGTATGTTTTATATTACTGCAAGAAATGTGTTCTTATTGCTTTAATTTAATTTTAAATGAACTTGCTCTAAATGAGGTAGGTAGTTCATGAACAGCACTGCTATAAAGTCAAGTAAGGAGTTGGTTTTGCACTAGATTTTAGTGACGGCTATGTAAATCATGGTGTTTACATTAATGTAGATTATAATTTCTTCTCAGTCAAATATATAAAGTGTGCTCGGTTTGCAGGCACTCTGTAAACAACAGTAATACAGTAACATTTTAGCTGTGACACCCACATTTGCTCGCCACTGTTAACAGTAAGCAATGCTGCCTCCCAAAGGAATTTACGGAAATTGCACTCTGTCTTGCCCAGTCAGATCTGGTGATCTATGTTGACGTTCATAACCTTCCAGACCTTTTTCAATATTTGGCAATGCTGATTATGATGCATCGCTTTATTAAATATTAAAATATATAGAATAATAACATTTTCAGAAAAGGGATCTAATAAAATGCATATATAGGAAGGTAGATTTTTATAGTGAACATAAATCTTGCAAAGTTGAGCTTTGCACTAAAACATGTAATTTGATTGACTTTTGCATGAATTTCAGCACACAAGTTTAGAAAGCAAAACCAACATTTTGTATTCTTGGCTTCTGGGCTCTCCTCTCCGATGTTTAATGTTTTTATGTTTGTATATATAGAAAATACTTAGTTTTTTCATATATTGTTTTTGGAAGAAAGAAATTCTTCAATTATAATTGACTTTCTCCTGCTTATATGCAAATTACTCTTGGGGGGAAAAAAAACTTCATAGATTGGCACTATTATATTGACATAAGGTTATTTGATAAGCAGAACTTAGCTAAGAACTTTAAAAAAAAAAAAAAAAACTTTCTCCAAAAGCATTTGTCATAGTCATTAGATTATTTTTGTAATATGACTGTCCTTTGCATTTTTGGATATTCAACATAATTAAGTGAAATTTAGCATCTGGAAAGAAAAAACAGCCTCCAGATAAACCTCTTACCTGCCATCTAAATGCACAAGCTGTCCTGTTGATACGCTTTGAATGAACAAAATGAGCAGCCCCCTAATGGTGCAGATCAATTAAAACTCTTACAAGAGCTCCATGCCAGAAGCAAAATAGGTGTGGGCTGAAGTGCACTTTTTATGTCCCTGGTGCCTGAATTTTAAAATATGCTGGCTTTTTCATGTGTCATTATTGTTTAAAAGAGCAGTTTGATACCAGCTTTATATACTCATAGTCTGTTCCTTGATACAGAAGAGGATTCCAGAATCAAGATGCTGCTCTATCTGCTTTTATGCATATATACATACCTTTATAAGTGTCCTACTAAGACCAGTCCAGTCTAATAGGAATACTTTTTAGGTTTCTACTGGGTAAAGCAGGAGCTGAAGCTGAAATAAGACTTAACAGACTGGCTGCTGTAATATTAATGTTAATTGAAGTAAATTTAAAATAATTTATCATTTATATAGGGATATTTACTTAGCCCTACTGTCCTGGTTTCGGCTGGGATAGAGTTAATTTTCTTCCTAGCAGCAGGCATAGTGCTGTGTTTTGGATTTAGTAGGAGAAGAATGTTGATAACACGCTGATGTTTTTAGTTGTTGCTAAGTACTGCTTATGCTAGTCAAGGACTTTTTCAGCTTCCTATGCTCTGCCAGGCGCACAAGAAACTGGGAGGGGGCACAGCCAGAATAGTTGATCCAAACTGACCAAAGGGCTATTCCATACCATATGACGTCATGCTCAGTATATAAACTGGGGGGGGGTGCCCAGGGAGCAGCGATCGCTGCTGGGGAACTGTCTGGGTATCGGTTGGCGGGTGGTGAGCAATTGCATTGTGCATCACTTGCTTCGTGTATCATTATTATTATTATCATTATTATACTGTTACTATTAGCATTACTATTTTACTTTATTTCAATTATTAAACTGTTCTTATCTCAGCCCAGGAGTGTTTCTCACTCTTACTCCTCCAATTCTCTCCCCCATCCCATCGGGGTAGGGGGAGTGAGCGAGTGGCTGCGTGGTGCTTAGTTGCTGGCTGGGGCTAAACCACGACACCTACTTAGAGTGGACATAAATCCAGGTTACTGAATGTGTGTAGCTTGCCAGCCATCAGCTGGATCTTAAATAATACTTTTAAAAAATATTTGGGTGCTCGTTAATTTGAATCAAAGGCCTTTAAAACAAATCAAAGGGAAATTAACTATATAATTAAGTCTCCAGATTATCGATCTTTAGAACCTTGGTTTGGGTTTGGTTGTTTGTGGTTTGTTTTCTTTTTTTTTTTTTGGGGGGGGGGGGGGCAGTAATGGGGAGTAGTATTTTGAAATAAAAGTGAAGTTATAAAGATTTGTTTGGTGGTCAGCACTCCCTAACTTCTTTCTTAATAGGCACTTGTATAAGTTAGCCTAAGTCCAGTTGTGTAACTTGACAAAACTGTTTCAGAGAACACAAAATACTTCTAAGTAAAACAAGAAGGATATTCTCCATGTACCTGAGGAGGAAATCTAGCAGAGTTAGGAACAGTGCCAAAATCTTTAGATTTCTAACACATGTTGCCTTTTGTCCTGGTGCTGAAAAGATGTTGTCTGTAATGTAAGAGTAAGATATGATAAAGAAATCTGGGTAAGCAGATGTGTTTGTGTGTATACGTAAACAGATAATATGCCATGCATGATGATGGACATGAGGTCAATTGCTGAGTGTGATCATACATGGACAAATCACAGCATGTCAGTCTCTGGAGGGCTGTGTTGTGAATACAGAAGACAAATTGTGCCCTCAGGAAAGGAATATATTGGCTCGTTTGATCTGTCTTCTGAAGTCTGCTTAATCAGATTTAGTAAGAAGGCTTATACTGGTTCTGAATCAGCCTTTGCTGCCAGTAATGTTGTCTGATAAAGCAAAACAAACAGGTCACCCAGAGAGGTTTTGGAGTCTCCATCTTTGAAAATATTCAAAACCCAGCTGGAGACAGCCCTAAGAAACCTGCTCTAGTTGACTGCTTTGGGCGCAGGGGTTGGACTAGGCAATCTCCAGAAGTCCCTGACAGCTTCAGCTATTCTGTGATTCAGTGAAAACAGGGAATAAGCTTTATGAGGCCTAAAATTTTCCAGGTAAATAGCTAACTTTGTGTTCTCAAATTTTCTTCTTTTTCTTTAAGATTGGAAGTTTTCTGAGAATTTACAGTGTTCATACAAAACAAGCAAGTGGTGATGATGCAGATGTCTCACATATAGAATTTCATCTTCATGGTGGCACCTGTTACGGTCGAGGAATAGGAGTCTTACCAGAAAGTAACCCGGATGTTAAGGAACTAAAAGCGTAAGTTCCATGTGTAGGGGTTTTTTCTAGATGATTCTGGAAAACTCTAGGCTAATGTAACAATGGTATGGTTTAGAACTGTATCCATATGTAAGAAACAGAAACTCTGGAACAGAATATGTCTTTAGCACCACTAAGATGAAGAGTAAGTATTTGGGGAGATAGGTAAATAATGTCTCATTTTTCAAATTTAAAATACAGTAGGGATTAAAATTTCTGTTCTATAGTGCTGTAATAATAAGGCCTGGCCTCATTAACATACCTGCTCTGGTTTATAGTGCATATAATCTTTCAAAGATAAAAGCTATGGTTAAGCGAATAAATTGAGCACATTTTAAGCATGTGCATATGTGTTACTTGGAAATAGTGAGATTTAAAGATGTTCAAAATGAAGCATATAATACAATTGCTTTACTGAACTGCATTATATACATAAGGAATCATAGAATCATTGAATCATTTAGGTTGGAAAAGACCCTCAAGATCATAGAACCCAACAGTTAACCTAGCACTGCCAAGTCTACGGCTAAACCATGTCCCTAAGCACCATATCTACGTGTCTTTCAAATACCTCCGACGATGGTGACTCAATCACTTCCCTGGGCAGCTTGTTCCAATGCTTGCTAACCCTTTCGTGAAGAAATTTTTCCTAATATCCAATCTAAACCTCCCCTGGTGCAACTTGTGGCCATTTCCTCTCGTCCTATCACTTGTTACTTGGGAAAAGACACCGACATCCACCTCACTACAACCTCCTTTCAGGTAGTGGTAGAGATCAATAAGGTCTCCCCGAGCCTTCTTTTGTCCAGACTAAACAGCCCAAGTTCCCTCAGCCGCTCCTCACAGGACTTGTGCTCCTGACCCTTCACCAGCTTCATTGCCCTTCTCTGGACATGCTCCAGCACCCCAATGTCTTCCTTGTAGTGGGGGGCCCAAAACTCAACACAGTATTTGAGGTGGGGCCTCACCAGTGCCGAGTACATGGGGATGATCACTTCCCTAGTCCTGCTGGCCACACTATTCCTGATACAAGCCAGGATGTTGTTGGCCTTCTTGGCCTCCTGGGCACACTGCTGGCTCATGTTCAGCCAGTTGTCAAACACCACCCCCAGGTCCTTTTCCACCAGGCAGCTTTCCAGCCACTCTTCCCCAAGCCTGTAGCGTTGCATGGGGTTGTTGTGACCCAGGTGCAGAACCCGGCACTTGGCCTTGTTGAACCTCATACAGTTGGCCTCGGCCCATTGATCCAGCCTGTCCAGTTCCCTCTGTAGAGCCTTTCTACCCTCAAGCAGGTCGACACTCCTGCCCAGCTTGGTATCATCTGCAAACTTACTGAGGGTGCATTCTATCCCCTCATCCAGATCATTGATAAAGATATTAAACAGAGTGGCCCCAGTACGGAGCCCTGGGGAGCACCACTTGTGACCAGCTGCCAACTGGATTTAACTCCATTCATCACAACTCTTTGGGCCTGGCCACCCAACCAGTTTTTACCCAGCGAAGAGTATGCCCATCCAAGCCATGAGCAGCCAGTTTCTCCAGAAGAATGCTGTGGGAGATTGTGTCAAAGGCTTTACTAAAGCCTAGGTAGACAACATCCACAGCCTTTCCCTCATCCACTAAGTGGGTCACCTTGTCATAGAAGACGATTGGGTTGGTCAAGCAGGACCTGCCTTTCATAAACCCATGCTGACTGGGCCTGATCACCTGGTTGTCCTGTATGTGCCGTGTGATGGCACTCAGGATGATCTGCTCCATAAACCCTACCCAGCACCGAGGTCAGACTGACAGATCTGTAGTTCCCCAGATCCTCCTTCCGGCCCTTCTTGTAGATGGGCATCACGTTTGCTAACCTCCAGTCAACTGGGTCCTCCCTGGTTATCCAGGACTGCTGTTAAGTGATTGAAAGTGGCTTGGTGAGCTCTTCCACCAGCTCCCTCAGTACCCTTGGGTGGGTCCCATCCAGCCCCATAGACTTGTGAGTGGCTAAGTGGTATAGCAGGTCACTAACCATTTCCCCTTGGATTATGGGGGCTTCCTTCTGCTCCCTGTCTTCCAGCTCAGCAGTCTTACTGACCACTTCCAGCTCAACTGGTCTTACTATTAAAGACTGAGGCAAAGAAGGCATTAAGTACCTCAGCCTTTCCCCATCCTTTGTCACTGGGTTTCCCTCCACATCCAGTAAAGGATGGAGATTGTCCTTAGCCCTCCTTTTGTTGCTAATGTATTTATAGAAACATTTTTTGTTGTCTTTTACTGCAGTAGCCAGATTAAGTTCTAGCTGGGCTTTGGCCCTTCTAATTTTCTCCCTGCATAACATCACGACATCCTTGTAGTCCTCCTGAGTGGTCTGCCCCTTCTTCAAAAGGTTATAAACTCTCTTTTCTTCCCCTTAGGAAAGGCTAAGTAACCAAAGTCCACATTCCTTTAACAGGAATTCTGTTTCCAGTAGTACAGATTTCTTTTGGCACTATATTGTGTTTAAAGTTCCAGAAGTGATTTGGAAAGGAGTGTCTCATCTGCATTATTAATCTACATTCCTGCAACTTCTGGTTCCATCTAGTTTTATGTCTCTGCTGGAAAATACATGACTGAACATTATACCTGTGTATTGATAAACAGTAGGTTTCATGTAAGTGTATGTATAGTCCTCTATATATGTGTGTGTGTATGTATATATATATATGAGAAAGACTTCTCTAGGTTGTGAAGTATTTAGTCATTTATTTTTAGTTTCTTAGAATCTGTGGATCTGGCAGACAGTCAGAATATGGAAAGTATGTCTTCAGTGGAATTGGACGGTACTTTTAACAATGTTACAGGTAAGAGCAATTGAAAGCTGATTTGCTTTTTCTTCTAACATATATATGGTCAAGATAAGATCACAGTTACTGCTTCTGTAAGGATATAATGTTACTTTCACATACGAAGCCTTAGAGAATTATTTTGGATTATTAGACTGGAAACTGACATTACCCTATCCTTCTGTCGCATCAAAAGCCTTTCGTATACATGCAAAAATACTTTCATAGGAGGTAGCAAATAAATTATTAAATACCGATGGTGTTCTTAATCATACTGTGGTAGATCATAAAGCAGAGTGACGTAACTCCCTCCCTCTAAAGGAGGATTCCTCTGAGCCAGGCACTGAAAACACTACTAAACAGCTGCTTGCTGAGGAGCCCTTCTAAAGCTGTTGGATGGAAAGTTGTGTCAGTGGCAGAGTTGCAAGGCGCAGCACCATGGAAAAGTATTGATCCCATATTATTCTTTGAAGGGTATTTTTAGCACAGAATAAGAATAACTAAAAGTGAATTAAACTCAAGCTGGTTGGACATAGTCTGCGTCTTTGCTTCTAGCTTTCAAAATCCTGTGTTACTTAGCTATTGTTAACATACTGTCACAGGGTATTTCTAAAAGGGTGCAAAAGTCAAGAATAAATAAATACTTCATGTCTAGACTATAACACTGCAGATTTAGAAATAATTTTGCACATATTTACTGCACTGTGTATATGTAGTAGAGGTGGTTCAGAGGAGGGACCAGGCAGTCCATATTGGGTTTAGAATAATGTATTTATGCTTTTGTCCAGAAAGATTATGAGGGGATGAATACGGTTTATGTCACCAGTATCATTCACAGTACACATTTGAAAAGTATTCATTTTGATGAGCATTACTATTTAATGTATACACTAATTTCTCCTCAAATATATTAATTCTTAATATGTAATGTTTGTCTTCTGCTTACTTTGCTTTTGCCTTTTGCTGTATTGTTTTCATACATATTAGGATTTCCATCCTTTGTTCAGCTTTTGGTTTTGTGTGTGTATGTATCTGCCTATCTATCCATCTGTTTTCGTGTGCCCACGTGATAAAGAAGAAAAGAAGGAAGGAAAATAATTAGGAAATTCTTCTTGATTTTAGATCTGGAATCACACTTACAGAGATGTCAGCAGTTATCTGTTACAGGTAGGAAACCTTTTGACCCTAAAGTGAATTTTATTTTTACTAAAGAACAAAAATATTTTTGGGACATCAGCTCAAAGGTTGAAACAGTATCTTTTACTTATTGTAGGAAGACCTGTTCTAAGTGTGTAAGTTTAGGAATGTTACATTGGTTTTATTCCATTTTTAAAGGAATAGAGTGTATTTATATGTTCTTCCATTTTTTTTTCTACATGTTGAATTTCTGTACCCTGAAGTACACCATGCTCCCACAGCCTGTGGTGATTTATCTAAAGACTGTAGTAACGTGTTGTATTGATAAAACTGAGGCTGCAAGTGGGAAAAGAAGCTGGGAATTAAGGGGAAGTGCATACCTGCAATGGCTATTTCCTGTATTCCAGATATTATGGTGTTTAATAGGTATGCATGGCTTTTGTGTGTGTGTGTGTTGTTATTTTGCAGTATTAACAGATCATCAGGATTTGAAAAACACAGAACTGAAAACCATTCTGAACAGCATGGCTCCTCAGCAGTATCGAATTAGAGCAAAGCTGAGAACTTATAAACCCCAGAAGCTCTATCAGTCTGTTAAACTTCATTGTTCCAAATGCAACTCTCTGTAAGTGTTTCACACAATAAAAGTAATTACAAATTGTTCTATATGTTTTGGGGTACCTAGATTTTCAGTGTACTTTCATCCTCTTTTTTGTGTAAAACGAGCTGAATGTAAATGTATTTCATTTTGAGCCAAGATTTGAAACTCACTGGTAATAGGTATGAAAATTTTAAATCATCAGATGAGTTCCATTTACAGAATCCTTTGAGTGTTTTCAAAACAATCATTTTTCTTTATTTTCAAATTTAGCAGTGTGGTTTTTCCCATACCGAAGCTGTATTTAAGTACCTGTTTCTGTATTGCGGTTTTAAAATAGGATATGCAAAAAGGTATGATAGTCCCCAAGTGAATGAATAAAGTATCTTTGACTAAAATGTGTCTTCCAGAGAAGGCATCTTTTCTGGATCCAAAAATATCGGGGAAACACCATTCACCTTGGTATTTTTGTCTTTTTTCTGACCTGAGTCAGTTCACTGACCATTTTATCATTGTTATTTCCCCTTTAATGCCATTTGTCATTGTATCAAATAATGCTCAGTCAAATAATCATATGCCATTTCTGGTTTATATTAATCTAAAACAGAAAGAAATTTTGTTTGACATGGCCTATTTTTGATTAAACTACTGAGTGACATGCATTACAGTGCTATTCATGATCATCTGATCCTGTATCACTTTTTTTTGCCTGACTTAGCCTAGCATCAGTCCCAAGCAAACAGCTTTATTGTTACTCATGTAAACTATTGCTTTCTTTAAATGATGGCACATTAGCATTCTCCTAGCCTTTTGAAATCATTTGCACAATCAAGATTTGTTAGATGGAAACATCACTGAGACAAGAAAATGCCCCTACTGTCTCTTACAGCTTTTGGATGCAAAGTAGCACAATTGCAGCTTTAACAATATTGGCCCTTATCAGATGTTGTTGTAACATTCTCTTGGTTGCTAATTTAAGAGGAAGTGCTTCATCATCTTCACAACATACAAGTACATGGTCTTTATTAACAAGGATAAAAAGGGAGATAATTACCAACTATCTGTGCCAACTTTTTGATGTATTTGCCAGCTCTGTATAGTAACAAGCAGATACAATTGGTAGAATTTTGTTTGTTCCTTATGAACTTTATCCTTATCCCACAATTTTCCATGACTACTATAGCCTTTTTATGTATTCTTGACTTGTTAATGTCTTAATTTCTGTTCATTTGAGTCTCTTCCTGTTTCACATATTGCTGCCTTCTCTTTGCCATGGAATTAGGGCAGACGTTTAACCAGATAGATTATTGAGGCTTTAGTTAGCATATTTCCTACTACTGCTACCACCATCTTGCTGCAATGATGGGACTACTTGCAGTGCTTTCCCAGAAATTTAGCTTATCTTTTCCAAACTGTGTGCATCAGGTGGAAGGCATCTGTGAAATATAGTGGAGCTCTACTGCAGCCTGGATTGGGTTAGTTAAGAGGCCCAGGAAGCAAACATTATTTAGGGCATCTTTCTCTCCTACATGTTCTGCTGTGGCAGACAAAGTTGTTTCATGTTTTAGCATATGTTGAAGAGTCTGACTGAACAAAGTTCCATGCAAGTTTGGTCTTCTGACACTTTATGCAGTAAGAGGCATGTAACGCTTGGGGTATAAAGTCCTTGAGATAGATGTATTTTTGGTTTTTAGACCTCGACTGGAAGCTTCTCTGTAAATAGCAAAATATCAATATATATGGATGTAGTTTTATTCATGTATCCACATTACAGATGTTTCAGCCCTCATGTGTAGCTTAGTTCAAAACCAATTCATTCCATTCCTGCCTCTGTGGGAAATCTACAGGCAGGCTGTAGAGGCTGGAAGAGTTTAATGGGTATATCTGGAAAGATGACCTGTTATGTTAGGTCCATGGCTTCTGCATTTAAAATAGTAATCCAGGAACACAGGTGGAAAGAGTTCATGTGAACAGCACTGTGTTCATGAAATGAAAGTTCACGTTCAGGAAGACCTCTTGTGTGCCAGTTATACAGTCATAGCAGAAGAATATCAAAGTTTGGTTTCATAGGCAGGAATTGTTCTGTTCACTGGTGGAAGCAAATGCTCTTGGGTTTGAAAGTGGAATCATCAGAATGATCTGCAGGAGTTGATGGTATTTTTTCTTTAACTCTAATCTGAAGCTTGGCACCTACTTTCTTTCAGTGTTTTATGAAATAGCCCAAGCTTTTGCCTTTTTTTGCATTGTCTTTTCTGTCATGGTTCATATTCCACCTGAAGCCAGCAGGTCTGTCTTGCTTAGGAGAAAACATTCTAATGCATTTTTAATTTGTGTGCCAACCACTGGCTTTTTGCCTGTTGTTTGTAATGTTGGTGAAATTTGAATGGCCTGCATTATTTCTCTGTGGATTATAACTGGAAATGGTGCGCTCTAGCATGACAGGAAAGAAACTGTGGTACAGAGTTGCAGATTTTCCCTTTACAGTGCATATGTGAAGCTATTCTGCTCCTGCCCTTCCCCCACCCCATGCAAAGTAAAATAGGCTAGAACATAAAACTTGAAATTATATGAGCTTATATGGTCTTTTCACTCTACTGAAGTGGTATGCAGTTGTGTGGCCCTTTTAAGGCCCAACTGAAATCACATATAGCTGATATATTTGTTTTTCCATGGATTTACATATTTGTGGATGAAGCCACTAGGCTGCTTCTGCTACTAGGTAAGATTAGATTACTTAGCATATTTGTTAAGTGAATTATCTTGTCATAATTTGCTATACAATTCTAAATGTTTAAACTGATATAACAACAAAGTTATTTTTCCTGTATATACTTTAATTCTCATGACTATATTTTAGTATTTGTCTGGAGTACTGTCATCCTTGTTGCTAGATTGCATAAGGAGAAGCTGTTAAAATTTACTTACTCATTTTGGAAATGGTTTTAGGCAAGAAGTTCCAGACGGAGATGACTTTGACTTTATTTTACAAGGCTCTGCCGTTACTGCCCCAAACCCAGAATTACACAATACATCCTGGTATGATTCTGTGATGTGGACTACACAAGACCAGAAACAAAGGAAAATTGCTATCCATTTTGTAAAGCATGATGAAATGCTTCAACAGCCTGAAGATACTTTGCTTATGATAGAAGGTAAGATAAACTGCAAATGTACCCCTTCTTATGGCACAGTGTCCACTCTGAGTATCTACAAAGTTAAGATATATTGAAGTTGTATTTAGTGTAAGTAGTGATGATCATAAAGGCATCTTCAAAAAAAAAAGAAAAACTCGGCTGGAACTTTAAGCTACTGTTGTGCAAACAGGAAAAAGTCATCTGTGAAAGTCTTGTAAGGTGCTTCTGTCTGTTTTAAAACTATATCAGTAAGTTTATTGTTGATTCTGCTAAAATTAACATCTGATTTTTTTTTTCTAGCTGTGCTTACTGATTTTTCAGTTCTGATTTGAAAAGTCGCTGAGTCTTCTAAAAAAAACTATTTTTAGTCTTGATGTGGAAAAGTTTTGGAAGGCTTCTGATAATACAAACGTACAATTAACTTTGCCAGCCTCTGGATGTCAGTGTTGTTTCAGATTAATAGAGCTTCTTGCAGCATGAGGTTTTTTTGGTTTGGTTTGTTTTTTATCAGATTTTCTCAGGGAAGAGAAATAGCCACTGAACTCTAAACAAAGCAATTTAGCAAGAATACTAATAAGGAATGTTTTGAATAGAATAAAAGTATTAAATAATTGCATATAGTACCATTCTGATTTTAAAACAAAGTCTTCAATTGTGCACATGTAGCGGTGTGAATAAGCAAATGTAAGTCAGGTGGTCCTTTGTGTAAGGGTCAATGACAAAATCCCTTCTGTTTTCTGCATTGTTTTATATTCAACTAGTACTAATAGCTGCTTTATTTCTGACATGTTCCAAACTGGATTTTTTTTTTTCTTTTGAGCAATCTAACCTTACCCTTGTGAAAACAAAAGAAAAAATAATCTATTTCTTATCTATTTTCCTAAGATAACTGAATGGTATAATTTGGTAAATCTTTTTTTCAGATATTAAAGTGTCAGCAGCTAAGTATGTGTGTATGTGGATATATGTGCTTCATGTTGGAGGACAAGGAAAAGGCATAATCAGTGTTCTAGCACTTTTTTCCCAGAACATTGATCATGAACCTTGCCAAAGCTACATGCTATTTTAGTTTTTAAGTTTTTAGAGATAGAGATTTTGAAGTCTCCCTAGAAATCTTCCCAGCAGTTTTCCAGATACAGGCAACCCTCAAAGGCCAAACACAGTATGACATTTATTAGACAGACGTGGTCTAGATTTTACTTGCTTGTTAAACACAAGCAATTTACTCTTCAACAGCACAATACTCTATTCTTCCCCATAATCATTATGCTGAAGCAAGGACTTCTTTTTGAATGTTTGGCATCTATTGGGCTGGAATTGAGGAAATAGTTGGATAATGGGCAGAATTTCACATGACCCTCCACAGGGAGTGAGGAGAATCCATAACCATTGCTGCAGATTAGTTGAACTGAGGAGTGAAATGTTACAGTTAATAAGTAGATTAATGCTCCTTGCATATCCTCATTATTTGTACATGAAATCACTGTGATTCATATCATTGTCAACCTCTGGTATTTCTCTGTGTTTTACACGAGTCTCTTAGAAGCCAGAATACATTTGCTCAATGTAACTTCGTATTACAGCAAAGTTGAAATTCTGGAGACCTTTTAGCAATGTCAGTTAAAACTATCCTGAATTTTGTATGTTAATCCCTTGAATGAGATTTCAAATGCATATGAGAGACTTTATTTGTGTCACTGTACTTGGAGGACCTTTGTTTTCTACCCTTTTGGGAAGCCATTTCAAATATCTTTGCCTCTGTTTATTTTTTTACTAGAAGTTTGTTGAGGGGGTTTCATGTTGTTGTGCATTTTTTGGTCACTAGTAATAATGGAATTTTGTGGATTTTATTTTCTTCTCTAGTTACCTCTGCAATACAAGTAATAAATATATGCAATAAATATTTTACAATCCAGTGTCATAATTGCTTGTCATAAAGTCTTTGAAACATCTTAGTTATAGTTAGTGGTGAACAACAGAGTCGTAGATTATATTTATTTTAAAACAGTTTGCTCACTTTTTTATTGCTGTTCACAAGCTGATTATATCATATATCTTTATTGAACTATTTGCAAATAAGTGTTCTCTGTGTGTTAAATGAATACATTTACCACATTTCCACTGAGTTGGTGAAATGTCAGAAGGATTTCCGTAATCAGTTCTACAGTCCATACTACAGAGACTGAAGGCAGGTTATCCTGTGATTTTTAATAAATTTGAAATAACTTTTTCCTGTCACTGGAACTGGAAAATCTCAGGGTTCCAGCTGTAATATATGAAATTTCTGCTGTGTACCTAGCATGGCCCCAATTTAGTAGCACCCAAATTAGCATGAGGGTTGGTGGTTCTGCATTTCCTACTTCATGTCAATTATGATGTGGTTGAGTAACTACTTTTTCATAAACTGCTGGTTAAAAATTAATAGATTTTTGCCACTTAAAAGCTGAAAAAACAGTTACTTAGGAGCAATTGCAAAAAGTAAGATTATTCTTCCCCCCACCCCCCCCAAAGAAAATTGCTGGTAAAATCATAGGAGAAGTTATATGAAAGTGATGCGAACTAAATACAACATCATGGTTACAGTGATAACTGTGAGGAAGATATTAAGGCATCTTCTCTGATAAATGTCCATCTTTTGATTCTTTATTGAGTCTGTTGTTGAGTAAGAGTGAGAAGGTTATGGACCATTTTTTCCATTTTCCATAGTGGGTCTCAATTTTTGTTGAAGGTCCTGAAATCAACATCTAATCAGCTAAGAAATGCAAGTTCAATTTATTCTTGATTACAGTTTAAAAAAAATGTTTTTCTGTTTTTAATAGGTGGAACACTAAAAGAAGTCTGGAAGCTTACAAAAAGATTTAAATGTGTTATTCCTGTGAGATCCACAGAAAATGACCTTGAATTATTAGATCTTTCAGCTCCTTTTCTTTTACAAGGGAACATAAAATATTATGGGTAGGTTAAAAATATTTGGTGATATTTTAGTAGTTGCAGTAATAGATAGATATAATTTTCTTCAGTAATTCAAGCAGCAATGCTCAAGGGATAGCTTGCCCAAAGATTCTTTTATGCAAAATACATAACATGGTCAGCAGTACTGGGATGAGGGATGAAGTGCCATACTACTGCCTCCTATCTGGTATGGTCTCGTATCTGTGCTATGCCATGCAATACCATGTTCCTGCTCAATGAGAGCTAGCAACAGTATGTTTTCCCAGTACTGCACAGCAGCATGCAGTTACCAATCTCAGAAATAAGTCTACTTCATGCAAGCTATTGAGTCCTCCCTCTCAGCAGTCCTAATAAGTTCAACCAGAGCATTGTGTTGCACTACTTCAGTCCTGTAGGCAGTAAAAAAATTTCTGTGCAGAAATATCGCATGTTTCACATGAACCCTAAAGTTTCCCATAAGGGCCTGATATAATGAATACAGATAATTATTTCTCTTTGTCATACATTGTTTTGACCTTTCCAGATATGGCTGTCCACAGCTTTTTTAAATAAAGGCAATATATGGGTATTCTACTGGGACTGGATCTTCACCAGTACAAAGTACTGGTCCCCTTGCACTTTCATAATCCATATATTGCCCCAGCTATGCACAACTCGCCTTCAGACATCGTTCTCTGTTTAAATGGCTGTACTGTAAAAGCCAATGCTCTATAAGATATTCCATGATTGTTTATAGGATATTTAGGAAGGAACCTCACAAGGATGTTGACATTTCAGAGCTTTGTTCCACATGCTTTTTTATCAGTAGCATATACTTAGCAAAGTCTAAAATTAAACATTCTGTATAGTAGAATGAAAAGCAAATTTATTTTTGCTGTAGGAATGAGCTTGAATACCTGTATAAATATTTATGTGTGTGTGCATATGCATGTATATTCATATATATATATGAAAAAATAAACACACACACTTGCATATAAAAAACAAAATTTACAGCTAAGTTACTTTGGAGTTTGGGTGGGTTGTTTTAGAGGAAAAAAGTAACTTCATTGAGCTTGGCTTTATATCACTTGAGCAGAACTAGTGCTATTGCTTTTTTATGACATGTTTTGCATGAAAACTAATCTAAATCTAAAAGACAATAAATGTCTATTTTAAGTTCTAACTCTAATTACTAGCACAGAAGCTTAATTTGGAAAAAAATAGTTCTGTAATTTTATTTCTTGAGGCAAATGAGAAGAACTTTGAAAAGAGTTCTTCAATATTTTCATCCACTTGCAGCATTTGCTTACTATGTCATGCATAAAATTTATAATTACTGGTGTAAATACACCAGTAATAACAGATTGTTTCAATAACTCATAGCTAATATTTTTTAACATAGATAAAGCCAAATTTATCCTCTAACCCTGTTGTGTTTTTAGTGTGCTACAAGTTCAGATTCATTCCTGCTTTTACAAAGCGAGATGTTGTTTGTATTGCTAAACAACAAAGTAGTGACATATGAATATCTGTTTAGCAGTGACATATGAATATATATGTTTAGCAGTGTGGTGAACTTAGAATCATAGAATGGTTTGGGTTGGAAGGGACCTTTAAATATCATCTGGTTCCAACCCCCCTGCCATGGGCAGGGACACCTTTTACTAGCTCAGGTTGCTCAAAGCCCCATCCAACCTGACCTTGAACACCTCCAGTGACTGGGCATCCACAACTTCTCTGGGCAACCTCTTCCAGTGTTTCACCACCCTCATTGTAAAGAATGTCTTCCTTCTGTCCAATCTAAATCTACCCTCTTTCAGTTTAAAACCATTGCCCCTTGTCCTGTTGCTACAGGCCTTGGTAAAAAAGGTGTCTCTCCATCTTTCTTATAAGGCCCCTTTATATTTTGAAAGGCTGCAATAAGGTCTCCCCAGAGCCTTCTATTCTCCAGGCTGAACAACCCCAATTCTCTCAGCCTTGATGTACAGTTTTCCTCCTTTCTATTCACTGAGGTGATCTTTCCCAGATCAAAATAATTTATTTCTTCTCGGGGATGATTCAAAAGCAGCATTAAGGGTTTTGATGTGGTCTAAATCTTGTGTGTCTGGTAAAATAGTTATTTTAAACAACAATAGAAGTACTTTTGCATGCCCACTGAGTAAGAAAATCGGGATTTTTTTCTGTGCAGAAAGCTTCTAGTATAAATAAATCGGTGTTTGGTTAGTCTCAGTATCTTGTTTTAAATGCTAGGTGCAAGCAGTGTTCAACTCCAAAGCCTATCAAGAGTCTAAGTTCCATTGCAGCAGAACAACGACCATCATGGGAACCAACTGAAATAGCACAAGGTCAGCTGATGTGATATTGTCCTGAAATACTTTTGTATTGTCCTGAAATACTTGATTCTGAAGTGTTTGTATGAAATAGTTTGGTTTCTAGGTTGCAGTTTTGTACAGAAAGCATGTAATTTATGGTTATGCTTGAGTATAAAGCTGTAAAATTTATTCACCTTTTACCAACTGAAATAACATATTTACTTTTGAAACCATTACAGTATGAATTAGAGGATTTTATATGTTGAATAGCTTCTTCTACCACAGGTGACACTAGTAACGCCTATCATAGTAGGGATGTGATGAATTTTTGGTTGCAGATGTCATTTTTAAACTGTGTACATGCTTGCAGTCGTAAAAGTTAGTCTTGCTTTTCCTTTTGAAGATACAGTTTTTCTGACCTGAACTAAAGAGAGTCTTATTTAATGATTAGTACAAGTTAGACTCTTACCTTCTGTAAGCCTTATCAATGCTAAGCATATTCCAGAGAGTCTGCAAGGAATAATATTCAAATGAAAGGAATTATACAATAACAAGTGTGTGTGTTCCATGCTTTGTGTGTTTCTTATGTTACTTTATGTAGTCAACACGTTCAAATGCTGGACGTAAAATGGAGCTTATAACTTCACAACGCATGAAGGAAAAAGGATATTTTCATGTTTATCAATCCATGTCTAACATATTAAATTGGAATAACTAGCAGTATCTAAGCTTGGTAAAGACCATAAAAGAAAAAAACTATTCAAGCAATACAGTGGTTCTCTTCAATAAACTGTCACAATTATATTCTATTAAATAAATGTAGTACATAACTGGCAGTGTTACAGCACCTGCGATTGACATTTAATTCTCAAAATGAAAACAATATTCATTAAATGCTTTCTGGCATTTAAACTATTTTATGTATATTATTCTTTTATCATCTGTATTTTCCTGCAAGTATATCAGATCAGTTGAACATAAATTGGCTAGTCATTTTAAGTAGATGTACCCAGAAAAGACTGATGCAGAGTTGCAGTAACTTTGTATGTTTAAGATATTTTATATTTGCAGCGTAACAGTTACTGCTGCCAGTGAGAGAATGACTACAGTCATTTACTTATGCTGGAATATTTTCAGAACTGCTAGCAAAGTTTTTCTGAATATGATTTTGCCTGGTAGCTTTTACTGCATTGTATGAAACAAATTGTTTTCCTCAGAAGATGTGTTTTCAGGTGGAATGCTATCTTGTTATCACTGAATTAAGAGCAAGTCTCCTTTAATCTTCCAGGGATAAAAGAACAGGATTAGGAGGATCCTACCATGGTAGGATTTAAGATCTATGCAAATATTAGCATTTCTTTTAGTGGGTGATAGTAAGTACTTAAAAATCTTTCTGCATTTCTATAGACTCATCTATTAAAGTGTTTCTAGGCAAATTGCAATGCACTCTCAGAATATGAACCATATTTTGCTATTCAGAGTCTCTATTTTTTGGCCTTTCTATACTTTTAAGGACAGTATTCAAAGTCAGTTACTATTAAAGGGGGACATTGTCAGCTTGAGTTATTGTGATTTGTCT
Organism: Pelecanus crispus; assembly: GCF_030463565.1. Lineage (NCBI taxonomy): Eukaryota > Metazoa > Chordata > Aves > Pelecaniformes > Pelecanidae > Pelecanus > Pelecanus crispus. Next base: position 25,137,678 of record NC_134643.1, read on the forward strand.
GGCATATTCACTCTAAGAAACAGATCAATTTTTTTTTTCTTTCAGTTTTAGGTATTGAGCCACTCCAGTATGTTTTTATTATGAAGTTTACACTGGTTGATGGAACAGGAGCACTAAATGCATACCTTCTCGATTATGTAAGTAAATCTAGGTAAAGGCAGACTCTGCAGATTATGTTGGTTTGGATTTTATTTGCCTTTAAAATAGCAAATGTATGTACAGAAATATTCATTCCATGTTACCTGCAGTGTTTTGCGGGGACAGTTACAAGTGCTGTAATGTTATTAATACTGTCCATCAATGAAGGTGCACAGAATGTAGTTTTTAGTAATTATTCAATAAAATATCAGAGTATAGAATATGAAAGCATAAATACAAAACTGAAGCTTTTAGATAGATTATTTGCTATTTCCATAGACTTTTCTACATTTCCATGGCTGAATTTCTCTTTTATTGGCAATGTTAAATTATGCAGCCTGAATGCTGTGTGAATGATGGGAGTGTTTCAGGATTTATGCAGGTAACTTCTGGATTACTCCAAAATCTCATTACCTCTTTTTTTTAACTCTCAGTAGAATCTACCCATTCAGTAATTCTTGATTTTTGTTCGTATGACCACGAGGTAGAAGGGGCATTCCTTCCCCTGAACCTAGGCAGGACTCAGCTATAGCTATACAGATACTTGTCTTTGATTTCAGAAGCAGTTTATTCAACTACTTTGCTAACCTTAGATTTAACTTACCTTCAGTTTTCTCTGAAGCAACTTAAGACTGTTTGTGCTACCTGAGATACTGAAGAACGGATGGTTTTCCTGTCACTGCACAGTGTATAATGATTGTACCTTCTGAAGGCTAAAAAAACCACCGTTGATTTTATCTTCTTCCCTATAAGAGGTTTTTTTCATATCAGAGTTTTTTTCTTCCATATCAGAGTTTTTTGAAAAATGACCATCCTCACTGTTGTTCTTCTGATTCTTCCCAGGTGGCCCACATATTCCTTGAAGTGCTAAAACAGTACCCTAGCATGCAACATTGCCAGATAATGCTTCTATGTGTATAAACCAGTATGGTGATCACTTAATTCCTTGCTTACTGATCCATGGTATAATCCCTTCATCTCTGAGTAGAACCTCGGCTTTAAGAAATTGTTCCTCATTCTTTGTTTGAGCAGTTGATTTGGCTTGCTTAAAAGCAGTATTTTGTATATGTACCTGGTGGAAGGTGTGGAGGATTGGTTTTTTTGTCCTTATAGCTCTCAAGTTTGTTAAAAATTAAGTCTAATTCTTTACTCCTGTATACTTGCAGTTCCCCCGGCTTGGTTTTGTCTGCAAACTTGGTGGGCCTTTTGCTATTCCATAAAGCATGTCACTAATGAAGAATCTCAAAATCACCCGACTTAGGACAATCCCATGGAGAATCCACTTTGGACATCTCTCATTTTGACAGTAAACTACTGATTAGTCTTCAAGATTTTTTTTTTATTTCTTTCCTTTTTACTGTAATTCATAAGCTTCATTATTAGATTAGCAGTTTGATGCACAAAGATGGCTTGAGTAAGAATTTTTTGTGATGCTGAAGGTGGAGGATTTCTGACTGACAAGAGCTGGTCATTGCTTCCTACATCTTCAATTTAGGGCTGAAGATGAATTGTATATGTGTGGCACCCTCCTTAGTGAATTTACTCCTTTACATGTATTTTTGTGTGCAATAGAAATATCTGTTACTATGTACTTTGGTTTTTTCCTTTTGTTTTACCTTTGGGGTTTTTTTGTTTGGTTGGTTTGGTTTGTTTTTTTTACACACACATGCACACATAACCCATTTTAGTTACTACCCTAAATTTTGAGATGGTATGTCAATCATTTTGAAAAGGGGAAATAATAAAAAAGTGAGAAGAACTTGGTAAAGAGGAGAATTATAATCTAAAATAGACTGGTATTACATTGTATCTTTTGTCCTTGTATAAGTGCATTTGTGTGTTTTCTTATTCCAGCAGTTCATAGCTGGGAATATGAGGATCTCAATACACATTTGGAGGAATCTGTCTACCCAAGTGGAAAATAGTCAGTGTAGTGGCACTGCAGAGTTGTAACTTTGTCCAAAATGGGACAGAGAAACAATTTAGTGGGATTTTTTTTTCCCCACAGCAATGCTGTTTAATGTGTATATATCTACATATTTTCCACTGTTATACTAAATGACTTTGAATGGGACTTTGAAGGGAATACTCTTCCTTGTTTATTTTTAAGACTGTAAGTAAAAATAGTATTGGAAAAAATGTGTGTTTTCTTAAAATACACAGTGTATTAGCAGCAAAGGAGGTCAAAGAGTGCAATCCCCATTTCAGCTAGTCATCTTTTCCTTCTACTGTCCTTTTTCCTTCTTATGTCGATAAACTAAACTGCAAAAGGAAGGTGGGGGAGAAGGTTTTAAACCACCTCTTGATGCAGAATTCCAAAAATCCCTACTTCAGGGTAGCTCAGATTCTTATCAGATACTGCTCAGTACTACAGCTTAGCTGCAGGAAGAAACAGAATTTCTTCTGAAGTGCCAGCTGCTAGCATTCCTGCTGGTGGTACTCCCAAAGACAAGCCAATACCTTCCAAGCCTAAACTTGGGTCCTTCAGCACTACCTGAGAAAGGACCTGGGCTACTCTGAAGTGCAACTTTACACTAGCTTCCAGTCACACTTCTGTAGGAATGTTCTCCATTCTTTTCTTTCCTCTTCTCTTTATAGGAAAAGTCATTGAAGGAAAAAATTGAAAAGATTTGTAGAAGAATTGGAAGAGTGAGAGGAAAAGCTAGTTATCTGTCAATTTTGCTGCTGGATTATCCGCTAACTTCTGATCACTTCCATTAAACATGTCACACAAAAATTACACAAAGGCAGATTATTCTGTATTTGTGTGTTTTAAAAAGGAGAAATTGCCATCAAAAACCTTAGCTCACTTTGAGAAGGTATAAGATGATGAGCCTTTAGAGATACAAAATTAGGTAACAAACTTGGAAAAAAAAATGGGAGTTTTGTTAGTCATGTTTACTGTATATGGTTTAAAAATACACAGGAGAGGTTTACTTAACATTTCAGTGTTCCATTCTTTATTTTACTCTTCCATTCAGAAGTGTATCCTACACTATAAGCCTTTCTCCATTGTTTTTAAAACTGTCAAAAAATTAAATTCAAACTAAGGAAGTTCCACTTGTGTGAAGCCAAGTTGCAGTGTCCCCTTGTTTTCAAGCAACTTTGTTCCTCTCAAGTGTTCTGCTCACTGCAGTGAGGGACTGTTGAGGAGGACTGACCATCCTCTCCGGCCGTAACGTTGTCTGGTCATCGAGGTTAGTGAGGAATATCTGCCAGTTACATACACAAACCTACATGTGTGCTTTCTAGGTGGCTGGAGTCCGTGAATGCTCAGGGGTACTGAAATAAAGGCTATTCATTTTTTCAGGCAGTTTCGGGTTTTTTCTGTAACTGAACAGTTTTAGGCAATAAAACAGAAGAACAATATTATTTCTATCTGGATAATTTTAAGGTCCTTAAATGATAAAAGAACATGCAGCCAGGGTTCTGGCTAACGATTTCTTACCCATCTTCTAACACCTCATACTTTTCTGTTCTCTTCCAGGAAAAGTTTTTCCAAATTCCTGCCTCTGAAATCTTAACTAATAATTTTCTTCAGCAAAAGATGCAGATGACCATGAATACGCTCTGTCCTCCAGGAAGAAAATTAGGTCAGCTTGCCATTGTTATCAAGAGGAATGGGAAGGGAAAGGGTCTTTCAATCTGCTATTGCATATGCAGTCTTGAATTCAGCTTATGCATGGGCAAAACTCAGAACAGAGAAATGCAGGAGTCTGTAAGGAGAGTTCCATTTAATTTGTTTTGATACATTTCTTTAACAGTAGAACTCCCTTTTGAGAAAGAAAAGTAATGGTTCAGTAAATTCTCATGTAGCATGCGGTGATGTGTGATTACAGTCATGGCTATGCAGGCACTAACATGTCATTTGTATTCATATGGAAGTTAACCAGAACACCCTCATACTGAATGTCACAGCACATTAGGGAAAACTGAAAGGGAATTCAGCGTATGGCACATGCTTTGGGTGAGATTTTACTTTTGAATGCACATGCTGATATAGGGCATCCCTTGCTACAGGAAACATCCATGGAAATTGAGCAAAAACTTAATCCAAATCCAGTCACAGAGGCTTTTGTGCAGTATTTCTGTTGTGGCAGAAGGCAGCTCGCCTAAACTGCACATGTCCAAGGTAGCTATACGTCTCCGCCGCAGCTCCGACCTCTGGAGCATACTCCTTCTAAGTACATGGCTGTTAGTGACCACCACAGCCACACTGGAGTCTTTACCGTACTTATAAAAAGTGACCCTTTGTAAAGGATGTTCCCTTTGAGACCAATGAAATTGTCTCACTGAGACACACAGATGAGTGTTTATTATTGGAAAGTCTTTATATGTGCTATACTGTGGTACGACTACTGGTACCAAATATTTCAGGGGTGCACTGGGGCAGGGAGGCCAAGGCTTGGAAGATTGTCACTGAACACCATTTCAGATGGTGTGGGAAATTTTCAGATACAAATTGGAATTTCAAAATTAGTAATTCATTTTTCTTCCAATTAACTGTTGTATACATTTAGATATCATAGTGAAGATCCTGCTCAAGTTATACTTCTCTTCTATGAAAGTTAGAAATTAATATTAAACAATAATTTGGGTTTTTTGTTTGTAGATGACTTGCCATGGCTGGAATGCTTCATCAAGTCCTATAATGTCAGAGATGCGATGAAACATCAAGTTTATTACCAAATTTTTGACACTACAGTTGCTGAAGATGTTGTATAGTGATGTGTTGCTAATAGGAAGTAATCCAGTAAGAATCCAATTTTGGGGGCTTTGGGGATCAGAGACTATAAAAAAATCTTTGTTCCTTTCTTAGGAATTCAGTCTGTATGTATGAAGTTCTAGTTTGTGTATTAATGAGAATGGGAACTATGCTTTGATGTATTTATTACTTTCCTGGCATACAGCCTTGTGATCTGAGTGCAAGTAGAGGTGCAAAGCTTTTCACTGGAGGCTGCTGGGCTCATGCTGATGGAGGCAGCTAGTGTCCATCTGGCCTTCAAAAAGGCAGTGATGAGGTTACTCTAAACTGGTGAGTTTTACTTAAAAACATAGTCAGAATGATGCTGCTTTGTTCATTTCTGTATGAAAATAAACAATGTCAGCAGAGATAGAGAAAAGTTGCTCTTCAGTAAACTTTTTCTCAGACTGCTTTGTGGAAGCGTATGTTACTGTTCTCAGTAAGCCAGTTTGACAGGGAGATTGTCAGTTTTTAGAGATTTCTTTGATTTTGCACTGATATGTACACATAGACAGAACTCTTCTTGTTAATCATACTAAGGTAACTGCTATGTGTACCAATTACTATAGATTTTGATGGAGTTATGAAGGTGACCACGTAATGATTATCACTAAAATTTAAGTTAAGCCATGGAAGTAAGGTAAAACTGTAAGATGAACATTGACATTCGCTAGATGGTAATGATTTTTAAGGTGGCCCTACTGGGTACCAAAGTTGTTAGCAAGCTTATTAGCTGAGTCTGTGTTTTCAAAGGCTGTCACATATCTGGCTAAGCTTACTGTCAGATTACACTGCCCAGACCTGCCTTTTCTGTCTTACATAATCAGATTATATGACTAAATTTAGAGATGCAGAACTGATCTAGTGATACCATGGCTTGAAAATACTGCTGGACTGAAAAAATTACTCGGTGGTTTTACTTTGCATTCAGAAGTCTATAGGACAAATTCAGGACATGTTTCTCCAATGATAATTAATGTAGAAATTCCTGACAAATCAAATGCTTTCCATCAGAGCAAAATTACTTCGTATTTACAACAGCTGTTTTTTAAGGGAATTCAGAAGCAAGATGGAATACTTGTAAGTAGATGATTATTTTTATAGTATTTTCTAATTTTTCAGGGCTGTTTAGTAGATTATGCAATTTGTCATTTAAAATTTCATCTAAATATCTTCTGTTAATTTTCTGGTACTCTAAAAAATTATGCTGTGTTTATATGTCATAGGCCAGGAAATTATGTTCTTTATTGATTGGCGTATAGGGAGAACCAATATTAAAAGTGGTTTGTGGATATTTCCTTTAAAAAGTAGGGGAAAAAACCAACTTTGGAATTAAACAAGCAGTTTAATAGTAAACTTTAGACACTGGCCATATCCAAATGATTTCAGAAGTTAAGGGTTAAATTGAAGCCTATCTTTTTTTATACTTTTCTTGTATATAGTGTATGAAAACACTGGAAGGAAATGTTTTTATTTTTAGATTTTTGTTAACAACTCGGATAGATCTTGATATTGTATATTTTTTTTCTAAATAAGTCTTTGTAAAGTAATAGATAAGAATATGTTCCGAACTTCAATGTAAACTAAATCAATTTCACCACATCCCTTGTCTGAGATGCCTACCAGAAAACTCTGCATATACATCATGTGATGTTTCTGCTGTTGAATATTGTATTAAAATGTTTAATAAAGTTTTTTCCACATACTGAGGGTTTTTTTGTATTCGACTTTTAGCTTCTTGTTCATAAGACTGTGAAAACTTTGTCATCAGTAGTCTTCATCCATGAAAATGCTCCAAATGAATGTTTGTGTAGTTTGTTAGATTGAAACATGTTTAATTCTCTTTCTAAATATAATTCATAGAAATAATTTTAATTAGTAATGAAAAATCATGTATTTGACAATCCTAAAGATCACTGTGTAGAAAGGAATTTGTGCACAGACAGTTGAAAATGTTTGTGTCTCATTGGTAGCCTTTATATGGAGCAATGGAAGTCACTGAGATGGGTCTCTGACCTTTAATTACTCATCCTGGTCAGTGCTGAGGCCTGTGAATAGCTGACTGATGGATGGAAATCTTGAGATCGCTGTGTCCTGAACTGACAGCACCAACAGAATCTGGTTTCTGAAAGCTGAGCGTCTCGGGCAGCAATGACTTTTAGCCGTTACCACCTTAATAGAGACAAAAGTCACGTTTCCCTTGGTCAGTTTCTTAACCAGGTATGTGACTTAAGTTCCTAAAAAATTATTAAAAGGTCAAATGTCTATTTTAGTAGTTTACAAAAATTACTGAAATAGATGATAATGTATTTAAAGACACTCAAAAGTTGAACCAATAGTACATCAGTTTAACATTGGTACACTCGGAACCAATGAAAACTCCAGGCATGTCTTCCTGGTGTCTCGTCTTCTCCATCCACATATATCTCAGCATGCACAATAAGTGCATCAAAACATCAACGTCGTACTGGAAATGTGGACTAAATGGCAAATATGCTTAGGATATGAAGTATATAGCACACAGTAACATTGCCACAGGCAAGGGCAAAGAATATCTGATTGTAAGGAGGTGCTATGAGGGAAAATAATAAAAACTATAAAAGAACAATAAAGGAACATAAGCCCATGCCCCCTACAGTTACACGGGTGAGTGCATGAAAATGGTAACATTGTAATTAAAAAAAAAAAATTGACAAGAGTTTTCAGGGAGAAAAATTAACAACAGAAAACAAAATAAATGCGGAATAGTATTTTCAGGAATGCCTAGATGATTTGGCTCCTTGAAGACGGTTTTAAACATGATTGGAAGTCTCTCTAAAGTCAGTTGAATGTAAGCTCTTGGATGCCTCACGCTCTTGAAACTCCAACTGCAAAGACAGAATGTAAATAAGTAACATATATTGCAGAAACAAGGAGGCATTCCTGGTAGATGACCTGCTGTTCAGTGGTGATTGAACTTTCTCATCAGCTTTTGCTGTTAGGGGATCCAGAGATTTACAGATGAGACTTTGAAAGGCTTTGCTTAATACTAATCCTTTGGCTACTGAGCAGCAGGAAGTGGGGTTGCAAAAAGGCAGTAGAGGCCACAGGCTAACAAGCTGAGGTTTGCAACAGAAGGAAGAGAGTTTATTGTGTTAACAGAGATAAGTGCTTAGCTCTTCAATACCACAGTAGTTTACATCACAAGAATTTATTCACGTTAGGTCACTTTTTGGCCAAAGCCATTGCATTCATACAAGAAACTTGCAGGAAGTGGGGCATTGCAATAAGGGGCAAGGCCAAATACTGAAATTATGTGACAAAACTAAGCAATACGTATGTTCAAGTTCTTCAGATGGAATGGGAGCACTGCAGAAGATTTTCTTAAGTGGCAGAGAGAAAAAATTTCAAATAAGGATTTACTTCAAATAAGCATTATTCCAAGTGTACTGAACAGTGAATATTAAGAATTGAAAACAAGGAAATTCAGGAAAAGATGGAGAGAGAGAAGGGAAGAACATTTTCAGAGGACAGCAAAGGCAAGAAGTGATAGTAGAGAGTCTTTATGAGACAGTGTGCTGCAGCTCCTGTTCACGGCATTTCCTATACATGAAATTCCCAGTAAGAACTATGGTTTGTGGAAATACCCATCTGATGAAGGATTACCAGATCCAAAGTGCTTGAAAAATGTATAGCAGAATTATGTCATAATTAATGTGTTCATATTTATGGTAAAGCTATGGACGGGCTTTACCCCCAGAACAGTGCTACAATGTGTTTTTCCTTCTTGTTTTCTGCTACAAGTCTGATACATGCATACAGAAGTACCTTCATAAAATTGCTCCAATGTTATCATTTGCATAAACCGAGCAAATTGAAAGTCTACGAATAAATCTAGATTTAGTAGATACTTGTTTCAATTTCTATTTTTGCAAGTAAACTAGCAGGAAATATGCTTAATGTGGAAATAAGTGTCAGAGAGAAAAAAATGATTTTTTTTTTTGTCTCATAACTGTTCTATTACACACAAAGCTTTGAGCATAAATTTGTTCTGTACCTTCTCTGTGTGTGTACAGCCTGTGGACTACCACTGTTAAAAAAAACACTGTTTTGTGAAGTACAAGCTACATCTTTATAACTGAGTCCGTATTTAACTGTAATTTCGAAGACTAGCTAGTAGATAGCTTTGAATTATGGAGGTATTACTTCATGAGAGGAAATCTCTGATGGAAGTTTAGAAATGCTGCTTGCATTTTGTGACTAAAAAAGTGGCAAAACTGAAATCTGCTGATTGGACAGATTTAAGTACAGACTTTCTTTCTTTCTTTCTTCTGTCTACAAATGACCCCTTAAGCACCTCCAAGCGCCTCTGAAGCAATGTTTCAAATGACAAATAGGATCAGTCGCAGGTGGGATGTGTATGACCAGAGGGGTTTTAGTGTTTTTAACAGGGGGGCGGGTAAGGGGCTTGCACCAGACAGCAGTGTTTAATGCTATTATTCTGGCATACATTCATATGATACTCCATCTTGAAGGATACTCTTCTCCTATCACCATTTGCTATGCTAAAGGTGCAAAATCCCATTAAAAAAATGAAGTGGTTGCAGTGATTGAGTTCGACATAAACCCACAGTATAGAGAGATGTCAAAGGTCATCTTGACATGCTGCCCTTTGGTATCTCATCATGCATAGGTACCCTGGTACATATAGTGATGTGCATAAGGTCTCACTGCTCGGAAAACTACAGTTGTCTTAAAGGGAGATGACTTCTTTACGCTTCCACTATTTGCTGTGTTTTGTCCAGGGTAAATGAACTAGTGTTAAAAGTAAGGAGAAAGCTGAGGAATTGCTTTTCCCCTACAGGTCAGTCAGTGCATTTTAGCAATGTGCCACTGCTTGGGTCCTTCTTGCAGCGAAAAAGAAAGCTTGAAAAGCTTCCTTTGAAGGGATGGAAAAGGTTAAAGGTCACACATGAAAGGACAGTTAGGAATGAGAAGTGCCTCTTTAACAGTGCACTTCTAAAAATCAGATACTGTAACTTGAAAATCGTGATGCAAATCCGTTGACTGCAATGATCTATGTGATTTCATAATCAATAACCTTTTTAATATTATTTTGAATATTATTCCAGTCTGTACAGAAGTGATTAACTAGGCTGCTAATTCACAATTATGTTTCTAAACAAGTTTAATTCCTCTGGATCCAGTTACTGGAAATTGTTTCTATCTGAGCTGAGAGAGGTCAGTTTGTTTTCCCTTTAAAAACTAAATATGTGAAAAACAAACTTGGCAAAATTACAGTTATCAGCTTACAGTACAGCTTACAGTTATTATCATTAGCTAGATGCATTCTTGCACTTCACCAAGTGCTAGGGCCTGCTCACATCGGATCATTTTTTCTAGCAAGGACTATATTACACAATGATACCCTGTAAGTGTACCTTTTCACAGCAAGCTTACCAAGGCATTGTAAAGATAGCAATAGTTTTCAAAGCTCATTTGAATTCTTAACTCATTTCTTAGTGGCTATGGAAAAGGTACGCAAGCCTCATTTTAAGTATTGAGGTCATTGGCTAATACGTGTCAGGAAAGCATAGAGCTGTACCAAATATTCCCATCAAGAGCACATGCAGCAAAGCAAATCGGAATTGGAAATCAATTCCAATTGAAACTAACACAGGGAAAAATCTGAGTGTGATACATTCTGCTTTTGGTAGTTCAGCTTTGGTGAAGAATTCTGGTCTGAAACTTAAACCAAATAATAAATAAAAACTTTATCTGATGAAAAGTGTAATGAAACTACTCGCTCAAATACAGCAGAGACCTCAGAAGAGGCACTGTATTGAGAAGCAGTTTTTTTCTTATTCAAGGCCAACTTGTCTGGTTGTTGAGTGTTGTTGTCTTGAGTGTTTCATTCTTTAGGCATTTCTCCTCATAGTCGTTATACTTAGGTTCCCAATCCAGTCCAAGCAACCCTTGGATTTTCCAGTTTATTTTACTGGAAGTCAAGTCTAACCGTCTATGTCAGCATAGAAACACCATTGCTTGGAGACTGTCATTGCTTTGGGGTGTAGGAGACTATCCTGAACATGATGATGATATCAAGTGATAAGAAATGTCACAAATATTCATTAACAACTCCTCCATGCAGTCCTTCCTACCTGTAGTGAAGGAGCTGAAAGACTATTGTACGAGGAGTTAGAGATCTGTGTGCTTGCTGCCTTCTCGTGTACACGGGTGCACTCTGAATAGCCTGTGAGTGCTTACCAACAGAGTACTCCGTGATTACTTGCGTGTATGCCTCTGTACCATGGATAGCATGCAACTGCTTTATACAATAGCATAATTAATGAAGGTATACATAATAAATGCATAAGTAACCAATTTGTATGCATTCAATACGTATTCAGTCATAATTATAGGTATAATGCCTTATCTTGTGCACTTCAAATAATATATGCACCTCTTGGGGAACTATACCTTTACTGAGTGAAGAATATTGGAGCGCACTGTCCAAGGGACTCGTCAAAGCTGAGTCCAGATTCCGAACTTGACAGCAGTCAGTGACTGATGAGTCTCTACCTAAGAGTGCCAGCAAACACAGAGCTGGCAAACCCCACCATGGACCAGAACGCCGTGCAGCGTGCCGTGACCCACAAGGAGGGACTTATCTGACTCTGCAACAGCTGTGCTTCCCAGCTTCAAGAGGGACATAAGATTGCTGTCACCTTTTCTATAGTTTCCATTCTAAATAAATCATTTAACCAGCTTTGAGGGTCGGTGCCTTTCTCACTGAGATCCTAAAAGAACTGGCACTTCCTCAGTGCAAAACATCATCACTTTTCATAGAACATACCAGTACTCCCCTGTTTTTCCTCAAATTCATTCACGAAGGCTGCATATTAAAAAAATGCAACAGTTGGTCTTGATCAAAAGGAGAACACTGGCAAGTTCAAAATAGCAGCAGCAGATTAAATCACAGTTTACAATAGCTGTGTCTGCACAGTTGCAAAACATGTATGGACGAGCGTGTGTAATGCCAAGTGGTACTGTGCTAATACAGCCCCTTAATTCCTCCTTTTTAATTTGTGCTTACCTCCAGGGTTTATGTTGTTCTAAAAGAAATTTCTTCTTGGTTAAAAAAATTACATTTCTAATCTTTGCATAGGGAGTAGAGGAAAACAATTGCCAGTTAGCACTCTTTGAATCTTCATAAGCTTATTTTCTTAGAAGACTGTAGAGAACTAGGTGCCATAACAGATGGGATCAGTGGTAATAGATATATTTTCAGTCAACTGACCCAGGATCTCCCCATATTTCACTGCAGACTGGAGTGGGGTGATGGGTTGCAGGCAGCGTTCTCACTGCAGACAAGTGAAACTTGGGCCCAACAATGTTATGACTTAGTCATATTTTCTTAACAAACTTATTGCAAGCCAGGAATGGACCAGTGCTTCCTGTAATGTCCTGGCTGAAAGAACAAGTGCTTCCCCACTGGCTCACACTACACTGTAGTGACTGACCCTTTTTTAGTTAAAATTAAAAAAAAAACCTAAAAAGCAAAAAAAAGCCCCAATCAGCCAAAAAAACACTATCAAAGCCTCCCAAACTTCTTGTAGTTGGAGTGGTGGATGTGGATGTGCGTAAGGTATAGAGGCACAGTACTCATAGCAAATGCAAAGGCACCTGAAAACACTACAGCAGTCTGACTGGTACCATTGCTCAATGGAGACTGGAGAGACAGATGAAAATAAGAGATGGAGTTACTTGATTTAGACAGATTTTATATTTCCTGATTGCCCAGCCTCCCTACTCTGAAGACATGAGGCTTTTTTTTAACCAAATTAGGGAGAGGTTTATTCACCTTTGCATACAGAGTACCTGTGCTAGTTTTGGCTGGGGTAGAGTTATATTTCTTCATAGCAGCGAGTATGGGGCTATGTTTTGCATTTGTGCTGAAAACAGTGTTGATAAAACAGTGATGTTTTAGCTATTGTTGAGCAGCGCTTGCACAGAGTCAGGGTCTTTTCTGCTGCTCACCCCACCCCACCAGCGAGCAGGCTGGGCATGCAGAAGAAGTTGGGAGGGGGGACAGGTGGGACAGCTGACCCCAACTGACCAAAGGGATATTCCATGCCATATAACATATGCTCAGCATATAAATCTGGGGGAAGAAGAAGGAAAGGGGGGATGTTTGGAATGATGGTGTTTGTCTTCCCAAGTAACCATTATGTGTGATGGAGCCCTGCTTTCCTGGAGATGGCTGAACACCTGCCTGCCAATGGGAAGCAGTGAATGAATTCCCTGTTTTGCTTTGCTTGCGTGCGCAGCTTTTGCTTTATTTGTTAAGCTGTCTTTATCTCAACTGACGGGTTTTCTCATTTTTACCCCTCCAGTTCTCTCCCCCATCCCACTATGAGGGGAGCGAGTGAGCAGCTGTGTGGTGCTTAGTTGCCGGCTGGGGTTAAACCACGACAGTCTGCAATGTGTCTGTATGATTTCCACACCTTTACACCTGTGCTGACCTCACAGGAGGGGAGATCCCATTTCCCTGCCTGGCTGCGGTGGGTTGACCTTGGCTGGCTGCACTGGGCCCACCCAGCTGCTCTCTCACTCCCCCTCCTCAGCAGGACAGGGGAGAAAAAAAGATGGAAAAGCTGGTGGGTCAAGATAAAGACAGGGAGATCACTTATCATGGGCAAAACAGACTTGACTTGGGGAAAATTAATTTAATTTACTGCCAATTAAAAATAGAGATGGATGGTGAGAAACAAAGATAAAAACTAAAACATCTTCACCCCACCCTCTTCTTCCCAGGCTCAACTTCGCTTCTTCATTCCTGGCTCCTCAACATCCTCCCCTCCTGAGCGGCACAGGGGGATGGGGAACGGGGGTATGTGGTCAGCCCAGAACAGCTCCTCTCCACTGCTCCTTCCTCCTCACGCTTTCCCCCTGCTCCGGAGAGTCTGCAGTCCTTTGGGATAAACCCACTGCAGTGTGGGTCCTTCCCATGGGCTGCGGTTCCCACCTGGGGCCTGCTCCAGCATGGGCTCTCCATGGGCCACAATTCCTTCAGGAAATACCCACCTGCTGCAGCGTGGGGTCCGCCGTGGGCCGCAGTGCGGATATCTGCTCCACCACCGTCTCCTCCACAGGCTGCAGGGCAATCTCTGCTCCAGCGCCTGGACCACCTTCTTCTCCTCCTTATTCTCCAACCTTGGTGCTTGCAGGGCTGTTTCTCACACTTTTTCCCCCCACACATTGCAGCGTTTTACCCTTTTACTGGTTTTACGTTTTACCCGTTTACTGGTGGCTGAGAGGTCCTGATTCTGGTTAAAGAGAACAGCATGAAAATTGGCAGCATAATAAATAATGTGGGAAGCTGTTAATCCAAAAATTCTGGCCTGTTCACTGACGGAGCAGAGCCAGGCTCTTGATGAGATGTGAGGTTTTGGTAAACACAAGTAAGTTTGGTTATGATCCATAATTGGCTCGATTTCCCAAATCAAGAGCGGAAATAATGTGGACAGAAATGTGCAGTGTTTTACCCTTCTGTCCCCAGCTATATGAAAAACACATTATTAAACACATAAGGGCATATCCTTCCCTGTACTAGATGCACATAACTTAAATGGTAGTTGGCAATGAAGGACTTGGGCATTTTAATCAAAAGAACTTTACACTTAAGGCCTAATTGTACAAATAACCCATCTGTCTTGCACAGTGCAGAAGCGGAGTGATATTTTTAAGGCTAAGTCAACCCCTGAGAAATTAGACAATCTGTTGCCACTTCTACCCAGCTGTACTAACACATCTAGTACTAAGTGTCGTGCAAGTGGACAGAAAGGGCCTCGAATCATTAAGCAAATGATTACCACATCTCTTCTTTTAACAGTACGGGAACTACTGCAGGCCCGAAGGTGTATGTACTCACTGAAAGAAAACGTTGTTTCATTTATAAAAGTGTAAAAGAAGGAACTGGGAAATTCTCCACAGATTTCTCTCAATCTGGCTTTTATTATCACTTGCAGATATTGTATAATAAGTGCTTTTCATGTAAATAAGATCTTAATGGCAAACCCTCTAGCATGAGCCTTTTATTCTTCCTTTTATTCTGTAATGGGAATCTCTTTGGCATATATCTGGAGGATGTTTAAGCTTTTCTTGTTTACCCTTATCGTTCTGGTGGCACCAAGATGCTTTCAAAGGGAAACCCGCTTTAAAGATACACAAATTAAGGATGATGACTGAAAGATGGCTCTAGAGAAGAGAAGAAGCAAACATAGATACAAACCCAGTAAGCCTTTTGTGAGTCCTGCAGTACTATCCAACAAGACTATGACTTTTTTTTTTTTTTTTTAAAGTTTTGCTATAGGTTCATTCATTTGGCTAGCCATGTGTCCACTTAGGCAAAATCTAAAGTCAAAACCTATGCAGTATTTCTTGACACAGTGGCTATCATCTGGAGAGTCCAGGCCATTTATTCAGCTATTATCTTTTGCAGCCACTTGAGATACAAAGAGCATTGTAAAAATTAAGAAGCTTCAAGGTGTACCAGTAAATTCAGATATTCTGTCAGGACAGATGAATGAAACAAGCAATCAGGTGAAACTATTCCCCAGTATCTGAAGTAATTGCTAATATCTGAAGTAAACACTGACAGCTCTGAATGAACAATATGTTAGATACAATACTGTCTGGGAAGTAAAATTTTTACTTGTCTCTTTTTTTTTTTTTTTCTTTTTACCAGCATCAGCATAGTGATAGGGGAGCATTTTGTGGTCATACTTCAAACTTAGCTGAGACATCAGGTGAGATTCAAACATGGAATAGGAATGAAAAAATAAATTCTGACAAAATGAGCTGAAAGGGAATTAGGATTAGTCAAAAAATTGCCTTTAGACAGTCACAATAGCAACCGTATTTCATTGTAATTTACAGGAGTAAGTCCTCAGCCTGAGCAATCATGTTATCTTGTTAGAAGTGCATCTGAACTATCTGCTATTTGATCTCTCTGGACAGAAAACCTCTGACTAACAAACATCATTTTTAAGCCAGTCAAGCCAGGGACCACAACCAGAGTTGGGAATCACGTGTGTTACGCCCCTCACAGACAGGCATATAGAGACAGTCTTTGTTGTGGATTATTGCGTGTTTATGATCAGATGCAACACATAAATGAAACAGAAAAAGAAAGGATGTCAGCATAACAGTATAATTGAGAAACTTGCATAGCATCTACAGGCCAGCTCATCATGCCCATTTTCCTGGAATGGATGTCATTCCATTTAAAGTCCATGCAGTACAAGAGATTTCATTTCCTTTCTTAGCTTTGCTACAGGTCAAGGTTTCAAATACTGCTCATCTCCCACTTGAGAAAGTAGCTAGGTTTTCAAAAGCACTTTTTAAAGAGCTGTTCAGCTTGTCTTTTGAAAAGTTGGCAAGTGTTTTGCCCGATTACTTTGTTAGAGGCTTTCATTCAGAGCTCTGAAACTCTAGTGAATTATTCCTTTTCCTAAGGAAACAGAGTCAGAGCAACAGGGCATCATGCACAAAGTATGAAATAGATCTTTCCTCTGTGTTAAAACCATAATAGGAAAACTATTGTATATGGAGAAGAACAAGTTTGATTAAAGTTCTTCACGTAATACTTCTAAAAGAAATAGAAAAAGCTCCTACCTTCTGAGATTATACACCAAAGTCTTGATATTATGCATAATGCTGTGTGAATATGAAAAGTAGCTAATAACTGGATCTTTACAACTTCATGATCATTCTTTTTGCACATCCAAGAGAGGCAGGAATCCATTTTTGAAAGTTTGCCAAAGGTATCCAGTGCTGACTTTCATTTTCAAGCAAGTTAAACACCTTTTTATGCCAGCACTCTTGGAGTTTGAGTTGAGACTGACATAGCTCTTCTTTGAATGCTGATGAGTGATCACTATTTTCAACATTTTATCTTTGGAAATACGGAGATGAGTCCTCTTGTTGCTTTCTTAAATTCAATGAACCTTATTTATCCCTTGTGTAATTATGGCAATTTCAAAGCAGTTATACTATAGATAGGTTGGACTATGTGAATCAGATTCTCCAGTGTATGGCTCTTTCTAGATAATGGAATGAAGACCTAAACATATTGCACTTTATAGCAAAGATTTACTGCTGGCTTCAGACTGCTCCAGCTGATTGCTAATTAGACCTTTGGCCTTAAAAACAAAACTTCATGTGAACACACAGAAAAGCTTTCATGATTATGATTGTTAATCTTCTTAGAGTGGCACAGTTACCCAAAACCATCATGGGAAAGTAAGTATAGTTATTATACAAGTACAGGCAAAAAAACCCCAACCCTTTGGAACTTATTTCACTGGCAAAAGGCTAGAGCTCAATTCTTTCCAATATAGGAAGCAATTATTGTATCTCAAACCCTCTAGTTTATTATGTGTTGGTTTGGTACACAGAAAAGAATTCCTCTAACAGATTTATCCCTTTAGCAGATAAGCTATGCATTACATTCTACCTTTTTGAGAAAAAGGAGCTTGTGTGTATATATTTAATAGGTTTAGCGCTCTTGCAGGAATTCATTTAAAATTGCTTCATCTGTAACAAAGAACATGGATGGAATTGGTGTACTTGAATGCAAGAGGAGCTGACAGCCCTGGCTTGATACCGAGCTCTGTGGAGCTGCCTCTGTGTCCAGTTTACCTGACTGCCTTCTGAAAAGCTCCCCTACTCTGAGAACTCATTTTGTGGAAGTGTAGCAGTCAATTCCCAGTCTGGGACAGACAGCGTGGATTCAAGGATCCCTCACTGACAGTGCTTACTTGATACTTAATGTTAGATGGTAGGTCCTCTGAATTTCATCTGGGTTCTGTGACTCCTGCTTGCTGCTTTGCTGTCAGACACCACCACTGATATCCTGAAATACCACCGCTGGATGCTGAAAACAACTGCTGCCCTCTCTGACATCTCCATGGAAGGCCCTGTGCATCAGCACAATTCTTTCTGAAGATGCAACTTCATAAATAACTTAAGCCCCAGCAAGTCCATGATGCCACCAAAAAGATGAGTCCCACATTTGTCTCTGGTCATAAGTTCCCTTTGTGCTGGTAGTAGTAAGGCTGCATGATGTGGCTCATCAGCTCCCTGACGTAGCTCAAAGCTAATCTTTGCAGGGAGAGAGAAAAGGAGGAAAAAGATGTAGAAATTATCTACATAGATGCAGGGAAGAACCATCCATTCTGGCAGCGTTACTGTCTTAGGTCTTAAGCAATTAAGACACCTATGAAACTCTGTTCAGCCAGGGAACATTGCAGGAGAAATAGTACTAATGGCTGGCTCTCCAGAGCTCCTTGAAAAAGCTCATATTTGCCTCCTCTTGCTGCCAGAAAGATCTGCCATTCACAGTGGACTGTGCAAATATTTGCAGCATGATTTTGCCTTGTAGTGTGATTTGATCAACAGTAAAGTCATTAAGAGGATGTCCATAAATTGCTCTCATTAACTTGTCATAGTGAGGATGAGTGCAGCTCACATGTCTCAGGACTGTTAGTTCAGGTTGTCTCCCTGCAGACTGAGGAAGCAATTCCTGTGATGCTTTATATTCATCTTCCTTTTGCTTCCCAACTACAGAGTTTAGATATTCTCTTTTCTTTATTATCTATCTATCTATCTATCTATCTATCTATCTATCTATCTATCTAATTTTCAGTGTAGGGAGATGTCGTGGTTTAGCCCCAGCCAGCAACTAAGCACCACGCAGCCGCTCGCTCACTCCCCCTACCCCAGTGGGATGGGGGAGAGAATCGGAGGAGTAAGAGTGAGAAACACTCCTGGGTTGAGATAAGAACAGTTTAATAATTGAAATAAAGTAAAATAGTAATGATAATAATAACAATATAATAATAATAATAATAATAATAATAATAATAATAATAATAATAATAATAATGATAATATGCAAAACAAGTGATGCACAATGCAATTGCTCACCACCCGCCGACCGATACCCAGACAGTTCCCGAGCAGCGATTGCTAGTCCCTGGCCAATCCCGCTCCAGTTTATATACTGAGCATGACGTCATATGGTATGGAATAGCCCTTTGGCCAGTTTGGATCAACTCTTCTGGCTGTGCCCCTTCCCAGTTTCTTGTGCACCTGGCAGAGCATGGGAAGCTGAAAAGTCCTTGACTAGCATAAGCAGTACTTAGCAGCAACTAAACCATCAGCGTGTTATCAACATTCTTCTCCTACTAAATCCAAACCACAGCACTATGCCAGCTACTAGGAAGAAAATTAACTCTATCCCAGCTGAAACCAGGACAGGAGAAGAATGTAAATTTTGGACGATAACAGGCAGGAAAATACTTTGCTTGCATTGTCCTTGCTATTGCACAGTAACTCCATGTCCTGCAATGGCTTTAGCAGCTACCTGCAAAGCTATCTGTGCTCTTAAAGTCCTCTCCCAGTACACACCCAGCTTCAAGATTCCAGTTTTACAGTCACTTTTCAAAATCAAAGAATGTACCATCCCAGGTTTCTCCTGATGATGACAGATGTCCACAGGAGATTCAGCACTGAAATTGCTGAATTGATTTCTACAATGTCTTAAGATACATACAATATACCTTAAGAGCAGCCTTCTTAAAATCATCACCAATAGAAAGAGAAAATTTGGTCAATACAAAAAGAGAATCCTCTTATAGGCCAAAAGCAAAACTGTGCTAGAGACTCCCTCAACATCCTGATACTGAATCTCAGAGAAAACTTTTATATTCAGATGCTGACCTGGAGAAAGGAACACATATTTTACAGCTAAGTTCAGTAAGAAGTTTAGTACTATGCATGCATCTATATTGAACAACTACTACATAAAAAACAGAAACAGTCCAGAGAGCAGAGATTAGGACCGTCTTGTTCCTGCACTGGGAGAGCAGGAAGTCGCATATAACCTGGTTCTCATCGGCTGGCTGCAAGTGCTGCATGCCCCATGAGTCATTTTGAGTTGAGATTGTGGGAATGCAAGTGTTTACACAGGGCTCATCTTGAGGGGCTGAAGTTCTTTATTGAGCCTCTGACTTCGAGCTTCTTCATATTGAATCTTCTTTCTTTCTTCCTCTTCTCTCCTTTGCTGCACAGTGAAAGGCAAAATAGCACTTAGAAGATCTGTGCACCTTCCTTCATTGTTGAATATAAAATGTGACTTTTTTTCTCTCTACCTACTCTTATCTAGGTAGGGTTGTCCTGACAATATGCAGAGAAAGAGGTTTCATCTTTAGTAAGTCTTGGGTTCATTCATCAGCAGAACCTGCTGGATTGTTTCTTGCTTCCAGAGGCCATTAAGTACCTGGCAGCTCTTTCTTACTGTCCTGTTCTGCAAATCCTTGCTGAATTTTGAGAACTTCCCCATCAAATCCTGATAAAAAGAGAGCATAACTAAGAATTTTCAATTTTTAAATTACAGTGAATTACTAGTTAGGAGGAAGCAGTTTTCTCTCCACACAAGCTGCAATTTTATTGGCAGCAAATCCACTTCCAGATTTATATTTGTACCCAGCTGTGTTCCCCTACATCCCCTCTCCAAAAGCTTATGATGTCCTCTGGATTTGAGCATGGCAGGTCTCCAAACAATTTTTAAATGTCTTGGCCAAAAACAAAATTTCCTTAAAAAGAAATATTAGAAAGTGATCACTCTAGTTTATGTTATTCCACAAGTGCAGCTGTGGAAATAGTCACGCAAAAAGTTGGGTTACCAGAACCAAGGATTGGGAATAAGTAACAGAAACGGTGGAGGTAACTTTGTAAATTGGATTTGCTGATGAGCATATAGTGACATGTAACTGTGGCTAGAAAGACCAAGTAGACAGGGCAATCCTTGGGTAGTGTACCACAAAGTATTTGTACTTATTTTCTGTTTTAATTCCTGGTTGTTTTTAAAAATCTGTTCTAGTGGAGGAAGTTTGGAGATCTGTTCAAGTTTCAAAACTGTCTCTGTTGATTTCAGAGTGGTTCTAAAAAAATAATATTCTTAGATAATATCAGCCCTTCTCTTCAGACTGGAAAACCACAGTGGTTTACAGGCTATACACCACCCTTACACTGAGCTGGCCAAAAGCCACAGGAGTATGTTAGTACAGTGAATGATCAGACCAAGCTCCGAACTGCACTAACCATGCCAGCATGGGTTTCATTCAGCT
Source organism: Pelecanus crispus (assembly GCF_030463565.1). Classification (NCBI taxonomy): domain Eukaryota; kingdom Metazoa; phylum Chordata; class Aves; order Pelecaniformes; family Pelecanidae; genus Pelecanus; species Pelecanus crispus. The sequence continues at coordinate 25,158,735 of NC_134643.1, forward strand.
CTGAGCACTGGCAGGATACATTTACCTTTTCCTGTGAAATACCCCAAGTGAGAAACTGATTCCTCTGCTGAATAATTACATCACTTCGTGTAGAGAGCATCATCTTTTTTAAGATGTGGGTAGCCTTGCCCTAGAAAAAGACCCTTGTTACATTGAACTCTGAAGTAGGCAGCGTGAGATTCCACCCAGATGAGTCCATATACGTGAGACTTCACCCAGATGAGTACATATAAGAATGTAACCAAGGAAAGAAAAGCAACTTTCTTAAGGAGCATCTGTGTCCTAGAATAACCCAGTAGGATTGTATTGATGAAACATCAGAGCAGCTCACTGAAGTACAAGCTGTACAAAATAGAGAAAAGAGAGGAGATGGAGGAAAAGAGAACATTATATTTTATGTGTTTGTGATTCACCTTCCAAAAACCCTTGTGAATTACAGCTGATGACCATAGCTACGGATGTCAGAAGGTGAAGGGAAATGTTATACAGTGATGGAATCACTGGATTTGTTGCTCTTGATTTTTTGCATTTTCTAGCTGTTCATAAGAGTTGCTAGCAAATCTCTGGTACTTGGTTGTCAAGTGAGTTTGGTTTGGCTATGCTCTTTCATGTTTCTGAATTAAAAAAAATCTGTGTTTTCCTCCAGAGCAACTTAAAACATTTTCCACATCACAAGTTTTCGCCATGTCTGAACTGTAAATAGTCCTCACAATTGCAAGTTTGCTTTTAGTACATTGATAGGGAAATAAATGTGCCTGCTTCCTAACACAGATGGATGACTTCTTAACATGGGAAAGCACAAATGAGGTTAGTTCCAGTCCAAACTGTTTACAGCCAGTTAAACAAACAAACAAACAAACAAAAAACAAATTGCAGTGGCCTCAAAATCCATGTGGCAAAGCCCTTATTCAAAGAGTACCTTTAGCTATTTTCTGAAACACATGGACACATTTAAGAATCAGAGGGTGGAGCAGTGCTTTCCAGGTAGCTCCATATTCCTGCAAGGATAGAGAAATGGACAGAAGAAGTGCTGCTGTGGGTTGTTGACCCAGCAAAAACGTGGGCTGTGATGTGGCAAAAGCAGGCTAAAAATTGCTTTGTAAAATGGAAAATGACAACTAAGTCTAAATGAAAATATTTTGCAGAAACTGATCCCATTCAAACCCTTCTGCTGGAACATAGACAATGCTCAGCTGGAGGCTTGCCAGCTGCCTGGCAGCACCAGATGCTGAAGAGCCTTGTTTTTCAGGGTCTGTTGCTCTAGGGCTGCATCACCATGTGGACAGCTCTGGGCCCCCAGGGCTCCCAGGTTATCTGCTTCCCATCGTGGAGTCTGGAAATCAAGAGAGCCTTGACCTGAGATGAATATCTGAAGGCTAGACTTCTCACTCCTTAGCACAAAGCGATCCATCCACAGCATCTGCATTAGGGTTTACTCCAGCATTTCTTTTTGTCTTTAAGTCACCATTTTGGAATTATCAGCACATCTGAAAAACTTAATTTGCTTATAATAAATAGATACTTGCGTAGGATCCAGTGGAAAAACAGATTTTAAAAGGCCATCTAGTCCTTATCCCACCTCCAGGCAGGGCTAGCTATGCCTAGACCTTTCCTACAAATATTTGCTTTGACCAGCTGTAACTGACCTTACTGCCCATGGCAAGGTCAAGAAAAGGACTTGGACGGTGAATACTGTGAGGTTAAGTTATGCAGCATGGCAACTGTTAGCATGTACACATTGTTGTGGGAGGCGCAGAATCTGTAGAATTTCTTTAAGTCTATACAACTGCGTAGCCAGGATGACCTACATCTAATCGACACAATTTTGTATTTCTGAAGGGAAAGACTGGGTGAGCCACCTCACAGTGCATATGTCACCGTGAAAACTGCAACATGGATTTAAGTTTGTAACAGAGATAACCCATTCTGAATTTTGTGTAAGTAATAAGTACTAAGCAATAATTAGCTAATTAAAAAACTCAGGAGGATGAGGGAAACAAGGAAGAGGGAAGCACATTATAAAAACTGAAGTGCTGAATAACATTTTAATAATGAGTGAGTATTGCATGTCTTTTTCTTAATAATCCAGGAGGAACTTACATACAGATTTTATTAACATGTTCTAAATCTTGGCATATTATAAGAAATTGTTTACAGAGAAAAAGCAGCCTTAATATCTCTCCCAATCTGTCACTAATAAAAAAAAAAGCTAAATCACTAAACAAAGATCTTGCTTGGGGAGCTTTGCTGTCTAACCAACAACATTCATGACTGCTTCACATGTGAATCATTTGACACATTCTTTGTGAGACCAAAACTACACATTTGGAATTGAAAATAAGAAAAATACGTTTGTTAACAATTTGCATAAACCCTGATTTCAGACCAGACAGTGCAAATTTGTCATGTATCATAAGAAAAAGAACACAGATTGAAGTGGATATTTTGGGGAAGTAACAAAAAGCAGAACAGTTAGAAGCTAAAATCTTACCAGCCATTTGTAGTTACTTTAACTATGTGAAACATTCAGTCATGTTAGTAATAAGCACACAGGTCATTAAACAGCTTAATTGAATTTGAGTGACATCTGCTTTTGAACAATTAGATGGCACAGCATATTTTCATAATGAAAGGATTGACTTAATTTCCCTCTTCTCTCACTGAAAGTTTATTAAGTGGTTCAGCCATTAAAGTGTTTATTTATTAGTGAAGCCCAGATGGCCAACTACTATAAGTGTAAAGAATAGCTGAGCCATGTCAGACCTTAATTAAGTGATTGCAAATTAAGGGAGCATCACTCAAAGCATAGAGGCTGAAATAACAATTTTCTACCTTTATAATTCCATAATGATTTGTGGAGAGTAAAAAAAAAAATCTAAATATGACTCATTCAGAAAGTAAATGTAATCACAACCTAAGGAAAATATGTGACATCCTGGTGTTACCCCTGTACCGAAGCTCTGTCACTGCTTCTGTCAAACTTGCAACCCCTGAATACTCTTTCTTACACGCATTTGCAAGGTGCTATCACTCCTGTACTTCACATGCCCTCAATGGGAACTGAGGGTACTCAGAAGCTGAAGGATTAGCTGAGAAGTCTGTCGTACATATTTAGTTATAAATCTGTCTTGTTTCCTCACTCTGAAAGGAAATGAGCATGTAATAGCCATGCACAATTTTGTTCTAAATGTAAGTAGTGGCCAAATAACACTCAGCACAGCTGAGTGCAACACAGGGTGAGACAGGTCCCTTTCTTCTCTGATTCAACTGGTTCATTTAACATGTGCCAGCTCTTGCGGGACTGCTTTGTTGGGTGAACATACAGTAGTGACCCACAGCCCTCCCAGGTCTCATCTTAGCAGTTTTTCTGTCCCCAAATAGCTTCTTTACAGAGAATGGATAAAGGCGTTGTGATTTAGATTATAGTGGATTTGCACTTCCTGATCATCCACAGGTACCACTCAGGCCAGTTTTCTGCCTGCTTTCCACAAACCTGGTGGAAAAGACATCTAAAGACCAAGCTTATTAACAAAGGATCATGGCAAATTTAAGCTCTTTATAAATATAGATTTATGGTTCCTATGAAATGTGGGTTTTGGCAGTCAGGTTTCTCTGTGGCTCAGCTTCAGTTTTCATTGCTTGTTTCTAAGCTGAGTACTCTGGCAAAACTATCACAGCTTAAATAACAAAAGCAAATTTCATTCGATGTTTAAAGTTCCCCAGTAAGCTAATCTCTCAGAAGCATAAGAAGAGTTTCCATAACCAAACATAACTCTAAACCTAGATGGGAACTGTTGCAACTCAAGCATTCAATTCTGTTATTTAAATAACTGCAGATACTAATTAGACCCATTGTCCAGGCTAGTGCTCAAACACTGAAAAATCAATTTAAGCTTAATGTGGCACGTAACTCTTCCTAGTGTAAAGACTGTGAAAAATCTGTAACACATTTCACTTTTCCTTTAAACATTTAAGGACTTTCTGGAAGTTGCCATCAACAAAACAACTAGAAGACAACAACTTTTAGTTGAATGCAACCATGACACAAGCCCATGTCATGATATAACCAGGACAGCCCACCAGTCCTTTTATTCCCAGCACAGGGTCCTTAGTCTATGCAGTCTCACCAGGAATGAATTCTCAGGCAATGCACCGGAGGTGACATCATTCTTAAGTGCACCCTCTTCTTTTTGGTTTTAACTTTTTCCAGTTCCAAAGGCCACAAACAATGAAGATTGCTTTGCAGCCGAGGCTGGTGTTACACCACTGCAACCACACCACCTCACTGCAGGAGACACTAGATGGATTTCGCCATGGTTTTAGGCCATCATTTGAAACTCTCAACATTCTGCTTTTCTGAACTGAAAAAGCCACTGGTCACACCACCTTTCTAGAATGAAATGGGAGGTGAATTTCACACTGGGTGCATTAAGGATGAGAAAAGCAAACAGATTGAGGACAAAATAGCTGATGAAGTGGTAAATGATGCAGTCAATACATTGCTGATGCTGCTGAAATCAATACCTGTGTTTTGCTTTCAATTTCAAGAAGGGATGGATTTCACCAAAAGTTTGCCTGTGCTTAACTCCTGGTGGTATTTATGCCCACAGTTAATTGCCTAGCAGTTCCTACTTCCAGGCTATTCTTGACCAATTAGAAATATGAACTCTCTGGCACAGGACATCCCTAAACCACTAAGGCACATCAAAGGACATTATTCACTAGTGCATTTTCTTATACTCTTCCTTAGCTTTTGTCAGATGGGAGAGACAGGGCTACATCTTATTAGATTTTCACAGTTAATTGACTTGAAATTGTCTTGCAATTACATCTGGAGGAAAACTGAAAAAGTTTGAGTTTATAATTCCCCTTGTAACTTTGTGATGTGTGTACTGACTGTTCCTTTAGCTTATATTGCTTACAATCGTAGAATCATAGAATCATTTAGGTTGGAAAAGACCTTTAAGATCATCCAGTCCAACCATTAACCTAACAAATCATAGAATCATAGAATACCTCGAGTTGGAAGAGACCCATAAGCATCATTGAGTCCAAATCCCTGCTCCTCACAGGACTACCTAAAACTAAACTGTATGACTAAAAGCATCATCCAGATGCTCCTTGAACTCTGACAGGCTTGGTGCTGTGACCACTTCCCTGGGGAACCTGTTTCAGTGACAGACCACCCTCCCAGTGAAGAACCTTTTCCTAATGTCCAATCTGAACTTCCCCTGATGCAGCTTCATTCCATTTCCTCGTGTTCTCTCACTGGTCACCAGAGAGAGGAGATCAGCACCTTCCCCTCTGCTGCCCACCTTGAGAAAGTTGTAGACTACGATGAGGTCACCCCTCAGCCTTCTCTTCTCCAAGCTGAACAAACCAAGTGACCTCAGCTGCTCCTCATAAGTCTCAGCATATTCCATTATAGTTTACCATTGGGTCTTATAAAGCAAAAGAAGGTAATATTCTTAATAAGATATTGCTGCCTTTTTTTTTACAGGACTATAGTGTATTTGTTCAACCATTAATAAACTAAATGGCCATCCATCTAGTCAGTGTTCTTAAAAAAGCCTTCCTTCATATTATAAAATGGGTTTGGCTTCTTGTATCAGTAACTATTCTCACCATTTTTCTATGCTAAAGGGATATCTTTGAAAGATCAGATATGCAGCACTGGAAGCTATATATATATATTTATATATGTACATACTGTCCTCAGCTATGGGCCAGTATGTCATTTGAAAGAAACTGGGACAGCGTAATCAATCTCAGCAAGGTTATGCCCTTTACTGTGGCCAAAAAAATTATACTCCAGAAATATGATGTGCAACCCACCAAAACAGTACCAACAACACCAAAAAGTAATCGTCAGTTTTAAAATATCTGCTGGATGAAAAAAGAAAAGGAAACAAAGAAAAGTACAACAAGAACTCCATGTTACTAATTCTGCCAGGTTTACTTCTCTTATTCCAGTAATAGTTTGGTAATGACTATGATCAGATCTTAATTCCTATTGCATCTTTGTCATCTGGGAAGATTTGTCAAGAAGCAAAGAAAAGTCAGAATGTTACATGTCAGCAGTGACAGGTGGAGAGCTAAAGTGCTCTATATCCTGAACCCTGCCTAGTGGCCAGTTCTCTTGAAAATGAGAATAGTGATGAAACCTGTTAGCTCATCACCATATTTTTATTGTTCTTAAAATAGTCAATTTCCTTCTGCCAACGTCTCCATAAATGTGTATGTTTTACCAATTGCAAGAGTGAGGATTTCACAAGGACTCTTTTGCCATATATCATGGTTAAAACCAAGAAGCTTAGCAGTTTGCTTTTGCTGTAAACTTGCCTTGGTATTTTGCAGATCAGATGCTGGAAAATGATTGACATTCCTATTTGACAGACAGTTTTAATGGCTTCTTGTTAAAAAAGCATATGTCTGGATCTACTTTTTTAGTACTAGTGTGTTGCTCATTATTTGTTATTAAGCATATGTTGAGAATTATGTGTATAAACACTGTGAAGATTCTCTTTAGAAAATCAAGGAAGAGGGTCTGAAATTGGCATTTATTAGCTGTTTTCAATAAAGCAGACTCAATTCCCACTTGTGTAACTCTGAGGAGGATGTTTTGAGAGCCAGCTTTTAAGGTAACGAAATGCTTCTTTACAATCACACTTTCAGAATCAAAAGAAACGTGTTAGTGGGAGTAAAAATAATGGATTCTTCAATAGGTGCTATATAGCAAGGTTAATAGTCTGTTCTACGACTGTGGGCCTGCAAAATACATATGATCTGGCAAACTTATAATATCATACTAATTTATAACTAAAGTCATAACTAAACACCAGGGCTCTGGCTGTTTAGGATCTTAATCCTGGTGTTATTTGAAGCTAATGGCAAAACTTCCCTAGGTATCAGTGTAGTACACTCAAGATTATAATCTTCTCATTTAATTTCCTAATTCTGGGAAGGTCTCTGATATGAGGGACTAAGCCTGGATCAAGAATACAACTGAACTAGAATAGTTTTAAGTAAGCAGTTGGCTAGTACCTTACAAACTCTTTCTTGGCCACCCCAGACCGCATGCTAGGGACCTGAATTTAGCTGTGGGCTACTTACAGTGTAATCAGTGTGTGTGGGAGGAGAAATGGACTCTTAACGCTGTGTTTATTAACATCAGCAGCAGTCCAAGATCAGTTATACCTTAAAAAAACATATGTGGAAACATGTTGTGACTTAAGGGACAGATAGAAAAAAAATTGCCAGATTCTGACTGTCAAAACTCTGAAAATAGCCTACACTCAGCTGCTAGTCTGAATCTGCCTTGGCACCTTTTGCTGAGAATTAAAATACCTTTACAAATTTGCTGGATAACAACATAGAAGTTTATTATTGTAGATTTTTTTTTTTTAAATCCATTCCAGTGTTTCTTGTAATTTCATACTTCTAATCTTAGCACTAGGGGAAGAGAGGGACTTTGATCAATGCTCACATTGTATTTATTATTTGTATTGCTGTAGCACCCAGGGGTCCCAATTAGTATAGATATTTCCAAACACCAGTTAAGCAAATGCAAGCAGAAAATATTATCTAAAACATTTCTCATCTTTGCTAAACCCATTAATTTACTTCTTAGGCCATACGTCTTACAGAGGGTGCATAATCTCTTAAACTACTTCATGTTTTCTTGCAAACACATGACGCGTTAGAATTCATGAAAATGAACTCTAAAGCATGAAGCCCTGACCTTGCAGGGAAGTGGGTTTTTTTGGGCTTTGGGGTTTTTTTTAGGAAAAGATTGCTCGCTGTATATGCTACTCTTACATTGTTCTCAAAGCATTGGACATCAAATACTTTTTGAGACAAGACGTTATGATAGATGGATTGATCCAGCATCTGCAGTTCTTATAGTATTTGTATTCTTACACTATTATGCTGTCTTCATGCTGACTATGAAACAGATGCTTCTTTTATCTTCTTTTTATTGGAAGAACATATAAGCCCTCCAACCAGAAAAGAGAAGTCTAAGACAGGCGAAGTTTGTTTATTCTTAGGGAATAATTTCCTTAATGAGTTGTTTCTATTGTGTTTCTTAAAGACTCTTATTATATTTGTAAATGAATTTACAACCTAGATGTTTGACTATAATTCACAAGTTGCACACTCTAAATATAGGAAATACTGTACAAATGGATCAGGAAGTGCAGTTTACCACTGCAATCCAATTAAACAGGCTCATTTTCCCCTTAACACTTAAGGAATAGGTACAAGATTGGCCCTCTATGGCTTGCAGCAATGCCTTCTATTTAGCAGGGGAGGGAGCTATTCCCTACATATTTTAGGATGTGGATGTGTAAAATCATTCAGTGTGGTAAAGAGAGGCACAGCAAGTGCAGCTAGGCAGGACAGGCTAGGGATGCCTGTGAAACATATATTGTTTTGTTCTGTCTCCAAGATTAAAAGAGACAAATAGAGATGATAAGAACAGAGGAAGTGCTCTTTCCTGCAGAGCTTTGGCCTAACAGCACGTTCCAGCCATTTGCTTTGCCTCTACATCCCCACCTCATCTAGGGAGGAAGGAATATTTAGCTGAGCCTTCTGGTCTGTTTACAGGTAAATGTGTCTGCACACATTTGATGATGTTAATGTCACAATCTCTTTTTGCCAATATAAATGAAATATAATGTTAAAATAAATATAATTCTTCTACCAAATCCTGCTTGTTGGCATCTGGCAAAAGATTTCCCTCCCAGCTTTGTGCCCTCTTAGCTGGTCAGTCCCAACAGGGAGGCTGCGCTAAGGGCCCTTAAACTATGAGTTGGAAAGTCACAAAGTGCTGAGGGAGAAGCAGTCTGTGTATTGGAGATGTCTTTATCTGTAGTATCAGTAGCACACAACTCTGGGCAAATTACAGGTGTTTCTTGCAGGGCAGACAGCAAGTGCCTTCTGTGCAAGTCAGAATGTGGTTAATGCTCGTTGCACTCTGTGTGTGTGTACACCAGTTCGTCCACCTGTGTGGTACCTCAGGCAGCAAAATCTGAGTCAAAAATGGTTCTCTGTTTTATCCTTATGTAGCCCCAAACTAGTGTTTAAAATGGGAGAAGCATGCATTTAAAAAAAAAAAAAAAATTGGAAATATTGATAGTGACAGCTGGAATTATCTCTGCCTCCTTTCATTTAGTTCCCAGTTCAAAATTCCATGCAGGCCCTATTTATGCTGCATTACAGTTAACACTGCAAATTGATGCAATTTCAACACAGCCTAAACCACACAGATGAAACATATGCAGAAACATACACACTACATTAACTAGCAACATCAGTCAATCACTTGCACTGTAAATTGAAAATCACAATAGGATAGATTGTATCGGCTAAAGAGTTTCTGGAAAGCACCGAACACCCTCTGGATGGGAGGCAAGGGAATGGAAAATAACTTCTCAGGGTTTATAGCATCCCCCCCACCCTTGCCTTCCCTTCACAAGATTGTGTTCACTAGTATAACATATTCATAGGGGACTGAATATTCCCTCACACTTACCTCTTCCTACAAAAGGTCAAGCAAAAAAACCCAAACGTGACTCAAGTTCATAGAACCACCGCAATTTGAAATTAGGGAGACACCATTGAAACAGCTAAGGCTGAAATGTAACTTCCTCTGTTCTCGTATTTGCTCTGTAATGTTAATGTGCTTTTAAACTTTTTTTTTTTAAATTAATCTTTTTTTTTCCTCTTTAGCTTCCAAAGGGGAAATGTGAGTGTCAGAAGCCACCAGTTTATCTCAGCAAGCCAACTTGGACACAAATTGGAGGAAAAGAATTGTAATAAAGAACAGATTCACTTTAATATTAACTGATGGTTGTTATGGAACATAGAAAAAGAACAATTTTTACAGTGATTGTTATAATTTTGAACAGCATCCTCCTCTATCCTTTTTCTCTCTTGGGCAATTGTACTTACGGATGTTAATAGGCTTTTTATTTCTGTGCAAATTCTCCTCTTGCAAAAACAGTTACAAACACCAGTATAAATTGCCTACAAAATCCTCTTTAAAGCTCAATTTGTGTCTATATTGAACACATTGATGTTGAAGAAAAACACAAGAATTGTGCTCATTATTACACAGAGAGGTTCTTCAGGCTAGAGAAAGAGCCATCCTTTGATTCTGCCCTGGAACTTAATGTTGTTCACCACCTAATACTATTTATCACCTATATACAAATAATTTTGATATAGCCTGGTATTTTAAGGCCTTTACTGAGTAAAAGAAAAGGTGTTATATTCTTATAAGACAGATTCATCATCAATATTTGCATTTTAAAAGTGATATTTATGTGCCATTCTTGGTACAGTATTTTTCTGCAAGTATTGCTGTAACTCACTCAGTTTTATGACAAATATACTGTAACAGACTCCTCCACATTTTACTTTTGCATTGTAGTTTTTACTGGCTCAGAAAAAGGAGCTTCAGGAGCTTCAAAGCCATCTAATAGGTATGTCTGGACCCTTTTTATTTGATCTTGGTATGAAGTTCTTTTTATTTCATATTTTATATATATTTTTATATTTTATATTTTTTATATATATATTGTTATATATATATTTATACCCCCCTGTCAGTCAAAGCAATAACAGCAGTATGATAAATAATCTTATGCATACATCAGTTCTGGGGTTCCACAAGCTGGACAAATAACTAAATATGATTGCAAAACCCCATCCTTTTGGCTAAATTTGAACAGTTTGACTCTGATTTCACTCATGGTTATTTGCCTGATAAAACCAGGAAAAATAACCCAGAAGCAATGAAAAATAATATCAACAACAAGCAAGTGTCAGATCAAGTGTCTGATCAGTCAAATCCTTTTCTTGTTTTTATGTGTTTTTCTGGCTCTTGGAAATCCCTTTTTAGAGTGAAGAGGCACTGGCCTGAGTTCAGGCCACAAACAAATACCTGAATCTTTGAATGGAGCCTTCAGGCCCTCAGGAGAACACCAGGAGCCAAGCAGAGCTCCGTCATTCCTAGGGTTTCTGGACTGCCAGCATTGCATCGCCCCATTTTGGAGCGCAGCTGACAAAGTATCTCATACTCTCCATCCCAAATAATTTTCCTTTTCCATCCACATTAAGATTTTGGTTACCAGTAATGCTCAGGAGGTGCTTCCTCCTGCCGGTGGATGGATAGGCAGCAAGCTGCTCGACTATGCTCCGTCACCAGTAGGCTTCCACCCGCAGGTTTTCACCTGGCTGCTCGGGATGACTTCTCAGTGAGCAGGTAATGTAACACACAGAAATGCCCTGGGGAGCAGAGGTAGGAGCCGCATTCACTTGCTTCCCAGGAAAGTCCGAGGACGCGAGGTAGGCAGGAGACAGGTGTCTGAATGACTCCCAGGAGGCAACTGGATGTAGGTTGTTATTTCCCCATGGAAGGTACTGGTCACGAACCTGTTACGCAAAAGACGAGCGTCTAACCCTCAGTTCTGGAGCTGCTCGCTCTTCCTTCCTTCCTTTTTGTTCCTGTAACTCCTACATTCCTGGCTACACAAAGGAAGAAAAAAAGCTGCACTGGTCTGAAAACGGTTGTCTTCCTGGCCAAGCACCTTAGCCATTAGAATATAAGAGAAAAATTGGCTGCTACTACTACAGTATCATCAACTTATCAGTTTGGATCAGACATTTAATGTTTTACTACCTGTCAACTTCAGAGCTACTAAAATCTCTTGTCCCTTCAGTAATTATCTATCTTTGCTGCTTCATTTCTTCTACCATCCATTATGCCCTCCCCAGCATTCACACTGCATGCTTCTCACCAATCTCTCTAATACTTGTTGTTGCATTCTCCGTTAGTTACAGCTATGAATTGCTAAGCTGCGGCATATTTGAATAGTTCACTTGATATCTTACTGCTAAATACTTAAGTTGCAGCTCATCAGTTTAATTTTTATGCTGCTACAGCAGGATTGCTGAGTTTTCAATGGTAATAACAGTAGCATCCTTAGAGGATATTCAGAGATGGTTATTGCTAATGTTACTCAAACTTCATCAGTCTTGCAATGAGGTGAGTATATTTTTTTAGATCTGCCAAAGTATCCCATGAAACATCATTTCTCTTTTTGAAGCACATCTCAGCAGAAATGGCTAAAAACTCTCACTCCCATTCTGACTAAGCTGCTGTGGGATTTAAAAAACCCTTGTGAATTAATTGCTGTGATCCAAGGGAAAGAAAAGAATGTGTTTCCCCCCCTTTCACATTTTAATAGCAATTTTACGTCAGACTACTTTTCTTTACTTCTTTATTCAGTCATGCCAAATCATGTCAGGTAAAAAAATCAACAGCATGATCAGCAAGTAGGAGAAACTTCCAGTAGCCCTTGAACATCCTTGATTGCTCGTTAAGAAAGAGGTCCTCTCTTTTCAACTTACTGTAGCCTCAGAAAAAAAGATGCATGTAGGGTGGAAAGAGTTTTCTGCAGGTGTATTTTGTTCTCTCAGGACTGCTTTTCTTACTTGATCTTTACTTTTATGCAATCCAGAATAGGTTTCTTTGACATCTCAATGTAAAGCAAAAATCCTGTGTTTTCTAAGGCTGTTCCCAAAGAGGTTGGGAGATCTTTGCTGGAGAATTTTAGAAATGTGCTACACAAATAGCTGCTGGAGACAATCCTTATTTACCTCACTTCATTGCTGGAGAATGAGGGGTTTTGAACATCTTACTCCAGTCCCCAGCTCTGGAGAAGAGGGTGCTATACTGGTATCCTACCATGGCAGCTTAGGACAAGACTGCTTTGTCTAGTCTTCCCTTACAACACCTAGATGTTAAGATGTCAAAAATAGCAATATTCTGGTAACAGGAGAGAAAAAAAGCTGCTCCTACACTTCTTGTGATTATATGTGGCACGGGAAACCAGCAAGAAAAACTAGGAACTCGGTGTCTCAGTCATACAGAGCCATGTACCAGCACCCACGAGTGACAAAGGATGTCACAGTTAGAAGAAATATGATGGACATATTTCTACAGGGCCAATGCAGCATTCAGAACTGTGTGTATGTGTTTGTGGTCAGCAGTGTCCTTAAAAAATAAAGCACTAGGGCATGCGTTAATGAAATGACATTACCATTCCTAAAAGTCCTGCCACACTGAGCTGGGTTGTCCGACCTGACAATGACTCTAGGTTAACAAATTACTGCAGACCCTGCGCAGTTGGTACCAGGATGCATCATAAATATATTTTCAGACATTTGCTGTCAAGCACAAAAGTAAAAAAGCACAAGTGTTCTGAAAAGCCTGAATTCAAATTTAATCAGTAATAACATCAGCTGAAACACTTTGTTACGTGAAAGTACCAAGTATTTGCCCTCTGGCTCTTTTGTGAATACACAATTAGCATAATAGTATTCTCATATTAATAGGCACCAATAATTCTCTCAATTGTTGTCTGCTTGCTCTGATAATCTACCAAGCTACTAGTCCATGTCACTCTAATATAAAAAGCGCTCTAAAACATGTGGATAGAAATATATCAAAAAGTGGTACTCAGACACAATAATATATTAGATTGATAGGGTGGTTGCTCATTTAACAGGCTGGTCTGTAAAATACCAGCAGGGCTCCCATTATTTTATCCGGTGTACTGTTTCAGGGAAGTGCTGTAGGAGGTGTTAGCATTCAGATTTTTAAACACCTCTCGTTGCAGCCAAGGTCCTGCTGCTTCTCCTTCGTGCTGACAGCCAAGACCACTCCCCTCTCTTTCACTTTGTGAATACCAATCAGAGAGACTCAAGAAAAGATCTTTAGCGGCATATATGGCTGAGATGAAGAGGCATTTTGCTCAGAAGGGGCAAGATCTTATATTTCACACGATTCCCAAACCATTTGGGTGTGTATTCACTGTATGCAGCAGGTGCAGGGTTAGAGGAGCTGCCAGCCCTTTGGGGGAAGCCGCTAATCAAGCCTTCACAGTTTCAGCAGGGTACACAGAACAGCCTGCACGTTGCAAGTGCTGCAGCGCACGCTGGCATCACCTCTTCTGATTTCACCTGCATCCCCTCCTCCCCTGTCTTTGGTGACTGGTACTTTTGCTGTCGTTACCAGCAGACACACAGAGTAATTTCCTGACAGGGTACGTCAGGGGCAGGGTACCGAAGACAGCATGTGTCCCGCTGCGTGTGTGGGAGCGTGTGCAAGGCGAGGACTCCAAAAGCAGCCCTGTAATGAGCCTACAGTGCCTCAAGGTCCTGCCCTTACACCAGCAAGAGAAAAGAGGCCAGGCTGCCTCTGCAGTGTGTGCACAGCCCTACTGACTGCAGACCCTCAGCATTGCTGAGATCCTCTAGGGATAGCTGGTGCTCCGAGACAGCTGCCAGTCGCTCCTGGGGGTCCGTCGCTGCCTGCTTGCAGCAGGTATTCATGGCCCACAAGCTCTCGGGGCAAGAACTCTTCCTGCTCCTCTCTTCCCTCTTGCGCAGTAGAAGCACAAACCAGGTTCTTGCCACTGACACACTGATTGTAAATTCAAAACAAGAGGAGATTTGCCTCTGAAATACTTCTGTATCTGTGGAGGGCTGCAACCAATATTTTGGGCTGGAATCATTTCTAAGTGGAGCATTTTCTGTGTGAACCTCTTTAACATAAATACTTGTGCCTCTCTTGAGCAATTCAGAGACCTGAATAGAGAGTGAGGATGCAGAGTCACTACAGAGGCACAGAATGGGTTATGACTTAGGAGCTCCTATTTGTCGCCTGTGGTTTGGTATAAGTTTTGCATGGGACTGCAGCAGATTTTTCTTAATTGTCTTCTACGCCTGGTGTCCCAGCTCCCTTTTCCTGTGTTGGGGACTGAAAGCAATGTCCTGGCCCCACTTCTTTGCCATCTTCTGATGATTTGCCTGTCTGTGAGTGGCAAATGATGAATTACACCACCATACCTTCCTTCTGAACATACTCCCATTCAGCATAGGTGCATTTGCCTCTCCACCACACTTTGCATTTGTGCTACACCATACTGTGTGTGTTGTAACAACTCTTCTTGTTAACTATGACATGTGGCTTTTGTTCAAGCTTGTCTCCTGCATTGCTCGGAGCTTTATCTCAGGCTCCCTTGGTGTTTCCGATCTGCATGGTCTGTCTCCATGAGAAAGTCTGGAAAGCTGAAGCAAAAACAGTTGAACAGGTTTTGATTCAAGCAAGCCTAAAAATGTACAGTCCCATCATTTCCTGATCAGAAATGTTGCCCTTGCCTGACTGAAAAGTGGCTGAAGCTAGGCATGCTAAACTCGGCTCCATCTTGCTCATCCTTAAGTTCATTTCAAACGTTGCTTCAAAAGTCTGAAATATATGAACAAGTGTGGCTGCTGCCAGGCAAAGTTTTGTAAGTTTTAGCAAGTCTATATGAGTGCTATAAACTAGCTTCGTATCCAAAGTGGGTCTCTTCTAGAAGGGTCTTCTTCTGAGCTCCAGAAGTGACATACCATAAGAAATGGACTGTTGGAACATATGGCTAGGTAGACCCATGGATGGGCAGTCATTGTTTAGGTAGTTTGTTCTTTCTGGAAGCGCACATTTAAGTGTACAAAGAGTCTTTTCAAATCAGTAGGTCAGAGAACTTGAGAAATGTGGAAGGCTGCTATCAAAATAAGCCAGGTTAGTCTTGCTCCCCATTATGTAAATACATTAAGTAGCCTGTGGTGGTTTGACCCCGGCTGGATGCCAAGTGCCCACCAAAGCTGCTCTATCACTCCTCAACTGGACAGGGGAGAGAAAATATAATGAAAAGCTCGTGGATCGAGATAAGGACAGGGAGATCACTCACCAATTACCATCATGGGCAAAACAGACTCTGCTTGGGGAAAATCAGTTTAATTTATTACCAGTCAAAACTGAGTAGGAGAGAGGAGTGAGAACATGTGTAGGGTAATGAGAAATAAAATCAAATCTTAAAACACCTTCCCCCCACCCCTCCCTTCTTCCCAGGCTCAACTTCACTCCCAATTTCTCTACCTCCTTCCCCCGAGCAGCGCAGGGAATGGGGGTTGCACTCAGTTCATTAGGCATTGTTTCTGCTGCTCCTTCCTCCTCAGGGCAGTACTCCTCACACTCTTCCCCTGCTCCAGCGTGGGGTCCCTCCCATGGGAGACAGTCCTCCATGAACTCCTCCAGTGTGGGTCCTTCCCACAGGCTACAGTTCTTCACAAACTGCTCCAGCGTGGGTCCCTTCCATGGGACGCAGTCCTGCAGGAGCAGACTGCTCCAGCGTGGGTCCCCCACGGGGTCACAAGTCCTGCCAGCAAACCTGCTCCAGCCTGGGCTCCTCTCTCCGTGGGTCCACAGGTCCTGCCAGGAGTCTGCTCCAGTGCAGGCTTCCCATGGGGTCACAGCCTCCTTCAGGCACATCCACCTGCTCTGGCGTGGGGTCCTCCCTGGGCTGCAGGTGGATATCTGCCCCACTGCTAACCCCCATGGGCTGCAGGGGCACAGCTGCCTCACCATGGTCTTCACCACGGGCTGCAGGGGAATCTCTGCTGCGGTGCCTGGAGCACCTCCTGCCCTTCCTTCTTCACTGACCTTGGTGTCTGCAGAGTCGTTCCTCTCACATATTCTCACTCCTCATTCCAGCTGCAGTTTGTGTCCCGGTGGTTTGGGGGTTTTTTTCCCCTTCTTAAATATGTTATCCCAGAGGTGCTACCACCATCGCTGATGGGCTTGGCCTTGGCCAGCGGTGGGTCCATCTTGGAGCTGGCTGGCATTGGTTCTATTGGACATAGGGGAAGCTTCTAGCAGCTTCTCACAGAAGCCACCCCTGTAGCCCCTCCTCTACCAAAACCTTGCCACACAAACCCAATACACAGCCCAATAATGTACAGGCAGTAGGTGGTTAAGGGTGAGGAAGTAGCCTTCATTCAAATATTTTCTGAGCATGCAACTTATAAATTCTCTGAACACTGTCCACCATATTTTTAAGACCCTAAAATGCTCAGAGTAGGGAGGGAGGATTCCCCTGACAGACCCTTGATGGGTCAGTACACTCCTGGCACAGTTCTCTGGCCTTTGATGGGTGGGTGGCAGTAAGAGAAGGCTGTTATCCTCTGTAAAGCTTTTCCACTAAAAGGGGCTTTAAAAGCAATGGTTTGGACAGCAAAGGGCTGCTGAAATTTGGGATTCCTGAGCTCAGCTCCAGATTCTAGAGTTTTTTGCCCAGCCTCTTCCCACCCTATCCACGCCTTCTCCATCTCCTCTTTCATCTGTCAGCTCCCAGTCTCCTGCCCCATTTCCCCCTTTTCCAGACTCATGAGTTGTCACTCCCTCAACCACATCCTCACCCCTGTCCCCTTCCACTCTGTTCCCCACCCCCTAGGTGCCTCCCCTGCAAAACTCCTGTCTTCCTTCCTTTCTTTTCTGATGCTGAGATTCTTTTCTGATTCTTCTCTGATCTCTGGTTAGAGCAGGGAGATTAGTAAGAACGTGATTGGTAGAAGAAAGAATTTTGTTCTTTTTGTTCAGTCTCTGCAGCCAGCTACATCCCCATAGCACCAGCAACTGGGATGAGCAATTACAAAGTCCTGTTTTGGTGCTGTTCCCTTGGGATGGTGAATGCTCAGTGCACAAACACTGGTGCTGGCATGTGTATGGCTTGGTCAGGTGATGGAGCATCTGCAATGAAAACAGGATGCGCACCAGGCATCTTGCAGGGAGAAAAAACAGCTCAAGTGGAATAACATTTCAGGAAAATAATGAAAGGGAACCTCCTCTTTCTCTGCCCTTCTGCAATACATTTCAAGTTTCTGCTTGAAAGCTTCCAAAGGAAACAGGTGTCAGCATTTCATAGTGATCAAAGCAATAGATTGTTTCCTTGATACTCTACCCAGAAACTTTCCAAGAAAATAGCCTAGAAATTCAGCCTGAAGCAAATAACCCTACTCAGTTTTGCTAATTTCTAGGAAAATGGAAAAAACTCTAGAATTAAATTGAAGGGCAGCATTAGTTATAGGTGTCATTACCTGTTCTGTCCCTAAAAAAGTTTAGTATTGTTTAGATTTTCCTGGAATTTTTAAATAAATAATATTTCTAATCTATAATATTTCATTTTAGCAACCAGAGGAAATGGCTGGTGTTTCTAAAGCTGTTCTCCAGTAGTCTTATTCACTGTTCATTATTTGCAGCTCGGTAGTGCACACAGGTCCAAATAGCATTGTAACGTCATGTGTTTGACACATTATTGGTGTTTTGCTACAACCCAGTCACATCCCCAAGGGCCTAGAAATATCAAGACAATTAGAAGACCAGAAATAGCAATCCTCTTGTAAATAACGGGTACCAAATAGCAGCCAGTTGAAGCACTTGCTCAAGGGCACACTAAAAGAACTCTCTCAGAGCCAGCTACTGAGCTTGTTTCTCCCAAGGTCTTACCTATAAGAGCATCCTTCCTTTTCCAGCTGTCTAAAAAATTGGAGATAACTGGCTGTGCTGGGTAATTATGTGTCAGTGTAAAGGAATTTGAAATGTGGCACCCTTCAAGGCTCTCTTCCTTTCCCATTTCCCATGCTGTAAATACGAAGTCTCTTGGTGAGATCATTACTGAACACAGGACAGAATATTACCATTATGCTGATGATGCAAGATATATTTTTCTGGCCTTGTAGCTGCAGGGCCTGCTCCATGGGAAATTTTGAAAGATACTGTGAACTGAATGCATCAGGAGTTATTCATCCCCAAACCTGAGAAGATCCGTGTTCTTGGCAGAGGTCACACACCTCAAGAGGGTACTCAAAAGTCCCCAGCCTATCACCATACTGTGTATGCTGACAGAGCCTTTTTTATTATTTTTATTCAGCTGCATTATTCCAAGACCCCATCACAGGACTCTTGATAGGGCAGTTGACGTCATTGCAGCTGTACATTATCTCAATGTGATGGGCTATTGTGACACATTATGTCCACCCAGCAAATTTTTTGCATCAGCTGCTGCTTATTATTTCTAAATCTTTCACCAGGCTTTACTTTGGCTATATTTAAGAGCTACTCACTGAGCTCTAAACTGGTGTGCCTCTGTGCTCATATACCACCCACTGTTGAAAGTTTCTACCACTGAATATGAAGTCAGCTGGATAGATTAATTCTGTTATGACAGCCCTCTGGACTAAAATTCCTTCTACATTGCATCTGTTCCCATTTAACCATTCCAAGTGTTATGAATTTAGACTGAAAACATGCCTCTACTTTCTTGGTTTTAACATTGTCATGGTTTAACCCCAGTCGGCAACTAAGCACCACACAGCCACTCGCTCACCCTCCCCTTCCTGCAGCGGGATGGGGGAGAGAATCATAAAAAAAAAAAGTAAAACCCGTGGGAGATAAAAGCAGTTTAATAGGACAGCAGAGGAAGAGAAAGTAATAATAATAATAATAATGATAAAAGAATATACAAAACAAGTGATGCACAATGCAATTGCTCACCATCCACCAACCGACGCCCAGCCAGTCCCCAAGCAGCGATCGCTGCTCCCCAGCCAGCTCCCCCAGTTTCTATACTGAGCATGACGTCATATGGTATGGAATAGCCCTTTGGCCAGTTTGGGTCAGCTGTCCTGGCTGTGCCCCCTCCCAGCTTCTTGTGCGCCTGGCAGAGCATGGGAAGCTGAGAAGTCCTTGAGTAGTGTAAGCAGTACTTAGCAACAACAAAACATCAGTGTGTTATCAGCATTATTCTCAAACTAAATCCAAACCACAGCACTATGGCAGCTACTAGGAAGAAAATTAACTCTATCCCACCTGAAACCACGACAAACATTAACATACAACACAAAATAGAAAGTGTGACATACACACTTTAGTAGCTGTATGACAAAGCATGTGTTTGTGTGGAACAGTATGTGTGCATATGTGCCTTTACAACATACAGCATTATAAAAATGTAATTAATATTAGACTATGCAATCTGTACAAAAAATCTATTACATGGATTTCAGGATATCATTCTTATGCATTTTTATATTCCCATGCTATTTTTATAAGCACTCTGTGAAATACTGTGTAACATTTCTATTTCCTCTTCTATGTGCACAGTCACATTCCAAATGCTGTTCAAGATTATACTTTCTTGTACTATACAGATGTCACAGAATATGTAAATATTTTATTGTAAAATGCACATACTGTGACTTGTGCCCCAGAGGGTATTCCCTAATTTATAAGTGCTTGATGAAGATGTTTAGATTTTATTTTGTCTTATTTATTTTTGATAGCATAGCAGGAAAGCTAGTGTGCAGGGGATAACCTTGATGGATTTGCTATGATGGATCTGATGTTTTATAAAATCTTCTACCCCAAAGAAATCAGTTCTTCTGCAGTGATGGCTCGTGGGAAACTCAGATCACTTCCATTAGCAACGATGCATTGGTAACATTACTGTACTCAAATATTGGGAACTCATTTTAGCTTAAGATGTATACAGTGAACGTAAAGAAAGCACGGGGTTTTCCTGGATGGACTCAGAGTAGCTGTTGTGCATTACTTCCCAGCACAAAGATACCTGCAATATTTATATTTTTCCTTCCATTTTGCCAGCCTTCCTTCACAGTTGCTCAGTCACCACCCTGTATTTTTCAGGGAATAAAGCTACTTTCACCACCAAGAACACTCCAGGGCCCTCTGACAAGAAACCCCTTCCCCCACACATGGCCTCGGAGTCTCACATCTGTCTGTCTGAAGTCATTAATCCAAAGGCTTCAACGAAGGCAGGATTCTCACACTAACAAGCTGGCAGCTTGGGTTGTGCTCTGTTTCCTGGCTCCAGCTAAAGCCTTCCCTGAAAGAGCAGCCCCCCATTTTAAGCAATGCTCAAGTGGGTGACTGGAGCTAAACTATGAGTGCTTTTCAGAGAGGGTCAGTCTCAAAAACAGAATGAAGGATCTTCATGAACATAAAAGCACAGCCCTTTCCTATGTAAAATACGAATTAAATATATTTTTAAAATTCTTCACATAAATCACTCCTGCTGACCCTTACCTTTGTAATGTTGGAGGGGATGTGACAGAAACCTTAGCTCAGAGTGAGGTACAATTCAGCCAGATTCGGGCTATATGATGCATATGTGTTTCACATGAAATACATGTGCGTTTCATTCTACAGTAAGCTAACATTTTGCCGGCACCCAAACAAAATACAGTTTGACAGTTGCTGCTAAGAGCAAAAAATATAAGCATATCAAAACAGATAACATTCATTTAATGAATTAGACTATAATAATTCTTAGCTTATAGCCTATAAGCAAAAATAGAGAGAGAAAAATAAATGCCATTATCTTTCTTTCAAACCATAGTTATTTAAAAAGGGATGATAGACTATTTGGTGGATTCTGAATTATTATTTTTTAAAACAATTTTAAACACCTCTTCCGGACAGTAATATATTTTCCTTCTGGAAAACCTGTAGCTTTCTCTGTTTTTCAGGCTCCCATAGACTTAAGTTCTTTGAGAGGTCAATAATGCATCTCTAAAGCTCTTTACAGAGACCAAACTGGATCCTTGGCCTTTTTTTCTGGTCTTTTTATGCCACAAAGTACTGCCATGACTTCTGATTTAGGATCCTGCCACCTAAGCCAATTTGTTGCAAATGAGTGGAATGCACCTCACTTAAAAGAAAGAAGCAGCAATATGTTTTATTGAGGTAAAATAATAATTTGACAAAGTTCAATGAATTTGATGGAATTTAACAAAGTTTAACAAGTGTTTGCCAAGATTCAGTAAGTTTGATGGCAAGATTCACCTTATTAATTACTGCATGGAAGAAACATACAAAGGAACATGGAGTTACACTTGAGTTAGAATGATTCACAGAGAGACCAAGGATGCAAAAGGGTAAGAAGGACTCTCCCGCTGAGTCACAAGGTTCAGAACAGACCCCCTTGCTTTCTAAACTCCTCCTCAGAGAGGAGTCTAGGTGCAGCTAGGTCCAAACCTAGTCTCAGACTTGGTCAATTGTTTACGTCTAACGGATTATATATGCAAAATTGATGCAATGTTCCTTTAGCATCAATTCAGCATGCAATCAAAGTTACCAAGATAAAATCAAAGTTACCATACTACAAGGTTATGCACGATACAGGCATTGTGGTGTTGGGTTGATGATTGGACTGATGATCTTAGAGATCCTTTCCAACCTTAATGATTCCAAGTTTTTACTTTCATTAAAAAATAATCCAGCCACCAAGCCAGGAAACATGAAATTACTACTCTACCCTTAACTGGTTTAGTGGTGGACTTGGTAGTGTTAGGTTAATGGTTTGACGGGATGGTCTTAAAGGTCTTTTCTAACCTAAATGATTCTATGATTCTACGATTCCATGATATCAGTCACTCAGGTAAGATCCACCAGTGGCAAAAGGTCTTTCTGCCTTGAGGAGCAACTTTGAGAGGTGTCCTAGCTCAGGGGGAGATCACCGCCATGCAGCCACGCTGCCTAGCAGGGAATGCTCAGAGAAGGCTCATTTAGGCTGTCATATTTATGGGCTAAAGTGGTTGGCTCGTAGTCAAACTACATGCAATGGAAAAGGTATGCATGAGACTCCTTGTACCCACAACTTTCTTTGTTCCTTGATAAATGAGTCTTGGAAAAGCCACCTGCTATTCATGTGTTAATCACATGGTTGGTGTTCCAAGCTCATATGCATCAATGCTCAGTGTGTCACTCTGCTCCTTTGTGGGTTTTCAGAGAACAGATTGGAACTAGAGGAGTTGTTGGCCTGGCTGTGGCTCAGGCCTTTACCCCCTTTGGAGCCTGTACCAAACTACTGCTAGTTTGGTTAAGGGGTCCAGTACATCCATCACAAGTACACATATTAAAAAGCAGCTAAAACAAGGCAAGTGAGGCTTTCCTGATTAAAGAAAATTGCTGATTGCCAAATTCCATCTAGGATGGCTCCAAGACACCCTTCAGAAGGAAAGAGGGCTGCAGATAACAGTCCAGAGCATTATTTCTGTGAGCATCCCTGAACCCCAAAGCAGTTTCTAGAAGCTTTAGAATCAAAGTAGATAAAAGAGGAATTACTTTAACTCTGTCACTGTATCTTTGCTGGCCTGATTAGCAAAGAACAGTCACAGCCAAAAATTTGTCCCACAGTACAAGTCATTCACCCACCCCCAAACTGAAGACATTTCTGGTATGGGAAATGACCGCACTCTCAATGTCAAGATATCCTCAGTCTTGTATAAAGCATCCTGCAATTTATTAATGTGCATGACTAACAAGTGCTTCCTCATGATATTTCATTTGACAAAGACATTCTGGTAGCAATGGTGCTTGCTTAAATTAGGGTATACACCGATGATTTTAAGGGAAGAATATACCAGCACATGAAGCAAGCTGAGATTTCCACCTAAAGAGACATGAGTGCTGATGCTATTTAGAAAAAGAACAGCCTAATACAACATGACCACAAGCAGCTTTTACCAGTGCCCTCAGAAGCCTTGTGTGGCCCAGGACATCTGTAATTCATAAGACCAGTGGCAGAAGAGCTGGCATCCCTGACTGCCTCTTCTGACCTGCTGACATTACCAGTGACTTTATACTATGTCCTCATTAAGAGATGCTGGCAAATTGGAACAATGCTATAGAAGGCAAGAATTTCAGTCTTTAAAACAAATATGGATGTCCTGGTTTCGCCTGGGATAGACTTAATTTTCTTCCTAGTAGCTGGCATAGTGCTGTGGTTTGGATTTAGTAGGAGAAGAATGTTGATAACACACTGATGTTTTAGTTGTTGCTAAGTACTGCTTATGCTAGTCAAGGACTTTTCAGCTTCCCATGCTCTGCCAGGCGCACAAGAAACTGGGAGGAGGCACAGCCAGAATAGTTGATCCAAACTGACCAAAGGGCTATTCCATACCATATGACGTCATGCTCAGTATATAAACTGTGGGGGGTTGGCCGGGGAGCAGCGATCGCTGCTGGGGAACTGTCTGGGTATCGGTCGGCGGGTGGTGAGCAATTGCATTGTGCATCACTTGCTTTGTATATTATTATTATTATCATTATCATTATCATTATCATTATCATTGCTATTTTACTTTATTTCAATTATTAAACTGTTCTTATCTCAACCCAGGAGTGTTTCTCACTCTTACTCCTCCAATTCTCTCCCCCATCCCATCGGGGTAGGGGGAGTGAGCGAGTGGCTGCGTGGTGCTTAGTTGCTGGCTGGGGCTAAACCACGACAATGGAAAATTATGCTAATACAGAAAATCAAGCTACATCTAAAAGAGGTAACAGGTATGTCCCTCACAAAGGCATAACATGAAAATGCGCAAAAAATAACCCTCCAGCTGCTGAGATGCCGTTAGTAGATCTCCCTATTCATTGTTAACCTTCAAAAGCTATCAATTTATGGTGGGATACAGAAGTGGGAGAGAGGAAAATAATAATAGAGAAGGAAAAAACAAAACAAAACAAAATAAAACAGAAAAGAGGACCCTAAACTAAAACAAAATATGAGATTTGACAACTAAGGGTGTGATCCAAATTCATTGCAGTGAATTGGAATATTCTCACCAACTTTAACACACTCTGGATCTGTGCTTAACTGAGAACAAAGATGACATGAAAATGAGAATGTGTATGAAATATATCATATAGTTTTAAATAACTCTTCTCCCCAAGGTGATGTATTTATTTATGAGGAAGAAAGCAAACAAAATATACGGAGTGGGCTAGTAGTGAGGGAAAAGATGAACCGTAGAAGACAACTTGTATGAGCAACAGCAACGCATAAAATCTTGTGCTCAGTCCGAATGTATGAATATTCCCAAAGAAAGCTACATGATGACTTCAGCGATGAAAAGTAAATGCATTCTTACAATTTCGTTAGACCATGGTTGAAGTGCTCAACGGCATTCAGGAGAAAGCTAAGAATACTTGGCTTTTAGTTAATGATAACAAAGGGGACTGTTAAAAGATATAAAATAAACATAGTCCAAAACTAGAGCTACTTTGGTAGGAGGGAGGTGGGCAAAACTCATGATTCCCAGATACATATATTTATTATTTGTTCTTATTGAAAGCAGAAGGTTTGACAGAAAAAAAGAAAGAAAAAAATGTTATTGATAGCACACAAGTAACAAAAACAGTTGTATCTAGCCAATTAGTCCAGGTTAAAGGCATCCCTGAATACACACTGAAAATACTAGGCCCTCAAAAATTGTTTCTGAAAGTCATATAGCATAGCAAGTATAGCCTTAAACACCAATAAAGGGGAGTTGTTTATTAAACAAGGAGTCTAATTTCAAGCATATTCTGTAACACGAAAGTACAGAACAATTGCTAAGGGGAAAAAGAAAATAAACGGAAACAGAAACAACCCCAAAACACTCCTCTAAACATTCAAAGGATAATGGAACAATAAGCAATAAGCAGCATGGGTTCATAAGGAACATGTCATGCCAAGGAAACGTGATTGCTTTTTTGATAGAACTGCAGAAATCCTGGATGAAAGATACACAGCATGATTTTAATAAAGGATTTAATACAGTGTCTCACTAAATCTCCCAAAATGAATTCAAATTGCTTTGGACGTAAGCACAGTCATGTAAATTGAAAACAGGCTGAAGGATCACAAACACTGGCTGATGAGAAATGGCAGTGGATTGCACTAAGTTGTGGGGAAGTAAGCAGTGGGTCTACTGCAAGGTATAAAGTTGTTTCTTGTTTTAATAACTTCATTAATAAGCTGGAAGAAAAGGTAAACAACATGTAAATGAGCTCTGCAGATGAAACTACAGTTAGAGTAACATTAAAGTGGCAAAAAATAACAAACTAAGGTCTAACTTTGGGCGGGGGGGAAAAAAGGTAAAAAGACAGCAGCAAGCTACTGCATTGGAGATGGGACAGCCCATAGCAGAAAAACAGGTATCTTGTATATATATGTATATCTTGTATATATATAGGCATAGCAATGGCCTACACTTGCCCTTAGGAACAAAGGGCAGCATAGATACGAGGGTTTGGAGTGCACTTCACTGGACACAGAAGCTAATGCATGTTTGGACTGCATATTTAGTAGTTTAATGTGGCACAGGAAGGGAGAAAATCCTCTGTGCATAGAGGAAATGTAAAGTTTTAAGTGCTTACAATTAAATACATTTTAGCATTGCAAACTAGAGAAAAATCTTGAGATGCACACAGGAGGGAGAGACAGAGACCACAACACTGGGAGATAACAACAGGGGCCAGGGACAAATAATCTAAAGTTGTCTGCTCCATGCTTTCAAGGGATGAAGCAGCCTCCGCATTGTAGGCTCTCCCTCTCCATTTTATTCCTTAAGCTGTTCTCATATTCTCTCAAGAGAATCCCTTCTTTCTCACCCATGACTCTTTTTTTCTGTCAGCCTTCTTCAGCCTCTCCCTCATTGTCCTTCACAGAGTCTTTCTCAGGTCCCCTACTCCTCATTTTCTTCATTTCTCTTTATGCTGGCTGCTTAAAGCCAACAACTGAGATGTCTTTTGACTGCTCTGACACTCTGAGATGGAGTTTGTTTTTGTTTGTTTGATACCCACAAAAACAAAAAGAACGGGCTCATTGAAATCTCCCATTCAGATACTGACCCCAGGTTACGGTCATGAGACATTCAGTAATCACTGCATGCTCAGCAATGACTGCTGTTGAGCCCAGCATATCTGAGTTTTTAAAAATGAGAAGGCCCAAATGAATACGCTCTAATCGCCTCAGTTGGGGTTGGAGGAAGTGCTACTATGCTGGGCAATCTGAGCCATCCCAAGGACAGCAGTGCTTCCAAAACCTTTGGGATCTGTAAGCTACTGCCAGCTCTTTGGAATTTCTCAGCACAGTTTCAACTGGAAATGATGGAGCTTTCATTTTCCATCAGGTTCTCCACAGCAGCTGTGAAACCTTTGCTATGGCCTCACAGATCTTCCTTAGTTCATGGACCACAACTTAGAAGTCACCACAGTTCAGGTCTTAATTTCCCTTGAACTTCAGTTTTGCATTAAATAACAAACTACAGCAAGTAGTGACTAACTAGAGCAATGTTCCTGGTCATTATCTGTATCACAAGGGCAGACTGACTTGAAGCTCTGAATACTAGTTTGTGTTTTTAGGGTTTATGTCTCTGTCCTGGTTTCAGCTGGGATGATAGAGTTAATTTTCTTCCTAGTAGCAGGCATAGTGCTGTGGTTTGGATTTAGTAGGAGAAGAATGTTGATAACACGCTGATGTTTTAGTTGTTGCTGAGTACTGCTTATGCTAGTCAAGGACTTCTCAGCTTCCCATGCTCTGCCAGGTGCACAAGAAACTGGGAGGGGGCACAGCCAGAAGAGTTGATCCAAACTGACCAAAGGGCTATTCCATACCATATGACATCATGCTCAGTATAGGAACTAGGGGGGAGTTGGCCGGGGAGCAGCGATCGCTGCTCGGGAACTGTCTGGGTATCTATCGGTCGGCAGGTGGTGAGCAATTGCATTGGGCATCACTTGCTTTGTATATTATTATTATCATTATGATATTGTTATTATTATCATTACTATTTTACTTTATTTCAATTATTAAACTGTTCTTATCTCAACCCAGGAGTGTTTCTCACTCTTACTCCTCCGATTCTCTCCCCCATCCCACCGGGGCAGGGGGAGTGAGCGAGCGGCTGCGTGGTGCTTAGTTGCTGGCTGGGGCTAAACCACGACAGTCTCCAATCCAAGTGAGTTGAAATAGTCAAAGTTGGAGATCAAGAAAGTGAGAAGGATCATGGCCATTCTTCTGCATGGGGAAAGTAAAAGGACTCTGGCAAATATAGGAAAAAATATTTTTCTAGCAAAAAATAAAAAAACCCACCCCACCCCTGAAAAACAACTAAACAAAAAAATATCTAAGATTTCTCTGAAATGCAATGATCAAAAGACTTTCACCATTGTGGACACTTTAGAAAAACCACTGTTACGTTGAAAGCTGACACCAGCTACCATTTTAAAAGTCTGGTAAAGGTTTAACCTGTGTCCATAAGACTCTTACTGCCCTTCTACATTTCTTATTGATTACAGAATGAAAATCTTGGATAAACTTTTAAAAAGGAAAGGTTTTATTAATTTTTTTTCCTGACCTGAATTTCATAGCCAGGCAAACAAAGACAAAAGTCTTTGCATCTCACCTCTAGTACTATAGATTATTGAGACCTTTTATCTGTTTGAGCACTTTCTGCACAGAAACTTGGGAAGACGATGACAGGTAAAAGGGATGATGCTAGCATGAGAGACTGAAATAGAATGATTTGATGTGGATAGACATGACTCACGCGGCTTCACCCTCATTGGCTTAATCTATGGTCTATCAAGGATACCCACTAATCATAGAGATTCTTTCCCACAGCTCCACGTTATATAAATATAACTTATACCCCAAGTAATTCACCTTAAAAAAAGTATTGACGACTTCTCTCTCCAATGATCAATGTTGTTAGATAGTCTATATATCATTCTGTCTTTTTGGATAAAATAGGACAGAAAAGCAACAATGCAAGTATCAACCACATTTTAGTTTTCCATGTAATATAGATCACTTGTCTTTTTATTACTAATA
This sequence comes from Pelecanus crispus, assembly GCF_030463565.1. Classification (NCBI taxonomy): domain Eukaryota; kingdom Metazoa; phylum Chordata; class Aves; order Pelecaniformes; family Pelecanidae; genus Pelecanus; species Pelecanus crispus. Next base: position 25,187,303 of record NC_134643.1, read on the forward strand.
GTAATAGAAGGGTTGCTGGTCCTTATCTTTCAAAACAAGGATAATTTAAACAACAAATATATTTGGACTATGTGATAGGAGCACTGATGCTTACCCTTTAAAACAGAACTCAAACTTCAGCAAAAGAGAAAGGTTAAAAGGAAAAGTATTATAATTTAAAACATAACACTAAACAGGAACAGCTATCTATACTCAGGAGTCATCATGAGCTTTCCTAATGGGTGTCAATAAATGCAGAATCAGAATAGTAATTACAAGAAATTGCCAATATTATCATTAAACTTTGAATTCCTTTTTGAATTTCAATTTCAAACTTTTCAACATTTATTTATTAGTACAGAGCCTGACCCAACCATATAAGCAACTGAGTTCAACAACAGAAGTCCTTCCATTGATTAGGGGATTTTGGTCAGCCTGAAATAAAAATCCCAGTGATACCACATCACAGAAATTATGTTCTCTCTGAACTCAAATTTTTATGGCAAGGTAATACACATCAAAACCCAGTGAGATGTAAGAAGACAGTGTAAACAAATCAGTCTTTTTTCTACAGGAAAAAAGTTGTCCTATTACATTTGCTTAAATGAGGAAGGAGAGTGGAGTGTAAGGTAGCTGAGCACACCATAGTTTAAAACCAAAAAAGAACAGAATTTATTTTGGGAAATACACTCTTCTTCTTCTTCTTCATTGATGAACTGTTGAATACGAACCCTGAGGAGAGGTAAAAAGAACACAATTAATCCCTTTTTGCTGCAACACAGTAACATGTTCAGGCAAAGAGTATCACTTACTCAGATAATGAATATTGGAGATGTCAAAACAACAACATTGCAGGCATTGAAAGCCTATTGATTTCTTTATCATAGTTGACATATCATAGAACACCAACAAAAAAAAAAGAATGTATTTGGAAACCTTTCAAATTCCATAATTTTGTATTTTTTTCATATAGGAACGTGTTTATTGGTTTTCCTTTTATAGATTTTGGCTGCAATAACATCTCTGAATTTTAGTTCCCTCATCTAAGAGAGAAAAATGCCTTTTTTAAATCTTTTTAAAATGTGTTATAAATATAAATGTCTGCTTGTGGTTTGTGAGACTATTTCTGGGCTGATGCCTGAATTGGTAGAAAGACTGTCAAAACATGTACAACTCCTTTAGATATGAGTTGTGAAAGCCTGACTGAACTGGAGGCTGTATTAGAATATGACAGAGTAGGAGCTTTATCCAAAAGGAAGATTTTATCATAAGAAGTACCCAAATTATTTGAAAGATGCAGGACATATGCACCCCCCCCCCCAAAAAAAAAAAAAAACCAAACCCAAACACAAAACCCCGTCTCCCCCCAAAAAAATCAACTCAGAAATTATATGGATTGCAGCAAAATTTCAATTAAATATTTGAGATCAGAGAAACTGGGAAAATGCAACCTTCAGACACTAACTTTCAGCATCTAACAGGGCAGCAATAGTAAACAGGAGACTATCATAATGGCAAATTAACTGTTTTTAAAGCCAGCAAGAGAGGACCTTTTTAGACTGGCAGAATTAGGTAATTATGGTAGGTGCAGATACACCTAACTCTACACAAAACTACGTCTCAATGAGATAAGAAACCTCTAGGAAGTATCATTCCTCTGATTCCCTTTGATGTGGATCTTTCAACAAGACAAAAGCCCAGGCACTTCCATCATGTCTATATAAATACAACAAGCTCCTCTGTTCCAGGCAGGGTGATTATATGGCTACAAGCTACAAAATCCAATTTTTTTCACATGTGCTGTTCTTTGTAACAAGCCAAATACTTAATGAAGTAAGAGAAATATGACACAATGTAAGCAGAGAATAATAATTTATGAGAATTTTTGTGTTTAGAAATCAATTTTCTCTATTATAAAGCAGGTGGAATGCTGACACTGGAAAATGTATGCACGGCTTGGTTCTTATCTCACCATTAAAGGATCAGTGACGTAAAGCAAACACTGCTTAACCTTCTTCTTCGTGATCCATATTTCTTGCAGAAGTATGCAGAAGGGCAATATGTCTGCTAACTGCTGTCTGCTCCTTCCATATAAAAGCCAGAAGCAATATTCCTCAGTATCCTTTAAGAACAAGCAGTGAATTTATCATATCTGTTTGTAGTGCCCTTTGGGACTCTTCAGGAAGAAAGGCTCAATAAATGTAAGCTCATTATCATCATTAACTCCTTTTATACACCAGCTGAGCTCAGAAGAAACAAATGGGAGAAAAATATAAGGAAAAAGAAGGTTAAATATATTTACCATTCTATTCTTTTCCTGGTAGGTTTTCTTGGTTTCTTTAATTCATAGATATCTTTATTAGATAAAACTTATTATTTATTAGGAAGTCTTAAAATTGGTTTGATCATTTAACTCCATGAGATGACACTTACATTGCTAAGGAAGAAAAAAATCGCTTGGCTTATATCAAGGGACATTCAACACCACAGTGCCTAACTTATTACGCTTGTTCTCATAAGCTTAGAAATGCCTTAAGGTTCCCACAATCACATCTCACCTACATGTGTGAGAGAAAGGTTTCAGGAAAAGTAAAAGCTTTTCATTTGTCCTGTTTGTGAGTTTTCTGCATAACCGCCACGGCCAGGGGAATGACACTACACCTAGATTTGAATGGGACAGGACTCAGTAGTTTTGGCCATTGAAAATTCACATTTTTCATCCAAAATACTTTTATAAGCTCCTTCTAGGGTAGATGTGTGTGAGCGGCACCTCCAGACAGCAATTTATACCACACGTGTTGGACATTAATATCAGATAAATGACCTGAGGAAGGCACTTTTCTCTCTCTGTTGACAGCAAGGTCAACCTAGTGAGTACCTTCATGTAAAGCCCACCTTTCTGCCAGCTAGGTGAATTTGTGCAGCTGTGTTTTAACATATAAACAATAATTAACAATTCGTACAAAAGGATCCTTTCGACACCACAGCTTGATTCAACCCCATTGAGGAAAAAGTGGCACTAATCTTGTCTGCTATTGCAGCTGATAGATTGATTTTATATGTGTATTTTCTATTAGTGTAGATTTACATGGTTTTCTTTGTGGATCTTTAACACAAAAAAGATGGGTGCCAACCTGCAAGCACATCCCACATACCTGGGATCTCAAGATGTTAAAAACTGGCCCGCAAGAAAAGAATTTACAGGACTATTAGATCCACAGTCCTGATTTCAGTCCCTAAAATGGGGAACTCTGGTAGCTTTGACTAAATTTCTGATCTTTACATGAAATGGGTTATGTTTGAGGGGGGAAAGAACGCTTCTCAAACTGCTTTATGGGAAAAGTTGAAAGGTTTTAAACCTGTTGGGAATAAGCTACACTGAAACTCTTAAAAATGGAAACAAGGGTGACAGAGAATCCTTAAGGCTACTTACAGTGAAATATTTATTGTATCCAACTTTGGCAAGCTAAGAAGTCACCTGAATTAAATAAAAATCGGAGAAAGAAGGAGGAAGAGCTGGGTAGTTTACCTGACTGTACAAAGCCAAGAAACAAAACCATACGCAAACGTTGGAAACGGGGAAGAAAGGCAGCCCTGCCTCTCCAGGCACTGAAAATCTGTGGAGACGCCTCCGGCGCTGTTCAGCTGCGGGGGTGATGCTTTGAGCACCATCCCCTTGGCCGGCACCCCTGTGCTTCATTTGGGAACACCCCTTCCCCCCCCGCTGCCCCCTGCAGCCAGGTGCCCCCACGGGCCGCTGAAGCCTCTCCTCACCGCCCCCCAGGCGCCGACAGCTCCCCCCAGCACCCCTCACCCTCTGTTCCCATCTCCCGGGATTCCCGCCGGCTGCGAGGCTCCCCGTACCGGAGCAAGGCGCTTCGCTCGCCTCTCGCTCCCCCGAGCCCCGCCGCCGCCGCCTCCGAGGCCGGGCAGGCCCCCAGGCCCCGAGACCGGGGCGCCGGCAGCGGCGTGGGGAGAGCCGGCCGGCTGCAGCGACGCCCGGGGGCGGGGGGCCCCGGGCTGCGAGGGCGCTGGCAGCGGGGAAGCGGCTTCTGCCGGCGCATCCCCGCACCGAGAGGCTGCGGGAGGGCGGGAGGACGGGCGGGGCTCGCCCGGCCCCGGCCCCGGCCCCCTGCCCTCGCCCGGCTCCCGCGGCGGGCGGGCGGCGCCTGGGCCTCGGCCGGACCGGCCCCGCGGGGCCGCCGGGCGGCGCCTGCGCACTGCGGGCCCGCGCGCTGCGCGCCCGCCCCCCCGTCGCGCCGCCGGGAGCCGCGCGGAGCCGGGCCGGGCTGAGCGGGGCCGCAGCCGGAGCCGCGGGGAGCCGGCAGCAGGAGCGCAGCCCGCCGCAGCCCGCCCGCCGCTCCCCGCCCCAGCCTGCCCGGGCGGCCGCGGCTGCCGCCCCGCTTCTCCTGCTGCCCGCGGGGCTCGGCAGGCGGGAGCAGCCCCGAGGGCTCGGTGCCGGGGCTGCGCCCGCCGGGCGCCGGCAGCAACTTCGCGGCCCCGGCCGTTCTCGCCGCTCTCCGCCGCCGTGCGAGCGCGTCGGCGGCGCGGTGATGAACGCCGGCGAGAGTTTTGCAAAGCTCTTACACACCCCGAGCTGCGCGCTGCAACCTGTTCTCTCCGAGGTTGCTGGAGAGGAGGAATTAGCGCTTGCGATTACCCGCAGCGGGGAAGTGTTCTCCACCGGGGACCTTTCCTCGCCCATAAAGCCACCAGCTCCGCAGCGGCGGGAGGACGTGAACGGGGAGCACGAGGCCGGTGCGGCAGCTGGGGAGGAGGCAGCGGTCCCGGGAAAGGGCGGAGCGCCCGGGGGGGTCCTCCCGGCGCCGCACTTGCTACATTAACTCGGCGCGGCGGAGACGGCGACACAACTTTCCGGCTCTGCCCCGGGAGGCGGCGGCGGCGGGAGCCTCCCCGCCGCTCCGCTCGCCGCGCTCCCAGCGCCGGCCGCTCCCCGCGGCGGGCCCCGGCGGCAGCGGGAGCCGCGCTCCGGCGGCAGCGGCGTGGCGGCCGCCCCCGCCCCGGCGAGGCAGGCTGTCCGCGGGAGCCGGGCGGGCATGTCCCCCGCTCCCAGCCCCGCCGAGCGGGGCGGCCGCCGCCGCTGAGGAGGAGCGGGCGAGCCCCGCCGCCTCCCGGCCATGCGGCCCCTCCGCGCTCCCCTCGCCCTGCTCTGCCAGGTGCTGGGCGCCTGGGCTGCCTGCGCGCTGCCCCCCGCCGCGGCCGCCGGGCCGCCGGCGCCCCCGCAGCGCGCCCGCTCGCCGCCAGCCCCGACGCCGCTCGCCGCCCTCCCCGGGCGCGGAGCCCTCCCCCGCGGGGCCGAGGCCGCGCCCGGCGGAGCGGCGGGGCCGGGCGGCAGCTGCGCGCCCCGCGGGGCGGCGGGGGCCGGGCGGCGGCGGGCGCGGAGCAGCGGGCGCGGAGCCGGCGCGGCGGGCGGGCCCCGCTGGCTGCCCCTGAACGCCTCGGCCGGCGGCGAGGGCAGCGCCGGGGGCCGCGGCAACGCCACGGGGCGCCGCGCCCGCCTCCGCAACCCCTTCTACCCGCTGACCGAGGAGTCGTACGGCGCCTACGCCGTCATGTGCCTCTCCGTGGTCATCTTCGGCATCGGCATCATGGGCAACATGGCAGTGATGTGCATCGTCTGCCACAACTACTACATGCGGAGCATCTCCAACTCCCTGCTGGCCAACCTGGCCTTCTGGGACTTCCTCATCGTCTTCTTCTGCCTGCCGCTGGTCATCTTCCAGGAGCTCACCAAGAAGTGGCTCCTAGAAGACTTCTCCTGCAAAATCGTCCCCTACATCGAGGTAACGCGGGTGGGCCGGGGTGCGCGGGCCCGCCCGCCTCGGCGCAGCCCCCGGGCGAGGGGCGGCGGGCCCCCCGCACCGCTTGGCCGCCGCCGCCGGGGCCGTCCCGGCGCGGCGAGCTCGGGCTTTGCCGGGCGCTCCCGGGGCGGAGCGGGGCCCCGGCCCGGCCCCGCCGTGCCCGGCGGGGGTTGTGGCCGCATCAGCTCCAGCGGCATCGGGATTCCCGGGGCCTCAGACTGAGCGCGTCCGGCTCTTCCTCACGCTTGCGCGAGTTCCGCCAAACTTTCCTTGCTCCTTGCGATCCTGAAAGGCGAAGAAGCCTCTCAGAATTAGATTGCAAGGTTTTTGGTTTTAAGTTTGTTGTTTTCCTTAAGTCGAGTGAGTCAGGAGAGATGGAGGGGGTGCCTGGGGGTCGGTTGTAAGAAGGTGGTTGTAAAAACGACAATCAATGGGATGTATGTGCTCTTAACTTATACTTCAGCGTTCAAATCTCGCACTTATTTATTTAATCTTTTTTTTTTTTTTTTTTTAAAAAAAATGACCCCAGCTCCATTTAAATCGCAGCTTCTTGGCAGCTGCTCAGAGGCTCTGTCAAAGCAGCTCTCGGCCAGCTGGCCAGAGTCCTGCCGGCAGCGTTCAGGTTGTCCGCTTTATTTATTTACTGGAACTGAACACTGAGGCTTGTTGGTAGGGTGGTAGCCTGCAATTCTGGCTGGCTCTGCTGTATTCCCAAAACCTTATGTTCAACATTGTTCTGGAACTGAAAGCTGAGGAAATAACTCTTGATTCTCTTGTCCTAAAAATGAGATATTGGGGGGGGGGGGTTGTGTGTGTGTGTAACAGAAAACAACCCCCCCAATACCAAAACCCAGCTTGTTATTAATACACAGAATATCAGTTTCAACAGCACATTGGTACAGAGCAATGCGTAATTAACCAACATTTTTAGGAAAGTATTTAGAAAGATGCGTGACGTGTGTAGCCACTGAATTGTCATTACTTCTTTCGTATGTGTTACACTTCATTACTGGTGGTATTGGACAAAGGGTGGAGCTGTACTACGCTTAGATGAATTCAAGGCCGGTAGTATACCACTACCTTTGAAGAACTCGGAGTACACTTAACCAATTTGCATTTAAGAAGACATGAAGCAGTAAATATGTATTTGCCGAGAAACTGATGATACTAGGAGCCTTTAAAAATTCTGAATTGGTTTCTAAGGCTACCATGTTAACCAATAAAATAAGTAGTACTGTTTCAGTTAAAGTGTAACCATTTCAATTAAAATAGGTAGTGTAGTTTAAGTGTTTTCAGGACTTTCCTGTAGTGACATTTCACGCTTCCTAACCTTCTTTTGGTGCATTCACATACAAAATAGAAATAACTCTTTGTAATGCTGATTCTAATTAACGATCAGTAATTGAAATGATGTGCATGGCCACACTGTTCTTCAAAATCAGTCGTGTATGCTGTGCAGCTTTGGGCACTAAAGAGTTTGTCAAACTGAAAGTAGTTTAGCTGAAATGTAGGTGCTGAAATTCAAAATTGTAATCCTGCAAACCATTCAGCTGCTGCTATCCCACCCTTTATACTTTAATGACACCTTATTTTTTCACTTTAAAGTTCTGTAGGTGTCTAGAGTTGAAGTCTTATTCTAGAAGCGGCACCAATCCAGTCGTGATGGACCAGTAGCTCAGTGCCTGTCTTAGGCTTAATTATTACTGGGTCTAAAAGTGAAACGTTCTCCTTGTCCCTGAGGAAATGTAATTAATTTATATCTAAGGTACAGGACTAAAAAGATACAGCCTTGGGGTTCTGTGTTGCTCCCAGAATCGTATATTTTTCATTCAGTAGTTGTTAAATATACTGTTCATATATGTAAAGTATATTCAGCACCCTGGGAGCAGTAAGTAAAAGGCTGGATTTCCCCCTCTGTAAACTGTAGCCATCGGTGGCTGATAGTGAACACCACTGGTGGATTGTGACTCTCCACAGCTCACCTCGAGCTTGGCAACACTGTCCTGCAAATCAGGATTTGACCCTGCTGAGATGGAGAAGGCAGTTAGAGCAAAGGTTCCTCACTTTCCGAGCGTTGTTCTAACCTCACAGGCGTTATCCAGTGACACTGACGCCACCAGGAGCAATGCAGATGCAGAGCATGTCATGAAATCTGCCCCATGAGCAGCTGCTGCTCCACGCTCTGTCAAGGATTGTTCACAGCAGCACAGTCACCTGAGAGCTGAACAACACTGTCTTCTCCCTTGTAACTCACCTGGGCAGGTGAGAAGGATAAAGTCTTCTTAGCTCCTTGAGAGGAAAGCTGTAGACAGCTATCATCAGGAGAGGTTTCCAGACCTTAATGGAATACAAGTAGAAGCATCTTCCTGAAGATGGACAAATTTTAAGCTGTTGTCTGTAAGTTAGACCAGCGTTGTGTTCCTCTAAGTGTCTCTTTGTTCCATGCTTTGCATCTCTTTTTTGCATGCCTCTTGTCCTCATATGCTGTTTAGGGAGCTATGTGTCTCGCCCAGACTTGTAGATCCAGAAATATCTCACTTTCAAGCATCAAAGACCCTTACTGGACAGAGCCCTCTGTCATACCAGCATGTACTTTCAGAACTAGGGAACAGGGGATGTCTGATTATCCAGAGCAAGTGATATGGTCATCACAGCATTTTAACATAACTCAAGCATGCTTTGTATTGTGTTTGAAGGTTTCAAGTGATGCCAGTGAGGAACCTTGAGTTTTCTTAGTTTAGCTTCTTGTGGCCGATTGCTTTTATTTGTGCTGCTTAATGGGTATTGCGTAGAATTTCAACAAAGCATCTGTTGCCAGTGATAACACACATGCACGCAGTCTGGGGAAAATGTTTTATGTTATCTTCAAGCACATTTGTATAGGTAAATGTGGAGCTTCCAGCAGTGGAAGGTCTCCACAGTATTTAATTTAAAGGGCAGTTTTCCCATACCTAATAAAGATCTCCTGTGACCAAGTACATTAAGCAGTCATTTCAGCCATATATTGTATCACAGTTTGGTCACTAACTACCTTTTAAAACTATGTCATGGCTATGCTTGCATAAGGAGTGCTGTGCACGCAACTGAGGAAGAAACTGAATAAATTAATTCTTCTGTGCTTTTCACGAGGTCTTTAGGTGACGAGAGTAAAACTGCTAGAGAACAAAGCTAGAAAGACAGATGGTTAGTAGAATTGAATGAAATTATCTCCACCAAGAACTTCACTTGACCCTGATGATTGCACTGTCCTGGAGGAGCAGTTTTGAATGCACTAAGAGGGAATTGAGAAGGGAATTAGAACAACTGGCACAGCTACTCTGCCCGTAAGGATGTGTGGAGATGTGCTCCTCCCTTAGAGTTTTAGTCCTCTGCTCAGCAGTTCTTAAAATTTTGCCCCTTTTTTGCAGATGGTTCAGAAGTCTAGCTTTAGACATGCATGTCTGAAGTGTTTATCTGCACACTGTGTTTTTGTTTTCTTCCATATACTTTTCTCAGTATTGCTCAGAATCAGGAGATACAGGGTAAATGACAAAAGAAAGACAATGGCTTTGGCTAATTCCTGTTCCACAAGCCCTGCCAATGTGGAACCCTTTTCTTTTTGTTTAAGCACACCCAGTCTTTTCAGCAAAAGGACTGGGGGGGGAAGGAGTACAGAACAATATAGTTCCAGTTCCCCTACTTACAGATTTATGCTAGGCTTTAATAGAAAGAAGTGTGGATGTAGACAAAATAGTTTTACTGTGCTTCTAAACGTTTCACAGCTGTTACACTTAACAGTTCTGTAGAGTAGCATTTTTATTTTTTATTTTAATGCTGGAAGCCAATAGTGAAGAGGTTAAGTAAGTTGTTTAATGCCCAGAGCAGCTTGCTCAAGATGACAAATGGATTCTGTCAACTAGGACTAGAAACTATCTTTTGGGCTTTAAAAGGAAGCTTGCTTGAGTTGTGTGCATTCTGCTCTTGGAGGTTACGCTAGAAGCTTGATGAGTTTGAGAGAGGTCATTGTAAATAAACATCACTTTCTATGCTGGCAGATTGAGACAAGCTACTTATAGTGGAGTAAGGATTTAGAACTGGGGAAGTGTCTAGAATGAGGGTTTGCAGAGGCTGATTTACTGTCTTGTGCAGTCCAGCGCAGAGCAAGAAATTGCCAAGGCCAGTGATGGTCCTCAGCCCTGCTGAGTGCTAATAAACCTGAGCCCCTCTGCCCTTCTCATACGCCCCACAGCGAAGAGAAAGACGAGGTTTGTGGTGTCCTCGTCTGGACCGTAGCGTGCACACGAGACTGGCTTGACTCTGGAGCAGGCTGATAGCGACAGCCTCTGAAATCTGGTGCCCCGTCTCTGCATGTGCTTTTGGCAGTCGATTTGTGGCATCGCTCCTGTTTTTGGTGGGTAACTTCCAGCTCAGGAGAGCTATCACAATTAGCATTCTTAGTGGAAAGCATAAGGATTGATTTGGCCTAGAATACAAATTACTCTCCTTGCCTGGAGCTGACCCTCCAGGGCAATTCGAGGTGAGGCCGTTTCCCCTTTCTCTCTTTTACCTGGGAGAGGCAAGTCAGAGGCACAGAGAAAGTGGCCATTCTCTGCCTGTTCCAAAGCTGTCAGAAGAGATCCTTATTTTAAGTTTCACTTTAGGGAAGCAAATACATTTTTTAATGGGAGTTTATAAAAGCTGTTTATTATCTGTCTTTCCCGTGTCTTTTGTTGTGCAGCATCTTCTTTATGTCTCTTCTTTGACTCTAGTCGGAGCTAAGCTCCTGAACCTCCAGTAAGTCCTCTGGATCGTAGACAAAGATCCTCAGAGAGGTTTACAGTTTCAAAGCTTCATACTGAAGAGTTTTCTAGGGCCATGGCTACATGTGTCTTTTACCAAGCAGAATATCTATAGCACTTATCATGCAATAAATAATTATTTAAACCAGAATTGTTACTATATCTCTGCCCTTTAGGTATTAACGGCATGATAATAGTAGCTGCCATGTTGGCTGTTCTGTCAATCTGTCTTTCTTCTGAAAACCATGTCCTTAAGGGCTTATAAGTTGTCCATAAAAATCTGCTTTTGGCTTAAACTTTGCATGTGGCGTTTCAGCATGGAAATGAATGCGTGTCAGACTAGGTTTAAAATTGGGTCAGTAATATTTAAGTTATATATGTGTGGAGAGAAAAAGGCAGCATCTGCTATCCCGGCACCATTGACTCTACTCTGAGCACTGGGATGTCTTTTCTCCATGTGACAGGATTTTTCCTGCAAAGGAGGAAGAGGCAGATTTTTAGCAGCAGTTCCATGTTGTTAATATTTAGTGCAGGAGTCCCTTGTGTAGTGTGACGAGAATTTGATCCTCAGTGGAGAACGGCACTCATTTCTCTATTTAAAAAAAAAAAAAAAGTAAATTAAATTAAATTTACTTATATGGTAGCATGGTAGATTGCGAACAGGAAAATGAACAAAAATTTAATCCTTTTGTGTTTTGCAATTTTTCCAATCCTCTGGATAAGCATGTGGTGTACTAATGAGTATTTCCAGTGCCCTAACGCTCTGGTTGGCTTTTGCTTCCAACAGAATTCAAGAGTAGATATTGGAAGTGGATTCTGATTCTGAACACTGTTACTCTTAGGATATATGGAAGGATAAGGAACACACAAAACACATGTGCTCTATGTCTCCCTGATATGAAATACTACAAAGGAATCAACCATATTGTAGCTGTTGTTCCACATGTGTGGGACATCTCCATGATAGTAGTTTCCAGAATTACCATCTTGTTTTTTAGATAATTAAGGTGATGCAGATTTTCACCCAGGGTGCTTAAGCTAATTGCTAATGTCAGAGGGGTACCCTGGCCCCAGTACTACTCAGCTACTGAATTACTTCTGCCACACCACAGTAGCGTTTTAACTGAGTGACCCTTACTTATTTTAAAGCATAAAGCCATTAATGTTTAAAAGCACTTCATGTAAGAAATATGAGATATTTATTTGTTTTTGTTCTTTTATGGTAATGACTGTCATAGGTTTTTTTTTGGGGGGGTGGTATTTTTTTTTTAATTGAAAGAACAGAAACCAGAAATCTAGATAAACTTAAACAATTAGGTAATTGTTTGCAATGGGATGACCTTTTATTTTGTGGTAGTCCAGTCTTATTACGGGACTCTGTAGTGTAAGTGTAGAGTAGCACAAAGAAAGGATTGCAGTCTCTACTAACTTTGTTTATTTATCTTAGGCAAAACTGACAAGTCTGCAAGAGCCACCATGCTATGTTGCATTAACATGCTCTAAAGCTATGAAGTTTGATGTGGATATAGAACAGCCGTAATAAGATGATAGACTATAATGGCTTGGGGGAAGAAATTAGTCATTTATATGATATAACAGGAATGGATGTAAAGAGTCTACAGGGTGTCACTGAGAGCTCAGAGATGGCTTGGCTAGTAGTCATCAACTTTTTCTGTAGTTCTCCTTTCCTATTACAACAAGAAAATGTTTCAAATACCCATCCTGCCTTGTACAAAGGAAGAGTGCCATGTAGTTTAAGAAACTCTGTGTTATCAACATAAAATACATTCTGTCTTAGAAAATCCAGCTTCAGCTGATAGGAGCAGCTACTTCTTATAAGTCCTTGATTTTATCTTGTTCCACATAAATTGTGTTGTTTCCCCTCACTTCTCCATCAGAAGGCATGCTCGAGAACATGATGCCTGAGATGGTTAATGGTCCCTCCCTCTCATTTCCAGCCTTGAGTTGCTCATGACTGGCTGATTCCCATTCTGTTATATTCACTGTCCTTTGGCTTAATTAACTTTTGTATCTCAAGATAGGCTTATTTGTAGATAACAGCAATATCACTTCTTGGTCTTCATCTTACTGGACTGAATGACCCAACCTCTCTTTTATATTCACTCGCAGAATTTGGTCTTCATTGACCTTTTCACCCAAGTCACCTTTTCTGATCTCGTTTCTGGTTTTGTTTTCATTACCTTTATCTGGCCAAGCAGATATTAGTGAGAGAGAATTCAGAGTCTTATTTCCACTGGCATTGCTCACTGTACTGTATCTGCACTGCTTCTCTGGTCAGCCAGAGGTTCTGCTCCAAGAGGCCAGGGCCAAGAGCCATGGGACCACAGCCAGGAGAAGAAGTAGGACAGGCCAGGGAAGGCCTGGGAACATTTTGGTAATTGTTAAAGTTTGTGAAAGGGGTATGGGTATGTTGGAGGGACAGAGAGGAGAACTGATGCAATTAAGCTGAGCATTTCATGAGTTTACTGTTGTTCTCTCTCGCCTCAGTTCGCCGGATGAGTTTTGACACAGTTGACTAACAGCTGGTTTGCTAATGACCAAAGGTTTATGCAGTGTCTCAAAGGAGCATCACGGTGCCCACTAACATCTGTGTCAGTGCTTTTAAAGGAGCAACAGTATTAAGAGACTGTCTTGTAACAATAACGTCTTCTTTTGTGTGTGTATGCTCTAGCTGGTAATCCCTTCAACAGTGGTTCTCTGCCCAAATAGTGTGGGCACCTCCTCAAAGCAGGGATTACTTCACCACCTCCTCAAAGCAGATCAGTGATCGTTCAGTTAGAAACTTGGGAACTTTTCTGACATCAAGTAAGCAAAAGATGTAAACTGGTGTCATCCTGAATCTTCATAGGGACCATATGGAAGTAAATCAGACAACTAAGTGATGATCAAAGCCTACTGAGCCTGACTTGCCCTTGCCTTGCCTCGTTTCCTGCCAGGTTGTTGGAATTAAGACTGCACCATCATATCAGCATATCAGAAACTCAGCTGAAGAGCACCATTAAACTCCATGCAGTTTCACACCAGTTTAGGATTTGTTAATTTGTCCTTTACCTACTCCCCAGCAAATGAATTACCTTTGTTCTGTGGTTATTTCAGGACAATGTAACAGATTAAAAAAGAAACTTCTCTGGCTTCTTCCATGTTTTCAGCTTAACCCTAATTATTAGTATGACTGGTATGAAGAAACACCCCTAAACTGAAATTGTGTGAATATGCAGAGTGCATTCCTGGTTCTCACCCACATAGGCTGTGAGCAGCACCCATTGATTTTGCTGGCTGTTACTCATAGCCTGCAATGTGGGGTAAGTAATCAGACCCTTAAATCGCTATACTGCCTTTAAGCAAGTCAGCTGGAGTGAATCCCTGTTCATCTGCTTGGGAGTGTTTGTTTTTTTGCAAGCTTTTCCATGGCATCACTAGCGCTGTTAATGTACAGAAAATAAGAAACCATTGCCTGTTCCAGAGAAATACTAGCTTTTTTTTTAGCTTGTTTCATCAGTAAATCCCCGGGAGAGTTTTCAAAGCCGACTGCCACTGTTCTTAGTTGTTTCCTCTTGCTCTATTTCACTGTCTTAAACCTCCAAGTAGTTGGTCAATTAATATGACAGCAACCCCGTAGGTTATGTTTGTTCGTGGTAGGCACGTCTTCTTTCATTAGTCCAGCCTTAGCAGCTGCAGAGTTTTTAATGTCTTAGCCACTGTATAACAGCCTGTTTGCAATGAAATGCTAAAACAGTAAAAGCGGGTGCATTGGGGAAGGGAGGAGAGGCTCACTTAAGAGCTGAGAGGGAAAATGTTAATGTATGAAAACTCAGATTTTCTTCTGTTCTGCTGATTTTTGTTTCAGTCCCTGTTCATTCCTGAATCTGTTATTTCCCTGTCTCCCATAATTGTAGGAAGCTGAGTCCTGACCCTTTTGTTATTCATGTTGGCTGTTCTAGCTAAAGGTTTTGCTGTCACTCTAAGGAATTTGAAGACTGCACACACATTTAAATGTTTTGGAAACAAAGTTGCTAGTCTTGAATTTAAAAATTTGACTATCAGCAGTGATACATGAAAATTATCTTTCATTAGCTAAGTTTATCACTGTTCATTAAGATTTCCCTGTAACTGTAATTTTTCTTTAATTGTTTTTATTTTTTGCTGTATTTACCAAGCTTTCTTTGAATCATGTCAGACAGTTTAACTTCCTAAATCAATTGGTTTGCCTATTAAAAATGATTACGGTACTGCTTTGTCATCATTAAATATTCCTGCAAGTTAATTAGTAAGAGATTCCATCTTACTCATTCCGTCTTTTAGGAAGCTGCTTCAAAGAATTCTCCAGCTAAGCCAATGTCTGACAGTTCTAATCCCAAGTGGCTAGTATTTTTCAGTGATATTCAATTTTAGCAATCTGATATGGCCATTAAATATTGAAGGCCAAAAATAATGATACATTTATGTATATGTGCATAATTGTACTATCTGTCTTTGCAGAACTTTTAAAAAAGAGATGCATAAACAGGAATATTTCAAAATTATGGTGGAAATCAGAAAGTATTTTTTAAAATATACCTATATGAAATTTAAATATATTGTTGCACATCAAATTTGGGCAAGCAAAATTATAGTGAACTGCCTAATACTACCCTAGATTTCCCAGTTAATTGTACAGACATGTGGTTTATTAATGATAAAAGTAAACATTCTTTACATTTTTTTAGGAATATTATTTAACAGTTTCTTTTCTTTTGCATCAACACATTTTCAGCATAACACAAGCATGCAAACCCAAGAAAATAAATGAATTAGAATGCAACAGGGCACCTAATCTTTCTCTGATTGAAGTTAATGGGAGTTCTGCTTTGAATTTGAACTGAAGTTGAATTTATTGGGAATAGGATTAGGCCAAAATGTATATAGTCTTCTTGCAAATATCTTTTTAGGAAAGTTAATTATAAACAGGATAAAATGTTAGGAAATTATGTTTCATGACAGTACAAGATTTCTATTCATACATAGAATGATGGTTATTAAAGCTAGAGAACATATGCATTGCTCTGTACTTGCTCCTTACAGTATGTAATTGAGAGCTCTATCCAATCCATATTTAAATCATTTAAACAATGAAACTTCTACCATTTCTCCTGGCCTGCAGTACACTCTCCCACAGGATGTTTCCTATGAAATTAAGCCTAGATTTTCCTGTGATTTTTCTCTAAATAAAATGTCAAAGATAGATTATTAAAGCCTATTATAGTGAAGGTCAGTTTTGCACAGGCTCTGAAGTCTGAAGATTTCAGATACAGGCTCTTTGAAGTCACAGTCCGGGGTGACTTTGTGTGCCTACATCCCATCAAAATTTCACTTAAAAGCCTAAGTCCACAAAAACAGTTGTTGGACCCTACTCCATTCTGTTGGATGCCTAATCCACAGGGTTCCTAAATTTTGTAGATACGGAAGGTTTCGATGTTATGATCCCCTGCATGCTTGATGAACATGTGATGTGGGCATAAGTTCATACTTCTGCTGAAGGAAGGCTCTTCCATCTCTCCCCTTTTGACTTCAGTTCCACCACAAGAGTTTGAATATATCTTTCTGAAAAACACCCCTTAGAAAAATGGCGGGGAGGAAGGGGTTTAGTTTTACATATTGGTCAGTTTCTCAACTTTTTTTCCACTCCGCATTGCACGGGTGCTTGCATGGGCCTCCACGAGAGGATGACACCAAGCTGATGTAAATATTTGTAGGCAAAAAACCAGGAGGACATACTCTTTTGGGATGCATGCCGGATGATAGTTCAGCAAACACTGGAAGCTAAGTTCTGTCTGTGATGCTTCTTTTGATGGTGCTCAGCACCATGGTGCTTAACTGTCTCCTATACTGATACCCCTAAACCAGGTTTTCCTTTGCCTTTGTCAGTCAAGGGGCTAGACTTGACTGGTGTTTCAGAGTACAAATTGAGCCCTCTTTAACTATGAAATAGTATAAACCTCTTCCAGAGAACAGCTCAATGGTAAGAGCCTTCGTCCAATGTACAATAAATTAATTCCCTCTTCAGCCTGAGTGAGTTCAGGCCTTCATCTTCTATCTCTAAGATGACTGCCATCAACAGGGGACCAGGGGACTTTTGAAGGAGATTAAGTTTTCCCACTCTCCACTGAATAATGGACTGTACCCTTGTAGCTGTCCTTTTTTTTTTTTTCTCGTTTTTTCTTTTTTTGTTTTCCCCAGACAGCACTTGTATCAACTTGCATTCCCTTTTCTCCTTCCCAGGTAGCCTCTCTTGGAGTCACGACGTTCACACTGTGCGCCCTCTGCATCGACCGATTTCGTGCCGCCACCAATGTGCAGATGTATTACGAGATGATTGAAAACTGCACCTCGACGACTGCCAAACTGGCCGTCATCTGGGTGGGCGCGCTGCTGCTGGCCCTGCCGGAGGTTGTGCTGCGCCAGCTGGCAAAGGAGGACCCCGAATACAGCGGCAGCCCACCGGGGGAGCGGTGCGTGGTGAAGATATCCACCACGCTGCCTGACACCATCTACGTGTTAGCTCTCACTTACGATGGGGCAAGACTCTGGTGGTACTTTGGCTGCTATTTTTGTTTGCCTACCCTTTTCACTATTACCTGCTCCCTGGTAACAGCAAGGAAAATTAGGAGGGCGGAAAAGGCTTGCACAAGGGGGAACAAGCGACAAATTCAGCTGGAAAGTCAGATGAACTGCACAGTGGTGGCTTTGACCATTTTGTATGGGTTTTGCATCATTCCCGAAAACATTTGCAACATTGTGACTGCCTACATGTCCACAGGGGTCTCTCGGCAGACTATGGACCTTCTCCATCTCATTAGTCAGTTCCTTTTGTTCTTTAAGTCCTGTGTTACCCCAGTTCTCCTTTTCTGTCTCTGTAAACCTTTCAGCCGGGCCTTTATGGAGTGTTGCTGTTGCTGCTGTGATGAATGCATCCAGAAGTCTTCAACGGTGACAAGTGATGACAATGACAATGAGTACACCACAGAACTGGAGCTCTCCCCTTTCAGTACCATTCGTCGCGAAATGTCCACTTTTGCCTCCGTGGGGACTCACTGTTAATTGACCTTAGGACTTCATTTCCTGTATCTTTTTCCTTGTTCTTTTTTTTTTTTTTTTTTTCCCTTTGTATTTTTCTTCTTGAAGCAAAATGCAAGAAAAAAAATGGTTATTGAAAACTGCTGTGGAAACCAGTCTGCATATTAACAGCCGTGCTTTGGAAAATAATTTGTTAGGTTATTAAAATGAAAGACAGGGAGGGAAGGAGAGCCAGCACTCAGTTTTAAATCATGATATTTTGTATGGTGCTAGGATTTTATTGTTTGGGCAGAAGAATCCGTATCAATCCACTTTTATTTAATTCCATAGTATTTTTTTGATAATCACTGTAAAATGATTATATAGAGATTGTGGGTTTTGCAAGATGTTTCATGTAAAAGATGTGGTGGAAGGTATTTGAAGGTAGTTTTAATCCAATTACTGTACGCTATTGTGAGAGCACTTGGAGTTCAGAAAATTTATAAAGTAGCATAAAAATAAATGAGGTTTTATTCTTTAACTTCATTGTCAATCTGCATTTAACAAGGATACCTATAAGTAATATTAAATTCCTCTAATAAGTTAAAAAAATCTTTGCTTTGCATAAAATAATTTAAATGGCCATATTTAATTTACCATTCGTGTACTTACCCTTGGAGGCTATAATTACAGTGTTTAAGGAAGATGGTTATAATGGTATTAGATTTACATGAGTGGGTTTTTTAATGTATAATATGAAGGTTCAACGTGCCTCATTGAAAATTTCCTTCTTAACCTGCAGGTATACAAAACCTGAGTTATTTTGTACTTCTTACGAAGAAAGATTTTCTTTCTCACTAAATTTTGTCTTGTGTGGTTTCAAAATCAAGTTTCTTTCCAATTTGTGATTGGTTTTACATTAAGATTATGTCCTTGGTCTCTGTATATATAGCTCCTACTGGCTTCAGTGAGAGTCCCATTGCAGAGGAAGGCATTCTTTTGCCAGAGATTTACTGACAATAAATGTGAGGGCCTGAAACATGTGGAGAGTGAATTCCTTCTTTTTTAAAAGGTATAAACACACTTGGACGCTTGGGGCTTGACCCAGAGCCCATTGCAGTCAATGGAAAGGTTTCCATCAATTTCAGAGGGCTTTGGATCAGACTGGCATCTCCTATTTATTCTGGGATATGTAGCATGAATATTAATCATGGGGGGCTCTGTATACCGGTTATAAATCATGCTGCTCTCACAGAGACTGCTATTCACTAGCAGCTCACAGCTCTGAAGCTGTTTTTGAGAACCACGGTGTGTTTTGCTGATGGCTTCTTGCTGTCTGCAGAGTTATTAAAATGAGGGTATGTCAACACTGCCAGCAACAGTGCGATATAGTAAAATCTAAAGTTGTTATAAGCCAGCCAGGTTGGAGACTGGAAAGTGCCTATCTGTACCAGCAGAGCTTATTTGCCCCACTTCTTGGCTGAAGTAGACAGACTGTTCTTGGCAGGCAAGCTGGCTCATATTTACGCTGGGCAGCATGCTGAAGTGTAGACACATGCTAAGGAACTGAATTTGTTATGATTAGCTTATATTTTAATACTAATTAAATAAATAATACAATTGCAATACTATGGGCAGAAGTAAAATCCCACGCATTTGTCCTTTGAAACTAACAGTGACTGTAACTGATGTAGTCTTACTTCCCGACACCTGCATTTAAATATGTTAAAGAACTTGCTGTAACTTCTGGAAAGGAGTTTATTTTTTATTTGTAGATTGTGGACTTCATATGTTTAATCTTTGTATCTGCTTGGGCAAGCAGTATTTCTTCTTTTTCTTTACCGTTTTAACCTATAAAAAAGCAGTTGAAATTAATCTGAATATGAATCCAAATATATATATGCACTTGAGTTCTTTTTCTGATTTTTGATTCAGACACTGGACCCTAGCAAAGCAATCTGTTTTAAGCACAGGCCTAAATTTAAATATGTGTTTCCGTTTAGGACTTGTTAAAAATAACTAAGCTTTTAAAATAATTTTGTAAGATGTTCAATCACTTCTGAAGATGGGGGAACTGTCCCTTCTTTATAAACCCTTCATTGACTTCACATTGCTTGAGTACATTGAATAAACTATGAAAGGTATTAAAGAGAAAAGATAAAACCAAAATCTCCTCACTGTGGTGCCTGTGTCTCCTCAAACACATATTCCCATCGCTACATTTTGATTTGTACTATTCCTTTTTTTTAGGTGCCAATATTTATAAAGAATGGGAATAAAACCTCCCTTTTTGTTCCTTTATCGTGTTACTTGCTGAATTGTTTCTCTCAGCTGCCTTTTCAGTCCCAGCGTGAGCAGTGGCTCAAGGACCTGAGAAAGGAATAGCAGAATGGGAGGAAGCACTTTTTTTTTTTGAAGAAGGAAATATAGAAATTACTTGGGAACATTAAATGATGACATTTTGCTAATTTGGGTGCAAGACTGCACTGGGGCAGGAAAAGTCCCCAGTTGCCTTGGGCGTTAGGTTTTCCCAGCTTTCCAGTCTTCAGTGGATATGTGTAAGCTCTGCCAAGGAATGCTGCTTGCTCCCAGGTTAAATGCTCCGTGTCCCAGAGTACACTTTGCTTCTCTATTGAAACATTTCCACAATATGTGTATGCAAATCCTACTGGGGAAAAAGAAAATCATCAAAAAAGAGATTTAAAAAGTCATTGGAGAAGATAAAATTTGAAGGTCAATAATGCTGTGTTTGGAAGTAACCCTCCTGCTTGTGTGGTGGAGCATTCTCCAGCCTCGCATTCAGTGGGGCGTCTTCGTACCTTGTGTAACCTTGCCTTTGCTGCTGCTGAAAGAGCATTTTTCACAGCTGTTTCTCCCCCCTGCCTTGGACCTCCATAGCAATTGGACATGCAAGACACCCTTTTATTCTAATTTGTTCTCTGAATTGGTTAAACTAATCCCACATTAGCAAGGGAATCCCACATTGTCGCAGCCATTCTGATGTAGGTGTGGCTTGTTAATGCATTTAAGTGTCATGATAAATTATTCCTTTTGTTATAGATGGAGTACTGAATTGCTTTTCTTCCTACTTGTGGGACTGATGCTCTGAACTCTTGAAATTTTCCTGGTGTTTGCTCTTCTTACTTTCTTTAATATCCTTAGAAGCCATTTCTGTCTGTTTTGAATCCAGTTCTGCAAGACATTTGTCTATTAACAAGAGGGCATTTAATGGACTGATGAATGAAGATTTGGAAATGTTTATGGCAAGGATTTAATTCTTTTACATAGAATAGAGAAACATGCAGAGCATGGTGATCAGCGTAAGAGTGATGGAACGGAAAATCAGACTGTGAGGTAGGAAAGCCTTATACCTCTCAGGTATGTAAACCTTTAATACATTAACACTTGTCATCCCAGCCCTAGTCCCATTAAGATGTTAAAACCCATAAAACTCTAGTATGAGGTCCAGTATCTCCAATGAGATCAAGTTTCATGACCTGTATCAAAAATATGATCTTTGTGAGGGCCAAAGTACACATGGTAGATTATTGAAAAATATTGCTCAGTTAGAAGAAATCTCTTATTTTACCCCTTCCAAGATAAATTCCTACATCCAACCTTAAATAAGTCCTACCCTTAAATGACCTCAGTGACTTGCTCAGCTCCTGTTCTGTCATTGGGACCCAGATGTAAGCTTCCACTCTGGGAGTGGCTCCTAAAGACAATGTAGAGGTTTCCAAGCATGTTGTCCTACATCTCCTCGGAAGAAATTGCATGATGTTAGGCCACATGGCAAGACTGTCATATTGTGCTCATGGCACTCAGAGGCAAACTAGATTCTACGAAATGTGAGTTGCTATTGAAACTCTGAGTAGCTTCTCCAAATTCATTAAACAACAGAGTATTCAAAACCTCTCCTAGGATGTATGAGCCATTGTCTTAGGCACAATACAAATACATGCCACTTGCCCTGTGTGCACGTAACTGCTGTTGAGTTCTCAAATACATCACTGAGCTGCTTCTGGGCTTTTTTTGCTGGGTGACATTAACAAAACTCACTAAACACATCATCCCTTTCTTACTATCTTGGAATTAAGACTGAAGGCAAAACCTGCTCAAAATGAGTCTGTCTCCTTAGCTGGGCCTGGCCTTTGTGTATGGAGAGCACATCTAAGGTGGCTGCAGACTGCCGGTAGATGCATGCTTAGCACAGTAGCATCAGCATATATATATGTTTGTGCATGTTCTGATGAATCAAAAAGTTCTGTACTGTTATTTCTAGGATGGAAGCACTAGATTCAAAGTCCTGCTCTGCTTAATTTATAGCTGAGACTTGAATTTGGTGGTTCAAGATCCCATCACAAAGGCATAACCACAGTGGTAACAGATATGCTGGTGGAAATGTTTTTACCTCGCCTGTTGGAGTTATTTCAAATTTTTTTAGTAATTAAGTATTGAAGTAGAGACTTCAGCGTCAGTACCAACACTGCTGACCTAAGCCACTGTGCTGTAGAAACAATCTCTTTTGTTCACTCTCTTATTCATGGACTGTTGCTAAGGGGAACAGCTACTGTCAGAGAAGTGGAGAAACTGTGACTCAAGAGTAGCCATCAGGTTGGTTGGTAAAATGCTCAGGTGAGAAATTAGCATTTTTCAAGTGCCTGCACCAACCCAGACATTTGAACCCAAGCCTGTTTTGAATATGTATGCTACCCATGGCCTTACTGGCTCTTCTGTGGTGGAAAGCTGTGGATTTTTGTGTCTCCTGGATAGGGAACTCCCCACCTACCTGAGCAAATTGTCCATTTTAGGTGACTAATGGGAGAGTAGTCACAATGGGTGAGCTTAAGTGGAAGGAAGTCTGATGCCTTGTTCATCTGCATTTCTCTCTTGCCCAGCTCTGCTCCATCTGTTGGTTTCTGAGGGTCTTTCCTCAGATAAGGATATTTTGCAGGCAGTGTGGCAGCACTCCTGAAACTTAAGCAGGGCAGTGCTGGGCAGATGCTCACATACTCACCTTTGAGTCTCTAGGCTGCAGTCCCTCTCCTCAGGAAGATTATAGCACGTACAGATGAGGTTGTGTATTACCTTCATTCTGAAGGGGAGAACCTATAAAGTGAACTGCCTGCAGGAAGCTGGCTCACCTCAGGTCTGTAATAACCTGGACCTAATGATTTGCCCAGATTACAAAGGCAAACTGGGATCTTGAAGTAGATCTTCCATGTCATAACTTATGTTTTCATCCTGAGAATATCCTTCTCCTTTGGCAGGCTGGAAATACAAGAAGTGACAAGTAAGGTCCATTTCCCTAGTACAACTGAGAAATGTGATTAGGAGGAATTATACCAGGCATTTTCTCTCATAATGCCTCTTTTCCTTTTTTCCTTTTCTTTTTTCCAACCTTCCAACCTGAAAAGCTCAGCCAAAGTCAATGTGAGCAGGTGATGTGAATCATTAAAACTTAACAGTACATGCACTTTCTCATGCTTCAGGAACTGTATTTTTTCACTACTGTTTTCTATTTGATGGCGTCATTTAACACCTATGCTTAGCAGATGTCAAATTTTCAAAAGCTGGGTACATTTTGTAGTAATAATAACGAAAAAGACACAGACTGAGACGCTCCAGGACACCCAGGCATCTCTGCTATAGAAACACTGACTCATATTGAGGGCTAAAGGTTCATCAAACAACTGGGAGGAGAACTGTATTTAACCATCTACTGCATTTAACCCCTGAAATCCAGGCTACTTGCTTTCCCTCGTTTTTTTTGTTTGGTTGGTTTTTTGTTTTTCAGGCAGTAAAAGTTGGGACAAAGACTCCCTGGCATTTTCAACATGTCCATGACAGTACTGAGAGCTGGTGTCTCCTGCTGGTGACACATTCCCTATGTCATGTCACCTGGAGTGCCAGGATCCATATGCCTGGGGATGTCCCAACCTCTTTCAAAATGAGGTTGAAGATTTATGTCCTTGTCCACTTTAGCTTTACTTTTGTGTCACAGCTTTGTACTACTAAAAAGTAGAAGACGTTATCCTAAATAAAATGTTTGTGGGGTTTTTCTTCTACTAGAAATCTGGCCTGTCAGAGTTACAGAACTCTCAGTTTAGCGTGTTTAATAAAAGTGCTTGTGGCAGCATTATTAATTAAGATAGTAGATCAGTTACAGCTAAAGGGAAAGCTTTCATTTTGCTTCCTGGCTTTTTATTTTTGTGTGATTATGAAGTAATGTTGTTTTTTTTTTTTTTCTGAAGCAAAATGCAAAAAAACCCACAAGCACTCATTCTTTTGTCTAGTTAGAGAAATTCCATCCTTGGCTTCCATCAAGCATCTTCATTTATATCCACAGTGAATTAAGGCCATTGTTCTTTGAGACAGAATGCAAAATACTCACATTAGAAACATGGTCATGACTAACTTGATCTTGAAGAGATTAGATTTCAGTAAACTTTCAATGCTGGGATGGTAATATAAAGAGAGAACTATATTTTTTTAATAATTATGGCCTTTCCAGCCTAATCTTTTTAAAGAGATGGGAGATGCATACAGTTCAACAATAGCTTGTGGTTGAATTTCATAACTGTCACAAGGGACTCCAGAATACATATAGTCTGGAATAAAATGATCTAATAGCAGCTGGATATGCATGTGATAATCCTTATTGAAGACAATACAACTATTTATGTGAAGAAATAGATTTTAGGCTGTTAGCTATTATACAAGAGAACTAAATTCTTCCCTAAGATGTGCTTCCAATTTGATTTAATATATATATGTGTGCTGGAAGAAAAATCTATTTAGTGTTTTTAGTGCTGTACAGGGAACACAAAAGCTTAAGAAAGAAGGTGTCCCATCTATAACTGTAGCCAGCAGTTATACTTCACATTTTTTCTTCTAAATGTTTTCCTTCCTCTGTTTTGAAACAGTTTCTGCTGGCTGTTCTTATCAGTCATTTCAATGTCTTATTCCATTTACTAACTCTCCCCTGAGCAATGGAAAAACCTCTTTTGTTTTTCTGATGATCAGTTCTTTTAAATTGAGCTTGTAAGTAAGTGTCATTCATTTTGTACAATCTATCCACTGGAAAACCTGAAGGTGAACAGTCCTTCTCCCTATAGAAAGTATTTACAAATAAGGAAGCTGCAGTCTGTCTTTCTCTAAGCTAGCAGAACTAAAAAGAAGTCTCATCAATCTGTGTGAGACCTGTGGACAGAGTATCAGTGCTACATCATGAATTTCTGACTTAAAGCTGGCTCACCAACATGCAAATCATGAGGCTCTGCCAACAGACAAGAGCACTGTCCCCTTGCCAAAACACAGGAGGTTCCTACCTGGGATAATGCTGGCTCAGGTATCTTTATTTCATATGGTGATTGTCTGCTGATTCTCTATTTTAATCTATAAAGCATCCTCTTGCAAATCATTAGATGCCCTCACGACATCTGAGTAAACTATTTGTCATTCAGATCTTCATTTAACAGCTACCAGTCATAAGCTTAGATTAAGGCTTGTATGATTAAGCTGGGGGTTAACATTAGTTGTTTATTTATCTATGATATAAGATATGCCTATGTATGGATGGCACTGTTTGAAGCTGCATCTGCAAGTTGAATGGACAAGGGTCTCTCATAGGCAATGCTACCAAATGATGCTGCAGTACATCTGCATCCAGCCTCCTGATAGTTGATGACAACTTGGTGACAAGTCTGTCAAATGCTGCAGCCAGTTTTGAGAGGTCTGCGTAGCATTGTTTTTAAAAAGGTTTAAGAGGTAGCCAATCTCTTAAACTATTCATCCTTCCTTAAGACATCCTTGTTTCATAGGAGGAAACTTGCCTTGGGCTTTTGGCAACAGAACAAGAAGAAAGGAGGTAGAAGAAAGGAAGAGAGGCTCAGATGTGGATTAGCTGGACTTCTACCTTTTGGGATAGAATTCTCTAACTGTAACTGTTTCTTAGCTTCCCAGAGTTAAAGCGGATTGAACTCTGAATCCTTGACTCTAACACAGACCTGGTCCACAATCCTGCCAAGGATGGAGCCAGTGACCCTGGTAATGGAGCCCCAAAACCCCAGAGAACGCGGGACATTTTTTCCCCAAACATGCCGTCCTGTTCAAGTGGTAAGTCCATTCTGATATGCAGAGCATGGAGAGCATGCAGGTCAGCCTGCTTTTCCTGATGTCTCCGCTTGGTGTCGAAAGGGTTAACAATGTTAGCATTTACTCTAGCAGAGCCTGGTTTCAGATGAATAAGGGCAGTTTGTGCCTTCTCAGTGCCTGTTTCAGGCTGTCCTCATCCTGCACAAGGCAGCACTGTATGTGTTCAGAACCTGAAGGTTCCACTGCCTGCAGGGCTTGACTTTTCTTAACCTTTTTTTGGTAAATGAAAGGAAAGAAATAAAGTCATCATTAACTCTATGCGGCTTGAGGACTTAGCTTTGGATACCTTCTTCCTCCTGGAGTACCACTGCAGCATAAATCAGAATTTGCAAATATGTCCATGCCTAGCAACTACACTCAGAAGCAACTGTAGAGATTTGAATGCTGCAAATCACATAAAGGTATGCAAAATTGTGGGTTTACATTGAATAAGCAGAAGGTAGTCAGCCAAGTGAAAACACACCCAAATTCTACCTCTTTCTGCTTTCAATGCACCACTCCCTAATTACAGAATAATATTTGTTTTACTGTCAATCACAATATTACTGCTTAAGAATTCTTAAAATGTCTTATTCCTCCTTTCTGTTTGTTTTATTTTCCTTTGTCATCTTCTTTCATTCTGTTCTTCATCTCTGTTTTTCTTGTCACCTGGAGAATTTTAATTGTTTGGGCTGTCCTCTATACACCTCACAGTGACCCCTGTTTAATCAGAGCTTGAATTCAGTGAGTAAAAAGTGAGTTAAAGAAGTCAATAAGCACTTCCAGCTTACTACGTTACCATGTACATATGTGGTTTTGGTCTTAATTGAAAATAACCTAATATAAAAGCCAAAAAATTAAAGCAGCCAGTCAGAAAACCAAAAGCTATCGGAACCTGGAGGCTGGTAAAATGAGCATTACTGTGGGCTTCTCTGCTCCCATTCAGCAGTCAGCTGCAAAAGTCTGCCTTGGGATGGACCTGTCAGAACCACAGATAGAAGTCCCTTGGAACTAATCTTGAACACAGTGAAAATTAAAATATGAGGTATTTTAAGTGAAATATGCTGTGTTCAGCCGAGTAGCATTTGAAACACCAGGGTCTGTTTCATCAGAGCGTACCTGACCTGCTCTACCCCTGAGCCACTGGGCCGGCTGTCAAGCTTTTGGCCCTGCTGGAGGAGAAAAACTGTTCTGTTGATTCTGGCATCTAAACCAAATATTAGTGTCAACCTAAAAGTATTAAAAGACGAGATTCCTTATGGACAAAACTGATTCCATCTTGACACGTTCCTAACAATCACTAGTTCAGGAAGGACATTATGAGGTAAAATTTATAGAATCATAGAATCATAGAATCGTTTATGTTGGAAAAGACCTTTAAGATCATCCAGTCCAACCATCAACCTACACTACCAAGTCCACTCTAAACCAATCAAGGGTAGACTAGACTAAATGTCTATGTTTGCCTCTAGAGAAAGCTTCTTTATTCAAACTAAGAAGCAAGATGAATCTGAGGCAAGTAAGTAGCAAAAAAGCTCTAGCTGTCAATAAGGAAGTTAATATAAATTAATCAGGGGCATTTACTCTTTTCAGAACATTACCTAATCTACAGTCTGCTCTCTTAAAGATAAAATTTACTACATTTCAGCTATCATTTATGCTAATAATAAGTTTCAGTACCCAGGGCTTAGAATCAGAGGCTGATCTCAGTTGTATGGATGTACAGATGTAGGGGTATTACTCCAAGATTGTTCTGATGTAAAAGAATCTTCATGTACTGAACGATCAGCACCAAAAGCCCATTGTAGAGTATCTAGGTGGCTGGAACCACATCTCTACATCGAGACCAGTTCTCCTTGTGGTATCTGACAAAGCCCCTGCAGTATCCCCTGGCAGTACTGGGTGCTGCACTGCACAGCCTTTCCAGGCAGCACAGGCTTGCAGCTCCTGCTGATGGCAATTCTGCATGCAGATACAGTAAAGCACTTCTGTGAAAATGAGAAACATTGTGTTTCTCTGGTGTGAATATGATAAACCACAACAAGGGCAAAAAACTAGATTATGCCATTCAATCTGCATCACTGTTAGGGTTCTCTGCTTAGGGCCAAGTCCAGCCCACCAACCCATGGAGTTTTACTTTTGGGGAAAGAAAGAGAACACCTCTGACTGAACAAGCTGAGTAATTCTGCAGCTGCTATACTTTAGATATGTGTTGTGGTTTAACCCCAACCGGCAATGAAGGACTACCCAGCCGCTTGCTCATTCTCCCCTGCTGCAATGGGGGAGAGAATCAGAAGGGTAAAAGTGAGAAAACTTATGGGTTGAGATAAAGACAATTTAATAGGGAAAGCAAAAGCCGCGTGTGCAAGCAAAGCGAACCAAGGAGTTCATTCACTACTTCCCATCAGCAGGCAGGTGTTCAGCCATCTCCAGGAAAGCAGGGCTCCATCACGCATAACGGTTACTTGGGAAGACAAACACCATCACTCTGAACGTCCCCCCTTCCTCCTTCTTCCCCCAGCTTTATATGCTGAGCATGACATCATATGGTACGGGATACCCCTTTGGTCAGTTGGGGTCAGCTGTCCCAGCTGTGTCCCCTCCCAACTTCTTGTGCACCCCCAGCCTGCTCGCTGGTGCGGTGGGCTGAGAAGCAGAAAAGGTCTTGACTCTGTGTAAGCACTGCTCAGCAGTAACTTATACATCCCTGTTTTATCAACACTATTTTCATCACAAATCCAAAACGTAGCCCCATACTCGCTGCTATGAAGAAATATAACTCTACCCCAGCCAATACTTTAGGGCCTTGGTGGAAATAGGCACTTAATCCTCTTCGTCTTTGACTCCTCTAATCTCCTTAGGCTATACTGATTTATACAGGAGATCTGCAGAGAAGCAGGTGCCTTGTCATAGCCACCAAGAGCAGCCATAGTAAAAATGAATACATTTTCCATCAAGGACATCCCAGGTCTCAGAGGAGGAAAAAGTGGTGCAGGTGGTCAGGAGCAAGATCGGTGCAGTGGTTTTCAGTTGACCTTCATTTGCATCATAAAACCATCGTCTTCCTGAGCACAAAGGAACAGCAGGGCTGGCAGCCCGCTCAGCCCCACAGCAATAGGCATTGTACAGGTTGGGAATTGGAAGCACTGGCTGAGCTGGTGAGGGATGTTTCACACATTGCCTCCATCTCTGAAACACTTGGCTCTCAACAGTGCTGTTCGTCTCTCACTTTTAAGAGTGCTAAAAGCTTTTCTCTCCTCTCTGTGGGGGGTTATCAAATGCAATTTAAGTAAGTGTGTTTCTGCTGAAGCACCAATATTTTTTGGTTGCCATTTGTTGTTCTCGTTGTTACAAAGAACGATGTTTCTGTTAACCTAATCTAAATGATCACTTGGAGGCTGCAAACCTATATGTCATTTCTAAGCTACTGTATCATGATGGCCTCAGGGAAATTCTACAGATGTCCTGCCACAATCCATTTCTTCCCCATGATGAGCTACCAGGCTAGTTGCTGGGATCCATTTGCCACAGCTGTTTGTCTCTTTGACCTCAAAGCTGCAAAGGTATGGTGCCAAAGAAATACAAAGAAGGCTACCTTTTAAATTACTGATTATAAGAATTATTTTCTAAAGTAAAAAGGAACAGGAGATGGTATTCTTCCAGCTGAATGGAACTACTCAGGTGAGTATTTTGGCTTCACCTTCTAATAATTTTCTTCTTTTTTTTCCTTTTCCTGTTAACTTGTAGACATAGATAAATGAGCAACACAATATTAATGTGCTTATTAGTCCGGAATAATTTAAGACAGACTAATATCTCCCTGGCAGATTATTGTCAGCTCAGGTCTATCATGGCATCAGTCATTGCAAGCTATTAAATTTCTACAGCAGAACTATTAGGTAGATACCTTGGTTTTTTTATTTCTGCAGTTCAAACATACCCTGTTTCCATTTTGACCACAGTTGTTCCTATCTGGTTGTGCTTATTTATTTGAAGTTATTTATAGGTGATACTGTCCCCAGCTAACAACTCAGCATGCAAGAGCTGATGAATATTAAATTATAATTTGTCTAAAAACTGAAGACAACAAATCTAGGTCAAAGATATTGCCTTGGGCAAAGTCCACACAGGTTCTTTTGCATCACTGAATATTACAGCTCCTGTCTTTCTGTTTAAAAATGCTTATACCTGATCAGGCAGGTGCCTTTTTATGCAAGGGGCATATAATTTAAAAGCATCTCAAGAGGCAAGTGCGCAAATCCTGTGCTATGCGTTGCAGAGGGAAAAAAAAATGTTACACCACAATATCCATTAATGTAATGACTGATCTTTGAGATGTGGGTTTGTATTTGCTGCTCATCCTGCTTTGAGGAAGACGCTTGCCCCTAAATGTTAGGCGACTTTTCTAAACAAAGAACTAGGAGAATCTGAGGAGGTCCTCACATTCTCACTTGTTGAAGATGTTACTTGGTATAAAAATCCACTAAATGCCTCTACTTTGTCATTTCACTTTTGTATCTGCTTTGCTGCATAACTGCTAGTTTCTTGGTCATCCATGCTGTGCTTATATCACTCTATTCGCGGTCTCTCCTCTGGAGTGAATTAGTTCCCTCCTAATACAGGCCAGTTTTCTTCTGGGTCCACGCAGAGTATGGCTGAAGGTAGCCTTCTGCAGGAGCTGCTACCTTTGAACAGTAAGAACGTGGGCACATCCACAAGAGGTGGCTTAGGAACCAAGGTTCATTCCTTCACAGTCTACAAAGACCCTGTAGGCACACCTAATGAACATTAAGTGGATAATTTCACAGCCTGATGGCAAGGGTACTAATCTGGAAAATAAAAAACTGAGGTTCAGTTTTTTATCAGATGGCATTGATCAAGTAGGAGAGCTGCAGAGGGAGACTGCCCACTGCCTGCCCTCCTCCCCCTTCCCTTACAAAAAGCATTCTGTAGATGTTGTTTTAGTATTCATTTAAATGGAGAAGAAACCTGCATCCATGCAATGGATTCCTCTGTAGCAAGAGATGATGTTTGCCACACATAGGTATGCTGAAAAATTAATGCCACAATGAGGAATTATTTCTGTTCCTTGGTATCCTCCAAAGGTGTAGGACATATGTCCATGCCCTTGTATCTTATTATGGATTTGAAACTTTTCTTGGTTGCATAACTTCAGTAGTAATTCACAATACAATTAACTCTCTATTTTGGATTGACAGCATGACTAAAACAGGGAAAAGCGGACAAAAAAGGTCGTAAAAGCACAGTATAGTATTTTTTGCCACTGTAGTGATATTTTTATGGTATGAAGCATTACCACAATGTTGAATTGTTCCCTCTTTACTGAAAGGTGGGGAGAGACTATAATTTTCTTATGCCTGAATTATGTGTTGCTGCCTAGTGAAATATGCAGTAGTAAGGTTCTGCAGGTCACTACTGTGACTTAGTCTTGACAACGAAAATAAAAGAACTGCAGCTCTTAAAAATATCAATAAACATTTTTAAGCACCAGTTTCAACAGGAATGTCTGTCATACAAGGTGTCATATCACAGGATGGCACACATTCCCATGCATTTCATTTTCATTCCTTGAAAAGTCTTTGATTGCCAGTGGCAGCAAATGCCTTCAAGTGCTTATAGAAGAAACATTTATATATACATTTATAATAAAGGTATATAAAAATAAAATATTTTTATATTTATTGGGTATTTGTTATGCATGTACTGCAAAAGTGGCCCAAGCAAATGCAACCTTCAGCTCTGTGTTTAATTTCTTCTGCTTCACTTCCCATACAAGAGTTCTAGCTCTGTGCTGTATCAGTGACCTGTATTTATCTTACCGTTTCCCTTTATTGAATTGCAAGAGAGGAGGCTGCCACTTAAAAATATCAGAAAGATCTGAGTTGTCTGACTCTAGAAAATAGCTCCGTATTGATTAATGACCTTACAGATCACAACAGAATTGTAGATAGCAGTATATAAGCAATGTTGCCAGGCTCCACAAGTCTCTGTGATTTCATCTAATCAGTCTTCAGAGATCTTCATGTTGATTTCATAAGAGTCAAAGGGAAATGGAGAGTCCATGTTGATAATAATTCATAGTCACTTGATGGATATCTCATGAAACATGTCAGAAAATACTCTGAATCCTTTTGAAAGCCATACTAAAGCCATAGCAGGAGCTAAGAATTCATCTGGCTGTTTCACATAACTTTCAACATAAACCTTCTAACTTTTTTTTTTTTTTTTTTTTGATGGTATCTTTTCACAAAGCTTTCATGCTTGGACAGAAATTTAGTCATGATATGTCTCTTTAAATTTAGCAACACATGTGCCAGGCTAGTGCATATTAACACCATACACAGTGCCACAATCAGGTATTATATCTCAGTGCAGATGTGGAAGA
The DNA here is from genome assembly GCF_030463565.1 of Pelecanus crispus. NCBI lineage: Eukaryota > Metazoa > Chordata > Aves > Pelecaniformes > Pelecanidae > Pelecanus > Pelecanus crispus. Next base: position 25,219,477 of record NC_134643.1, read on the forward strand.
TTCTTACACTACTTGATTTTTAAACTGCTAGACATACATATATGGCTTATACATAGTTAGGCTAGTGCAAAATATACAAAAAGCTGGTCAAGACTTATGCTTGAAGTAGATTACGTGAAGATGAAAACAGGAATCTTAAGTTTCTGCATGGTGCAGCTGAAATGGTGGGATGTAAAGAAGATGAACTGAAGTAGGTAGCTGAACAATCCTCATGTCTAGACAGGGTCACTGTGGTTTGCTCATATGGCCCCTGATTTAAGGTAGCCATAGAAGGGAAATGAAGATGCAGAAAACAGATTAGGAAATCTCCAAACATATAGGCTATGTGACCTAACGCATGAATCAAATACATAATGCTGGTAGTGACTAATGCGTGAGTGAATGAAGCTGCAAAAGCAACAGGTTAGTTCAACAATACTTGATACAATAGAAAAACACCTAGTATGGTGTCTAAAGAACTGACAATTGTATAAGAATTCATGAATAAGTCATTGGGCTATTGAATGGCTTCATCCTGTTAGGTACATAGCACTTAATTGCTATTCTTGCTACTGGCCACCTTGTTTCAGTAAGGATACCTGAGACAAGCTGCATGACTGAAGCTGCTTGAATGGTGGGAGAGGAAGACTCTAGAGCTGTTGAAACTGGGTGGTGGATAAAACAGATGACCAGGAATGGTCAAGGATCCTGGAGTGCCAGTAGTAGCCACTGGGGGAGACAAGCCAATGCAGAGGTGAAAAGAAACCAGTGGTGGAAACACAGCTGTCCCTGGTTGATTGCAAACTCCAGCAGAAGCATCTCCTGTGAGAAGAACATTTATTAGGCCACCTAACCAGTGTAGATTCTCTAGTGTCTAATAAGATGAACTCACACAACAGCCTCTTTATCAGCCACAATCAATAAGATCACTCCCATTTACAACTTATTTTCATGGCTTTGTTGCTCTGCCCAATTGGATTGAAATTATTAGATGGATTAAAGTATGGAACATTGGCTGTTGTGAGGAGTGAATATGTGGACAAGTACACATATTCAAGCACAGTCACATAAGTTTTGGTGCTTTCAGAACTTAGATTTAAGAGGCTATTTAAGAGAATGTAAACAAAGTCTTTCCTTGAAGTCTGAAGTATTCTGTTTTCTCCCAAGACAACTTTTCACTGAAAGGCTTCTCTTTAAACAGTCGTAGCTAATGCCTGCCATAGAAATTGCTGAGTTCACCAAAGGTCTCTTCAAGCTGCAGACACTGTGAGTGCTTTGGTTCTCTTTAACCAAATATATGATTTACTCACTATACTTTTTCTAGAATATGGCTCTTTAGATTTTCTATAGAATTTATTAAATCTGCCTAGATGATTTAAAAAACATTCCTGGCTCTTTAAGTAGCCATAATAGAGAGAAGCAAAATACATATGAAAAAATACATTAAACAGTAGAGAAAGACTTTGGTTGACGCTTCAAGTGACACATATCTTTTTGACTCTCACAAAAAGTTTTATCTACATAATTTTTTCTATGCATCCAGATTTGGACATTGTAGGACATAAAGTGGAAATCTCTGGCTGAAAACTTCAACTTGTTACAAAAGAAGTGAGTTTCTTTGTCCTTTTTCTTCCACTGAACATAACAAATGAAGCTACAGAGATCCAATCAATCAAGTTCCTGTTAATGAGAAAAAGGACTGAAGCAAACTATTTAAATGCATGTCTACAACTTTCCTGATTGTGCTTCCAATAATTTAATGTATTTACATTCTTTGGTGATGAAGCATCTTCTGCACTCATCTATCTTGGAAGATCTATGCTGACCTATTTTGTGAAATAAACAGAGAACATATGCCTTTTAAATGCATGTCTAACTACAGGAGTAGGTAAAAATTTGGGAGATTTGATAGGTGTCAAGCTCAGTCCTTATATCCAGGATAGCCCAGGGACATACCTAAGTGATAAGTGCCCCCTGTCCTGTGAGCTAAATGCAACATATTCCCTTTCTATTTACAGTGTCTCTAACATTGCAGAGCTTGCATGTTCAATCCAAATCCTACCTGTGGTCTTGAAATATGATCACATAGGTGTCTTCTACAGTTCCCGTACCACTAAGTGAAAGAGCTGGAATATGCTGTGCCCTGGCTATAGGCTGGGCATATCATAAATTGGTTGTTGTACAGGAAAAACCACATGTTATGTGGCAGAGAAGAACTGCTCTCAACTGTCTTTCAACAGTGCTTGGCTGGCCACTGTGCTACAGAGGATATTTTCCTTTTAAATAACATTTCATAGTTACTGAGAATGACACGAAAAACACATAAAATATTTTGTACTGTAGCTGTTCTTAATGGTCTCAGACAGATGAAGGACATGTTTTAGGATATTTGAATATTGCTTAAGAATGTTTGATCTTCACTCTTGGCAAATTTGCAGATGCGTGGTGCAGTTGACACACCTGAGGAACAGGATGCCATTCAGAGGGACCTGGCCAAGCTCCAGAAGTGGACTCGTGTGAACCTCATGTGGTTCAACAAGGCCAAGTGCAAGGTCCTGCACATGGGTCGGGGGTTGCCTGGTATCAATACAGACTGGGAGATGAAGGGATTGAGACCAGCCCTGCAGAGAAGGACTTGGGGATACTGGTGGATGAAAAACTGGACAGGAGCCGGCAATGTGCACTTGCAGCCCAGAAAGCCAACCGTATCCTGGGCTGCATCAAAAGAAGCATGGCCAGCAGGCTGAGGAAGCTGATTCTGCTCCTCTACTCCACTCTTGTGAGACCCCACCTGGAGTACTGCATCCAGCTCCAGAATCATCAGTACAAGAAAGACATGGACCTGTTGGTCCTGCAGGTCCAGAAGAGGGCCACAAAAATGATCAGAGGTCTGGAACATGTCTCCTGTGAAGAAAGGCTGAGAGAGTTGGCGTTATTCAGCCTGGAGAAAAGACGACTCTGGGGAGACCTTATTGCGGCCTTTCAATACTTAAAGGGGACTTATAAGAAAGATGGGGACAGACTTTTTAGCAGGACCTGGAATGATAGCAGAAGGGGTAATGGTTTTAAATTAAAAGAGGGTAGATTCAGACTAGGTGTAAGGAAGACATTTGTTATGGTGAAGGTGGTGAAACACTGGAACAGGTTTCCCAGAGAGGTGGTGGGTGCCCCATCCCTGGAAACATTCAAGGTCAAGTTGGACAGGGTCTGAGCAACGTGATCTAGTTGCAGATGTCCCTGGTTATTGCAGGGTGTTTGGACTAGATGACCTTTAAAGGTCCCTTCCAACTCAAACCATTCTATGATTCTATGATTATCTTAGCTAGGTGTTTCTTAATTTTAAGTTATTTTTGTTATTCCAACTCCCTACTGAAAATAAAATTGCATCTTTTTCTCCATAAGCCCATTTGTTAGTACACCTGTCAGCTGCCTTTCTTCTAATCTATTATTATGTTTGTTTCCTCATTAAAACTGAAATAAACAGCAACAATTATGCTGATAGACTTATTTTTAATACATTAAAAGCTGGTAGTTTGGATAGTAAATATGACTTTGTAGCACATGCACACTTTCAGAACTTTAACCACTCTACTTCCCCCATTCCCATTATTTACTAAAGCATATATTAAATTCAACATTTTAAAGAACTCACATTTTAATAAATTGAAAGCTTCATCATGCAGCAAAATAACAGGTTATTTTCTTGTATTAGACCTTTTGTGCAGAGGAAAAACATGTGGTATCTAAATATATCAGATACTAATCCAACCATACATAAGAGCTGTATCTAATGAAAATCACCCTTCCTTACATTTCTTGCCTCAGCAAAGTTAATTCTGATTTTTTTTGATGTGGTAGAAAACAAACCATACTTAGGTAAGCGATGTGGTGATAATGCTGGAAGAACATAAATGCAGGTTAGAGAACTATTTACTTTTACCTCATACAGGAGTAGCTATTTATTCATGTTTTACTTGTTTGACTAATTTTTGCATTTATAATTCCTGTTACAGACTATCATTCCCAAATTGTTTAATCATAGATTGAATACCATTAACAATCAATGGGGCCCAAATACATACATAAAGTTAAATATGTTTAAGTGCTTTTCTTAACTAAAGCCAGCCAAAAAATATACCTTTGATAGAAAATCAAAACATCAACATCTCAGTGGTATGCATGTTTGTTTCTCTCCTGATTGTTGATTGCCTGAATCTGTTCCTGACAAAATCAGCGGCAGAACTGCCACTCACTTTAATGAGGCAAGATGAGGACTGTAATTTTTACCAGGGTGAACACATTCCTTATGAGTGTACTTGCATTGTCCACCATGTACAAAAGTGTAGCAGTTTAAGTGATTAAACCCATTGATATTTAGCAGTTATGTTAAGAATGAAAATGATGATGGAAAAGCTATTCGATCCCCTGAGAGCTGAGAGAAATCTGTGTACTCTGCTGGACACAGTTTTTGAAATGAAGCAGCAAAATTCCAGACCCAAGAGCAGCCCATGCAGGCCCATAAGTCACAACTGATAGCAATCAGCTGCAGTACAAAGGGATATTTGGGATATTTTTGCACATCAGAATTTTTTTGTACATAGATTATCCTGTACTCCCAAAATTCTGAATACTTAAGACTTTGTTAGTTTGGCTCACTTAACCGAATTGCCTGTTATTTTCAGACAAAAGCTGCACTAGATGCATACAAATTTGCATCCAAAAATTGTATCAGTACACATATTTTTGAATAATTAATTTTTTAAAAATGGTTCATGGACTACAAATCAATGTCATTTCCATGAGAAAACCATTGAATAGGGAAATAATTGAAAATACAAAATTTCCTTGCATGGGTGATTTCATCGTAAATGGACACAAAATTTTACACTTAAGCTCCAAGAGCAATCTTGAAGAACAGGTCTTTGTTTAAAAAATTCTGACTCTGAAAAGAGGTTTAAGAAAAAAATGTCCTATCATTGATCACACAGACTAATTTTTTTCCTAACAGTAATTTTTAGGCTGACATCTGCATATTATCTACTATAATATGCCATGTCAAATTATTTCGGGTTGACCTTTGTATGCTTAAAATTGTATTTCTCAAAATGTGGCTTGAAGTTTGTCAGCATTAGAAATCTTGTGACCCCGATTCACCACTGTGAGAATGAATTTCTGGCACATAAAACATTTTCTTATTGATGATAATCTGGTTCCTGTTTCACACCTGGAGCATATTATTATCAATATGATTATCGATAATATTAATATTGATATTAATGCAGTTTATATTATTACTGTTTATTATTGTTGATACTTATGCTATAATGATACATAACAACCATAATATACAATAAAGTGTGGTAATATAATAAATCAACAACAATAGTATTAATGATAACTGATACATAATCAATAGCCTCCAATCAGAAGTGAAGGCTCATCAGGTTCTAGAAGCACTTAGAAAGCCACAGTCTTTCTCCCAAAAAACATATATGTAAATTCTTTTGGGACAGGGAAAAACATCCCAATCTATAGAATTCCTAACCAATGGAGATTGTAAACTTTTTTTAACCTCAGGATTGTTAAGGAAAAAATATCTCTGATGTGATGCATGTTGTTGCTTATTCTCATGCCTATGTAATTTGGTTTTCCTGAGAAATGGCATTAATCCTGCTCCGAGGATAAGGCAGCACACCACAGGGGATTTGTTCCTCACGGCCTTTCTGGAGCACTTGTTTCTCCTGTTCAGCCATTGCTGATGGTTTTATTCAGTCTCTCTCTACCAGGAAGCCTGTTGGGCTTACTGAACAACTCCAATTGCTTTCGTACCATCCCTTGCTAACAATGATAACTGCAAACAATTATATTACGTAGGTGTTGCCTTAGGAGTAAATATAAAAGCCTTTAATCAGAATTATAGGGATTTTTAAAAAGCCTCCTAAACTCTGCCATGGCTTCAGGCAGCTAAGAAACAAAAAGCTCACAGCTTTCCTAATTAGAATACTAGAATTATTTAAAGTGAATACAGCTCCTGGGTTTCTCCTGCCTCAGAGTACATTCCTTTGAAAACCTCAGCCAAGAGCTTTAATAATTTAAATACTATCTTCCTTTTTTTTTTTTTTTTTCTTTTCTTTTTTAGTCCTGTAGAGTAGAAGATCTCAGATATCAAAATCAGTAATAAAGGGCTGATGGCATTGTGGACACATGGGCCTGCTTGACCTCAAACTTTGCTATTTAACATTTCTTATGTGCACAATATGTGAGGAGGATTCCTTTTCCCTGGTGTAGCTGATTGAAACAGCGGAATGAGGAGAGGCAGGGGAAAGGGATGGTGTACCTGGCTCAGAATATTAGCTGCTCTCTACTTCACCTCAATCAGAACTCAAAAAGAATTGACTTTACAGTCAGCTCCCGTGGGAGCACTGGGAATAAACAATATGCATCGGTATCGGTAGGTGCTGGAGGTCCAGCTGGAAGAGTGCTGCACTTCAGAGAGGGGGAAAAAGCTGTGATGCACACTACATCAGTTGGGGCCGTATGGTGTTCTAACAACCCTCAGAGGACCCCCAAGGGAAAAATGTTAAAGCTGAATTACCTAACTTCCCTAATAAATGAGGTCAATAGAGAACCCCAAGCCACAACTCCAAATCTTAACTGTCCAAACATTTGGGGAAAGTTTATCCCTGGATTACAAGAGTTGGGGCTGCAGAATTTCCCAGCCCACAGCACTGAAGTGAATCAGAAATGTCATTTGTGTGTCAGCCTGGAGAGTCATCTCTAACTCAGGCAACCCACAAAAATTTCTAAATTAGGTTTGTTACAACTCAGCTCCAGTTCTGGGAAATAAAATATATGCTCTTATGATTGATTAATCAATCAATCTATCTGATTTTTTTCCATGCCTATACCAGCTGATTAAGGCAGCCATAAGGTACAGCTTAGAAATACGGGCTCAGATGAAGCAAAGTAAACATTTTCATACCTATGGGAGTAACGTATGCCTTCTCCAGGAGCACTTTAGACATTAGTACTCATACATCTATGCTGCTATATTTTCAGAACAGTCCTGGTCACAATTATCTTCCAAACTTCTCTGTGGGTTGACTAGGGAATACCATTCACTGATCATTCCCAGATGCCTTGCACACATTTCTGCTCTGAAAATTAAGATAGTTAATAGTATGGACGCAGGCTGTGTCATGCCAGTTGGCCTCATTGCCAGGGTGGGCTCATCTTAAGTGTCTTTATTTTATTTGTATTTTGTTGAAGGAGGCTTGCTAGTTGATCTGCTCAGGAGGCAGCCGTATCAACAGAGGTTTGGAAGGAACCGAAGCTCTTCGTTGGTGATACACATGTAGCTTTGTGGTCACAGCTCATGACGTACAGGGCTGTAGCTGAATAAGAAACATCTTTGTCTGCAGCTTTCGAAGTTTTTACAAAAGTGCAGATGAAAATTAATAAATATCTGTTGGATCCTCTGTGGCTTTTCCTTTTCTTATGACTCATTCTGTTTTTCACGTACAAAGCAATGCCTGGCAGCCTGACACAGGATTATGGGATGTAATTGTATTTTCTCCCCCCAGCTATTTGTGATGGATCCAAAGGGAAGATCATTAGATAGAGGAGGAGAGGTGTTATGCTGGTTATGGTAGAAACATGAGAGGCTGTATTTGTAAAAGTGAGGGAGAATGAGAATGCTTGCACCACTGAGAATGTGGATTTCTCTCAGCCTTGCACATACATAATCCAAGAGCAAAGGAGAGAAGGTTCCTCAGAGCCCTGACACATCTGGTTGTTCTTCCACACTGCAACACTTTGGAGATTTCAGTCCAGAGCCAATTTCACAACATCTGGATTAGCTTGAAATTCACTTGGGATCATTCTAGCAACTTTAACAGATAGCCTGGGGAGGCTTAGGAGTCTTTGTCATTGGAGGTCTTCACCGCAACTTATACAAAACACCTGTTCAGGACTGACCTAGGTGTAACAGAATCTGCCTTGGGCCAACCACTGGACCGCTGATCATTTGAGGTCTCTTTCAGCCCTGTTTTTTCTAAGTTTCTATGAATATAATGTAGCTGGGTAAGAATATGAAAAGAAAGAAGCCCTAACTAAAGTGAAGAAAAACTCCTATGTTCATCCCAGAATCCAGCCAGAGTCAAATGGATTTGCATATGTATCATACAATATATTAATAGCAGACCATTTTTAGAACATGCTGATATTTTGTGGTATCAGCAAAGTTAGAGAGATTTGAATTGCTGGAAGACAAACACTTCAGCATTTTTTTTTTCTCCCCCACACCCTGTCCCGTGTCCACCCCCCAGTTCTCTAATAAAGAGCTTACATGTGGGAAAGTAAGATAACCACATAAATTGTAATGACACAGTAAAAATAGCTATTCACAAAGGTTCAAAAGACCAGTAATTAATTTGCACACTCCCTTTTCTTTCTTATTTTATAAATGGACATACCTTGCCTCTATTAGATTACCCTCTCCTAGCAAGTGACTTTAAACATTAATGACCTGAGAAATTCAGGTCAGGTGCCTAGCACCTACCATACAAGATCTTTGAACTGAAAAGATCTTCATCCAGTGTTCTCAGCTAAAGGATGTGGGAGAGAGGTTGCATTGAAGTTCATAGAAAGAGATTGTAATATTAAGGAGTTAGGAAAGTTTCTGAACACGGTTGCAGATTCTCCCTGTTGTGAAAGTTACAACTGCTTTTGGCAAAGCTCTGCACCTTGGAATAGATATTAAATTTTTAAAAGCCAAGTAAACAGACAACAAAGTCAACAGTCACATTATGATTGAATAATTTGAAAGAATGTGTATGTCTGTCTTCTTATCTGTCTGTGTGTGCAAATATTCTGTACTAAGAATTATCAGCATTAGAATTCAGGAGGGTGATTAAAAATGTTTGAGGATAAAGACAGTAAATAAAAAATTCTCTGTGTCTCATTCAGTGTGAAACAGTAGTATCAGTAACAAGTTTTGTCCTTGCAGGAAGAAAATTGCATTTTAGAGGAGATTAGGACTTTTAAAATAATGTTCACTCATTGTGCTACAGTAATGAAAAAGAAAACAATGGAAACTTTGATTTGGTACAACTAGGAGGACAAAGCAATCATACTGAGTTCAGTAATTCCAACGTGCATCCATGAAAGTCTCTAGAAAGACACCTCAGGAATCTGCCTCCTAGAAACACATAGATTAGTGACAGAATTAGGAAAATCAGTTATGGAAAACTTATAGCCTCTGGCTTATTTCTGAACTGTATGCATATGGTCCTTTCTGCCCTTTATATCCACCATAATGACATACCTACCCTGCTGTGGAATCAAAACCATGGCAGGCATAGGATGAAAGGCACTGATGTGGTATACACTCACTTTGCTGACTCAAGTTTATTTTAAAATATTAATTTAAGTTAACTTCATATTGCCAGGCTGCCTGCCAGATCAAGTATTATCTGTCTGCATCTCTCTAACTTCATGCCAGATCAGGCTTTTTCCTCTTCTTTTCTAATTGGCATAAAACCAGTGTAAAAGCACGTAGCCAGCACAAATCCTAGTGAGACAACATTTGCCCATGCATGATCCAGACCAAACATGCATTGCTGTGTGGGGTTGATCCAGTTCTAACAAACATAGGACCATGGCCTCACAAACACCATCTGGAAGTCTCCACAAGGTATAGCCATCAATGCTGAAGGACTCCAGTGGAGCCCAAGGAGCCAGGAAAGCCCCAGAGAGCCAGAGGAAAGAGACTTCCACGTCCAGGGTCCAACCCCCATCTAGCATCCTCATTACTCCAGTTTGGAGACCTTCTGTGTCATGACAAGCCAGGGACTTCTGCAATGCAAACATTGTATCTCATGAGCACAAGGGCAAATTAGCTTCAAACCAGTCAGCTTGGATTCCAACAGCAGATTAGCCAGGTTTCTGTCCACTTTGGTGTATGTCCCAGGCCCATAATATATCTCTTTGCAGTCTCGAGCTGTATGACTATCTGTAGCTGAGTGAGCTGGTGTAAAGAGCTTGGTATGCCTACATGAGCTGCAAGTCATCCCCCTGGATTTCAGCAAAGTACTCAATCAAGCATAACAGAATTGTATGACTTGCTAAAGTGAGTGTAAGAGAAACAAGGTGAAAGCCCCACATGGCCGAGTCCTATTTTTATTGTGTAGCTTGAAGCCCATTTTGGACAAAAGTAGAATCTATCAAAAGTAACGTGTTTGGGGGAAAATTGTAAAAGCTGACCTTTTACAGGGTGAGATGCTAGAAGTCGTAAACTACAAAAGCGTCTAAGTCGCAGAAATGGTGCTTGTTGTTAACAAATTAAATGTCATTATATGTGAATGTAAATAGAGCTATACAAAGAAATCACCTAATACTGTTATGATTTAATGCCAGCATACCGAATAGCCCCATATTTAGATTTCTTTTAGAAGTTATACTGATTACCACACTGATGATGCAAAAATCTTATATAAGATTTCAATATTATAATAATTTTTATATAATTGTTCAACAGTAATAATAAAAGAGGTTTTGTCTCCAGAAGCAACTCAGGCTTCTGTTTTGTTTCTCCTTTCCTTGCTTCATTACAGTGATGTTGCCAGTTAGATTCAGTGATAAACATAGCTTATACATTCCAGGCCAGAATTGTTTTAAAATATGACTACAAAGCTATCATTGGTTAATGTACTAGGAGATGGGTGACTTGAATTATAAGTAATAAAAAGCCTAAAAGAATATTAGATTTTTTTTTATTTGATTCCCTATAAGGCAACAAGAGGCAAATTCCATGTTATTTGACTTATCTATTAAAACAAAGGTGACTGTGTACCTTAGTAGACAAACATTCAGCTGGAACTGAAAACTCAAAAGTTTAGAAGGAAATTTAACCAATGTGCATCTGCACTGGAAAAAAATATTGCCCTCTGGTGCTATTACAGAAAGACAGGATTCCAGGATAGAGAATTAGACAAGGGGGTTCCTGATATTCAAGTTAAAATGTTCTCTTTTATTCACCAGTCCTATGAAAGAGAAGTGTGGAAATGGGATCCTTTTAAAATGCAAAGTCCTGACTAAATATCAATGGAAGATGACATAGGAATAACTTTGTTTAGGAATAGACAAAGCAACTCCATTTTATCAAGGCATCAAATAGCAAATTAGAACACCATAGCACCAAGGAATTCAAGTTCCTAATGCTGCTATCATTTTAATTTATTGTGTGAGTGGCTTTTCTTTGCTGTAGATGTCACGGCTGAGAATACAACATCAGCATTAAACAAATAATGGGAGTGTTGCTAAGGGCTTCAGTGAGAGCAGGCCTTAGTTTAATGCGTTAAGATGTCATCCAAGTAATTTTCTTCTTGCCATCTTCAATTTGGTATAATACATTATCATAATAAAGGGAGCTGGGAGCAGCAAGACTTGATTAAGTGTCAAAATGCTCCCGGAAACTCAAAAAACGGAGGGTTTTAATGTCGGTTCTTGGGTTTCCAAAGCAGGCAATAAAGGACAAAAGAAAAATGGGCAAGGAACAAGTTGGAACACTTATATTTAAAAACAAAAATACACAATGAGGTCCCTGAATTCCTGTGGTAAGCAACACAGGACTGGGAGTGATTGATATACAACCCTTTGTACTGTTGAGTCTTTGGCCAAGACCCTCAAAAGTGACCAGGGGCTAGGTGTCCAACTCCTGCTTATTTCAGTATGCATTAGGCTCATAGCTGAATGTAAGAGTTGGGGCCTTCACAAGTTTATGTCTCTGCTTATCCACATTAAATATAATATTTTGCACTAAAAGTGTTCAGACTTCTCCTGAAAGCTAAAATAATGATTCTTAATAACATTCTTGTGAGTTACTTTATTATTTTATCTTCATTTTGCTTTATGAAAAAATATAGAGCAACAGTCACTTGCTCAAAGTTACATTCATTATTTCTTTTGACCACTGCCTCTCCTGAGGAATACTAATATCCCCTATCTGCAAGCAGCACTGGAAGGATAAATTAATTAATATTTGCAAAGAGCTTTGGAATTCTGAGCTGAAAGGTGCTAGATAAGTGTAAAGAATTATACTGTAAATTATGCATAAGTATTGTGAATGCTGCTTTTTCAGATGTGTCTGCTACAAAGATCACTCAGTAGTTCAGACATCTAAAACATGGATGATGCAAGACTATTTAAGAATTGATTAGTATACCTTTGGGGGTATAAGAATGGCAGTCTACAGCAATGCAGTAGACAACAGCTCCTATATCATGAAGAAAATGACATTTCGATACCATAAGAAGTTCCTTATGCCTTTGAAGTTGCATCTTAGTTCAAAGCCAGTCAGTATTCTTTATTTTTCATATAACTATGAAAGTGGTTTCATGTCAATAAGTGCTTTTTTTAAAGTGAAAACAACCTAGATGGAGCAGTTATAAATTCAAGGAAAACTCTATTTCTTCTCCATTGTTATCAGCCACAATTTGGGCTGATATTCCCAGCTCTCCTGAAAGCTGCTTAAGAAACCTTTTAAGCAACTACCCACAGTTTCATTGCTTTAAAACCAGTGCTGAAAGTGAACCATTAAGTATTCTGTTCAAAGGTCTGGAGAAACAAGACTGCTAATGAGACAGAAATGACAAAAGAAGGAGCAAAATGTGTATCTGGGCAATTAATAATGAAGATTTGTACTACAGAAGTGGTCAAAGAGCCCTGGATAAAAAGGACAGGTTTTGTCTGAGTCTAGGTCTATGCAATGAGCAAACTTTTTCCAGAGAACCACTGACTTCATCAACTACTGACTAGATCAGACAGCCCAAGCAAGCTGACATCAGTGCCTCTGTTGGGCTTGACTGGTACTAAAATGGGATTGACTCGTCCTGATATGGGATTTTCATACCACGGCAGGAAGGAAGGAACCACAGGGCTACTGATTACTCCATTATCAAAACACAGTTCAGTAAATAATGTTCAGAAACTGAAAATATGACATAAATTAAGGGCAAGGGAGACTAAGAGGTTTGCCAGTATTCTCTTTTCCAGGGTACTGGATGGGTGAAAATGCCCAGCTGATCTTTGAAATACATCTTTCTCAATGAAATATCTGGATAATATCTGGTAAAAGAAATCATACAGCATCTGCCACCAAAGCAAGCAAAATTTAATTTCCCCAATTTAAAAGAATCCACCAGCAAAGCTGTCCTGTTCCCTTGACAACCTCAGTCTCTCTTCCACTAGCCATGAACTTCCTTCATCTCCCCAATTAACACATTGGCTCCTGTGCGTACAGGGCTGTCATCTCCTGCCAGCAGAGTGGCACAAATTTGGTGTCTTTAGCACAGTCCTAATGGATGTATTCAAGCTAATAACAAAAGGTGACCTACTAGGCACGTAGCAGAGCGTATGTAGACTTGGAGGACTGTGATGGTCTGAACTGCAGCTAAAGCCTAGTTTTGAATGGGAAAATAAAATTTGTGAAGCTGAACATTAAATTGGGGAAGAAACATGAAAAATAGAAATTCAAAGCAAAAGACAGAACATTACAGCAAGAGTGTCTGGTTAAAACAAAATCTTTGCAGTGGGCTAATAGTTTGGTAGGAAAGGAAGAAAGAACAGAAAATAATACTGCAGAAAATGTTGAAACAAAAAAGCCCAAAAAAGAATCGGGTGGAAGCTGGAGGGACTACAGGAGTAAGAAGTCTTCTTATGCTTTCCTTTTTAAGTGCTATATTCTTCATGTAATGATCTGCCACTGTATGATTCAAAAAAGAGTATGTGTCTTGTTGGCTTTTTTTATTTCAAAACCAAAGAGAGAAAGGCTGAAAAATGTGACCCTGCCTGTGAGGTTGCAGCAGCTCTATGGCCTGCATGAAAAAAATCACCAAGCTGAGAGTGAGTTTCTAGTTATGCCCTGCTGTGCTCAATGGCTTTTCACCAGCTTTCCATCAATATTGACAGTGTGTAACAACCCTTCAAATTTCTCATCTCCTACCTGTGGTGAGGTAACTTCTTCAGAGTATTTGAAAGGCAGCCCAGAAAATGAGAAGCAGCCTGAGTCCTGGGTCAGCTTTTCATCCAAACCTTGTGTGATCACCCTGGCAGAGGTGAGTACATGTTATAAAATCCATCTTGTATAGGGAGTTTGAACACAGCAGCTTTTCCAACTCATGAGACTCAAATTAGTGTCTAAATAAGAAGTTAGGTTCTTTTTTTCAAAGGTGCCAAGCAAAAACAAGATGGTGAAGTACTGTATCTCTGACAGTCAGGCCAGTGGTATTTAGTTTGTTAAAGGGATGATGTCTACTTGTTGGAGTCTTATTCAAATTGTCTAACTTTAGCAAAGAATTAACTGTTTTTTCAATGTGAATATTTTAAAAGTAAAAAGAAAACAAAATGTGCAATATTTTTTTGCTACAGCCTTTTCAAAACAGAAAAGAATTTGTCCTGAGATCAAGTGGGTATATAATGTTAATGATTTGTATAATAAAGGTGACTGGAGGAATTTAGAAAGGAAACAATGACTACACATGAAGTTCTTTCAAATGTCCTAGAAAAGCAATCAGGGCAGAGAGAATGCATCCCTCTAATTTTTTTTTTTTTATTCCCCTTCACTAACAGGAACTTTTGGATTAAATGTGACTGTGTTAGACTAGGTCACATACTAGCTAGACACCGCTATTTTACACAACAAATGTATCATGTATCATGGAAAAATGAAAATTGGTTGAAAATCGATGCTTATCACTAACATGCTTTAACATAATACCAGCTTATTTTTTTTGTAAATTGCACATAGAAAAAAGTTATCTACATTGGTGAACTTGCTAAGAAATTATCAGCAGATGCAGACAGAGTGAGCAAGACAGTTTTCTGTTATAACAGATAACTTAAACTGCAATTTGTTATTGGACATGTGTATGTGAACTGGAAAATCACATCCCCTCGTCACTAATTTGCACAGGAATTTAAAATTAATTTTTTATGCAATGCCAAATGCCTTTGTGTGTTCATAAGCTATTAGGCCATATGCCACACATTATTTTGCCAGGTGTTAACATGGTACAGACAAATTACATGCCCCCTAAGATATCTGAGAGATTTTCAGGGACAAATGTGAAGGAAGAATATAGGATGAAAATAAATAACTTCGGAAAGAATTATAAAAAGACTTGGAAGGACTTAAAAACAATGTTCTTACAACTTCTCAGTAAGAACCACCATATATGTCTTAATCCACAGATATTAAAAGATACAGCAGCTATACAGTGTTGATGAAAGATCTAATTTGACCTACTTTGTCCAGCAAAGCTCTCACTGACTTACCAGCTTTGTTTAAAAAAGTCCACTTTAAATGCTTAAAGTGGCGAATGTAGCAGAAAAGATGGTACAAATAGATTGTGCTAGCACAGTAAATTATTTTATTGGGATAGTCTCTTCTCCTGTTTTATGGTTTTACCTATTAAGTATTACTGACAATTCATTCAGGAGAGGAAGGGAAATGAATTACTTAGGTCTGTTATATGTTAGAAATGAAGTGCAGTTCAGTAGACTATGTCCAGTCCTCGAGAGTGACTATCAGATCCCCAGTTCTCATATCATTTCTAAATACCAAAGTCAAACAAAATATTGTTTTAATTCCTCTCTGCCTGTAGGTCAAATAAAACTATGCACATAAATCCACAGGCAACGATATAAAACTGCCATACCTTTATTATTTTCTTATAACAACTTGATCATCTGAAACTCATGTATATTTGCATGAGGCCATTTAAAGATACTAAGACGAGCACTATAGCATATCCTTAAAATGGGAAAACAGATAAATATATCCTTCAGGCATACAACTGGTAACCCATCAGCAGAGGTGTTAAACAGTTCGCTCAATTGAATAGATTTTCGGCCCGCTTTAATACTGTTCTCCAGCTCTTGCCTAATCTTAAATTATTGTAGTCGTTAACATATAATCATTTAGTTGTACCATGCTGTGTTTGCCTCCTACTGAAAAGCCAGAGAGCTACTCCATGAGCAAATAATTGTTAGGACACTGGTTCACTGCTCACTTAGTAACATCTGCTGTCAAGTTTGAATCAGCCTTTCTCCAGGCAAATATTGGTGGTTAAAGGTAAGATTCACAGCTCTGAGATGCAAGTAATAAACACTTAACAGTGGGGACTCTCTTCAGCTCAGGCCTCTGCTAATTATTCTGTGCATGTGTCTGCCAAATCTTACTAGGTTCCCCCTTCTTTCCCCACTATTACTTCAGCAGGGTTACCTTCAGTTCCATTAGGAAGGCTAAAGGCTAAATATCTCCTTTATGGCATTGGCCATACTGGTGCATTATCAGCTGCTTCAACGCACTTTAGGCTGTGATGCTGAGCAAATAGCTTCAGCTCAAACAGAGGTTATGGGCATGATGCCATTTATCTGTGTGAAATTCTGTACTCCATGTGGTTCAAGAACCTTCTGGGTTTGCTTCTGGGAATGTCCATACAAAAGGAGTTTCACAGTCTGTGAATCTGATTGTTAGTCATCCTTGTGAACACTACTTCATGCAAGCTCCTCTGCTGGGTCCAGATGAGTACCGCTATAAATGAGTAACAGGTTGCACAGTCAGACCCTATAAATTAGAGCAATAGCACAGAAAAGTGCTTTACAAAAATACTTATTGTGTGATGCTTTCTTTTTGCTCTTGTACAGAAATTGCAAGTAAATATTCATGAAGCAGATGGTATTAAATAATAGTTACCAGGTAATAGAGAAACCAGCAGTGGTGTTTATTTTCTAGGGGTCACTGAGGAGAGAACATGTTAAAATCTGCGGGTGGGCTCAAGCCAATTTTTACATGGAATCTGGGAGTGTTTTACATGCTAAGAAGCTGCTATTACCAGTGAAGCCAAGAGGCCAGTTACTTTCCACAGGCTCAGTTTGGGGGGTGGCATGGCTCAGCCCCTTTACCAAGACTTGCTCTCTGCCCTGCCTTCACACGTGGACTAAAAAGTCCAGTTCAGACCTGGGAAGAGATGATATTTCAGGCTTGAGACAGGTTCACTACATCTCCAAGGAGAACAAGCACCACAAAAACTTTGTGAAGTTTGTTAAGGGCACCAGGAGGTAGCCAGGGACAGAATGGATATACAGCCTTTCCAAGCTTAGATCTGTCTGTCAAGTAAGTTGAGTTTTATCAATCAGGGACAGTGATTTTGCTGAGAATTCAAGAAGGCATGAGGGGACAGCTCACTTCAAAATGCTTTTTCTTTTTCTGTCACTGAGACTAGCAGCAGAAGTGCTATTTTTGTAGCGTGAGGTTCAAACCTTTCTACAGCTGGCCAGAACTTTGAAAAGAAAAATATGTCAATATTCTCAATCACTTCTTACTCAGACCTGAATAGCTGTTGGCTATCGTACTTTCTACCTTTACTCTCTCAATCCAATTAAAAATTCTATAAACTGATAGAATGTATTAGATGAAGAATAATTTACCAGGGACAGTCCCATTGATTTCAAAGAAGACTTGGTACTCCCCTTTACAGTGCAATTTTGATCTAAAATATGCATTTCATGAACCATGAGTATATTATTTATTGGGCAAAAGCCCAAATGATTTTGAATATGATTTCAAGAGAATCACTGGAAACAAAGAGGACTAGATCATTTCAAAGTTCTCTGCAAAGAATGAAAAGTGCTTTTCTCATATTTTGTGTTCCCAATTATGATAAAAGTATCTGTATGTCACATCATATAACATTTTATTCATAAGGCCAAACTTTGCTGGGAAATCTTTGTGCTTTGACTTTGGTAGGGTCACCATATGTATATGTCAAGGTACAATTTGTGCTATAATATTCACAGCTGAATTTTCCCTGCATTTAGTATAATTAGGTTTAGTATTGCAATATCTTTATATCAGCAAAATATCACTGGGAGCTAGATCCTCATGCCATTATATACAGTGAACAGAATAGATGGTTTGGCACTTGTTTTACAAGTAAGGTACAATTAACTGTGACTGCAAATATGAAATTTTGAGTTGAGCCTTGGTACCACGCATCAGTGATTCTTTTTAGGCTGAACATGAAGTTCATGAATTTCAATAAATTTGTTTTGTAAAAGATCTTTTGGTGTGTCATTATTTTCAGGCACTATTGCTGAGGAAAAAGAAGTCCATTATTTAATATATAGTGCTATTCTAGCATTGGCATCTGGAGTTCAACCGCACAAACTTAGTGGTAAATCGACAACAGCGTCTGAATTAAATTTAATGTTGCCTTTTTTTACTTTCCAATATCTTCAGAGAACGTTCAACAAATAGAGTAGCCATTGTTGATGTTTTCCTGTTCCTGTCACTATTTAATAACCATTTTAAGGCACTGCTCAATATTAAAGACAATTCAAAACCAGAAATCCATCTTCAGAGATGCATCCAAATAAATATAATCATTATAATCTTATGCATTCTTATAATCTTATAAAACAATGCATATCCCATGTACTATATTTGGTTGCTCCTATCTGTCTATAGAGGGCCTCATCCGCTCAGTCTTCCTGGTCCGATAGCCTGTAGCAGACCCCCACTATAATGTCACCTGTCCCTGCCCTCCCTTTAATCCTGACCCCTAAGCTCTTGGTGGGCTCCTCATCCGTCCACAGGCGGAGCTGCATGCGCTGCATCTGGTCATTGACATAGAGGACAACACCCCCTCCTTGTCTCCCCTGCCTGTCCTTCCTAAAGAGCCTATACCCTTCCTTTCCAACACTTCAGTCAAGAACACAGTTAAATTGGGTTCATCAAGGAGTGTGTAAAGATTAAAGTAAACATAAACTGGGGATAAGTCAGCAATCATAAAAAAGGCAGTTCCTGTATTGGGTTGTATCAATAGAATTATAGCGGTAAATCAAGCTTGATGGTAACACTTGTATAATAACGCTGCTTTGGGTTTAGTTGAAATAACACCCACATTTTGGCATGCTGCATTTCAAAGAGAATAGAAATCTGCGGAGAATCAAAAGAAGAGCAGCAAGCTTCCTAAGATATTTAAAAACTTGATCCATGAGGGTGAGATAAGAGAACAAAACAATGAGAGAGTGTGAATACCCTATGAAATAAATTGTAAAAAACCCCACAACACAGACAATAAAATTTTAGGAGAAGGAAATCTTATGTCACAAGCCATTATCATTTGTTAGAAGAGGAGAAGAAAGGGAGTTGTGCCCTGGTATGGGAGAATGTGATTAAGCATTAATTAAGCATTAAGAATGCTTAATAATTATTTCTGGCAGACAAATCAATTGCAAGGAAGCTGACTAAAGTAAACTCACTTGAAATATTCACAGCTAGTTCTGGGACCGTGAAGGAATATTTGCATCAGTTCTACCATGACTCAGGAGGATGAGCTACTACAGATGACTCACTTGAAGTCTCTTCCCACTCTCATAATTCACAGAAACTCATTCCGGAGTGTTTACTTATTTAAACTAAAATACTAGACTGAAAGTATCAACCTATGCCTCAAGTTGTTCAGTGTTCGAAGTGTAAACTCTGTCAATTTAAAGTATTTCAAAGGGAGATATCTTTAAGGACCAAACCAATATACATTAAGGTTTTAAAAAGCAGATGGTAATGGTAAAGAATCCTGGGGTTTTTTCTACCCCATTCCCTACTAGCCAGATCTTCCCTTCTAATGTAACACAACATCTGTTTCTAATTCCAAAGCAGACCAGACTATTGTGGAATCATAGCAGATGTACTATTTTGGTACAGATTACATCTTACATGATTTATTAAATTTGTAGAGTGGCATCTGTGACACTTTATTATGTAGGAAATAGTAGTAATTAGAAACAACAGAGTTGCACTAAACTAAGTTTGAACTTAATGTGAATAGAAAATCCAAATAAATGGGTGATAGTCCACAGTCATTCAGGAGGTTGATAGCAAATCAAGAAGTAGGGCAAATCTCTTAAATAGCAATCCATTATTTTATTCGTTCATGGTACAGCATACCAAATTTGTTCAGTTCTTTCCCATTGAGAGAGGAGTCATGGAGAAATGACAGTGTTCCATGTATCAGAGACTACTTATAAATGGTTGGTCTCTGTTACTACTCATTAGGCAATAATTGTGACAGGTGTAGCAATAAAATTGTATGAATAGGGTTAGAACGTATCTTAAGCAACAAATGTGGGAATCAGGCATAATTTAGTTGTCTTTATCCAGGATATAGGTATTCCAACTCCTTTTTGACTTCCTTGGAGGTACCAAAAGTCTCCAGGCACTACAGGTTTTGAGTTTAAATTTTCATAGAAATTGTACTTCTGTACTTATGGACAGCTCTGCAACTCTCTTATGATTATACACAGCTAAGAGCTACCTAACACTCATTTTGGGCACTAACTAAGCACACCCCCAGGACCACACCCTTTTCAAAATACAGGTTGTCTCTGTTTTCTTTCAAAACTATCTTAGAAGAGTATGCACTTTCTCCATTGCATTATAAAATTCAGCATAATTAAAAACATGGAAAATCTGAGAATTCACTCATGTTCCTCACAGAAGAGTTCTATAGACATCAGGCTACACTAGAGAGCATTTTGTACGTATCCTCCTGAGGTTGAAAAAGAAATCAAAATGGAGGGCAACTGTCATGAAGCTGGACAGAGAGAACTAGTGTTAAGGGGCATGATTTAGTTTACAAATAGATAAGGCATTTGACTAAGAGAGAGAAAATGTGTTTCTGTTGCTCTGCAAAGTCTGTTCATATTACCAGGGTGAAACAATTTTTGGAAAGAACATAAATCACCAATAGAAGAATGGTGAGAGTGTTTTTCCATCACCTTAGTGCTTCATTAGGCTATACAGTTTTACCTGCTCTGGGCTCTTTTTCTAGGATATAATGAAACCTTTCCAGGCATGGAACCACAGCTTAAAGAGTTGCTTGCTAGGACAGTCTTATAAAGATGCAGATATGGTTTTGAATCCTTTCAGATGTGAGCAATATTGGGTTTCTAGTGTCTTGGACAGGAAATGTATTGCTAGCAAAAATACAAACAAACAAAAATAATGAACCCTCTTCAGTGAAGGAAGTTGGTACCCACATGGAGAAAGTCAGAGTTACGTGTTCCAAATACACAGAGATATCTTTCTATATGTCTTTGGACTCACCCTTGAGTTTTCCTATTCATTAACTGAAGGTGACAGCACACCTACACTATCAGGCAGGTATACATCAGGCAGGTCCTTGTTCAGCGTTTCTTGTTCTGACTTCCCTTTGGATGCAGCTGGCCCAGCCTACATGCGGGAGAAGTGTTCAGTAGTGCTTGTCATCGTTCTGGTCGTCAACAAATTTTTCCTGCATTTTGACCCTACGTCGGGAGGAGTCTGGGCTGTGCCTGCACATCTGACTGTCTTTGCTGTCCTTACAAAAGGATCATTGATGGATGAAAAGCATCTACCCAAAACCAAGTTTGCCACATATATCCTGAATCCAGGCCATGCTGTGATCTGCCCTTCTCCTGGAGTACTGACCAGGTCCAGCTCCTTCTCTGCTCCATGCAGAAAGGCTCAGCTGAAATGTCCAGCTCCAACAAAATCTTTAGATTTTTACTTCCTAGGTCATCTTTATTTTCCTATTCAACACAATGTGAAGTTAGGAAATTAAATGTGAGTTAAGGGACTGTGTATTTTCAATTTGTACCTAAATAGCAATTTTACAATCCTTAACTTTCAGGTGCATAAGGCTTTTATTGCGCTGATTCTTTAGAGTTTTTCTGTATAGCTATCAGACATCTGTTCCGAATTAATTCTGGAATACTCTGAAAAATGAAAATATTTCTCCAAAGACTCTGCAAGAAGCAATCCTTTCATTCTACATATTAATAGACTACAATTAATTTTCTACTTGGATTTTCAAAAATATTTGGATATGGCTGAGTAGGAGTCCTGGTAAGTACTGGTCAAAATTAACAATTTTTATTAAAAATATAATATTTTTCAGGTTTTTATACTTCTAAGGATTCTAGAAGGGATCAGTTCTCTTTTTTCCAAAAGTATTTATGTCATTTGCATAAAAATTGGTGTTAATATTTTTTTTTAAATCCCTTCCAATACACTGTGGCAATGAGTTATTTAAGAAGAGTAACAAAATAAAATATTTCAAGCAAAAAGTATTCATTAGCTCTAGTTCCAAACTGACATATTGGCAAGGGTGGTGTGTATTTAGGTGTAATAGTCAAGATGCAGGAAGAAGGGAATTTGAATAGCAAAGCTATTCCATAGACAAAAGAGTAAATTTATTGTTTTCCTCAAAATATATGTTTCATTAAGATAGTATAGAAGCACTATCTTCTTTTTGGTCAGTGAGTGTTTTAATAGTCTTCAAAACAGTTTTTTAGTAGTCAGACCTGTGAGCATCAACTCTGTCACTGAAACTGAATTGATAATAATGTAATTCTCCAATTTAGGCAGCCACCCAAGTCCTAGTGTTTCATTATTTTTTACTAAATTATAGGTTTGAGGTAAAGACAAAGCCATCTCCCAAATCTAATTTCCTTCTGAACTAATAGATAACTAAGGACTTAAATACTTGTATGACTACATCCAAATTTTCAAATGCCTAATCATTATTAATGGAATTTATCCTCAAAACCGCCTTGTGGATAGGAAAATAATATCCTGAGCAAGTAGGGGATCAGGCAAAACAAATTACTTACCCAGTGTTACATAGGCAGCCAGAGGCCTGTGAATAAAAAATACCTTCCATTTAATCCAACTCCCTTTCTACAGGTTGCTCTTTCTTCCTTGGAAAATTTTGTGGTGTTTCTATCAACACACAATACAAAAGGGAATTTAAGTCCTTGATCTGTTAATTGCACATTCGCAATCATACCTGTTTTACCTTTTACCCAGCCATGTCTTTGGCTATAAATGCTTCCAATTTCTTATTGTTAAATATTTGTTAGATGTTAAGTTTCCCTTTTCAACCTTATCAGTTTACAGAATCACTGTTATATCTCAAAAGTTCCACCCATTTGACATATTGACAAATTTCCTAGGAACTCAGGAGATCTGTTTGTTTAGGTGGTTGCTTTCTTCAAATCTCACAGTACTCTAGAATTCGTCAGTCAAGGCTTTTAACCATTCACAATAAGATGCTGTCGTAAAAGCTATGGTTTGTCAGTCCCTAATCTGGTGACATGCTCAATGCACTATATATACGAAGGCATGGCTATAACATTAGACTATGTACATAGAAATATTTGATGAGGAATTTGTGGACTTCTCCACTGACTCAAGTTGGCAAAAAATGCGGACAGCACTATTACTGTAATAAAACTAATAAGAAGTATGACTGGCTTTGACAAACTTGTTAATGGAGGGAATTCCTGAATCTAGCAAATCAAGACATGCTAAGTAAGACCCAGCCTGTCACTAGAAATTCAGAAACACTAACTTTTTTTAATTATTGACATTGAGCCAATTAGCTATTTGAACTACTTAATTCGCATGTAATATTTGCATGTAGTCCCTTCGTACTTGGCACTGGTGAGACTGCACCTTGAATACTGTGTTGAGTTTTGGGCCCCTCAATACCAGAAAGACATTGAGGTGCTGGAGCGTGTCCAGAGAAGGCCAATGAAACCGGTGAAGGGTTTGGAGAACAAGTCCTATGAGGAGCAGCTGAGGGAACTGGGGTTGTTTAGTCTGGAGAAAGGAAGCTCAGGGGAGACCTTATTGCTCTCTACAACTCCCTGAAAGGAGGTTGTAGCAAGGTGGGTGTCGGTCTCTTTTCCCAAGTAACAAGTGATAGGATGAGAGGAAACAGCCTCAAGTTGCACCAGGGGAGGTTTAGATTTGATAACCCTTCATGAAAAGGTTATCAAGCATTGGAACAGGCTGGCCAGGGAAGTGGTGGAGTCCCCATCCCTGGAGGTATTTAGAAAATGTGTAATGTGGTTCTTAGGGATGTGGTTTAGTGGTGGGCTTGGCAGTGTTAAGTTAATGGTTGGACTTGATGATCTTAAAGGTCTTTTCCAACCTAAATGATTCTATGATTCTATGTTTTTCTTTGTCAATGGATGTGTTTTTAAAAGATATGTCTTAGTCATTCAGTTGGTATAGTTTTGATGCCAAAAATCACATGGTGCCATTTCCTGTATGGTGTTTTGCAAAAAAAAAGGTGCGAGGCGATTGTTTTTGTTTTTTTTTTTTTTTTTTTTTCCTGTGACATCTATCAGCGTGTATATAAGTCACAGGAATAATCAGAAAATCAAGGCATCGCTGACTGCCTCATGCTGAGAAGTGACCGTTATAATACTGCCACCTGGAAAATAAGTCAATCCAACTATCACAGCTGAGCTCCCAATCCAACTAATCCACCATTCTTTCTGGCCTATTATATTCTTACATTCTGATAAGGTGTCAATTCAACACTGTGCAGATGCATCTGCTCAGAATGAAGTCTTGTTTGGAGATGAACTGATGTTACAGTGGGGTAAGATCTGATCCAAAGGTGCCTCTATACAAACTTTCCAGCCTTCTCTATTTGCTACAAAACTCTTGGCTCAGCCAACTAGCCTTTTAGAGTAGTTTTCTCTGGCTAAGCACACCAGAGAGGACTGTCAGGTTCCAACAACTCATCACATATTCGCCTACCACCTTGCATAGCTCCTTCCTCCTTCTTTGAAAGAGAAAGATATACAGAACACCAGAGTTGGCTGTCTCAGTCATGAAATGTTTTACCTCTGAGAGATAAAGTCTAGTTCTAGACTGGAATTAATAAAGCTGAAGATCTGAAATCCCAAGAGCTAAGAGGAAGATAACCTACTGTCTTTTCTATATTACTGTCATTTTCTACATTCACTTCTCCATTCCTTAAGTGAGAGAAAAGAAATAAAAGAACAAATGATTTTTTTGATAAAAACAGGAACACAGTTTTGAAAAGCAGTTTATAGACAAAAGACTACATTACAAATGCTTTGCAAAATCTCATTAATCCTTTGGTAACAATGAATGATATAATATTTTCAGTTACTATTTCTATTCCCTATGCTGGCAAATTTTTAATCTGAAATAGCTGTGCTGAAGAAAGGAATCATAATTAGTGAACATGAAATGAAGTGTCCTGCCTTTGAATAATTGTATACCACAAGCAATTGTAGATTACACAGAACTACATGTTCAGCTTGATAAAAAGATGACCAGGAGAGAAATTTTTAATGGGGTAATTTGTTAGAGCAGTAAGTACCAAGGTGCCAGACATCTCCTGGAAATAAATAACTGTCTAGGTGGGGGTTTACAGTTCTAGACACCACTTTAGGCCATTTACCTATGTCATTATTAATGGCCAGGAAATTCAAAGCTGAGATGTCCTCACTACTATTTAAATATTTTATAATTATTTTTGGAGTTTTTGTCTTTTCCTTGACAGAAGGCTAAGCTAGAATTAAAGACAAATGAAGGGAGAAGTTCGATAACATTTATAGTGTCAAGAAAAGGACCTATAGGGATGTGGACGTAGTGGGAATTTTTTACTAAGATTTCTCCCATGTTGCTACAGAGTCAGGGCCACTCTCAGCTGCTCAATGGAGAAATCCTGGCTTCTAGCAGCCATGTAGGTGGTTGTAGCATTTTAAGCACCATAAGTAAACCTTGAAAACCATATGGTTACTTAATCAACAAAAGATAACAGTCCATCTACTTACACCTTTAATCCACTGTCTAGAATCTGAGCACAGAGAAGACCATCAGTTGTGTATCAGGCTCTGGACTTCTCCTACCAAAGCTGTGCATTTCTCTTTTATCCTTTTAAACTGAAATGATTTAAGTGTGGAGAACATGGAAAAGGGGCAGGAGGAGCATGAATGTATCACCCACTGAAATAATACAGTCTAGTGTGGTAAGAACCTGGTCCTCCATGGTAGGCAAGAAGAACTTTTTTGTGGCTTGATACACAATGATATTTCTGTGTGGTCCTACAGCTGCTCAAAAGGGTGATCACAGAAATGTCATTGGGGGCACAAAATGTGAGCTGAGAATGAAGTGGTTTATGCTATTTGAGAGCAAATTCACCTAAGACTGCTCCACTAAGCACCTGTCTGATGCTAAGCTACATGAAATCCCTGCTGGAACTGACTCTGATGTAGGTGTACCCAAAATAACTTGACAGTACAGTCAGCTCTTGATTATTTGTAGACAGATTATTTGGTTTGTAAATAAAAAGGGCCAAAAGAACAATCTTTCTGGCAGGACTTATTAGCTCGGACATCATGCTGTACTAATGTGCCTACACCATTTCCTGATCTCAGCTGGCTCCACACAGTCCCACAGGGCTGTGGTTGTTAATCTTCTTAGTATTTGTGGAACTGGGGTGGTGTTGCTGAGATGTCTATGCTGATTTGGGACAATCTGTGCAGGTTGGAAAGTAGTGATAGTCGTATTATATGGGTCTTCCATTTTCCAAGCTATCCTGATCATGAATAAGAGCGAGGTGATTATGGTTCTGTTGTCACTGATGGTCATCCCCAAAGCAGAACAGATCTCAAAGGCTATTCAAAATTAGGGCAAGCATTTGAATGTTCAGCTCAGTCTGACTTGTGCACAGCTGCAGCTAGTTGCTGGAAGTGATTAGTTTAAAGCCAGAGGTGGTACCAGTATCCCATACCCCAATCACAATTTGGCAGTATAACCATTTCCTGTGTTACATTTTGTATTGTCCTGACACACCACCTTGTCCTTTAAGAAAAGGAAAAAAAAAAAAATAAAAAAAAAAATACAGTGGCAGGGGACACAGGAGGGAAAAGATTATTTTACTATGAGCTGTGAAGAAAAATCTTCCCTTAATGGTTCTCAAGGGACAGGTTTATCTCAATAGCCATGTTTGTTGCTTTTATCTGGTGGTAGGAGTTTCTAAGTTAAATTCATCAGGACCTCAGAAGAGTCTCAGCTCAGAAAAATATATCATTCTTACAGAGTCAATATTATAGAATTATTGTATTATAGACTGTAATAATTATTACAAAATCTGAATATTATATAATCAGAATACTCCCATAAGCACTATCTTGGAAGACACCCATTATCATCCCTGGTTTTCAGACAGGGAATGGAAACCTATGCAAGTTGAAGTAGATCAGTTAAAAGCTTTGAGTAAAATAAATTCAATCCAGACCTCAGAAACTGTTTATCCAAAGTGCAGGTGTCGTCACCAATGGAGGAAATGGGAGTTGGACATTCAAGGACAAGTTGAGCTCTTTGCCTTGCTGGCAGCTACTCTGACTTTCACTAAAGTAACAGTGTTTTTACAAGTATAACATAAGACTTTCTTCATCAACAAAAATTCCCTAATTTATCCTAGATCACTGTATTTGAAATATGGACTGAATTTTCCTACATGATTGTGGGTGAAAAAAGTAGGGCTTTGATCTGTTGTGGAAGTGGTTAAATGTTGCTAGTAGGGTATACTAGTACAAAACTGATCTGAGAGGAAAGCTAGGTCCTGTGAGCATATGACTTGTTGTTCTAAGTGTTTGTGTTTAAGCATTTACAAATTGCCCAGAAATGTTGTACCATTAAAGAAAGAAATCTGCTGCTATAAAAAGCCTTATTCTGAGTTTTATCATGCATTACTTCTCTCCATATGCTACACTTGAAGAAATTGTGGAATGATTATCTTGTAGTAACTTGCATAAAAGAATTTATTACCAAGCCATTCTTTGGTTCCATTGAAAATATTAGCATTTTTAAACTATCTCTCTCATGAAGCATTAAAAGGATTCTCACTCAAAAACTTCAAAATGAAAACCAAAGGGATGTGGTTACTGTTTCTTATGTATGATTTGCAAAGCATGGGTTGATTCTTAAAAAAACACCACAGTTTGCATAGTCAATAACTCACCTCTGAAAAAAGCATACAAATAAACATACCAAAACAGAATATTCAGCTACTACAGTGCTACTATTTTAAAGTGTTTTGCAAAGATCATCTGCCTCTGAGGGTTAGTTATCTATTAAAAGACTTGAAATCATTCTCATACAAAAAGAAAGAGAAATCTGAAAAGAATTTTTAAAAAGTTTCTTCAGGTTATAGTGAGATATGTAGCTGCTGGAATAATACAAACAATATTTTCATAGGGCTTTTTTGAAAAAAAATCTCATTAAAAAATTGCCAGCATTTCTTTATGACAATCTCAGACTAAAATGTTAGTTTTTTAGGAAAAAAACCCCAAACCAACCAAACACAGGAAACCTATACACACACTTTTTGTTTCTTGTTTATTTGAAAAATATGGAGGGAGGGAATAAAATGAAATGAAAATTTCCATATAAGGTAAAAAAGGACATTTTGTGATTAACAGAATTTTGACAGAACATTTTCCAATCATCTCTATTTATGTGGAAGATTAGCTCGTTTCATTGCTATTGTTCTGTGCAATCCTCCATGGAAATTCAGCCAGAGACATGGAGAGGTAATGTTATTGGGATCAGTAATGTAGCTGCCAAAATGATTTTCTCACTTATTAAAGCAAAACATAGCCTATAATTGGCATTTGGTTTTCTGCATAATGGCTACACAGATGTGTCACAGGATAGTAAAGGTGCTTGTAAATATGGTGTTAGAGTAATTTGAAACATATCTTAAAAATGAAAGCTTTCCAGTAGTGTAGGTATTCAGCCAAAGCCAACTTTCTTTAGGTCCCATGCTTAAGGTGTTTTAATGGTGTTTTTTTTCACCTTTCAAATTTTTTACCCAAAATATTTTAATGGAAAGATATTTCATAAGAAGGCATGAGTGTAACATTTAACCAGCAGTTCCTGGATATATACTGGAAAGCAATATAAATGTATCTTGATCATTCAAATTCATAAACACTATAGGAGTATATAGCTCTGTCTGCGCTCTCTATATACTACTACACACAATAGGTACAAGCCCTCCTTCCCTCCATCACTGTCAAACTGCTTGTGACTATACCACTCTCTTCTGGCATCTCCAAACGTTTGTTCATTTTCCTGAATGATTAAAATAAAGTATTTATGCCATTAACTGCTTGATAGTATCCTGTGCATTCCATTTCCCTATTCATGTACCATAATAGAATAGCTGGAGCTTTTGTGATAGGAGAAAACTAAACAATTTTGGAGTGACAGCCATGCATGCAGGACACTGTTTAATACCAGGACATAAAAAGGCAATTTACTCACTTTTTAAATTGATCTTGACATTTACAGCACACATATTATCCATAAATAGGGAATAATTGAATACTCCAGGTAAGTGAGTTAATGTCTTTTCATGAATATGGATGATCATATTTTGCTTATTCTTTCACAGTCTACATAGCTTTTGTTGAATGTCTTTTGATTGCAGGCTATTGAAAAGTTGCATTTTCCTACACCCATTAGAAATCTATAAATCATTTTCTGGAAGAGACTTTCTCTGCCTCTATATGCCAATATACTCTCAGTGGTAGAGCTGGGACCAGACGTTTCGAATGAAGGTACAATAAGCTCTCCAGCAGAGAGGAATTATGGAAGAACTACACAAAGGGAATTTTCATCAGTTACAGGTTAGCTTCTGCCTTGAAGCCAGTTGTTGAAGCAATTTATATTGCTTTCAGAATACTTTTTGTATTTTATTTTTTTAACCCTTATTATTGTAACACAGGGTGTTTTTATTATCTAAGTAGATGTCTAGCCCTTTAGAGAATATTATTAATGTCATAATACCTTACAGCTGGCTTTGTAATGTATGCCCATTAGTAACAGAATTTAATGGTCCATTAGAATGACAGGGATCACCAGGACCCCATAGCATTGTAGACACATCCGCTCCTCTGGATACAAGCCTCCTTGACATCTTGTGCAGAGAAGATGTTAGAAAAAGATGATGCCATTTGGCTTGGGCTTTGGTTTATGCATTGGTACTAATGATTTTTCAGTTAAAGGGAACAATTTACTTTTTTTTCAATAGCCTTTTTGGGTTAGCTTGGCAAGGAGTCACTGAAGTTGGAAATAACCACCTCCTTTACTTTCAGAGTTTTTACATAATTTGATGTAATTCTGGGGAGGTGAAATAAACATCTTTAGGTCCATATTTCCAACTTTCCCTAGTAGTAACCAGAGGAAGAAAATGGTGCAACCATGTTTCCTACATTCAAAATTCCAATACAAAATTCCAGTAATCTCTGCAGAGTCAGAATACTAGGCAGGAAGCAGAGCCATGTGGGAGATCAGCCTTCACGCAAGTCCAGTACTGTGAATGCTACAGATTGTCCTTAGTTGTCCTGACTTCCTTTTGCTTTTCTCAAGATTGCCTGAAAATGTTTTCTGTCTTTGGCTTTTCTGTTTAAGATAAATGCTGAGAGAAATTGTATGATTGGGAAGGGGAATAATCATAGAATCATAGAATCATAGAATCATCTAGGTTGGAAAAGACCTTTAAGATCATCCAGTCCAACCATTAACCTACACTACCAAGCCCACTCTAGACTAATCAAGGGTAGACCAGACTAAACCATATCCCGAAGTGCCACATCTACCCGTTTTTTAAACGCCTCCAGGGATGGGGACTCCACCACCTCTCTGGGCAGCCTGTTCCAATGCCTGACCACCCTTTCCGTAAAGAAATTTTTCCTAATTTCCAGTCTAAACCTCCCCTGGTGCAGCTTAAGCCCATTTCCTCTTGTCCTAATGTGCACAGAGGAAACACAAGTCCTTGGTTTTGGTGCAGGTGTCCAGATAGAATACTTCATGTATATTCTTGTGTTAACCTGAAACTGGAAATTGTCCTCTTTACCACAGGATCTCCACTATAGCTGTCTATATGACATGCTCTAGAAGGCAGATGAGGAATTTCATAGGTTATGGCCTGGGCTCCTAGATCATAACCTGGTACAAACAACAATAACTTTCTACAGTTGATCTTCGTCTTAGGACAGAAGATGAATGGAATTTCTCTTGAAGGTGCTACTCCACCATGACTACCCATGTACACTTCTTCATTTTGTGACCATGCCTTCCTGTTGGAGACTGAAGTGTACACTTGATTAGTGTCACAAAAGGGATTTAAGAACTTACATTGTTGGTACATATTAATTAGACATTCAAAAACATAGACCATATTATTTTTCTTCAAGGAAATAATAATAAATACAAAGTATTTAATACAAAGCCCCACAGTATCTGGGGCTTGGTCCAGTGATCCTAGGAGATACGGGGGTGGGGCTTTGAAATCTTCATGGCAAGTGACGTGGTGTCTGTGTGCGTCTGTGAACATATGCTGGTAAAAGAAAGTCTCTGTGAGTTTTTGTACCAAAAAGTTTACTTCAGAGACAGCCTTGCAAGTTTTAATGGGATTTACAAGGAGCGTGAATGGGATGCCCAGCACAGACAGCAACAGACAGACAGGAATAGCCATTAAAACATGCATTTGAGATTGTGCCTTTGAACAAGACATGCAGCAGAGACCTCTGAGCATTTTATCCTCTGCTGAAGGTTAGCCTCTGAAACCCAGACTTATGTTAATGGTGATGTGAACCGGGTTTACAAAACTCCCAGGTATGATCCCCTCCCCCTGAATTTGGGTCCTGTATTCTATGACTGATAAATGATATACTTCTTTTTCTTTCTTTCAACTGAATTACTGTTTTTTGTTTACTTCTTGCCTTGTGTATACACTTCATGCTGTATGTGTATGATGCCTCCTCACCTTGGAAAGACAAGAGTCTTCTTGCATTTAAGAGCTTATCAACAAAAGAAGATTCCACTGAAATGTTTTTTCAATGGGCTTATAATACCTAACTCAGGCACACCAGCAAAGAAACAGTGGGTCTTTTCTATGTTTATGTTGCTTATTAAAACAATAGCAACAAAATGATTACTCTAAGCACTGTGAGTGTCTTTTATAGCACAGCAGCAATTAGAAACCTTGATTAAGTTCAGAAATCTCCTTGCTAAGAACTGTATGTGCACCTACTAACAAACAGTTGCCATCCTAAATTTTTTTATAACCTGAAGGTAAATGATTGAAAAAAGGAAGCCATATGAGGAAATTAAGACATAGGACACTGGTGCTAAAGTACAGTCTGTCAGTGGCAAAAATGGCAATTTATAGACCAGCTGTATTCACTTGTTAATGGCACCTGGGGGGTTTTTTTCCTCAACTTCAGACCTTGAAAAATTAGGTATTTACATCAAAGCTATGCTTCCTGTGCATCCGTTACAGTTAGACAAATAAGTTAGACAAGGAGAGATAGAGTCATCTGGCCTATTTTAGACATTTGTCCACTACAGACTGTTGTCTTTAGAAGGAACCCAGGGTTACAAGATTAGATTTAAATTTAGCTTAGATTTCAGAAAAACTAGTCGCAATTCTAATTACCACCCATGTCCTTGAAACATGATTTGCCCAGGGTTGGTGAAATTGAAGGAGCTCACAGTCCAGTGCTGCCAGCATTACAGAAACCTTCCTCTAGGCAAACCTCATAGCCTACAGCACACCAAAGATGATGCCACCTGACTACAAATTAGCTTCATAATACGGATTTTGTAGCCAATACATGGGCTTTAATTCTGCATAGTGTTTTTCAACCACGACAGCTTCCATTTCATGCATAGTTTCAGGCTAGACTATGGCTGCTTCCACACAACGGAGAAGCCATCTTGAGGACAGGCTCGAAGTCGTATTCGTTTCCCATCTGCATTATCTATCTGCAAAGTAGGTTGTCAGACTGGCTTTAAGGTGACCCAGTTGTAGTGTTACTGGAAGAAAACAGGAGATAAATCAGGAGCTTTAGAGCACACACAGGAAAGCAATTTTCTTTCCTGTACAGAGATAGATTTGGAATAGCTGTGGAGACTGCTTCCACCGTGTTCCACATAGTAGATGGCCATGGAGGGCTGTGCAGAAACACTCTTGATGTTCTGCCTGAAAATGCACCAATTCTACCTGCCACAAAGGCATATGAGATTTACAGTTGACGGATTTCAGGCTGATTGCAAGCTGTCTTTAAATGCAAGATGTGTGGTCTGGAGAACTCCCCTGATTGTCCAGTCTCTACACAGCTCAGACATAGGTAGTATTTAATATTTTTCATTCTTTCTTCTTTTCCTCATATATCATAAACATCTCTAGGAATAAAATTACTTTGCTCCTCTTTTTCATTGGAAAAGATCAGAAGGTTATCAAGATTTATGTGTCTGATGAGTCACTTTGGGACATCTATACATGGCTGAAACTCCTGCAAAAATCAAAGTGAATTAGACAGCTTCATGCTTAGACTTGCCACTTTTTGCTTCTAACCCTTAGACTAACAAAGGCTGGGGGGAATATCAAAAATATATGTCAGGACATGGTTCTGAATCCAGAGTTAGAAGTCCACAAATCTCAGGAGTAGCTGCATTTGGGATTGTGATTTGAGCCTTTGTTAACCTAGTGGAGCCAAAAAGTATAATGGAGATGAGCTATTTTTTGTTTTGCTGTTGGATAAATTTGTGTGCATCAGGTGAGAAAATAGAGCTGACCTCTGCATCATAATTATGACATATTATGACCTCTCGTAATAACATGAGAATGCCTGTCTTCCCCCGGCACTCTCATCCTGGGATGGTTAACACTCCTGAGAAGCCCTGAGACAGGAATTCACAGCTCTTTTAACAATGAAGACAAACCTGGACACTGGTATACAAGTGTGTTCTCCTGCCAGGACTTTAAGAGCACTTCAGAATACACTTCGTGACAAATGTGGTAACAGAAGAGCCTCTTCACTGTCATTTTGCATCAATGAGGATGGCTGCAGACAAGTGACATGCACCTTTTGTATACTACATCAGCCTGTTGATCAACAGCTTTCCCAGCAAAACTCTTCAGGGAGAAGCTTTAATTGGTGCTGTCACAAAATGTGTCTTGCCTTTCTCATTCAGTAAAGGTGCAAAAAGCACTAAAAGCTTCAGAGTAGCAGAAAGCCACATCCTCAAGAACATTATAGAACGCTGTAAATGCAAAATAAATCAACAATGTTCAATGCAAACCAGAGTATTTAATGCAGTGTTTCGAGTCTACTGTTTTCAGGACACTAAATAGATCTGTCTATATCTGCTATTGCTTTCAACACTGTTCATATCCTGGTTTTCCTCAGCTTATGTATAAGCAATATTTTCCCTCCTGTGGCATTTTTCTTCAGTTTCAAGTTAAAGGCCAAAGACATTTCAAATAATCTCCTGTTCAACTAAATTATTAATTTTAAAGAACTTTGGCCAAAGAATGCGATTGCTGATATCTCTTGTTGATGAAAGATCAGCGAAGCATCCCTGGATTTTTATAGATGTGCTTGCATCCAGGTCATTACTTGAGAGCAAATTCATGTCCTTGCAAATATTGATTCTTTAGAATTTCCAAAGTTGCTGAAATTCAAGGTGACCGGGTGCACCAAAGATGCAGGTCAATAAATTTCAGAATGCTTGAGGAGAATGCCTTGTCTAACTCCCCTGTTTGTAAAATTCCTCTCCTATCTTTTAATGTCTCCATAGGCCAGATGACAATTTACTTTCTAGAAGTCTATTAAGAAGAATGATAAAAAGGTTCATGTTATTTGAAACAAATGGGGTGTGTTGAAGGGTTAAACATACTTTATGTTAAATAAAGGATATGTTTAGCCACCTATGGCTGAATTCAGAGCTCAATACAGAAGGCACTAGAGGAATTTGGTATGAATTATCCTACTATTGTTCTGTGTCACATTCTATAAATTCTGGCACCTTCATTTCCTTCTGTGTTCCCTGAGATTATCTAACACACAGCCACACTCATGAGTGAGGAAATGGCACCCATTTGATCACCCTTGCAGCTGTCTACATTCATTTACACTGTTTGACCTCCATGGCAGCTTTACTTGGAAACTTTCTGTTGAAATCTTTTTTCAAGATACTCCATTTAAAAAAAAAAAAATCATGGAAAGTGTCTGCTTACTGATAGTTCTTTGTTATTGTTGTTGTTGTTTTATCTTTCCCAGCACAAAACCAGACAGTAGTTTTTAATTTCTATTGTAAAAAAACCCCAAACCATACCCCCCCCCCCCGCCCCCCACAACTGGAGAATTATTTTATAGGGGAAAAGAAAAATCTGACTGGCACTGTTATTTACTCTCACTCAGCAAACGCGCTTGGGAATGTGTCCTGATGAAAACGCCCTATCAAGCAACCAGACAGCAGTGTCTATCAACAGAGGAAAGTGTAACTCAGACTATTCTGAGTTTAATTCACAGCTTTTATGCCTTTCAGCACTTCAGATACATACCTGGTGGCTTAGGGTTTCAAAAGCGGTCCTGCCTATCTGTCTTCCCGTGTTGCCCAGTTAAACGTAGACGAGTACCCAGAACACTCTTGCCTCAGTGGTGTTCATAATGGCAGTCCACATGCCAACTGTATAGCGGTAGCACTCCAGGACCATAAAGGTGATTAGATGTTCTGCTGCCGGTAGTGTACACAGAAAGAAGAGTCACTTTTAGAAAGACTGCTATAGGGGTTAATCATTATGTATTCTGGATTCAACCAAGTATAGTCAAGACTACACTGACCTGTGACATAGCAGTGAGCCAGTCTTTAACACAGAGCTTCTGATAGCTTGTGGTAGTTCCTGGTATATTAGTATATGTATTGAAAAATAAGTCAAAAGTTGATTGGTTTTTGTCTCTAGAAATATACAAGGTCATCTTTCTGTTTAAATGACATTACAATAAACCACTTCTCAACTTACTCTTTCTTAGACTTGTAGCAAAAAGATCTGGATGAATGGAAGTGACAAAGACTGCCTTTGAAACAACTTATTTTTACATGGAATATGCAATTAATAAGAAATGAAAAGAGTGAAAATTCTGAGTTTAGTAACAAAAGTGGAACTGCATTTTTTGTTATATGGATAACGATGAAAACTGTATAGGAGAAATGTTTACTATTGATTTTTGATCCAATCATATGTGTACCTACAATCTTACACCTGCAGGAACAATTTGCTCTAGTTAAATACCCTAGCTCCTGACTGAACATCATGGAAATGGACATCAACATGATGTAAATAGGACCCTCAATTATTTTAATCCAGAATAGCAATATTCAAAATTCTGTTTCTAGTTCTCACAGAACATAAAATTAAACCAGATTATTTAGTGTATTCTTGGGTTTCCTGATCTAATATGATGTTTTGAAGTTAAAAAGTTCCCTAGTGCCAATCGAGGAAACTAGATCTCAGCGATTTGTGAAACATCTTTTAACCTGCCCTGATTCCAATGAGCAATCTGCTGAAAATAGTACAGACACAGCTTTTGTAGAATGGTAATGTGGATGTTTTCACTTCTGAATTGGGAATCCAGACTACTGATGCATCCCCAAGGAATACACATCTGTGTCTGAAGCTGTAATGTGCTATAGGTTGTCGTTCTTACTCAGTTTAAATAAGGCTGAATTGTACTAGGTAAAATTTACCCTGGGGTAACATCTTTGCTGGCAAGGGGCAATGAATTTGGACCTCAGTTACTGGCTGTGGGAAATGTGACTAGCAATTAAGCATATTTCATAATAATTACAGCACATAAAGTAAACAATTGCTTTGACCTAAATGCCTAACAGAAGCAGAATACACTTGAAAGGATGACTTGATCTGTCTCGACTAGGCAGAAAAGGAAAAGAATCCTGAACATTCATAATCCTCTTGCTTTGTGATTCCATTAGGGAATTAATCTATTAGCTAAATAATTAAATGTATTGTGTGCCAAATCCTGCATCAGTTATGACTGCAAATAAGCCAGTAAAGCATTTATGCTCTTAGTTACAGTGGTATAACTGTAGCAATAGATTGGTATCCTGGTTTGCACACTGTGGCATGTGTGGGATAGAGTTTGTGCTTTCATAGGTTGTCCAGTGATAGAAACACTGCCCATTGGCAAAGATTTCCATCACTGTAAGCAGGAGAAGAAATTATTCAACAATTTGAATGCTAATGCTTGTGCTTTGTGCAAGGACAAAAAATCCAGCAAACAAAAAAACCCCAATCCAAACAGACAGGAGTATCCAATCTAGCCTAGGTGCAAGAATAGGCCAAGTAAGTGCTTGCCTTGGGCAGCAGCATGTAGAAAAGTGGCTGTGTCCCACATTGTTTGTGCTATGGGAATTCTGCTGCTGCTGGTGGAGGTGAAAGGAGTATGGGTGAAGGGGATTAACGGGTTCCTTACATAGTTGCTCTCTACCTCATGGCTATGTATTGCACTACATTGAGCTTGCAATAACAGGTCACCGGGCTGGCCCCTTCTCTCTCTGATCCCATTCTGCTCCATACCTCTACTGCACCATTTCCCCCAGCAGGAGTAGGAGTAACCTAGTGACCTGACCCCTCCACTTAGGGTAGAAAATTCAAGTTTGTAACACCCCTGAGGATGACTGAGCTATCCCTGAGGAGTTCCAAAATACAGTGTAGTTGTTGAAGTTATGTTTGTTCACAGGATGCCCTAGAAACCCCTGAAAGAAGTAGTAAGAGCTGAATAGCCAAATAACTTCTAAAAGGCAACAGAAAACTTTCAAACACTTCAGCCAATCCATCTAATTTTAAACTGAAGATTGAATCTCTTTTAAATTTTATTTATAATGTAAAAATTGCCTAGGAATTTAACAGCTAAGAAACTTTACAGGTGCTAAAGACTTTGACACTCATCCCAGTTATGATGCAATGATTAAAACAGTTTAAGAATATTTCAGAGTGTCTATTTAACACTTTGCTGATGTAGCAAAACACTGTAAGGCCTGAAAAGAAGTAAACTTAATCCAAACTGCTGAACTTTCCCTTTCATCATCTCTTGAAAAGAATGCAGCAAAGTACAGTGGAGTAATTCCAGATGCTAATAAAATAGTGCTTCATTGTTCTTCATCGAAATTAGTGATGCATAATAATGTATGTCATTACTGCTAGTGAAACCATAGGAGAAATCATTATTGAATTTTAATGAATGAGTTAACTGCTTGGGATTGTCAGACACATAATTACTGGAGAAAAATTAATTCTGGCATTCTGTAATTACTACTTCAAATATTGTAAGGTTTCACTGAAAGGACAATCTGAAATAATTCCTCTTAAAAGACCAAAGGACATACTAGGAAACGCTTTATATATGCAGGACATTTGATTATAGCAGTATGGATGTGATGGAAACATAGTACACAAACACACTCTGAAAATAAATAATCACCTTCTTACACCTGCAGCTCTTCTAATATAATACAAGCAAATACAGGTGAATTCTGCAGGGGAATTTCTTAACGTCACTGCTTACTGCTCTGAAACTGCTGTTATCCCATAAGGAACTCTGATTTTATTGTTGGTACAACACCTTGCAGGCTAAATTCCACCCCAGGATTTCCTTATATACGCACTTCTGTTAATTCAAAGACATATTCCCCTGTACTCGGCGCTGGTGAGGCCGCACCTGGAATACTGTGTCCAGTTTTGGGCCCCTCACTACAAGAAGGACATTGAGGTGCAGGAGCCTGTCCAGAGAAGGGCAACAAGGCTGGTGAAGGGTCTGGAGCACAGGCCTTATGAGGAGCGGCTGAGGGAACTGGGGTTGTTTAGCCTGGAGAAGAGGAGGCTGAGGGGAGACCTTATCGCTCTCTACAACTACCTGAAAGGAGGTTGTAGTGAGGTGGGTGTTGGTCTCTTCTCCCATGTAGTTAGCGATAGGACGAGAGGAAATGGGCTTAAGCTGCGCCAGGGAAGGTTTAGGTTGGAAATTAGGAAAAATTTCTTTATGGAAAGGGTGGTCAAGAATTGGAACAGGCTGCCCAGAGAGGTGGTGGAGTCCCCATCCCTGGAAGTGTTCAAAAAATGGGTAGATGTGGCACTTCGGGACATGGTTTAGTCTAGTCTACCCTTGATTGGTTTAGAGTGGACTTGGTAGCGTAGGTTAATGGTTGGACTGGATGATCTTAAAGGTCTTTTCCAACCTAAATGATTCTATGATTCTATGATTCTATATTAATAGTATGTCTGATTCCAAAGCAGAAATAAATGTGTTTGGAGTACGCTCCAACCTGCAGTGAAGTCAGCAGGGGGAAGAGAAGCAGGCTCAGGGCCAGGCCTAGGAAGAGCAGGCAGTAGCGTGGGGCGGTAAAATGGCTCACGGCCCAGCTGCCTGCTCTGCCTGTGCCAGGGCCCTGTGGTGCGGCACTCCGGCTGAGGAGGAAGATTTTGCCAAGATGCTCTGCATTGACTCATGCTATACTATTATTTTAGAAAGACTAAACCACAATTTTATCTTAGAAGCCTAATACCATAATCTCTGCAAAGGTAACTCCATGTGTGCTGTTCGGACGTCAAGGAGAGGTCTTGCAAGAGTGGGCCAAAAGAGCTTGGAAACTGCTGATAACACAGTCAACTCAGAAGGGGCTATTTCTCCACAGGCATAAGAAAGGAGAAAATCTATGGGCCAAAGGTAGATACCTGCAAAATGCTCCCCTTCCCCTGGCATGTCTAACTAGAGTGCTCCTGTGAGTTTTTCCAGAAATGCACTGCACCGTACTGTAAAAATGCCTCAACTTAGACAGGTACCTGACAACACTGGCAATCTCATCACACATTCATGAGCTCATCTTTTCAAAGATGCATAAACTCGCAAAAGCACCTTTTTTTTGCTTGACCCATCATCTTTCCGCTAAAAAGGAAGACTTTCATCGCTATCGCTGCTGTTCTTAGCCCAGAAGTCTTCAGTGTGATGCTGTGACCGTAGCATTTTAGTGCACTCTCACCTCCTGTTGGCTGCTTTTCTTGCTTTTCTTTATGAATGCCACAATACAATTGATGGCCTGGGGTTTGATGAAGTAGAAAATGTAAAGTCATAAAGGGAGACAATCTGCTTTGGGACACTTCTACCCTCTTTTTATTGTCAGGCACCTTAGCCAGTTATGTATCTAAATATACTTAAGCACTGCTGGAGAATGTGGTCAGGATGGTGTCCTGCAAACAAGAAAAAAGGACTTGGCTCATGAAGATGTCTTTCTTTGCAGTGGATGGGCCTTTTGATTTGAAATTCTCACCAGAACTGGGCAGCTTATTACATATAAATAAAATTACATATAAACTTTACATATAAATAAAATGTTTTCTTCTGGAAAAATTCAGTTTGTGTTTGAATTGAATTACTGATGTCATGTTGCTTTTAAATGTTTCACCTGTCCTATTTTAAATTTGGGAAGAGCAACTGAAAATTAAACAAGTTTCTAGGGAAAGTCCATCACAAATAGCTGATGTGACTAGAATAAATTAGGTTTCTAAAGCAGCAAAAAGAGAAAAGTCTCTCTCCCTCAATGTAGTTTTTTGGGTCAGATTATGGTCTCAGTTTCAGATCAGAGTATGTTGAGTACCTCCTTTAAAGTAACATATCCTTCTGTGAAGGCAATATCAATACCATAATAAGGTCCTGTGTAGCTATAAGGGTGGTCATTAGTGCGCATTAATTTCGTTGCACCTGTATTACTGCACTCTGGGTTTTGATCTGGTGATCTGTGTGACTGTAAAGAGTTAACAGGAAAATGTAGATTTATACACAGCATGAAACTGGTGATCCAGATGTAAGAAGACAATGTTACCCTTTGTTATAGAAACTGCCATCTCATTACTTTATTCCTGCGTATTTCTGGTGACATATCAGTAATTGGATGCATAAGCTGTCAGACACCAGTGTTCCCAAGCTCCTTTTCAACTTGGTGTTTCATAGAATGTCAAGCTTTTTTTCTCTGTTTTAATAAAATATGGTGTTATATACAACACCATTTCATTGCATTCTGTGTCATGCTAATATTACTCACCAAATCTGTATTGGAAGTGAGTAAAACCGCCTTCTTATTTTGAAGGAATAATGAGCTCAGCTTATATTCTCCTTAGTGCCAAATAACAATATTCAGATGTTTATAATTTGGGAAATATTATACAAATAGACTTGGAAATAACACAATTTAAGACCACTCCTCAAATTATTAAAAGCCCATAACATTTTCCTATTAAATAAGGTATCGATTAAAGCAAATGGGTTCTAAAAACATTGAGTTCTCGTACTGTGCAACTGCGTATGAGAAAAACAATGCTTTCTTTACAAATTACATAAGCATTAAGGCCTTTTGAAAGAAGAGCTGATTGTGTTTTCGAACCATGGAGGTCCTTCACATTGTATTGCTCCCAGAAGACAGGTATTTACAGCTGACATAAAGTGACCTCAACTTTTTGCTTATTCATTTCTCTTGAAGTTTGTTTTGCACCATGAATAATCAAAGGTGAAAAGTGACAGCCTCAGGAGGAGACTCTCATTTCAATGTAATACACTATCAGTGTTTTTCCAGCAGCTTAGACATTGTCAGTTTGGTAAATACTGGGATACTGGTGAATTTGGATCATTACCTGCAAGCTCTGATTCACTGACGACTCCAAAAATTCCTTGGAGAAGTCTTGCCCCACAATGTCCCAGGGTACAGAATGGAAGCTGTAATTCACCACAGGTCACACAATGTCATTAAATCATTATTGTGTTCAGACCAATCTTTGTGCTTGTTTAACTCATAACCTCCAAAAAAGTAGCTATATTCTACATCCCCTTGTTTAATTTATTTAGAAATTTAATACAATTTTCTTTAACCTTTATAAGTAAGACAAGACTAGCACTTCTGTGGAAAACTTTCAGAAGCTTGACATAAAACAAGAAAAACCCTTTTTTCTTGTCTCAATTAAATCCAGAAGGACCTTGACATACTTGAGAGGTGGGCCTATGCGAACCTCATGAAGTTCAGCAAGGCCAAGTGCAAGGGCCTGCACATGGGTCAGGGCAATCCCAAGCACAAATACAGCCTGCACAGAGAGTGAATTGAGAGCAGCCCTGAGGAGAACTTAGGGGTGTTGGTTGATGAGAAGCTCAACATGACCCAGCAATGTGCACTTGCAGCCCAGAAAGCCAGCCGTATCCTGGGCTGCATCAAAAGAAGCGTGGCCAGCAGGTCGAGGGAGGTGATTCTGCCCCTCTGCTCTGCTCTGGTGAGACCTCACCTGGAGCACTGCGTCCAGCTCTGGGGCCCCCAATGTAAGAAGGACATGGACCTGTTGGAGCAAGTCCAGAGGAGGGCCACGAAGATGATCAGAGGTCTGGAGCACCTTTCCTATGAAGACAGGCTGAGAGAGTTGGGGTTGTTCAGCCTGGAGAAGAGAAGGCTCTGGGGAGACCTTACAGCAGCCTTCCAGCACCTGAAGGGGGCCTACAAGAGAGCTGGAGAGGGACTTTTTACAAGGGTGTGTAGCAATAGGGCAAGGAGTAATGGCTTTAAACAGAAAGAGGGTAGATGTAGATTAGAGAAAAGGAAGAAAATCTTCACTGTGAGGGTGGTGAGGCACTGGAACAGGTTGCCCAGAGAAGTAGTGGATGCCCCCTCCCTGGAAGTGTTCAAGGTCAGGTTGGATGGGGCTTTGAGCAGCCTGGTCCAGTGGAAGATGTCCCTACCCATGGCAGGGAGGTTGGAACTAGATGATCTTTAAGGTCCCTTCCAACCCAAACCATTCTATGATTTTAAACTCACTCAGGACATTTTGGCTTTA
This sequence comes from Pelecanus crispus, assembly GCF_030463565.1. Taxonomy (NCBI): domain Eukaryota; kingdom Metazoa; phylum Chordata; class Aves; order Pelecaniformes; family Pelecanidae; genus Pelecanus; species Pelecanus crispus. Next base: position 25,262,073 of record NC_134643.1, read on the forward strand.
AAGAGAAACTGTGATTCTGCTCATGGAAATTCTATACATTGGACAGAATATTTTCCCTGAACTGAGGCATCAGGGATAGATGCTGTCATCCCACATCATTGGTTGTAGCTTAGGAATATGCAGGAACCCTCAATAGTCCTTAAATCCTCTCCAGTGGGTGAGTCAGGACTCTATCTGCCTGAGGAACACTTCAGAATATCTTGTGTTCCAATGTGTTTCAAATGAGTACTTTCTTTTTCGTTTGTTTAAAAAGTATCAACGAAATATCCATGAACTTAAGTTTTACCTTATCAGCTTTGAGCTTTGATGGAAAATGTCACCCAAAGGAACTTCACCCGCTAAGAGGGTGGATGAGAAATAACAATTACACAAGTCTTCCCTCTTGAAAAAAACAGTCTGGCTTTTACTTTGAGGAAAAGGAAGCTCAAAGCACTGCTCCAGCAGTTGCAGTATTGTCTGACTTTGAAACACCCCCCCAAGACCAATGGTGAACTAACTATGGATATCAATGGTTTGGAGCCTTTGAGTATGAATTGCTTTATTTAGTTATACAGTAAGTAATGCAGGAGTAGCAGGTACTTGCAGCTTTCTCAGTCCTCACCAAAAGGGAGCATCTTCAGAGCAAGAATATTTGCATGTCCCCATAGTTGTGTATGTGACAGCCCTCTTGTTCCTCTGCCAGCAGCCCACTGGGTACCTATCAGCATGCCCATTTCACTACAAATACAGTATTATACGTCAAAGAAAGAATTGCTCTTGTTATTTTTTTCCATTCAGTATCTACTTTAGTAGGACTAAAAACAGACATAGAGGTGAAATGATCTAGGAGCATACTAGCAATGTCATTTGCCATTATTGTGATGGAATAGTTATTTATTTATTGTTGAGGCTTTGGCTACAGCTCAGCAAATTGTATACAAAAAAAAGTACTTTGGGGGCCAATAATTCACACCAATACACAGCTTCAGCTACAAGAAAACACCAAGGTCTCAACTGTAGCATCCTCATCTGTCACAGCTGAAAGTAATGACTATACGAGAGCTTGTAAGTGTGGTGAATCTAACCAATTAATTTCACACCATCATTGCTCTTTTACGCAACTGTTAAGTTTTCACCTTTTTGTCACAAATCGTCTTCCAGCTGTTCAACAAGCATCTACTTATCTTCTGTTAATGCCCTCCCCCTGCCAGCCTTACCAATCCATCTTGACAGGTCTATTTTTATAACAGGGTGCAATTTTAAACATACCCTTGGTTCTTCTTTATGTATTATTTACTAACCACACATCACTGACAGAAAAAATGGAAAAGATTCTGTTCTGTGTGAGAAAATTTGTGGCTTTCAGTGCTGATTCAGCAAATTGCCTCTCACCATTTCCCATGTGAGCAGATTATTGAAGAATCTTTCCTTTATTAAATCATAAGATTAGAGTGTTTATTAAATCATGCATGAAACTCCCATTCAAATGCTGAAATACTGGTATTGTTGAATGGAGCCTGTGGTTTGGCCAGCACTCCTTTTATGGGTTTGCTTGACCCTAATCATTGAAGTCACGTATAAAACCACATGAGCGTTTTTGGTTAGAAGCTGTCCTAGTTTTCCTGAACGTCATCCCTCTTACAGCAATATAGTAATACACAATACAAAGAAATTCTGGCTTCTCTTCTTGTCAAAGAAATCAGCTGTGGAGGCAGAAAGCTAGATGATTTGGAGAGTTTCTCCTACACCCCTTCAGAGGATGTGACAGGAGAGAGGCAGTGGTAAGAAATGCTTCTCTCTTACCCTTTCCCTCCTCTGACCCTCCATCCCCAGTTTAATTTTAGATACAGGGAAATTTTTAAGGAGAACTATTAAATCCTCCATGTTTGCTTCCAATAGTGACTAGCGCAGAGGTGAGCTATGGGACAGAAAGTGCAGCCTGTAGCTATTTTTTGTCATCTGATAAACTCAGGGACAAAGGGGAGAGAGATAATTTCCCTCTCTCTGCCTGCCTCAGCACAGTACCCCCTCACAACCAAGGCCTGTCCTCTCCTCCCTCTTTTGTTTTTCTTTGCCATAAGATATCCAAAAGGGAGATGCAGAATACTGTTTGTCCTCTTTCAGGTGACTTTGTTAGGGTAAACTTGGCTTTGTATGATGCAGAGTAGCGGAAGGCAACATTGCACACAAGTGACCTGGAATGCCAGTGCAGGAGCTATGATACTTTTAGTGTGATTGCCTGTAGAAAATTGGTCAGTGACCTACTGAAAAGTTTTGTAAGGGATGCTATCAAAACTCTGTGCACCTGGGTCACTGCTGATTGACTGAAAGACAGGATGGAGAAGGAAATGAAATGAAATGAAATACCAGACTACACAAATTTGTACAGCACTCTGCAGCATCCACAAGCTGATTGCCTCATTAACAACAGCCAGCTACCTGGTGCCAGCCAGCCAACCCATGCTTCAGCTGTAGGTTAGCATCCCAGCTTCTTCACCGTGCTCTCTCTGCCTTTCCTTCCTGACCTAGACTGACCTTGCCCCAGGGGATTTTCATTACCACTAAAAGAAAAAAAAAAAGATAAACCAAGGTGTTTCAAATGAATATCAGTGGCTTGCAGTTGCCCTGATTCTCCCAGGCTGTTGAAGGAGACAAGTGTCCTGCTTAGTGGGTCCTTGTATGCAAATATGGTACTCTTGACACAGAAAGGTTTGAGAATAATATCTTTAGTTAGTTGAGATTCTGGGGAAAGAACATATTTTTTAAAAATTATCTCTTGTTAAGAACATGGATGCTTTGACAAGGAACCAAATTCAGTCTTGTAATGTGTATTGTATAGCTCTCATCAGCTTTGCTACAGTATTTGAAAAGGAAGATACATTCTTCTCAGACTGGAAAAGGTATGAGAAAATATTTATCATTCTGAAGCTTTTTCTTACCATGCAAACTCTGTTGAAAAGATGTTCAGGCACGTACCTGAGGACAGAATTTGCCCTGCTGAGTTTTAATATTTTGTGGCTGACTTAAATCTAGCAAACTAATGCCTTCCAGTGCAAAGTAAAATGTGCTTTTGTAAAGGCATTTGTGACAGCTGAATATGTATCCAAACCAAGAAACTTAACAATCACACATTTGTTGGTTGTTTAATTTGTTTCTTAGGAGTAATTTAAAATAAATTGTTTGCTACAGTGTTTATGATGCTGATTATTGTGGACCATGCTGTTTTTCTTCTCTTCACTCCTTCCAAGATCTCCAGTGGTTTTCTCTGTCTTTTGGCATTTTACTTTAACACTTTTATTCTGAAATAAACATCTCCAGTCTTCCACTTCATCACTTTCAATTATGCCAAAGTGTTACAGGGCTAGCTTGTTCGCCTAAGGCATTATGAATTATTTGGGGATACCACCACATTTTTATATAAGCTGAAAACAAATACAGTGCCAGGTAATTAGCAATTTAACACAGATTCCTTTGTTATTCTTTAATACTCCCATGTTCCTGGCCTACTTCCTCCAAGCTGGAAGTTGGTAAAAAACAGATGATATATCTATTACTGTGTTTAAAATGGAAACAAATACGGTAATGTGCTGAAGAATTATGCACCAGGACTTAAACATATGGCCCCTCTTAGTGAGTCAGTAGTCGCAAAACAACTGGAGGGGGTTATAGCTAGTGTTGTTTTACCACCAGTCAGCACCAGAAAAGAAAGGGGAAAAGTAACATGGAAAGAAGAGGTGAATGAGACAGAAAGCATCACTGAATGCAACATAGAACACTTATAGAAGTTCTTTAAACACTGGTGAGGCCAATGTGATCATAATTCTAAATTTTGTGAGAAAAACATCCAAAGATTTGCCCTCGTAGTGTATGAAAAGGGAGTACCTTAGGTTAGTCTGCATCCTGATTTTATTGCAGATTCCCTAACCATATCCCACCCGGATTTTATTCCTCCATTTAAGCAGTAAGGAGGGAACCTTGTAAATGTCTGCTATTGGACTTGTCTACCAGCTTTTATTTTTAACATTCACACCATTTTGTGACAAAGGCTTTGATTGAGTAGGTCCTTGGTCCCCACACAACTGAGTGTTGTTTTTCAACGTAGAGTGAAAAGTCACACAGTTCTTTGCAGTCACCTATGTTCCCTTAGCCCCAGTTCACCCTACATAACTTTAGGCTCATAACTGAGGCTCTTACAGTAGCAGCCATGGTTCTCAGTCTTCTGCTACAGTTAGCATGGGGAAGGCAAGGCAGCACAGAAGGCAACACAACTCACCTGACTGCCCATTTGTTTCTCTCTATTATAGAAGCAGTTGGGGGCCACCTGGTTCCTAACTTTATTACCTTTGCTGAGTGACTAGAGTGAGGTAAGGTAAATCCAAGCTTTCTAAGTGCACGAGGCATGATTGAAAATGAGCCTGCATGAGAAGATATGAAGCCAAAACTAACTGTAAGTCACATTCTGACTCCTTGCTGTTATCTCTTAACCACTCTACTGTAACATCACTCTCTGGCCTGTTCATCATTTTCTTTATTCATGCTCACAGAATAAATCCATTATACTCATATCATGCAGGAGCAAAACCAAACTATTTCCCAATCTTTGAAAGGAATTCTCAAGAGATCTGAGAATATTCCAAGAAAGGAAGTTGATAGTTATATTAATAATATCATCTGGTCCTCAGCTTTCTATACAACATTTTGCCTTTGCCTCCTCCTTTCTCTTTGATGTAAAAGGTTCTCATCTTCTCTCCATCAAGAAACCCCCCTCTGCCATCTCCCTTCATATCCTTTGATCTCATCCTCGCACCCATCCCACTACATTCTTCTCACATCCATAATCTGCCACACATCCTCTGATGTCTTGTCTCTTGCATATCGTTTGCTGCCACACTTCTCAGGACAAGCAAGCCTTTTTTCCCCTAACACCCTGATGTCACGTCACACATCTCCATTCTCTAGCATTTTCACCAGTTTTCACTCCTTCCCTGCATCAGATTCAAACTCATGTTCCTCATTCTCAAGACTCAGAACAGGGCTGTCAAGCTTTCACATGCAAAGTTCTGCCTTGCTTACAATTCTCTGTTGCATTTCATAATCTTGCATAAAATTTAATTTCCCTATCATACATCAATTAGGTCATTCCTGAACATAATGCGGCATTTTTCTTTCAAGTTCATCTTGCTTTGGGGTCTTTCACAGAACATATTCCTCCCTGACCCCTCCTTGTATCCCTTGGTGAGAGACTTGCTGCGTGAGGCTGAAGTTAGCTTTTGTTAAATCCTCCACCCACCCAAAGTAGATACAAAAAGTTTTCAAAGATCAGTACTGTAAATAAGCTGTGCTAAAGGAATCCATTCCTGTTGATAATAACCTCAGGTACCTCAGATATAATATTAGGATTTATTTAGCTCTCTGTTTCAAGGCAGTTTCTAATGAGGAAGGCAAGATGCTCCTTCTGTAGCAGGAGTCAAGGAGCACTGGCAGGCCCTCTCCCCCCCTTCTAGGAGTTTAGCTGGTTGTTCAAGGCCAGCTGCATTGACAAGGACTTCTGTGAAGAAAGCTAGAAGCCTCAGTAGGCAGTCCTCCTCCTTCCCTTGGGAGCTGCCTTTAAGCTCTCTCCCTGGACCCCCAGCTGAACTACAGCCCCAGACACTCTGCAGCCTTATTGTCCTGTGTGAGCTCTGTGTCACCTGACTGTAGCCACCTAAAAGTTTAGTGAGTTGATCTAAACTAATTGCCCCATTCCCTTCACAGTCAGTGGGCAGCTGTGAAAAGAGCCACCAGCTGTAGGATAGCACAAACGACAGGAAGGACCAGTCTGCCCTGTTGTCTGTGGAGGGATCCTGACTTAAACTGGTGGCTTACCAAATACGTGCTGGAAACTAGGTGAGATGCTGCCTACCTTCAGCGACAGGTACCCCGAGAGATTCAGTAGTATCTTCTCCGTGTTTTTTCATTCCACCATTCACCTTTCTATCAAAATCTTTCTACACAATGCAAAGATCCCTAAAGAAGATTAGTTGGTTTTCCACACACAGGGAGAAAAGCTTTTTAAGTGTAAATAAGGGCTTTTGACTACTTAGGGTGCTCATATGTGTTTTTGCAGCAACATAAACCATTAACAACTCACTTTATGCATTTGGCCTTTTCCCTGTGATTTTTTTGGTTTCATTAAGTAATCAAGTGAGCTGTCTGTGAGCCACTGTCTACAGCTGTGAATTTTGCACTATACATTTAATGTAACTATCCTAATATTCACTGATCTTGTTTTCTGTTTTAGTTTGAGTTGTAATTTATTTAAAGTGATTTCTCCTTGCAGAGTATTCTTCATCCATTCATTCATTCATTCAATCACTACATGCATTACACAAGGCAAGCCAACAGTTTAAACCTAAGTGGGCAAGAAGCTTACAGTCTTTAAGAAGATACAAGCATTAGCACATTGCATTGTGACTTGTGTAATACTGATTTCCTCTTGAAAAGTAAGAGGACAGAGAAACAGTCAGTACATTCACAGCTACGCAGTGCAAACCATGTTCAGACTGTCGAAAAAGCACAGACCAAAGCTCAGCTAATGGATTTCATAAATTCTTTTTTTATTTCTTCTGAAAAATATGCTGAAACCTTTAAGGAACTCAAAGTTATGATGTGTGTGCTTCTTAAATGGATTACTTGAGGTCAATAGTCTTTTTAAAGTGTCAAATAGTTAGGCCTTTAAAATTTGCAATTCATTGAAAGAATTATGTAGGGCTCTACTTCATGTTTCAGCACAGCAAAGTGACTGTTGCACAGTATGAATACTTTCTGATGGAAATAACTTCTCAGGAGGTCACTAATATTCAACCTTTTTTAACTTTGTTCTTAAAAGTTGAAGGTGGGGAGATACTAAGGAGCTTTTCATGAGTTACCCCATTGGCATCAGCCAGAACTACCTCACAAAAGGTTAGGAAGTTCAGCATAGCATCAAAACTCAGACATGCATGGCTTTTCTGCCCAAATTCTGATAGCATAGTCATGATTAAAGGCTCTTTTGGAAACTCAGAGCATTCCCCAGCAAAACAGAAGATAACACAGAAAACAGGGCACCAAGGGATGATAATAAAGGCAGATGAGCACTGACAAATGTTGCCAACCTGTTCCTCCTCTTGCTCTTCACAGCTATTCTTCAAAGAGGAATAACTTAGCAGAGAAAAGAATTTGTTCCTTTGTGATAAAGAAAGCAGTGAAACAAACTAGAAACCCAGTGTTATGAACAAAGAAAAAAACATAAAATTATCTAAATGCTTATTTGAATATAAATCTCTTCAAAGAAATAGGAGTGAGGCAAATTCTGAGCCTCTGTTAACCAATGTAATTCCATTGAACCCAACAATGATTTAAATTATCTAAAACTCTGGCCTTAGAATTTTTTTTCCTTTTCCCGTTACCAGAGAAGACATTCTACTTGAACAATTTTGTCTGTTCCCCCACTCCCCTCCACACCTTGCTTCCCATTTTCTTCTAATTCCAAAAACTGGAAAGTAAATGTGTTTTAGGTTTTCTCTCTGATTTTTCCTTAGCTTCCCTTCTTTATAGAAGAAGGGCTTTTATGTCCTTCACCTGCTCCTTCAGAAGGTAACTTGGTGACTTATTCTTGAAACCTGCAAGCACTGAGGGGAGACAGTGATGATTTTGTATGCAGTGATTGATATCCAAGGACTGAGGTGCTTTATTCCTTGCTAGGTCAGGTCCTCTGCTTCTATGTCTTCTGTCCTCTTTTCTATGGTTTCTCTGGAGGTTTTTGTTTGTTTTATTTAAACCATATAATAAAAATATATGCAACTTGGTAATATCTTTGTGTACAACATGGCATCCAGCACATAATTCAATACTTAATGCTCCAATGCCTTACTAGAAAGGAAACAATACAGCCAGATGAAGATAATTTTTTTTTCCTTTCCCTCCATACTTTCTCTGCTTTACACACAAATCCAGAGAGAGTGACAAGAATGCAGGTTTTTTTCCTTTTGTAAATACATAGTGGAGGATTTTCTTCTCTCTGTTTTCTCTACCAAGCTCAGACTTCTCATAGACTACCCAAACTATATCAGGCATAAGAAATGGTGAACTGAACTGAAATCTCACCTCTCTCATGCATTTAGGTATGGCCCTGCAACGTGGTGTTACTGGGAGCTTTTTTAAAGACTTCTTCAGCCTTTGGGTAGAGATAACTGCTTCATTCTTTCCTTGTAAATTTTTCAACAGAAGTAGGATTCAATTTTTACGTAAATGCCCATACTGACACCCATGTCTCTCCTTTCCCAGAATGATGCCCTAGAGCACTGGACTTTTAAACTAGGTAGAATGTGTGAGAGAGAGGAGGGGAAGGGAGAGCGAGGACCTGACTTCCACAGTTCTTGTGAAAGCCATGGCACTTCACAACACAGAATGAAAGATTTTTGGAGTCAGAAAAAGGACTCACAAGCAAGGAAGGACATAAATCTGTGGTTTAATCATTAACTCCCTCTCAAAACCCAGCGATTCCCAGAATCCCATTTGTCTTGGATGCCTTATGCATTTTTTGTTAGACATTCACTGGATAAAATATAAAACCAATCAAAGGAGTGGGCTGTAGTCACCTCTGCCAGGCACTGCCTTGCTCTGCAAGTTTCGCTCTCCCATTTGCACCACTCTCATGTCCCCTCACTTTGACCCTCTGACTGACTTTTTTTTGTCTTTTCTGATGCCCAGTTTCAACAGGCATCAATATGGGCCACAACCCAGCCCTACCTCTATACCAGTGATTGCAACACTCACCTGTGAATGTCAGCTGTGAGATACCCTAAGTGAAGCATAGGAAATGCTAAAGAGAGGACCTGAAGTCATCTGAGTTTTGCACTGAGTCAGAACTATAAGTGCTTATTACCTCTTGAACTGACACAGAGGTGACTCATTGGTAGAACCTGACTGGGTTAAATGGGGGTGAGGCGCTGAGAGGCTCTGCTTTTCCAAACAGGGAACTGTTCCTGGCAATAACAGTAACCTGGCAGTACCCTGCAACAACAGTAGCCTAACCGTAACCCAGGCAACCTGAGAACATTAGTAGCCCACTAATTAGTAAATAATAAGCAGTTATAGCCTTTCAGGAGCCTCAGAGTGGTTAATCAGGGCTTCCATGAACAAAAAAATCCATCTCCTGGGTGCTAAACTTCAGGTTTTGGTGAAAGTGGGATTTAGGGCTTGTCCGTTGAGAGGCTCATCCACAGTGAGACATGGTGGGAATAGATGCTGTTCCAGCTAGCCCACACTAACATGCCCTGTAAATGCTCTCCCCGAGTTTTGCATCCCAGAGCAGCTCTGCCCAGCGTTTGATGCCTGGTGGAGGTGCCCATGCAGGAGTCTGCTCAAGCTTAGCCCCTCCAGACACAGCAGAGAGAGACAGACACCATCAGGGGGACACCTCCAAATGGGAAACAGTTAAGAAATAACTTTTAAATGAAGGAAAAATTACTTCTGGTAGTTTATAAATGAGTACAATTAATTGAGTTACAATCTAATTAATCTGTAATCATTGCTTCTTTTGTCTTATTTCCCAGTATTTAGAGGAAAAGTTATCACATGACTCAATAGGATGCTTGTTGAGTAAGGACTAATAAATTTGGTCTTATGAACTTCTTTTAATCAAGTGCAAATCAGTAACTCCTAAAAGAATTATAGCATGATTTATGTGGGATTTGCCTCTCCCTTGCTCTCCAGAATATACCTGAAAGCTTTGGCTAGTTAAGCTACAATGAGTCAGTTAGAGTTTTCCTCTGGTGTTTAAAATTGGGTTTTTTTTGTTTTTTCCAAATAATGCTTGTATCATAGAAATATTCCTACTGTACTCTACTAAGTAAAGTCTTTTTGTTTTCCAGTGTTTCTGCATTTTTAAAGGTAGCAGGGAAAAATATCCCTCCAAATCAAGAAAGCTCCCATTTTCTGTTTTGTTTGGGTTTTCTTTTTTGTTTTTGTTTGTTTGGGGGGGTGGGTATTTTTTGTTTGGTTGGTTGTTTTTTTTTCTTTTGTGTGGCTGCTGTGTTGTAATGCAATTACTTCAGCAAAGGACAACAAGCCTGTTTCTCTGAGATGTTGGTAAACTGATGATGTCAAGTGAATACTAATTGGTCACTGAAGCATAACTCTTTAATTGCCTCATGGAGACTATGGAAATCCTGTAATTGGTCATAAGCTGCAAAGGAGTGTGTGGCATCTGCTTCCTCTCGTTACATTGTTGTTACTGTCTTTTTTGTCCCTTTGCCACTTCCATGACTGCTAAAGTAACTCCTTGGAGCTGGGCAGAAGACATATAGTTAGTAAGCAGCAACCAACATTTGGGCTTTCTTCACTGAAATTATTGTGGGTGTATTGGTTTTGGTTTTTTGTTTCCAATTGCCTTGCTAATGAGGCAGTGACCAAGCTGTGCGGCTCACAAATGAGGGTTTGCCCCAGGCAGCTCCTTTGCTAACTCCTCATGCTTCCTTAGGTCACTGCCTTGTCTGCCTGTTAGAGGTCCTTTTCCCAGACTGACTGTACACTGCATGCACCTTAGATCATCTTTTGTGCCTCTGAATATAAAACACTCCTAAACCAAATTCACTTCAAAATGCCACTTGCACTAGTAGCAGCATTTCCTTGCCTGCTTTCACTTCTACCCTCTCTTTCATAAAATTAAATGACCATAATAAGAACCAGAATAGTGTAGAACCAGTCCTAACTTCATGGTAATGTTGGTTATAAATGCATTGGGGGTAGAGACAACACAAGATTTATACATCTGTGAGTTAAGCATCTGTTGTGGAACAGAATTCAGAAGCCAGCTTGAGGAGGGGTGGAGAAAACCCCTAGAACTCCTGTACCTGAGTTCAAGCTTTTTTCCAAGACATGTACACACATATCAGAGTTGTAAACGGTCATATTTCCATTTGGAAACTATATCTCAGTATTTTTGCCTGCTGGTGCATTGATTTTTATGAAAAAGCAAAGCAGGACCCATCACTTTGGAGGTGGTGGGTTGGTTTTTCATGTAATACTGTCGAATTAGAGAGAACACATCTCTGAAATCAGAAAACCATGCTTCAGACATTTCTTCATAGTGAAGGCCTACGACCTGTAACCACTAAATTATGGGGCATGAAGAAGCAGCTCACAGATTCTGTTAAAAATGCAAGACTCAAGGAGCCAGATAGCAAGCAGAAGTCCTCAGCAGGAGTCTGGATTCTGCTCTCAGGAGAGCTACTGTGCTTGGTCAACTATTGAATATAACTTTCCTGAATAGTTGTGAGAGCAGAGTCTAGAACTCCCTTCTATAAAGGCACTATAGATAGCATAAAGCTACTATGCACTGCTACTGCTCACTGCTTGTGTCCGTGGCCACATAACTTCTGTGCTGTAATTCAGCTCCAACAAAAAGTAGAGCAGTCCCTTAATGTACTTCAGATTACAGCAGGTGGCTAGGGCACTCTCCTGAGAAGAGTTTAATTCAAATCCCTTTGGCTGACATGGATATAAATTCCCAGCCTTTCACACTCTACATATTTGGCTGTATCACCAGTTTATTATGCAATATGCACATAGGTACATCACCTTTTCCAGACCTACTTTTATTTCTGCTATATTTTTCACACGCTCCATTACTTTTCAAAAAGACAAATGTATGTATAATACATAAACATTTGTCTTAACTGTTATTATTTTGGCTGCTTTTCTGCTGACATAATTTGTTAGTTTATAAAAACTCATTATTTACTGAATTGTTTTTTCACGTATGTTTGATCATTTATATTTAGGAATCAAAGTTATTAAATGTAGTGGTCAGAAGTTTGAGATAAACTTGCTTAGGGGTAGTACCTCTACTGACAGTATGATTGACTGCAGTCCAGCTATCACACTATTAATGCTTCAATTGATTTGTAGGATTAAAATGTGATGGATTCTGTTTGGAAATATTATCATGATATTCCTGCTATGGAATTTGTTTTAAATATTTCTACTGTAAGTTCATTTAACATGCATCATATAAAAGTGCTCTTATAAAGAGCTATGGGCCAAACTGAAAGAACTAAGGAGTTTTGTGTTGTACGGGGTGTGCAATCTTAAAGTTCTGGAGAAGCATTTTTAAACACAGATTTTTTTTTTTTTCATCTTGGAAAAGGAAGAACTGAAAAGCTCTAGAAAAAGTAGAGAAGATTCAAGGTCACAAGCTAACTGGTTTACCTGTGTGTTTCATTCTCTTGTCTAGCTGCATGCTAGAACATTACATTTCAACTAGGCTCCTCCTGCACCCATGGGACTCAGGATTTCTATGAGCTATTCTAGCCAGCTGTGTAAATAAGCAAAGCACCAGGACTAAAGTTTTCCAGTTTGGAAGCACTTCCACAAAGCTCCAACAAGAGCTTGAAATCTGAGTGTGGTCTAGACTGCTCCAGTACCACCAGAAGCTGAGCTTCCTATTTCCTATTTCTGAGTGCCCCGTTTGTGTGTCATGGCCACATTAATAAAGCAAAGTAAACCTCAGATCTGAGTCTTCATAGCTCAGGTGGCAAGTCATCTGCTAAAGGACAATATAACAGAAAACCTAGCTTAGCATGTGCTGAAGTGGTCATTTACTTTAGATTGTCTTTTCAGTGGAAGTCTATAATGTACCTATTTATAACAACATGAGTGTTCTTGAGCATAAGAAGAAACACAACAGAGTAAACAAAAAAATCCATCCTTCAGGAGATGATAGTGTTGGTAGTTGTTAAGAAGACTGCAAAATTTCAGTAGGCAGCTGCAACTTATGCTACACCACAACAAAAAATATGATTATTCAAAAAACTTTGAATGGCTCCTGAATAATTTTAACTTCTGACTGTTTGTTACTAGCAATGAGAAAGCAGTGAGTAACAATCATTCACAAGGTCATTTTTTACAGAAAAAGTTATTTTCAGAGCTGAACCGCACAGATAATCAGATGTCCGCAGGAACATTTGACTTGTGTGCTAAACATTTTGTGAGATATTTGTAATGCAAGTAAATTGTACATTTTGATTTCTTACTATTATTTTTACAGAAGCCAGATTGTTACCCATTCTTTGTAGCAGTGCAGTAGCAGATATATATGAAAGTCAGTGACCTACCTAATCCACCCACAGGATGTAAGATATCACCCCAAGCTTCAGAATGATGTGGTTTGCAAATACTATTGCACTTTGTCATTTTATCATCATAACTTTTTAAAGGGAGAATTATATCAGACATGCTTTACGAGTCTGTTCTGGTGAATTAGCAATTGGTGTTATTTCCCATGGGCATTAAAAATAGCAAACTGTACTTACCATCTTGGCAAACAAGCCTGTGATTTTGTAGAATGAGGCCTTCAAAATCCATGCATCCTCACTGCAAATTTTCTTTTAGATTTAATTTATGCATTTTATATTGTTTTTGCACATGATGTTCCACAGAAGAGACATATCATATATCATCAGATGTAATTTTTTTAAAACAGTGATGTAATAAATCATTGGAAGAAGCTAGAAAGGGGTACTGTAACTTCTCCATCACTTTCACTCTTTAAATTGAGATTAAGTGGCAATCTGTACTCTAATCCACAGTTTTTCAACAATTTTATATAGGCAGAGAGATATAAAAAAATACGTGCAAACAGCTGTGATATTATATTAATTGTCTCAAGAAAATGATTCTGGAAATGTTGCGTTCCTTTACTTTCTTATTTTTCTTAAAAGTCATATCATTTTACAGGTTTCCCTACTTGACTTTCTGGGTTTCCCATATTTTGAGGACGAAGGAAGGGAATCAAACCCACAAGTTAAGAAAAGCTTCTTCAACAGAATGCTGTTGCTCAACTTGCTCAAATCACTGGTTCAAACTCCTTGGATTTTTTTATGCAGGATGTAAGAGTTAACAGCAGTGTCCTTTTAGATTTTTAATATGTGAAGTTTCTCTGAAAGATCTGGAGAGTGCAGGTTTACTGCTTACCATGCTAGCTATCAAGTTCCTTTAGAGAGAGAGCATAACAAAGGTTTGTGTCCCTTCCACAGTAATTAACTCCAATTGTAAAGATGGAAACAATTGACAGGATTGGTTAGCTGCTGTAAAAGACAATCAGTTAGATTCAGCATCATATCACTTTACTGTAATTAAGCCCTGCTGGAACTAGTATTTATGTGTATTAAACTGACATGGTGCTGAACTCAATTTGCTTTTTATATGTTTTAAAAAACCACGCTAGCAGACTGTGTCCAGGTCTGGATGCAATAACATTGTTGACAAATCTGAAGAGAAAAATTCACATGCCCATAAATGGAATTACTTTCTGTTTATAAATATCACAGTAAAGACTGGGAACATGTTTGGTTTTGCCTCGGTCTTGTCAATTGGGAGTGATACTGGCCAAAACATTTTTCTGTCTTTAAAAACCTGGGAATATCCCCTTTTCCTGAAAAGCACATGTCCTGCCCTCCACTGCCATTGTATATTTTAAACAAATCCATTCATCCTGTCTTCATCTGATGCTTACAATTTCACTGCTTCCTTTGCATACAGGCTCTATAGATGTGACAGATGTCAAGCAATACCCACTGATATCAGTGGAGTGCCTGTCACAGGGGACTTGGTTGCCCAAACACGCAGACCCCTAGTGCCAGGCAAGAGGCTGTAAGGTTCCTTGCAAGCCTCCAGCCACTGCTCCAGGAGAGCAGGAGTTTGTCATGGATTCATTGTCCTACTGCAGCCCCCACCGCTCTTGGGCACTGAGGTTGTCTACAGACTGCCTGTCTATAGACTACTGATGCCACCCTCTCTGATCAGTAAGGGGCCTTGTGGGGCAGGATTTAAATATCATTTGCTCTATGTGTGTGTCTTCTGCATACGTCTGTTGGAGCACTGCTGAATTTAGTGTAGTTTACATATCTACGCAGCAGAACGGAATTTGTTTCACTGCATTAAAATCAGTCTACACTTTAAATCCTCAGAATCTCTTTGGCACAGCTCTTGAAGCTGTATGTCTCAGAGAATTGCTTCAGATCTGTGTCAAGGCTTCTGACTCAGAAACCCTCATATAATCACAAAACTGTATAAATTTCAGATAATATAATACACTCTGTTCCTGGAGGGGTTTTTTACCTAAATCACATGTTTGTGATCTCAACTTTACAAATCAGCAACCTTGATATGCCTTTGAAACTTTTCTGAAACTTGCAATCCTAAGTCTTGGCCAGTGAGAACTTCATCATTCAGTTATTTTTACTTTCATCTTTTTTCTTAATGTCTTCCCTATTCCAGATGCTCTCTGGTGTCCAGTTTTGTGTTTCAAAAGAGGACCAGAGAGACTGATGATGCAACTGGCCCTGTAGATGTTGGTGTTCTTGGCAGACTCTGGTTGAACTTCTGTTGCAGATAGGAATAGGTGGGACAACTCTCAAAATGGCCCCAAAAGCAGGCGTGAGATGGAGAGGCCTTCCAAGGTGAAAAGAAGAGGTGACACAGTTGTATTCACAGCTCTAAACATCAGCAGAAAAGGCAGATAATGTTCCCTCAGAGACTGTCTATGACGACATTCAGGAAAGTTCAGAAAATTAACTAGAGCTATAAAGTTAAATCTCATAAGTAGAATACAGAAATTAAGGGCAGGTTTGTTGAGCTGAAAGAGCACACAGGAAGGCAGGAGACTTGGCTTCTGTTTCTGCCTCTGGCACTGACCTTCTGCATGACCACCATGGTTGGCTGTTGTCACTCTTCTCCTCTCAGCAAAAATGTAGTAAGGATATTTGCCTACTCCAAAAACAGTTTGAGATCCATCTAATATTATTATTGAGTTACTGTTTTATGGATACTGTTATTCAGAAATGATTGTGTTTTGGAACTTTATGGGATGGTCCTGTCTCATATACAGCAGTAAAGACAGGAAATTAAAGGCCATCCTGTTTCTGAAGGAGGTGTTTACTTCTGGGTTTGTTGTCTGGGTTCCTTTTACAGATAATGGAGATTTCTATGGTTCAGTTAATCTTCTCTGAAAGTAGATGCCCTGAAAACATCACATCAGTCATGTTCTAAACCTGCTTTTTTCTTTCCACTGACTATAAAGAGCACCTAGAATGACCAGCTTACAGCTGACACTAGATGTTAGGTGAAATGAACCCCACCTTCTGAATTAACTTTCCTGAGCATGCCAAGACACTGACAGTTTACATAACACCAAAATTAATCTATTTTCCAGGAAAATTTTGCTACCCTCTCTATTAACTCCTTAATTTGGTCCAAAAAATGCTGGGAGAAGATGGGTAGTTGTTTAAAGTTGAACAGTGTTTGCCTTTTGAAATTTTTTAAATTATGTGATCAATCTATTCTTCCTTCTGATGCCCAAGCAAATATATTAAGTTTCCCACTGTGATAGATTTCTACAAGTTTCACTTATCCCTAAACCTAGGTAATGGTGGATTATGCAGGCATCAGACGTAACATGGAAAGAGTGTCAGAAAAAAATACTTTTTATTTCTTCTTCAGCGTGACAGGACACTGGTAAAATGGATCAATAAAAAGTGCTACATTATGGTCTCCAACTCTATCCAGGAGAGAGGTCCCTGCAGTGTTTAAAATTATAGTGCATATCATTATGTTGACAATGCTCATTGTGAGGAGGTACTTTCAAAACTTCCAGTGCTGAAGAGGGAAAATGCACCTTCCCACAGTGAATCATGGACAGGTAAGTCGTCTTATTTCCTGTAGTCTTTTTTCCTCCTGCTGTCATAGCATTTGCCTGTGGGTTGTTAACAATACTTTAGGCTTCAGTGCAGGACTCATGGTCACATTTCTGCAAACATATGGCTTCCCCTAATGTCTGTATGCCTTTAGTCCCTTCTGCCAACATCTCAAAGCTCAACTTCCAATGGAAAATGGAGGGTCCTCCTATGTTTTTTTACATATGGCTTCTATTATGTTGTCTTCTCACTGGAAAGGATTAGAGATGTTGCCAGAGGGAGATGCCAGTTTCTACCCTGGACAATCAGGCAAACTGTAAAAGCAGAGGAACCTCCCCAGAAGTGCTAAAAGATTTTTATGCTCTGTGGTTCATCAGATTCTGATATTTATGCTACTAGTGTAAATCCAGTGCTGGGGTTTTATGCTGTTTGAAATGAGGTCATAGAGCTGACTTCTTTTGTCGGTTATGGTCTCATTTTTCTATTTATAGATACTAAGATATAACAGGTTTTAAAGAGAGCAGTAATAGTGCATTTGCAGCATATGCTATTGAAAAGGTTGCATTGCAGAGGTTCAGAAGCAAGGAAAGAGCAAAAACAACAGCCAAGCTCTCCAAAGAGAAAAGGTTATCTAAAATTGCGAGTTCCTCTCATTGTGATATCTTGCCAACAAGTCACAGATGTACAACACATGACCAAGTGAAAAAGTGATTATGAAGGTTATAATGGCAGCCCTGAATCCATAATGCATAATGCATTCATCCCAAGGTGCAGTTGTGCATCTGTTAAGGTATTTTCACTAGTAGTGTAAGAGCTTTTAAAACCATTTTCATAACTGTTTAGCTCATTTGCAGTTGTTTAATTGATATTTTATATTTTTGTCCTTATTACTTTCTGACATTTAGCCATGACACAACGTATAAATATATTATAGTGACAGTTGTTCCAGCTTCCGTTTGTGATTCATCCCTCTGAGCCCTGTCATCATTTTTGCATATTCTTTATGCCCTCTTCTGCCTTGGCAGAGTCCCTGCGACACTAAGTTGTCCCTCGCTAGGCATGGTAGTGTGTCTGAGTCTGGGCTTCTTTCCCTAGAGGCTCATATAAGCCAGAACACGGCCTAAGGTCCTTTGCTGAGAAATAAAGTAATTTCTGTCCATTTCTGTTCTTCCTCTTATCATATGAGGAGCATTCTACTCCAATTTGTCTTAGATCTCTGTGACACTCAAGTAACACCCAGACAGTTCCTCACTGAGCTTATTTCTTCCCTTACAAATTTTGTACAAAATAAAACCTGAGATTATTCTTGATCCACAGCAGTGGGAGTGAGAAGAGATTCTGGCCCAGTGATCCATTTCCACCCTCACCTATCTAGGTGCTGCTCATGCTGATTTAAATGACGGCTGAAGCTGGTCTTTTGCCATCTGAATTCTAATTTCTCTTCCAACCCACCACATCTCCCTGCTGCATTTACAGAGAGCACCACATCCTCCCTGCTGCCTTTGGCCTTGAGGACTAAAACGTATCTTGCTTTCAAAATTAGTCTTTTTCTTTGTGTTTCCTTTCTTTTTTTTAATACAATAATCCCAAATTACCAGATACCCCATACAGCCATTTATACCAATGACACACAAGAATAAAGTGGATGGGAAAAGATGAGTTATTAGAGTGACACTTCCTTGGCTTCAGTATAAGGTACTGTATATACAGTGGAAGTTAGTGAAGACCCTGTCAGCATGATTAAGTCATTTTTAAGTGGGGAGAAAAATAAAGCTGTATAATTCTCCATTTATCATCTCCCTGCGTAATTCCCTCCCACAGCAGTGATATCACCAGCCCAAAGCCCTTCAGGCAGATCTTTATCCTGACCAGAACAATGCTCTCTGAGCTTGTTGCAAACCCCTTGTTTCAGGCTCCTCTGAGGTACAGCTTTTTTTTTTTTTTTTCTCAGTCAATGTAGATTATGTTCACTGTTTCACACCTCTCAACTTTATGAATTATTTCCTTTAAAAATAACTCCAGCAGATATGTCAGCCATGATTTATTCTGTATGATATTATAACAAATTACTTTCATGAGCTGTTGCTTTGCCAGACATTTTGTGGCCTCCAGGCCTGAGTCCCTCTGTGTTCACTCCAGTATAAAGTGGGCACCACTGAATTCGCTACTGATAAGCACATGGGTAAAACCAGCACCTTTGAAAATGGAACAAGATCTTAAACTAAATTTTTGAAAGGTGGTGAGTGATTTGGGGAGCAAAATTTGAGGATGCATGAAATGCAACTTAAAGGAGTCATGGTATGACAAAGGACAAAAAGCCAAGTATGGATTTATTTGGTGGACTAAAAAAATATTATTCTGTCCATCATTTAAATTATCCAGTGAAGGGTACGGTCCTGCATCAGATACTGAAGAACATGATTGCAAAATCCTACCGCTGTTCCTGGATTTTAACATTACAGAGCCCCCACCTCTGCTCCTTTTCCATCAGTGAAACTCCTGCTGACCTTGACAAGAGCAGGTTTTTACTTTGGCAAGAGCTGCTTTGAAGCATTTGAGCTTAATTTACCTTTCTTATTCCATTGCACTGGAGGGCAAATAAGCACCTAGAGATCTAGATAAAGCACCACACTTACTTACGAACATAATAAAAATGATTGATTGATTGATTGATAGATAAATTAATTAGTACCTAATAGCCAGAGGAGTTGTGGAGAGTTGTGCAGGCTCAAAGAGATTAGTTTAAACATTAAACACACAAGAGAGAAGGATGAGGTACAGTAGAGGTTTACAGGAACAAACATAGTGTGGTAAAAAAGAATGGAGAGCAGAAAGAAGGGTGCATGAATGTCTTGAGACAACCCAGGTGCACAAACACACATTTGAAAATTAGAGTTAAATAAAATGTTTTCCTGAGGCTCTGAAATATGGGATCTACAGAGAAGGCACAGGGCTAGGACAGGTCTTGCAATTCCCTTTGGTGTCCAGGGGCTTTGCATCTCAAAGCAAAGAACACCCACAACAGCTTGTGGCATGGGCAGATGCAGCTCTGACAGCCACTACAGAGAATGCCTTCAAGTTTATTGTGTGATGAGGTAAGGTCTTTGCACTGGGTGATGTGTGGTCCATGACTGCCTCATGGTGCCATAATGCACCTTCTGAGTAACGTGAGCAACCTGTCTGGTCATCTTTGCTACTGAGGGAACACAAGAGGTGGTGAAGGGAAGAGTGTGAGAATTAATGGGATGACAGAAGACTCCCTTGGTCTTCCTCATAAGTTTTTTCCTCACTGAAAGCTCTTAGCTGCCAGAATGAATATTAAGATTACCCATCTGAGACAGCCTGAGACCCGCCTCAGGCAGTAATGTGTTATTTCTGCTGTATAGAGTTGGGGAGATACAGAAGGATGGGGGGGTCTGATTCAGTAAAGTTATCTCTACCTTAGAAACCTGAGTTTTGCACTAACAAGATACTGGGCAAAACACAGAAATAAGGATCTAATTGTTTCTTAAACATCTTTAAATACATAGGCATTAGTATCTATATTCCTTTTACTCTTTACCATTGTTTAATGATGCTCTCAGGTCCCAAGGTATAGAATATATGTTTAAAGAAACTTCACAGGTTTGCTCCTCATTATATCTTTATACGATATACAGTAACCTTATTTGCTCAAAAATTGTCCTATTAAAATACAGAATGAATAACCTGAATAACCTCTGTGTAAACCCTGATCCTTATTATCTTGCAATTTCAGTTGCTCCAGTGTACTCCTCCTATCATCTCTGTGACTAACAGCAGTTTCCTTTGAAACCTGCTCAGTTGCTTCTCTCTGCATAGTCCTTTATTCTGGGTGAAAATGCATCTGTCCGCTACCGTTTGCACAGTGTGGAACTGCCTTCCGCGTGCTGCCTGCGCTGTGACTGAGGGATAAGTGTGGTCCCCCCGCCTCCAGCTGCTGGGTCAGGAGTGCTCTCTCAAGCCCCACAGCCTTTCTCAGCTCCACTGCCTGGGGGTGGAAAATGGGGCAGTGTGCTCTGAGGTGCTGGCAAAGGACCTCGCTAATTTTACACCACCAGCATCTACTGCATAACACTAGAAAGTTGTTCCAGGAAAAAAAAACTTTGCCAGAAGAGCTTTTGCGGTAGAAGGCAGGCAGAATCTTATCCATCCATCCAGTTGATTTGGAAGTGTTATTTCTCAGTAAGATAACACTCTCGCTCTTTGTGAATGTGTCTGTGTTTGAATAGTTTTAACCCCTATTTTCTGCTATCCTTATGCCCCTTTTCTCCCTTAATCTTTGTTCTGGGACATCTTTACAGAACATTTCCCATCTTTTCTCCCTGGAATATTTAAGCTAATGTCCACTAGCCTGCTATATGCCAACATTTATCATGAGGACTATCTTTCCTTCTGTATCTCTTAATCAAAAGAAAAAAAAAATAGATGGAATTAAAAGTGTGGAGGCCCAGAGTGACAGGGGAAGTCAAGTTAATTCCATTGCTTCAAAACACAGGAAAAAAGATGTGTCAAGTCCCAGTAATATTGTTATTTTGATGGTGCTGGTGGAGCACAACGTACTGATGCTAATAGGTGGAAACAAATCCTGTCTCACAAAGCTCATTTTTCTTTAAGCAGGAGCTGAGGAATTGGCCCCCTTCTCTCTATGCAGCTTTCATGAGTCTGGAACTGGCACAGCCTCAAGCTCCGCTTCTAGTCCCAAAACAAGATTTTGAAAGCAACATAGCCTTTGGTTTTTCATCGTCAAGGAGACTGGGCCATTTCAAGACCCATTCCATAATAAATTACTACTAACTGCCAGCTGTTAACAAACTCAACATTGTCTCCCTTCTGTATAAACAGCTGTGTTACAAGAACGAAAGAAAAAGGGAGAGAGGAAAGGGCTTGCTACAGCTCCATGATGCCACTGAACTTTGTGTGCTCTGATTTGTGAAGGATTCAGTGATTGTGTTTTAACAGAACATGAAAGTATTGAAATAGGAAAGTAAGCAAGCACTAGATGACCCTCAATTTTACAGTGTGATTTCTTGCTGCATGGCAGAGCTTGGACCCTGAGCTATACAGAAAAAACTCCTTGCAACCCCAAAGTACATATAGACTGTGGCAGAGTGCACTGCTCATTGGAATAACTCATTTGTCTTTTTAGTACTCAGAGTTTACAGGTTTGATAATGAAGCCTCTGGGAACAGTATCGATACAATCAATATACACAATACTGAAATTTCACAGCAACCATGCATCAACTTACTAGAGAAAAAAAGTTGCCTGTATACTTCAGTAGCTCAGAATTGCTCAGCTCTAATGCAACACTTGGTTGCCAGGTCAATCTGGTAATAGTCATTGTGACAAAATACATTTACATATGTGCATCAGTGAACAAATTTAATGATGTTGGATAGTGCAGTAATAAGAAGTTGTGCAAAATGTTTTGCTAGAGACGACAATGAGGTGGGCTAGGGATAAAGCATGAAAAAATTCAAGTATTGAAATTAGGCTTAAAAAAAAAGGTTTGAAAACACAAACCTCTTTTGTGCCACTAGAAATGTACTTTGCTGGCAAATCCAGACACAAAGCAAAGCATTTTGAGGCACCGTCAAGGGTTTGTTAAAATATGGCTGGACACTGAAGCAAAGCCAATTTACACAGTACCAGTTGGCAAGCACGGGGGTGTTTATTCTGCTTGATAAGCATCTCCTTAGTAACTCTATGAGTCAATAAATTGGGTTGATGAGCAGCATGTGGGGGAAAAAACTTGAGTGCAATAATAGTGCAACATGGAGAATGTTAACCAAATGTTAGGAATACTAACTTGAAATCAAGGATGCAGAGGTTGCTTTTTGCAAGGGGATTCAGGGTAAATACATGAAAGGTGAATAAGAAGTATGCAAAGGAAGATAATGGGCTAAATTAGCCTGCAGCTCACATCGATGTTTATTTCCCTTTGCTTGCTCAAGTTAGATTCTGAATTGATTTTCCCTGTTTGACAGGACTTTATTTCAATTGCAGTTGACTGAGTGCCAATAATTGCGAGTGGTACATAGGGCAAAATGAGGTCTTTGTTCAGGTGGGGTACATCTGACCCATAGGCAAGCTAACATTTGTAATGGTAGCTTAAAGGACTTCTTTACATACGAAGGCTAGTTTGGTTCCACTCCCCTAACAACTACTGCATTTGATGCCATTTACCAATGACAGGCAAGGGTCAGGTAAGAGAAAGATTAATCATTCCTGAGGTGAAGTTGCACAGGAATCCCTAACACCACGAGGGCAAGCCTTCGTTGTTGATCACAAATCTATCAAAACCTTGATTCTTGTTATGTATCTCTCCTTTCCCAACCCTTTACTTCTAGGCTAGCCTCTCTGGGGAAATTTCACATGAGGTAACACTGCCTGAAATGATCAGTAATAGTGATAGCATAGAGAATGGAATTTTAAATTCCAGCCATATATTTAATAATCTCCATTGCTGTCTAAGGGAGCCAAGCATATCTAAAATCAAATGCAGAAGGCCTAGTGCATAAGATGAATAGCCTATGAGGTCACAGAGAACAGTTATGATTATCTAGTCTGACCTTTTGAATAACTCAGATCTTGCAGTTTCACCTAATCATCCCTACACCAAACCCATAACTTTTGATTACACTATGACAGATATTTCAGAAACATATCCAGAACAGATTTAAAGAATTAAAGTGACAACGAATCAATTGTATCATTACTAAGCTGTTCTTGTGGTCAATTACTAAAGCTGATTCACAGAAAATGTTGACAGAATCATGCCCCCAAACAAAGTGCACTCTGATGAAATCAAAGTGCTTCACAAAATGCTGTAGAGTGGTATGGGTTTGCTTCAGGTAAGGTAATAGCTTCAGGCAGACACATTTAAATTCTTTATGTTTTGAAATGGCTTCTCTAGAAATTCTGACTTTATATTATACTATAACAAAAAAAAAATTAAAAGCATTCGAACTTCCTGAATTTTTCTTTACTAAGAAATTTGGATTCTTGGGCTTCATTCAGTCAAAATACAGGTATATATTAAAAAGACATATTGTATACTCTTAGTTGTTCCAGGCATTTATTAATTATCCTCACAACTAAACTCTCTTAACATCCAGGCTGGACTTGAGCTGAATTGACTTCAGCTCTAGACAGAAGATCTTATTTTTTAAATAGTAATGTGCCTGATAACCAGCTTTCACAATTTTCTTTATTTCTTTATTGTGAACAAGTCAGTTTTTTAACTTTCTCCTGGAAGACAGGACAGATTGAGATTCTCTAGACTCTTCCCATGAAGTGGTTTTTCTACACTTTTAATCCTTATGATGTCTTTATAAAGCTCTTTCCAGTTTTCAGCATCCCTTCTAAACATGTGACTACTTTACTATAACAAGCACTGAACTACTAGCACTTTTTACATTCAATTTATAGTCACTGCCATTAACTTCTAACAAGCCTCTTAGCTCTCTTCAGTAATGTATTAAGATTTCTGTAATCAAACTTAGGGAGCATTGCATCTCCTCCTAAGGATGCCTAAAATATGGTGGATGAATCATGCCCTAAAAGTGCTGACTTCTTTTCATTGACTACCAGTAGAGCCTTGATGACAGCTCAAAAGTAGACATCAGCACTGTAGATATTGAAAGGTAGGCGGGATTAATTCCTCTGCAAGAAACCAACAGTCTGAACCAGTTATTGGCTCAGAGACATACAGTTTCTATATCTTTTTTGTATTATACTCACAACAGTTTTCTTGCCTTTGTATAAATGGAAAACGTATTCCAAGGTGAAAATGATGACTCATCCACCTATGAGATTTTCTATCATTGATTTAAAATATTTTTTTTCTATGTCCAGCAGTGACTGTTGATAGAGTCATTCGGGCTAAACAGAGGTTAAATGGTGAAATTAGTATGGGAATTATATTTTAAATTCAAGTCTCACCAAAAAAGAAAAAGTGATGGCAGGGGTATAAGTTTATGTATCATTGAAAATTGTAAAGACATCACTAAGTTGCACCTGAAGGTGAGGGGCACAATAATTTCTTTACCTTACCATTGCTACTACTTCCCACTATCACAGTATTTTGCTTCCTGCATGTGGATACAGTATTTCTGCTTCACAGAAAAGACAGGCTCATTTCCATGACTCGTAAGACTTGAAAGGTTTGTCCTTAAAAGGGGTTTGTCCACTCCATTTTTGGTCTATCTAACAAGGCAGTCAGTAAGCATCCAGGCTGGATGGTGAGTCAGGAAATTTGTGATTTGTTCTCATAGAATCATAGAATCATAGAATGGTTTGGGTTGGAAGGGACCTTAAAGATCCACTAGTCCAGCTCCCCTGCCATGGACACAGACATCTCTCACTAGATCAGGTTGTTTAAAGCCCTATTGAAGCTGACCTTGAACACTTCCATGATGGGGCATCCAGAACTTCTCTGGGCAACCTGTTCCAATGTCTCACTGACCTCATTGTAAAAAATTTCTTCCTCATGTTCAATTTAAATCTATGCTTTTTCAGGTTAAAACTGTTGCCTCTTGTCCTGTCACTACAGGCCTTAGTAAAAAGTCTTTCTCCATCTTTTTTGTAAATCTCCTTTAAGTATTGAAAGGCTGCAATAAGGTCTCCCTGGAGCCTTCTCTTCTCCAGGCTGAACAACCCCAACTCTCTCTGCCTTTCTTCACAGGAGATGTGCTCCAGCCCTCTGATCATTTGTGTGGCTCTCCTCTGGATGCTCTCTAACAGGTCCATGTCCCTCTTATGTTGGGGACCCCAGAGCTGGATGCAGTACTCCAGCTGGGGTCTCACCAGAGTGGAGTAGAGAGGCAGAATCACCTCCCTCGACCTGCTGGCCACGCTTCTTTTGATGCAGCCCAGGATACGGTTCGCTTTCTGGGCTGCAAGTGCACATTGCTGGTTCATGTCCAAATTTTCATCAACCAGCACCCCCAAATCCTTCTCCTCAGGTCTGCTCTCAATCTGTTCATCCCCCAGTCTGTATTGATACCAGGGGTTTCCCTGACCCTGATGCAGGACCTTGCACTTGGCCTTGTTGAACCTCATGAGGTTCACATGGGGCCACCTCTCAAGCCTGTCAAGGGCCCTCTGGATGGTAACCCTTTTCCCTCAGGTGAATCAACTTCACACTCAGCTTGGTGTCTTCTGCAAACTTGCTGAGAGTCCACACTGTCCATGTCGTTGATGAAGGTATTAAATAGTATTGGTCCCAGTACAGACCCTTCAGGGACACCACTTGTTACTGGTTTCCACTCAGACATTGAGCTGTTGACTGTAACTCTTTGTGGCCTTCCAGCCAATAAACTACTAAACGTCTCAGCTACATCATTCTCCTCTGGAAGTCTCTGACTAAAGCACTTCATCACCTATTTACCTTCTCACCTTTTGTCCCTCACTATGAAGTCTGGAAACTGGGTCTGTTTCTTAATATGCAGGTGCCTAAAGCAACAGGACTTTCCTCTGGGGCTTCTAAATTTACTGGGATGAATAAATAGATAAACAGTGTTAACTGTTGACTGAGAACTCACTTTACAGTCATAATGCTCTTAATTGTCAGTAAAGGAAGAGTTGAGATCTCAGACTGTATAACTTCTGTGCAGAGAATTCCTCCTGGCTTCAGTGGGACTTCTCCGTACCCAGAGGGATTAGAAGACCAGATGTTTGGGCAGGATCTGAGCTGGCATCAAAAGGGTAAAAAGCTGTACAACTCACACTTATTTGTGCTGTACAGTCAGCTTGTCTCCATCACAATTAAAGCCTGTTTGTCTTTCATATCACAAGAGAATTATTACTTTGTTCCATGAAAGAAGTGCTATATTTTGTAGTAATAATAGGAATACATTAAAAATATTTTAAATCTTTTAATCGTTTCAAGTATGGAGGATAATTTATATCCTTCCATTTCATTTATTTAAAAATAACCTATTTTCAGGAATTTTTACTGTATTAAACATATAGCAAGTATGGAATGAAACCATCAGATCATTTGCTGTAGTGTATTATGCTCTTCAACAGCTATTTCACCCTAAGGCATGGATTAAATGCTGTCCCATGATAATATTTCTTCTTTCTTTGTTTATATAATTTCTTATGGCATTTTCTAAGTCTACCATTCTTGTTAGACCAGTATATTATTCTATTTTAGACAAAGAAGTTAATATTTTCCAATTTCTTGTGACAATATATCTTGATAAAGGAAATGAAAAATGTAATTTTTTTCCTCTTTAATGAAAGACTGACTTTTATCCAAACTCTACTAAATTAAAATAAATTTATAGCTGAAAGTCCAGAATTTGCTACACTTCAGTAGATGGAAAGCACTGTCAGAAATAGGCATTAAGAACAGGCTTTCAAGATACTGTTTGAAATACCCTACAGTTTTAAAGATTATAACAATACCCAAATCTAGCAGGTGTAACTCAGGACTTCTAGAAAAGCCAGGCACTGCAGAAGGTGGAGCTGAGTGTGATGTCTTAGGGCATCTCAGATGGCACTAATATTTACATAAGTGTTGGGCCTCTGCTTCAGGATGAGCTAAATTGCTCTCTATGGTCCATTGACTGTGTTAACAGAAACTTCATTAACTTTGACAAGAGACTAGACACCTAATGGACAAGGAGACATCTACATGTAAATTACTTAATCTGCAAACTGAATTCTGTCCTCAGCCAAAAATGGTTGTCTAGGCTTCCACTGACGCCAATAAAGTAGCATTTCCTTAGGTAATTCATCCAGTCTAGACCGCATGACTCACCTCCTACAGCTGCCTCGTTTACTTATACCTACTTTAGTTTATGTGCCATAGAAGCAATATGTAGTCATGTCAGCAGAAAAACAACCTTTGACAAGAAATACTGTGTCTACCTTAGAGAATTTTCATTACAGCTGTGCCTAGTAGATGATCAGCAATATAAACATGCACTAAGATTCCCTCTATAGCTGTAATTCCACCCTTCTGTGACTTTGAATTATGATGCTGCCTTTTAATTAAACGATCACAATTCAAAGGAGTCCTGTATCTTTTGGTGTGTTCTGAGGGACTGAGGCAAACAGAGTCTAGTTCTTCAAGACAGTGTTTGGATGTCTTAACTAAAAGACCATGGTTTCGCTTTAGGCAATTCCCTACTCTTGTTTTCTGTATTGCCTCTACATTTCCTCATAAACGAAACAGAAGATTTGTGAACAAACACTCTTGACTGTGCCACGTTATTGCTCTTGAAAAAGAGTTATTTTTTTTATTTTTAAATTAACGCCTTTAAAAAGTTATAAAAACATAAATGTTTTAAACTTTTTATCAATAGTCATGAAGACTGATTCTTTCAGATCTATAGCACAGAGCTTTACTGCTTGAGTTAGCAGTGACTAGAAGCCAACAGAGTTTAATTTTCCCTTTGTGGGACATCCCCTAGCAAGAAAGGGTATCTGGTACAGGACATCACAGTAGCAAACAACTGAAAGAAGGAGAAATTACTGGAAAATAGCTCAGTCTTTGCTTTTGTGAAATGGTGTAAGCTTGTTTTAATTAATACACAAGCACTGGGAGGATAGACCATGTGTAATATTGTTCAGTGTGTGGTCCTGTCAGGCACAAAAAAACACTTCTAAGCATGAGTAAGCTAAGCTTCCCAGAGGTTTACAGTTAGGCTAAATTTCATTTTGTTTTGTTTTGTTTTGTTTTATTTTTTTAATAGCAGGGACAGCAAAAGGATGTTATTCTTCCAGCAGTTTCCAGCCAAAATTTCAAATCTTTGTAGGCATCTCTTTAAGTGGTTATAATAATTTGTGAGCAGGAGAAAAGCAGGATACTATCCTCTAACTTATCATTGGAAATTACTATACAAATGTTATTTAAACGTTTCAGATAGAAGGTCCATTGTGGATGACACCAGTTTGGGAGAATGCCTAATTTTGGTTAAATTATTAAGAAAATGAAAAAAAAATTATTAATAGTTTATGTTAAGAAGTTGTAGGTGCTGATGTCTGTGCTGTTTACTGCAGTTTCAGTCCTGGTGTACTCATATGAGATGCCTGCCATGCCAGTGTAATCGTTCTGAAGTCAACAAGGTAGGTGCATTATACGTGTTTTGAAATTGATATGCTCTTTGTCACTCCTGAATCTAAGAAGCCTGAAGCTGGAACTGAATCACACTGAAATGTACCTTACATACAATATTTCAGCTGTAGAAATACAACCATAGCCTTCTAGCTTCTGTTGGGTATGAGTAACAGAATTTGTAAGATTTGGCACTAAGTGGTAGCAGCGCATACTGAATGAATGCTATACAGTCTCATTGCACAGCAAATCTTGGAGTATTAACTTCTTTCCAATTGCTGCATCCTCATTTAAATCCACTGCTGCATACTGGGATTTTACACTCTGTAAGTGGTGCTATTCTTTTATAGCAACTATCATACCAGCATCAGATGCTCAGGATTGGTCCTGCAGGGCAATGAGTCAGTCATGCAAATACTTAAAGTTAATGAAAGCTACAATACAGTTTTCTGGAAAAGAGGGTTTCATTTCCCCCTATTGCTTTTTGAGGGGTTTGCTGAGCCATTTTGCTGATGTCACATTGCTCTCTAAATCACCCAGGAAACTTACATGTGATGTCACTGTTTGATCTTGGTAAGAAGCATCCACTTGCTATGAGAATGGAGAATTAAGGAATGGCATGGGGAAAGGGGAAGAAAGTAACACAACAGCAGTTTGGAGGTTTGGAATATCCAATCATTCTAATATGTGCAGTACATACTTTAAAACAATCGTGCTTTAAAGGTTTTTTTTCAAAAAATAGTAACTTAATCCTTACTCTTCTGAAATGAGCTCCTCCTCTTCTCCCAGCTGTCTGCTTAAGCCATCTATTATCTGTTTTAAAAGCTCTTTTTAAAAGCTCTTCCTAAATGGGGAGATGCATAACAATCTTGATTTAATATTCTTAGTGAACTAAATGTTATTTGACTATTGGCATGAGATTGCTGACTCCTGACAAAGGTCGTGCTGCGGCTGGACAATCTACTTTGTATAAAGGATTGACAAAATAAGATCACTAAGGAATTATACATTCCAGTTTTTTACAGACACAAATGATTGCATATGCAAAAGAGTAAATCTGCAATTAAAAGTAACCTTGAGACATATGTAAACCTTGCCCTTATGGTAGTCATAAAATTCATAAATAAAAAGCTCTAAAAGTAGTTTTAAAACTTAAAAGCTGTCTTGTAATAGCATTTTATTGCTCTAGGGTTATAATAGCATTCCATCAAACTATACCATAGCTGGCTTGGAATGGACTCCTGAACCACAGCCTGCTATGAATGAATACTATTTCTTAGAAATTATGATGTTTAGTAATAATTGATTTTCCTAGCTTTTCCTTATGCCTTTTGTCAGCTCTGGAAAGCTCTTGCTATCTATACACTGAAATTCTCTCTAGAAGAGCTTTCTAGAACTTAATAAAGTTTTTTTAACCTGATGTAGGAGTCTTTTAGAAACTAAAAAATGTATTTTAAGATTTATCAAAATGAATTCTCCAAGAATATATTTGTGTTTTACTTTGAATATGGCTTTAAAAATTGTTACCTGTGGAAGCCTGATGATTCTGTCTTACTGAACTCCAAAATCCTGCTTCATAAAGTTAATGTTAATTCAACCTAAAAACTACGAACAAACGGATATGGAAAAGGGCTAAGTAGGTATTGGTTACAAAAGAATCATAAGTGTGTTATGAAAAATATTCTCATCTCTTAATGGGCTAGAAATGCTATTGTTGACTTCTGTTTTCTAAAATAATTCAATGCTGTAACACTAAGGAAATGCAAGTTAACAACGAAGACTTCTAGCTCATTTTTTAAAATGCATATTGTGTCGCTGCTGTTGCACACCTTTGATATGTTGCTGGTTTGTTGTTGTGTGAAGTCTTTTATTGTTGAATAAGTATCTTACCAATAGGTATTTTCAATAGTGCTCTTCCATGGTCGACAGGATGGCCCGAGACCAGATCACATTTTAAGAAGCTTTTTCTGTCCATTTCCTTCTGGATGATCGCCTTGGGGAGACATTGCATTTGTAACCATGTTGAGTTATTTTGTTGGGCTAAAATGTTTAAAAAGATAACGTATTTGTGAAATTAAGGCTGGCAAGGAGTGAAAAACTGACTGCAACAGGGTCAACCCCCTGCACATACTCCCTGCAAACTTTAATTATCAGATCAAAACTTGTCTGTGTTTTAAATGTGGGCCTTTAGATCTTTGCTTGGTGAATATTTAATATTCACTTTATGCTGTCTCAGTAGAAGCCTTCCAGAGTTACTGGCAAAATGAAATTACTTTTGTTGGCAAAAAAAATTCCAGTCTATGCAAAGAAATGAATCCTAGGGAACCCACTGACATTTATTTTGACTTGCTAAAAAATTTTTTTGAAGCATGAAGATACATTTTCCTGAAAAATGCCAAATCTATGTTTCTGTTACTTAAGTAAATGCATCTGAAAGGATAAAACCAGTGTGATAAAGCTAAAAGAGCTTTGAAGAAAAATAACGCGCACCTACAAAGGAGTATTTCATCAGTAGGGAAGCAGTGTGTCTGCTGTGTTCAGCTGACCTCTACCCAGTGCTGGGTCATATCATATCATACACATCACACAAGACATCAGACACCAGGATACAGCAGCAAGCATTGGCAGGGGCTCTGCCTGCATTCCTCGACTTCCCTGCACGTGAGCACTCCAAGCGTGCTCTGAGGTGCAATTTAATTCTGCGGCATTTATTCAGAAGGACAGCTTTCCTCCTCGTACCCTGCTGAGGTGAGTGCCTGCTCCCCACACCGACCCACACAGCCAGGTACGGCAATTCAACAGCCCCTGCCCCAGCTTGCTCACACTTCAGCTTCATCTGCCCCTGCTGCTGCCCTTGTGCCTGTGGGAAGGGAGAGCTGCCTTCTGCCCTTGCTGAATCTTTTCCTTGTCCTGCCCACAAAGTGATGGCAAAAGCATCTCTTGTTTCTTTCTGAGTACTGCCTAGTTTTGGCTGAGCCTAAACAGAAAGAGGGAAAAGGAAGCTTCCTGACGAGCTGTGGAAGGGTTAAGCAGAATCTGCCCCTCAGAATGTGAATCTGACTTATGCCTTATTAGGTAATTTTAATTACTTGCTGTGAAAATGCATGCCAGAAAGGAAGTACAGCCCAAGCCTGTGTACAAAATAAGAATCAAGTGAGGGAAAAACCTCAATAAACAGGTACTGCTTCTGTTACTACTAGGGCTTGATGGGTGCTGCTTTTCTACAAGTCTTTTTGTCATTGGAAACAAATAATTTTTGAGAGAATCTTGTATATGGATGTATGGATATACAATGTGTATATCTATATCCATATTTCTATATCATATATACATAACTTTATACATATATACATTTTGTCTGTATATGTATATACATATATACACTTTGTCATGTGGCTCTCATCCTTGTAAGCTGAAATACTTTGTAAGTTCTGGTGCTTTCTGTGAAAATCTTCAAGAGATCTTGGCTTGACTTCCCTGCAGTAAGGGGCATTTTTAGATCACAAAAACTGTCTTTCTCACTGTTAACCACAGCACCTCTGCATGTGTATACTTGAAACATTTAATTCCATGACTATACAATGACATAGCTTCTAAAACAATGGTAATAATCTATATCCAGGCAGGATTTTTCAATAACTGCTTTATATGAGCTATTGATGCAGCTGGGAACATTATAATATCATCTTCAGAAATGGTTTTCATTTAAAATATATTACACAGGGCAAAAGCTAATAAAATAAAAATGTGTTGGAGTCCAAATGACTTCCTACCTGATTGTTTCTACCTATGGAATAAAAAATAACCTACTCTTAATCATGTTTAATTCTCCACCCCTCTACCAAGCCAGACATTTATGTCAGGTGCATTACACGTTTCTTCCTTGCTCAGCAGCACTGCCACCAGTAAACCCAACAACCAGAGTATAAGAAGCAAACAGAAAGGTATAACATCACAAATGCTGAACTCAAGGTTGTTTCACTCAGGATTTGCTTAGTATCTAGCAAACAAAAGAAATAGTCAAAAAGCAGAATAGGACAGCTATGGCTGAGAAAAAAATATTTAATTTGGCAATTTGTTTAAGTGGATGCTCATAAATGACAGTTTTTCATCTACAATTCATCGATACATCTGGTAGCCTGATTCACCAAATATACAGGGGCACACTTTGCTCTTCCTTTTTCCACTAAAAATCTCTAGTGAAATCAATTAATCAATCTAGTAAAATCAATTAATTTCCATGAAGGGACTCTAAATTTAGTGCCTAAGCTTAGATGACCTCAGTGGACAGTGGATCAGACTCCTTTAGTAATGAAAAAGAGCAAAATTGAAGATTATTATGAAGATACTTCAGTTACTGTGCTCTTTGGATTGTGTATCTTACTGAATGTTCTTCAGCCAAGTATTGCAAGATCATTTCCCGTCCAACTTTGTTTCAGTCAGTCATTTTAGCTTATCCGATGAGAAACGTGAAAGAAGATTCGTGGACCTTTAAAGGATTTGTGAACTCTTTGGGGAAAATCAAATCACTCAGAATTCATCTTAATGCACAGATTTCTTCAGCTAGTGAGGAAAAAACTACTGCAGCACAGCAGAGCAGCAAGCTGAGTATGAATGCCAAGTAGCGAGCAAATCTACAACTGCAGCTAAAAGTAAATAACTGTTGCTAGCCACAGCTGCTTCCTTATTTTTAATTTTTTAAAACCTCTTCTAAGATTCATAGTTGATTCTTGTCAAAGAAATGTTCTTCCTTAATTGCAGTACTCAGTTACTGATTTGCTAGTCTGGAAATGAGAGCTTTCCTGTATAGTGTCTTTGATTTTTTTCCCCTCTCATAAGCTAATGGAGCTAAAAGTCATGTTTGTTTGCGCTGCAGCTTCTTCTCTACTGATGCTGCCTGTTCTCTTTGCCCAGTCCCCTTTCTGGATGTATTTGCTCATCATCAGCAAATCTATTTTTAGGTGCTCTCCTTGAGAAAGGGGAGTAAAGAAAAAAAAATAATGTGGATGATCTTATTTAGGAAATTCAGGGCTGCATGAAACTGTGGAATGAGGTGAAATAAGAGGGGAAAGGGAAGAGTATATCCAGCTGTCAGTGGTGTTAAGGACGGTATGAACTTCACCTTCTTTGTCTCACCAGTAAATATGTTTGAAAAGCATTTGTAGACCTCTGATGTTCAGGGTAGCAAGGGTTTCCTATTGACTTTTACTATTTATCTCCTTACAACATGAGGACTCAGAACAATAGAACTGCTGTGGGTGCCACAGACATGAAGACTTCCTAGCAGAGCTAAGCAGGAACATTTTTCTTCTTCAGGTACTTTCTTTCCTTTCTCCTGATATAAAGTTTCAGATATAACTATTGTAGAAGAACTCCAAAAACTAATTGCTTACATCAAAATTGGCAAAGAACCACGCTAGCCTCATGACAATAGACACATTAAACATGCTAGAGAAGCTTAGTACAAACCCTTCAAATGTTGATTAAATATTTTTTCAAAGGATGCTGGTCCCTGTGGACTTGAACAAACACATGGAATCTTAGAATCATAGAATTGTTTAAGTTGGAAAAGACCTTTAAGATCATCAAGTCCAACCATTAACCTACCACTACCAAATCCACCAATAAACCACTTAAGGGTACAGTAATAATTAATTTCATGTTTCCTGGCTTGGTGGCTGGATTATTTTTTAATGAAAGTAAAACTAGGGATCATTAAGGTAGGAAAGAACCTCTAAGATCATCAGTCCAACCATCAACCCAACACCACCATGCCTACTAAACCTAACGAGAAGCATTGGTTGCTCAAGAGTAGACCTAATGCTGTATAAGATGCTCTCAGTATCTTATCTGGCCTTCAGCTGTCATTCTGGACAGCCTATGTATCCCACAGCTCCTGGGCTGTGGGATCTGCCTGACCAGGAAAGTGCCTTAGAAAATCTAAGTAAATAGGTACACAGGGGTAGGCAAATGAGCTGGAGCCTAAAAGCCAGTCCCTGGACCTCTCATGGGCAGTGCTGGGTGCCAGTAGCTGGTGAATCCCTAGAAAGGGCCACTTCCTCACCATCTACATAATCAGCTGCAGGACAGGCCTGGGCATTTGGGGACATCTTAGACAACAGGGCATTCTGAAAGGGAAAAACATAGTTCAAAATCACTTGAAAAGTTTCAGAGGGTTAGGTTATGGAAAAACATCTTACAACACCTTTTTTCCTTGGCAGTGCCAGCTGGAGATAAACAAGGTTAAATCTCTTTAACCTCTTAAAGTCAAAGAATACTTCACTGCTCTTTGAAAAAAAAATTATTTCTGATTATCTGGTGGAATGTATTATTTATGCAAGAAGTATTTTTAATTATTGCATTATTATTAAAGTCCAATCTTTCCAAACATTTGTGGTTCCAACATCTTCCTTCCTGTCCTATTTGGACAATAAGCTTTTCATTTCTTACAGAAATGTTACACAAAATTTTCCTAGCAGAGATAGGAATAGCTGTTCCTGGAAGGAAAGGGAACATTCTCCATGGAAGCTGTAGTTGTCAGTGTCAGCAGATAAAAACCTACCACACAAAAGTGTTTCTTCACTTGCAGGTCCCTTCCTCATACATACTTAGCCAACTTGTTTAATTAATTATTTTGTTTAGCCATAGTGGAAAAACTGTAGAAATAGTTTTCTTTATTTCTTTCCTTATTCACTTCCAATATTCAAAATTCATAGATTTCCAAGACAACTCTCATCAGCACTTCTGATCATTCTTATCTCCACTGTTTTCTCAGTTCACACATTGTGGTGGTTTGGCCCTGGCTGGGTGCCAAGTGCCCACCAAAGCCGCTCTAGCACTCCCTCTTCTCAGCTGGACAGGGGAGAGAAAATATAACAAAAAAGCTCGTGGATCGAGATAAGGACAGGGAGATCACTCAGCAGTTACTGTCATGGGCAAAACAGACTCGACTTGGGGAATATCAGTTTAATTTATTGCCAATCAAAACTGAGTAGGGTAATGAGAAATAAAATCAAATCTTCCCCCCCACACCCCTCCCTTCTTCCTGGGCTCAACTTCACTCCCAATTTTCTCTGCCTTCCCCCCTGCCAGCTCAGGGGGACGGGGAATGGAGGTTGCAGTCAGTTCATCACATGTTGTCTCTGGTGAACCTTCTCCTCAGGCAGGACTCCTTACACTCTTACCCTGCTCCAGCATGAGGTCCCTCCCATGGGAGACAGTCCTCCATGAACTTCTCCAATGTGAGTCCTTCCCAAGGGCTACAGTTCTTCATGACTGCTCCAGCGTGGGTCCCTTCCATGGGGTGCAGTCCTTCATGAGCAGACTGCTCCAGCGTGGGTCCCCCACAGGGTCACAAGTCCTGCCAGCAAACCTGCTCCAGCCTGGGCTCCTCTCTCTGCACAGGTCGTGCCAGGAGCCTGCTCCAGCGCAGGCTTCCCAGGGGATCACAGCCTCCTTTGGGCACATCCACCTGCTCTGGGGTGAGGTCCTCCATGGGCTGCAGGTGGATATCTGCTCCACTGCTAACCCCCATGGGCTGCAGGGGTACAGCCTGCCTCACCGTGGTCCTCACCATGGGCTGCAGGGGAATCTCTGCTCCTGTGCCTGGAGCAGCTCCTGCCCCTCCTTCTTCACTGACCTTGGTGCCTGCAGGGTCGTTCCTTTCACATATTCTCACTCTTCACTCCAGCTGCAGTTTGTGTCCCAGTGGGTTTTTTTTCCTCCTTCTTAAATACATCCCAGAGGTGCTACCACCGTTGCTGATGGGCTCAGCCTTGGCTGGCGGCGGGTCTGTCTTGGAGCCGGCTGGCATTGGGTCTATCGGACATGGGGAAATCTTCTAGCAGCTTCTCACAGAAGCCACCCCTGTAGCCCCCCTGCTACCAAAACCTTGCCATGCAAACCCAATACACACATGAATTAGCCATTCCTTGAAGAGTAAACATTTCAAAGAGGAAAAAACCCAGCTGTTGTACCTCTATACTGTATAATCAGTTTAATTCTTCCATTGTCTCCCATATCCAGGTTTTTTCTTCTTTTTAATGTGTTCCTGGTGGAACATCCATTCTACAAGGTCTGAGCTGTTTTGTCATCACCCTGGTGTTCCCTCCTTGCTCAGGATTGTATCATAACTACTCTCTAAAGCACTTCCTTAAGTAATTTCCTACCTGCCTTCAAGTAACTTTTTTTGCCACCCTCAATTTACTTAACCCTAACTCCCTCACACTGCTCCTGCTGACTCTTCTCCATGATTGTCATTCTGTGTGACGGCCTAGAGCCCTGATGTCCTCTGGACTTTCCTTATTGTGTGCTGCGGTAGTCTTGCTAAAACTGGATCTCATTACCTAGAGGTTGAAAGAATTTGTAACAGACTCAGAACAAAACAATCCTACTGTTCAGAAAGTTCTTTTCAACATTTTAATACATTGTCCATGGTTTATAACTGCATTCTTAATCAAGTTCTTCCCTTGAAGAATAGTGAATTTCAGATTTTTGTAGGAAACTGAAAAATTCTTAGTTTGCCGGGAGGAAAGACTTTACAGATAAATCTAACTGCAGCAATGTATACTCCCTGGGGTAATGTTTTCCATGAGAAAATTATTTCTAT
This sequence comes from Pelecanus crispus, assembly GCF_030463565.1. Classification (NCBI taxonomy): domain Eukaryota; kingdom Metazoa; phylum Chordata; class Aves; order Pelecaniformes; family Pelecanidae; genus Pelecanus; species Pelecanus crispus. The sequence goes on from NC_134643.1 coordinate 25,299,466, forward strand.
TTTTTGTAATAAATATTATGCAACTTATAGCATTGCCAGAAATATGATCCAATATGAACAAGGAAGCCTTTATTATGCATTGAAACTAAAGCAAGCTCCAGTGATATGGAAATTCACCATCAGGAAAGCTACCATAACAAAAACTGGCTAAAGTTTGAGGTTAGTGAGAAATTTCTCAGTCTGATATAAGTTTAACTGTTTACATACCCACAGAGTCCATCAAGATAGTTTCACATTATCACAAAAATGATTTTTTTCTTCCATCCAGATTTCTTCAGTGCTTTTGCTGTTGTTATTTTTTCATTATTTGATTTCAAATGCCATGAAAGATTGTTCTTATGCATGTTTGAGGAGACAAATTCTTCATGTTTTGTCTTTATTGTATATCCATCCTGTGACACTTTTTTTCCTATGATACCAGCTACCCAAGTTGATATCTGGCTTTTGGTGGGAGAAGCACACTGAACTTTTCTTCATCTGATAGTTCCTGCAGAGGTCTCTATGGAAAAAATGGGCTAAACTGTAATACATATAGCACTTAATTTATCAGTGCTGTATAGAGTCCATCACAAGGTTTATCCAGCTTTGGAATCTGTTCCTGTCTTTTAAAACTGCAGAATCCAGGCTAAATCTCCTCTCTTTAAGAGTTTTTCCACATGACTTTACACCTTACAGCCATTTCACTTGATCAGAGTGAACTCACAAATTCCCTGTAAGATGATTCTGGCTTTTTTTCAGATTTACTTTCAAATAAATCCAATAGCAAAGATACCTATTGTACTCCAGGAGCGCCACAGAAGAAACTCTATTAGTCTTCAGCTCAAGGCCAAACATGACAACTGTACAACAACCATTTTTATTGACTGCTGTTGCAGAAGTCACCGAAAGGAACAGGTTATGCTGATCCTTTTCTAATTCTACAAAAGGAACCAGAAGCAGCTCTTCCCCCACCATCTCAGTGCTGTAGGGCTTGTTGATCCCCATTGTCTCACTCACTTGCCAAAAACTTGTGAATGTTTACAATTTTTTTCCCTGTGATTTGTGTGAGTCTCATTAGGACCTTAGCTGGAGGAGGTATTAATAATCCCTAGTAGAGCCACAATTTACTCATTTCTTGTGGATGGTCTTTAGACTTGATGTTAGTCCACAGCTTAGACGAAGTCCCAACTTATGTCTCAGGCACAGGCTTAAACATATCCACTGTGATGTATGCTCTCAGTGTCCCAAAGGAATATTAATATATCTTTCCAATACAGGTACCACACTAGACATCATTTTTCAGAATCCTATCTCTATTAAATATAACATAAATTTTCTCAAGGAGTAGGTAGGATGTTAATAACTCCAAAAACATCCAGTGAGTTGAAAATCATGGCTCCATTGCAATCTTTAATGTTTCTAATGCATTAAGCTGATACCTGTGATTGCTTCATCTCCACAATAGTGGAGTATTCCTTCTTTACTCTCTGAGCTTTTCTACAGGTAGTGGGGGAAATGTTTACTATGGCATTGAGAAGGGGTACTCATGTATTTTCCAGTTGATTTTTTCAGTGCCTCTGTTTTGATATCAGATTGCCCTTTTTTGTATGCTACCAAGGTTTGTTTAGATAGTCTTAATGGGGATGGAGAAGAGCATACTGGTATCATTTGACAATAGACATGCTAGTCCTTTTCTCTGAACTACCACAGTAGAAAGTTGATCATCCAGTTACAATTTTGCAAACAGGGAGATTTTTATATGTTTTACTCTGCTACCAGCAGAGTTAATGAAAATCAGTCCCATTGCCACAATGTTCCTCAATTTCTCCATTATGAGCTATGGTTTTTAGTTGCTAAGGCCACTGAAGCTCCATATAAAAATTTAAAGGAATCCCTGTTGATTCAAGACAGAGCAATAAGGTTTAAATCCCATGTACATAGATTTAACAAGGAATTGTGAACTGATTTTTTGTGGTTTTTTCCCACCAAAATAATTACTTGATTATGCTCAGTAAATTAATCTCCTTTTCTGTGCCCAGCTTTTAACATCTATTTGTTCTTCATTTGTGGTGTAAATGAAGGCAGAACCTTCTGCTACTCAGAATAAGAAAATAAGAAGTATTGAAGATGAATGTCATAATCCAAGACTGTAAAGCAATTTTTAAAAAAATACCATAGGTTTAAGATTGAATGCTCTGGCTTTGCAATTCAGAATGGTTGGTGACATTTTGCTTATTTTACTTATGTATAGATATGCACATGAAGTGAAATTACAATGGATATGCTTAGCTATAGCCAATGGCTCATTGAAAAAAAACCCAACATAAAAAGAACAGCCCCAGGTGAAGTAAATAACTTCATCAACAGTAATGTCTATGATGACATAATGATTTATGCCAAACAAAAATATGTGCATAAAATGGACAAAATTGACAAACACTTCTTTTTGTAACACCACCTGCATACATACATTCTACCTCATATAGACATAGAAATAAGAGAAATATTTTTCTGAGGTGTTGAGACTAAAGGCAAGAGTAATCTGTAAATACATAGACAATGCTGCAAAGATTGAAAAAACTGTGTATTTGCATCAAAAATGCAAAGAAGCAAATAAGTGCATTAAAAATGGAAGCTGCTTTTAATGTATAGCATTGTTGTGGACATTAGATATACTGAAGTGACCAGACAGCCTGTTGTCTGTACAGTTTTGCTTTTTATCATATGCTGAGTTCTGCTGGTTGAGCAGTTCTTTTTCACTTGTATAGAGAACACGATTTTTTTTAACAGAAGGTGCTTGAATGGAACACAGAAACATGAACAGTGACAGTTGCTAACTTCATCTATGAATCATACTGATTTGAGATTTGCATGTAGAAAGGCTTGTCTCTCAACCTTTTGAGAAAGTCCTAGCTGACTTACAGGGAGAGATGCATTGTACTTCACATCTGACATTCTCCTATTCCTCAAAAGAAGATATTAAGTTAAAAAAACTTACATGTTCTCATGTTTTCTCAACTTGCAGCCCTCCTCTGCTAGGAAAATTACATAAACTGTTTGAATTTTCTAGGATACTCTGCCTCAACAACAACAACAACAACAAAAGCTTAGGACTGCATGAAAATATAAGACAATATGTAACTGAATTGGGAGGAAAGTTCATCCGTGGGCACAACAGTATGTAATGGTCCACTAAAAGTTTATTTTACCTTGCTGTGAAGGACTCGATATTGGTAACTGATTGACAGGAAGCCTGAGCAGGTGGATTTCTCACTTCTTTCAGAAAGGTATGTTCATGATAAAAGAAGTGAAGAAATTTTCAAGATGAAGCTATAGCATCGTCAACATTTCTTTTCAAACTTTGTACAGACACACCATAGATTTTACTTACTACTAATGGGGGAAAGATGTATTGTGCTATCAATCCCACCTTCCCTCCAATCACTTTCTCCCCCAAATAACTCTTCTTTGTTCCCTTAATTTTGAAGTTCTTGTATAATCAAGTCACTTCTGTGTATGCAGAGAATGATTCCACATACATTGTGTTCTATGAAGAAATAGTATTTTAAGGAGGATCAGGGTATGACTACTGAAAGAATAGAGACGTGCACACAGTCCAAAATGAAATTAGACCAGAGTACTTTTTTACCTTACTTTAAAAGCTTAAGCGAAACATGCACATTAGGACTTTAGTCTTCTCATAGACTCTATGGAAAGAGCTAGATATATCCTATAAGAACCCACCTAAGGTCTAGATCACTCTCTGCAAATAACCTCTTTTCTCCTCTCACTCTAGCTAATGTTAGATGTTCTGGAGTCTGTGTCCATTGCATCAGTGCCTAAAGTTAGGTGAAGTGAACCTTGGCCCATGTTATTTTATCCGAATTTCTTACATTTTGGTTTTACACTGAAAAATAAACTGGAAGTCCTTCAGCATGAGAATTAGTCACTCATTATTTATGATAATTCTTTAAAATAACATGCAGCATTTATGGAGCAATGGAAGGGAGGCAAAAACAGCACATGAACTCAATAAACCTTTAGGCCAGGTTATACACTGCTACTGGATTTTATAAACTCCATTCCATTTATTAATAGATTTGCTTCGATCTTTTCTCTTAGCTGCTGTGCCTATTGTCTGCACAAATTTCTCACCTTTTGACTGACAGTGTTCCAGGGGTAAAAGATGTATTTCCATTATGTTTAGTTAAATTCATTTGCTGCTTATCAAACCAAGAGCCTATTACATACACAAGTGACTTTATCATTTACTCACATAGATTTTTATTGTTACTATTTTCATAAGGAATGGCTTAGACAATGCTTTTTAACTATAGGTCTTTTGCTTTATGCTTTTTAGCTATAGGTTGTTATAGCTCCTAACCCAAGTAGAATAAGAGGGATATCACAAATATTCTGCTGTCAAAAAATGCACTAAATAACTGTGAAAACCTCATGCATAGCTAATGTTTATGATTTATTTGCCTCAAGAATGTATTACATCCCAAACAGAAGAACAACTTTTGGCTTCAGTAAGGTGAAGGGAAACTATATGCAGGATAACTGGCACAAGAAGGACACCAATAGCTCAGTCTGCTATGACTTGTGGTGAGTCATAAATGTACCTTTCTCTTAGCTTTTCAACTGAGAAGCAACCACAGAAGTTTGGCCCAAGACATAGTCTCAGAGGCAGCAGCCTGCACTCTCTTACCAGAAGGCCATTACATTAGTGGCATTTATCAGAGCATACCGATGTCCAACCACACTCCCTCCCAGTCCACAGGCCCAGTGTGTAGGCAGAGGAGATACACTGGGGCAGCCAGGGTTTCCTACACAACAGCAGCGACCTCAAAGTGCATCACCTCCCGTACACGGTGTCTCCTCACAGCCCATGACTCCCTTCAGAGATGGGAGCAGGGGCCATCCCTGGTGCCACAGTGAAGACCCCAAACCCTGAAGCCTTACTAGGGTCACTGCTAGTGATCTGAATTTTCTGAATAGTTAACATTATTGCCAAATGCTCGTGCATTAAAAACTGAATTTGAATCAAGGATCTGGCATAACCCCTGGCACAATGCAAGGCATATCATGGATCTAATACTGTCTTCCTCCCAGTTGAGCGAGGTGCTGACACAAATATAACAAGCAGTAGAACATGACCCTATAATACTGTATACTTTCTCATTCAGAAAATGCTGTGGCAAATCCCTCACAGTGGCAAATCACAGTGAATTAAGGGGCGAGGAACCTGACAGCACGAGTGCCACTACAGGCTTCCATCCCACACAAGCACCATGTTCAGCATCCCGGCAGCTGCATAGCAGATTTTTTTGCTTTTGCAAAAGTGCATTCTTTGATAAAGAGGCACAGCTGATTATTTGAACTGACAATTTCTAAAACTCATTTACAAACATTTTTTTTCCAATGGAGCAATAAATATTTGAAATAAACATTTCGCGGTTCAGAACACAGAATTCCAGTGTTCACTTAAAAACATTCTGCTAAAATACTGCCATCTTATAATAAAATCTGAAGGTAAATGGACTGTTATGAACAAACCTAGCACATTATAATTTTGTTCTACAACTTTGCCCTACTTTTATTAGCTCTTTCTTTTTGGCTGTTGAGGGAAAGTTGTGTAATAGTGAATACTAAGAATATATATGATGTAGAGTGAGTTTGATATATCCATTTTCTTTTCACAGCATCCCCTTTTCCATTGAAACAGTGACTTCAACTTCTATCAGCCTTCAGGACTGATATATTATGACTGGTTTAAGCTAGTAATTGGTTAATTGCCAAAGGTTTAGAATTCAGGCAGGAAAGCAGGGGATGGCTGTCTGAATTGGTATTCATAGTTCCACTGTCTACAAATTGGCCTTGAAAAATTTTGAAAATCCCAGAGTGTTTCATGATTTTAGGAGAATAAGTGGCATTGAATGCTCTGCATTTCTGCTTCAGATCCCATCCAAAAGTAGGCATACAAACTCTATGAAACAACAATAAAATGGTTGTGTTTTTTTAAAATGACAGGTCTCTAACCCCTGTTTAAATTTGCAAGACTTAGTTCAGCCCTGTTGCTGTGTAAAATATTCACAAAACACTGCACATACATATTTTAGATGAGCTTTCATTATGGGCTTTTGTAAATGCCCATGAAATCCCCCAGTTCAAGATGCATTCAAGAACGCGGGCTGACAAGCTGTTCTCTACTGTCCTGTCTTTGATAACAAAGATATTCCCCCTGTTTGCTGAAGCAAAGTATCTTCCCTTTCTAGAAAGTTTTAAGGAGTAAAACCATCTTAGAGACTCCTGTACCAGACAGATGGGAAGGAGGTACAATGTCCCTGTAGCCAATTCTTCTCCACTAGGCACAAGAAGCAAGGTTTTAGGGATCTTTAGTGAGAATTTTCTTCCCAGTTAGCACCTTATGTTTTGTATGTGATGTATGTGTGAGATCTACAGCTATACCCTCAGAAAAGGGAATTATATTTCTATGTAGTAAGAAGAGGGAGTTATCTGGGTGAGGATCTTGAAATCTGCTACCACAGTCAATCCAAATTTCTTAGCCAGTAAGATCATTGCCTGGAGATATTTTCAATCTTTACCAGCCACAGAAAACAAATACAGATAAAACCATCACAAAACTAATTTAGTAAGCCTGTATAAACTGATACTTTAAAAAGGGGAACAGAAACAATTCTCTGTGGTATAAGAGTTTAAAATGTTTTCCTGTTTTGGTACTGATGTATTTTGTAACTCGAGCAAATTTTCTAAGTCAGCCATTTGAGTGTAAGAAGTCTAATTTTCAAAAGCAAACAACAAAAGAAACAAATCAAAACTAAACAGAGTAATAGGTACTGTCACACAATTCCCATAATAAAAATAAAATAAATGCCAGTGGGACGGTAAGCAGTTTCTTTCTGTTTTCCAAGAGATTCCCACAAAAAGGAGCGAAATACATTCAAAACACATAAAGCAGAAGCAGCATAAAGTAAAACAACAACATGTAGCAATATGCAGGTCACTCACTCTTCATACAAACATGGCAATGAAGAAAACATGCCAAAACGCCTTCACGATTAGTCTGTGGTTTCACTTTTCTTCTTATTGCTATTTATTGGTTTTTCTCCCCTCTGCTAGTCTAGGTAGGCTTGCTAGCAAGCAATGCACTCATAAGGAGACCAAAAACACATAACTACTGAGCAATTCTGTCCTAGTTCCTTCTTGCTGGTCAAATTCAGTGCTGTTTGCATTTTTCTGAGGAAATTTCAGACAAGAGAGTCTGCATATAGGCTCAGAGTATGCTTATCAGAAGTTCAGAAGTTAGCGTTGTTCAAATTGATAAGGTTACTAAAATGTAACGCAAAAATCTGGCTTAATAAATAGCTTATGTTTTATATTGCAAGCAATGCTACTTCCATTGGAAAACATTCCAGTCCTTTGTAAGCGTAGACTACAACTTTGGTTTGATCTCTCTTTTTTTTTTTTATCCTGTCAGTGAAAATAAAATTAAAATTAGCCTGCACAATTAGGAATTCCCCACTTTATACATAATAAAGCAGATGGAAGAGGAAGATACTGTCTTTCTGTTCTCATACAAACACATACGTTCATCAGAATTTATGCAAAGAAACAGCAAATGGCAAAAAATAGAAATATCAACACCAGATAATGCTGATAAATTAATGATTATTTAACACATAGATTAGGCCAGAGGACCTTTGTGATCACCTAGAGGAAATTCCATCACCTATATTACTGTATTTTATTTAGTCAAATCCTGCACTGAGTTCATTTCAGCAGGTTTTTGTCTGGAGATCCTATGCATGGCCAGAAAAAATGACATCTGCAGGGGTGCCTAAGTGAGTTTGGGCCTAGACCAAAAGAAGTGCTATATCATTTTAGACAAATTTGAAAGTGTTTAAAACCTCATTGGGTGGTGTGGATTGATGGGTACAGCTCTAGCAATCACCATGCCATCTGACTTCACACTACATCTATCTTCATCCCGCCTCAGTCAACACTGGATATTGAAACCATCCCAGCATACCTGTCTTTAATTTGCCACAGACACCTTTAGTCCAGATTAATTATTTTCAGTCTTTGGGTCAGCTGCCTTATACATGAATATTAAAACTTGAAAGTATGCCCTCCAGTAAGAAACTTGCACAACTTTCCAGAATAAGCAAGATTAATCAGACATGATAATTACGATAATAAATGTAATACTAACTTATCACATCATATAAATTCAGCTAAATGAGCTCTGTGGCAATAGTGGTTAAGAATTAAGAGGAAAGGCAATGACAATCTACATTATTGAAAATAAACCCCTCAGAGGTTTAATCAAAGCCATTTTTCACAGTCCATATACAACTGATCTTATTATCTACATGCTCCGCATGTCTGGAGGCAGCAGAAATACATGAACCTAAGCCCTCAGCAAGTTAACCTTAACAAGTTAAACTTTGTCACAGCATAGAAAAGTGTAAGGTAGGGAATTATTCTTATTCTGGCTTTCTTATAGTCAGGTATGGGCTTTTCCTGGCGGTATGGTATTAAATGCTCCATTAGAGCTCTGTTGCCTGAATTCTGGCTCAGCCAATAGGCCTCACTTAATTTGTAATTCCACCATTTTGAACTGCTTAAAACTAGGCCATTTTTAATTTCAGCTTTCTATACGCATTTTAGTGTTTAGGTTGTCTACTGGAGGTTGAAAGAGGTACACTGTACAAGAACCATGTCAGTGTGTTGTCTAATTGATGACACTAGAGCTATGAGAGGCAATGTATGGTGTACATTAAAAAAGCTGAAAGATATCCACTTTCTGGCCCTCATAATCCCCTCAGAAAAGATTAGCTCAGCTTCTCCAGCCCTCACACCTGATATTTCTTACTCTAACCTTATTTTCCAGGTGATCAATTCAATTTCACAGCCTTCTACAGTCTTCCTTGGTATTCTCAGTTGGAATAGATTCTGTCCATCAATTGTTATCTCCATGTCTTCAATTTCTATCTCCACTTCATTCAATTTTACAGTGAAGCTTTCAAAATTCTTATCAGTCGTAGCTTGTCCAGCATTTTATTAATCTCTGTCATGTCCTTAATAAATAAAGTCTGACATTGTGCTATAACTCAAATTCATAGACTGTGAAAACTATGAAAACTGTGAAAAAAATAAAAGAAAATTTCGAACGCCAACTATTGGAAGGTTGAAAGTAAACTTCTTTGAGCAGCCAGTTTTATTTATTCAGATTATCAGTGTCTAATAAAAATAAATTTTAACATATCAAAAGCAAACATCATATCTTAACAAATTAAGAGAACTGAGAATAGTTCATCTTTGTCTATGTTGACTTTATCTGAGTAACCTTATCATATAAATGTAATCAACAGAAAGAAATACAGTATAAGAGTCATTAGGCTACAATTTTATTTTGCCTGATTAACTGAGTCCCCAGCATATAAAACAAAATCTATTGATTTAAAAAAAGTTTTCAAAATGACACGTTTGCTTTAATTGAAATTTGTATTCATTCTCCTTAACTTGCTGTCAGAAAGCTAGATTGAAATATTTTAAATAGACTGGAATTGTAATTCCATCATTTTATTTGAGAAATGAATATTTAAATCTTCAGGATTGAAAGTTCTGTGCAAGATAAAAATTACATTTTCATCACTTGGCTTTTTACACTGTCAAAAGTTTTGGAGAGGTTTAAATTTTTTTCCCTTTCCAATTACATCAAAATTATAACATAAAACCATAGCAAGACATAGTTAACTAAATTTGCTCAGATTCATCCTCAGAACAGATCTGCTGTAGTTACAATGACCAAAAATGGAAGACCATGTTTCTGTTCACCACTACCTCCAAAACAAAAAGAGGTTCTGCTTTCCTGGTGTACCCCCTTGCCCTCCACTCCAGTAGCACAGAAGTGATTGAACAGAATTGTGGCTGGGCTGCTCCCCCCTCTCTGTCTTCACAGGTTGTGCCAAACCTTCAAATGCCCTCCGCCCCATCCCAGCAGAGAGGTGGTGCCATGAAGTAGCAGGCCAGCAGACATTCCTCTCTGCAATGGGGATGGAAAGCAAGTTCATAATGTGCCAAATGTACAACATCATCAAAACCTATTATTCTCAGGCTAAGTGCAGCTACTCTACATGGGAACACTGCATATTAGCATGCTTGATTGATCCATCTATAGATTGCATGTTGGCACTGCAAAAACCTCCATGGCCAGAGGCAATATGTCAACCACTTGAGAAAGCTGTGGAAAGGTCTTTGCCTTCATTAATATAACGAGGCAATATCTACATACCATTACATACACCAGTGGACCCATAAATGTCAATATTAATGTTTTCAAAATTCAATAAGTCAAAACGATGTCACATATCAACATGTTTTGTAAAAGGGACATTATATACTGAACAAAATGAAGATTATGCTGGGAACCAATAGTAAAACCCAACAGTAGTGCTGTTCTTTCATACAGCTTGCACTTCTTAGGAGCAACTCATCATTCCGCTCTAATCAAGGAGGATGTTTTTCAGTGTGGTCAAGATGATGTAGCTCTCCTTCACCCTGAAACTAGCAAATAAAAAAGCAACCAAAATTAATATCCTGGAACAATCACAAGATATATTTGTCTGTGTTCTAGTTGTTTCTGCTAGGCCACCTACATATCTGCTTCTTGCATTAAAATTTTGGGAATGAAAGGGTAGATATTTTTTCTGTGCAACGTACCTCTTAAATAGTCTGTGACTGTAAATTGCAAATAATCTAGTAGATAGACAATACCAGACAACATCCAACACAGGAATTATTTCTATTTTTATTAAAATAACTCTGAAAATTATTTTTTGTTATTAATTTCTAATGGCATCATTACCATTTGAGTGAAACAAAAGAGCCAGATCAATTTTTCTTCTCCAAAATGTAATTTCAAAAGCTTTGGCAAACTAGGAAACATCAGGTTGTTTTGCCCTAAGAGTTCTGTTCTGCTCTAAGAGAGTAAAAGCACGATGTAACTACCTTTTGCTTTGGTATTTTGCACTTTAAAAGTTCAGTATTTCAAAATAAAATACCTTCTCACTTAATGTCTTTACATTCACTAATGCATTTGTTTTAAAGAACTCAGGATTTAATCAATAATTGCGTACACACAAAGACCCTCCCTGCTCAACCGAGTTGATGGAGCAGGCATGGATGGCTGCAAATCGACAGACCTGTGCGATGAAACAAGGAGACAGTGGTGGTCAGCCAAACAATTCATATGGTCTCTCACTTCTCGTAGGCAAGGAAACCCATTTCCCTGGAGAAGCACCATCCCTCTTCTCGCACGAAGGAAGTCCTGGTGCAAGGTGTGCTACCTCCGAGCTCTCCCAGCCCCAGGCACCTCCCACTGCCACAGCAGGCAAGAGGGGAAACAAGAGAAAGCAGTCTTCAGCAAGCTGGCAATATCAAAACAACTGTGAAGGCTTCATAGCCATGGGACTGGCTCCAGATTCAGCGATGTCATGCTCACTTTTGAAAAGCAAAAAACATACGGATCTTGGGGACTTAGAGAGGTGCCTGAAGCTAGAAATTCAGTGGAAGAGGAATTGCAGCTAGCTACTGGGAGCCAGAGAGGAGACTAAGCCAAAACGGAACAGTGACAGCTTTTATACAATTAATACAGGCTCTTTTCCAACAAAATAACCTTTTCTGCTTTATTTAATCATCCAAATGAAATGAATAATAAGGGGTGGGGGAGGGGAATTGCCTGGTTCAAGAACATCCTGGACGATGGAAACTCACTGGACTTCGTTGCTGCTTTTTTCATTGTAATTTTCCCCCTCTGAGGCAAGGATGGAAGAAGAAAAGGGAGAGAATCAAAATCAAGTGAGCTTAAGAGTGGACAGTTACTTGCCGCTGGGATATTTTTGTGTCTGCATGGTCAAGAGAATGAAAGAGTCACATTGAGCATTGAAGGGGGAAGCAGAGGAGGGACTTGATAGCCATTAGGGCCATTATTTCCACCTTCGTGATGAATAGTCAGGGTCAGGAAAAAGGAAAATGGTATGAAACCCCCATTGTTGTGCAAGAGCGAGGCAGCAAGATAGATGAGCTGGCAACAGCTAACACTGACCCTGCTATTAGGCAGAGAAAGTGGTATGCAAGTGTTCACAGCTGCTCAAAAATATGACAGCAGCAAGAAAAGCAGTAGTTTACCTCTTCGTTTTCTTTTGCCTTAGCTACTGAGTGTGAGGACTGAAATAGCATTGAAAAATACATGTAAAGGTAAAGAAAAATAAAGAATAAGCTCCTGCAAGGCAAGTATTGAAGAGTTAGTGCATACCAAAATGTATGCTCTATTCATGTAAATATGTTTAGTGGCAAGTTCTGATGCTGTTGCTCCCACTTTCCCTTGCAGTTTATTGTATGACCTAAATAACTCTTGAAAGGAGAGCATAGATACATTGAACTATCATGACTATGCATGTAAAAAACATGTTGTCATGGATCCATGGTTTCTTGCACTTGTAATTATTACAAGTGGAAAATTTGAGTCATAAAATGGGAAAGTGTGTAGAAAAAGAAAATAAAAAGACATGTTAGGCCCTAAGGAGGGATTCACTTCATCAAAATTTAGATGTCTGAAAGGCTGAAATATTGAATCCCGTTATTCTCAGAGGTACCACTGGAGACAATAATTTCATCATAGGATAAATGTCTAAAATGGATTAGATTAATTTAGATTAATTGTCTCCTGAAATTGCCTATGTTTATCCCAGTGACTCCAGAGGCAGAATACACAACTAACGAACTAACTTTTAAAGGGATAAAGTTATGTGAGATTATTCCATCATGAAGGTCAGCTGAGTATTATGTGCAATGGTACATCTCAGAGAATCTTATTATTAACTCATATACATCATCTTTGACTTCCCATAGAAGTGGTAATACACTAGTTCTGTATATAAATATTGTAAAAGGGGAGGACTGGAAACAATCATTGCCTTACAAGAACAGAAATGAGAAAATAAGAAAATAATGTTTGTTGTACTAAGTAAAATATTAAAATGAGATACTTCCATAAGTGTCATCTAATATTTACTAGGCAGGTTTTTTTGGTAAAAATCATTGCCTTGAGGATAAAATTACCAAGTACTGCCTAACTGAACTCTAGATTATCCAAATGCATAAGCCAACACTACTGTGGGGTTTTCTGGGCATAGAGGCATAAAATACTATGGCAAAAGTGGCATATAAACTTGTTTTCTACCTGTTTTGGAATAATATTATGGCTTCAGCTTAGTAAAATTCAGTGCAGTAGACTTTTGATTGCATTCTTCCTTAGTAAGACCCCCTCTGTTCCTCTTACAACCAAAGTAACATGATTCATCTGTACCGTTGAATTATTTCTAGCTCACTAAACAAAGTCACTGCCTTTTTTTATGTTTATACACCCTTCAAAAGCCCCTGCAGACCATTAAGAGCCTTCTTCTTGAGTCTCGCAGTAGCCAATATGTCTTTTGTTTGAACAAAAAAACACACAGTCCTGATTGTCAGTTGGGGAACAGGCATCTCTTTCTTTATCATCATGCCCAGATATTGCTCATCTTTTCCAAAGTGTTTTGATCCAAAGTACCATGTGGGAGGAAATAAAAAGGCTCAGCGGGAGACGGATGTTAAGGATGGAGTTTCAGACTTTGAATTTGCTGCCTTTTATGAATTCAAACAAGATTATTTATACAGAGTGATCAAATGATGGTCAAACATGGAAGCACTCAGAAGTTCAGTTAGGGTCGGCTCTCAGGATTTGCTTAACCAAATGCATAAAAATTTTTCCCTCCCATGTGCACTCCCATGTGACTCTTTTCTGAAATACCATACCAGATCTTTCGCTATCGGCTTCAAAACCATTTTTGCTTCAAGGGGACCCTTTAAAGGTTCCTGTTAAAGCTTGTAACTCCTCTAATTCCAGTGATGATATCCTTCATGGTCACGATTCCAAGCTCCATACTCTGGACAGACAGGCTTATTGGGTGACTACATACCGCCTTTGCTGCAGTCGCTACACCCCTTTTCCCTGTGTGAGTCCCAGCGGTGGGAGCTGATCCCTGTGCCGGCAGATCCCAACCCTCTCTCTGTTTGAATCACAGCATGCATGTGCCTTTTTTATTTCTTCTTCAGTGGGGATCCAAACCTGCCTCAGTGACTCCCAGAGTCACTGTGCTATGTAAACTCACTTGAAAAGAGAGAATGGGAAAGGAGCTGGGGATGGGGAGGGAGGTGAGAGGTTTTCTTGACCACAGTCATTTTTTATATAGCCTAAACATGTAGCACAGTTCAACCCACCAAGGTCTGCCTTGATCATTCAGAAAACCATATTATGATATGTGTGTGCAGCAGTCTGCCCATTTAAAAAATCTAGTGCAAGTTATAGGGACATGCAGACAATAAAAGGAAAATTTTACTTCTCATTCTTCTGTTCCCTGGTAGTTTCCTCACTTGTTATGCCTGCCCCTGCCCTCATCTGCACCTTCTTCCTCAGGATGTTTTGACTTCTGTCTACCCCCGATCTCCCTAGCTTGTTCCTCTGATTTTGTGTTGATTAACAAACATAAGGGTTATCTGAGCACGTATCTCCAAGGAGCAGTACTGTTGAAGGAATGCAAGTTACCTTAGTTGCAAATGACATATGTGAAAAATCTGATAATTCCATCAATCTGGAATGTACACCTGCAGTTTTTAAAACTTGTTATGGCTCTAAGCAACCCTACCTAAATTCAGATTCAGGCATCCTTTGAGCAGGATATATTCTTTGATTGGACTAAATCTCCAGAGGTCCCTTCCAACCTATTTTTTATCTATAATTCTAGAAATATGGGTTTTCACTCTAATAAGTAGTTGCTCAGCAATACTGTGAGAACTGGAACTACACCATTCAGCAGTGTGTGTAACATTGGAGCCATTACCTTAGCTTTAGTTTTTGGAAAGATGGCTTGCACAGCAGTTTCAAAATGGAAAAAATAATATAAATTTGTCATTGTAACACAAAGCAATGATTCACTTGCCTCACTGTCCCAGTTATGACAGTGGCTACTAAGTATATAGTAGTGTGACTGCATGAAAAGTGTCTTCCTAGCTCTATTTAAGGGTTGTGCTTTTCGGGTTTGAATTTATACTCCTAAGACATTTTTCTTCAGTCTCATATAAATTACTGTTATGGTTATCCATGTAAAAACATGTAAATTTCAGTGGAAGCCTCATGTTTACCTACATTAAAATAACCTGTTTCTGGCAAAAGCCAAGACAAGATCCAATAAGCTCCTGAATAATTCAACAGCCATATCCCACAGATCCACCATCCAGATTATGAAAGTCTCCAATTCAGCAAAAGAGCACCTCCAAAGCCCAGGATAAGCCCAGCAATGTGATGCCTCTGCCCCACACAACACAAACAAATTTTCTCCAGCAACACTTGTGTGCGCTTTTGTGTGCAAGTGTGAAGAGAAGCAACCGTACTGATACTTATTCAAAAGCTGCAACCTTACAAATTTCGATCTCAGATTCATGCAGCTGAATAAAGGTAGCTAATGAAAAGTAAACTTCAGGAGATTTTGCAATGAAGGGCTCGTTGCATTTGCCCTGCAAATCTCATCAAATGAGCTCAGCTTGTTTCAAGATGATGGTGTTTCATTTGTCATGTAGTCAGGTAGCAGGTGTTTTACCATCTGAAGAGAACCTGAACATGAGCTCAGAATTACAAATGTAATAGACTGAGAGCAGAGAAGGTAATACTGCCATGGCTCCACCATGGAAAAATGATTTAGGGCAATAATTTGTAATTTGTATAACACCTTGAAGTAATTCCTCCTTTTCTATGTGTAGTAGGCAATACTTACTGCCTTTTATTTTGATTTACCCAGTCCTTAGACTCTAATAGCGGTTCCTTTGGTGCCCTTTTCACAGACTCTGCTAGCTTCCTCTAGTGTGGGCAGGCTCCCTTTTTCATAGAGACAAATCTCTCCTTCCAACAGCTGTAGAAAAGGTATTCTTTCCCAAGAGCAAAGTTGATGACCTTGCCCTAAGAGACTTACTCCTTGGAAATGAAGTCAAATTGGTGTGAAAGCTCAGAATTTACTGAGGAGATGCTTAAGGTTTTTGTGCTGCTAAAGACATGTTGCTGAAATTACTATTAGGACATAGTATTGGCTCTGACTCTTTCTCCAAGCTCCCCTTCTGTTATCACATCAAGAGGGATATTCACAGCTCTAACACTCCCAAGCTGTCTACTTTGGTCACTTTTGCTGAATTTTCTTCAGTCTTGTCCATGCCATCAAAAAGTCCCTATTTCACCCTGTGACAGCACTTCCCAGAATATTCTCCAAATCCTTCTTCAGGCTGCTTCCATGCATAGAGATTTCTGTTCAGACAACTCCAGAGTTCCTTATTAGCCTTGTCCTTTTCATATCTTATCTGAACATCTGCTTTTGCCATAAGCTGCAGAAACACCCAGTGCTGGGTGAGTGCGAGGAACACTTAATACAGAAGTTTAAGGTTTTGAATCAATAGAAAGCATAACATTGTGCAAACACAAAAATTTGTAAACTTCATTAGTCTGCAGACAATACAAAATAATTTGGCTGATGGGGGTGACACCAGACTTTGTTCTCCTTGCCCATTGCAGCAGCATGTGTTAACTTTTTTATTAATTGTGTCCTTCAACATCATTGCAAATCCCTCAAAAGTGGAGGTTTCTGTTACTTTTTTGTGAAGTTTAATAGGTGGGGTTTTTTGTGGATCTTTACTAAATTATGGTGTCTCTTTCTTTTTACGTTTTTTCTTCTTACTCCATGCCTTATTGGACAACCCTAAACAACTAGTAGGCACTAACTTTGACACCAGTGAAACATCAACAGCCAGCATTGGCACACTACAGACTTGCACAATCACAGTGCCTAATGTGGCATGAATGACAGCTGTCCAAATATTCAAGTCTTATTTACCATCAATTACTGTACTTCTGAAGAAAAGTATTATAGATATTTCATTTCTTGGCTTTCTAACAGACTTCCTCTGAAACTTGTGACAAATCATGTACTTCCCTTGTAGCATTCTGTTTCCATGTACTTTGTCTTTTAATATAACTTTTTTAGGGTACAATCAAACTCTTAGTGGATTTACACAGGATCTAGCTCAAGAAAACCAGTCTTGATTGCAGTCACTAGGTACAATCTGTACAATAAAAATTTGATTATTTTTATTGCCTAAAAGTTAGTCTCTATTTTAACTCTTTCACAGTTTTCCTTCCTTTATCTCTCTGTTGACATATTTACCTCCCTCTAAAGTTTCCACAATATTAGATACAGGGCTGCAGGCACCTACCTTGACCTGCAGCTGGGCAGCTAATGCTAAGCCTCACCAAGTGCTGCATTGCCTTCAGAGGAGGTTGAGTAGGCACATTGCATGCTCTGACATGACTTTCTGCACTCTATTTCCTTTTTAGTGTCCTCTTCTATTATGTTGTGGTGTTTGTTCCACCTCTCCTCTGTATCTTTTCTGATTCACTAAACTCTTCTCCAGAGCTCAGTTGGCTCAGCAAATGCCTCATGATGCCTTTCACACTGAAGTGGGTGGTGGATGTAACCTATATCTGGGGCATCACACAAGCAGCAACTGGCTACCAACTTGCTTCTTGTACTTGTGTGGAAATGGGAAAGGGAATGCAGAAAGACAGACAGTTTGGAAAGGGCGGGGGGAGCCACCTTTCCCTGGCACTGGCAGTTGTTCTTTATTTCCTGTGGGTGATTTCAAATACTTAGAGTTTACAACCAAGTAGGGACTGAAGAAGGTAGCAGAAAGGTTGTGAAGTTTGGCTTTGGCACCAAAAAAGTCTCCCTGTTTAAGCCTCTTATTTTTATTTTTCCTTCTCAACAGTGACAATGTATTTTTGCACCCAGGGATTTCAACTGATGGAAATCAAGCTTGCTGGGGAGGCAGACCAGGTCTTACAAGCTTTCTGTATTAGATGACTTAAGAGTTTGGAAATATCTGGGGATACCACAAAATCACAACTGGGGTTAAAAAAATTACAGATTTTTTAAAATTTTTTTTTAAAGGAAAAGGTCTCAGAGAAAATATGTATGGCCTTAATAAGCACTTTAAAATTTTTCCCATCATTGTGAAACTTGATGATGAGTGTAGATACTAACACAATCCTTGTCATCATAGCATCTGAACAGCTTCCAGCCTGAAGCTGTATTTCTAAAGGCAATAGTCAAACTTGATAGAAACAATAGGAAACAAGAAAAAATGCTTTCATAACTGGAAACCAACCCCTTTTTATGATTGCCAGGAACAGCACTTATCTGCCATTTGTCTATTAGAGCCTTAGAGGGTCATAATATTGCCAAGGTAAAAGCAAAATGTAAATGGTTAAGCTGGTGCTCTTTCCTATTTCTGTTATGTTCTGTGATGTGTCAATGAATCAAGCAGTTATTTTCTCCCTTTCATGTCACATGAATGGGTTTTTAGAACCTCACACAGCTTGTGAAGGACAGCAATATATTGACTCCTCTGACCTTTTACTTATTCTAGACTTTGATTGACTGGTCTCCTCTCTTCTTGCAGTGTTGGCAGCTGCCAGAAAGAACCACAGCCTCAGCCAGTTGAATTACTGAATTTTGAAAAGGTGAAAGCAGTACAGCTTAGTTATGCTGTGATACCTCATACGCCCATGTCGGGCACTGAGATTCAGATGTGTTGTTTTTGTGACAAAGATAAGTGCAAGAACAGGAAGATGAACAAGAATATCAGAAGAATGAATATTCTTTCAATAAAGACTTGAACAAAACACTGTGATAGTACAAATTTAATCTGCCTTGTTACAATAGTGTACTAATTGATGTCACTTAGATACAGAGCCAAATTCTTCATCACTATATAACAATGGCATTTTGTGCAATTCTTATATGAATACACACATTGATTAAGTGAATATTTACATATTTCTAGGAAGACTTCTTTAACAAATATAGCACCTTTTTAACTAATAATGGACTATTATGAGAGTGAGGCCTATCCCTTCTTCTGCTAAATACTCAGTTTGGTTACACTTCCAGGTAATAGAATATTATGAAATGTCTGGAAATCTTTCTTTCCTTTGAAATGTGTAGAGTATCAAGTATGACATTGTCTTCTGCAACAACTGCATTGTTGTAGTTCTTGTTACCATCTTCACTCATGCTGCCGCAAAACAGCACTGACCCTAACTCGGGCTTCACTAGCAGAAAAATCTCCCCCATATGTAAACAGTATAAATAAGTCCATGCAAATGATCCAAATGTTAGTTCTCAGAAGGTAGTTTGCAGTGTATTCCAGCGTAAAATACAAGACCATGGGAATGTTTAAATGTCTGAAGATGATATGTAGTCTGTAACATGTGAAAAGCCTGTAGAAAACTGGGCAGAAGACAGATGTCCCAGAAGAGACAAATTTTGTAGCATTCCAATAATGAATCCTGAAAGAAGGTTTTTAGAATCATAGATTCATGGAAACCTTTAAGATCATCCAGTCCAACCAGTAACCTAACATTACCAAGTCCATCACTAAACCAATTAAGAGTAGAGTAGCAATTTCATGTTTCCTGGCTTGGTGGCTGGATTATTTTTAATGAAAGTAAAAACTAGGAATCATTAAGGTTGGAAGGGATCTCTAAGATCATCAGTCCAACCATCAACCCAACACCACCATGCCCACTAAACCATGTCCCAAAGTGCCATGTCCACCCGTTTTTTGAACACTTCCAGGGATGGTGACTCCACCACCTCTTTGGGCAGCCTGTTCCAATGCTTGACTACCCTTTCCATGAAGAAATTTTTCCTAATATCCAATCTAAACCTTCCCTGACACAACTTAAGGCCATTTCCTCTCATCCTATTGCTAACTACTTGGGAGAAGAGACCAACACCCACCTCACTACAACCTCCTTTCAGGTAGTTGTAGAGAGCGATAAGGTCTCCCCTCAGCCTCCTCTTCTCCACACTAAACAACCCCAGTTCCCTCAGCCACTCCTCATAAGGCCTGTGCTCCTGACCCTTCACCAGCTTCATTGCCCTTCTCTGAACACACTCCAGCACCTCAATGTCCTTCTTGTAGTGAGGGGCCCAAAACTGGACACAGTATTCCAGGTGCGGCCTCACCAGCGCCGAGTACAGGGGCACAATCACCTCCCTGCTCCTGCTGGCCACACTATTCCTGATACAAGCCAGGATGCTGTTGGCCTTCTTGGCCACTTGGGCACACTGCTGGCTCATGTTCAGCTGGCTGTCTACCAACACCCCCAGGTCCTTTTTGGCCAGGCAGCTTTCCAGCCACTCTTCCCCAAACCTGTAGCGCTGCATGGGGTTGTTGTGACCCAAGTGCAAGACCTGGCACTTGGCCTTGTTGAACCTCATACAATTGTCCTTGGCCCATCGATCCAGCCTGTCCAGGTCCCTCTGCAGGGCCATCCTACCCTCCAGCAGACCGACACTCCCACCCAGTTTGGTGTCATCTGCAAACTTACTGAGGGTGCACTCAATTCCCCCATCCAGATCATTGATAAAGATATTAAACAAGGCTGGCCCCAAAACAGAGCCCTGGGGAACACCACTCGTGACTGGGCGCCAACTTTAGTAACATTGGCAAGCAAGCTTGAACTATACCACCACCATGAGTAATATATTAATAAAAAACCATATAGGTAAACATCATAGACTGATACAATTGTGCCAAAATGCATTGTATTCAACATTATTAATAGATAACTTTAAATTACATCATCCTACTTAAGTAAATGAAGTATGTCAAAAAGGAACAATAATCTCCAGTCCAAGAACAGCTAAAGGTAGTTGGGTTGACGCTGGGGTGTAGGAAGCATGATAGATGTTATCATGGCAGTCTGTGACCTCCTAAGACAGACTTCTGCTGATTGAATTACCTTGTGAGCAGACTGCAGCTTAATGTTGATCTCTAGTGAACATTATACAATAAAAGACCGATTAGCAGGTAACAAGGAAAGCTGGAGAATATTTTTAATTCACATAGGTCTATACTCACTTTTATTTTGACACCAGTTACAGATTGCTATTTGGCATCTCGGGGACAATTATCTGCCCTCAGCTTCCCTATTCCCTAATCCTTTTTTACTAAAGGAAAGCTGGCTATTAAACACTTCCTAGCATGCTTTGCCAGTCTTTGAGTCTCTGCATGTTCTTTTTGCTCAAGTCCCGTAAGTAAAAACCTTGGTCAGGTGCTACTCTTAAAAGGCAAAATGTCCCCTGACAACTTCCAAGAAATATTTTTCATACAACACAGTATGAATGAAAAGTTCAGAAGGTACAACTGCTGCCACAAGTTTTCTGCACATACATAAATACTCATAAAGGCCTGTGGTTTAATCTTTGAAGGTCAAGTTGTTGGAGCAAGACTGTCAAGATAATAGGCATAGTCTTCTTGGACTCAAAGACTTAGTAATTGAAGCTCCTATAATTAATGAAAATAAAGCTGTGTGTGAGTGTTTGGGTATGAATGATAAAAAATAACTTTGAAGCTACAGGGTTTTGCAGACTTCTTTACTGATAAACTGAAGAAAGAGAGGTGAAAATCATTAAATAAATATATTTTTATTGACTCATTCCGTGACAAAGCTTGGCCCCTTTCTTATTGAACTTTGATAACTGTGAATAAAAATATTTTGCATAAAATTATTAACAATAGTAACAGTAATAATTCACTAAGCTCTTAGGCTGAAGATGACATATTTCCATGACAATGTCTTTAGGAGTAGATTGAGTACTCTTTCTAATTGACTTTCAATGACTCTTAAGAAAAAGCTGGATATGAAGAACCTGGGCCATGGATACTATTTGGATTAGGCTTCAGGTGGGCTGTAGCCAAATACAATGTAACAGCACTCAGATAAAAGTCATCCTTCACTTCTATGAAAAACTGAGAATGGGGGTATGTGTGTGTATATATATATGCACACACAGTGTCAAGGAAATTAATGCTTACTTCATCCTTTGTGTTTGACTGCTGAAGTTTGGTGAGCTACAAGTAAAGACAGATGGTTGGAATACAGCTAAGAACAGGAAAACACCTATGCGGATGGTCATTAATATGTATTTCTTTGTCTGCATTTCTTATCTAACAGCTTTATTTTGGAGATATTTTGCAAAGGTACTGGGGGTGGATTTCAGTTGTCAGAGGAAGAAACCTACTTTTCCTTACCTACAGGTGCATGAGGATGCTTAATTTACCATTACAATCAGTGAAGATCTGGTCAATACAGCCATGGTACCTAGAAAAATGACTGCTCACTCAGAGAAATTAGGTACCATCCTTGGTCAGCTAAGTACCTTCACAGATTTTATTGACTTTACTGATGATAAACTTGGTTCAGTTGCCTGCAGGTAGCTATCTAGGATAAGGTATCCTGCCTGGACTCCAGCTACAAAAGGAAACAAACCTCCCACTGGTCCTTCGCCACCTTTATCAGCAGTGTGTCATGTCACTGATACCCCACAGTGTCTCAAATGGCTCTAGAGACCTGAGTGTGGACACTGTCATAGAACCCTAGTTCTCCTCTGAGTATAAGCACCTAAGCTTAGATGTGTGACACTGTGAGATGAACCCCACCCCAGATGTCAATGTTCTCTAATCTCTACATGTCATTAACTGACAGGACAAAGACATGAACTAGCAACATAATTTTACATTCCTTTGAGTAATGAACTGTCCTTATTATAAGGTTAAGATCAAGAAACTGCACCAAGAATGGTGGGAAACTGCAGAGACTTCTTCAGGAAGAGGGAAAGTTCTTCAATTGTTAGAATCCAGGTACTCAAGCAAAAATGAATAATTTATTGCAACCGAGGCTGGATTATACTGTCATTTATGTTTAATGTCTTTCATTGTAAAGGGCTCCTACATCAAAAGAAATACATGCCTTACAATAGTAACACAATTACCTCTCTTCAAGGACAAACTCAACCAAGTAGTATATAGGGTATTGCTAACGAATCTAGGAAGAAAGCAAAGTTTGACAGAGGACACTAGGATATAGTCTTATTTTTAACAAAAATGTGCTTTAAGGCTGAATTTTCAAATAGATGCAATTGAACAACTCTCATAACTGCACGAGACACAGTGATTTGAAATGCCAATCAGGTAATTTCACATACAAATGCAGAGTTCGGTGCTATTTGCATATGTATAAGCTGTTTTCCCTGCATAGCTGTGGAGAGTGCATGGCATCCATGAATAAACATTTGTAGGCACTTTCAAAAAACACTTCAGCCTTGTTGTCTATCACTTGAAAATTGTCTTTAAATGTTCATGCAGTGAAAAGAAGACCTCTGTTTTTCAGGAGTTGGTGCCCTTTTTCCCACTGTGTGGGATTCATTACATGATTGGTCCATAGCTCTTGGGCCTCAGAAGGACCATATATTCCTGTAATTATTCCAGTACATTTAGATTCTTCCTTTTTTTTTGATAAGCATGGGTAGATCACACGTCACTGAAGCAATCACAGGTGCAAATATTTCCGAGGAACTGCTTAAGCCTGACACCTAAGTTCTGATTATCCTCCTTTCAATTTTCCCACTCTTTGCCCTCTTCAGTTATTTATTCTGTGCAAAGGAATGAAAATGTATACCCCCATAAAAAGAAGGACTTTTTCACAACTCTTTCTATAGTGTCAGAAGTTGTCATGTCTGAAATAGTCCTAAGAGACTAACATTCAGATCTAGCAACATTAGTTTCTCTTGTATGCTTAATAAATGAAAACAGGTGAATATTCACTGAGTTAAGAGGTTGGTTGTGTGAGGTAATAAACAGGAAAATGGTAGGGCTAATTCATGGTTTGTTTCAGAATCAGCCTTTCAGCTTTGCTTAAATAAGATGTAGAAACTCACCAGCCAGTATATATTGCAATCCTTCAATCCAGGAGCCAATTTACATAGATCTTCAAAATCTCCATGAAAAATCTAGTTAGAATAGTGAGGCTGAAACAGAGTGGTCAATTAAGAACATGGACACTCTCTCACATCTTTTTATCTTTGCATTTATCGAACTCCAGCATACTGTTGAGATTTGCTTAATATTCAAAGAGTGTATGAAAAATGGAATAGGTTTTGTCACTGTATTTCTCAAAACCTCACTACCAAAAGGGGGTTTTATTATTTATTTTCCCCTGAGAGTTTTAGAAATGTACTGCAGTGAACAGCTTTTTCTGGTTTTATAATTTGTTAATTTATCATTCCCACAAAGAATCTAAAAGATACAAAATCAAGTGCCTATAGTAGCAACTAAAAAAGCAAACCAAAAATACAATAAGAGACAATTTCCTGCACATACTGATATATCACAAGGGGGTGAATTAGAAAAATCACACTTAGGTGTATCTTTCAACAGCCAGTTTGTCTTTCTTTTCCAGAGGATATACTAATTTTCCAGCAAGACTTAAGTGCACGATTACTAATTTAGAGAAGAACTTTAACTGTCTCTTCAGTGACCTCCATCCTCGTCTTGAGTTCTCTATCTATCTTAAATGTGATATTCTTTCTATCTGCAATATAATACATATTTCCTTGGCTGGGTGTGAATTACAGTATTAAGAGGGTGAAGACAGTGCAGTAGCTACTGCTGTTAGCCAAAGTTCCATCCAGGCTCTCTGCAGAAAGCTTCATCAAATTCTGTGCCAAACCCCTAGCTTATATTACACTCTTTTGTAACAGTCAACAAATTCAGGTGCAGCTTAGATCAACCAAAATTTAGTGTTTGTTCAGTTGAATGTGTATGCGAGTAATATGATCAGAAAACAGTTGAGCAAAATAATCACATGGAAATCTTTTGAGATGAAAAAATGTGCTTTGTTTGGGAACAACTTTTTGATTGGGAGAATCCAGCTGCTTTTTTGAATGTTAAATGAAATGTTAAAGATAAAGGTAGTTGTCTTTTGCTAGAAGACCTTCCCTGCTATCTGTGAACAAAGAAAAGTGGAAAAAATGCTATTTATAGGTAAGTTTTGTACCTTTCTTAAAATGCCACAGGGCCAGAGTCCAGCTTGCTTTCAGAAAGAAAACAAAAGGAAAAATCTTGGTGAAAATATACTCTTTTTTCAACCAGCCTAAACTGCAGGTAGTGACATGACATACATTTGTTAATTTCCCATAATTATGTTTCCAAAGTAGAAACAACCTAATAGTCTTGAACCTTTTTGTTTCTCCTCCTAGACAAGCTGCCTGTCAAGCCTTGTCAGAACTGGTTTATAGTAGAAGTTTCTCTTCTCTTAAGTTCATTTGGTCAAGGGTACCAAACACCATGTCTACTATCTGGAAGAGGCATTGCCTCATTCAAGCCACAGTAAGGAAAATTAAAAAAAAAGGACTGTCTCCTGCACAAACACTGACTATGTCTCTTTCCGTAAATAGACGTGCCTAAGGCACATCTCTGGCACCAAGATGAGGCAGAGACCGGCTCAGTTTCATGCTATTGAACTCACTCTTCAAAACTGGATGTCTTCATCCAACCTGTCTATGGGGAATGGTTCCTGAACTGTTCCAACTCCCTGAGGCATGTCTGAGAAAGTGTGACCTGATAAGCCAAAACCATATCAGGGACCAATCTAAGCACTTAGAAACAGAGACAGTGGCAGGCCAATGTGTGGGGATGTTCCTTGGCTATGATTAATTTACTAGCATAGTTGTTACCTTTGAGTCTAATAATGCCAGCAACGCCATGGTGATTTTTTTTTTCTCTTTGATATATTTCTAATTATTCTTTTAATCCCAAATGTGCTACATCAAGATACCTCTGTCAAGTAAAAGTAGTTTTTTAACTGATCTGTTCCTGTAGCTACTTTGTAGTAAAATGGAAGGTAACATAGGGAGTGAGCATTATATTTGCTTTGAGATAGCACCTAAATGCTCTGAGATCAGGACATGGTACAAATGCAGAACAAAAGAGGGCTCAGTCCCTTGTGTGGCTTTAATGAGAAATTTGGCAGCCATTTGTTAAAACATCGTAAGGAACAACATATCAATAAATTATCTTTATAATGCTCTAAGCCAATGCATCTGAAGAATGACTCAAGGGCTCAGGAAGGTGTCAGAAAATGGGGCATGGAAACAGAAAAAAAGTGGCAACCTTCTAACACAAGCACGCAAACAAGGAGTGAAATACAAATAATAAATGAGCATTCATATTTGGGTAGTAAATGAAAACTGTGAGGATAACAAGTGTATGAGATACTCAGCAGGTGTTATTTCAAAAAGACGAGGTGACCATTGTTCAGGAAATACTGCTGTAGGACAAGCAACAACATTGCTTGCTACCATCGAAAGCTTAAACTATGGCACCTGAGCAGCTGTTTCCTCCTGAAGGTCCTTAGGCTCAAGGTGCATGACATGCTGTTGTATATGTGGGGCACATGTGACCTTACTCCAAAGAATTAATACATACATATGATAGTGCCTCACAGGTCTGTTCAGAGATACTGGCTCAGCTTTCAGAAATATCTTAGCTGCACCATCTCAGGAAGCTATCTCACACATTATCATGCAGGGAAGACATATATCATCCCCTTTTGAAAATCTATCAGTGTATGACCAGTTTGACCTTCAGTGTAGTAGGGACATGATCTCTTCTACTTTTCTCCCAGATAGAGGCTTCTGACAAACATCTCTGGGGAGGTTCAGGTGCAGGAAGTTTTGCATGCCTCTGTATTTTGTGCAGTGCTATCTCTCAGTCACATTCCCAGCTTCAAATATTCCCAAGTTCAAAATGAAAAATAAAGATAAAATAAAGCCACTGAATCTCCTGCCAGTAAATACACATATGATAGAAAAGGAACTTCATAGACTTTCTTTTCCTGCAGGCATGGAGCGATTGTATTGTTCATCAGATTTCCTGAGAGCATCATTTTCTCTCCTTTCTCCTGTGTTCATCTATCATGCTAACTGCTGCTTGGAGAAAAATAAAGAGAAATATTGTACTAGGCACAATCAGTTAGTACTGAGAGGGAAGGTACTTTTGAGAAGCCTTAGAAATAAAAGGAGATTTCAGTGTCACACTTGAATTTCATTAATTTAAGTAAAAAATCAGATATTGCTGTCTCTTTTTCTGTCAGTTAAGCAGACATCTGTAGCGAGTGAATGGCACATTTCCTTTTGGTTACGCAATATTTATGTCTGTTCCAGAGACAGGTGAAAAAAAATCTGTATTATCAGGTTAGGATAGCACAGGGAGGAAGAAGAGGTCCAAGATTCAAAAGAAGGAAAGATCTGTCAAGGAAATACCAAGCTATTAACGCATCCTTACCCTTGTCTGCTTTGAGTCCTGTAAAAAAACAAATAATTTGAACATTTTCATGGGACAACAATTTATGTTTAGAACAAAAGTCTCATATTCTTCTGTAAGCTAAAGAAATAGGGATGATGTCATGGTCTGGCAGATATCAAATTACCTTAACAACTAGATTTTACTCATCTTTTAAAGTCTCAGTGTGGGATTCATCTCACCTGGGTTTAGATATCTGTTCTGTAGGCTTGCAAGCCAGTCATCGAGGTCCCCTTACAGTCAGTGGAGACAACTGGATTCAGTGACCTAATTCAGTGCCTTACAGAGGTAATTGGTGATTCAGCAGTTTGGATTTGGTTGGAGATTTTATTAACTGCTAGTAGATGATGACTTTTTTGCCACTTTATTCCTGAATCTCTGAAGTCAGTATCAGGGACTTGTTGCCCTGAAAGAACTAAGATATCTTTCCCTTACTCTTGCATGATGCAGTGGCAATGATGGATAAAGAGAAAGTCTTCTTTTTATGAAGGCTTATTATCTTTTTGACTGCCTGTCTAGAGTACATCTCTATATTAACCTTGCAATGCAGCCAATGTACAACAAATGCAATTATGGTTTACAAAGCAGGAAAAGCATTTTAATATTTCTCAAGAAAAGAAAAAGAAAAAGAAAAAAAGAAAAAAGAAAAAAGAAAAAGAAAAAGAAAAAGAAAAAGAAAAAGAAAAAGAAAAAGAAAAAGAAAAAGAAAAAGAAAAAAGGAAAAAGAAGGAGGAGATTGCAATGCTGACTTTTCCAGTTACTGATTTCTGGACTTTATGTTTGTGGTTTAGCACCTTTTTTTTTTTTTTTCCAGAATGATCTCTCTAGCTAAGATAGTTCCATTCAGGTACCCAACAGCTGTGATCTCACTTGTAGGGATGGGTATTTGGTGTCTGTCCAATCTGCAGATCAGTAGCCTCTTACACTAAGCCGTAGGCTACGATGCAGCTCTCTTTTTTGCATGCCTGTCAAAGACTTGCTTTTTCTTCTATTGAGGCTTGGGGCAGTATATGAGGCAACACGCTTGACAGGAATTATGCTGGACAGCGTGGCTCCTTCACTTTTGTTTTCTGGGGTTTTTTGACAGGTTGTGGTAACCCTGGCAACCGTCTTGCTGCATTGTTAGTGCCCATGTACAACGTGCCGGTGCACGTGCCTGAAGGTTACTAAATGTTGTGAAAGGGAGCATGAACGCTGCCTTGGATTCTCTCTCTTGCCTTGTATTGTCCAAGGGAACCACAGAGATTTGGTGGCAAAACACTTATTTAACAGTGGGAACTCTTTTCACCTCCCCATGAATGAAGCACAAGGAATTTGCAGTTTCAGTTGAGACACCTTGTTTTATGGGGGTGAATTTTCACCCCACTGCAGAAGGCTACAGGAAAGAAGTGCCTATCCCTAATCTCTGCAGTTATCCTGCCCAAGAAGTTGTATTGTTGATGGTGCTACCAAGCACAGTTATTGCACTCCCACTTCAGGATGCTGTGAGACAAACTACCCCCACTCTTCCCAGATAGATCATATTAGGAAAAAAGCCATCACTGAAACTGCAGACCTCTGGGTCCTTCCAGTAGCCTAGAGCCCTTAGAGAAGTTGACAGGTGTAGGGAGAGAGCAAAATAATTAACAGTCAAAGCAATTTGAAGCTTACTGTTGTGCGTTTTACTATTACTATTGTATATTTGAGGAATAATGGCATCATTGTGCGTGGCTTCTTACTTACTGTTCTGTCGGAAAGGGATTCCATAAGCCACAACTATATGTCTTCTCTCATGACAATGAATGCAATAGAGAACAAAGCTGGATAGTTTTCTTGGGGAGGTGGGGAGGCTAAAGGCAGAAACAAGGTTTTCATTTACAGCTTGAATGGGTAAGACTGTCTATCTTCAGAAAACTTCATTAATTGTGATGGGTAGCTGTACCAACACATCTACAAAAAACCCAAAACTATGGCTTCCCAAGAGACAACAATATACTGTTGTATTCTTATGAGAGTATGGGTGAAGGTCATCACTGTAATATGTACTTGGGGAGCAATTAAGATGTTTATGGTCATGGTCGTATTGTTTTTTGCTTAACAGGACAGTGGTATATTGATACCTCTTTTTTTCCCTTCTCCCCTAGTTAACTTCCCCAACCTGCATGTTTCCTATATTTTGAATGCAACTTAACTGTTTCACTATGTTTTACTCCTATAGAAAAGAAAATGAGTGTGTAACTACCATGGTGTTCCTTCTTTTCTCTAGCCAGATAACTTGTTATTCAATCTGATTTAGGCTTAACATCTCTACAGTGCGTTATGCAGAATGGAGAAATCTTAAAACAGACGTGCCATTAAAGCCAGCACAAGATTCACTAAAACATGTAATGATAACTGCATCTGATGACTTATTTTTTAATACAGAAATTCAAGACTACTGAGATACAGAACCAAATGTATCTCAGAGGAAAGAGAGGTTTTGACAAAACAAAGTCCACGTTTTCTAAAAATCCTCTTACAATGATCACTACTGATCAGCTTATTTCCATAACTAATATTACTGGGATAGAACTGTCCACTTTCTGAAAATTAAGATAAATGAAAGTTTTATCTTCCTAAGAGTGTAATTTTGTTGCCCAAAGCCCAGTACAGAATAGAACTCTGCAGAGCTGCCTTGCTCAACAGTCATATCAGGTAAGAGAAGCAGAAGAGAAAGCTTAGAAGGATGCCCAAACACACAGAAAAATGATGATGCTGTTGCTACCCCAGCTTACTGAGTGTATCTATCTTGTCAGATTAGACCCAGCCTATTGGCTTACACAGAGAAAGCAGAGCTATGATCCTGCCCTCTTAGGGTCATGGTAGCAAGGAAAAATAGAGCAAGGAAGCATAATTCTACTTAGACTTTGTGGACTGCTTCAGGGAGTGGAGAAACAGGCATATAATAAACCCTATCACTCTGTATTCATATTATGACCATGCTGAAATCAGGGCTTTAGTATATGCCTGCAGCTATAAACAAACAAACAAACAAACAGGAAAAAATCTAACAAATAAATAAAAATCTTGTTCAATTAAAAATAAGATTTACATTTGAATTATGCATTTGCTTTTCCATATATTTTCTTCCCTGACACCCTTCTTCCTCTGAAGAGTGTGAAGTATGGGAAATTCAGAAACACTGTCTGTGCCTTGTTTTTTAATTCTACTCTGTCTTACTATGGAAATGACTATTAGAGTGCTGATCTTTTAATCCAACTTACATGGGATTCCTATTAAAGTCAATACTACTTCTCTGGACAGAGAAGTGCTTTACAAGGCTTTCCAATAATACCTTTCAGAGCTGTTCACTGCTTTTCCAGTAGACCCATTTAGCTGGGTCAACAAGTTACAGAATTTTAGCCAGCTTCATATTCTGATTCCAATATAGTAGAAGAATTCAGTGCCAAAACTTTATTGAAATTCATAAAAACTTTTCTCCTTAATGCTCTGGTATCACTCAAATGTGCACATGAGAATGTCTGATTAAAAGAGAAAAAAAACCAGCAAGACATTTTCATAGTTGGTTTGGTAAGAAAACCTTGGCTATGTCCACACAGAAAAAGCTCAGAAGAGAGATTAAATATGAGAGAAATCTGTAAAAGTGTACACCTTAAAATTCATATTTTAAAAATACTTTCAGTGTAAGGGAGAGGGCAATGAGATAAGCTTTTTAAGCACAGTGGTAGCATTACATTGTTGATACAGGGGTGAAACTGGGAAAGCCAAAGTTTGGCTGGAGCTGACACTGGCAAAGTTTGTGAAAGGGCAACAAGATGAGCTTCTGCAGGTACATCAGCAGCAAAAGGAGAACCAAGGAAAACATGAGCCTGCCGGTGAGCTGGACAGGCAACCTAGTGATGAGGAATGTGGGAACAGATAAGGTACCTGATACAGTTCTTGCCTCAGTATTTACTGGAAAGGCCTGTTCTCAGGCCTCCCATGTCTCCATGCCTTGGAGCAAGATCTGGAGGAGAAAGATACACACAATAGAGGAGGCTGAAGCTAGGGACTACTTAGGTAAAATAAGTCGGAGAGAAATAAATTAGATAAGTAGACCATGATGTGGTGGACAACTGACTGGGCAGATAGTCTCAGAATGTAGAGATCAATGGTTCAAAGTCTAACCAGCAGCATGTTATGCATTATATCCTCCAGAAAGACACTAGGGACATTGTCGTGAACACCAGGATGATGGTGAGGGAATTCTCCTTCACTAGAGCCCCTTAGCTCAGTGACTTCAAATCAGGTCTGAAGAGTCTTCCAGAGCAGAGGAATGCCAACATTCATAATCCACTGCATATTATCCCTGTACAAAACCCTAGGTGTTTCCTTGTTCCTCTCCAGACTTCCCTGACTATCTCTGGTTGTGCATGAAGAGTTCCTACTTAAACCATTCTTTCAACATGATCTTGAAGCATGCAGTAAAACCATTTCCATTTAGACTTGTACATAGAAAATAGGCAGGTGCTACATTTGAGTTTTGTACCTTTATTAGAAAACCTATTAAAGGATTAGATAAAAAATTAATATATTATATTAACATTTCTAGAGACTCTGATAGTGACAGCCATTGTACATACATGTAATAAAAAGATAACACCTGGGAAATGGAATTTTCCCTCTAATAGATGCATTGAACAAGTCCATAAACATAGAGTAAAGGGAAGATACAGGGACACACCCTCAAAGATTCCTAATCCAATTATTCTGGGAGCTGGGAAGGTACAAGTAAAGCAGACCACAGACTGTGGCCCATCACACATGCTCTTCCTAAGTGGCGTCTTGTATTATCACTGATATAGAGAGGCTACAAGCCTAGCTAGGCCATTTGACTTACTCTTCTGTTTTTATAAATGAAAGTTAAATTAGCAAAAGTTCATAAGAAGTCCTAGCTATCACACAAGTCTAGAATTTACAGCTAAGAACTTCTGTGTCTTCTCATGCCCTGAGGTTTTCTCTGAAAAAGTGCTGTGGAAATCAATAATCAGACCAGCCTCTGAACCAACTCTTTGCAAGAGTTGTGAGTCACACACAGAAAGGGCAGCAACCAAAGCAGTAAGTCTTTGTAGAACCTGCTGAATGGATTAATGGACTACTGTTATACTTTTTTTGTCATGAAATTTCATGACAAATCCAATGATGAACAGATCATAGCAGACATGGATTATCACTCACTGATTATCCCAGTTCTAAAGCATACAAAATGGAATAATTACTTTATAATTGAAAATAATGAATATTTGCAGTCTGCTTTATCAGCCTAAAGTTCACATTTCTTCACCTGTAGGCCTAATTCCTGCATCACAAACCTCTTAGAAATACACAGTTAGACCTAGTTCAAAGGAAGAAAACCTTCTAATGATTGTGGCACTTGGCTAAAGAAGTGCAAGCAACGAAGGAATTGCTGAAAGAGAGGAGTGGACAGTATTTGGAAATGATAAATTGAGAGTCGTCTTGAACGCTTCAGGTCCTTGATCTTTAGAGATCCAGTGTACAAGGTTTTCCCAAACTTGTTTGATCCAGAAAACAATGCAGGAAGTAAGGTCAAAGTGTACTATCTTCAAAACCACAAGAACTCTGCTATATTATGGTCTGAAGGGAGATATTGCTTAATTCTCTGTTTCAGAGGTTTTATAGACTCCCCTTGTTATGAAATGATCCAGTTTAGTCTTTTCGTATGTAGGCTCCAACTCAGAAAGGTAGTTGACAAAATAGAATAAAATGTTTCATCAGCACCGGATGAAATGGTCAAATAGAAAGTTTTTGAGAAGGGTTAGTCTCTCTTGTTCTGACTTTGCTTACATTCCCACTTTCAATTACTTGCCCATGACAAGTGCTCACAAGCACTGCAAACATACCAATAATCAGTAATAGTTCTAACGAGCCTTTGGCCTCAACAGAATTATTCACCTGCAGAAATGTGTCCTCTATTACAAAAAGGTGATTGTATCAGGGTGGAGGTCAAGACACTGGCATTTTTTATAACCTTCCACAATAAGAGGCTGCCATCTTCCACAGAATGGAAATAATTTCATACATTTCATTGAGAAACTAGCTGTAAGTGTAAGAAGGGTAGATGATCAACTGAATTCAATACATGCATACAGAAAATATTCTTTGAACACAGCTTTTTCACAAATCACTGCTTGCTGGAATTTGTATATATAGTATATTTTTATGTCTTTTGTTTTTTCCCAAAAAAGTGAATGTTTCACTTTTAGTACAACAAAAACAAAATGTGGATAGAATTATCATTGCAGCTTTGGAAATATGCCCCAAAAAAAGCATTTACAACACAACAGTGTTGTTATAATCATAGTAGACAAAAATGTCAAACTTTTTGCCCCATTTCAATCATAATGTCCCTGAACTATAACACAGTATAACAAACATTTTGTGTGAAATTAGACTGTTACCAGAAAAATATTATAAGGTATATTGTCTTAGTATACTATGTCAACCTTTGAATAAAGTTTAGTGCAAAATCTTGCCAGTGATATAATACAGAATTTTTTTAAGGGACAGTGAAAGAAAGCACACACAATAGGTATAATTTTTGCAGTATTGACATAATGATGAATACCATATCTGTCAAGACTTTGGAGCTTTCATGTGATATTCATATACATACTAACATCTGTTGCCTTCTTGTCCTCCTTCCTACTTAGCTTTCAGGATCCTGAATTTCCCAAGTCTGCTAACAATGCTTGCAGTTTATCAAAGCTTCACTGCACTGGAGAGTAGTGTTTAAATACTGTGTCACCAAGCACTGCAGTACACTGATCTTTATTGCCCCCAGCTACTCACAACTGACAGATTCTTGTAGCTTTGCTAAGGGGCTTCGGGGAGAGTAAACCTCCCAGGCTTGAATGCAGGTTCAACATTTAGATTGCAACAGATTTTAGAAATACAACCTGAGCTTGAAATACAAATGCACACTGTGGTACTTACAGAGTTATAGACAGTTGCTTTAACTATCTGTTTGGGAACAATTCAAGAATCCATTCTAGTCACTTATTCTAGCAGGAGGAAGCCTCTGGGTAACTAAGAAGCGTTCACTGTCATATCTTCCAGTGCTAGATAGAGTATCTCTGCCTTTGAAAGTGCTTCCTATTACCCCAGTCAAAGGGTTTACTCCTTGGTCCATTAGATGCAGCATAGCTGACTCTGAGTCTGATCTTGATAGCTAGTCTAATTGTATCACCTGACTAATATGGAAAATATGGACATTCAATCTTCAAACACTATCAGAAAACAAAGACAGGAAAACTGGTGAAGAAATACTAGAAATACTTTTTTTTTCATATTTCCCTCTGTATAGGAATAAAGAAAAAGATTTTCAGGTGCACAAACGGGAATTAAGTATCCAAAGCATCAGATTTTGATAGGAGGCAAATGCTTAAAAGTTTCATTTTCTTTCTTTTTTTCCCCCTTTAAAAAACCTCTCATAAAAAAATAATCTCTTCAGTCTACATTTGGCTACATGGCACAATGAGTGCATCCAACTGTTTTTTCACTGCCTTCCATGAAAAAAAAAAAAAAAAAGAGAGAGACAAAGAAGAGATTAGCTAAAGGCATTAAATTTTACCACCACTTTTCCCTTAACAAGACTGGAACCTGGACTCGCACTTGTCTACCTTTACAACTGTACAGTTTTCATTGCTGTACTGCCTGAGTGGGTCACTGTCATTAAAAGGGTTTTTAGTCTGAAAATTTCCCTGTAGCTGAGGGATGTAAGGCCGTTATACAGAGTGCAAATGTTAAAGGTCACACAAGTGCCTGAGTTAGGAACTGCACCAAAATCTCGTCACAGATCTTGGAGCTCCACATGCTATATTCTTCTCTTCCTACCAAAAAAAGCTTTCCAGGTATCAGTATTTCAATTCCTCTGCTCTTTGGGAGAAGGAATCTGTATTACTTATCAAATTAGGCTTTTAATTATGTTTGGCATAAAAATGTTCAGCAGCTGGAGTCTCTCCCTGCTTGGCCATTGGCAGAGCTTCAGCACCATGCCAGGATCCCCAAGAGCCCTGTGCTGCAGGCTCTGCTCATACCCCACGCAGGGTCCCTCACAACACGCACATCACCTCCGCACTGCCGCCCTGTACAGCGCTCCCACGCTGACTGAAGTACCCCATCCCACCCCTGCACGCCACAGCACTCCCTAGATCCACACACCCATCTCCCCTACCACTAACCCGCACACACCTCCCTAAGCAGCTCCACCACACTGGCACATCGCCAGCCCCCACATCCCAGAAAGCTCCTCCTGGCCCCTTTGGTGAACCTCTCCCTCGGACTGCATGGCTCCTGACATGCAATAGCATCATCACAGCATCTACCGGCACCATCTTCCTCCCGTGAGAGCATGGAGCCGGCAGGAATGGTGCGGCGTGAAATGATATGGAACGAAGCAGCTCAGGCTGGAACGCCATGGACAAGGGCATGGAGACACGGGGGCTGAGAGCACGGGTGGCTCTGGAACAGGGAAGGAGAGGGAGAAGGATGGACTGCAGATGGACACAGGAATACTGGAGTGAAGAGGAAAAAAGCTGGGGATAGCATGATGGTTTTATGTGGCTGAAAGCTGGGACCTGGCTCACTAAGGGCGATTCTTCCATGTTCTGATACTTCCTTTTTTATTCTTAATAAATTCTGACTTTACTTGTTATACTCCTTTGTTATATTTTCCTACCCATTTTTCTTGCCTTTCTGTAGTTTCTTAAATCTTCACCTCTCCTTCACCTAATCCTGGACTTTCTCCACTCCCCCCTGCCTCTCTTTCTCACTATTGTAACCTTCTTTTTTCTCCCTGTTAAG
The DNA here is from genome assembly GCF_030463565.1 of Pelecanus crispus. Lineage (NCBI taxonomy): Eukaryota > Metazoa > Chordata > Aves > Pelecaniformes > Pelecanidae > Pelecanus > Pelecanus crispus. Next base: position 25,335,661 of record NC_134643.1, read on the forward strand.
GATTCCTGTCCTTATTCTGGTGCTGCTCCTTCCTACACCCCCCCCACCCCCCATGTTTTCTTCATCCTGCTAAACTTCCAACTGCCACAAATACCTCTCCTGGTCTTTCACAAGTCACATGCGATGATTAATTTCCATCCCTGCTGTTGAAGCAAACATGCCTCTCAGAAACCGTTCTTTCTATAGCAACCTGATTTAGGAAGCAATAGAGACATACATAGCTGCTGCAGTGCCTGGACGGGAGTGACGGGTAACCCTGAGTGAGTGGTGCTGAGTGAGTGAGTGGTTTGGAGGGTGGCCTGAGCACCAGCTGAGCTGGCGGAGAATTACGTCATGTAGGAGATATGTGCTCCACCAAAATGGCTTGTCTAGGGCCAGTCAGGTAGGTACGTTTCCACGCAGACATGCTAGAGGACTGTGGACTCATTTTCTGAAATTAATGTTTAACAGATTAAAGGCTGCATTTCAGTCTTTTCCTGCCACTTAGAGGAGATAATGCCTGACATTTTAATGGGCTCACCAGCTGATGTCTTAACTCTTTTTGGCCATGTCTTTGAGCCAATTATTGTCCTCAATCCTCTAATAGAGCTTTGGGCTGAGAGGGGGTCTTGATGCAGACCCCTCTTCTGTTGGGGACTTCAGGGAAAATAAAAGAAGTCACAACGTGGGCTAATATAGCAGGTAGAAAATCTAGGGCAGGCTTGTTAGGGAGAGAATACCTGTCTCTGCCTTTATGAAAAATCACCCTTGAAGTATTTATTTATTTAAATGTATTTAAAATATTTAACCAAGAATTGTCTTCTGAACATGGGCCACCACATTTTCAAAGACAGGAAAGCTGGTATAAGATGTGCCATGTTTTCCTGTTGCAAGAAGAGAATCATACAGCAGCTGACTGAAGCAACAAAAACTGGTGCAGTTCTCTGGAACCTGAACCCAAACACAAACAAACTCTGGGGAAGTCTAATTTCAGAAGAGAACAAAAAATCCTTTTATGTTTCCCTGCAAAGTATAATATTGTAGGTATAGATCACTGTGTGTGAGGTTTTTTTTATCTAATCAAAAAGCTCCTTAGTTGCTCAGTACCGGTCACAGATCACAAGTATCAGACAGGAAGACATTAAAGTAGAGGCTGAGTCCAGTAATCCATCACACTTTATATGACCAGGCTGCTTTCAAATGCAACATTAAGCTTACAACAAAATCTTTCACCATTGCTTTTTTTTGTGTAGCCTTTAATTTTCCAAAATTTACTTTCTGTAGTTCACATTTCCTTTCTCTGATTTGAAAGACAAAGAGTTTTGTCAGATTTCTTTGATTAATGAACATTTAGCTTTCTTGCTTAAACATACAAATCCCAGTGATTTATTTCTGTACCATGAACACTGCTAGAAAAATGTAGGACATGTATAAATAGTACAGATAGAATACTATTTCAAAGGAATACCCCCAAACTGTTTTAAACTTCCTAACTGGGATAAATCTGAAGGAAATCATGCATTTGCTTCACTTCAGATAACATTGCTTTCACAACAGCACTTTGCAAGATAGACTGGGCATGAGCAGTAGAAAATCATATTACAAATTTACTACTGACTACACATTTAATTCAAAATTCTTTACTTCTCTTGTACAAAAGGGCTAAGAGCATTCAAGGTTTGATTACACTTGTATTGATAGTGTAGGAATGACAACTGACTAGCTTGTTCAATCATCATAATAAAAAGAAGTATATAAAACTGCTGATGAATTTGATGAATCTAAATCCTGAAATCCATGTACTTCAACAGGCAGACTAGAATAAATACTCTGTAAAAAACACTTGGAGCAGCATTTCCCTTAGATTTCACAAGATAAAGGGTTTTGCACTTGTGAAACCCTTGCTCTACTAGAAAAAAAAGGTAATTAAATGCAAATACTTACACATACATACATACTGTTGTGTAGTTAGGTGACGCAATAATCAAAATTAAGAAATTACTTCTGACCGTGATATACAATTAAAGTAGCCAATTCTCTTTCCACTCTGATTTTTTTTTTGATAAATGTAAGCTTTTATGTGTTATTTTCAATTTATGTTGCAAGGTATAAAATATTCTAGGTATGCAGTGTGATTGTTGATAAGCAAGGAGAAAGAAATTCTAGTTTATGAATTTTTAAACAAATGAACTGAGAACTGTCACAAGTACTTTGTACATGGCATGATTTTTGAAAAACTGCATAAAAGACTCCTCATCTTGAAAAACTAGCCACCTCTGAACACAATTTTTACTAAAATTTTTTTTTAAATGGAAAATATTTGAAATAATGCATTACAGGTTTTTTCCACTTTTGTAATGTATATTGCTACAGATCGATCTTAGAGATTATTTTCTAACTGTCATTGATCCATGGTAAAGAGATCAGTAAACTGACCTGAACTTCATTAATACACGATGTTGTCTTCATCTATTAAATTGCATTAAAAAACATTATTTTCTTTAGCACTTCAGCAAGGTCCAAGAGAGCTTGTCTGCCAGTGCCATAACATTGTTTTGCCTCTGGTGTGAGTTACTTCTGATTGATTCTGCCCTGAATGGGAAGCTTGTTCATTAATTTCTACGGCATCCTTGTGCCAGAGCTCACCACTCCCAGGACAGGTGGGAATGTATGTTTGTGTCTCACCTACTCATGTTCACAGCCTGGTGAATTGGTTTAAGGTAAATGTGTACGAAAATACTGGAAGGACAAGGACCCCACAGAGGGGACAGTAACAAAAATGGGAAAATGGTAACAGCGTGAGTGTGGCTCACCCAGAACAGTCAGGTCTGTAACAATGAAGGGCCCCAAGCATCGAGGACTGGCAAAAGCACACCAAGGGCTGCACAGAAGAAAGTTATTAAAATCTATTGCTGGATGTACAAGCTTTATTTCAGAAGAGCCTGAGAAATGATGGAACGTTTTCATAACCCCCCTGGATGAGAGGGTCTCTTGCTGTCTCTGTGAGAAAGCCTGGACCATGACGACTGTATTCTCAGCCTGCCTGCAATAAGCAATAATCTCAGTATTAACTCAGTAACAACATGTGGGTAAAATATGCTCTAAGTAGCACATTTTTCTTAGCCTATATCTGTCAGTAATTCTTACCAAGCTTTCTAAATTCTGTCCTGCTCAACTTTTTCGGGGATATGTAACACAGCCCCAATCCTGAAGATATTTACTTCTTATTCTAATCTAACTCACAATTTATCATTATAGGGATCTGTGTAAAAATGTTGCCATGGACTACTGAAGTCTACTGATGAGGTGGACTGGGGTGGGATGCTTATGGGTAAGTCCTCTTAAGAATTTGTTGACTAAATAGAGGAGTAAAACAGATTATTTACACAACCCTTTCTTCATTGTCGTACCAATTGGCTTTAAGAATCCGTCTATATGATTGTTCCCCTAGCTTTTCTGCTGGCAACTGGGCAGACCACTTTGAATTCTGTTCTTGGGGGTTCTTAGAGGAACTAAATCATAGAGTTTCTAAGTGTCATAGAGAAAACCATAAAGAATTCCAAATTATTTCATGAAGCCAGTCCTTGATCTACTCCAGGACTTTTATTCCTCTTGGTACAGGCAAACCAATGATCCACAAATGAAAGAAAATCCTTCGAGAAAGATAGTCATCAACCAATACATGTCTTCAAATTGTCTAATACAAGGTTGTGGTAGTGTCCTTTCTGAAAACTTACTTAAACAGTGGAAACAAGTCACAACTGACTACTGAGAAGAACTATTAATATAATGCATATGTATGCCCTAAGCATACCAGCCTGTTTAGGAATATTAGTTTACTGATCAAGTTTCCTCCATAATGACTGTTTTCATAGGATTACATGATCCCTTGTGATCTGAGTTAGTAGGAAAAGTTTTAATAGAATTAAATACATTTTAACTTGCCTCCTGAGAGAGTAATGTATGATTCAAAAAGCAAACTCTTTCAAAGTGCATAATGTGTTTCAGGAAATTGGCTTAGTGCTGAAATCTACTAAAGCTGTTGTCCAAGAGAATTCTGTGATCCCTACTGATCTGTGTAGCTGGGAAATGCCAGTTTGTAGTAGTTATTTTTATCTCTCCAACAGTTGAACCCTGCCTCCACAAGGGCAATATATTTTTAATGCATATGATGTTATTATGTAAATTGGTTTAGCTGTGTAATCTACTAAAGGTGATTTCTCTGTCCCATGTGAACAACAAAGCCAATGATCGCATAATATTCATTAAAGATAAAATTGTCTTACTTTCCATAACCAATTCCCAAGTGCATTGCTCTGACAACTTCAATTTCTGTTCAATAGTGAACCTAGTGCTCATTTGCAAAACTCTAATGAATGTACCAAATAAGAAGTAATGCATTTTTCCTGCTTGCATTCCCAAGCAGACTATAAATTATTTTCCAAGGAGCAACAGACACAGTAATTAAAGAACAAGTAAGGTCCCATCAAAAGTTCCATCCATTTTTTTTTTTTTCTGCATCAACCCATAAATCTATACCAATAGTGTAGCAAAAAATCCTGCTTTGATACATTTCTGAAATTAGGTAGACATCAACCTTATTTCTATCTGTAAACGGAAGTGCAAGGTCATGTCCATGCAAGTGAACCTACAAAAGTGACCCTCTTGTACAAATGTAGAGCTAGGCTCTCAAACAAACTTTATCATTTGCATACATGGATCTACATGGAGTCCTGCAATTAATTCATGTAAAAGGGCACTAGAGACATTTGTATGCAAAATTAAATGACAAGAGATTCTTTGTTAGCAAAAAATCAGATAATAACAGTGGCTACTGCAGTTCTATATCTAACTACTGTTGTCTGTATACAGAATGAACAGGTGCAAAGTAAATGCCTGGATAAGCCCTCTTTAAAATATAACATTTTGGGTTAAACTGTAACTGTATCTCCACGCCCAGGGGAGCAAAGGGGTTCCTAAAAATAATTAAATGTATTTACACAGGGTATTTTATCTGGTAATCTATACACTTTTTAAAAACATGAACAAAACCTTATGAATAAACCCTTCACAAGACCACTGAAAGATTAGATAGTAACAAAATAAGTACTACCTAAAATAATATTAGATAGTAATAAGGTA